>NC_084931.1:5592343-7992343 GCF_958298935.1 Phragmites australis
CCTCCACCACCATCACCGACCACACCACTCACCTCAACGCCTTCGTCCGACGATGAAGCTCTAGTACTGCTGGAGAGATCAGACAAGACGCAATCCTCGAGCTCTAAATCAGTGGGGTCCCCCTCTGATGATGACGTTTGGGACTACTTCATCGACTAGCTAAAGCCGAAGACGCTCAAGAGTAGCTCGGATGAAGAGGATGAGGATGAGGAGGAGGAGGACACCGAGGAGGTGGAGGAGGACAACTCCTACTTCTTCTTCATCGTGGCCAACACCAAGTGGTCGTGGTAGACGCGTGCGGCGGTTGCAGCTAGTGGCCTTTTGTGACGACGGCGAACCAGTAGTTTTAGGGTTCTTTTGCTCGTGGGGACTATCTTTTGTTTTGGTGTACACTGATGAAGATGAAGAATTATTAGTGACTTAAACCAGTGATTCTGGAGATTAATAATATAAAGCTTGGATAGATTATTACGTACATGTTTTTTTTTTGGGATTGAGTATGCCAGTTCGTAGCTGCAATCGGCAGTGATAAGTATATCAATCGACAAACTAGGCTCAAGAACTAATTGTGATACAAACTATCACTGGCGATTTGTGGATCCAACTGGCAGATTATCACTATCGCTTAATTACCGTCGGTTAAAAAACCCGGCAGTAATGCAGTTTTTGAACCAAAAGTGATAACCCTTTCTGTAGTGAGAGGATCAAGATGGTGACTGATTTGTGAAGGGATGACTACAATTCCCGCGATGATCAATAATAAAATCAGCAACAATTTGGCCTTTCATAGACCTTAACGGTTCATAAGCCAAATCCTATTCAATTAAAGCATACGCCCACTTTCGGATTCTACCATTCAAAATCGGTTTTTGAAATATGTATTTAATAATATCAGTTTGGCATGCAACCACACAAGTACTAACAAGCAAATAATGTCTCAACCTCGTGCATGCATAATACAATAACAAACATAATTTTTCAATAAACGCATACCTTGTTTCTGCATCGAAGAGACGCTGGCTTAAATAAGTGATCACTATTTTTTCCATTCACTTTCTTGTGTAAGTACAACACTTATCACCATCTCTTGTGCAGCAACATATAGTCAAAATAGAATCCCAGCTTTGGGCGATCTCAACACGGGGGTGATGACAAATATTTTTTGATCTCATCAAAGGCTTTTTGTTGTTCTGCCCTCTAAGTAAAATCGGCTTCTTTTTTTAACCAAAGTATAGGAGTAAAAGCACTAACTTTGCTAGATAAGTTAGATATGAACCGCCTCAAGTAATTGACTTTTCCTAGCAATTTTTGAACATATCTCTTTGATTATTGCGCCCCTAATTTGTCTATAGTTTCTATCTTATTGGGATCTATCTCTACGCCTCTCTCATATATTATGAAACCCAAAAACTTGCTTGCAGATACACCAAAAGCACGCTTAAGTGGGTTCATCTTTAAACCATACGGACACATTCTCTCAAAAGCTAAACGCAAATTGGCTAAATGACTATCCATAGCATCCGATTTGACAACAATATCATCAATATAAATTTCTAAAATGACACCAGGCAAATCTTGAAAGATCAAATTCATAGCTCTTTGATATGTAGCACGGACATTCTTTAAACCAAATGCCATGACAACCCACTCAAATAAACCAACAAAACTCAGACAATGAAAAGATATTTTAGACATGTCTTCTTTAACCATAAAGATTTGATTATAACCCGTGTTTCCATCCAAACAACTAATGGCTCTATGACCCGAAGCATCATTAATGAACATATCGGCGATAGGCATAGGATATTAATCTTTAGGGGTAGCTTTATTTAAATCTCTAAAATCAATGTATACTCTCAACTTACCGGTGTTTTTTCCTCTCAACCGGGACAATGTTGGATATCTATTCAGCATACCTACAAGGATGAATAAATCCCGCAGCAAGCAATCGGCTTATTTCTTCTTTGATTCGCCCATATATGTTAGGATTAAACTTTCTAGCCGGTTGTTTGTGAGGTCTAAAATCTGATTTTATGGGAAGCTGATGTTCTATAAGCTCATCGCTAAGTCCCGACATCTCATGATATTTCCAAGCGAAACAATCGATGTATTCCTCAAGCAATGCAACCATTTCTCCTTTGCAAGTTTGTTTCACAAATGTCAGCCTAGGAACGGTACCATCTCCTATATCTACCTCTTCTAATGGGTCGGCCGACGAAAATCCTTGTCCTAGCTTTTCTACCTTATTAAAATCATCAATAGTTTCACAAATATCGTTCTTTTTGGACCGATATTGTTCCACACGATATTGCAACCACTCAAAATTACTTTGTATATCCATTTATAACATTACATTGCTAAGCTGAGATGAGATGAGGAGATCGGCTGTACAGATACAGGTACAAAATCATTCGTAGTAATACTAAGAAAATCATAACCCAAAAGGTCTTAATCGGATAAACATTGAACATTCCCGTGTTGCCAATCTACCGAATCATCGACTAAAGCAACAAAAGTCGATGTATCTGCACATACAAACTCTAATTCATCATCTACTCATTGAATCAAGAATTGGTGCAAACTAGAAGGTACACAATGATTTGCATGAATCCAATCACGGCCTAGTAATACATTGTAGTTACCTTGCACATTGGCGACAAAGAAAGTCGTAGGCATCATCTTGCTACCAATAGTGAGTTCCATGGAAATCACACCCTTGGCCTCCGTAGGATCGCCGATGAAACCATTAAGCACCAAATTTGTCTTCACAAGCTCATTATCTTCTATTCCTAGCTTCTTTAAAATTGAATAGCTCCACCATCTACTAGCATTCTAGAAATAGGCCTTCTATCAATATGTCCATTGACATACAATGGTCTCAAATGCTGGCTCGATTCTTTAGGCTTCTCAAATATGACTTCCTTCAGATCAAGATTTAGTCGAGCAACCTCTTTATCAATAGCTCGAAACTCCGAAGGAAAAATGAAAACTATAATCACATCCATAATATCATGAGATGGAGTATCATCTCTAATTACCGGAGATTCTTCTAGCATGTCATCCTCATCATCACTAGGTGTCATAATAGGTGATGCAACTTGTTTTACACTCCATTCTTTCCGAATAGGCAACATCGGATTAATTTCATTAAACACTTGATCCCTCACCTTTTCAGCTTGAACTTCTCCTAACTCTTGCTTGCGTAGCCTTTGTAGCCTTTTCTTTTGGGAATGTGAGAGATCTCTAGGACACCATCGAGGTTGTGGTTTAGTCTCGGGCAGCAAGGACATCTTTCGTTCAATCTTCCAACGCCTGAACTATCGATCGACTTAGCACTAGAAGTGGACTCTTCAACCCTTGATACTATGAGTTGTGGTGCTGCTATAGGATACGCCAATTTGGTCCCATAATCAGTACCAACCACTTCTATAGCTTCCTCTTTGTTGCTGCCTACCAAACCATCATTAACCAATTATTTTTGCACTTTGCTTTCATCAACAACCGGCTATTTTCTCTCTCTATCCAAATCTGTTTTCTCATTAGAAGCACTTGTATTCTTCATACGATATTTTTTTAACTTCCTTTCTATCCCTCTCATCATTTGACAGATTTCTTGAATTAAACCGGTCTTATCTAGATGAAATAACTGGTTGAATGCCGAAAGTCGTGGTGATGTCCACTCTGGATGAATGATGCAAATGGCATAGGAGGTGGCACCCAAGGTCCACACCAACCCCGTGGCAGACACGGAGGAAGCACAATAGGAGGAGGTCCCCACATCATAGGCATTGATGGCCCAAAAGGAGGAAACAGAGATGCTGCAATATTGTCTTCTCATTGCCTTTTTCTCCCTCCAAACTCATGCTTCGGAGGTGATCCTGAACGTTTAAGAGTATTTGACCAGTTGCCTCCTTTTTGGTCGACCTTACTACTCTCATATTTTACCAAAAGTGCACTAAATGTAGGTTTTAGCTTTTCAAATCTCCTAGTGACTTTGCTCTTGTTTCATTTACCTTCCAACGGCCAACTGCTGGACTTTTAGATTTGATCATCCTTGGTCTCACATTATCGTCACTAATGATCACATTCTTGACTTTAGCCGATTCGGCTTGAGATGGCCGAATCAAGACCTTCTTCCCCTCAAAGTTCATTATGTTGACGGGGAATGGATCATTATCTAGTTTCATCTTTGGACTTTCGGCAAATTTCAATCGTCTTTCATTAATGGCCGATTGAACCTATCGACGAAAGACATTTTAATTATTAGTAGCATGAGCATTTGAATTATGCCACTTACAATATGCGCACTTTTTAATCTCCTCAAGTGGTGGAATAACATGATTAGGAGACAAACTAATTTGCTTTTCTTGTAGCAAGAGATCGAATATCCTATCACACTTAGTGACATCAAATGTAAATTTCATCTCTTATTTTCGATTCTTTTGTGCAGTCAGCTTTAATGTGAAGCATACAAATGGTTTAGATTTAGAGTTCCATGCCCATTTGGCTACACACATGTCTACTCTATCAACATCTGATAAATCGCCCTCATATTCTACTACATTAACACCTGGACGATCCACTTTGTGTTTTTCAGTAAATTTTTGAACTTTTCTATGCTCTTTGGCGCAGCTTCATTGAGCCAAAGCCCACTGCAAAACTTGGTTTACATCTGAAAATTCTTGCCCCTGTAACCTCTCTTTAATGCGTGCATGCAACCTGACAAAAGCTAACTCAGCTAAATCTCTATCGGAGAGCGATACATTGAAACACCGGTTTTTAGTATCCCTAAACCTCTGAATGTATTAAAAACAGACTCGTTATACTTTTGTGTAGCCGATGTCAAGTGAATTAACCTCAACTCCGTGTCTTCGGTATAGAAATATTCATGAAATTTTTGCTCAAGTTGTGCCCATGCATGAATAGAGTTAGGCGCAAGTGAAGTAAACTAAGTAAAAGCATTTCCGGAAAGTGACAAAGGAAATAAACATAATCTTAAATCATCACTACTACTAGCTTTACCACATTACGCAAGAATTTGTTCTATGTGTTCCATTGTGGTTCTACCATCCTCCCCATTGAATTTAACAAAATTAGGAACTTTAAACCTACAAGGATATGGAATTGTGTTATAATAATTAGAGTATGGTTTTGATAAACACGTGATTTACCTTTGAGTGCTACCCCAAATGTTCCCTCAAAATATTAGTTATTTACTCTTTAATTCTTTCAGACCCCAAAAGTGTTTCGGCCATAGGCCGATTGGATGACACATTAGCATATGGTTATAGCCTAGGTTATGGTTGTGGTTGTGGCATATCTTGAGAGTGTGAAGCTATGGGCTGCATGCGTGGAGTATTTTGTGAAGGCATATTGAAATCAGTATCTGGTAATGGATCATAAGGTATTTCGCTGCCTTGTGAGGGTATAGGAGATATGCTATGTGCCACGGTGTTGTAGGGAATTAGTGGCATGCTCGCTGAAATTTTATTAGCTTAGCTATTAACCGCTTGTGGAACTAAACTAGTTATGCCAGATGAAGTGCTAGGAACTAGAAAAACAAATGAGGAAACCTCCGGCTTGCTGGTACTCAATGTATTAAACGGAGGTGTTATCATGTTGGCTGAACTTTCATTAGCTTAGTTATGGGTTTGTTGCATTGGCATATTTTGTTGTATAGGCAAAGGTGACATAAATTGTGCTGATGAACCTAAGGGTCCTTGCTGAATTTTGATATTGTCATTGGAATTCGAGGTACTAGCATCATCAAGTAGGGCTGGTTTTTACCTTAAATAAAGCCCTGACACAACTAGATAGCACATGATCTAGACTTTTGACCAATATTTCAGAATTATTGAACATAGCAACACCAACAGATTGATCAACTATATGTGCAATGTGTTGCTGTAAATCATAAGTAGAATCACTTACATTAGTCTTTACCTCATGCTTGGCGTGGACGATTAACGTTGGACTGCCCTTCTTGATGACGCCTTGACGTGTTTTCTGATAGCATGCAAGCATCGTCTTCTCCACCTCCCACTTTTGAGCTTCAATAGCTTGGCGATCCTCCTCGAGAAGCTCCTCAAGCGTCAAGGCGATGATGTTGTCGGGGTTGATTTCGGTCCCCTCTTGAGACATGGGGCAGCAATAAGTTGCAGAGGGTGAAGTCGCCGAAACCTTAGGTGAAGATGTCGATAGAGAACCGACGTTCCCCAGCGGAGTCGTCAATTTGTGTTGGCGCGGAATTTGGTAATCATGTGCAACATGAATCCATCCTGGATAACTATCGCTTTTCACAGTGACATGCGACTTGTTTACGAGCAAACAAGCGAAGAATTTCGACTGGCAACCTCGAGGATCACCGCTCGGACGATTTACAAGCAAATCGATAAAGAACTACCACTCAAATCATGAAGACTCGAAGTAGCAGCAAAGAATTACTCTAAAACTACCCTAATGTGCAAGAAAGTAAAGAAAATGAAAAGTAGATGCAATAGTTGTGATTGACTGAGTTGTTGTTGTAATCGGCCTCCACCCTTAACTACTTATAAGGGGGACGTGGTCTTGGTCCCAGGAAATCAAAGTAGAACTCTATTCTAACCCTAAACACACTATGTTCAGCCAAAAAACACGAAAAGAATCCGAACAGATCTACGAATCCAACTGGAGTCAGACTCGATTGAACATCAGATGATCCGGTGTTTGATCACCGGACTATCCGGTGAGTTCAACTCGGCTGGACCCCAAACTCTTTCCTAATATACATCGGATAGTCCGCGTTTGAAATACACTCATCGGAGGCTATCACCGGACTAATATTTGCATAGAGCAAATCCTGCTTAAAAAATTTGAAATACGTGCACCGGATGATCCAGCATTGACACTGAAAACCTTACCGGACTAATTCTCACAGAGAGCAATTGTCTCTACAAGTTTTACCATTGAACCCACCGGATGCCCCGGTGCTACCTCGGATAACACACTGGACTATTTTTTGCATAGAGCAATTCTCTCTACGCGATTCAAGCTATAAGCACCGGATAGTCCGGTATTTGCACCGAAACCCTTACCGAACTATTTTTTGCAGAGAAAATATTTTTCGGTAAATATCAACTTACAAGCATGGGATAGTACGGCATTTGCACTGGAGTACTTGTCGAGCCAATTTGTACATAGAGCATGTTTTCTACACAAAACTGCTTCGACTCACCGGATAGTCTAGTGATAACACTGCTTTAAGCAACGGACTATCCAGTGTATACAAAAAGTCTGACCGTGCCATTTTTTGCTATCAACATTGGATTTAAGATTTTTTTTTTTCCAACAACGCTACCTTATCCACAGGCTTAAAGGTAAGGTAAGGTTGGTCCAGCGGTGGTTGTGGTTGATGAACGGGGTGGTGAGGTGACGGGTGCCACCGACCGAGGTGGTGGGGGATGACTAGTGGGCAAGGGTAGAAGGGCACGACCGTGAAGATGGCGGTGGTGAGGAGGCTACCGTGTGTTGGATAGGGTCTTGCCGGAGCTCAACGTCGGTGGCCTACAGGTGCGGAGTTCTAGCGAGACCCTACCCCGCCCGTAGCAAGACATCAGCACAAAGGATCAAAAGGATCACGATCCTCTGATTTCACCCATTAATTTTAAGTTATTGTGACTTCACTCTAAACTGAAAAATATTGTATAACTAATCGAAAAATATTAGACAACTAATTAGAAAATATTGAACTTTAATGAAATTAAGATTTAATCTTAAATATCCATCGTAGATTGAATGGCTCTTAGAGTAAAATTACGATGTGACTTTACTGAGGTAAAATCAGAGGATCCTGATTTCAGCACGAATGGGCGGCGGGAGTCGGGAGGTGGATCTGAGAAGATCCAATGGCCGCAAATTCAAGTGTTGGGCACTCGATTATCCTATACACAGATCCTTGTCAAAACGTTGCCACGAGAGGTACGTTGCCTTGGCCACAGAAGATGAATGCCGATCGGTAGTCGCTATCCGCTTTGGCTGCTTGCACCGCACCAATCGACTCGACCATTCATCGCACCTGATTTGCGACCGGCTAATGGCGCCGCATGGCAGTACGCGTGTACGATGGCAGCAGAACCGGGCCTCACCAAGTCACCAGTCACCGCCGGTCGGTGCGTACGGAACCTCCCGGCAGCCGCCACGTGGAACCGTGAGGGTGGTTGCGTCTCGTTCGTACGCGTGCGCAGGGAACGGAGTACGGTGTGCCGAGCCTGCGGGCCTCGGATGAATGTGTCCAAGATACAGCGCACCGCATGCATGCACCCAGTCCCCAACCGATGGATCGATCAATCAATCAATCAATGCCACGGTCCATCGCTCCATCCGGCTAGTACTTTCCTTTAGTTTTCGGTTTTCTATAAACACAAATCCCTCCTATACCTGTGGACTAAAAATAACTAGGATCATTAGTCATTCCAAATCAGAAGTATCTTGGCCTACCGGTTCATATTAATCACTCCAGATGTAAAGCATTTGAGTATATTAGAGATCGGATATGGAATCGTATTTATGGATGGAAGGAAAAATTATTATCAAAATGCTGATTATTATCAAAAGGCTGATGAGGAAATCCTTATCAAAGTTGTAGCTCAGGCTATACCCACTTAGGAAATGGTATGTTTTTTATCTCATGAAAAGCTTTTACGCTCAAGTAAGTTTAATGATATGCCGATATTGGTGGAGTGAGCAAGATAAAGATAAGATGCATTGATTGTCTTAGGATAAATTGTTACGGTTGAAGAAAGATAGAGGATCCAGTTTTCGGGATCTACCTGCTTTCAACCGGCCTATGCTAGCGAAGTAGGGTCGGAGATTAATTCAAACACCGGATTTTCTTTGTACACAGGTGCTTAAGGCATGTTACTATACGGGTCTGTTCTTACTGCATAGAGTATAGACGGAATGTCGTACATTTGAAGGAGTGTTTTGAAGGGTATAAATCTGTCGAAAAAAGGGAAGGGTGAATCAGTGGATATTTGAAGTGACCCATGGCTCCCGCGTGAAACTACTCGTCGACCAAATACAGTTCAAGGACAAACTTTGTTGCGAAAGGTTAGTGAACTCATCAACCCAGTTACTACTCAATGGGATGAGGTGCTAGTCTTGATGTTTTTAATCATGAAGATGCAGAGATTATTCTGTCGATCCCATTAGGTGACCATATTGATGACTTTGCAGCTTGGCACTTTGATCCTAAGGGAGTTTTCAGCGTTAAGTCTGTGTATAAGGTTTCCGTTGATAGTTCATCAACACAACATGAGCCGAGCTTGGTGGTACTGTACGTATTCCGGCAATGGGCACTACTTTTTCATGGACAAAAATCTAGGCATTGAGATGTCCAAATAAGATCAAATATTTTGTATGGCGACTTGAACATAACAGTTTGCCAATGCAAAAAAAAA
Organism: Phragmites australis; assembly: GCF_958298935.1. Lineage (NCBI taxonomy): Eukaryota > Viridiplantae > Streptophyta > Magnoliopsida > Poales > Poaceae > Phragmites > Phragmites australis. The sequence goes on from NC_084931.1 coordinate 5,601,781, forward strand.
AAAAAAAATAGTAACCGGGGGATGGACATTATTGATACTAGATGCCTATGTTGCTATAGGCTTGATGAAGATGGGGTCGTCAGTTCTTTAAGTGTAAATCGGCAAAGGCCGTTTGGAGGGACCTGCTACTTGAGGAGGAACGTGTTGTTCTGGCTGCTTTGCAATCGCCAAAAGTACTTTTTCAAATTTGAAAGTGGCCAGAAGAAAAGCAAATCAAAGTCATTACTACTTTATGGGTATTATGGACAGACAGGAACGGTGTCATGGCTGGTGACAACGCCCAGTTATCAAGGCAATTAATTTTCCAGGTTCAGAAGCTTTGCAATAAATTTTTGGAGTTCTTCCGTAAGCCAGTAGATTAGACACATTCTTTGACATTGAAATGGCAGTGCCCTTGTGAAAAATATCTGAAAATGAACATTGATGGCGCATTACTTTTTTTTTAACACGGTCATACTGGAGGGTGAGGATTTGGTATAAGGGATCACCATGGTTCAGTTGCTGGGTCGGGAGCAGGTAAATTGGAACATTTAACTGAGTGCAGCTTTACAAGCCATGAATTATGCTTCAGATGCAGGAATGATACGTGTGGTTCTGGAGACAGATGCAATTAATCTAAAGTCTGCTTTAACCTCTTCGGCTTTTGACTAGCGCCGTGTGGTGTCATTTTCAGAGAAATCAAATTTATGATGTTTACGAGATTCACTGATGTCCGGGTTTCTTACAGCCCAGTAAAATAGAGGGAAGAAATCCCTGATAGAGGGAATCCCGATCTCAAGTTCTTATAAAAGCGTAGCGCATAAGCTTTGTACTCCTTTCGTTTTGTAATGTTTATCTATAATCTTAGAAGTATCTGTCTCAAATTGTTTGTTCATTGCGGTAATAAAAATACTTTATGGTTCATTTTTTTCTATGTCCTTAAGTGTATGCATGTATTTACTCGAATGTTGGTGAGTTATTTGCTCCCATCCATTCATTGATTAGGAGTAGCATGGTCATCTCTATGTATTTTTTCACTCGATTTTAGTATTTTTTGGTTTGAACGTAATGGTGGACGTGGACAAATATTGCGAAACGAAGGTAGTAGTTTGTAACAAAACAAGTTAAAATATATCTTAATTTATATATGATAAGTGGTTGATAAGATTGTTAATTTGGTTTATTGAGTTTTCGGTAGTTTGGGATGTGCGGAGGGTCTGTATGTTTGTTCAGATAATCCATACTTTTGTGGAGTGTTCGAATATTTTTACGGAGAGTCCGTACTTAAACAGTGTTTTCAGCAATGATAAATTGTGTTTTCAGCTCTGAACTCCTTCTATGTATCGAAACTTTTTGGGAAGTGTTTTAAATTGATTTGATGTTTCCATTGAGTATTTTGATTATGGATTAACTGGAGTTGGAGTTAGAGATATTTATTTGCTTGTCTCATGGTGTACAGATAATAGATGCAATTTGGCGGTCGACGGTGTGATGATCGAGGCTAAGTGAGAAGCTTGGTGCCGGACGATCGAGGAGACTAGACGAAGTCAAGGATGATCCTAGCAGTATACATAGAGGTCGAGCAAGGCATGAGATAAAGGATGATAAGGCGGCGTGTTGACGAAGTCAAGCGAAGGGGATGCCGGTGCAAGTGACAAGGCGATCCGAGGGATCAGGAGCGGAGAGACTTGCCGGCGGTCAAGATGGTAAGACGAAGTACACACGTCGATATCAGAGCACTTGCTTGAGGCAAAGCAAGTGGTGGCTAGTCACGTTTTGAAAAGCGTGTTATGGTTTCGCAGTTTGGCCACAAAACAACTAGAGGATTGGAGGGTCACGTGGCATCATCGCGAAGCTTGCGTCGATGCGAAGCTAAGTCGTGAAGAAGTCATGACCGTTCGATGGACGGAGCAAAAAATAGACTAAAATGCCCCGGTGGTAAGTAGGAGTGTATTATCGGTGAAGGGTATTTTAGGAACAAAAAACTTTAGGGCCAAAGCACCTCTCTAGGCCTATAAATAGAGGGGTAGGGCTTTTGAGAGAGGGAGAGCCAGCCATTTGAGTGCCTAGAGATAGGTTTTGGTTGAGATGAGAGGGTAGACTAGCCTTTGTAACAGGTTAGAGCTTTTCTGAGACAAATCTTTGTAATAAGCAGAAAATAGGGATGACCTATGTGCTTAATGAAGAGGTTTCTATTGCATATGCTCGTACTCATCTCTTTCTAGTCTCCTGCTTCTAGTTCCCTTGCTTTTTAGACTAGCCTTTATAACAGGTTAGAGCTTTTCTGAGACAAATCTTTGTAATAAGCAGAAAATAGGGATGACCTATGTGCTTAATGAAGAGGTTTCTATTGCATATGCTCGTACTCATCTCTTTCTAGTCTCCTGCTTCTAGTTCCCTTGCTTTTATTGCAAGTTTTTCTTTTTCAAGTTGATTTTTATTTTTGCCTTTGAGTAGCGATCTTTTCATCTTGTGGAGTTGTTTTTCTTGTTTCTAGATGTATAAATCTCACATACTCATGTATATAAGAAGGTCTTGAGTTTCCTTGCATCTCAACCTGGGGAGAATCTTGACCTGGTAACCATATTTGATCTTTTGGTAATTCTTCTCAAGATCCGAGATTTGTGTGGGGTTGAGTCATGCATTGATTTGTTGAGACACATTAAGCTCTATTTCAACCATGAGACCCACTTCTTGTTGGATCTTCAACTTTGGTTTTTAATTTTTTTGTTCGTTGTTCTGCAAAATCAGGAACCTCCGGACCCAACTTTGGAACCTACGCATTCTCCGGACTCTCCGGACAATTCTCCGGAACCTCCGAAACTTCTCTGTTGGGTGAAGATTTTTCGCTATGTGTTTGTGTTGCGCTTTGTTGTGATTCTCTTTTAGAGGTGTGTTGGGTGATCAAATAGAAGAATATCATCTATTTCACAAGAAATTTATTGAGGTGCCTATTCACCCCGCTAGTCATCAATCTTTATCCTACAATTGGTATCAGAGCCGGTTTGATCACTTGTTGACCCTAACCGGCTTTGTGATCCGTAGGCGGTATGGAGAGAAATGGGAAGATTCCGATGTTTGATGGCCGTGATTTTTTTGTACTGCAAGGTGTGCATGGAGGCTTATCTTCTAAGCCAAGAAGTGCAATATGAGGCCAAATATGAGATCCCTACTACTCGCATGACTCAGGGAACTAGAAATATTTTGTTCACTAGTTTGAGTCGGAATAAGTTTGACAGGGTTCAGCACCTCTGTACTGCTTGGGAGATTTAGACTACTCTGAGTATCTTTCATAAAGGCACTAATTAGATTAAGGCCAGACGCCAAAGCACGTACAACCAAGAATACCGAATGTTTGGGCAAGGACTCGGTGAATCTTTCGATGCTATGTTTGCTAATTTTGATGGAATTGTGAGCAACTTTAGATCCATTGGTGTTTTTCCTTACTCTAACAATAAGAGTGCGATCAAGCTTCTCTATGCTCTTCACCATAGCATTGAAGATCTCGAGCAATGAAGAGTCACCAAGTCACGTTGACTCGTGATGAACTCTTCAGCAAGCTCCAGTCCACCGAGATAGCCAAGGTAGCTCAGATAGGCCTCGGAAACCCCCTGTCTCAGAACATGGCATTGATTTCTGGATCTAGTGGTGGCAATCAGGCTGGAGCTAGCTATTCTTGTGGTAACATCTCACCGAGCAGGTTTACTTTGTCTTCCTTGGTTTTTGTTACAGAGGAGCAGGTGAACGCGCTTGATGATGAGGACCTTGCGCTGATTGTGAAGAAGTTCATCTGCTTCTACAACAACTGCCGAGACCGAAGGAGGGGCGGTTCCTACGCCTGATTTGAGTGTGGTGATACCACCCACTTCAAGGCGGACTGCCCCAAGCTCAAGAAGAGGGAGGACCACAACCACGACACTAACAAGCACAAGAAGACCAAAAAGCCCTTCTTCAAGAAGAACTGTGATAAGATGGACAAGAAGACAGCCAAGGTGGCTTTGAGGGCGTTCGTGACGGCTCTCAGCGGCACTGATGCATGTTTGCCTGATCTTCCGAAGGTAATATGATAAGTTGATTGGTGGAGTTTCGACGTTGATGATCCAAAGGCTCTGACCAAGATAGATTGAGAACCTTCGCAACCACTACATCACTACTCTATGGTTATCAACCGTGCTAAGATATGGTTAACCTCTCCAAGAAGGCTTTTCCTGTAAGCGAATTGAGGACACAAGCAAGAACAGGCTGAAATATCGCAGAAATCGCCGATAGAAACCCTCAAGACCATGAAAGCTTCTCACTTGTATAACAGTCTCAGGAGTTGGCCAACTCTTTATGGCTTCGATTTTTGCTTCATCCACCTCTATTCCCTGTGGAGTAACAACATAGCCAATAAAAGAGACTCAATCCATGCAAAAGGTGTACCTTTTGAGGTTATCAAACAAACGTGCATCTCTCAAAGCGTTAAAAATAGCACGTAAGTGATCAAAGTGTAGTTCATATGACTTGCTGTATATCAAGATGTCATCAAAGTAAACCACCACAAATCTCCCAATGAAAGCACGTAAAACTTTGTTCATCAAGCGCATGAAAGTACTAGGTGCATTAGTTAACCCAAATGGTATTACTAACCACTCATACAAACCAAACTTAGTTTTAAATACAATATTCCATTCATCTGCATGTTTCATCCTAATTTGATGGTATCCTCTTCGCAAGTCAATTTTAGTGAAAATGATAGAACCACTCAACTCATCAAACATATCATCTAACCTAGGGATAGGGTGACGATATCTTATAGTAATATTATTAATGGCTCTACAATCAACACACATACTCCAACTACCGTCTTTCGTAGGAACCAAAAGAATAGGAATAGCACAAGGGCTAAGACTTTCTTGGACATACCCATGGTCCAAAAGGTCTTGGACTTATCGCTGAATTTCTTTAGTCTCTTCCGGGTTTGTTCTATATGCAGCACAATTTGGTAAAGTTGCTCGTAGAATCAAATCAATTTGATGTTCAATCACTCGAATAGGTGGTAATCCCGGAGGAACTTCAGCTGGAAATACATGCATAAACTCCTGCAAAAGGTTAGCAACAGCAGGAGGCAAAGAGCTAGATATATTCTCGAGTGAAACTAAAGCATCTTTGCATATCAAAGCATAGCATGGCAGCTCATTATCACAAATTTCAGCAAGATCAAATTTAGTAGCAAGCATAACACACCATTTTAGTCTAATTCCATCGGACTTAGAAGTTGTTGTTGCTTTCTCCTTTTTGGGTGGAAAAATTTTCTTCTTTTATGCACAAGGGTGTACTTATTACTTCTACCATGATGTGTTGCATCAACATTAAACTCCCATGGTCGTCCTAACAAAAGAGAGCATGCTTGTATGGGAACTACATAGAAATTAGCACAATTATGGTATGAACCAATAGAAAAATGCACCCTAGCTATTTGCATTACCTTCAACTTACCACTATTGTTGAACCATTGAATATGATACGGGTAAAGATGGTTTCTTGTCTGCAAGGCAAGCTTCTTGATCATATCTGAACTTACCAAGTTGTTGCAGCTTCCTCCATCAATAATGACTCGAACACGATAATTCTAGACTATGAGAAGCATCTAAATAAATTGTGGCGTTGTAGTTGTTCTGCTTGCTCCATTTGAATACTTAACACTCACTGCACAATGAGTGTCCTATAATTCTCCATAGCAGCTACACTCAATTCTTCCTCATTGTCGATATCCATCTCATATTCCTCCTCATCGCTTGCATGGTTAGCTGCAAGTGCATATTCATCCTCAACATCACTAGCACTTACATATCATTTACAATGTACGCTCACTGACTTGGGCAATCCTTCATGACGTGGCCCATTCTCCTGTATCTGTGGCATACAATCCCGGTCGATCAGCCTGAAGAAGCAACCGAAGAAGTCCTCTTGACTGGCCGCTGCACACTTACAGATTTACTTACCTCGAGAGCATGTGACGGTGTCGAAGGTACTGCTGAACACGCCCTACTCAAGAAGGGGGCAGCATACCATGTAGCTGAACGTGGGGTTATTTTGACTTGCTTCGGTGTTGATTTTGAAGTGGTCGCGCTTCCGAAATTGCTCCTTTACCTCTGTTGTTGTCCATGCAATTCTTTTTCTGCCAGACATGTAAGTTAGAACAATCTAGGAATACTATTGCATTCTTTGTAATCAACTATGTCCTGAAATTCACACCTTAACCCTCCATAAAAGTGCCATTGCAGCCTCTTCATCCTCAATAATATCACAACACAACATACTAATTTGTAGCTCCTGGTAATATTCTTCTATGGATCTATCACCTTGGTTTAAGCGCTGCAATTTCTTACGCAAATCATGTTTAAAAGAGGGTGGAACAAATCTGTTACGCATAGCAACCTTTAAAGCATTTCAAGTAATAGGAGCTAATCCGTTGATGCAAAAATTTAAATTCACTAGTGGCTTGCCTAACTCTTTGCACTTCAGGAACTAAATGAGCATTAAACTTCTGTTCTACCGTCATCTCTCAATCTAAATACCTTTCAGCATCATAAGCACCATCAAAAGATGGTATAGTAAACTTAACCTTAGCAAATGGATCATCACTAATACGTGAGTTATGTTGCTAAAAATTATTACCTCTCATACCTTGACGGTTGAAGTTCAATCGGTTCCTTTATCATTCATCAAAGGTGCCACGTTATTGTCTCAAAATTTTATCATCCGAGACGGACTCCTCTTGTTCATAGGCTGCACCATGAGGATCCACTCGACTATTGTTCGGTGGCAGATTAACCAATCGATCGAAGCGTGTATTGAGCATTGCAATGCTTTCATTAAGTCGTTGCAATGCGGTATTGGTTCCCGCAAGCTTCTTGTCGATGTCGTCATTAATAGATTGTTGATGATCATCCAACAATATTATGAGTTCTTCCCTTAAAACACACTCTTTCGCATCCGATGTTTCTCCTGCCATGGTTAGTCGAAGATAGAAAACAACAAAAGATAAATTATCCCTATCGACTACTAGGTGGTGGAGGTGGAGTCACACACTCTTAAGCGTCTTACCATGCTCTTGCTAGTATTCTTACCAATCACCGTAGTTGGCACAACCGGTGGCTGGTTCATGATACCTTATCGGGTGCGAGTGAGGTAGTTGCAAGGGGAGAAACCGTTCTGATCGAGAGAATATGTAGCTTGGATATGCAATATTTAGTAGCAAGGAATGAAAATAATTGAAATCAAATTAGCAAAGCTGAATAGAAGTCCACAATACTCGTCACAATTATTGGCCCGAACACGTTCCTAGAACTAGCTCAAGCAAGCTGAAAACTATAACAAACACAAGCACAATGGAACAAAATTCGCAATGCAAACTGATTCTTTTTTTAATTCTCTCTCTCTCTCTCTTCTTTTTTTTTTGCTCCGTTTGCTTCTTCTTTTTTGCACTCTTTGCTTCTTCTTTTTTGGCACTCTTTGCTTCTTGCTTGCTTTTCTTTTCTTTTTTTCTTTCTTTTTTTGCGAAAGTGACACAAACTCAAAAACTCTTCTACTGCCTTTTCTAAGATCAGTGAGGTATGTGGGTCATAAACTTTTTCCGAAGAGAAGGGGTATAAAGGTAATAAAAAGATTCTCTCTCTCTGAACTTTCTCTACCTCTGTTTGGGCTATCGAGTGATACTCAAACTTTGTCAAACAATGCTCGATATGATGAGTTTGTAGGATATCCGAGAGCAGCCAGAAATAGATAGACTCCGACTAGGTTGTGGAGGCAAAAACGAGTGGGTAGTTGAATCCGACTAGGTGGTCGAACCCGAGTAGATGGTCGACTCGACTAGTGGTCAAACTCGAGTAGATGGTTTAAGCAACTAGTGGTCGAACACGACTTGATGGTCGACTCGACTAGTGGTCGAAATCGAGTAGATGGTTAAAGCGACTAGTGGTCGAACACGACTTGATGGTCAACTCGACTAGTGGTCGAGCTCGAGTAGATACATAATCTCGGCTATAGCAAACAAGGCCAGACTGAGATACACAACGACTAAACAGCAAGACTCGACACTAGAAACTAGAACACGATAACTCGACCAGCGACAAAGACACCGACGATGGGCTCAAACTCAACGACGTGAATATTGAAAACAAAATTGTGAAGGCTCAAAGTGGTTTAGACAGCGAAAAAACTAAGATCTAAATATTTTTGTAGGGCAATTTTTTGGACTCTAGGTAATGGAAAACAACGAAACAAAGGGGATAACTAAGATTACCTAACGAGCAACCGAGGCTCTGATACCACTTGATGTGCGTTGGCCTGATCTTCCGAAAGGTAATATAATAAGTCGATTGGTGGAGCTTCAACGTTGATGATCCAAAGGCTCCGAACAGAACAGATTAAGAACCCTCGCAACCACTACACCACTACTCCGTTGTTATCAACCGTGCCAAGACGTGGTTGATCTCGTCGAGAAGGCTTTTCCTGCAAGCAAATAGAGAACACAAGCAAGAACAGGTAGATACAATCTGAATACTGCTAATTACTAATGAAGTAATCGAGTTGGGGTTCAACAAACCGATAAACGGCGAAACTATCTAAAACAGAATAATCTAAGCTAAACCCGTGCCTAAACTATGATGGCTATTGTGTACATATAGGGGGGGACATGAGGAGGTCGACCTAGGGTTATGCAGCCGTGGAAAAAGGCATACACAACCTGGACTTCGACTCCAACACGATTACAAGACCCAACTAGGTCCAAAACGATGGCACAACACCTTATTCCTTTGACTCTGACTATGCCATAAGGAATATTTGGTCGAGTTCATATCCATTGGAAAGGACTCATTGTAAACTTTCTAGAATGTCCAAGATTGCCTGAAACAAACTTTGTATGAGAGAGTTATGCCTATTTTACTGACGTGATGTCCTGGGACTCGACCACGATCACGATCTCGACCACGACCACGACTAGAGCTCAGCCTCGAGTCCGAGTAGACTTGGCCTTCGAGGGGTGACGTCCGGGTAAGGTTGTACTACTTCTCTCACGTTCCTAAGCAAAAAAAATATCATAAGAATTTAGTAGTAATCCATCCAAGGAAGCATGAACAGAAAGGGGCGAGTTCACCTAGTGATATAATTGTCGTGCATGTGCTCTTGTAATTGGACCATGTATGATTTGAGGATTATTGGCGGTATTAATCATATCCGAAGGAGCCATGGGCTCATCAATCAAGATATCATCAAAGTATACTACCACAGATCTTCCAATGAAAACACATAAAACCTCGTTCATCAATCGCATAAAAGTACTTGGGGGCATTAGTTAACCCAAAAGGTATTACTAACCACTCATATAAACCAAACTTAGTTTTAAATGCAGTCTTCCATTTATCTCCAAGTTTCATTGTAATCTGATGCTATCCACTTCGCCAGTCAATTTAGTGAAAATTATAGATCTACTCAACTCATCAAGCATATCATCTAACCTAGGAATAGGGTGACGATATCTTATAGTAATATTATTGATGGCTCTACAATCAACACACATACGCCAACTACCGTCTTTCTTAGGAACCAAAAGAACAGGAACAACACAAGGGCTAAGAATTTCTTGTACATATCCACGGTCCAAAAGGTATTGAACTTGTTGCTGAATTTTCTTAGTCTCTTCCGGGTTGGTCCTATATGTAGCACGGTTTGGCAAAGTTACTCCTGGAATCAAATCAATTTGATGTTCAATCACTCGAATAGGTGGTAATCACAGGGGTAGCTTAGCTAAAAATACGTCCACAAATTCCTACAAAAGGTTGGCAATAGCAGGAGACAAAGAGCTAGATATATTCTTTGCATATTAAAGTATATCATGGCAGCTCATTATCACAAATTTCAGCAAGGTCGAATTTAGTAGCAAGCATAACACACCCTTTTAGTCTAATTACATCGGACTTAGAAGTTGTTGTTGCTTTCCCCTTTTTTGGTGAAAAATCTTTTTCCGCTACTTGCTAATTTTCAGATTCATTCTCAAACTCTTTTCTCTTATTTTCAGCTATCTCTTATTCACATTTCACAATTTCAGCATGGGTTAATGGTAGAAAAGTTATTTCCTTTCCTTTATACATAAGGGTGTACTTATTACTTCTACCATGATGTGTTGCATCAGTATCAAACTCCCATGGTTTTCCTAACAAAAGTGAACATGCTTGCATGGGTACTACATCGAAATCAGCACAATCATGTTATAAACCAACAAAAAATGCACCCTAGCTGTTTGCATTACCTTCACCTTACCTGTGTTGTTGAACCATTGAAAATGATAAGGGTGAGGGTTGTTTCTTGTCGGCAAGGCAAGCTTCTTGATCATATCTAAACTTACCAAGTTGTTGCAGCTTACTCCATCAATAATGACTCGAACACGATAATCCTTGACTATAAGGAACATCTGAAATAAATTGTGGCGTTGTAGCTGTTTCCCTTGCTCCATTTGAATGCTTAACACTCGCTGCACAATGAAGGTCTGATAATCCTCTGTGGCAGTGGCATTGAACACTTCCTCACGGTCGATATCCGTCTCACGTTCATCCTCATCACCTGCATAGTTAGTTGCAAGAGCATATTCATCCTCAACATCACTAGCACTTACATATCCACCGTCTTCTGTTACAATGCTCGCTGACTTGGGCAATCCTTCATGACGTGGCCCATTCTTTTGCATCAGTGGCATACAATCTCAGTCGATCAGCCTATAGAAGCAACCAAAGAAGAGCTATTGGCTGGATCCTGCACACTTAAGGATTTGCTTACCTAGGGAGCGTGTGACGGTTTCGAAGGTATAGCTGAACGCGTCCTACTCGAGAAGGGGGCAGTAGACCGTGTAGATGAACGTGGGGCTATTTTGACTTGTCCCGGTGTTGATTTTGAAGTGATCGTGCTTCCAAAATTGCTCATTGGCCTCTGTTGTCATCCCTGCAAAAAAAATTTTGCCAGACATGCAAGTTGGAACAATCTAGGAATACTATTGTATTCTTTGTAATCAACTATATCCTGAATTTCATGCCTTAACCCTTCATAAAAGTGTGCCATTTCAGCCTCTTCATCCTCAATAATATCACAACGCAATATACTAATTTGTAGATCCTGATAATATTCTTCTATGGATCTATCACCTTGGTTTAATCGCTACAATTTCTTACGCAAATCACATTTAAAAGAGGATGGAACAAATCTGTTACACATAGCGACCTTTAAAGCATTCCATGTGGTAGACGCTAATCCATCAATGCATACTCTATTCCACCAGATAATTGTAAATTCTTTAAATTCACTAGTGGCTTGCCTAACTCTATGCACTTCAGGAACTAAATGAGCATTAAACTTCTATTCAACTGTCATCTCCCAATCTAAATACTTTTCAGCATCATAAGCACCCGTAAAAGATGGTATGGTAAACTTAACCTTAGCAAATGGATCATCATTAATACGTAGGTTATGTTGCTGAAAATTATTACCTCTCATACCTTGGCGGTTGAAGTTTAATCGGTACCGTTGTCGTACATCGAAGGCATCTTATTCTTGCCTCAAAATTTCATCATCTACGATAGACTCCACTTGCTCATGGACTGCGCCATGAGGATCCACACGCCCATGGTTTGGTGGCTGATTAACCACTCGATCAAAGCGTGTATTGAGCATGGCAATACTATCATTATGTCATTGCAATGTTGTGTTTGTCTATGCAAGCTTCTTATCGATGTCATCATTAATAGCTTATCAATGATCATTCAACACCATTGTGAGTTCTTCCCTCAAAACAAACTCATGTGCATCCGACGCTTCTCATGCCAAGGTTAGTCAAAGATAGAAAATCACGAAAGATAAATTATCCCTATTGACTACTAGCTGGTGGAGGTGGAGTCACCCACTCTCAAGCTTCTTACCACGCTCTTGCAAGTGCTCTTACCAATCACCACAGTTGGCACAACCGTTGGCTGGTTCATGATACCTTATCGGACAGGCAACCGATGGCTAGTTCATGATACCTCACCGCAGTGAGGTAGTTGCAAGGGGAGAAAACGTTCTGATCGTGAGAAGGTGTAGCTTGGACAGGCAGTATTTAGTAGCAAGGAATAGCAGTAACTGAAATCAGATTAGCAAAGCTGAGTAAAAGTCCACAGTACTCGTCATGGTTGCTGGCCCGAACACATTCCTAGAACTAGCTCAAGCAAGCTGAAAACTATAACACACACAAGCACAATGGAACAAAATTCACAATGCAAGCTGATTCTCTTTTTTTAGTTCTCTCTCTCTCTTCTTTTGCACTCTTTGCTTCTTCTTTTTCTTTTTGCACTCTTTACTTCTTGCTTGCTTTTCTTTTCTTTTTCTTTTTTCTTTTTTTTTTGCGAATGTGACACAAACTCAAAAACTCTTCTAATGTCTTTTCTAAGACTAGTGAGGTACGTGGTGTAAAGGTAATAAAAGATTCTCTCTCTCTCTCTGAACTTTGGTTACCTCTGTTTTGGCTATGGTGGTCGGATCCGAGAAGGTGGGCGATTCTGACTAGGTGGTCGGAGTGACTGGTCGGGATACCGAGTGGGTGGTCAGAGTGCCTGGCCAGACCTCGAGTGGGTGGTTGGCATGACTGGTCGGGACCTCAAGTGGGTGGTCGGAGTGACTGGTCGGACCCCGAGTGGGTGGTCGGAGTGTCTGATCGGACTCCGAGTGGGTGGTCAAAATGACTGGTCGGGACCCCGAGTGGGTGGTTGGAGTGACTGGTCAGACCCCGAGCATCGGAGTGCCTAGTCGGGACCCTAAGTGGGTGGTCGGAGTGACTAGTAGGGACCCCGAGTGGGTGGTCAGAACGACTAGTGATCGAACCCGAGTAGATGGTTGAAGCGACTAGTGGTCGAACCCGAGTAGATGATCGACTCGACTAGTGGTCGAACTCGAGTAGATGATTGAAGCGACTAGTGATCGAACACGACTTGATGGTCGACTCGACTAGTGGTCGAACTCAAGTAGATGGTTAAAGCGACTAGTGGTCGAACATGACTTGATGGTCGACTCGACTAGTGGTCAAGCTCGAGTACATGGTTAAGCGACTAGTGTTCGAACTCGAGTAGATGGTTGAAGAGACTAGTGGTCTAACACGACTTGATGGTCAACTCGACTAGTGATTGAACTTGAGTAGATGGTTAAAGCGACTAGTGGTCGAACACGACTTGATGGTCGACTCGACTAGTGGTCGAGCTCGAGTAAATGGTTAAGCGAGTAGTGGTCGAATACGAGTTGATGGTTGATTCGACTAGAGACATAATCTCAGCTATAACAAACAAGGGTAGGCCAAGATACACGACGACTAAACAGCAAGACTTGACACTAGAAACTAGATCACGATGACTCGACTAGCAACAAAGACACCGACGATGGACTCAAACTCAACAACGTGAATACAGAAAACAAAATTGTGAAAAGGCACAAAGTGGTTTGGACAGTGGAAAAAACTAATATGGCAATTTTCTGGACTCTAGGTAATGGAAAACGACGAAACAAAGGGGATAACTGAGATTACCTAATGGGGAATCGAGGCTCTGATACCATTTGATGCGCGTTTGCCTGATCTTCCAAAGGTAATATGATAAGTCGATTGGTGGAGTTTCAATGTTGATTATCTAAAGGCTTTTACCAAGACAGATCGAGAACCCTCGCAACCACTACTCTGTGGTTATCAATCGTGCCAAGACGCGGTTGATCTCACCAAGAAGGCTTTTCCTTCAATCAAATCGAGAACACAAGCAAGAAAAGGTAGATGCAATCTGAATATTGCTAATTACCAATGACGTGCTCGAGTTGGGGTTCCATAAATCAAACAAGCGGTGAAACTATATAAAATAGAATAATCTAAGCAAAACTCGAGCCTAAACTATGACGGTTACTGTGTATATATAGGGGTGGATGTGAGGAGGTCGACCTAGGGTTGTGCAAACATGGAAAGAGGCATGCACAACCTGGACTCTGACCCCGACATGATTACAAGACCCAACAAGGTCCAAAACGGTGGTACAACACCTTATTCCTTTGATTTTGACTACACTATAAAGAATATTTGGTCAAGCTCATATTCATTGGAAAGGGTTTGTCGTAAGCTTTCCAGAATGTTCAAGATTGTCTAAAACGGACTTCGTATGAGAGAGTTATGCCCATTTTACTGATGTGTTGTCCTACGACTCGACCACGATCACGACTTCAACCACGACCATGACTAGAGCTCATCCTCAAGTCTGAGTAGAATTTGCCTTCGAGGGGTGACATCCGGGTAAGGTTGTGGTGCTTCTCCCAAATTCCTAAGCAATAAAACATCACAAGAATTTAGTAGGAATCCATCTAAGGAAACATGAACAGCGAGAAATGAGTTCACCTGGTGGTCTAATTATCGTGCACGTGCTCTTGTAATTGGACCTTGTATGATTTGAGAATTATTTGCGATATTGATCGTATCTAAAGGAGCCATGAGCTCATTAGGCATCGACACCTTCTCAAGCGAGAAGGCGAGCTCGAAAGAGGAGGAACCGCAAGTGAAGAACAAGAAAAAGGCCAAGGACTTCACCGGCCTTTGCTTCATGGCGGACAACAACGACAACGACAACAATCCCAAGCTCGATCCCTTCGAGGTATTGCCTTCCTACGACCAGCTTTCCATTCAATTCAATATCTTGAATGATGTTCTTGTTAGCCAAGATAGGTTACTTAATAAAGCTGTGAACGAGTTGAAGGATCTTAGGCCTAAATATGAGTCTGTATCTACTGAACTTGCATTGCTTAGGTTTTGGCCTGATGTTGTGGATTGTGGGAGTTGTTTGATTGCCATGGCTTAACTTGCTGAGCTTTAGAATATGCATGCTTAAGTTGACAGTCAGCTTGAGAGTGCCGAGAAGAAGGTCCTTGAGGAGTCTAGGTCTAGTCTCTAGGTGCTTGCAAGAATTTTCTTTGCTTGCAAAGGATGTTAAACTGGAACACAAGTACTTTAAGGAGCTAGAATCTAGATTAGATAGTGTTGGATGTTCAAAGGATGTGTAGGCGAACTGTTCCACTTGCATAGTCCTTTAGGACCAGCTCAGCTGGGTTAGAAGGCAAGTTCAGAAGCTCTTGACTGAGAATGAGTACCTCCTTTCTCTAGTGGAGAAGTGCTCATAGGGCAAAGGGAAAATAAATTTGATCTTAGTCAAGACCAAGATATGTCCTGATAAGATTGGTTTGGCTCTTGGGTTGGGTTTTGAGAGGGTGGCTTACAATAGGAATGGCAAGACTGTTTTCACTTCACCTACTACTCTAGAAGTCAAGAAATCCACAATCAATGACACACCACAACTCATCAAGAAACATACTCCACAACCCACAAAGAAGAAATCCACACCACAACCAAAGAAAGCTTCACAGTCTAAGATGAGAGCAACTGTGAGAGAGCCCAGAGTGACCGGCAGTCGAGCACTTGAGAGACGCTACCACTGCACCTACTATCAAAGAGAGGGTTACTTGGTTGGGTTTTGCTTTTGCCGTGGGAGAAAGGAGCGGCGTGAGTGGAGTGGAGTACCTGAGACATTTACCGCCCCTCTGTTGGTGTACATGAGCCTTTTTCTCACTCTCGCCCACACATTTCTAGCGCTTTTCAGTTCTCTCCTAGAGGTGTTGCACGGTGTGGATTTTACCATGACTCATATGGTTTTAGTCCACGTATAAGAGGCTTTGAGTCCCAGTGCTTAGGCGGGCCACGTTTTCCTCATCGTGGTACTCGTTCACAGTATGTTGGTGTTAAGTTGTATGCGCCTACTGTTTCTACTTCAGGGCGGATGACCCAGTATTGGATTTCCAAGAGGTTTATTACTAACCTCAATATTGATTCATCCACCTATTATTCTTCTCATATGTAGGTGGCAGATGGAGGCCTGGAAAATAAGTGACTCATTGACTCTGGTTGTTCATACCACATGACCAAAGATTCATCATGGTTCTCTAGCGTCACCTCCATGAAACGACACGAGTACATAACATTCAGGAATGATCGGAAAGGAAGGGTGAAAGCCAAATATATGGTAAGTGTGAATGAGAGTTTCACTCTCAAGAATGTGGCTTTGGTGGAGCATCTGAGATACAACCTTCTCACTATATCTCAGTTGTTGGATGAAGACTTGGAAGTGCATTTCAAACGCAATACTTTTCGAGTTCTCGATTCTTCTAACATTTTGATTTGTAAGATTTCTCGAGTTGCGAGAGTTTTTGGAGCCGATTTTTCTGAGTTTTCTATTTCTTCTCGGTGTTTACTTGCTTAATCTTCTTTTGAGCTTTGGATGTAGCATAGGAGACTAGGGCACATGAGCTTTAATTTGCTTACTCATTTGAGTGTCCTAGGCTTGATTCAAGGATTGTCTAAGCTCAAGTTTGAGAAGAACCTTATTTGTACTTCTTGTCAGCATGGCAAGATGGTTGCTGCTCCTCACCCACCAGTTAATCTGGTGATGACTGAACGACTGGGAGAACTTCTCCATATGGACATTGTTGGTCCTTCCCAAGTTCGTTCGGGGAGTAAAAAGTGGTATATACTTGTCATTGTTGATGAGTACTCTTGCTACTCTTGGATCTTCTAGGATGAAGTGTTCTCACACTTTTAGAGCTTGGCTTTGAGATTGTTCAAAGAACTTCCTGGTGCATTGAAAGTAATTCGCAATGGTAATGGCACCGAGTTCAAGAACTAACTCTTTGATACTTTCTGTCTTGAGCATGGAATTGAGCATCCATTTTCTATCCCACACGTTCCTCAGCAGAATGGCGCGGTTGAAAGAAAGAACAAGATTTTGGTGGAGATGACTAGGACGATGCTCAATGAGCATATGACTCCAAGGAAGTTTTGGGCTGAAGCCATTAGCACAGCGTGTTACATCTCAAATCGGATTTTCTTGCGCTCGGTCTTGAATTTGTCTTCTTATGAGTTGCGCTTTGGGAGGAAGCCAAATGTTTCACATTTGAGAGTTTTCGGTTGTCAATGCTTCATCCTAAACTGTGACAATCTTGACAAGTTTGAGTGGCACTCTTCTGATTGCATTTTCTTGGGGTATTCTCTTTATAGTTATGCTTACAAGGTTTGCAATCTTGACACTAACACCATCATGGAATCTTTTGATGTGACTTTTGATGAATCAACCCCTGTGCTTGTTCTACCTTTGAGTGTGCAGGTGATCAGGAAATGAGTAAGAGCATCTTTGTAGATAGCAACCTTCCAGATCTTGGTGATGACGAGGATGATCCACTACTTCCCTCGACCACACCTGCTCCAGAGCTGGCTCCTGCTTCTACTCCAGCAGAGGGTCCTGCAGCCTCTACTTTCACTTCAGCTGCTCTCGAGTCTGCACCAGCTGTGTTTGAAGGGGAGGTTCTCTCCAGGCGTGAGGCTCCTCAACACATTCAGCGATGACACCCTCCACACATGATGATCGGATATCTCAATAAGAGGGTAACTAGGTCTAAGTCCACTCACCATGCTCATTTTGCTGATTATGCATTCGTTGCTTCCTTTGAGCCCCATGATGTTGGACATGCTTTATCTGATTCAAATTGGGTCAATACCATGCATGAAGAGCTTGAAAATTTTGAGAGAAACCAAGTTTGGTCCTTGTAGAGTCACCCCCTAATGTTCACACCGTAGACACAAAATGAGTTTTTAAAAACACACAGCGGGAGGATGGGTCTGTAGTGAGAAATAAGGCCAGACTAGTGGCTCAGAGTTTCACTCAAATAGAGGGAATAGACTTTGGAGAGACTTTTGCACCGGTAGCTAGGCTAGAAGCTATCAGGATCCTTCTTACTTTTTGCAGCATCCCAGGGTTTCAAGCTGTATCAAATGGATGTCACGAGTGTGTTCCTAAATGGTTTCATATAGTAATAGGTTTATGTCAAGCAACCCCTAAGATTTGAGCACCCTAAATACCCATAGAGAGTTTACAAGCTTTAGAAAGCTTTGTATGGGCTTAAGCAAGCACCTAGGGCTTGATATGATAGGCTTAAGTCTTCTTATTAGAGCATGGGTATGTCTTGGGGTCGGATGATAAAACTTTATTCACTCTCAAGCATGGAAAATATTTCCTACTTGTTCAGATTTACGTGGATGATATTATTTTTTGTGGCTCTTCTCATGCACTTGTGGCCAAGTTTGCCGAAACTATGAGTAGAGAGTTCGAGATGTCGATGATGGGCAAGCTCAACTTCTTCCATGGACTTCAAATCAAGCAATACAAGCAAGGTACCTTCGTTCACCAGATGAAGTACATCAAGGAGCTACTGAAGAAGTTCGACATGAGCGACACGAAGCCCTTGGTGACCCCGATGGCCACATCGATGATGCTTGACCCGAATGAAGGTGGCGAGGCAGTGGACCCGCGCGAGTTCAGGAGCAAGATCGGCTCTCTCCTGTACCTGACGGCGATTCGACCGGACATCCACTTCGTCGTCTATCTCTACGCACACTTCCAAGCTTCACCGAGGACGTCTCACCGTCAAGCGGTGAAATGCATTCTGAGGTACCTTAAGCACACTCTCAAGTATGGACTTTAGGTTTTTGCAACCTCTTTGCTTTCTCTTCGTGCCTTTTCAGATATGGATTTTGCTGGTAGTAGAATTAATAGGAAGAGTATCTCTGGTACTTATCATTTCTTGGGTACTTCTCTTGTGTGTTGGTCTTCTCGCAAGCAGTTTAGCATTACGCAGTCTACTTCTGAAGCTGAATATGTAGCTTCTGCTAGCTGTTACTCACAGATTTTATGGATGGTTGCTACCTTGAGGGACTTTGGGTTAGATTTCAGGAGTGTTTCACTTTTGTATGACAACACTAGTAACATAAGCTTAACCAATAACCCAGTCCAACACTCCAGAACCGAACATATAGATGTGAAATTTTACTTCCTGAGAGATCACAATAAGAAGGGAGACATCGAGTTGAGCTACATAGATACCCAATACCAACTAACCAACATATTTACCAAGCCTCTAGATGCAACAAGGTTTGCTTTCTGAGTGGAGAGCTTAGTGTTGCTATCCCTATGGTATTGTGTGAGGGGAAGTTACCTTTGTACATACTCTATCTTACTTTTATTGTATTTGCATTGCATAGTATTTTTATAAGATAATCATGTTAGCAAGCTTCACTTATATGTTCTTTACACTTCTTATACTAGTTGTGAATTTGTGTTAAGTGTAGTGGATATATAACAATTTGTGCTAGCTTAGGCTCTTATTGAAACATGGCAAAATATCTGTTGAGAAAACTTATCTTTTCTAAGAATAAATTTGAAATGTGAACATAATCTCTTGTCACCCTTAGTATTTACTTTACCTTGACCAGTGCTTAAATTAGAGCTAGTTCTGTGAAAAGCTTATGCTATGTCGCTTTGTTCAGTTCAGTGGATTGGGTGTCTTTGAACTTTGTCTATATAAATGCTTAGCCTATGATTAACCCTTGGGGGAGCATGTGCTCTTTTGTGTCGCAAAGGCACAACTTGTTTTGGCTTTATGAAAAATTACATATCTTGAATCATATGTTGAGTTAATAAAATGAATGATCAAGTTTTGAGCTAAAATTAAATCCAATACGGTGGCTTAAGGTTTCATGTGGTTTGCCAAAGAAGTGAACACATGGTTGCTTAAAGCTCACTTGAGGATAGTTAAATGATCAAATGAGAAAGTCAACTTGTATCCTAAGAATATTCTTTTTCATGTTATCAAACTAAGGCTTAGATTGATATATAGGTGTTTGCATAGCCCGTTGGGTTGAACTTGATTGCCTAGTTTGAACTTAACATAGCACTAGTTTCTCTAATCTTTGCACTGATTATGAAACTATGGATACTTTTCTTGTGACATCTTTTGGATAATTCAACAATATGATCAAAACTTACTTCACTCCTGGTGCTTGTGACATGAACTCATTTCGAGACTTTGTGTGCCTTTGAGTTATATTATTTACTCTCTATAGTGCTTTGACATCTCTAGTTCTTGCAAGTGCTTTATGATCTATATGTGAAGCTTTGTAGGTTTGTATTTTATTTACACATCTTTAGCATTGTCTTGTATCCTTGATGTTTGTATTGCCAAAGGGGAAGAAAATATGCCCAAAGATATTATGCACAAATATTCAACAAAGGGGGAGAATTTGCATTTATCTAGAAATGAAACGGGGGAAATGGAAAATGTGCAATCATCTAGGTGGAGCATGTGTTTTTGGGTTTATGAGTTTTTCTTGCTCTTTTGAGGTTTTGGCTTCTCTTTGCCTCTCTTCGGCCTTTTACGATCCTTCTTATGTCAAGTGATGTGATTTGCTCCTTCTTGACTTTTTTTTTGTCACTTAGATGTGCTTCATTTTTTTAAACCAAAATCTTTGTACTTTGAGGGTTATCAATGCACTCATCAAGGGGGAGATTGAGAAACCAGGTTGAAATATGCATTGATTTATATGTGATGAGTGATTGACAAGGTTGTCGATTTAGTTTGTCGAGTTTCCAATTGCTTGGGATGTGCAGAGGGTCCGCATATTTGTTCGGATAATCCACACTTTTGTGCAATGTACAAATATTTTTGCGGAAAGTCCGCACTTTTACGGAGTGTCCGAATATTTCGCGAAGAGTCCGCACTTGAACAATATTTTCAGCATGATGAATAGTATTTTCAGCTCTGAACTTCTTCTATGTATTAGAACTTTTTGGGAAGTGCTTTGAATTGATTTGAGGTTTCAATTGAGCATTTTGATTATGAACTAATTGGAGTTAGAGTTGGAGATATGTGTTTGCTTTATCTCATAGTGTGCAGATGATGAATGCAACTTGGTGGTCGACGGCAGGATGATCGGGGCTAAGTGGGGAGCTTGGTGCTGGATGATCGAGGAGGCCGGGCGGAGTCAAGGATGATCCTAGCAGTACACATGGAGGTTAAGCAAGGCATGGGATGAAGGTTGATGAAGGTAGCATGTTGACGAAGTCAAGCGAAGGGGATGCCAGTGCAAGTGACAAGACGGCCTGAGGGATCGGGAGCAGGAGAGACTTGGCGGCGGTCAAGATTACAAGACAGAGTATACGCGTCGACATCGGAGTACTTGCTTGAGGCAAAGCAAGTGGTAGCTAGTCACGCTTTGAAAAGCGTGCATATGGTTTCAGCCTTTGTAATAGGTTAGAGCTTTTGTGAGAGAAATCTTTGTAATTTGCCGCAAATAGAGCTAGCCTCTGTGCTTAATTAAGAAGTTTCTCTTGCATATGCTCGTGCTCATCTCCTTCTAATCTCCTATTTTTTGTTCCCTTGCTTCTTCTTTTTTGCAAGTTTTTCCTTTTTTTCAAGTTCATTTTTGTTTTTGCCTTTGAGCAGGGATCTTTTCATCTTGTGTAGTTGTTCTTCTTGTTTCTAGATGTATAAATCTCACGTACTTATGTATATGAGAAGGTCTTAAGTTCCCTTATATCTAGATCATCAACCTGGGGAGCATCTTCACCCGGTGACCATCTTTGATCTTTTTGGTGATTCTTCTCAAGATCTGAGATTTGTGAGGTGTTGAGTCATGGATTGATTTGTTGAGACACATTGTGCTCTATTCTAACCATAAGACTCACTTCTCGTTGGATCTTCAAGTTTGGTTTTAAATTTTTTGTTCGTTGTTCTGCAAAATCTGGAACCTCTGGACCCAACTTCAGAACCTCTGCATTCTCCGGATCTCCGTACAATTCTCCGGATCTCCGTACAATTCTCCGGAACCTCCGGAACTTTTGTGTTGGGTGAAGATTTTTCGCTGCGTGTTTGTGTTACGCTTAATTGTGATTCTCTTTTAGAGGTGCGTTAGGTGATCAAATAACAGAAGGTTATCTATTTCGTAAGAAATTTATTGAGACGTATGTTCACCCCCTCCCCCTCTAGTCACCACTCTCAATCCTACATTTTGGGTGCTAATTTTGGGTCAGGAGGTGTTCTAATCTAGCATGATACTGTCCCAAATGATATAAAAGCATCTCCAACTAATACTCTATATTTATCCCTTATATCTTCACATAGAGGTTCTCCCTATCCATATTGACCCCCTATTTCTCTGTATTCTCTAACCGGCTCCCTAAATTTGACCCCCTATATTTCACTCACCCATATTTACTACTATCCTATAACTACCAAATTAATTCCAACAGCTATATGTTACTACTATCATGTAACTATCTATTCTATGCATTGCAAAAAAAAAACCCTATTCAATGCTATGAACAAATCCGATCCGCTACTCATCCTCCTCCAACCCGACCCCCCTCAGATACCTCCTCTAGCCCTGCCGCACCATGCCACCTCCGCTGGCGCTCCCCCATGCATCCTCCTTCAGATCCCCACCCTCCAGCACCGCCTCCAAGCCAGCTAAGGCTGGGCTGCCGCCGTTCGGGCGCGGCCTGAGGGTCGCCGCTTGTCGCACTGCATGTGTGTGGCCAGAGGGCTACCACTGTCCACCAAGAGGGCAGGTGCATCCGTCGTCTATGCTTGGCTAGAGGGTCACTGTCCGGCCGACCATGAGGGTCATGGCTGTCGTGTTGAAGATCATTAGATCTCCCCCTCCGTGCAGCGTAGCCAACCAAAGGGGATGGAGGCGATGCCTAAGTCAGCCATGAAGGTATCCAACCATCGACCGCTGGCATCCGACCTCCCACGTGGAGCCATCACCTCTAAGCTCCCACTGGCCCTCCCCAACCATCCAGCGCCTCCTCTGCACCGCCTCCCCCAGCGACCCATGACCTCCCCCCTCCCCTTCATGCTGCCTCCATGTTCCATTGCTCTATCGGCCCAACAATGCCGCCCCGGTGACCCAACCCTCCAAAGCCTTGTTTGCGTCACCTCACCCATGGCCTAGCCCTGCCGAGCACACACCCCATCATACATTGGAGAAGGGGAAGAAAAACAAACCTCTGGCGCGGTAGGAAGGACAAGTTCGATGGTGGTGGTTGCTGGATAAGGGATCGGTGCTCTCTTCCTAAATCTGAGGTACCGGGGGTGGGAATTAGGGGGTCCTCAACTATAAGGGGTGGGATAGGATACTGGTTGGAGGGATGTTTTTACTACTTTTCTCAAAATTTAACTATAAGGGATTGGATAGGGTATCAGTTAGAGATGCTCTAAGTTCTCTCATAGATGAAGACATTATATCGGCCTCTAGTTAATGGAATTATTTTCCGTCTAAAAAAACTAGGATCATATTCTTCTCCCCTATCAGAACGCAAGCATTTGATAGAACAATCACAAGAATAATTCTATTTCCAACTTAAAAATCTGAAATTTTGCAGGTGCCTCATCTTTACGTAAAGCAAATAAACATAGCAAAACCGGAAGTGGTCAACATAAAAGTGATAAAATATTTCTTTCCTCTTATGCAGGAAGTATTATGAAAGCCACACACATCCGACTGGATTAATTCGAGCAACTTGCTAGTTCTAGCGACGCTAGCCGACGACAATTGGGTTCGATCCGGGACGGATCACCTGACCGTGCGTAGGGCTGTGTTTGGTCGTTGGTCCATTCACTAGCTAGCTAGGGTTTAATTTGATTGGATATGTCTGATACGGGGATTTGATTCCATTCCCTCTGCTTAGTCTGCAGGAGCCAGTGTGTGTTATTGATGGCTGTGGGCCGGGTCACACGAACTCATGGGGTCCGTCAGGACAAGTGACAAGAGGTGTAACGTGCGTGCACACAGCTGCACACGACGTGCATCGCATCGGTACGCTGGCCGGTCGATCAATCGATATAGTTAAGCACTTAAGCACAAGAGCAATATGCCGCCGTACATACTACCTGTCTTAGATTTTGGAACCAAAGGACGACCTGATTAATGATTAAGCAGCTTCTAGAAGCAAGGAGGCAGCTGCTTAGCCAGTAATAAGTACACTGTATATATGAACAAACTCTCAGTAACATTAGTTCATCGATGTGAATTGCCTAAATTATTTAGTAAAGCTAGGCATGAAGTATACTTCAAACGCATACAACCCCCTACGGTTCCGTAGACAATAGAAGCCTCTCTGACTCCCTCTAACAATTTTTTCTCTATGGATGAGTGAGAGGACAAAGAAAAGAGAGAAAAGATGAGGAGGAAAAGTAAGAATAGAAAGAGGTGGTTGAGTTTTTCTACTGGCTCCTCTGTATCCGTCATTTGATCTAGGTGCATGAATGGCAACACAAAGAGCGCACTTTATTCCATTGTTAGTTACTTTAGGGAAGGAATATATGATACTCCCTCCGTTAAAAAATACAGTGCGTATTTTATATTGTAAAAGTCAAATTTTATATATTTTGATCAACAATTAGTCAAATTTTAAGTATGTTTAGTGTATAAAAATTATACAATTAGATTCATATTTAAAATATTTTCACACTATTTTATTTTTATAGCTATAAATTATATATTTTGTAAAAAAATAATAGTTAAAGTCTAATTTTGAGGACCAAGCTAAAGTAAAATGTGTCTTATATTCTTCAACGGAGGGAGTACCTTACTTGCAAATAAATGTTTGAAAGTGAGAGTCCACATAGAAGATCATCCATACTTAATTACTTAAGCTGCTTGATTAGCGTAGAAGGTTTGACTAAACATCGTACGGCCGCATACGTGGATCAAGGATGTCCTCAATCGATCATCTGCTCCCTTGTAAATTACGGAGTATAAAGGAGATCGATAGCCTTAATCACCGGCCTCTACCTACTTAGGGTTTATTAGGCCTATAGCTAGCCTCCAACCCCATTGCCGCCACATGCATGGCCGGCCGTGCTTGTTAACCAATGTTTCAGGTCACGTACGTTTGGCGCATGCAGCCATGCGTCATATCGATCACACGAAACAACCCAACCAAGAGATTCTTTTGTGAAACACGCGGCAAGTTGAAGAGATAAGATAACACAGTAGCGAAAAATTCTGTTGTTCGAATTTGATTACTGTAGTCTGTGGTGGTCGTTAGTTTGGAGATTCGCTAGGCAGATTGCCTCGCGCCATCCTGCAGTATAATACGTACACAGATGCGAATCCACAGGGGCTGAGGGGCTCAAGTCCCTCTACTGTTGGAGTGCCATTAAAAGAAAGAGGTGGAAGGAGGAGGAGCAAGAAAGAAAAAGATGGAGAGGAGATAGAGAACCGGAAGGAAGAATATGAGAGTGCCTACACTTCGTCCCTATGTCTACCGCTATACGTAGATATATACGTATGCATCGCCAGTACGTGTCGTTGGTAGTACTTGTTGTTGTCGGATAGGCCACAAGTAATGAAGACACATAAAACGTTCTACATAATAGTTTGCACCGTTAGTACGCGTTATACTTACGTACTCCTCTATCTATCCACATGTATAAGGCGGTTGTTTTTGTTCATACGCCCGTTTTTTTATCCAACGGTTCACGACCATTCTTTAACCTCTGCTCGCTCGACGTCCGCTGTACTCGCTTCTTCAACCGATGTTGCCTGACACCGGCTCACTCCCCTGCCACCGCCCTCCTTCCCCCGTCTCTGACGGCGGCTCTGCTGTTGGATCTGCGGCAACCACCCCTCCCTCGCTAACCTCTCATCTCCGCTCGCCCCTGCCCTAACCCTACCCAACAGTCGTCCTCCGCCTAACCTGCTTAAGCCCGAGGAGCACATTGACGATGGTAAAACCTACTCCTAAATTCTAACCCTCACCGACATAGCAACACTATCACCTAATCATTTTCTTAAGTTTTAGATGCCTAAAATTTAGAAAACGAACATATATGATTATATATACTTGCAGATGTGTGATCGTGTATGTGTAGGCTTGATATTGTTAGACCATCTTCAAGGAATTCTCGTTAGGGATCAAAATCCCTTTACGAAGGGATTTTCGTCCCTTCAGCGTCTCAACGGTTTCCCTTCACGATTTTCGTTATAAAGAGATTCTAAGGTTACTTCGTTCACGATGGGATTTTTTTTCTTTCCTTTCATGAATCGCTTCAAATAGAAGTTATTGGAGATGAGAAAAAATAAAAAAATAAAAATAGAAAGAAAAATTAAGAAATAAACGAAATAAAGAAAATATAGTTAGAGATGGTATTATGATTGGTGGGGACGTGCTGGATCAATTTTAGGGTCAGCAGGCACGAGCAAAAGTCGCCAAGATTGCCGGGCTCCCGGACACATGCACGCATGCATGCTGCAGAACAGCAGTTAATTAGTGCGAGAGGGTGCATACGTGTGGCGCGGCACGGATGCATGGGAGGGGGGACGGGGCCCTGGCGAGTTGCCATGTCGCCGGAGCGGCACGTGAAGCGGGCTGACCGAGAAGACACGTCGTCGTCGATCACTCTCCTAATCCGTGGTTGGTCGGGTTGGTGAGAGCCTTATCCTGTGGCATATATATAGTTCTGAAATAATCTCTATTCAAAATAGATGATACATTCAAAATAGATGATACTTTGATTTCTTCAATAATATTTAAAATATATGATGTTTTAAAAATAACGTTTTGTAATTTTAAAAATAAAGTAGACGTTGAGACGTACAGTCAGACTTCAGAAACTTTAACTATTAATATATACAAAATTATTAGAATTTATCATGTAAAAATAATACTAGTGAATTTATTATGAAAAATATTTTCAAACCATCAAAATTATATCAACTTCTATAAAAAAGTGGTTATAAAAAGTAATGGTTATATGTGCTCGTTGAACAGCGTATCGACCGGATATATAGCGATTTTGATTGATGTGTATATGCTACCTGATAAGTCTCAAGGAATAAGATGTGACGTAAAGAGAATTGACTAGGCTTGGAGAATACTGCTATGAAAGTAGTTTTTAGAGACGGATCGTAACCCATTTTTACGTACGTTTAGTTAATCTGTTTAGGATTGAAGGTCTGTGGAAAATTATTTTCACATGCGATTATTTTAAGGAACTGCCTGTGGAAATATTTTTCACATATGGTGCTCTTACGGAACCGTCTGTGAAAATCTTTTCTACAGACGGCCCACTTTAGCTTCCGCCTATAGATGTAAAGATTTTCACAGGCGGGTGACATCAGAATCCGCCTGTGATATGTATTTCTTTCAAAAAGAATAATGAGCATATATTTATTCCCTCCAGATTTCACACAGTTTCAATACATATTTCAATAGCATCATAGATTTCAATATTTAACACAAGTACAGTAATATTCACAAGTATTTTTACATCACAAGCCTATATTGCTAAGAGTTTTTATTCTCCCACTCACAAAGCCTCGGATAGCTAGCTAATTCGCCTCCGAGATCAAAGAATTTGTCACTCCTGTGGATGACTTCGTGCATAATAAACCGACACATGTCACATTAGACGTTTTGGATATCTTTGTCTGTAAGAGAGAGGTTGATACGTTGGGTCATCCATGCCTGGAATGAAAACACAACTAAAAGAGTTAAAACACTACTGATAACGGAAATATAACCAAATAAGAATGTGCAGGCACAATGATGACTTACGTCATCAGGGTTCGTTGTGTACCTCCTGTTTATCCTAAGAAATTGGTAAACATAGTATCCACAAAGAACGTTATCGAAACCTTACTTTTGGCACTTCAAATAAAAACACAACGTATTCGTTAGTTCAATAAGACTATTCGTCATAAATAGTGAGATACAAGCATTAGAAGTGTGTTATTGCCGGAAAGTGTATACGGACCGTCATCGTATCCGGCTTGGCCGTATTGTGTATTCCACCTTTCGTTACGTACCACTTATAGGCCTTATTCGAATGCCAATAAGTAATTATCAATTCATAAATGATTTATAAGAATTTTATGTATGAAGATTTCCTTTACCTTTGTATAACGTCAGTGAAATCTTGGTAAGATTTTTATTGAAAATTGGCTGAGTCAAGGACAACAATTTTGCTCGACTTTAGCATCAATATTATACAAATATAGTGGTCGCTACATGAATACTTATGTTAGATTCTTGTTTGATCAATTAAGTTGAATATTTATGTTAAATTCATGACGTATCACACTTACTTAATGTTGTAGGGAGCCAAGATGTAGTTTTTGTCCTGCATTTCTAGCATAGCTCTTCCTATATAGCTTGACATTTCAAGCCTGCGTGTTTTGGTCATTTCTCTTATGACCCTTGATTTCTCCTTGTTACACTTCCCTTTAATCTTGGGGTCATCAATCCTCAAGTTCACGACCATGTTGGGCTAGGAAATTCGTTGCAGATTAATGAATCCGACAGGTGCCTTCAACTTTTTCGCATCGTTAAATTGTATCCTATAGAACAAGTCACTTGTCATTAGCTTCTATAGCATACATTGGTAGATATATGAACGTAAGGGTAGATTGTAGGCACTTACAGGCACCACGCGCTTATGAAATTGACGTCAAGTTTGTCACAGTGGAACAAAGCGTGCATGTCCTTAAAATCCAGCATGAGATAGGAGTTCTCTCTTAGATAAACGTTAGCGGGGACAGAAGCAGTGATTATGGAGAACCCCGCGCGACATGCCCTCATGTAACATTCGTGGAATCTCCTCATCTCCCATGGACCTTCTTGGAGTTGAAACAATGGCAGAAATAGCTTTCTATGCTCATATTTCTCAGGAACATCCAGTGTAGGCAAGAAATCCAACTGAGAGGTACTTAATATTTTGCCGGTCTCTTTCACGAGATCACCCTTCACTAGAGATTCCTGAGTGGATGATGCCTTTGCTTTTGATGAGGACAGAAGCCACCTTTTCACCGGAGATGGTAGAGTCTTTTCGTACGGGGTAACCATGACAGAGACTCTCCGATGCTTAGGTGAATGTGGCGGAGGCGCAGACACTGGAGGTGGAGATGCCAGAGTCGCACATGCTGGAGGCAGAGGTGCCAGAGTCGCAGACGATGAAGCACGATGTGAAGATGCCTGAGGCGTAGATACTGGGCTCGGGGGCGAAGGTGCCTGAGGCGGAGAGGCTTGGCTTTGGGGCGGAGGTGCCTGAGGCAGAGAGGCTTGGCTCTGGGGTGGAGGTGCCCAAGGCAGAGATGCTGGACGCGGGGGTGGCCATGAC
Source organism: Phragmites australis (assembly GCF_958298935.1). Classification (NCBI taxonomy): domain Eukaryota; kingdom Viridiplantae; phylum Streptophyta; class Magnoliopsida; order Poales; family Poaceae; genus Phragmites; species Phragmites australis. The sequence continues at coordinate 5,630,848 of NC_084931.1, forward strand.
GCTCCCGATTGTGACTTTTGACGGCTGAAGATGATATCTCGTCTGGGCCACAAAATGAAGTTGCCAACAGCCTCATCGAGAATCTCAATACCCTCAGGTGCGCTGATGTCAAGCTTGTACTTCATGAAAAGTTGTTGTACCGATTCCACTTGTACCTTGGTGTAACCGGTCGGAATATCTTAATTGTGAAACACACGACCTAGAATGGCTTGGCCCGTGGTAGCCTCAATAGTGAAGTTTCCCCTGCCAACTGAAACATGTAGCATGCAAGGGGTAGCATCTGTGATATCATCAATAGGATATCTATGGTTATCGACCTGTGTGGACCCGACGCTGCTCTGAAAGCCTGGGCTTGTTGGTTGCTCTATCATCATTAATGTCGTCTTTTCCTTCTCCTTTTCATTCCACATCTTCATGAACTAGAACTTAACATGTTCTTGTATCTCTTCCGCTAGGGTCTTCTTATATCTATTACGGGTCTTGTACTGGCACACAGCGTCTGGGAACCCATGCTTCCAACCCACTTTTGATCCGATGCCTCGAGTGTGACCCAGGTGTTCCTTGTTCCCCAAGGCCTTGGTAAGAAGGTCATTCTCCCTGTCGGGCTCTAGAGACCCGTCTTTAGCAATCCCTTGAATGGTCTGGGTCACCTCCATGGTCTCGAGGCTTTGGAAGGCTAGTCCCCAGACTCAGTTCGTTGTGACCGAGCGTAAACCCAGTTCCTGCTTCGCTCGTCACAATTTTTCAAAGGGTTGGGTTTCCCAGCCCGGGCAACCCCTTCTTCTTGCCTCCTCCACTCAGGAATTTTGGGAGTGTACCCAGATGATCCTAAGTGATGGTGGTGCTTGTTCTTCTTCGCAACGTGCTTGAACAATTCACCCAGTTTGATAGCCTTAGGTGTGGTCTTCTACCTAACAAACTCTGTCCATTGGTCTAGCGTAACCTTTCTGTATTTATTAAAAGGTACCAAGTTCTTCACAAAGTCCTTATTCAGCTCACTCTTCCAGCCCCGGAAGCGCTTTCCCATAGTTTTCAATGCATTATGTTTGGCTACTTCCTCTGTTCCCGAGGGGAATCGGATAATTCTTTGCAATGTTGCCCACAAGAACTCCTTCGTCTCATCCGGCAGCAACCGCCAATCAGTTATAGTGATTGGGACGTACTCCTTAACAAGAAATCCGCAACTGTTACAGAATTTAGCGCAGGCCTCACAAGGTGCAACAGGCTCCGCTTCAACACCGACCGTGTTATTGTATAAATGCCGAACGGCAACTTGTTTCTGCTATGCTTGCCTCATCTTCGTTTTAGCGTACCCTTAGAGGGACCCGAAGTTTCAGGCATAAAGGGAGCGGAAGGTTGTGGTGCAGATGATCGACGTGAAGATCTTTGCACCCTCACCCTCTAGAGAGAGAAAAAAGGAGAGTTGACATAAACAAAAAAATATACCTCCATTTAATAAGTATAAAATGTATTGACTCAACTAAATACCTCTTCGGCGGGATCGTAGTCGTTGTCACTTTCCCAACGTCGGATCTCCCTATCGCACAGAACAGGGCTCAAGCTGTGATATGAGCCCGAGCTTTCGCTGCTGTCAGAGGAGGATGGCTGGTGCGGGCTTGGGCTCCTATCCAACCTCCTGCTTGCATTTGCCCCATCTTGTGCTGGGGTGCCCTCTATTGCGAGCGGGCTTGGGCTCCTATCCGACCTTTTGCTTGCTTTTGGTTTCTTAGGGATAATTGTCCTCCTATGCCTTATGGTACTTACTCGACCACTGGATTATTGTTACCTAGAAAGATACCATTGTGAAGCAAGATGCGATAATATTATTTTAGAAGAAAGAAAAGGAATCAATGTATGTGTTTTAAACTTTTCGTATAGGAAAGAAAAGGAATCAAGTGGCATCATTCTTAAACCATACTTAATTCAACTAACTACTGCAATCCCTAGGCAGCGTACCTATTTCGCTTTTCTTAGTGTACATTTTTTGAAGCAAATTGTTGATAAATTTTGATGACATTTTGACAGATCTGTTGTCTGCTCTACTCAATGCTAAGGAGGAACTATGACTAGCAAATAACAGGAAATCTGGACATAGCGAGCCACGCGCCCGTCAGCTCGGCTCGTTCCAGGCAAAAATCCAACACGTCGGGATCCATGGAGAATGTCAGGTAGTCTCTCCTTCCTCTTTCTGCATGTCGTGCTTGGCCACCTTCCTTGGGGTCCTCGCCTTCTTTGCAGCGTCAGCGCGACAACCCATGGCCTTTTCCCCACTGTTCTGCATCTCTGGTCGATCTCCTGCTCTCTAACGAGGGAGTACGAGCTCCGAGCTCATACTCCCTCGTTACAGAGCAGGAGATCGAGCAGATACCAATCTTGCGCAAGATACCAATCTAAAGATAGCAGGCAATTTACTTGTTGAATGGTAGGGTGGTACAAGGTAATCATATCCAATCTTGCACACGATACCAATCAAGGTATGAGAGTGCGAACTGCCAACACTGAAGCACTATACATCTATATAGCTAAAAGTATATACAGATTCCAGTTGTGGATGCATAAGTCGAACCGCCAGCAGTTAAAATGGTAGTTTAAGTTACAACTGACTTGAGCATTTCAAAAGCATAGATGAAAGAACATAAGCTACTCATGAAAATAAATGTATCGAGGAAGGCAGTTGACAATAAGAGGTAAAGTAACACAAGTACCATCTGAACAAGTGTTAAAACAAAGAGATTGCTCTCAGTGCGGGTTACCGAATTAACGGCCATCCAACGCATACTAAGATTTACCGATTAGTGTAACAAATAACCTCTAGAGCTAGGCCGAGCTACCCAAGTTAATGATCAAGTATAAAACTCTGATAAAATCAACTACACAGTACCAGTCGGCCTCCAACACTCAACAGAGGGAGCCCAATCGGCACAGTACAGTAGGGCACCCCAAACGGCCAGCACAAGAGCACCAACTAAGGCACCTACCAGCAAGGCCAAAGGCAACATAGAGCTCAAGGCGCCACAAGGGCACCATCACTCACTAGACCAAGCACAAGGGCACCCACCCAACAAAGCACAGAGAGCAAAAATACTTCCAACAGAACTAATACAAAGTCCAAGCCACTGATCACAAGGCACCAATAAAGCACAACACAGTGAATGCAAAACTGATTAACAGAGATATAACAGGATCACAAACTGGCGACTACGGCCTAGCTCAAGAGCACAAATGAAACACTAAACGAACTTAGCCCGCTATCATCACAGAGCTGAGAACATATATTAATGAGAGCTAGGCCGAGCTAACCAAGTTAATGATCAAGTATAAAACTCTGATAAAATAAACTACACAGTACCAGCCGGCCTCCAACACTCAACAGAGGGAGCCCAATCGGCACAGTACAGCAGGGCGCCCCAAACGTCCAGCACAAGAGCACTAATAGAGGCGCCTACCAGCAAGGCCAAAGGCAACACAGAGCTCAAGGCGTCACAAGGGCACCAGCACTCACTAGACCAAGCACAAGGGCACCCACCCAACAGAGCACAGAGAGCAAAAATGCTCTCCAACAGAACTAATACAAAGTGCAAGCCACTGATCATAGGGCACCAATAAAGCACAACACAGTGAACACAAAACTAATTAACAGAGATATAACAGGATCACAAACTGGCGACTACGGCCTAGCTCAAGAGCACAAATGAAACACTAAACGAACTTAGCCCGCTGTCACCATAGAGATGAGAACATATATTCACAAAGCACGGCGGCATGATGGCCGGGCATCACAGAGCACAAGAAAGGACCACAGCTCGGCCGGAGCACCGGCTACGATAGCTCGGCCGGGTAGAAAGGGGGGATGGCTACTCACCGAGCAGTTAGGGTTAGGGGTCACGCGCGGGATCGAGGGTACCTCGAGCGGCAGCAGCTCCTCCTCGGTGGCGAGGTCCTCCTCGGTACCTTGGGCGGCAGCGGCTCCTCCTCGGTGGCTCGGGCGGCAGTGGCTCCTCCTCGACACAGTGGACGGATAACGCGTGACTCCTTGTTGGGGGAGAGCACGAAGCGGACGGAGGAAGAGGGCGCAGCGGACGGAGGTAGCGAAAAGGGAGGCACAGTTAATTTGGGTAGCCTGACGGCACGGGCAAACTTCGTAAAATGCTAGGGTTTTCGGGGCCTCGCGCGATATTATATATAGTAGTCATTTCCACAAGCGGTTAACCTTAGGAACCGCATGTGGAAATGAATTTTCACAAGTGGTTTACCTTAGTAACCGCCTGTGGAAATCATTTCCACAAGCGGTTGTATATAGTAGTCATTTCCACAGGCGGTTAACCTTAGTAACCGCCTATGGAAATCATTTCCACAAGCGGTTGACCTTAGGAACCACCTGTGGAAACGTATCTTTTTCCCTAGAACTGGCAGTGATTATTCTTCTATTATATATTAAGCTTCTTAAATTAAAGCATATAATTTGAATATTTAGATACAATATTCTATTAGCTTTCTAACGATGTTTGAGGCGGTCCTTGACTGTGGATACATTTCGAGTAAAATAACACAAAACATCAACTTGTTTGGTCACAATGACATCTTCAGAAACAGTACAGTTTTCAGCAACTTACTCTGACAGTCAAAGCATACAACTTGAATATTTGGATACAATGTTCTATTAACTATTTACCTTGAACTATTTTCCCTACACCATCAAGGCGTATGTAGGGCATTACAGATCTATCTAGGGTTGCTTCTACAAGTTTAATCTTTTCTAAATCTCCGAAAGGCGGCTCGCCGTCGAACTGATTGTATTCTTCCTCATCCTCTACATTCTTAACTCCGACAATACTTTGTTTTCCAGCAACAACTACTGCTTCTTTTCATTCGTGGGGTCGATTATATAGAAAATCTATGCGACGTGATCAGCGAGTACCCACGGGTCATCTTTGTGGCCTACAATGCTGAGGTCAACAGTTGTGAAGCTTGTGCTCTTTCAAGATCCAATCATATGAGCAGCCTTGATTTTCTGTGTGAAGCTCATTCAGGTGTTGCTCGACGTACGGTACCACTATCTGGAGCTGCTGCAAGATGGTGAAATATGCTTCTTCCACTGCTTTGTAATCATGATCGATGAATCTTTTCTTTCCATTGGTCCCTCTCCCAGACAACCTTCCCTCATGTCGAAATACAGGTACACCAATCAGTTTAGAATCTTTTATGTAATCGATGCAATACTCAATGACTTCCTCTGTACTGTAGCCCTCGATCATGGAACCCTCTGGGTGAGCACGATTCCTTACATAGCCCTTGAGAATGCTCATGTACCGCTCAAACGCATATATCTGATGTAAGAATACAGGGCCCAGTGCAATTATCTCATTCACGATGTGAACCAAGAGGTGTACCATGATATCGAAAAAGGATGGAGGGAAGCACATCTCAAGTGGGCACAAAGTCTCTACCAAATAACTATGTAGAGCACCCAGTTTTTCAGCATCGGTCACCTTTTGAGAAATTGCGTTGAAGAAGTGACACAACCATGTGATGACCACCTTTATGTATCTTGGCTTGATACCCCTGATTGCAATAGGGAGCATCTGCATCATCATCACATAACAATTGTGAGACTTCATGCCTATTAGCTTCAAATCTTTGATCGAGACTAGGTTTTTAATGTTGGATGAGTAACCAGTCGAGACTTTCACCCCACGTAAGCACTTGCACAGTGCATTTTTCTCCTCAGGTGTCAGAGAGTAGCTAGCTGTGGGAAGATAATGTTTCCCATTTGGTCTGTCTTCAGAGTGTAGCTCTGGCCTGATTTCAAAATGCACCAAGTCCTTACGTGACTTAATTCCATCCTTTGTCTTGCCCGGTATGTCCAGTAAGAAGCCAAGGATGCTATCACACACATTTTTCTCAACGTGCATGACATTGATGCTGTGATGGACGTCCAAGTCTTTTCAGTAGGGCAAATACTTAAACGAAAATCGGCATCTTCTTCCACAACATGTTGGTCGATGTCTCACTTTTCTTCCTCTTTTTACCCTTCGGCGGCTTCCCAAAAACAACCTTGATGCTATTTACCATTTGAAACACTAGTGCCCCGCTGCGAGGTTTTGGGCCAGTACCTTCCTCAACCATGTTGTCAAAATATTTCTTCATCTTGCAATATCTGTGAGTTCTGAGTACGAAAGGTACACATACGCGGTTTCATTCAAGCACACTACACATCCTTGCTTCGCTTTAAACTGTCCCGATAGGGGAAAAAGGGCGGAATAATCATTGATGGTAACGAAAATCATGGCTTTCAGCGTGAAGTACTGTCTCAAAACTCATCCCACACCCGGACCCCCTCGTTCCACAGTTTCGCCATATCTTCCATCAATGGTTCCAAAAACACATCTATATCATTGCCAGGTTGTTTCGGTCCTTGGATAAGAATGGACAGCATAAGGTACTTCCGCTTCATACATAGCTATGGAGGAAGGTTGTAGATGGCCAAGACCACTGACCATGTGCTATGTGAGGTGCTCATGTCACCGAAAGGATTCATTCCATCGGTACTCAATGCGAACCTTACATTCCTTGGTTCTTCAACGAATTCTAGATACATGGCATCGAACTTTCTCCATTGGCTAGCATCAGCGGGGTGTCGAAGGTTAGTTCCATCCTTCTTGCACTTATCGAAATGCCAACGCATCGACTCAGAGTCCCTAGGGTTCGAGTACAAACGTTGCAAGCGGAAGATCACTGCTAGGTACCACATCACCATCGCAGGACTTCTTCTCTTCTTCTCCGCATTGGAAGAAGTGTCTTCTTCGTCACGACCAGCACTACTCTTCTTCTTCTTCACGTTGGCGGAAGCATCTTCGTCCTCACAATCATCATTCCTCTTGTACCGACTCGCATTGCACACTGAACATCTATCCAAGGCTTCGTACCCTTTACGATAGAGGATACAATGGTTTGATCACGCGTGTATTTTTTGTACATCCAATGACAACAGGCAGATAAGCTTCTTTGCCTGATAAGTGGCGGTGAGCAAGGAGTTAGGCTTCGGAAGCATGTTTGCCAAGAGACTCAATAGATCCGAGAAACTCTTGTCGGACCATCCATTGCTGGCGTTCAACCTTAGAAGTTCAAGCACCGAATGCAACACCGTAAACTCCTTATCACAACCCTTTGATTCCTCATACAAAAGATCCTTTCATGCCTTCTGTAATGCCTCAAAATTATCTAAACCTCTCGTGTCCCTTAAAACATGTGGTTCTGCGTGGCGCAACATTTCCTCCAGATCAAAATCAGTATCATCATCCATCATAACATCAGTGTTACCTTCTACTATTCCCTCATCATCACCATCCACTTGATCAGCAGTGATGTCCTCATTTGGTTCGCTTGTACGTTGTTCGCCGTGATTGGACCAACATATGTAATCCTCAACAAAACCTCTCAAGATCAAGTGTGATTTGATTATGTTTGATTTGTCCCATAATTTCTGGTTCTTGCAGTCAAAACATGGACAATTTATTTCCTTTGTCTTCTTAGTCAAAGCGTCCTTCTCGGTGGCTTCAATAAAAGCAGAGAGTCCTTTGATGTATATTTCTTCATGTTTTAGCGCATCGTACATCCATGCTCTGTCCATCTTTAACTTCAACCACAAAATTAGATACATCAACTAATTGATTTGAAAATCAGAATAAAAAAGATTTTTTTAAAAAAAAGAAAAAATGGGCTTGTTATGATTATAATATGTCTACGCAATTGAATCTACATTGACGCAAATTTATGGCTCAAAATAATGTGAATTCATTATTCTCTCTCTCCCTCTCCCTCTCCCTCTCCCTAGAGATCTAGATCTAGAGAGAAAAATCCTCATTCATGATGAAACCACCTAAGGCTAAAAAACTTTAAATTCTAGCTACATTTTTGAAATATAATGCTAGAATCATGTGAATCTATACAATTGAATCAATATTGGCAATAAATTTTAGCTAATTCGATAATCTAAATGGTAAGAACCATGAGCATCTCTAGATCACATCTAAACCCTAATTAAGCCTTAAATCTAAATCTAAACTTTTAAAAAAAAAAGCTAGCTAGGGATGAGATACCCTTACCTTATATGGTTCCTCCAAGGAATTCAAAAACAAAACCTTCCCCCTTACTTTCCAAATCCACTGCCACCTTGAGCTCTACTGTTCTGTCTAAATGGAGCTACCCGATTGGATGCACTATTTATAGAGTTATTTTCACAGACGATTTCTTATGTCAACCGCCTGTGATAATAGAGTCCATTTCCACAGGCGGTTCACATAAGAAACCGCATGTGAAAATGACGGTTCCTTATATAAATCGCCTGTGAAAAAGAGCTATTTCCATAGATGGTTCATATAAGCAACCGTCTGTGAAAATTAGTTTTCACAAGCGATCCATAACCGCACGGGACCACAGCCACTTACTCAGACGATTTGTCATATAAACCGTTTGTAAAAATGAAACCTATATGCCTTAAAAAATAGTTTTTTATAGTGGAAAGGTGTGCGTGGGATGGTGGTAGGATATTGGGGTTAGATGTACGGGTGGTAGTTATGTGGGATGAAAAGCACATGATTTAGATTCAATAGATGACAAATGTGACTGATACTTAGGAAGTTTTCAGTTAGTTGAAAACTAGACATTTCCTTAAACTATTTAGATAAGTTAGCCAATAATTCACAACACAACCATACAATCATGACTCCAAATGAAATTATATTTGGGTTCAGAGTAAGTAGCTAGGTGTAAGTGGGAGCTGTGTCGTGTCGGCCAGGGAAGGAATGATACTTTACATGCAAATGTTTGAAAGTGAGGGTCCACGCAGTAGATCATCCAGACTAAGTTAAGGTTTTTGATTAGCGTGGAAGGTTTAACTAATCACCGTACGGCATACGTGGATCAAGGATGGCCTCAATCGATCATCTGCTCCCTTGTAAATTATAAAAGAGATCGTTAGCCTTAACTAACGGCTTTTGATCACCAAGTGTACGTGGGTTTAGGCGTTGCTAGAGTCCATTGCCGTCACATGGGCGGGCCTGAAAACAAGTGTTGTTATAGGACACGTATGGCGCGTGCGATATATCGATCGAACCAGGCGAATTTAGAAAGATTTCTTTTGTGTACACGCGGCTAGCTGATGGGACAACACAGTAGCGAATTCTATTGTTGGAATTAACTAGTTTGTGGTGGTTGTTAATTTCTGAGATTCGCCAAAGACAGTGCTCAGTACAGTCGCTCAAGTAGCCTGGTTAAGAGTCGAAGACTGCCTCGCATCCTAATAGTAGGAAAGAGAACGAGGATTAGAGAGGTGAGGAATGACAACTATTTTGTTATATTGATAAGAGCATAAATAAGATTTTTTTTAAACTTAAGTTTGATAATCCTTCGTCAAATCTAGGGCACTCAAATGAGTAAATAAATCAAAGTTTATATATCTTAGTTTTCTATACCATATCTAAAATTCAGAAGAAGGTTGGGCAATTAAATACCGAGTAGAACCAGAGGACTTAAAAAATCAGCTCCAAAAACTCTTCCAACTCAAGAAATCTTGCAAATCAAAGCACGAGAAAAATCAAAAACTCAAGAAGTATCACGCTTGAAGCACACTTCTAAGTCCTCATCAAACAATTGAGATAAAAAAATAAGTTGTATCCTATATGCTAAACTAAAGTCATATCTTTAAGAGTGAAACTCTCATTTACTTTTACCGCTCCTTTGGCCTTCACTTTACCTTTCCGATCATCCCCGAATGTGATGCACTTGTGATGCTTTGTTGGGGTGAGACTGGAGAACCATGATGAATTTTTAGTCATGTGACGTGAACAACCGGAGTCAATGAGCCACTTGTTCTCTAGGCCTACACCTGACACCTATATATATGAGAAGAATAGAAGATTGATGGCTCAGTATTACAGTTAGTCAAAAACTTCTTGAGAATCTAGTACTGGTTCATTCACCCTGAAACAGAAATAGTAGGTGCATGTAACTTAACATCAACATGCTGAGGGCGAGTACCCCAATGAGGAAAATATGATCTGCTTAAGAGCTGGGACTTAAAGCCTCTTATACATGGACTAAAACCATATGAGTCATGGTCAAATCCTCGTTGAGCAACATCTCTAGAGGAGAACTGAAAAGTGTCAGAAACTCACGAGCGAGAGTGAGGAAAAAGCTCATGTACACCAAAAGAGGGGTGGTATACATCATGGGTACTTCACTCCTACTCACGTTGCTCATCTCTCCTACGACAAAAGCGAAATCCAACTAGGTGGCCCTCTCTTTGACAGTAAGTGCACACATATCGTCTCTCAGGGATAAACTCTAGGTTCTGTCATAGCGGCTTTTTTCTTAGGCTGAGGAGCTTTCTTGGACTCTGTCTTTGGAAGCTCTATCTTCTTGATTTGTGGTATGAATTTGTTGTTTTCTAGCATAGGATGTGCAACATTGATCTTGGCTTTCTCAGACTCTAGGATAGTGGGTGCGGTGAAAACAGTCTTGCCGGGACTGGTGTAAACAACTGTCTCAAAGCCCAAACCCAAAGCTAACCCACCATTATCGGCACACATCTTGATCTTGACCAATATCAAATCTATTTTGCCCTTGCCTTCTAAACACTTCTCCACAAGAGAAATAATATACTCATTTTCAGTCAAAAACTTTAAACTTACCTTCTAACCTAGCTGAACTTGTCCTGAAAGACTATGCAGGTGGAACAATTTGGTTGCACATTCTTCGTATACCCAACACTCTCCAATCTAGATTCTAGCTCCTTAAGGCGCTTGTCTTTCTGTTCAATATCTTTTGCAAGCAAAAGACAATTCTTGCAAGCACATAACAGAGTAAACTTAGGCTCCTCCTCAAGGAGCTTCTTCTCAGCACTCTCAAGTCGATTAGTGACTTGAGCATGCACATTCCTAAGCTTGGCAAGTTTAGCCATGACAATCAAACAACTCTCACACTCTTCAACATCAGGCCTAAACCTAAGCAATGCAAGTTCAGTAGATATAGACTCATACTTAGGTTTAAGATCCTTCAACTCACGTAAAACTTTCTTAAGTAACCTATCCTGGCTAACAAGAGCATCATTCAATGTATCAACTTGGATGAAAAGCTAGTCGTATGAAGGCAATACCTCAGAAAGATCAAGCTCAGGATTGCTATCATTGTCGTTGTCATCCGTCATGAAGCAAAGGCTGGTGAGGTCCTTAGCCTTCTTTTTACTCATCACTTACAGTTTCTCCTCCTCCAAGCTCTCCTCCTCGCTTGAAGAGGTGTCGATGTCGCTGAGTGCCGCCACAAACACCCTAGAAGCCATCTTGGTCACCTTCTTAGTCATCTTATCACGGTTCTTCTTAAAGAATGACTTTTTTGTTCTTCTTCTTGTGCTTGTCATAGTTGTGGTTGTGGTCTTGCTTCCTCTTGAGCTTGGGGCAATCCATTTTAAAGTGGGTGGTATCACCACACTCAAGCATGCACAAGAACCGCTCCTCCTCTGGTCTTGTCTATTGTTGTAGAAGCGTGTGAACTTTTTCACAATCAGTGCAAGATCCTCATCATCAAGCGCGTCCACCTGCTCCTATATGATAGACACCAAGTAAGACAAAACAAATTCATCAGATAAAGTGTTAGCATAAGAAATACTAACTCCAGCCTAATTCTCACCACTAGGTCCTGAAACTAACGCTATGTTCGGAGACATGGGATTTTCAACACATATTCTAATCTTCTTGGCTATCTTGATGGACTTGAGCTTGCTGAAGAGTTCATCGTAAGTCAATACGTCATAACTGGATGACTCTTCAATGCTCGAGATCTTCATTTTCCATATGCTACGGTCAATAACATAAAGAATCTTGATCGCTCTCTCATGGTCAGAATAGGGCAAAACTCAAATTAATTTAAGATTGCTAACAATCCTATCAAAATGAGCAAACATAGCATCCAAAGATTCACCAGGTCCTTTCACAAACTTTTAATATTCTTTATTGTATGTACTTTGGCATCCAGTATTAATCTGATTAGTGCCTTCATTAAAGATACTCAGAGTAGACCAGATTCCTAGGCAGTACGGAGGTGCAGAATCCTGTCAAACTCATTCTATCTCAGGCTTGTGAACAAAATATTTCTGGCCTTGTTGTTGGTTTCATACTGTTTAATTTGAACCTAAGTCGTGCGAGCAATAGCAGTCTCATAATTGGAATCATCTATTTCTCATATTGCACTTCCTTTGCTTAGAAGATAAGCCTCTATGTGCACCTTCCAGTACGAAAAATCACGAGCATCAAACAGCGAAATCTTCCCATTTCTATCCATGTCGCCTACGGATCACAAAGCTGGTTAAGTCAATAAGTGATTAAACTGGCTTTGATACCAATTATAGGATCGAGAACAACGATTAGAGGGAGTGAATATGCACCTTTATAAATTCCTTTCGAAACAGATGACCTACTCCTTTTTCACTCAATGCTCCTCAAAACGCATAAACGGAAATATAAACTTTAGAGAGACAAAGCGAGAAAGAAAACTATAGGGCAATATGACTCTATAGATAGAATATGAACCATCTATTCAAAACCATTCCATATGTCTTTGTGTAAAAGCTTGAAACTTGAATGAAGAATAAAATAAAAAAATAGTCACCAAAAGAAGTAACTCTCCAAGTTGATAGTCTAGAGGCAAGGGGATTCAAGACCCTTTAAAATACATGAGTATATGAACGTTTATGCCTCTGGTAACAAGAAGAATTACTTTACAAAGGTGGAAAAACTACAGCTCAAAAAGAAAAAAAAATCACACCCAAAAAAGAAAAACTTGTAAACTTGCAAGAGGAACCAATAGAGAGATTGAAAGGAGGGAATTTATACATATGCAAAAACATAAATTTTATTACTCAAATAGATCGATCTTAGGCAGATTACAAGAATTTTTCTCTAAAAAACTTTCACCTATTATATAGACTAAGCATTCATCTTCCTATCCTCTAAAACTCTAATACTAGGCTCTCAAATAGGTAGCATAAGTGGCTCAAGTGGCTAGTTCAAACTCTTTCATGGCGCTACCCCTCTATTTATAGGTCTAGAAAACTTGTCTATCGAACGGTCGCAATGCCTTCACGACTTAGCTTCGTCTCGACACAAATTTCACGATGGTATCGCATACTCCTCCAATTCTCCTATGATTTTAAGGTCCAACTGTGAAACACTTTGCACGCTTCTCAAAGTATGATTTGTCACTTCTTACATATTAAGCAAAGCTCTAATATTGACACGTGTACTCCGTCTTACGATCCTAATCGTCGATAAGTCTCTCCCGCTCCTAATCTCACGGGCTACCTTGTCACTTGCATCGGTATCCTTTGCACTTGACTTTGTCAATATATTATCTTTATCCTCCGTTTCATATTTTGGTTGACCTCCACGTGTATAATTAGGATCACTTTTAACTCCGTCTGGCCTACTTGATCGTCCGGTACCAAGCATCCTCTTAGCCTCACCCACTATAGACTGCCAAGTTACATCCGTCACCTGCACACCATAAGACAGACAAATATATTTCTATAACTCTAATTCTAACTCCAGTTAGTTCATAATAAAAATACTCAAGTAATACTCGAACAATCCAAAACTTGACAAACCAAATCGACAAACTTAGCCACCAACTATCATCTATAAACTAAACCGTATTTTAACTTAATTTCTCCCTAGGCTCATTGCATAGTCAGCTCATGTTATATTTGGTAACTTATTCATGTCGTTGGATAATAATATATCTAGGTTACAAGACTTATAAAACATATAGCACAGCTAACTCCCTATCTGTCTACTTTAGGTGCAGGCTACGCACGCAAGCCGGCCGGGTTCGGGGACACATGCATGCACGCATGGCAGCAGCACAGAAGCATAGGTGCACACGTGTGTGTGTGGCGCGCGCGGCACGGTTGCATGGGAGGGGACGGGCACCGGCGAGTCGCCAGGTCGCCGGAGCGGCACGTGAATCGGGCCAGCCGGCCGTTCGGGGAGACGCGTCGTCGGTCACTCTCCTATCCGTGGTCCATGCATGGGTGGATTGACGAAGGCAGGCAGGCGCGCGGTGGTCCGGTTGGCGAGAGCCTTATCCTGTGGTTGGGAACTTCTGTTCAGCTGGGACCCGGCTGAGCTTGTATGCAACCAAGGGTTTATTTGGTAAAATTTTTACTGATTTAAATTTTTTATTGAAAGTAATTTTTTGGAGGAAGTGATTTTGTGATTAAAAATGATTCTCTAATGATTCTTTAAAATAAAATATATAATATATAAAGAAAATGATTCTCTACAAGAAGCGAATCAGGAGAAGCTGTTTTTTTCAGCTCCTTAACTTTTAGTTCATTTCAGAGAATCACTTCCATAGTTTCCACTCAGGGAGCTAAAAGCTGAAAACCGTTGTTTGGCAGAGCTCTCCTAATTCCAACCGAAAAACTACTCTGAGAGTTTTACCAAACATATCCCAAATAAGACGTTCTTTTATTGATTGCCTGCGCCTCAATCACCATTCTGGGCATAGCCTCATCTTCTCCTTCAGGCTTCAGCTACCCCTCCCCTTTGATAAAAACGGAGCCTGCTTAACGACGCTATTCTACATCAGGGTATGAGAAAGCTAGCAAAGATGGGATTAAACTGAGAGATAGAATTATTAGCTCCTTTTAACCGGCTTCTCCCAAAGGTTGGCCTCTACACGAGCTGAACCTGCGCTAAAGAGAGTCGTAAAGAGTTAGGCGAATTTTGCTCTTGGACATATCGTTTGATGTGGTGACTTGGTGAGGGACACTGCGCGCCAATGGTTGGATTTGCTGCTGGACACCAAAACTCCATATGGTAGTTTGCAAGGAGACGCTGGCACGCCGGCACAGCTTCCAAACTAAAATAAAGTGGTTTGTGTATTTATTTTTATTACAAAATATAAATAAGATGGCTCACTCACGTATCTTCAATTTATTTTTAACTCCAGCTCTTATAATTTCTTAAACTAGAAATATCTAATTTTAAAAAAATTTAAAACTAGAGCTCTACCTAACAAAATATATACACCTTCAGGTCGTGAGTTGTGGGACATAAGCGTGGTGCTGACCGGGATTACGTTTAGTTCGTGGGAACTTACCTCTGCTAATTAAGTAATCCAAACGTCACGTCTTATCCTATTAGATCCTCTCTTATCCTAACATCCCCTATTCTGGTCAACAGAATCGTTAGTTTCTTAATTTCTTGAGACTTGGCCAACTGAATCTCACGAAAGTTCCAACATTGCAAGTTTTGGAACCTTTTATTTAGTGTTCACGAAGAGTATCCGATACTACAGTATCCCACTACTATTTAAAAAAGTCATCATTATCCGTTTAAAACTAATATTATTATCGGATTTTGAACCGACGGTGATAATAAGTATTATTGACAATTCAAACAGAAAATTGATGGTGATGGTTCAACTATCACTGCCGGTTCAATCTAAAAACCGACAGTAATAAACTATCCACGTCTGTAAAAATACTCATCGCAAACTTTTCAATATGGGGATTAGCCTTAGCTTGATATCAAACTTAGATCGAGACTATATCTCGAAATATTCGTAGTAGAGTATTTTATATCTAAATCTACATTCGTAATGATAGATAGGAATGAATATTACGAAGCTGCGGTATCATGAGCTCTTCTAACGTTCCAAGTTAAAGAACTTCTAATACAGCAACCCTGCGCCATCCATTTTACATCTTACGTTGTTCGAGTGATAATACTATCCAAGAGATAATAGTAAATCTAAATGAATGAAAAAAACACAATCTTTAACACTCAAATTTAACTTGAAGAAAATGTGTTTTTTACCATTCGTTTAGATCTACCTATTGTCACAATCTTTAACATCAAATTTAACCACTCATTTAGTTAGGGGAGATGGAGAGATGGGGAGATGAGGAGATGGGGCTTCGGGGTCGAGAGATGGGGAGATGGTGAGGCCGGCGACTTGCTCGGAGACGGTGAGGTGGCTCGGGCGCAATTAGGTGGCTTGAAGACGGCGACGTGGCTTAAGCAATCACGAGTTGGCTTGGAGAAACGGTGAGGAGCTCAGATGACGTGAAATCTGGGAACAAGGGGTAGTGGTGATGGTGATCACTGCACCACTTCGACCGCCACTACCCCTTAAAAGTGGTTTCTAGAGATTGAGAGCGAAGTGAGATGTGGGGCGTGGATGAGGGAGACAGGCTTAATTTATAGAAAAATTATCACTATCGGTTTAGAATACGAACCGATAATGTTAATATCGGTTCGTCTTCACTTAATTATTGCTCCGTCATTTACATATTGAACCAACGGTGATAAATCTTATCACTGCCGGTTTGTAATATGACCCGACAGAGATAAGTATTATACTGTCGGTTCGTATTGACTTAATTATTGCTCTGTCAGTGACCTTTTGAATTAGCAATAATAATAATTATTATAACTAGCTCTAACTACGAACCAGTAATGATATCAATTATTACTAACGATTTATAATGTCTCATAGTTAGATATATCAGTTCAGCTTATAAACTATTAATAATATTTTATTACTATCTATTATTTCTAATCTAGCAGTGAAAAGAGGACACGGTGACCTTTTCTATGTTAGTGTCTTGAGATCCCGTTTGCCTGTTTATGAACGTATCTCCAATTCACACCCTCCGGCAGGTACAACTCAAGCACTTTATTTCAACACAGGATGGCTAGCTGCGAGTTTGAAAGTATTAATAGGACAGTTAGTTTGATTAGAATTATTATACTTTTATTATGTTTTTCTAAACATATACTCTCACCGATCATATATATATATAGACACACACATATATATAAATAAAAAATAAAAATGACAAATTTTGATCGAATTGTGTGGGGTCAACCGATTAAAAAAAAATTAGCATCTATGTCTTTCTATATATTGAGATTAAACATTTGAACAAATATGAATATATTTATCTTGAAAAGTTGTTTCATATTTAACATTTATAATATTTCTATCTTTTTTAATATTAAATCACTAGTAAAAGTTATGGTTTGAAGATCGTTTCTAAAACCACAATTTTTTGTGCTCTGTTGGAGTACATATTTTCATGGAAAACTCAACATATATATGTTTTTTCTCAACTATGATCCATTCAGTGAAAACAAATTTGAGGTTTTGGAATACGTTTAGTTAGATCAAGATGGTCTTAAACTTTGGCTATCAATTCCTGAATAATAAATATTTATATTAGACGTATGAAAGTAATATTTGTAGATTTATCTATAACATATTTATAATTGAGCAAGTCACATAAATATACCAAAAAATCAATGGTCAAAATTGCATTTTGAAAAAACATATGTACGTTGAGTTTTCCCTATCAACTTGTTTGCACTATTCTGAATAGAGCTTCCATGAGCTTGTTACTAGTCGTGATGCAAGTCCAACACATCATTATCTTTTTATGACTATAGAAAACATTATACACGGTTAATTTGTTAAGCGAAAAGGCATTTATAACACTATACACTATACAAAGTGTTTTTAGATAACTGTTTATTTATTTTTTAAGTATAAGTAGGATGCGCACTATATTTACGCTCACACATAGCCACATGAGTTACGTCATAATATACGTGTAAATAAGATTGGAGATATATCTTCAAGTAACGTGGACACATTTTTATCACTTAACGCACTCAGATATGTATATACTATTTTTCTTAAAATTTAATAAAAAAAACACAAGCACATGTATCGAGCAAACCCGGATTGACAGGTTTCACCGCATGACCCTACCCTACCTAACTTAACTATGCTCAGTTCTCCACTATTTAATTTCTTAAACAAGATAGCATTGGGTGACCACTAGCCTATCCAGCCCAGACGCCCAGTGCACTGCACAGAGTATAGGCTCGGCTTCAACCAGCACTTTTTAGGCCGGTAAACCTGTCCAAATGAGTCCCCACTTGGGCCTATTTCTCTGACAATCCCACATGCACAAATTCGTGTTGGGTTCTTGGGCCGATGGGAGAGCAGCAAATGTCCATTTACCATTGGCAGTCCGGCCTCGACTCTTCCTGTAGCTGACATGGACACGTTCGAGCTGTGTCTGGTCAATGCAGCGCCAGCACGTTACTGTCGCTTCCCGTCAGCCCCTGACTTCATTTATGCTTGGCCAACACAACACACAACACTGCAATGACCACACTACAATGAATCCATGTTCCTAAAATGAGGACCTTTAGGACCAAGGGTGGCATAACTACTATTATCTCTTCCCAGTCCAAGCCATCTAGAGACAGTGAAGAAATAACTACTCACTCCAATCTTAAATATGAGTCATATAGCCTTCTTCCAAATGCATATAAGTTCATCACAACTATAATACATTTTTCTTTCTATCCTTCTATGTCTACCTCAACTTAACTGCACTCTAATTAATGTAGTTAACTTTTCACTCACTTTAACCCTAACAATAATTGATAGACAATAAGGTCATTGTACTCGGCCCTTACCTTACTTCTTGTGACCAAATTCAAATAGACTTATATTTGAGATCGGAAGGAGTACCATTCAATATTTTTAGTCACTAACCCATACCATTAATACATCATCAATCTTACTTATTCATCATATTGCTATATGCACATCGCTCTATGGCCATCCCCACCTAAACTTATTAGGGAAATCATTGGTGCAAACAAGTAAATAGGTGCAAATATGCAAACAACAAATATCATTGGTCTGATCTCTATTCGAAGGCTGCAGTTGATCTCACCATCTCACAAGTGAAGGGCTTTATTTGCAAAACAACCGTTGTGCGACCATGAAACATCGTGAAATATCCCCCCTCCCTTGGTGGAATCAACCATAACCTTCAGATGAGGATGAAATGTACATCATTCACTGTTTGTACGTTTACACACATTTGTTGATTTGCACAAAGGATTTTCCCTTGTTATATTCCATCATCCCCTCAATCGCCAGTACCACTATCCACCTCCATGGCTATCCCTTGCTCCCCTCGACCGCTGTCATACACACCTCCATTTTTCTTACACCATATCCTAACCAATTACTTCGATATTGACATGAAATCTATCACACCTACGCACTGAAATAACACAGAAAAAAGATAAATTCTACCGGAAAAGAAGTCGAAAAAGGGAGGAAACTATAAAAAGTACTATTTAGCAACATTTGTTTGTATTGTTTCGCCTAATATGCACAGTATTTTAAGTTCATTTTTTAGGACATTTGATTACGTCATCTCCTCGCTAACATAGTTCTTTCAAAACTTTTTCATAACCACCAGTAGAGTTAGTGGCAGACACAGAGCTAGAGGATACGGGACTCTCTTCTTCCTCCTCTTCAACTCCGGCTCCTCTTTCCTTTTTTTTCTTCTTCCTCCTCTCTCCTCTTCCTCCTCTCCCTTCACTCCAGTGGAGTTTCAGCGGTAGTACATGAAGGGACGGCAACACTGGATATGTTTCATGAACAAACGTCGTTATCTGGGCAACGACAATCCTTCTTCATATGGTTACATGTTTGGGAGGCTCGTATTCTCTTATTTCAAAGTGGTGCAATTTGACGAGTTTAGAAAGTATATGAAAATTCCGACATGACCTCTGTCGTTTACTAAACAAGGGGCATCAGAGACGATCGTATTGCTGAAACCCGGGTGGGCAGTGAAGTGTGAAGTCTTCAGTGGTGGTGGTGTTCCTAGTTCCTACATGCGTGGGTACCCCTTCTCGATCATTCAGAATCATATCTTCTTAACATGAATCGATCAAAAAAATAGTATTACAGTGCACCATCTCTTGTTCCTTTCTCATTCACATAATTTATTTTGTATTTTGTCTTTCTAGGGCCCCAATGCGCAGTTCAGACGTGAAATTCACCAACTGGTCCTGCATTTGTTTTGTAGATTTATACGATAAATAATGTTTTTACCTTAATCTTCTCCCTGATGTTTCCTTTTCCCATCCTCATAATGGCGCCATTGTTTAGTGTCAAACATGCTTTATTAGGTCACGAGCCTGATCATGGTCAGGGCAACTAAAGAGGAATATGTCCCCTCAACTAGCAGTGCATCAAAATCCAACGACAATTATTTCCTTGCTTCGTTACGCAAGTAATCCAATGCCGTCATCTATTAATTCATATTTAGAGTGGAACTTTCAGATGTTTCACCCAAATCTCATCCGATCTCCCAGACAATGACAGGCCTGATTTCTGCATTGCAGTCAGTTGGGTGTACCATGTATATGCTACTGATTAGTCAGTGTCACAGAGAGACGACAAACCAAGGAGAGCAATGATTGATAGATCTTTATTGGCGGTACACAGCAGGTAACCATCACATGAACATGTAGAACCAATTTGGATGGCTTGCACAATTGGCTCCATGCATGCAGGGCTAAGGTCATCTATATACAGATTATCATGTTTGTGTGCAGTGGTGGTGGTTTTGCATGTCCTTGTCAGTACCCACTACAAGTGCCAACTGAATATTGTGAGCTCATCTTTCACCTTCTGCAGCTCTGAAATATGGCCAACTACTACTCTTGCCATGCCTTTGTGTCAACATAAAGCTAAGGTGATAGCAAAATCTGATATGAATATTTGGTAAGCCATTATTTCTCTCCTTTTCTGATTGTGCATGGCTGATCAGGCTATTTTACATTACAGCCGCTTTCTAGTTCTGGTGGTAGACGATCTTCTTGACATCCTTTTCTGATCCACTCCCCCCTTTCTCACGAGAACCAAAGTTTGAAGATCAGGTAACCCTGATGGTACCCAAAAAAGGCATGCTCCGCGACGGGCCGGGCTGGTCGGATAACCGGGATGTCGACATCTTCAGCTCCAGGTCAGGCATCTGCAGTTGCGCCTGAGGCTTTGCCATCAGGGTCATGGAAGAAGGGGTCTGTGACTGTGATGAACCATCGCCACCACAACCTGGTGATGTTCTGCTCGTCAGGTTCAGGCATGGAGGCAGCACCACAGCCTCCTTCGTCGTCGTGTCGACGGTGAGCGATAGTCTGGGGAATTGCAGCTCAGATACTTGTGCTGCCCTGGCCATTGCTGCCTTCTTGGCACCGTCAACCTGCAGAGTGTGAACGTGACACGTTAAAATTACATGACACGCTGTCATGGAACAGAAGGCTAGCGAAGAGAGATCACTGATCAGAGAATTCAGGTGAGTCGATTACCGCATGAAAGAGGTTGGACCTTCTCGTCTTCTGTGTGAGGCTGTTCTGCCTCAGGAAGTATTTCTGGGCATGGCTGGCTACCTGCGTCGGGGTCCGAGTCGTGACGAAGTGCCGGGAAATGCCTCGCCAGTCGCCTTTCCCGAGCTTCTCAAGGCCGGCGAGGAACATCCGGTGCTCTTCCTCGGTCCATGGAACTCCTGAGACAGTCAGTTTATTCAGGAGTTACAGATGAACTTACTCACCTTGAAATGTCAAACAGCTCCTAAGGTATACTGATCATTCAGGACTTAAATATTCATTAACTGAAACAAGCTGACAATGGCAATATTTTATCATTAATCGCTTGATAGGTGCACAATTCGGCCAAGAATTAATCATTTGATAATTGTAAAGGATGACGAAACATACTGTCCTAAACTGAAAATAAATCGATCACTCCTTGCAATAAATTATGACAAGTAACTGAGGTTGCAAACTCTGAAACAAGAATCAGAGTCAGAGTAAATTCATTTGCGGTGGTTGTAACTTGAATTGTTGAAATATCAAACAAACTCTGAAACGAGAATTGGTATCATGACAAATTAATTGGAGTGTGCACGAACTGCATTAGTTTGTTTCAGTCTCACCTTTCTTCCTCTCCGGAGCCCTGCCCATGAGGCCATCCGACATGTACCCACCGGAGATCCTCTCGGCGCTCTCCTCTATCGAGACAAGTGAGGACGAAGACGACGACACAGAAGGCGATCTGTTCGACGCAGCAGCAGCAGCTCCATAGTAGGCAGCTGGTGACAGGCACTCCATGCTCAGGCACTTATTCAGAGGAGAGGAGCCTACCTGCAACTGCACCCCAAACAGCCTCAAGCCACCACAACAAGTACCACTGCTACTGTTGCTGCTGATGCTAATGATGTTCTCATGGCCTCTGTGGCCACTGCAAGTTCTAGAGTTGTGGCCATCGTTTCCACAGCTGCTGCACTTCCTAGCCATGCCAATTTGTTATGCCTAGAACAAGGGCACAAGAAGCGGAACTACAGGAGGAGCAAGCCAAGAAAGAGAGAGAATTTCTGTGTGGCTAGATAAGATGGAGTAAGGTGTTGTAGCTTGGGGCTTAATAAAGGAGGAAGAATGTAGAAAGGGCTATTTGGGAAATAATCCAAAACTCCTGTGTGATAGAAGGCTCCTCTATCACACAGTAAGGGGCATGTATATCTAGCATCCTCTTTGATGGTTCTGACAAATAGCTGCATTTAGAATCTGCAGGTATCTGTTAGTGTTGAATCTCTGCCACTACTACTTAATGTCACTTTCACAGCATATTAATCTACACTTCCACATATTTATTAGATATGTTTAGTTCCTTAAGCGTTTTGCAAATTGCGTTTCAATCAGAGCGAGGTCAGATGATTGCAACAGTATTTGTTTCCTAGTTACGTGTGTCTTACAGAAATGGACTGAAGATTTTATAAAGCACTCTAGTTGCTGATGTGTTTATCATAATTGCCGCTCCATTACAGTATACAAGATGAATGACACTAAAATGACTCTGATATCTAGGTTATAGTGCATTATTATTGACATAATAATAAATCAAAGTCAATGTCAGATGGTTCAGCGATGAAGTTCTGTACCAGAGAAGTAGCAACGGCCCTGGACCGATCTATTGAGTTTTTTTGCTTCTGAAAAATAGGAGGGTTCCAATTTTTATGTCATATAGAGGAAAAATTAACTCATGGGGTGTCATCTGCTGACAAAAGCTGAAAAAGAAAAACTAATAGATTCTTCCACTAAAACTTACAATAAGAGAATCATTGCACGGAGTTAGAGTTGAAAATGGATGTGGTTACCTAATTTGTTAATGTTGAATTATAAGTGAATTGTCCACATTTCTTCATTAACTTATGCTTTTGGTGAATTGGTCGGTGCATGCAGCTCAATATAGTATCAGGACCAGATGTCTCCAGTTCGAGTCCTAGCAGCCTCAATTAAATAAAAAATTACATTTGACTCTATTTCCGCATTTGAGGTATGAGGGAGCCTCCACGTGAGGGGGAGTGTTATAAAATATAAAGTGAATTGTCATCTTTCCTCGTCAGTTTAGATTTTTAGTGAACTAGTCAGTGCATGCATCTCAATAATTGACAACCTAATCTGACTATTCGGGTTTGGCCAAAAGTACTACCAAATAATACCCTCTATCCATTCGGATCAGTATCATACTTTTCTAAAAAGACAGAGTAGTAGTGAAACCCATAGCCTAATCAAAAAAAGTGAAGTGCTGGTATAATCCATAAGTGAATTCAGATCGAAGTTTTATTATTTATTGGAAAGGCATGAAAAATTGCAGAAAAGGTCCATTAATGGCTAAGTATTTTGTGCAAATGGTTTTTGGTTATAACATCTGCTGTTTGAGAAAAGTGAAAATTTTTAATAGTTTGAGTAAATAGTTGACGAACTAAATAGTGGTAGACTGAAAGACTAAAAAAAAATCCTTAACTAGTCCCGCAACAATTTACATATGATCTACATCATGGCTAAAGGAGTGCTCGAGAATTTCGTTGAAATCCAACTTTGTTCAAAAAATAGTGATATAGAGCTGATATAATCACTATTCAGTATAAAATATAACTTTTTTACCCTAATTCAAATATATTGAAAGAAGTGACATTCTTTTGGTGCTGATAGAAAATTTCATAATTAATCACAATGAGAAATCAAATAGATTCCACATATTCTAACTCCATTAAGAAAATGGAATCAGTAGTGAAGAACTGAAGATTGGGTACAGAAATAATATAAATAATACAAGTAGTTAGATGTAGTGAAGATTGGAAAATGAGTCATTAACTTTATCTGTTGGATCAACACATTGGGAAAATAGCAGAAGAAGATATAGAGAATGCAGCACCAGCCATCGTTCTCCAAGCAAAGCATGGTTATCAAGGTTAGGTAACAAGGTGTAGCCGTGTACGGCTTGACAATCAGGCCATCGCCGTAACTACCACATAAGACACATGAATACTTTCACTATATTATTCCTAATGTGTACTAATCGATATTATTAAAATTCTATATCTTCCTTACTTACAGCTAAACCTAAAATGATTGCTTGTGCACAAATGCATACATAGAGTTTCGAAGTCCATGTCAGAAAGAATCTGTTGTTGCATTAGAGTTTCTCTCTGTTTGTTTCATTATGTTAATTTTCATGATTTCGGTTTTTGGTGGTGCATCATTATACAATTGTTCGTGACCTGCATCTTGAGAAATCAAGTTAAAATGTATTTTGTTTACTTATGATGAGTGATTGAAATTAATATTTATTTCGCTTGATGATCTTCGGTTTTGCACAAGCTTTAATGTGATTTGAATTGATTTGGGATTTTATTTGAGTACATCGATTATAGACTAACTGGAATTGGAGTTGGAGATATGTGTTTGCTTATCTCATGGTGTGCAGGTGATGGATACAACTTAGTGGTCGACAGCGGGATGATCGGAGTCAAGCGGAGTGCGTGGTACCGGACGATCAAGGAGGCCGGATGAAGTTAAGGGTGATTCTAACTGAACACGTTGAGGTCAAGCAAAGCATGAAAGGCAGATGGAAATGGCGTGTTGACAAAGTCAAGCCAAGGGGATGCCGGTACAAGTGATAAGGCGGCCTAAGGGGTCGGAAGCGGGAGAGACTTGCCGGCGGTCAGGATCGCATGACGGAGTACACACGTCGACATCGAAGTGATTGCTTAAGGTGTAAGCAAGGCAGCGAGTCACGCTTTGAGAAGCGTGCAGACAGTTTCACAGTTTGGCCTCAAAACCGTGGGAGGACTGGAGGAGTATGTGGTACCATCACGAAGCTTGTGTCGAGGCGAAGCTAAGTCATGAAGGCGCCATAGCCGTCTGATGAATGAAGAAAAAATGCACCAAAAGGCCCTCGGTGGTAGGTAGGAGTGTACTACAAGAGAGGGGTATTTTGGGAAAATGTAGGAAATTTAGGGGTCAAATTTCTTAGACCTATAAACAGAGGCGTAGGGCTATAAGAGAGTTTGAACCAGCCACTTGAGCTCACTTTTGCTACCCATTTGAGAGCTTAGAGTTGGGGTTTTAGAGAATAGAAAGATGAGTGCTTAGCCTATGTAATAGGTGAGAGTTTTGAGAGATAAATCTTTGTAAATCGTCAAAATAGGACTGACCTCTTTGAGTAATGAAGTTTATGTTTTTGCATATACTTGAATTCCACTTATTCTATTTTCTCTCTATTGGTTCCCTTGCAAGTTTGCAAATTTTTCGGTTTTCAGTTTTAATTTTTATTTTGGTTTTTGGACTGAAATTTCAGCACCTTGTGAGATCGTTCTTCTTGTTGTTAGAAGCATAAAATTCACATACACACGCTTGTGTGATGGGGTCTTGAATTTCCTTGCCTCTAGACAATCAATTTGGAGAGTTTCGTTGCTCGGTGTTCATCTTTTCTTATTTCTTTGCAAGTTGTGATCTTTCGAGTGCTAAGACACATGGATTGATCTTAAATAAAACCTATGGTTCATATACTATCCGTAGAGTCGTGTTGCTTCGATTTTCTCTTGTTAAAACTTCTCTCTACTTTTACTTCCGCTTAAGTTTTGAGGTGCATTGGATGATCCAAATAGGGGAAGACCATCGATTTCGTAAGAATTTTTTTAGGCACCTATTCACCCATCCTCTAGTCGCCAATCTTGTTCCTCCAATTGGTATCAAAGCCAGTTTGATCACTTGCTGATCTTAACCGGCTTTGTGATCCGTATGTGTCGGTGAATCAGGAACTAGGGGTCTCCGAGTCCCGAGGCTAGATCAGCAATTTGCCACATGGCGCCCTCCCGCGAGGATCATCTCCACAAGGTACGAGAAGACTAAGTCCCGGGAGGGGGTGCTCAGGGCCATGAACAGTGGTCCCCGAGTGCCCGAGTTCCCCGATGATCCGCGAAGACCACGTGCCGGGAAGAGAGTGCTCGGGGCCATGAACAGTGGCCCCGAGCACCCAAGTCCCCTGACGACCAGAAAAGTCGAGTACTGGGAAGGGTGTGCTCGGGGCTGCGAACAGTGGCTCCCGAGCACACCGAGTACCCCGAGGACCCAAGAAAGGTAGTTCCGGGAGAGAGTGCTCGGGCTGCGAACAGCGGTCCCCGAGCACTCAGTTCCCCGAGGATCTGAACAGTCAATTCTGGGAGAGAGTGCTTGGGGCCATGAACAGTGGCCCCTGAGCACTCGGTTCCCCGAGGACAAAAAAGGGCATATCCGGGAGAGAGTGCTCGGGGCTGTGAATAGTGGCCCCCGAGCACTCAGTTCCCCGAGGACCAAAAAAGGGCATATCCAGGAGAGAGTGCTCGGGGATGTGAACAGTGACCCCCCGAGCACTCGGTTCCTCGACGGCCTAAGAAGTCCTTCGCCGGTGGCCCCCACAGAGGTCCAGCGGTGAGGTATCAGCCAGTGAAAGGCCCGATGCCATATTTAAGAGGGCGCGTGGCCTGTCACTTCCGACTGCTCCAACCACGCTCGGTGTCAGCCCCTGCCACATTCTGGCAGGAGGGTGTGGGGACATTTAATGCACGGGTCCCATCCCACATCATCCGGCGAGCCTCGGGATAGCATCGCGAGGCCCAAGGCGCCCCACCTGCCGCCCTGCTGTGTCAGACGTACAAGATCAGGCGGGCACGCCGAGCTGCTCTATGGCTGCCCGGTGGGCCCTCTCCGTGGCGCCCATTGCAGAACGCCATCATGACGACCGAAACCGGGCGGGGGGCGCGTTTTCAACCCCCCCCCCCCCCCCCCCCCGTCACTTCGCGCAGCAGCCCATGATGGTTGCTTTTCCATTTATGACGCCTTGAAACTTATGCCCTCCCTTTCGGGGCACGCTACCGCCGGCGAGTATTTAAGTAGAGCCGGAGGACACGGAAAGACTCTCTCTCGAGGCCCCCCGAATCCAGACACATCCGAAGTCCGGACGAAGATCGAAGACAGAAGAACACCCCAGTACAAGCACAGAAGCTGAGATCACCGAAGAACAAGGAGCCCGAAGCTCTAGGATAGACAAACATTCTTGTAACCAGCAACATCCCTGAGAGACATTCTCAGTGCATTTATAGCATCCACACAGGAGTAGGGTATTACGCTCAGTACGGCCCGAACCTGTCTAAAAACCTCTAGTGCATTTACTGTATCCTGCATCCGATCTTTCCATTCCACCTGCCATCGCATCTACACCCATTTATTTCTCCCACAAACAGATTCAGAATCATCCCCCCAGCCAAATCTCAAAGGGGGTCCCTCCGGATCCCTGCTTTAGGAGTTCACCCTCCGACAGTATGCGACATGGAGAGAAGTGGGAAGATTCCGCTGTTTGATAGTTGTGATTTTTTGTACTGGAAAGTGCGCATGGAGACTTATCTCTTAAGCTAAGGAAATGCAATTTAGGAGGTAGTTGATTCTAACTATGAGATCCATGCTGCTCGCATGACTTAGGTTCAAATCGAACAGTATGAGGTCACCAACAAGGCTAGAAATATTTTGTTCACAAGCCTAAGTCCGAATGAGTTTGACAGGGTTCAGCACCTCTGTACTGCTCAGGAGATCTGGCTACTCTGAGTGTCTTTTATGAAGGCACTAATCAGATTAAGGCCAGACATCAAAGCACATATAACCAAGAACATCAAATGTTTGTGCAAGGCTCCGGAGAGTCTTTGGATTCCATGTTTGCTCGCTTTGATGGAATTGTTAGCAATCTTTGATCAACTGGTGTTTTTCCCTATTCTGACCACAAGAGAGCGATCAAGCTTCTGTATGCTCTGGATCATAGCATATGGGAGGTGAAGATCTTGAGCATTGAAGAGTCATCAAGTTACAACACGTTAATGTGTGATTAACTCTTTAGCAAGCTCAAGTCCACCGAGATGGCCAAGGCGGCTCGGATTGGTCTCGAAAACCCCCTGTCTCAGAACATAGTGTTGGTTTTCGGACCTAGCGGTGGAAACCAGTCTGGAGTTGGTGTTTCTTGTGCTAACACTTTATCTGGTGGATTTACTTTATCTTCCTTGATCTCTATCATAGAGGAGTGGGTGGATGTGCTTGATGATGAGGATCTTGCACTGATCGTGAAGAAATTCACCCGCTTCTATAACAACCACTGAGACCGGAGGAGGGGTAGTTCCCGTGCTTACTTTGAATGTGGTAACACCACACACTTCAAGGTGGATTGCCGCAAGCTCAAGAAGAAGGGAGACCGGAACCACGACTATGACAAGCACAAGAAGAACAAGAAGCTCTTCTTGAAGAAGAACCACGACAAGATGGCAAATAAAGTGGCCAAGGCGGCTTCTATGGCGTTCGTGGCAACTCTCAGCGACATCAACACCTCTTCAAGTGTGAAGGAGAGCTTAGAGGAGGATGAACCGCAAGTGAAGAGCAAGAAGAAGGCCAAGGACTTCATTGACCTCTGCTTCATGGCGGACGACAACAACAATAGCGACCACAAGCTTGATCCCTCCGAGGTATTACCTTCCTACAAACAGTTTTTCATCCAAGTTGATACCTTTAATGATGCTATCGTTAGCCAGGATAGGTTACTTCAGAAAGCTGTGCGTGAGTTGAAGGAGCTTAGGCCTAAGTATGAGTCTGTTTCTTTTGAGCTTACATTGCTTAGGTCTAGGCGTGATGATGAGGAGTGTGAGAGTTGTTTGATGGTTATGATAGAACTTGCTGAGCTTCAGGCATTGCATGCTCAAGTTGCCAGTCAACTTGAGACTACTGAGAAGAATCTCTTTGAGGAGGAGTCTAGATTCACTCTATTAGGCACCTGCATGAATTGCCCTTTGCTTGCAAAGGATGTTGAACTGAAAGTAGTGTGCATCAACGAGTTGAAATCTAGATTGGAGAGTGCTGAAAGTTCAAAGGATGTGTAGCCGAATTATCCCACCTCCATCATCTTTCAGGACAAAATCAGCTGGGTTAGAGGGTAAGTTGAGAAGCTTTTAGCTAAGAATGAGTATCTCCTTTCTCTAGTGGAGAAATACTCAGAAATCAAAATAAATTTGATCTTGGCTAAGACCAAGATGTATGCTGATAAGGCGGGTTTGTCTTTGGGGTTGAGTTTTGAGAGGGTGGCTTACAATGGGAGAGTAACACTGTTTTCACCACATCTACTACCCTACAAGCTGAGAAAACCAAAATCAATGCCGCACCACAACTCAACAAGAAGAAATCCACACCACAACCTACCAAGAAGAAGCCCGCACCACAACCCAAGAGAGCTTCACAGTCTCAGATGAGAGCCCTTGTGAGAGAGCCTAGAGTGCCTGGTAGTCAAGTTCCTAAAAGACGCTACCACTACACCTACTGCCAGAAAGAGGGTCACTTGGTTAGGTTTTGCTTTCGCCGTAGGAGGGATGAGCGGTGTGAGTAGGAGTGAAGTATCCGGGACATGTACTGCCCCTCTAGTGGTGTACATGAGCCTTCTCCTCGCTCCTAACCATGAGTCTCTAGCATTTTTCAGTCTCTTCCTAGAGGTGGTGCCCGGTGTGAATTTTACTATGACTCATATGATTTTGATCCATGTGTAAGAGGCTTTGAGTTCCAGCGCTTTGGCGAACCACATTTTTCTCTTCATGGTTCTCGCCCCCAGCGTACTAGTGTTGATTTGCATACACCTACATTTACTTCTTCAGGGCGGATGACATAGTACTAGATTCCCAAGAAGTTTATAACTAACCCCAGTACTGAGCCATCCACCTACTACTCTTCCTGCATCTAGGTGGCAGGCGGAGGCCTGAAAAACAAGTGGCTCATTGACTCTGATTGTTTGCACCATATGACCGGAGATACATCATGGTTCTCCAGCCTCACCCCAACGAAGTGGAACGAGTACATCACTTTCGGGGATGATCGGAAAGAAAGGGTGAAAGCCAAAGGTATGGTAAGGATGAATGAGAGTTTTACTCTCAAGGATGTGGTTTTGGTGGAGAATCTGGGATACAATATGCTTTCTGTATCTTAGTTGCTAGATGAGGACTTGGAAGTGCGTTTCAAATGAGATACTTCTCGAGTTCTTGATTCTTCAGGTGCTTTGATTTATCGGATTTCCAGAGTTGGGAAAGTTTTTGGAGTTGATTTTCTGAGTCCCTTGGTTTTTCTTGTTGTTTGATTGCTCAACCTTCTTCTGAGCTTTGGATGTGGCATAGGAGACTAGGGCATATAAACTTTGACTTGCATACTCGTTTGAGTGCCCTAGCCTTGATCCTAGAATTGCCCAAGCTTAAGTTTGAGAAGAACCTCGTTTGTGCTCCTTGTCGGCATGGCAAGTTGGTTGTCACCTCTCACTTACCAGTCAATCTGGTGATGACCGAACGACCGGGAGAACTTCTCCATATGGACACTGTTGGTCCTTCTCGGGTTTGTTCAACAGGTGGGAAGTGGTATATACTTGTCATTATTGATGATTGTCTCGCTGCTCTTGAGTTTTTTTTGTGAGCAAGGATGAAGTGTTTTCACACTTTCAGAGCTTGGCTTTGAGATTGTTCAAAGAACTCTCTGGTGCATTGAAAGCAATTCGCAGTGATAATGGTACTAAGTTCAAGTATTGAGCATGGTATTGAGCATCAATTTTCCACCCCACACATTCCTCAGCAGAATGGCGTGGTTGAGAGGAAGAATCGCATTTTGGTGGAGATGGCTAGGATGATGCTCGATGAGCATAGGACTCCTAGGAAGTTTTGGCCTGAGGCTATTAGTACGGTGTGCTACACCTCCAATCGAATTTTCTTGCGCTTGATCTTGAATTTGACTTCTTATGAGTTGCGTTTTGGGAGGAAGCCGAATGTTTCGCATTTGAGAGTTTTTAGGTGTCAGTGCTTCATCCTGAAGCATGACAATCTTGACACGTTCGAGTCGCGTTCTTTCGATGGCATTTTCTTAGGGTATTCTCTTTATAGTAATTTTTATAGGGTCTTTAATCTTGACACTAACACCATCATAGAGTCCTGTGATGTGACTTTTGATGAATCAACCCCTTGTGCTAGCCCTATCTTTGAGTGTACAGGTGATCAGGAGATGAGCAAAAGCACTTTTGTAGACAACGACCTTCCAGCTTTCAGAGATGACGAGGATGATCCACTACTTCCTACTACTACACTCGCTCCCGATCTGGTTCCTGCTTCCTCGACACTAGCAGAGAGTCATATAGCCTCTACTTCCACTTTAGCTGCTTTCGAGCCTGCACCAGTAGTGTTTGAGGGGAGGTCATCTTGCAGCGTGAAGCCCCTCAACACATTCAGCAGCGAAATCCCTCACAGTTGATGATCGACGACCTTGGTGTGAGGGTAACAAGGTCCAAATCTGTTTCTCATGCTCATTTCACTAATTCTGCATTTGTTGCTTCTTTTGAGCCCCATGATGTTAAACATACTTTATCTGATTCGAGTTGGATCAATGCCATGCATGAAGAGCTTGAAAACTTTGAGAGAAAACAAGTTTAGGTCCTAGTAGAGCCACACCAAATGTTCACACCATAGGCACCAAATGGGTTTTCAAAAACAAATAGGGGAGGATGGGTCTGTAGTAAGAAACAAGGCTAGACTAGTAGCTCAGGGTTCCACTCAGGTAGAGGGGTAGACTTTGGAGAGACTATTGCACTAGTAGCTAGGCTAGAAGCTATTAGAATCCTCCTTACATTTGCGACATCCCGAGGCTTCAAGTTGTATCAAATAGATATCAAGAGTGCTTTCCTAAATGGTTTCATAGAGGAAGAGGTTTATGTCAAGCAATCTCCAAGCTTTGAGCATCCCAAATACCCTTATAGAGTATATAAGCTTCAGAAAGCTTTGTATGGGTTTAATCAAACACCTAGTATTTGGTATGATAGGCTTAGGTCTTTCTTGCTAGGGCATAGGTATATGATGGGGTTAGCTGATAAAACTTTGTTCACTCTCAAGCATGGTAATGATTTCTTGTTCATTTTTACATGGATGATATCATTTTTGGTGGCTCTTCTCATGCACTTGTGACCAAGTTTGCAGAAACTATGAGTAGGGAATTCGAGATGTCGATAACTGGTGAGCTCAACTTCTTCCTTGGGCTGCAAATCAAGCAATGCAAGTAAGGTACATTCGTTTATCAAACGAAGTACACCAAGAATTTGCTAAAGAAGTTTGACATGAGCGATGCCAAAACCATTGGCGACACCGATGGCTACCTCGACCATGCTTGATCTGGATGAAGATGGCGAGGAGGTGGACCAACGGGAGTACAGGAGCATGATCGGTTCCCTCCTATACCTGACGGCGACAAGACCTGACATCTACTTCACTATCTGCTTGTGTGCTTGCTTCCAGGCTTCACCGAGGACGTCTCACCGCCAAGCAGTGAAACGCATTCTTCTCAAGCACACTCTCGAGTATGGCCTTTGGTTTTCTGCATCCTCTTCGCTTTCTCTTCGTGGCTTTTCGGATGCGGATTTTGCTGGATGTAGAATTGACAGGAAGAGTACCTCTAGTACTTATCATTTCTTATGTACTTCTCTTGTGTGTTGGTTTTCTTGCAAGCAGTCTAGCGTTGTGCAGTCTACTGATGAAGCTAAATATGTAGTTGCTGCTAGTTGTTGCTCACAGATTTTGTGGATAGTTGCTACCTTGAGGGATTTTGGGTTAGATTTTTGGAGTGTGCCACTTTTGTGTGACAACACCAATGCCATAAGCTTAGCCAATAACCCAGTTCAACACTCCAGAACTAAACATATAGATGTGAGATTCCACTTCCTGAGAGACCACAATGAGAAGGGAGCTATATAGATACCCAACTCCAGCTAGCGGACATCTTTGCGAAGCCTCTAGATGCAACAAGATTTGCCTTTCTGAGGGGGAGAGCTTGGTGTGTGCCATCCCTATGGCATTGTGTGAGGAGGAGTTACCTTTGCACATACTCTATCTTACTTTTGTTGCATTTTCATTGCATAGCATTTTTGTAAGATAATCATGTTTGCAAGCTTCACTTTTATGTTCTTTGCACTTTCTTGTACTAGTTGTGAATTTGTGTTAAGTGTAGTGGATGTATAACAATTTATGCAAACTTAGGCTCTTATTGAAACATGACATAAAATCTGTTGAGCAAGCTTGTCTTTTCTAAGAATGAACTTGAAATGTGAACATAATCCCTTGTCACCCTTGAATGTTTGCTTTAGCTTGATTAGTTTTTAAATTAGGGCTAGTTCCGTGAAAAGCTTGTGCTAGGCCACTTTGTTCAGTTTAACGGATTGGGGATCTTTGATTTTTTTCTATGTAAATGTTTAGCCCATGATTAACCCTTGTGAGAGCATATGCTCTTTTGTGTAGTAAAGATACAACTTGTTTTGGCTTTGTAAAAAATTGCATATCTTGAATCCTATGTTGAGTTAGTAAAATGAATGATCAAGTTTTGAGCTAAAATTGAATCCAATACGGTGGCTTAAGGCTTCATGTGGTTTGCTAAAGAAGTGAACCCATGGTTGTTTAAAACTCACTTGAGGATAGTTAAATGATCAAATGAGAAAACTAACTTGTGCTTCTTAACGTGCTAAGAATGTAATTTTCATGTTGTCAAACTAAGGCTTGGATTAGTATGCGGGTGTTTGCATAGCCCGTCGGGTTGAACTTGGTTGCGTAGTATGAACTTGACATAGCACTAGTTTATTTAATCTTTGCACTGATCATGAAACTGTTGATGTTTTTGTAGTGACATCTTTTGGATAATTAAATAACATGATCAAAACTTGCTTCACTCCCGGTTCTTGTGACATGAACTCACTTCGAGACTTTGTGCGTCTTTGAGTTATATTGTTTACTCCTTCTAGTGCTTTGACATCTCTAGTCCTTGCAAGTGCTTTGTGATCTATATATGAAGCTTTGTAGGCTTACATTTCATTTGCACATCTTTTGCATAATCTTGTATCCTTGATGTTTGCATTACCAAAGGGGGGAGGGAAATATACCTCAAGATATTATGCACAAATATTCAACAAAGGGGGAGAAAATTGCATTTATCTAGAAATAAAAGGAAAAAATAGAATATGTGCAATCATCAAGGAGGGATACGTGTTCTTAGGTTTTTGAGTTTTTCTTGCTCTTTTGAGCTTTTTGGCTCGTCTTTGCCTCTCTTAGTGCTTTTGCAACAT
Organism: Phragmites australis; assembly: GCF_958298935.1. Taxonomy (NCBI): domain Eukaryota; kingdom Viridiplantae; phylum Streptophyta; class Magnoliopsida; order Poales; family Poaceae; genus Phragmites; species Phragmites australis. Next base: position 5,665,258 of record NC_084931.1, read on the forward strand.
TTCTTACGTCAAGTGGCATTTTTTGCTCTTTCTCGAGTTTTTGGTCACTTCGATGAGCTTATCTTAATTTCTTTAAACCAAAATCTTTGTGTTTTGAGGGTTATCAATACACTCATCAAGGGGGAGATTGAGAAACCGAGTTGAAATATGCCTTGGTTTACTTATGATGAGTGATTGATATTGGTCTTTATTTAGCTTGATATTTTCAGTTTTGTATGAGCTTTGATGTGATTTGAATTGATTTGGAATTTTATTTGAGTATATTGGTTATAGAATAACTAGAATTGGAGTTGGAGATATGTGTTTGCTTGTCTCATGGTGTGCAGGTGATGAAATTTGAGTTTTGAGAGATAAATCTTTGTAATCCGCTTAAAATAGAGCTGACCTCTTTGAGTAATAAAGTTTATGCTTTTGCATATGCTTGAATTCCCCTCCTTCTAGTTTTCCTCTAATGGTTCCCTTACAAATTTGCAAGTTTTTCGGTTTTCGGTTTTGATTTTCGTTTTAGTTTTTGGGCTGAAATTTCAGCACCTTGTGGGGGAGATCATTCTTCTTGTTGCTAGAGGTATTAAATTCATATACACATACTTGTGTGATGAGATCTTGAATTTCCTTGTCTCTAGACAATCAACTTGGATAGATACATTGCTCGGTGTTCATCTTTTCTTGTTTCTTTGCAAGTTATAATCTTTAGAGTGCTAAGATACATGGATTGATCTTAAATGAAACCTATGGTTCGTATACCATTTATGCAGTCGTGTTACCTCGATTTTCTTTTATTAAACTCTAATCGTTAGTCTCGTTCCTGCACATCTTTCTCCTGTCATCGGTAGGGACCAACAGAAAGGTCTCCCTTTAAGTAACTTCAGATGGACACCAATATAATTCAAAATAAAAGGAGACAACGGAAAGTTACACACAAGCAGCCGTGGTTATCTGCATACTTTCATGTGCAGAGTAAAACTAGTCGTTATGCAGTCCCTTTTTAGGTTCATACACTCCAGTGGTTGCTCTTTCCTGAAAAAGCAACCATTTAGCACCCTTTCACCTTTTGTACCTTTGATTTGTGTTGACATATCACAATTTTTTTTTAGTTCCTCAGTGAGAACATATGTGTTATAATACACTACTGAAAGTGAGGCAAAGCAATAATCCGAAGAAGAGTGTCATTTCCAAAATAACTTGCTTGAGGCATTCTGGTTGATCAAGTGTACTGAAACATAGTTCTTCTGTGAAACATCCAGCTAGCGGAGATGACAAGACTAATATCTTGTCGGCGCCAACCTTTATTCCTACAAAAGTGCCAGCTCCAGTTTGTTGATAAGCCATAAGATTTTCTTGGCAGCCTGTTTTTGTGTTTTGTGACTAGTTGTTGGAAAGAAATATTGGCAAGCAGGTAGGAGGATATCCAAATCCAAAGTAGATGGCATGTGGGAGATGTTCTTGGTTGATTGCAAGGGGACCGAGATAGTACTATTCAGATAGACATCCAAAGACATCATTCGGCATCTTTTGGTACTATCTACTTTCAGCATTCATAGTAATGAAAGAACAAAGGTGTGCAGGATGAGAATCCTGTCCACTAGACTGTCATCAGTAGGATAAAACATTATATTGGGTGGCAAACACATCCATTGCCACTGCCTTCTTTAGCTTACGATTCCAATCTCCCCCTTTTCCATGCGACAAGGATAACAAAAAATTAGACAATGCATGTTCAGATCAGCGAACTGACAACGGATGTAGTCGCTCTTTTTCTTTTCGTTTCTTCAGTGCCATACTCTTTCTTCTCTCCTAATACTTGAACCTATAGTTCAGTAAAGTTTTGCAACAATTTTGTCGTAAAAAATTGACAGCATGGTTAAGCTACTACTGTTAGGTACGGCAACAATAAAGTTGAGTGCTGCCATCAACCATTCCTGACTTCAGATTCACGGGATGAAAATGTGTTTGTTCCCTGCTCATCCAGCGGCTAGATATTTTGTTGCGACAGTGACAAGAAAGACATCAAAGGACTGGAAACATCGTGCCATCAATCTGTCAGACACTTCATATCAGCTAGACTTCTTTACCACAGCCACATTGGATGCCTATTATCTGAAGAATAATTTGTTTCCTGATTCATGCTTGACTACTCCCCATCTACCAATAATGGAGAAGTGAGAGCAAGGTAGTACAATCGTACATTTTGGCATTTTCTTTTCAGTTAATCTGCAGAAGTGAGAGCAAGGTCAATCGTACATTTTGGCATTTTCTTTTCAGTTAATCTGCAGCAGATTTGAATCGTCAGTGGCACCATCCATTTAAAGGTGGCCATCCTGTTCATGCAGGAGCTCCGAGATGTCTTGTAGTAACACATAATCGATTTTAATGCATGTCTTCGAGACGTTTTCCTTAATATTTATTTATCCTCACCATAAGATATACATCAGCTTACCAATAAAAGCCTATCAAGATATAATGAAATCTCATCGTTTATATGTGCACTCATGAAATCGACCATGAATGCTTTTTAGACTTTTCAGGATTGTCAACTTCTAGATAGTGATACCCTACAAAAGTATCCCACATTAGTGATCTAAGTGAGAGTGTTTTGGCGTTGTAACCTTAAATTCTTGGTTTCATCTTTCTTCCTTTCTTGCTATAATAACATAGAGTCATGCTCTATTTATACTTTACTAACAAATATCTCTAAGAGATACGACTTTTCATGAGTCACCAACAGACATGATGGCATCACTAAGAGACACAACTCTCCATGAATCATCAACAAACATGATGGTTGATCACTAAGAGACATGGCTCTTCATGAATCATCAAAGAACACAATGATTTATCAACAATCATGACTATTCAAATTCTAACACATGTGTTAATTGTTGTCAAAACACTCTTTGAAATTTGATTTTTTGATTAGATCTTGAACATTTTACATGTTAACATTTATAGTGATACAAGCCTCCAAGGAGAAGAATGACTCTTGTTGGTAATAGACCATGTTAATAGCCATTTGTATTAAGTTTAATATTGCATGTGTGCAACCTCTACATTTGTAACCACCTGCTAGCGATTATTGTTCTAGAACAATAATAAGAAATAAGCAATGGAATTTTGGACCCAAAATAATTTACTTTATTTTAAAATCTCCAACAATTCCCCACCATTTTAAAAATAACAAAAATGAGAAAAACATTCTTCTAGAAAAGTAGATCTCCGACGGTCCTGAAATCTCTATGCATACATGCGGGTGTCTTACGATTGAACCCAACAGTTAGTGGACGTGCATCAAAGTTGATCAGAAAAGCGCGATAGACAAGCTTTGAACCAACAATTATGTATGACCAACCGGACTTGTGCCACACATAGAAACTCGTATCCATTGAGCATCCCATCTGCCAACGCGTTAAAGGCCATGTGTTAGTATCCTGTTTCATGAATGCTCTAGAGTTCAAGCCCTAACTCTTCGAAGCAGCCTCACTTTCGTATTCATATAGGTAGGCTCTATCGGAAGTACTCCTGTAACTTTAGTACTTCAACAGAAAATTTTATATGCCTATTTAGAGCATTTTTCTCAACCTTTCCCTTGTTCATTATGGGTACATAGCACTTGCACATCTTGAGATGGAATTAATTAGTAGTATTATCTCATTGAACTTAAGACTTAATGTATGATATCAAGCGTTGAGCTGAGGTTCCACCCTACGTGATCAAATTACAGTGTGATTGAGACCTATCCTCTCTTGATGTTGCAAACACCAAGCCACGAGCTAGTAACTTAACAAAGGCATTGCTAGATTTGTATTATCAGTACTTACTATACAAATTAATTATGATAACTTAATCTTGAGCTTATTATGCACTACACTTTACCTTTGTCCACTATTACAGAAACCCACTTCACTGCCGGCTCCAAAACCCACTTTATTGCCGGTTTTAGAGCCGATAGTGGGTAACGGGCACCGATAGTCGGGGACTATCACTGCCGGCTTCGTGGACCGGCAGTGAAAGGGGTTATCACTGCCGGCTAAAGGATTCAGCCAGTAGTGATGCCCTGGGTATCACTACCAGCTGGTGGTTTCAGCTGGCAGTGTTGTGCTTCCCCCCTTCTACTCCGGCCAGTCCTCCCTCTCTCTCCTTGATCTCTCTGTCTCTCTCCCACTCTCATACAATGAGACATATGTAATCTAAATCAATAATAAAGGCACCTTCATTAATACATAATAATTCATGTCACATATATATACATAATAGTTCTCACAGGTCACACCCCCAAAAAGTAGATCGAGTTGAGCTAGTCTAGTATCCCTCTACCTCTCCCGCGATTAGGACCATGTCTCCACGCAGACAGCTGATGGCGTCTGTACGTGTGGGGACGCGGGGGGGGGGGGGTGGGGGCGATGGTGGTGGAGCGGAGGACCCGGCCACGCCTGATCGACCGCAACGTCGCCTAAGCTCCAGGCTCGCCAGCATATCAAAGACATCGAAGTCCAACTCCTGAACGCTAGTACGGTTTGAGCATTTGACCTCCTCCATAGCGCACTGACGGGCCACCTTCTCATCTTCCTCCTCCTGGGTACGCTTACGGGAGGCTATTTCTTGCTCCTCTACAGCGCACAACTGACAGGCTAGCCTCTCATCCTCCTCCTCTTGGGTGCACTGATGGGCCACTGCTTCTTGCTCCTCCTTCGCATCATCGTTGGAAGGCCATTCTGTCAAAGAATCTTCCAACGGTACCAACTCCGATATACACCTTCGTTAATATATAGTAATTCATGTCCTATATTAATACATAGTAATTAATATCATTCATTAAAATGGTGTTATTTACCAATGTCCGATATACACCTTCTGAAGGTTTGTCACTGGTTGACGGCATGATCGGTTCATGAAACTCGCCGTTTGGGTTCATAACATGTTCCACGAAGAAGCCGGCGATCTGTTCTTGAAGGATATTTATTTCTACAGGTTGTAACTTTTTTGTGCATAATTTGGAGTGCTGCGTTTGAAGAATCTAAAGAATTAGTCCTTGAACATGTGTAAAAATTGAAAAGAAGGCATCAATATGTTATTTCATACCTCAAGATCATTTAACCTGACAGCGTCTCCATCCGGGCTGAATCTGTTCATGAAAGTTAGAACATAAAACACACAAAGATTCTTGCCGGGCGGCTGCCTCATACATTTCAAGAGGAAATGATTCGTCAGTGGGACGAATTGAACCATTTTATTCAGTAGGAAATGCAATACATGAATATTCTGTGTGTATTGGAAAGTCGGTTTTTACATTGTACTCCTTCCTGAATGGAAAGTGAATAATGCTCTTTTTACGGTATCTTGTGTACGCCCTGTACGTGAATATGAATACCAATTAAACTTAGATGCAATCATCGAGATGATGAAATGATCGAGTTTACCTATTTTAGCATGCCAATGAGGTTTTGGTAAGTCGTCTTAGCTCTCTTTTGTGAGTACAAGACAATGATCTTGCTCAAGTCTGGGTGAATGAGAAGGAGGATCCAATGAAAGCTGTAGGAATATTATATCACCATAGCAAATTAGTACTAGAATCGAGTTGCTCATAAAAGCAGAACACCCAAGCGCGCAAGCACATACTTATAGTTTTAGGGTAAGAGTATGAATTTCTTGTATTAATGATGAAGCAGACAATTCAATATGTTCTCGGTGAAGTCTGGACTCTCCCTTACAAGCAACTGGTTCACAAGCCCAGGATCGATGAATCCAACTTTATGATCAACTTGTTGTCTGCATGCGCGGTTCTCCATTCTACGAAATAGAGAAGTTAGTCATGCGATTTCAAGGTACAAGATCGTATAACATAATTTATATGCATAAGTCACTTACAGAGTCCACACACTAACTATAGCCACGTCGAGGGCATCTTCCTCGTACAGTTCATACAAGTCCTTGAAATACACCTAGAAGGAGCCGTCCCCGTTGAGGTTCGTACAGTTCATACAAGTCCTTGAAATACACCCAGAAGGAGCCGTCCCCGTTGAGGAAATATTCTTCTGTGTATCTTATAGGGAACACCTGCAAACCCTGCCTGGGTTGATCCATGTACCACTGATGTAATCAACGTATTTGAGTTGTAAGGTTTCTTTCTATATCTAGTTTGACCAAAGGTTTGGTCAACTCAAATAGCCATGTAACATCCAACTTTGCAATATCCGCTCCCACAGTAAGCCGTCCTAATTCTTCTGCTGATAGTCCAGAAGTAGCCAGAAAGTTCCTAATGTTTGGAGCATCCTGAACGATTGAAGCTGATCTGCTCTTGGCTTGCTTCTTACTGATACGTTCGTAGTCACTCGGTGGCTTACTTGAAGCCACCCCCATCTATTTAGATTTGGCCATATTCATGAAAAACTTCATGGTATATTCAGGCACAACATGCTTCGATGGAGGTGGTGGAGGATGGAAATGAGTCGTGACACTAGCGTCCACAATCTTTTTGATTTCCTCATCAGTGAGTGAATAGACATCCTTGGGTTCCGCCAACTTCTTAGATGCCACTGGCTTCTTAGATGATGTCGTCTGCTTGGATGTTTTAGAACCTGATCTTGTTTTTCGAGTTGATGGCTGGCTTGTTGATGGTGATGTCTTCTTGAGCGGTGGACTTCTTCGAGGTGATGGCTGAGGAGGTGGAATTCTTTTGGGAGATGGTTGAGGAGAGGGAGATCTTCGAGGCGGTAGTGGAGAATAGAGATTTTCGGTAGTTGTTCCTGGTGGAAACACTATGTAAACCTTCTTCCATGTGATGAATGTGTGCTCGTTCTCTCCTATAGTGTTCGCCCCTCCTCTGCAGGATAATCCACCTGAACATGACGGTTGTGGTCAACTACCTCGTCTACTTCAACCACGGCGTAGCCCTCTGATATTGGACATCCGTGCAAATGTTCATGGGAGCTGCGGGGATAAGCCACGCCGGAAGCCACCTTGATGGTAATGTTCCTAGCACCAATGTGCAGTTCACATGGTGTCCATGTTGTGATGAGGTCCACAGGATAAGTGATGGGGTTAGCTCCCGGAACTCCCATGGATGTACAGCTACTCCGACGAGCACCAGGGCTGGAGCGCGCAACATTAGAAGTCGTTGCAGGCTGTTCCCGATCGCTCACAATGGTGCCCCGTTCATGCATGAAGGCTTCTTGTACTGCTTGTGCTATCTTTTTGTCTGTATGTTCCCTTTCACATTGTAGCTCTTGTTCAAGCATTTGCATCATCCTAGCTTGTATTGCCTCTCGTTCTGCCTCTCGCTCTGCTTGAGATCTCTTTCGACTCTTGTAACTATCGACATCGCCTGGGAATCTATATTTCCAACCCATCACCCCAATGCATCGAGTGAGACCACCATGCTCCTTGTTTCCCAAGGCCAAGGTGAGCTCGTCCCTATCCCTATCTGTCTTGAAAGAGCCTTGTGTAGACTGCTCATGGGCTTTCTCAAGCTTTTTTCCAAGACTTTGTGTCACATCCTAGTCTTTGAAAGTCGTAAAGCATAAGCTTCCATCAGACGAGTAAGAAGCACCCCTCCCAAGAAGGAAGCGTGTCGATCGATCGCTCCAACTCTCTGTCTCAGGCGTGACACCTCTCTCTCGCAGTTGATCTAGTTGTTGTTGCCACTATCGTTATTTCCTCACGTACCCACGACTGCCAACTTTGTGGGGGTAGAGGTTCTTCTTTGAGTTTGCTTTGTTCACCTCACTCAACCCCTGTGCTTCTTCCAACGACTTGTACTCTGCAAAGGCTTGCCAATGATCTTCTAGTTGCGGCCACTTGCAAAAATCTGGCATTGTACCTTTCTGCACATACGTTCTGTTCAATATGCACTTCTAGTTCTTAAATGAAAGGCCCATGATTATTAGTGTCTTACGCTTAACTACTTCCATATCTGTCTCTTTAGGGAAGTTGAACTTCTCTAATATATTGGTCCACAAAATTTCGTTCTTGATCGAATCAGGAACCACGTGTTGATCACCTCGTTCGCCAGTCCACAATCTGTAGCTAATGGGCACATGATCCCTAACATCAATCCTATAGATTGACTTGTATAGCCCCAGAACTCTCTGAGGTGCAGTTGGCTCCCCTGCTAGTGAGATCTCCGTGATCACAAATCGTCTCGTAGGTATCTTCGAGGGACCTCAGACATGATGCCACTCATGGGATTGCTCAATCAAGCATCTGCGCATAAGCGAAAAATATTGGGAACCTATACGATAATATGTAGAACAGATGCATTCATCTACTTATGACTGTTAGTTCCAGGTTGAGGTAGTGGCTCAGGTTACCTTCTTCAATGTTTGATGGCGGCATTACATTTCCTTCTGACACCTGGGTCGGATCGGTGGTTGGTGGTGCCATCCCTTCTTGGAAGTTCTGCATGCGATGACGACGAGCGGTTGAGAGGCTATTGAAAGAGTGAGATAACCATGAAGGAGTCGATAGATAGAATGTATACACATATAATATTGTAATTGAGTATATGACCTCATTTAACAAAAATATGTTACATCTTACGAAGAAAAATAGGCATAAAGGTACTAATAATTGACACATTGATTTTACAAGTCACATCATCTTACATAGTAAAATAATGATGATTACAACCAGAACTAAGATTATAACATCTTTACACGTGACATCACATTCTTCTTATTTTTGAAGTTAGCCAATTTTAGCTCAACTTGGATGATTTGACTGTTGTATGCCGCAACAGCTTCATGTTTGAACTTGTATCCTTTGTAACATGCTCCTTTGAATCCATTAACTTGTGTGTGGTATTCCTCCCAACTGGAGAACACTCCACTTTGCAGGCCACAATGGACAACATACCATATCATAGCAGCCCTAAATTTTAGATAATAGGCATAAATGATATACTGGGTAGTGCTTTTCATACAAACTCATCATGATAGTGCATTGATCAGTACTAAAATAAGCATAGCATCAGTATTTATACATTAGGGTGTGTAAGAAGAAAAGCAACAAATAAAAACAAAAATCAGTCACCAGCATCATATGCAACCACTATCCAACAAAGAGTCTATTATTTGATTGATCCGCATCAGATTATGGAGATAATTATATCAGTTTAACCTAGTTCAGAGTGCTGAGGTAGGAGAAATAAATATCAGTTTGCAATATGACTGTTCAGAGAAGGTAACATAACAATTTACCAAGTATCAAGTATATTAGGTAGACTTTGAACTCATAGCAGCACACATCCAAGGATCAATTTAACATGTATTGCATTGGATAGCCAAACCAATATGGATTTCTCAGTGTACAGGTATAGAACCGAACATACAACAAGTAACATCCAAGTCTATGCAAGTGTACTCAGAAATCAAGCCCAGTCTCAGTGCATTGTTTCATCACAGAGCACAAAGCTCATGTAACCTGCTATCTAGATTAACAGAGTAGTGAGGGAGGTGATGATAAAATTTACCTTTGCTCTATCGGTCGGCAAGGCGGGCGGGCACAGACGACGGTGGCACGAGTGGGAAGGGGGATGGCGGCCTCCAGGACGGGGACGACAGGGCTCCAGGGATAGCGGCCTCCGGGACGGGGATGACGGGGCTTCGGGGACGGCGGCCTCTGGGACGGGGATGATGGGGCTTCAGGGACGGGGCATTGGGGAGGATGCGGTGAGGATGGCGGCATCGGGGAGGAGGCGGCAGGAGGCATTTCAGTGCAGAGGGTACAGGCCAGGAAAATTTTTCTAAGTGTCAGAGGGCGCGGACGTCGAGCAATTATATAGGGAGAGCTTTCACTGGCGGCTCAATACGAGCACCGACAGTGAAATAGTACCTTCACTGCCAGCTCAATAGGATGACTGGCAGTCAAACTACTTTCACTGTCGGCCCAATATGTCCACCGACAGTGAAAGTACTTTAACTGCTGGTCCAATATGTCCACCGGCAGTGAAACCCTTTTCACTATTGGTACCGCAGGGTGCAAAAAAATTGTTTTAGTTTCGTGCGTGCGAGTAGAGAAATTGAAGCTTACATAACAAAAGTGAGGTATAATTGCATCTAAAACAAATTAATACATATAATTAATACAATTTAGCTACTCTGTCTTAAGAACTCGCCCTTCATTATGATCACAGCGTACATAGGGAGGTTCGTCGGTGTCTTCCATGGGACCTAGGTCGACGTCCTCTCTGAAAGGAGGTAGCGCGTTGAATTGATTGTAGTCTTCCTTGTCCACAACATTCTCCACTCTAACAATCCTTCTTTTTCCTTGAAGAACCACGTGGCACTCCTCCTTGTTAGCCGAGTCCAGGTCCTTTACATAGAAGGCTTGCATAACATCATTCGCAAGTACGAATGGTTCTTCCCTGTATCCAACGAGTTTTTGAGCCACTGTAGTCATACTGTACTTGTCAATCTTCACACCCCCTGGGAGTCTGACCCATTGGCAACAGAAAAGAGGAACCTTTAACACTCCATAGTCGAGCTCTCAGATCTCCTCTATGAATCTGTAGTAGGTCTCCCTATTTTTTTTGCAGTCGTAGGCATCTATACAAACACTGCTATTTTGGTTGGAGCTCTTATTATCTTGAGCTCTCGAATAAAATGTATAGCTATTTATGTCATATCCTTGGAATGTGAAGTTGTAGTTGACGATCCGTGAGCCAACACATTCAACTGAGCACACTCTATCTGCTTATCCATCACCTGTCTACATAACCAAGCGCCAAAATGATCTCGGTGCTCTCGCGTGATCCAAACATCGGATTTCCCTAGGTTTCTGGTGCGTAGCATCTTCTGGTGTTCTTCGGTATATAGGTCCAATACAACTGATTGTCGTAGAACTGTGAAATGTGCTTGCATAAATGAAACGGGGTCGTTAGTGTGGAATGAGTTTGCACCTATCATCCCTTTCCCATGTAGCCTCCCCTCATGGCGAGATACAGGCACACCAATCAATTTGAGATTCATGTAGTCAATGCAGAAATCAATGACCTCCTCGGTTCCCCAGCCCTCGGCCATGCAGCCTTCCGACCGATTTCGGTTACGAACATATTTCTTAAGAACTCCCATGAACCTCTTGAAAGGGTACATCTGATGCAGAAACATGGGGCCAAGAATCTGTATCTTTTTCACAATGTGAACAATGAGATGCACCATGATATCAAAAAACTATGGAGGGAACAATGCCTCAAACTGGGATAGAGTATCAACCACGTCTTCCTGCAGCTTATCTAGCTTGGTCGGATCGATGGCCTTCTGTGATATCGTGTTGAAGAATAAACACAACTTTGTGATTGGGTTTCGGACCTTCGGCAGTAGAATACCTCTAATTGCAATTAGAAGCATCTGTGTCATCATCACATGATAATCATGAGATTTTATGCCAGTTAATTTCAAGTCTTTCATGTTTACTAGTCTTTTTATGTTAGCGGAGTAACCGGATGGAACTTTGATTCTATGCAAGCACTTGCACATTACAATTTTCTCTGCCTTGCTCAGATTGTAGCTAGCGGGGCCAAGATATTTGTCGCCTTCTTCCATCTTTTCGAGATGTAGATCATATATGATTTTTAAACATTTTAGGTCCTTCCGTGCTTAGAGTGTATCCTTTGTTTTGCCAGGTATGTCTAGTAACGTACCAATCAAGATATCACACACGTTCTTCTCAATGTGCATAACATCGATTACGAGTCAAACTACCAAATCCGGCCAATATGTTAAGTCATAAAAGACAAATTTCTTTTTGAACATAGGAGCTCTAAGATTAGATTTCAGAACCGGTGTACTCCTACGTCCCTTTCCAAGGATAACCCTAAGTTCCTTTACCATCTCATATACCTATCTCCCGGTGCAATGCTTAGGTGGTGATTAAGTCTCAACTTTCCCATCAAAAGCTCTCATGTTGCTGTGGTATGGGTGCTCCTTGCGAAGAAATTTACGATGACCTAGGTACACCATTTTTCGGCTGTTCCTTAGCCACAAGCTCTCTATTTCATCCAAGTAATGCACGCATGCACAGTAGCCTATGACAGTCTGGCCTGATAGGTTGCCAAGGGCTGGCAAATCTTGGATTGTTACGAACAACATTGCGCGTAGGGTGAAGTTCTCTCGTTTGTATGCATCCCATACATGCACACCATCGTTCCATAGTATTACAAAATCTTCCATTAATGGTTTCAGGTAGACATCGATATCATTGCCAGGTTGCCTCGGCCATGGTATCGCACCAGCATCATAATGTACTTCTGCTTCATACACAACTGAGGAGGAAGGTTGTAGTAACATAGAGTCACTGGCCAAGTGATATGACTACTGCTCATGTTGCCGAATGGATTCATCCCATCCGTACACAACCCAAATCTTATATTCCTCACATCTTCTGCAAAGAGCTTCTTGTATTTTCTATCTATGTTTCTCCACTACGTAGAATCAACGGGGTGTCTCAGCATTCCATTATCCTTGAGCTCATCGTCGTGCCATCGCATCAGTTTGGCATACCTTTTGTTCATGAATAAACGCTCCAAACAGGGGACTATAGGAAAATAACACATCACCTTCACAAGACGCCTTTTCTTCTTTCCTTCACCATCGATATCATCACAGTCACACTTGTACCGTGCTAGACCACAAACGAGGTACGCTTGCAAGTCTGAATGCTCTCCGCGATACAACATGCAATCGTTTGGACATGCCTGTAATTTCTGTACTTCCAACCCCAATGGGCACACAACCTGCTTGGCTTGGTACGTGTTTTTTGACAGTACATTTTCCTTTGGAAGCAATTTCTTCAAAAACAGTAACAACTTTGTGAAGCTTGTATCAGACAACACGTTGCTTGCCTTCAATTGTAGCATACGCAACTTTGTGTGCTCCTTCTCGCAGCCCGGGAACAACGGTGTTTTAAAGTCCTCTACCATATGCTGGAACTTTTGAAACTCTCTTTCATTAGTGAAGTTCCCCTCCCCATCACGCAACATCTGCTCCGGATCATCGACGTTGGCGTCAGCCAACATCTCCTCTAGATCATTATCGACCAACGTATCTCCGGCAGACGACATATCGATGTATTCGTCAACTGGCATATCAGTGCACATGTCTTCATCTTCTCTTCCAATGTATTGCCCTTCCTGTACGATCTTAGCTTCACCGTGCTCAGTCCAACGGGATAGCCAGGCATAAAGCCCCTTGGTATCAAGTGGAAATGTATCTTTTGGATGGTGGAGAACTACTTCTTGTTCTCGCAATCGACGTATGGACAACACATGTATTGAGACTGTGTATTCGACTTGTGCGCCACGACTGCTACCAAGAAACCCTCCACACCATTCTTGTACTCTGCGCTCACACGGCTCGCATCATACATCCATCTTCTGTCCATCTATAATTATATCATTATTGTAAATCCAAATTCAAAATATCTAGAAGATTTTGTGATCACCAACAAATAAATTATCTCCTCATCTCCTATCAGCAATTGGCCCGGGTTGGAGGAGCTGCCTTTTGTATGCTTTCATGTCTGCTTCTGATGAGTATTTGTTGGTGCCATCCCTAGAAATTTTCTTTATTATTCAACCCTTATCTAGGACTCATTAAGAAAAAATTAGAAATAAATACGCTACATACCTAAAGTTTCTATATTGGAGGTTGCTAATTAAATAAAATATAAAAATACAATTGGATCTTGCTACATACCTAAATATCATGGCTAACTTTTTATAATTTGTTAAAAATAAAAAATAAATATGCTCATACCTAAAGTTTCTATATTGTAGACTTTTAAATTTATTCACATGGTTCATTAGGATCAACTTTGAAGCTTTGCTTAGGTCTCTATAGGGATAAGCTCAACTTTGGTTTTTCAGGGAACATTTTGAGTTAAAATGCTAAATATAGGATTAGCCATGGGGATTTCAACTTACTTGAGCTCAAGAGGCTCCTGCTAGAAGCTTGCTTGTTGTTGGGGAAAAATCCAGAGTTCACTTGTCCTAAAAAATGAAGAAAGGGCAAATGAGCAAATGAAGAAGAAAGAAGGGATTTTGTTTGGATATCTAGAGAGAGCTCATCTAGACCTTCTTGACCAAAATTGAGCTTGAGTGGTGGGGGAATCAATGCGGAAGAAGGGATGAAGTGGTTGTTGCCATAGGAGATTTTGTGAGGGAGAGAGTACTGAAATAGCTCTGTTAGCTCGAGGTAGAAGAAGGTGGGGAAGAGGACGATATCACTGCTGGCTCATATAATCCGCCAGTAATGATGTAGAGATATCACTATCGATCAGTAGATTAAATTGGCAGTGATGAGGTGTGGGTGAATTATTGCCGGCTCAATCCATCAGCCAACAGTGATGACCTTATCACTGCCTGTTTATAAGCCACGATGGCTGATTCTTCTCTCACAGCTAATGAAACGGCAGTGATGCTCCATCACTGCTGACCCATGAGGAACCAACAGTGATGGACTGACATATAAACACAGTTCTGTGGTAGTGGTCCAAATGCCTAGACTTAGGGCGCGTTTGGACTTGAGAATCCGAAACATTCTCATAAACAGCTAGCCAAACAGGGTGGGCTGAAACGATTCACACCGGAATGATTCGCTGAATCGGCTGCGAATCCAGAAATGCCTGGGAAGCCCGTTTCCACCGTTTCTGTCCCAGACTACCCTTCAGTTCCAAGACGCCTCAAAATCTATATTTTCAATCTCTTTTCCCTACATGTTTAGACCTTCTAAAAGAAAACTCTTGAGATCAACCTCAGATAGGGCGTCCAACTCTTCTTGAAAGCTGCTCTCTGAACTAGTAGGACTGGCACATAAATGCTGATTTGAAAAGAATGCTTTCTCTCTAAACAGGTAATCAGTACTGAAGTCCTAATAAGGCCATTTTCTAGAGCCACTGTGCCTAATAGTTTGTGCAAGAACATTCTTTGGTGTTAGTGTGGTTTGTAGTATATCATTTTTGCATATTATCTGAAATTTAGGACTGCTATGACATGGTATGTTGTTCATCGTGGTCGGTAAAGTGGAGTGTTCTCCAGTTGGGAGGAATGTCACGCACAAGTTAATGGATTCAAAGGAGCATGTTACGAAGGATACGAGTCCAAACATGAAGCTGTTGCGGCATACCACAGTCAAGTTATACAAGCCGAGTTAAAATTGGCTAACTTCAAAAATAAGAAGAAGTGTGACTTCACATGTAAAGATGTTATAATCTTAGTTCTGGTTGTAATCATCATTATTTTTCTATGTAAGATGATGTGACTTGTAAGATCAATGTGTCAACTGTCAGTACCTTTATTCTTATTTTGCTATGTAAGATGTGACTTTTTTTTGTTAAATGTGGTCGTAACGTCCTCATTTACAATATTATATGTGAGAACTATTATGTATATATATGTGACATGAATTATTATGTATTAATGAATGTGCCTTTATTATTGATTTACATTACATATATCTCATTGTATGCACGTATTGAGTGGGAGAGATCAAGGAGAGAGAAGGAGGAGAGAGAGGGAGGACAGGGCCTAAGTAGAAGGGGGAGGCACAACACTACCGACTGAAGCTTTCAGTCAGCAGTGATGCCTTGGGAATCACTGCCGGCTGAACCACTTTCACTGCCGGTCCACGGAGCCGGCAGTGATAGTCCCCACTATCATTGCACGGTACCCACTACCGGCTCCAAAACCCCCTTCACTACTGGTTTTGGAGCCGACAGTGATGTACTGTTCTGTAGTAGTTAGTATCCCACACTAATGATCTGAGTGAGAGTGTTTTGACATTGTAGCCTTAAGTTCTTGGTTTCACCTTTCTTCCTTTCTTGCCATAATAACATAGAGTCCCGCTCTATTTATACTTTACCAACAAATATCTCTAAGAGATATAATTTTTCATGAGTCACCAACAGACATGATGGTTCATCACTAAGAGACACAACTCTCCATGAATCATCAACAAACATGATGGTTGATCACTAAGAGGCATGGCTCTTCATGAATCATCAAAGAACACAATGATTTATCAACCATCACGACAATTCAATTTTTAACACATGTGTTAATTGTTGTCAAAACACTCTTTGAGATTTGATTTTGTGATTAGATCTTGAACATTTTACATGTTAACATTTGTAGTGATGCAAGCCTCCAAGGAGAAGAATGACTCTTGTTGATAATAGACCATGTTAATAGCCATTTGTATTAAGTTTAATATTGCATGTGTGCAACCTCTACATTTGTAATCACCTGCTGGCGATTATTGTTCTGGAACAATAATAAGAAATAAGCAATATAATATTGGACCCAAAATAATTTACTTTATTTTGAAAATCTCCAACAATTCCCCACCATTTTCAAAATAACAAAAATGAGATAACATTCTTCTAGGAAACTAGATCTCCGACAATCCTGAAATCTCTATGCATACATGCGGGTGTCTTACAATTGAACCCAACACTTAGTGGATGCACATCAAAGTTGATAAAAAATGTGTGATAGACAAGCTTTGAACCAACAATTATGTATGACCAACCGGACTTGTGCCACACATAGAAACTCATATCCATTGAGCATCCCATCTGCCAACACGTTAAAGGCCATGTGTTAGTATCCTGTTTCATGAGTGCTCCAGAGTTCAAGCCCTAAACTCTTTAAAGCAGCCTCACTTTCGCATTCATATAGGTAGGCTCTATCGGAAGTACTCTTGTAACTTTAGTACTTCAACAGAAAATGTTATATGCCTATTTAGAGCATTTTGCTCAACCTTTCCCTTGTTCATTATGGGTACATAGCATTTGCACTTCGTGGGATGGAATTAAATTAGTAGTGCTCACAATCACTCTTCAGGTGTATTTTATCTCATTGAACTTAAGACTTAATGTCTGATATCAAGCGTTGAGTTGCGTTTCCACCCTACGTGATTAATTTACAATGTGCTTGAGACCCATCCTCTCTTGATGTTGCAAACACCAAGCCACAAGCTAGTAACTTAACAAAGACACTGCTAGATTTGTATTATCAGTACTTACCGTACAAATTAATTATGATAACTTAATCTTGAGTTTATTATGCACTGCACTTTACCTTTGTCCAAATGCCTGGACTTAGAGCGTGTTTGGACTTGAGAATCCGAAACATTCTCAGAAACAGCTAGCCAAATGGGGTGGGCTGAAACAATTCACACCAGAATGATTTGCTAAATCGGCTGCGAATCCAGAAACACTTGGGAGGCTCGTTTCCACTGTTTCTGTCCCAGACTACCCTTAAGTTCCAAGATGACTTAAAAATCTATATTTTCATTCTCTTTTCCCTACAGGTTTTTAGAGCTTTAAAAGGATTCCCAAAAATTAGAAAAAAGTTGCCAATATTCATCTTAATTAATGGAGTAATTTCTAAAATTATCTCCAACTCTAAGTTATATAGTGAAATTTCATGTTTCTTCACATGGCCTCACTTTTCATGAATTTGATCAATTCCAATTAAATTCAAATGCATGCAACAATTGATGAAAAACAATAAGAGATGATGCTCATAATGTATATGTATGTCAATTGTTGTTATTGCAACAAACAAAATAGCATATCTGCAAAGGGCAAAGTGGTCAATTGCACCATTATCCTCTCTTTCAATAAACTGAATCCAGACAGCTAGCCAAACAATTTTCACAGGTAATTCTGTTTCTCCAGAGAAACGTTTTCAGAGAGAATCTAGAACCGAAATGTTTCTACGAGAATCTGGATCCCTATCAAACGTACCCTTAGATGCATTACACCGTGCTTCAGTCCAAAATACTTATACTCTTATTTATACTTCATTGTACCCATTCATCAAAATGAATGGAGTTGTGCTTTTATCGCTTAATCTGTGTGCAAATACACACAACAGTACATGCCTTCTTTTAGATTTTATTGGTCCACACGACCAAATTCACATGTACACAAAGGTCCAAAGCACTAAACAACATCAGTGCTCCTTATTTGTTTTTTGCACACTTCAAGTGTTAAAACCAACCCAAAATAATTATTAGATATCCAATCTCATACACACTATCACATGTATATAATATGAATGGGTTGTTCCCAATTACCGAGTATTTTCATAGGATGGATCAAATTAAAATTTTCATGGTCTATTACTTGCAGCATTACACATGCACAAACTTTAACTCTTGATGTACACTTGCTAGTGTACAACCATGAGCATGTCCTTGGCCATGAGTTACCATCATGCAATACGATTGTACATATATATATTTTTCCTTTATGAATTTAACCCTCAAGAAAGTTTGGACTGATAAATAAATGATATCACAATCAATCAAATAACCTGATATAAATATAAACTAGAAAAATAGCACGCCGTTGGCGTGTCATGTGACCCGTCATTGGCACAGTGTACTTGTTAGATAATATTAAATATTTGATATTATACAATTTGTAATTTGATGTTTTGTCCAGTAAACATGTTTTGTAACATAGGAGGTGAAGAAGTACATATGTACTTCTTTGGCTCTTGAAATAGCCTGAGCTATAACAGAAAAATCTTGCTGCCTAACCATATGTTGTGCTAGATGAATGTATTGTTTGCAACACATCCGACGGCAACCGTGAAAAGAAATAGCGTGTAATGCTTCAGCTTTCTCCAATGCGACTGTAGAATAGCAGAGAAATATGTATATGGAAAGTTGCATATTACATATAAAACTGGTGCACTCATTTTAGTTATGCGTGGGCTTTCGCAGATTGTGTGAGATATTTGTAGGCTCCCCGTTGCACCATTTTATTTCAATTAATATTGGAAAATAGTTTGTAATTTGTATAGCTTGTTGCGATATATTAAGTTGATATAGAATACACTGTTTTGTCATATGTAGGGGTGATCAATCTCCGTCATATAACACAATTCCAACACAAGTTTGGAGTTTGCTGTTTTTTTCCTGAGTTATATTGTAATTATTATATCATACATCTGATATGTTGCAATTTTAATGGCAATAGTAAAAGGAAAATTGAACGCTGTACTTAGTCTCGAAATTAAAACTGGAACTAATTATATTTTTTCAGAATTTAGTTGCATCAATTTTGGGCATTAAACATCAAGTGAAGAAATGCGCAAGGGGAGAAACAATGTTAAATGTTCTAAAGACTATAAAAATAATTGGAGCCCAAAATTTGCATTTTGCCTAGCCTTAAAATAGTTCAGCAACCCATGAAAACGCGTGCACGGTTTGGCCTTTAAAAGCCCATAGGCCCAACAGAAAAAGAGAAGAAAACATAAATTAGTTGGGCCCTTGATTGAAATTGCAGCCCAAGGTTGGAAGGGCCAACAAAACTACTCTAAACTTCCTGCATTTAGCCTCACCCAATTACTTTTCGCGTGCAGCCCGTTAATCCATTGAAGCCCGTGGCAGGGCGCGATCCATGCTGGCCGTCGAATGGAATAACGGTGGAGAAGGCCGACATCTAGAACAAAAACGGAGCCAGATGAAACCTTAATCCTAAATGTCATTTGTCATCGGCCCTCCCAAGAGAGAGGCGGCAGCAGTGTCGTGGGCCCTCTCGCCTGCACGTGCGTGCCATCAAAGTCGGACATGGCTCCATAGAGGGGTTCCACAGTGGCGCCCTTGTGGTGGCAATGGCGCGCGAGGGAAGAAGAAGGCGGTCCATGGTGGGGAAGTGCGATGCGGGGTCGTGGTGTCGGTGAGATCCGGCCGAGATGGGCAGATCCGACACAGTTAGGGTAGATCTGTCCTCCAACCCTTCTCCTCCGCAGGCGATGCTCTTAGCCACGGGTTGCACAGTCTCAGAGCCGGCATCTAGGTGTGGCTACGGAGCGGGGGCCTTGGGACCACGGGGCGGCCCCTAGCTGGTGTTAAGCAGCGCGGCGGCACGCTTTCCTCGCCGGGTGTCGCATGAAGTTGGAGGCACGGCTAGCTTGGGTGGAGCTCGTGTAGTGTAAGGGGTTCATTGGGTGGCGGAGAGAGCGAGGTGTCGGCGTGGGTCGCGACCTTGGAGAAGGGGGCCGTCGGCTTGTGTATGACCCAGATCTGGGAGGTGCAGCCACTTCCAGCGGAGCGTGGTGGAAGGACCTGTAGGTCCTAGAACTAGTAGAAAAATGATTTGTACAAACAATTCGGAAACCCCGTGTGAAATACTTTTTTAGACATCTTTGGAAAAGAGTTTGTACAAATCAGATTTATATATATGATTTTTGAACCATCTATACAAATTATTTGTACAGACAGCTCGTTACTGGAACCATCTGTACAAATAATTTATACAGACGGCTCGTTACTAGAACTGTATGAAAAATGATTTGTATAGATGACACGTTATTGGAACTGTCTGTACTAAGTTTTCTAGAGCTAAAAAAATCTTAAAAAATATTTTTCCTACCCACACCAGCCCCCTATATTATTATGTAGGCGCGATTACAAGTCACACGATTTTTCACACGAAATACCACGAGCACATTTTCTAGGAGTCAAACTCCCAACCTCTAACCTCATGCAAACTTTCCTTACCGTCTCACCTGTCGTTCATTATTGACCATTGTATGAAAATAATCTATACAAGACATACGCTCAAAATGAGTGGAACACTATTAGTACAGACGATTCTAAACTTAGAATCGTCTGTACTATTCCTTTTTTACAGATGGTTCTAATTTGGAACCGTCTGTACTATTACTACCAATAGTACAGACAGTTCTAATTTGGAACTTTATGTACAAAAAGGAACATTACAGATGGTTCTAAACTAGAACCATCTGTACTAATAGTACAGACAGTTGTAGTTTGTAATCGTCTGTACTGTAGCGTCCCATTTTGTTGTAACTGCTCGTTGCCATTTTCTCAGACGGTTCTAGTTTTGAGCCGTCTATGGTACCCTTTATACAGGTGGCTCCATAGACCAGTCTGTACAGGGGCATCCCAGTAAATGGATTCTGTAGTAGTGTGGTGTGACTCGATCCAGCTGAGCGCACCTGAGGGAGGCGGTCCTCCGGCTGTTGCCGTAGCCAGAGGTAAAGTAGAAGGCGGTGATGAGCTCACCGGTTCATCGCATGAGAAGGATTCATCTGGTTTGGAGCCAGATCTTGGTGGTCCTACGTCAGATCCATTGGCATTGAGGTAGAGGCGCCTCGGATTGCAACATAGTGACGAGCGGCTTCACGTCGGAGTCACGGGATGAGATGAAGGCCGACGGGCGTTGTGCTATGGTGGTAGCCTTCGTGCCGTTATGTTTGCCTATGCAGGTGGAGGAGAGCGTCGGCGACGAGGGTCGATGAGCACTGGTGCTGTGACCTCAACCCCTAGCACCATCCTTCGTGCCAAGTGCGTGTGTGTGGATGTGTGTGCATGCGTTTGTTAGCCTGCATGTTGCCGCGGTCACTGGCACCGCCCTTCGTGCCAAGCACATTTCTGTGTGTGCGTATGGTGGCTCGCCATCGGGTCTCCTGTGTAGGGAGCTGCTTCCAGCGGGGCATTCACTTTTCTGCCACTCTGAGGAAGTGACAATTACTCATTTGCCACCCTATCCTACATGCATAGACTTAGGGCGGTCCGCATGTCATCCTTGGCAGCAATTGCCACTTTCTTAGAGTAGCAACTGAGCAATTATCTTGTAACTTATGTGTTGGTGGCCCGTAGGGTTTGCGTGATGGTCGCAGGGCCCAATACGAGGGAGGTCGGTCCAGGGGATCAAAACATCGAGAGAGGAAGAGAAAAGTTACTCATATTTACCATTCCTTGTTAATCCAATGGTTAATTTTTTTTACTGATGTGGCCCATCTCCCTGCTCGAGAACGTGACGGCATTTAGATTGTTAGAGATTCTCATGCCAAGCATTTATGTTTTCTAGATAGGTTAGTCTATGCGCTAATTATAGCAACATTAAAGTGATGTTTGCTTTCTGAAACACTGCACTGTTTCATTCTTGCACAACAACAGCCTTGAACTAGTTGGTGTCTACATACCCGATAATTATTCACTTGTGCAAAAGGATGAGGAGCAACTGCAATCTATCTATGGGAATAACTTCCTTTATCGATGTCCTCTTGATTACAATTTTTAGTAGATAATTAGTTTTGGAATTTGAGATATATGATATGCATGAAAGATATTGAATTGTTTCGTTCCAGACATGCAAGTGTGCATGATATAAGTCTATAACTTTAATTGCACTTATATCTTTCATGCATGTCTGGAACGAAGGACGCGGCGCTCTTCGTCAGAGGGCTGGTTTGGGTCATCGTCTCAGTTTCTTTGGTCCTTCGCCCGACGAGGTTCTCCCGAGATCTGGCCATGGCATGGTGGGCGGCGCTCGCTGCGATGACCACCGTGTACAGCTTGGAAAAAATCGTGAGGGGGAGCCCGATGGGGCTGCTTGACGTCGCGTCGTGGGCTGTGAGCTTGATGCTTGTCTTGTGCGTGCTCCGGGTGTGCAGAGGTGTCGCCGTCGGCGGCGAGGAGACCCGGCCGTTGCTGACAGCGCGGGGCGGGGAGGGGAGGACGGAGACGTTCGGCAAGGCCGGGTTCTGGAGCCTCCTGACGTTCACGTGGATGGAGATGGACTCGTTGCTGCGTCTGGGGTACTCCAAGCCGCTGAACCTCGACGACATCCCGCCGCTGGACGCGGACGATGCTGCTGCAGAGGCAAGCCGGACGTTCCTGGAAGAATGGCACCGGCGGAGGCAGGCGGACGCCGGGAGGACGAGCAACCTGGTGTTCTGGGTGCTCGCCGAGTGCTACAAGAGGGAGCTCCTCTTGACGGCGCTGTACACGCTCCTCCGGACGATGTCCTTCGCCGCGGCGCCGGTGATCCTTCATTTCTTCGTGTCCTATTCGTACCAGAGGGACCGGGACCTCGCCGACGGGCTCGCGCTCATCGTCGGCCTGGTAGTGATGAAGCTCGTGGAGTCGCTATCACAGAGGCACTGGTTCTTCGGGTCGAGGCGGCTCGGCATGCGCATGCGCTCGGCGCTCATGGCGGCTGTCTTCGAGAAGCAGCTGAGGCTGTCCAGCGAGCGGCGGAGGCGGCATTCCGCTGGAGAGATCGCAAACTACATCGCAGTCAACGCGTACCAGCTCGGCGAGTTCCCGTTCTGGCTGCACCTGGCGTGGAGCATGCCGGTGCAGCTCGCCCTCGCCATCGCCATCGCCATCGCACTCCTCCTCTGGACCGTCAGTGCCGGCGCGCTCCCTGGCCTGGTCCCCGTCGCCGTCTGCGGCGTGATTAATATCCCCTTCGCCAGGATACTGCAGCGCTACCAGTCGAGGTTCATGCAGGCGCAGGACGAACGCCATTAAGGTCGTCAAGCTGCAGTCGTGGGAGGACGGGTTCAGGGAGACGGTGCAGCGGCTGCGCGAGGTCGAGGTGTGGTGGCTTGCCGAGACGCAGGTCAAGAAGGCCTACAACAGCGCGCTGTACTGGATGTCGCCAACGGCCATCTCTGCGGTGATCTTTGCAGGGACGGCCGCGCTCCAGAGCGCACCCCTGGACGCCGGCGTGGTGTTCACCATCCTCTCCACACTGCGCGTTATCTCGGAGCCGATGAGGATGCTGCCGGAGGTGCTGTCCGTGATGATCCAAGTCAAGGTCTCACTGGACCGTGTGGGCGAGTTCCTAACCGAGGATGAGTTCCAAGACGACGCCGTGGACAGGACCGGCACGCAAGCCGCCGCCATGGGCCTAACTGTGCAAAACGGTGTCTTCAGCTGGGAACCTAGCGAGGCCATTGCAACTCTGAAAGAATCAGGGTCACTGCAATGCGAGGCAAGAAGATTGCTGTCTGCGGGCCTGATCGGTGCAGGAAAATCGTCACTGCTGTGCGCAATTCTTGGCGAGATACCGAGAATTTCCGGATCAGTATGTTGCACCAATTGCACATTTCTCCAAAATGCAATCATGTATGTGACAATTCGGCATGACTAACTGATCTGCTTCCCCATTTCTGTTCCTCAGATAGCTGTGTCTGGCTCAGTCGCCTACGTTACGCAGACATCATGGATCCAGAGTGGCACGGTGCGTGACAATGTACTCTTCGGGAAACCGATGAACAATGAGGAGTACGAGAAGGCCATCAGGTGCTGCGCATTAGACAAGGACATAGAGAACTTTACGCGGGGAGCTGACAGAGATCAAGCAAAGAGGCCTCA
Source organism: Phragmites australis (assembly GCF_958298935.1). NCBI lineage: Eukaryota > Viridiplantae > Streptophyta > Magnoliopsida > Poales > Poaceae > Phragmites > Phragmites australis. The sequence continues at coordinate 5,689,398 of NC_084931.1, forward strand.
ACATGAGCGGAGGGCAGAAGCAAAGGATTCAGCTTGCAAGAGTGGTCTACAACGACGCTGACATCTAACTTCTCGACGATCCTTTCAGCGCTGTCAATGCGCATACGGCTGCTACCCTTTTCAATGTAAGATTACCTCTGAAATTCGAATGACCACGGTCACAGCTTATGAGAATTTCATGGATATGGCTGTAACTCCTGTGTAGGATTGTGTCATGGCAGCCCTTGAGAGTAAGACAGTCGTTCTTGTGGCACATCAGGTTGAGTTCCTTTCAAAGGTTGACAAGATTCTGGTGAGTTTGACATCTGTGTATTATTCTTTGCAAGCAATAACATATCACTAGGTAAGGAAAATGTTCTCTCCAGGTCATGGAAAATGGAGAGATAACTCAGGAAGGAACCTATCAGGAGCTTCTGCAGTCTGGCACAGCATTTGAACAGCTTGTCGATGCTCACAGGGACTTAAAAACAACACTGGACTCCCAGGACCACAGCAAAGGAGCAAAGATCCAGGCACTTCTCATTACCAAATACTGATGATACAGCGGAACAGTGAAGCAGAGATCCCTGCCGGAAACCTACCCTTGGTCCAGCTGGCGGAAGAGGAGAAGAGGGTGCTGGGAGAAGTTGGCCTGAAACCGTACAAGAACTATGTTTTAGTGTCCAAAGGCTGGTTTCTCCTTGTCTTGATAATGCTCTCACAGTGCGCATTCGTATTCCTGCAATGCCTAACAACTTACTGGCTTGCAGTTGCAGTTCAAAACCACCAGTTCAGTGATGCAGTTGTGGTTGGTGTCTATGCAGTGCTGGCAACTGTAAGCTGCCTGTTTGCCTATGTTAGGAGCCTTCTTGCTGCTCGCTTTGGCCTGAAAGCATCAAGGGAGTTCTTTTCTGGGTTCATGGATTCAGTATTCAAGGCCCCTATGCTGTTCTTTGATTCCACTCCGATTGGAAGGATCATGATCCGGGTAAAATATTCCAAAGAATCATATTTATTATGACACTTCTGCAGATGTAATTGATGCAGAGGCCAGGACCTTGTTCCATGATGAAATAAAGCTTCCTTTATCTAAAAAGAAATTCTGCAGATGTAATTGCAGTCTGAAGTTTCTCCCTCTGAACTCTCAGGCTTCATCCGATTTGAGCATCTTAGATTTCGATGTCCCGTACACGATGACATTTGTGATCTCAGGCACGATTGAAGTGGCAGTAACTATAGTTATCATGATCATGGTTACATGGCAGGTTGTGCTGGTGGCTGTTCCTGTTATGATTTTGCTGCTGCACATTCAGGTGAACATCATATCTGAACTTTGAATTCATGTCTATTTTCATGGTGCAGAGATTTTATATCGCGTCAGCTAGGGAGCTGGTAAGGATCAACGGAACCACGAAGGCGCTTGTCATGAACTACGCAGCAGAGTCGATGCTGGGAGTGATCACCATAAGGGCCTTCGCTGCGGCGAAGAGATTTATTCAGACAAATCTTCAGCTTATCGACACAGATGCGACACTGTTCTTCTACACCAATGCGCTACAAGTCTTGGTTATCGTCACATCATCCATCCTTCTAGTTTCACTGCCGAAGGGAGCTGTTGCTCCAGGTACAGAATTCAGAGTTAACCAGGAAACCTGTCTCAGGCTTGTTCTTGCCAGTAGATTCTGATTTTGTTCTCTTTATTTTGTAGGATTCCTTGGTTTATGCCTCTCGTATGCATTGACGCTTTCTTCTGCCCAAGTGTTCTTAACACGATTCTACTCAAATCTTGAAAATTACATAATATCTGTGGAGAGGATCAAGCAGTTCATGCATCTGCCGGCAGAGCCTCCAGCTGTCATCAGTGACAGAAGGCCGCCTCCTTCATGGCCATCTAAAGGAAGAATAAATTTGGAAAATTTAAGAGTAAGAAACTGAAATCTCCAAAGCAAATCAAATGTTTTATTTGGTATGTCTGGTGTTCATACTGTCCTCACGTATGTCAGGTCAAGTACCGGCCAAATGCACCTACGGTTCTGCACGGGATCACCTGCACATTTGCAGCAGGCAACAAGATTGGAGTTGTTGGCCGAACCGGAAGCGGGAAGACAACTCTTCTGAGTGCATTGTTCCGCCTTATCGACCAATCCAGCGGGCGAATTCTCATCGATGATCTTGACATTTGCACTATAGGATTGAAGGACCTGAGGATGAAGCTCAGCATTATTCCTCAGGAGCCAACCCTTTTCAGAGGTAGCGTGAGGAGTAACGTCGATCCTCTAGGTCTGCACACTGATGAGGATATTTGTGAGGTCAGCAAAACTTTAAATCTAAACTGCAAATAGTATCAGTGCATTATGAAATGTTCATAAATCAAGAATTTCAGTAGATGCCAATGTAATAACATTGTATTTCTTGTATTGCACATATTGGTTAATCCTTACCCTGATGCACTGGTCTACTGAAGGCTTTAGATAAGTGCCAGCTGAAGAAAACAATCAGTGCCCTTCCCGGATTACTTGAATCACCAGGTGACTCATAACTCTAAACTGTACATATCCACTGAACCACTCAGATGTCATTTGTCAAAAATGTAAGCACTGAAAATTCTCTGATTTCTGGTCATCCTGATATTTTCAGTGAGTGATGACGGTGAGAACTGGAGCGCTAGTCAACGGCAGCTCTTCTGCCTTGCCCGTGTTCTCCTCCGTAGGAACAAGATACAGGTCCTCAACTCGGCCACAGCGTCAATCGACTCGGCCACCGACGCCATCTTGCAGAAGGTCATCAAGCAGGAGTTTTCAGGGTGCACAGTGATCACCATAGCACACAGGGTTCCTACTGTCACGGACAGTGATATGGTCATGATTCTTTCATATGGTTAACAGTTGCCTCTGGGCACTTTTAACATTGTGACTGAGATATAGATTTTTTCCGACAAAATAAAGCTCTTCACAAATATGTCCAAATTGATGTAAATAAATTTCTCTTATAACTACAGGCAAACTGATAGAGTATGACAGTCCTTCAAGTATGATGGAAAACGAGGACTCTGCCTTCTGTAAGCTCGTCGCCGAGTACTGGTCCAATTATAACTGAACCTGCAAAGAAACCTGACAAATTGTCTGGTATATATACCAACAAGATAGCAAATAGTACTAGCACTTTATGACATGAATAGATGGTTGTTCTTGTTGTCTGTAGCATTGTTCAGCTCTTTATCCAGATAGAGATGGAATAATGATCTGCGTTGTGTGTGGATAGTAAATCAAAATAAGGGTGTATATGCAAGTCTTTTTCCTATCCAGACACAGAGCAACACATGACAGATTTTGTCGGTATCATAGTTGAACATCTGAAACCCTGAAGAACAGTGATTGATTCTTATTGTTTCTGTCAAACTATTTTGAGATGTACATTTTTTCTGGCTGCTGACTACATAAACAAATTGAACAAAGAAACATCCTGGTTATCTCCTTTACAGGGCTCCCATTTGTTCTGTCTCTGTGATGTAGATTATACAGGTTATCCAGAACAAAAATGGCCATTTGCCAAGGTATATAAGCGAGGTGTGACCACTACTCGTGTGCCTAGAGCAACCAGCTTGTGGCTTCCTTCAGTTTTCTGAGATGTAAGATAGGTAGCTCGTTTTCATTCCGACTCCTGAGGCTTGTTTCCCTGAGCTATAAATCGATAGGGACACGAGTCTTTATTGGCTTCAGCTTCACACCCATACTCTCAGGAGATAGCAGCTCAGGAGATATACAACACGAGCTTAGTGGACTTCGAGGGCTGCTGCTCAGCTGATACGGTCTGTAAAGTCCATATCCCATGAGGAAGTACTCCATTGGCATCAGCATCGCGTGCGGCTGCTCCTCGGTTACAAGGGAGCCACAATCCTGCACCTGCAGTTCACTCACAAATTAATCTCAGTAACCGTTTTTGTTCCAATCTTCCAGATGTGCTTCTATCAGGAGATGGTAACACGGATCCATATATTACCTCAACTAGTGCACAGTATCTTCTGTTCAGCTTTGTGGTCATATGGATGGCATCCTCATGGAATTCTGAGTCCTCTCCCACAAAAATTAGTGTGCGGCATTGCAGCTTCCTCAATGAGTCTGTTAGGTCATGCCTCCTGGTGGAGTGGAAGCCATATTAGCAGATTCCAGAGTGAAGTGCTGTAGTTGGCTTGACGAAAAAGTTAAAAGAACCGCTACATACTCATTTATTGAGTGAAGAAACCGACAAATATTTTCACCCTGCCTCTCATCAAGTAACTGCATAAAAATAAGCAAACTCTGAGTTTATGCTTTTGTTAATGTGCAAGACCTACCGGTATCCGTGATTTATTATACAAATGAGACAAAAATCAGATTGAAAAGAAGAGACTAACACTTCTACAGGCTTGCACGATGTCTGATTCAGGATATTGAGCATCCCCACGCACTTTCTGCAGAAATTATATCAATAAGATGCAGTGAATAACATCTATAATTTATGAGTTCCAATAAGACAAGCTGAGAATAGTGAGATCTGAAACTACCTTGCTGAAGTACCGCTGAAGCAAGCATTCCTTGACTAAGCCTCGAGTCCCATAATAATAAATCAAATTTAACAATACCTGTTGCATGAATTGTCATTGTTAATTCATTGGCATTACTTGGCCAGAGAGAAAATGGACAACTCTTACTAAAAAAATGAAGCCACCTTATTATACAACCATTCACTCCACGATGGGGCTTTGCATAGAGGGGAAACCAACATCAGACCTATTACCCTCTCCCGGTATTTGGTCTACAACAAGGTAATATCCTTATTAGCACAGGCTCAAGAGAGAGATTTTATGATACCACACAAATCTCATGGAGATACATACCGCAAAGAGAGTGAGAACATAGGCACCAGCTGTAACACCCAGGCACATCACAGATCCTAAACTGAAAGAAAAAAAAAAAAACCCACACCCACGCATCTAAAATCAGACACCTGTGATTGTTCAGTGAAGAATAATCGTGCATTAAGACTGATATACATCACAATACAATACCCGAAGAAATCAAGCACGTCTGCGACCTGGTCGGCAAGATCATCAACAGATGGCACCGGCACTTCAGACGGGACCAGAGCTGCTCCCAACTATAGGACCCTCAACAAACGCCATGACAAAGATCATGTAAGCAACCGAACCAACACAAGCCCCACACAACGCATGACAAATATTGAACTGGCATTACCGACCTCGTGCCCCTGAGGATTGATGTGGTAGATGCAGAAATTGTGGAGCAGCAAGGACGCCGCTTCCGGGCAAAAGAACAATCCTTGGAAACAGGACATGTCTGGCAAACAAGAACCATTAGCATATGAGCTGGGTAGGGATGGTGATTGCTGAATTCTGTCATAAGAGTCATCAATAAAGTGTGAACAATGTGGCAAGCGACAACACTTACAATTCAACGCTACATCCGGGTACGTAACGAGTGCGGGCTTGTCCTCGTCCCCATACACAGCAACGGTTACAGAACCGCATCTCGTTCTCACAAGATGGTCCTGGTGAAGAAAAGGCAAACCTTCTTAGTTGCCATCCCAGCATTGATCACTCAAAACAAAAAAGCAACTTGCAAGTGAAACAACGTAAGTTCGACAGAAATTATGGGTGCTTCCATAATTGAGGAAAACTATGAACAAATACAACTAGCAATTGCAAGAAGAAACATTATGGCCGTATTATGCATATCATAACTAGGAAAATGAAATTAACGGTACGGGAATTTCTGCAGCGTCTTCTGGTCACTAATATTTAGTGCTACGACTATCAAGTATCAACTATAAGGCTGCTTCTTGGAGAAATTAGTACAAATAGACGATGTAACAAAAGAAAACACGCTGTAAATGGCATCCCAAATTAAGCATTTTGAAGCAAAAAAAAAAAAAGAAGGAAAATAGACCATAGAGAAATACACCAAACAAATCATCGCTCAATAATCCCCTGCGCGGAACGTAGAGAACTAAGCCAACTAAAATCGAAAGAAAGAGAAACAACACGAATCACTTGGCCGAGAAGAGCCGCCCTCACCGAATACCATGCCGAAATTTAAAACAAAAAAAATCCAAAGAGAATGGAAGCAAGAAAGCTACTAGGTTCTTCTCCTCGCACCTTGCCGCCGAAGGAGATCTGCTCGACGTCCACCGACACCGACCCCGACCCGCTCGACTCCCCCATTGCCCCTTCCCCCAACCTCCCAGGCCCGCCTCCGCCTCCCCCCGCGCACGGGCGCGTATATATACGGCGACGCGGCCTGCTCGGTTGGTCGCTTCGCAGAGTTCACCGACGGGCGAAGGGTCAAACTCACCGGGGTTGGCTCGTCGGGTCGCACGCACCCAGCCAAGCCCGATTGTTTCGGATTAGTTGCGGCCGCACCCGCTCTCGTCGCCATCCCGGTGGGCCCAAGCCGTCATTGACTGTCCCCTGGCGGAGAGGGGCCCCACGGCCTTCGGCTCGTTCGGCGCCGTAGTGCTACCGAGGGTTGGGCACTGGGAGGAGAGCTGAGTGTGCCCAGCGGGCCCACGTGTCATTGAAAATACACAATATTAGAGTATGTTCCGAAGAGCTTCTACCTTAGCCTTAGAATAGAATTAATAAGGCTATATTAAATAGTAGCTTATTTTTTACTTGACAGAATGATTTCTTAAAATGAGTTAAATGTTGAAGCTAGAAGAATAGATTTTTCTGATTCACTTTTCTACATTATCACTTTTACATAAAATTTATGTTAAAAATTTACTTTCAACGATAAAATTAGTTTCTTCAGATAATCAGTTCTCCAAAAAAAAAAATAGATCATGGAGCTCTACCACGCCTCCACGTCGAGGGGCCAGCTCAGAAAAGTTAACCGTGTCATCAGGTCTGCGTGAGGTGGACTCGGTTCACCTGTCAGTGTCGAAAAGTGTAAACGTAGGTGATTTTTTGACAATGCTTGGCAGGCTGGCCTCCCATGGGTTTCACCTGACTGGTCGTATTCTTTGGGGTCGGATGTCAGAGGGCAGTACTGCCTCCCATGCTTCGGCTTGTGAGCTACATGATCCTCTACGGTACTGCAGGATGACGAATTGACGATGCGGTACTGCAGAGAATCAATCTCCGTTTGTGAGGGGTTAACGTTAGAACTCCAGGCATTACTTTTATTTATGGACATTGCAATTTTCGCCAAAGACATTACTTATATTTTGTGGATAATTAATTACAAGATAATCATTTTGACGTGGAATTTATTTGCACGGACTGTGAATAGACAGACCAGATCACGGACGGCAATTTTTGTTTATGATGTTTGTTCTTGATAGAAATGTTTTCGACTTTTCTGAACATTTCTTTTGAGAGTTTAAAACAACATTTTTTAGAACTGCATTGGGGTCTTTTGTTCCCTCCCTTCCTCCCTCGGCAACGGCACCGGCACCGGTGGCAGCGTCTTATCCAGCGGATTGACGGTGAGGTTTTCTCTACTCCACTTAAACATGTTTGGGCTGGAGTTCGGTTGTTTCTTCTTTGGGTATTGGATGTTCTTGGTGTTGGTTCCTTCAGTGTCATCATCGGATTTGAGCTCTGGGCTGGTGATAGACTATTGGAGACACCAGCGACGTGATTCTGGGTCGCCGTGTCGGTCCTGCACTGATGACAATGCCGGATGCGTTGTCCTGCGAAGAAGAGGTGGAGAACCGATGTGAACGTCTTGCAGTGAACCAATGTTTTGGAGTCGCCTCAACAACCTGGCTAGGCCAGAGACTTCCATCTGCAATGTCATTCCTCGGTGAAAGCATCTCATGGTGGGAATTTTTTTAATAATATTATTCTATTAAAAAATTGTAAAAACAATAGTCATAATAACAAAATTGCTAGAATAGATACATGTCAGCATGCGGAGTACCAACATGGGACCTGTCGATACATTGAATGCCGACTTTCTATATGGCAGTGGGTCCAAATGCCGACAGGTGGTGGGCCTAGTAAAAGGGTGCCATGTAGGCTATTGCTGCAGTCTAGCGGTTTGTCGGCGTTTCGCGTACCGACAGGTGACATAGCATGACATGTCGGCACGCTGAATGCCGACATATCTCTAATAATAGCCTAGCCGTCGATTCCTCTTCTGTTCTTTGTCTTTCACGCGTGACGAGCGAGCAGAGAGTGGCGGTGGGGATGACGCAGTGAGCGCGAGCGCGTGACAGGCGATAGTGGACCGGTGAGCGGCGACGAGTGGGCGGCCGGTGGCTTGCGGCTGCCATGAGCAACGGTGAGCCACTCCTACTAGCAATTCGACAATGGCGGTAAGGAATATTTCCTTTTTTATTAGAAACAATAGAAAATAGTTAGAATAGAGTAGGAGTAGGTACAATAGAGTAGAAAAATTAGAATGGTTAGAAACATTAGGATACAATATTTAGAATAGAGTAGAAAAATTAGAAAAGTTAGGATAGGAAATTTAGAATAGAGTAGATCTAGTCTAGAAATTTGTAATAGTTAGAAAAATTAGTATAGTTAGGTAAAATTTAGGTGAGAATAGTATGAGGTAGTTTGGTAATGTAGAATAATTAGAAAAGTTTGAATATTTACAAAATTTAGAGTTAGAATACTAAGAAAAATAGTTAGAGAATATTAAAGAAATATTGAGCAGAGTAGATAATTTAGAAAATTTATAGTCGAGTATGTATGTTTGAAAATTAGCTATAGGTAGAAAATATAGTATAGTTAGTTAGGAAATATAGAATAGTTGGAAAAGTGTAAATATTTGGGTAATATAGATTTAAAATAGGTTATTTAATATGATTTGAAAATTTGATATTATTAGATGTACATATTTTTGTTGATTTAGGATTTGTATATTTGAATTGTTGTGGATTTTCACAATATTGTATTTAGAATGGAAGGAGGAAAATATGATTTATTTAGAATTTAGAGTAGATTAATTTAGATACGTGTAGAATAAATAATCATAGAGCATACATAGTTTGGAATTTTTCAATAGTTAGACAATTGTTATGACATGTAGTACAAACATTATAGTTGTATGATATTTAGAATAGAAAAGGAGTAATTTTTTACAGCAATACATTTAGAATGGTATAGTGTAAACTGAAAGAGTATGTTAGCTGTGATATTTGATGGTTATGTAGAATACAAGTGATGAGGTTGAATAGATTTTGTGGTCGTAGCTGTTGTATGTTGCTTACAATTATTTAACCTCACGAAGTATAGTATGGTTGTTGAATCAGATATGTCGACCATAATGGGGCTCAGGGTTTTTTACAGCCCTAGATATGTCATGCATCGTGACAGTGGGGTGGATTTGAGTAACTTCCAATATGTGGACATAGAATTGCATAATCTGGGAGAGATTCAGGGATCCCAAGTGTTTGGTTGGCTGTATAATCTGCCACAACTTAGTCTGGCACATCAGCGATTGATGATGAAGGTTCTAATTCCTAGATGTCAATAAATCGGCTGGCAGTGGGAGCTTTTGGAGGTTACATGTTTGAAGCAATGGCAACAATTTGTGTCACTGGGGTTGAGACAGGGTTTTTTTCTACTGTATCCTCGTAGAAGCGAGCGATGTTGGGTCCACAGAAGCTGGACCTAGCATCATAGAAGTTGTTGGTGAAAATGTTTTCCATGAGAAGGTATAGGATAGTGTGGTTCCGGAGGTACCCCTGCAGTACACCGGTAGAATCATACTCTTGGAAGAGTGGACGAAATTTGCTTTGGAGAAGTTGACGGTGAATGATGGACACAAGTCAGCATGAGAGTATGATTCTATCATGGTGACCAAATGTCAGATGTTTCATGACAAGATCCATCTATAGCATGTAGTGAAGAGATGGTGTTTCTTGGAGGCGAGGGAGTAAAAGGTGGTAATATCTAATCCTCGGACATATGGTGTAAAATATTTAGCTGAAGTTTGCACTTGGCTAGTTCATGGATTCTTGCTGAGGTGTGACACAATATGGTTAGCGTCTATTGTTGAGCCACATACTTGCAACTTGAGCTGACCTCTATGCGCGCACAGGAACATGAGCGCTGATTTTGTTGCAAATGTAATGTATCCAGAGATTGTGAAGAAGACTAGTATGTCTCCTTTTGGAGTTATGCATGCTATCAACACTAGATTTCGGTATGAGATTTCATATGGCATGGCATGGAGAGTGAAACAGAAGGTGTTAGAGAAGAGGTTTGGCACATATAAGAACTTACACCATAATTTGCCTTCACTGTTAGAGGTTATTCAGGGTAGGAACCCGGGCACCTGCATTGCTACTCATGATTCTGTCAATCAGGATGGAGATCGAGTCCTTCAGCGAGAGTTCTAGTTATTTGGTTGTATGATCGAGGCATTTTGACATTCCTCACAGGCAAATACAGGGGGGCTGATACTCACATGTAACGGGGTTGATGGTGAGAATCTGGTTGTGAGTTTCGCATTTGCATTCGTCGAATGCATGTTTAACGGATAGTTGATTGTGGTTCTTGCAATAGGTTAAGAGATGTGTTGTTGGTAATAGGCCAAACGTGTGTGTACTCCATGATCGTCATACAGGCTTGTTGAAGAGATGTGTTGTTGGTTCTTGCAGTGGGTTAAGAGATGTGTTGTTGGTAATAGGCCTAACGTGTGTGTACTCCACGATCGTCATACAGGTTTGTCGAACGCTATCAACACATTGCAGAGTGGTGCTGGCAGGGTATTGCTCTGGCCAAATTTGCATAGCCGTTAGTGCATGCGGCATCTCAGAGCAAACTTCTACAAACAATTCATGAGCAATAGGTTAATGGATCTATTTAAGAAGCTGTGCAAACAGAATCAAAGGAGGAAGTTTGACGCACTATGGGAAAAATTGGATAAACTAAGTAGTAAGTACATGGACGAAGTTTCTAAGAAGCCAATTGTACCGAGGGATGAGGAGCCCGAGGGCCTTGAGCCTTTACCACTTGAGCCGCAAAGTGTGAACAGGAGAAAAAAGGGTGGAAGGAGGGTTAAGTGTTTCTCTGACTGGATCAGACACGAACCACTAGAGAAATAGACACTTATTGCGGATATTGATGCTTCACATTATGGAATTATGACAACTAACCTTGTCGAGGTTTATAATTGGGTAATAAAGGGGAATATATCACTGCCATTAGTGGCAATTATAGAGGGAGTCACTCGTGGAACGCTGCGGTATCTCTGAGAGTATTATAGTAAGGCCGCACTACATATGGGCAACCCACAAAGGGTGTACACGAAGAAGATAATGTCTTACATGAAAGAGAAGAGCAAGAAGGGTTAGTCACATAGAATTTATATTGTTGGTAACCGTTAGCACATCTTCGAGGTAATGTTGCGTGACAAGAGAAGACCGGGTATCGGAAGGAAGGAAATTACAATAGAATGTAGGTTGTGGCCAGCGGACAACTAGTGTGAGTGCACTTGCAACAAGCTTTCACTAATGCATTCACCTTTCTCTCATGTGCTAGCCTATTGCACGAAGGGTAGCATTGAGTCAAAGTATTTTGTGTCACCGTACTACCACAAGAAGCTGTAGAAAGTATTTGATCCGGCGAGTTGCTTGGGTGGTGGGTGGTGTAGGACTTCACGAAGCCACTTGAAAATGGTCCGTATTGGATTCCAGATCCAAATAGCAAGGTCGACACAAAGGGGCGATGCAAGACTCAGCGTATCAGGAAAGATATTGTGAGGAACCGTCCAAATAGTATTCTAATTAATCATCAGGACAATCATTTGATAAATCACGACTGCGATAATTAATCAGAATATCATCCCAGTAGTCTCGGCATGTGTTTTGTGCCTAAGATCGGAACGCATGCATTTCCAACATATAGCATCACAACAAAGCTTAAGAAAGAGCGAATAATTAAATTATATTACAAGTTCTTAAGCATTCAACCATTTACAATATTCTATATCAAAAGGAAGCTAGAAGGATAAAGAACAGATCACCTCCTAACCACAACTAGATACTACGCAGCGGAAGATTAACATCTATGAACCAACAAAAACTAGGTGAATCCATATGCCCTTAGGCTCCACCCAAAAGCATCGCCCACGAGTAGTTTGCACGACTCATTCCCGTCACCTACATCGATGGGCGTGAAGTAGCCACACACGAGCTCCTCCTCACCAGTAGAACCTGAAAGAGCAGCATGAGTACGAAGGTACTCGCAAGACTTAATACATAATGGGTACATATTATAGCCCGACTCCAAGGATGATGCATTGAGCCATTAGCAAGGAGTAGGCCACAAGGTTAAGTAAATTTGCATACATAAACAACCTTAATACCTACGTGTGAGCACCTAAACTTAACCACATATACCTTTCTACTCTGTATCCATTGATTTGCATATAAACGTAAATGTAACCTCTCATGAACATAACTGTAAAACGAACCATCTTAAACCCATATCATCCAATCATACCACACATCCTACATTCGCAACTCTACGACTGTTGCAAATGGACAGAAGTATGCTCATGACCGAGAGCGCGGCAATTTGAATTGTTCTTATACTCTGCAGGGGGGTACAACTTTACCCACATTACTCGATGACCATATGGCTTGAGTGACCACACAGGCCCACCCAAGGGGGTACTCGTGCCAACCTTTCCCAATTAGCCCCAACCATTTGAATCAGGCATCGCTTAGTGTGGAGCCCACTTAAGTTAACTCCCAGAGCAACCACAAGTGTCTCTACAAGCCCACCCGCTCACACCGTCAATGTGAAAACCTAAATGATCATAGCTATAAAGGTATTCGACTTATCTTACCATTAGATGAACATGTTTTTAGTACCAAAAGTGCTAGAGCCAACTGCAACAACGAATGGTGCTTAATCGATGCAAGCAGTCTATGGCATCCGGGTTCCTCTCCTGAACTACATCAAGAAACTCCTATAGTGCAGAAGATACCCCTAACACCATCCACATCTTGCCTCATTCTCACATCTCATACACCCACATTATTGTCATTGTGTTTGTAAACAATAAGTAAGCCCTAAGCTTGCAAACAACGGTTGGACCATTGCTTGACTTCTATCAAGGACATATGCATTGATAAGCATTTCAAATAACTCTTAAGCTAGACATCAACAATATTATCAAGGCTATAAAGATATGGATAATCAACAACTCAAGGTAGATGTAATGCAATTCACCAACATAGGTTCTACCCACCAAAACCCGACAATGGACTCACTGCTCATGCAAATATACATAAAGTAGAATTTATCAAGTTATACAATAAAAAAATCCAAAGTAGTAGGTTGAGTATGCTTATATGTTTTTCTTGCTGCTCTAGCGGTTGCCTGATACTCCCGGTGCAACACTCACAGAACTCAGGTTGCTCGGCGGTGCCTTCACTCCCTTATACTGTTGGCGTAACACCCTCTAAATGAATCAAGAATGCATTGCAAAAATAATCAAACAATGAAAAAGTGTGCATATGATGCATGATTAAAAATAAATAGAGAGTCGTGTTTCAAAAATATTTGCAAAAGACCACCAAATAATTAGGGTTTTGAAGTTTGAAACCTCAAACAAGGTAACCCAAGTACATATAGCCTTGAAGAGTTGGCGGTCAGACCGACGTGGAAGTGGCGGGCTGACCATCGGCCTACAATAGATTTTGGCGCTTAGCAGTCAGACCGATGGTATGTCGACGGTCAGATCAGCCTTAGTGACAGTCTGACTGCGAGACCCTATCGGTGCCACTTTGTGAGGCCACCGACAAAGGCTCTGACGAAACCATTGACTATGAAGGGTACTAAAATGATCTATGGGACTAGGGGAGTGCTTCTAAAGTTATTTGGACAATATTCACCAAGCTAAATTCAAAATACCCCATGGATAAGCCCAAGGCTAGGGTTAAGCTTAGGTTTAAATGACAAGGGGATCGACTCAAGCTTGGGAATGACAAAGAATCGGTAGGGGTGCCTCACCTTAGTGTAGGGAAGCTTTTTATTGGAGGAGTTCACTCTGGGGAGATCGGGCTTCGAGGTGGTGTAGGGCTTGAGGTGGATGAACTCGCGTAGAAACTTCACCAACGACGATGGTGAAAGGGATGGGCTTGAGGAAGCCTTTGGGGAGCTCGAGAAGTCCCCTCTGTCGATCTCCAGTCGTCGTGGACGTCAAGTTGGTCTCTCCCTCTCTCTTGGTGTGGGTGAAGGAGTGAGTGAGAGTGAGAGTGAGAGTGTGAGAGAGAGTGAGAGAGAGAGAGAGTTGGCTGGTTTCCTTTAGTGGAGTCTCTGCATTGTGGTGATCACACCGCGAGATGGGTCGGTCAGACCGCGTGAAGCTCACGTGGCATGCCTATGTGGCTGCCCCCTGGTGGTCAGACCGCAGGGAATCCCAGTCAGACCACAAGAGCGATCTTGTGCTGAAAACTTGATTCTATTCCCCTTTTCTATTTTTCTTCATCTCCAAGGCATTTAGGGTTTTCCTAAAGGGATCTAAACTACCTCCAAGTATTTTTTAAACATGTTTAAAATCAAATTATAAAACGAATATGCATAAACATAATGCCATGATGATTATAAATGCTTAATCACATGATTAGTGTTTTGGGACATGACTAATATGGACGATGCTGAGGGAGCACATGCCCACAAGGAGTGCCTGGTATCTGGAGGTGCGCATTCGAGGGGGCGCGAGAAGTATCCGGTGGACAATATGGTGTCAGGCGAGAAGGTTAGGCGTGTCCCGGTACGCCTGCCGAAGAAGAAGAAAAATCCTTCGAACGAGAGTGTTATTTGAAGCAAGACGTGACTATTTCCATGTTGTATTACTAATTGGATGATGCTCTATGTTTGTAATATTCGTCTGTCTATGTATTGAAGCCTTGTAATATTGGCATATTGTTGTGTTACGTAATATTAGGACAACGTGAGTATGTGTTGTAATATGTGGAGCCTATTGTATTATGTACTATTTAGAGTTATTGGAAAACCTAAGTATGTGATGTTATATTTGGACCATGTAACATTCGGATCATGTTGTATTACATTTTATTCATAGTACCTGATAACCTTTGTATTTGGTGTAATATTTGGATCATGTTGTAATTTTTGGACTATTTGGGTTATGTTATATTCGGACAGACTTACTCTTTGTTGTAATATTGCCAATTTTTGTACGTACTCAAAATTCATTGCACATAATGTATTGTACTATATGATGTTTTCGAACAACCTACTATGTTTCTCCTCATATTGTATTTCATTTATATATTATTCTTTGTGTTTTATATTTCTCGAGTTCAATTTTTATTTTACATATTCTACGTAGCATTACTATGTGCTTGTCATATTCATTATATTATACAGTACAATCTTTTTGCTTTTAGGTATGGAGGTCATCAACCTTGTGATCGATGTGACGCATCAGACACACTTGGACGGCACCGAGTTGTACCCGACCTTGTGCTTATGTACTCAATATAACACACTGCTGTATTGACTAATGCATGTCGTGAATCATGCTTTAGACACAAAGTAACCTCATAAAAGAACATCAATGCCACAACTTTTTCAGTTTTTACAGGGAATCCTATACTCCAGCCTGCAGCCAAGCCTATACATTCAGTCCATGCACCAGCTCATATTCACCATAAATTAGCCCACCTTCATCCATGGATACACCACTCCTCCGTGAGCTCTCTCACCTGCAATGTCTTTCTCAGCTCCACCAAACCTACCCAAGAAACTTTTCATCCCCTAATAGGTCGAACCGCCGATGTGCTTATGTAGCGACCCTTGTAGACTTCGTGAGTCCCAGGACATACCCTACACCTATGGCCTATGCCTTTTCATTTTTGCTAACTACCAGTATGACTTGCCTCGATATAGACCGTACAAGTACCCACCAGTATAGCGATATAGATCACTCATATGGCACTTTTCCATACGATTTCATGCACTGTCTTACTATTCTCCCCTCTTATTTTCATTTGTCTAGTCTCCTCCACTTATATGTGACTTCATAAAATGGTTGGATATTGAACAAAATGAGCACCAGAAATAGTGGGTCAATATGGAGATGTTGTGGAGGGGAGAAGCTTAAGAACGTCGCGAGTACGAGCAACATCAGGAGGAATGATAGATGAAATGGCAAGAGGAGGAGCGCATCAGGACGACCGCAAAGGAGTACAACGCGACTGAAGCACGCGAAGCATAGAGGAAAAGGAAGCGAGAGAGGGCTCATCGCGCTAAGGGGCAGGGCCCCGATACCCTGAGAAAGGCCAAAAATCATAGGTGCACTCAATAGAGAGCATCTATTGTAACCCGATATATTTTCATTCTCTAAGACATGTTAGGTTAGCGGCGGACACTATTAGATTAGTCTTTAGGTGTATCGTACATGCCAACGTTTGTTATCGTCATCTCTTTATGGTTATCAGCGTATGTAACCTTTATACCGGGTTTTATGATAATTGTGATTCACAACTACTATTGTTCGGAAAATTAGATTTTGTATCCTCCCAACGTTACTTCACTAAAAAATTACCCACACAAATTTAGATCAAATTAAATAAATAAATATTGACAAAATCACATCGAACCAAAGTTAGGAAAAAATGAACCACTCTGAGATGTTGTTAGCCTCAACTTCATTACAAAACATCCACACGCCTCATTGCCTCAACCTCTGTGTAGCCGTAGTTGCTATTTTTGAATGAGTGTAACTGAAAGGATCGAATGGCCCAAGAGGGGGGGGGGTGAATTGGACAATTTAAAACTTCTACCATAATCTAGAATAAAAAATAATCTTAGCTTAGAAGAAAGAAAATGCGACTACACGATCAAGCTATGAGAAGACAACAAAACAAATAAGCAAAGACACTAAGAAAGTACGGAGTCGAAAGCTTGCAAGAAAGTAGATGCTCAAATTAAATTATAGAATAGTAAAGAGATGGACAAGAGAACACTGAATTTTTTTCTGAGGTGTCGAGGAGTTGACACTTCCTCTAGTCCTCGTTGGAGCATCCATCAAGGATATCCCTCCCCCTTGAGACATCAAGACTCAAATGCTCCCTCATAATTACCACTTCTCCATCTCCGGATTGACGGGCATCATACCAAATACATAGCTCATCTTAGGGCTCCCACAAGAACTTTAAGAGCTCACCGAGACAACACCAATCACCAAAAACCAACTAGATGTTGCCAACCACCAAGAATAACAAACCAATAGTTTCACTTGACCAAGATCAAGCCTAGACTACAACTAGATGCACACTTGCTACTCTCAAAGCAGTAATGATATCCTTAATCTTCAATTAGGGACTTGAAAATCAACTCAAGTGCTCTCTCTTACTTCTTAATGACACACACAATGTATGAACTCCTCTGGGTCATAAGAGAGTCAAATGAAACCAAGTGGATGGGTATTTATAGGCTAGAGATCCAAATTTTAGACGTTGCCTGACCACCCACTCTTTTTTTAACACCGGATGATCCGGTGAGTATCTCCTTACTCACACTGGATAATCCGGTGAGTACAAATTTTAATCCACACTGTGCCAGCTGTCATTAGCCATTACTGCTAAGAAATAGACCGGTGCTATCATCCGGTGAGTACACACTTAGCACCAGACTATCATGTGAGTACAACATAGCAAAAACAGCCATTTTGCAACCTTCTCTGGAAAATATGCTTTGGTGATGATTTCATTGCCATCACCAGACTATTTTGTGAGTTGAACTTCTTTTGTCCTAAAAAACTTGTCTGCAGGAAATACTTCGGTGTACATCTTTGTCCATCACCGGACTATACGATGAGTAGAACTCCTTCACACCATCTAAAGCAACTCTCTCTGAAAATATTTCTCTGGTGATGAGAGTTCAGTACACATATCATGATCACCGAACCCCCGGTGAACTTCATCACTTGGAACCACTTCTGGAATAAATAGTCCGGTGATTTCGTCATTGAATCACCGGATAATCCGGTGAGTTGAACTTAATTTTTCTTGGACAATTCCACTTTTGCTGAAATTAGTATGGTGCTCTGAGCAAACTAATACTAGACCATCCGGTGTAATACTTCTAATATTTTTGGACACATGTCACCCAGAAAAAACATCAGGTGATTCTATAGTTTTAATCACTGGACCATACTGTGTATGAAATGTGTTTCGTGTCTTGATAACCAAACATGATTCGGTGAGAACAGGCTTCACAAGACCGAATCATCCGATGAACTAAAAAAAAATCTGAGCTCGTCCAATTCAAACTTTCTTGAGCTCCAATATTTCGACATATCAGCCATAGGCTTCTCTGAGCTACATAGTACTAGAATTTTATAAGTATGCATCAAACCAAGTCTAGACTCACTAGGTCAAACTACTATTCTTAGCCTCTCTTTATTACGGTCAAAAGACTAAGGAAATAAACCTATACTACTCTAAGTATCATTCATCACCTTTGTGACACTTAGAATTAGAAGATACTTAATCTTGACATATATATCCTTTGATCGTCCATATAATCGCTTTAGGGACCAAGCATACCTAATTATCATTGTAAACTAAATTTTTTATTCCCTTCAAAATAAATTGTTAGTCACAATAACACAGTGATCATTAATCACTAAAATACTTACCACTTACCTAGCGGCCTAGATGCTATAGTAACTTCTTCTATATGATGTACATTGAGTTTTGGCTGTGTCTCATTAATATTTCCTAATTTTTTATTAAAAACCAAATAAAAACAGATAACATATCAATGCGGTATTCCAATCACCGACAGGCATGTCAGTATTCCACATGTCGATAGGCCTGTTGGCTGTCAACTGGACCGACGCTCATATCAATGTCTACCCAAGCTGCTATCGGTACGCGGAACGCCGATGTCTTTTCTCCGTATTCCGCATGTCGACAGGCTCCCGAGCCCAGTGCCACGTAACATGTCGGTATGCAGAGTACCGACAAGGGACATGTCAGTTTTCCATATGTCGGCAGGTAGTTAGTCTTGCAATTTTATTTTTCTAACTATTATTTTTACAATTTCTAATAAAATAATATTATTAAAAAAACCTCTCATGGTGGCTGGACAAGAAACAGAGAGATCGGAAGCGAAAAGACCACTCTGCGCAGCTTTTGTCCTATTTTGTTGTTTGCTAGAGTGTTTTATGCAACGTCGTGTACCTGAGAAAGGAGGTGTGGTTCTTCTTGTATTTTTCACTCTTTCCCAGGGTCATACGTGCAGAAAAGGGGATGTAAACACTGTTTACTTTTTAATATAATTGGGCTTCAAGCCCGTTCCGAAACGAAACTCTTAGAGGCATTGCATACATATAATATGATGTTTTAGAATCCGAGTTATCGAACTTTCTTAACTATGATCTTTAGTAGTATATATACAAAACTGTTTAGAATTGTCAATAAAATTAATATTTTTAGATTAATTATGAGATGTATTATTATTATTATTATTATTATTATTATAGAGTTAAGAAAAAGTAATTATTATTATTATTATTATTATAGAGTTAAGAAAAAGTAATTGTTGAAGTTGCTTTCGGGAGACTACTCCATTTTATCCAGAAAGTTATATACAAGTATTGTTGATCAACGTATAAGTAATTGCTTCGTAGCACACTAAATATACCATTATAGGAATAATCCAAAAGAAACAAAAGTGTAAGAGAAGTCTGTTCATTTTCTTGTGATAATACAAATATATGGAACATACGGCACACTTAACATAACTTTTTTAGATGAATAGTTTTGGATATACTTCCAAGTCCCAAAGAGATAAGAATGTGGAGCAATGCTCATGTCATGTTGGTGCTGGCCTCTTGGCCTAATATGGATATGGTGGTGGGGAAACCATTCATGCAAGCTCGGAACATCACATTTCTGAGTGGTGCTGGCAAAAATGCGACACTTTTGCTTTATCTGGGAGAGGTCACTGTTAGGAGGCACCTTTCTTCTTCTTCTTGAGTGGAGCCATGTCGACCGGATGTGGTTGGGTTGGTGTGCAGATGAGGTGCAAGATAGACTTCTCTTGTATGGTGTTAAAAATATCAACACGGTTTTTGCCTAACTAGATTTTGTTTAGTGACACGAGCTAGCCAAATCATGTGACCGTGTAAAATGGAACATATCAGGTGCGAACCATGAGCGCTGCGAAATTACGCAAATCAGTCTTCTGTCACCACCAAATAAACATGAAAAGAGGAATCAGACAGAAGTATTTGAAAAGATAGCGCGTATAAATAAACGCTTAAAATTTTAAGTTTGAACTCAAATGGAGTTAAAATAAAACATAGAGGTCACGGACTGCATTTCACGCCTTTCTATATTTTTAATGTAACTCATGGCATTCGCTTAAGGATACGTGCATTCAAAACAGCACTAGAAGTGGAACCCAAGTGGGTGCAGAGGTTAAATAATCACCCTACCAATATGATAGTACTAGTTGTGAGAGCTATTCAAATTGCATTTAGTTTAATCAAACGTGCCGATTAACTATAGGATGAGAGCTATTATACGTCTGACAACCGATGTGTCATATACTAACACACATCTAAATCCATTGCAATCATTCGATTTTGATTAAAACAAGTGCAATTCCGGTATTTCCTGTACATCCCTGTCAGGATTACGCATATACATTTACAACACGTTCATCATAATAAGATACAATAAGTGTATATTATATTACAACATAGTTCAACATAGTTTATCGGAATAAAAGTGTAGTGCCAAGTTATCTACAAATTTGATCCAAAACGAAGACTAGAACTATATTATCACAAGTTCATCTCTAGTACATCGTTTATCTAAATACACGGCGGAAAAATATGTACAACTAAATAACAAAAGTACCCGATGATGTTTCTGCCCTTAAGCGTCATCAGGGTTAGTCTCGTGTCATTAGCTTTACTGTTGCCCATCACCGGCATTGGCAAGGTAAGAGTAGCCAAACATCGACTCGTCCAAACCTACAGCAAAAACTCAACAATAGCACCGTGAGTATGAAGATATTAGAAAGACTTATACATATGGGTCTATATATTCCTGACTCGAAGGATAATGCATTTGGATGGTGGTAAGAAAACTAAGCCATAACCTGATACATTTGCTTAAATACAATTTTTATCATCTTAATACGTAGGCACCTAAGTATGAAGACTTAGACGACTCAACTAGCATGACCATATTTTTTCCTAAATCCTACCCATAACTTAATGAATAACCTTAAACAAGTGATCAACCCAAAAAGATCACATCAACCTTTCCCTTCCACACTCATCCCCGATGAGCATGACCATCATCTCAAAATCATCATGTGACTCTACGACGAAATATCAGGACACCAAGCATGCTCATGATCGAGAGCGCGGTAATTTAAATTGATCTTACACCCTGCAAAGGGTACAACTTTACACACGCAACACGTGTCCATCCTCTCGGCCCTTGTGACAACCTTTCTCATATGTGCTACATCAGACCATCCCATGCCTATGTTGCTGAGGATACCTAGTTTCCACCGGGGCTATTCCCCATTGGACACCCCTAGGGTCCTTGTCATCCAAATATAAACTTCTCTATCTCATTATTTTTCTCGACAGACCACTGGGCCACAGTTAGTTGATGCACATGCATACGATATTTAGCTCATCCGTCCCATACATGGATATGTGGTAAGTACGGTAAGTGTTAGGCACAGGCAAACATCAGTATAGTCCTTAATCCACTCAAGTAGGGCTACGACATTCGAGACTCCTTTCTCATTTGTCCCTACCACCCACTCAAGTCTCGTGAACTAACACACTTACCACATTGACTTAACTTTCATCGCAGAGTTTGTATTACAAGTTCTACAACTCGTGAACAATGATGACATCCACCGCTCAACTTCTACCGATATGCTAAGCATAGCTAAGCATTTATCGATCACTAGACTTGATTATATTCGTTACCTGGGGTTAGATGGAATTGTAACATCAACCACAAGGAAGTTAATGCAACAATATAGGATCTACCCATTTGACATTCATAATGCAAACTTACTTAATGGAACTAACTCATACAATAGTAGCAAGTTCACACACATGACCATTGTAAAATAAGGGTGCAATATGATAGAAGTTTGCCTTGGTTTTTTGGTGCTTCGCTCATGTACACCTCCGGTTCAATATCATCCTCAACCTCTAGAACTATCGACACATCACTCTCTAAGCAGTGGAACAACACATCGCATAAATAAAAGAACAAGCTAAGAAGTATGCTTATGATACATGATCTTAAATGGGGTGCAAAATGTCAAGCCATGAAAACATTTGCAAAAGAACACTTAATTGATTGGGCTAGAAGAGGTTTAAAAATTGTATGAGACAATCTAAGCTTACCTAGTTCTAAGTAGCCGGTGGTCAGACCAGGGTGGGGTGGAGGTCAGACCGTGGGGGTAGACAGAGAGAAATCGGTACTAAGTAACTATAGTAGTCAGACCACAGGGCCTGGTGGTCAGACTGGCCATAGTGGCAGTCAGATCGAATATAGTGGTGGTCTGACTCTTGACTGTAGAGTCTGAACTTGATTCTAACCGGCCAAGTTCCAACCTTGCGATCAGACCGGCCCAATGGTGATCAGATCGCTGGACCTGGCCGGCAGCACCTCGACGAGGTCACCAGTGAAGTCTCTAGCGATGCCTTCGGCCAAGAGTGGTACAAAACACTCTACAATGCTAGGGGAGTTCATTTTTGTGGTTTGGGCGACATGCACGGGCCAAACTCGAGGACCCCATGTATGATGTCCATGGCTAAGGGCGGAGCTCGGTTCTAAGCTAATGGAGATCAATTTGAGCTCGGCGATGGTGGGGAAATGGTCGGGAAAGTCTCATCTTAGTGTGAGAAGCTTCCTAGAGGGTTGGCCAGCTATGGGGAGTCTTCGATTCGGAGATCGAGCTCCATGGTGAAACTCGGCCTTGAGGTGGAAAAAGACATGTGGGAAGCTTCTCCTGCGAAGATGGCGGCAGGGAGGAGCTCGGGGAGGCTTGGTGAAGCTCTGGGAAGACTTCTCCATTAATCTCTAGCCATCGTGGTGGTTGAGGTGAAACTCTCCTATCTCTCTCAGTTTTGGGTGGAAGAAGGAAATAACAGGGGGAGAGAGAAAGAAAGGTGGTCGATGGAGGCTTTAAGTGACGTTCTGAGCCTGGCGTTCAAACTGTGGGAAATTCCAGTCAGACCGTGGGTTGGGCCCACGTTTAGTGAGTGCTTCTCTATCAGTTCTTTTCCCCTTTCTTCCTAAATCGTTTTGGACCATCTAAACTACTTCAAAAGTGTTCCCACTCATAAGTATATGGTGGAAATCGAGTCACTTTGATGAGCTCATGGCTCCTTCGGATATGATTAATACCGCCAATAATCCTTAAATCATACAAGGTCTAATTACAAGAGCACATGCATGACAATTAGACCACTAGGTGAACTCGTTTCTCACTGTTCATGCTTTCTTGAATGGATTACTACTAAATTTTTGTGATGTTTTATTGTTTAGGAACGTGAGTGAAGCACCACAGCCTTACTCGAACATCACCCCTCGAAGGCCAAGTCTACTCAGACTCGAGGCTGAGCTCTGGTCATGATCGTGGTCGAAGTCATGGTCGTGGTCGTGGTTATGGTCGAGTCTCAGGACAACACATCGGTAAAGCGGGCATAACTCTCTCATACGAAGTTCATTTTAGACGATCTTGGATATTCTGGAAAGCTTACGATGAGCCCTTTCCCATGGATATGAGCTCAACCAAATATTCATTATAGTTTAGTTAGAGTTAAATAAATAAGGTGTTGCGCCACCATTTTAGACTTAGTTGGGTCTTGTAACCGTGTCGAGATCGGAGTCCAAGTTGTGTACATCTCTTTCCACGATTGCACAACCCTAGATTGACCTCCTCACGCCCCCCTATAAATATAGGGTAGCTATCATAGTTTAGGCTCGAGTTTAGCTTAGATTATTCTGTTTTAGATAGTTTAGCCGTTTATTGGTTTGTTGAACCCCAACTCGAGTACTTCATTGGTAATCAGCAATATTTAGATTGCATCTACGTGTTCTTGCTTGTATTCTCAATTTGTTGGCAGAAAAAGCCTTCTTAGCGAGATCAACCATGTCTTGGTACGGTTGATAACCACAGAGTAGTGGTGTAGTGGTTGTGAGGGTTCTTGATCTGTTTCGATCAGAGCCTTTGGATCATCAATATCGAAACTCCATCACATCAATTTATCATATTACCTACGGAAGATCGGACATCCCCACATCATGCTTATCAACGTACCATTTCAAAAGGTTTTGAACACTTATACCAAAAACAAAAGGCAGTAACATGATGCCATGATGCATATACATGCTTGATGATTATGTTAAGATTTTTGGAGTGTGACATTAGTGTATTGAATCAGAGAGCATAAAACGTCTAGTTGTAACAGAGTTGTATAAATGGGTTGTATGTGAATCATTTCGCATTCCTAAAGCGATCACCCCTTATTTCTCTCCTAAGGCTATCTCCAGCAACTACTTCAAATTTTCATCCTCAAAAATACTATTACAGCATCCTCTATCACTATTACAGCATCCCTTATTTTTTTTCATCTTCAACGGCTACCCTATTTCCTTCCTTCTACTACTCTTTTCCTCCCTCGGAACCCACTATCAGCCTCTACAAACAGTATTAGTATAGTATGATACATTACTGCTACAGTGTTTCCCTACCTCCAGGCCCTGTTGGACTCTGCGAACAGTGCTGCTACAGTACCCGGCAAAATACAGCATTCTGGTGCTACAGTAGTCCGAAAACACTGTAGCACTGGATTTGGCCTAAGTACAAGACATTTGAAGTTGGGAAAAATGAAGTATATTGAACTGCAAAGTGCCACCACAGTTTTTTATTTATTTATGTGGACCAGATGCTGAAACAATCGTACCACAACACCTACCTAATTAGCTCAAAACTTTTCCAAATGAATGCTACATGTAAGATAAAAGCAAAAAAAAAATATTACTAACCCAACTATTCAGTTTGTCTGCTTAGCACCCCATACAACATTTCATCTCCTTTAAACACACCCACCCCTTCAAAAAAATATTAAAATCGGATCATTTCACCCCTAATTATTTTTTTCTTTGCACAAGTCATGTTTTCTGTTCAAATTTTTGGACCATAGGGTATGATATCTTCTATTACACCAAAAAAATCAACATACAACACAATTTTATCAAGGCTTAGTAAAACGACATTGCGATATTAGTATATAGTAGGGATCACCTGGCCAGCAGCTATCAACTATAGATCGAAATAAGGGACACGTGATGTAGACAGGTTTGGACATTCTAGAGAATAATAACTATACATCATGTGTAATTCTTTGAGCCTTGTATTAACTCAAGAAACTAGATTACAATGTAAGGTATTTAGATCTAAACTCTAAGCTATTTGGTGAATTCTTCGAGCTTATCGAGTTCTCCTCCTAAGCTTGAAGGCTTAGCAATTTGGATACGTCCTTGTACTCCCACCCTAGTATATACAGTCGGGTGTGGAGAGATCGTGTCATACTTGGAGTCTCAAGCATGACCGATTTGGCTTTGCCCTTCCCGGAGTTCCCAAGGTAATTCTTTCTTAATTTGGGGATGCCTTCCTTGTATGATAATATTATTTCTAAAAGGCGACCCAGTTCATGACGGTTTGGTTAACCCATTAAAGTCACATATGAAATGTGTCAAGTACATGTACCATGCTTAGATTTCTACCATATTTTTAGTATTATCAGTATTTATGTAATTGTGCATTACTCGCCAAACTTGTAAAAGGAGAAAAAAAAATACAAATTTCATTAGGGGCAAATGTTCCCAGTTTTATTAGTTCAGGTGTGAGGGGGTTAGTTAAATGAGATGAAGGTTTGCAAAGGAGGTTAAGTAATACTATTTTCATTCTCAAATAGATGTCATTTAGGTGTAAAGGAGATTAAGTAATACTACTTTTACTCTCAAATAGATATCTCATAAACTTTGATCACTAACATAGAAAAGAGTATTAAGATTTGTCACATCAAAATAATATTAGTATATTTATCATGAAAAACACTTTCAAATGATGATATTTTTGATAGCTTTCAATAACAAAGGCTTAGAAAAAATAATGATCAAAGTCACACATTGGAGATCATGTCGATGTCCTAAATAGCAAGCAAAAAATAATAGAGTTATTAGTCGGAGTAGTCAAATGGAGTTTTTTTAAGATAAAAAAATATATATTACAGTGGGCTCGGGAGTCATAAGACATGCAAGTGGGTCACCCTAATATCCATTCTCATTTGGAATGCCACTTTTCACCTTTCATTTAATTTAGGAAAAATAGCATGTACCCCAATAGCTAGCCCCACCGCAAATATCTTCTCTCCGAAGTTGAATAGTTGTATTTCATACCCTTTATGTTTCCTCATGTTGCAAACTCGCGCACAAGGGTATTTGTTGATGGCTAAGGAGGCTACGGCTTATGGCTCAAGCAGCAAGAATGCCTCACCTGGCTCCCCACCCAGGTGGCCTCCTGTTTTGGTTGATATCTTGGTTGGTAGGATATACTAGGGTTTCGAGGATGTAGAAGGGTTTTGGTTGATATCTCCAACGTGAGGAAAAGCATGAGAAATTTGTGCTGCAGCGTGATTTTGGTGGTTTTGGGTTTTGATTAGAGTATGGTACTCAGGTCACAGTACAAACCAACTAGGGTTTCGATTTGTATTCTCAGCTCATATGTCCTATCAAACACCGACAGATACGAGCTTGCAAATGGAGGAGAGATGTTGGGTGCTAAACGCATGTCTTCAACTTGTGGGGATATTTACAACTATGGCTGAATTTTAGGGGTTATATACGATGTTCTCTTTACTGTGTAGCTAATTTTACATAGTGTAGGTATGCGTACTCTTGCCTCCGTGTCGCTCCTAAGGGGCAGCTCGGGCGGCCAGCCAAACCCTAGTGTCACCACCTCTCCTACCACCTTGCCGTCGTACAAGCACGCCGCTGGAAGCTCGCGTGGGTACAAGGATGGTGGCGGTGGGGCGTTCTCCCCCTGTGGCGGCCTTCTCTGGGGCATGTCGTCGAACGGTGTTTCCGGCGGTCAATCCCAGGGCACGGCTAGGCCGGGCAAGGATGACGCGTGTAATGTCCTGAGATTTAGCATATTAGTTAATTGCAAAATTCACTTCAAATTATAATTTTTATAATTAATTAAATGTGTATATATATATATACCGGTATGTATATATTCATATATATTAGGTTGACTAAGTACTCTGAAATACACCACCTTAATTTCTAAATAAACCCATGCATTCAGTTTATTTATATGTATTTGGTTTATTGTTGTTGTGGTTCTTGCTGTGGAGATTAGAATTTGTATGTCTCTCAAATTCAAATCTACTCTTAGTTTCCGTTTAGCTCAACTCCAATTTGAATTCAAATTGTTTTGATTCAAATCATCTTCCAAGTCTCGGAGCTTTTCTCCTGAATACAAATTCAAATATCTCATTTAAATTTATCCCAAAAGCAATTTTCCTTTTCCTTTTCTTTGACCTCGGGCCTAATCTCTTTCTCTTCTCGGGCCACCTTTCCTTTTTCCCTCTCGGCGCACCCCATCCAGCTAGCCCAACCAGCCTAGCTCCCCTCCCCCTTCCTTCTTCTGTGCCTGGGCCGCAGCCACGCTGCCAGCCCAACTTCCGCACACATCACTTGCTCGCCGGCACGCACACGTAAGCCCGACCGCCCACGTTTGTCCATCCGCTCACCACTCACGTCGTCTCCCTCCTCTAGTGCATCGTCGTGCCACGCTATCCACGCACCGCCATCACGACTGCCGCTCTCTCCCCCAGATAATATCGTGGTTGACGCATTGAATGCGCTGCAAAGCCCTCCGCTCTCTTGCTTTCTCTTCTCTCTCTACCCTCACAGAACGCTGCCCATGCACCTGCACTCGTGCGACTTTCACACCCGTGCACACGCATGAATGGCGCAGGGTGGCCATGTCCTGAGGATTATGGTGGGCGCCCCACACCATCTCACTGTTGCACTGCTTACCGACAACCGCACGACATCACGAGCCTAGCATCGCCTCAAGCTGAGCCATAGGGCTTTAAAAGGCATAGCCCGATCTCTCTTCTCCCCCTTTTTTCTCTTTCACCGCCACCGCACTATTTTTCTCTGCCGTAGCTCCACCACCGTTGTTTCTCCCCCAACGAGCTACTGAGAAGCCCCACAAGCTCACCATCGTCCCATCGACCAGAAGCTCGATGGGAGCCCACGTGAGCTGGGGACCGAGCAGCACCGCCACTATCGCTTCGACACATCGTCGGTCCCCATCCTACCCATCACCGTTCTTATGCTCAGTGAGCATCCCCGTCCCCTCACACAACCTCCCAGCTAGCATGTCACAGTTCTCGTGCCTTCCCATCTCCTGACGTTGTGCATCCATGAGTTTTTCCCAAACGCCATCACCATTGCTCGCCGCCGGTGACCCCTAGCCCTCTCCTGAGCTGACCCCATGTTAGACGTGTAGACTTAGTCATAGGCTTGCAGGTGGCCCGGGGTGCACTAGAAGATGAGAGGTGCTACTCAATTGCTGCGCTATTGCTTAGACCTGCTCCAGCTATCCTCTGGCACTGCTCCGTCTATGGCTCGCCATCAATAAGCCCCCATACAGGTTAGCCATCGCGTCTAGAGGCCCGGCGACCATTTGCCTTCGAGGACCCTTGGCGGGAGCGTGATTCTGGTGAGCTTGCTGGCACAGCAACGCTGTGATTTCTCATTGCTGGCTAATCCCTTTTGCTGCTCTACTCGCCCACTCACCCCCGCACGCGTGCCCGAGTGGGCCGCGGCTTTGCCCATGCACCACTGGCCAGCCCAACCGCCATGGGCCTCACCCTAGTGACCCGACCACTATGCAGTCCAAGCCCATTTTGGCCCAACCTGTTGTACTGTGTAGTGGGTCCCACATGTTACTGTTCATGTTGGCCCGAGCTATTGTTCAGTGGGCCCCACCTATGAATAGTATCATTTCATATGTTCTTAGTTTAATTTTAGATTAAATCTTTCGGGAGTCATAACTTCTCCGTTCTGGCTCCGATTTTGCCGATTCTTTCATCAAAATTCATCTAAATTGAAGATCTACCTATCTATCCTATTGTGGTATCCATGAACACTCTTTTGGCTTTCCATTTGGTACTATTTATTCTTTTCTAGTATATTTCATTATTTATCATAGTCGCATTTACAGAACCAACATAGTTTTGTTAGTGCTACGTGGAAAGCATCAGGAGCGAGAAAGATCTAGATTTCGATAAAGGTTTAGAAGAGAACATCGGAGAAGGCAAGTCTTATCTCCTTGATCATATGGAACCTATGATTTCAAATAATCTACATGATCAACTAAAATTGGACTTATTATCACATGTGCTATGTATTGCGCTTTTTCAAACTGCTTGTAGTAGTTAATCTTATCAAATAATTGCCATGCCTAAAATATTATCGTCCAGAATATATATAGCCCTAGGAATTACCTGTCGTTATTTATATTAACGTTGAACGACGCATTGATATCTAGCATGCTTAGGATTGAATACGTCTACTCAGAGACGTCACCTTGAAATGCATCTCTTCGGAGATATCAATTCACTATCTATCAAATTAACCCACATACCATGGATCCTTGATGGTTGTGAATTCCATGATGGTTGTGAAATCCCTTATGTCGTGTGGGATATGGTGGAAGATGTGTAAAAATAGGTGAAAACTGTTTTGACGGGAGCAGGTAGAGTGGTCCTCCGGTCGAGGATGCTCTTAGGGGGCTTGAGTTACCTTTGTGGTATTCATTGCCAGAAAATACCTACCCTGGCCGTTTAAGCACCGAATCTTGTACTGTCAAGCTGAGCCACCCACGTACAACTATACATCATGTATGGGCAGGACTTGATTTTTCTTTCACCGGATTGGGTTGGGCATCATAATAGGAGGCTGAGAGTCATGAGCAGTCAAGTGACTATCTAGCCCTCTATTTGAATGTGCAGACACCGGCAAGTGCTTAAAAATGGAACTTGGTATTCAGTACAAGACCTCTAGTACTTGGGGGTAAATCTCTCAGAAAAGCCCGGTAGGAAAGATGATTGAAGTGTCTCGGTATGATTCGCTCCTTCGCTCGCAACAAATGGAGGCTGAGCATATCACATAGGTACAGTGTAAAACCTCTGTAGAGTTTAAAACTATTTGAATAGCCATGTCTAACTACAGTCATGGACATGCGAATGCATGGTCACGCTTGATTAGACTCTGGGTGTGTGTCTTGATGAATGAGTGTGTGTACTAGATGTTCGTGTGATAAGGTTGCTGGCTCAATCCATCAAGATCTGTGTGATACTAAAAGTACACTATATATGATGATAGGGACTGCAGAGTGAGGTGTAGTCCCTCCCAAGACTGAAACCCCCCATATATGACTTGTTTCCTGGTTTGAACTACTTCAAACTGTTTTAAAGCTATCAATAGAGAATACAACTAAATGACTACATAAAACTACTTTACGCTTAAAACTAAACCGTAAAACCTTATCCCTGAAATACCCTTTATACATCTATCAACCATTTGAAGTAGTATAGAGCTTGCTAAGTAACGTCTGTACTCACTCTTGCTATTAGTCAAATGAGGAAGCCACTGTCGACTATGTCTAGGATGGAGGCATGGATGAAGAGTAGAGTTAGAAGTTACATTCACACCCTAGCTGCCTGTGTCTTGGGTAGTTCTTTCCGCTATACTTTTGTTGGCCATTATGCCAAGTTTGTAATATACCGTATAGTTTGTAAACCTTTAAACCTTAATATATTATGTATGAATTTTGATTATGATGCCACGATTGTTATACTATGTGTATCGACTACTTGATTCAGGGACTAATATAGGAGACATAGGAGATCCTGGGTTCAGGATCTTACAGCACGACAGCCAGATCCAGATATAGGTCGGTGACAGTGGCTCGCGATAGCCAGTGTTGGGCGGCTGGACCGGCTATGTGTGTGGCGCCGTGCAGCGGCATAGTGGTGATGTCATGGCGGCGAGCGGTAGGGCGATGTGCAGCGGCGGGAGGCGGCCAAAGTGATGGCTGCGAGGTGAGGTGGGGCGTTGATGGCGTGGCGGCCCATTGTGGCAGTGGTGGTTGGTGTTGGGGACTATGGTGGGCCAGTGGTGCAGGGCATTATGGTGGTCGTGCTGCGGTTTCGTGGTAGTGTTGCTAGCATCGAGGTGGAGCCAGATCTATACTTGGCTATGTTGTTGGCCTCGTGCATTGTAGCATGCTGGTGGCAGCCGAGTCAAGGTCAAGATTTGGCTCTCCAAAACGTAGACCGAGTTGGAGGCCGCCAATGCCGAGGCTGTGCAGCTGCACGGGGAGCTCATCGCCGCCGAGGCAAAATAGGGAGTGGGAATGATACGGGCGAGAGCCTAGCCTGACATTTCATTCATGCCAACAATGGCGATGCTCTTAGGTGCCGCTCTCCCCCATCACGGCATTGTCGTGGTGCCTCCCTTACTCCTCCCATGGGTCTCTTCGGGTGAAAACCCTATCCATTTTTTGGATGGACGATGGCGGCGTCTTCGACGCTACCTTGGAGGTCCCATGTTGCTTATGGTGGCTGGTCCGTCGTAGGGCTGAGAGCCTGGGACGTTCGACGATGATTCTACCCCTCGTAACTACCTCATGCTTCGCAGTAGATGACTGGGATGGGTGAGAGGAGTATGCTGTGTGAAGTCAGAGCTGCTATGTCGTGGGGTGCGATGAAGCTTGGCAATGATAGCATGTGGTAGGCTCTTTCTCGCGAGTGTCTTGGTGGTAGTTGTGTGTTTGGGTGTGTTGTCGAGGAGATTGAGATTGAGGTCCACCATGAGAAGTCGAAGCTGCTTTGTCGCTATAACAACAAACCTAGTAACGATGACTCATATTGCACTCCGTTATTTGTGGGTTGTAGGTGTGTGGTGGTGAGTCTCCTTTGATGTTCGTCCCGGTCACTTCCTGTCGTCGTCAGGTTTTTTACCGTTTTTCCTTCTAATAAACCGTGCAGATGTAAGGTTTTCAGACTCGGTTTCCTTTATAAACTAAATCGACTACATTCTTCTTTATTTTTATTCCTACTAATAAATGAAAAGCAGCTTTCCTGCTTTTTCGTCAAAAAAAATTACATAGTATATGTAGATCAATTGTCGGCTTGGCTAATAAATCGACCCATTTGCTTGCTGGTCACTCATCAGGATGAGTAAGTACTACTCAATGAATTGTGTCCACTTACCTTTCTCCCCCTTCGCTACGGTAAGATCGCAAATGAGAAACATGGCATGCTTGTCTTCTTTGCGGCTCCAAATAAATGAAGGAGATGGGGGGCATTTACAACGATGTGCGCACAAATTGAGAAGTTGTGTTTATGACACCAATTATTTCACAGAGTACGTCGCTAGGGTTCTTGTTGGGATGCGCGCGTAGAGAGAGAGGCTTCAAACTTGTTGTGGTGCTATCCTGCCGTCTTCAGAGACTGCTTTCGAAGGATGTGAATGCCGCTGACGGTCAAAAATGGAAGCTCAAACTGCAAGCGGTTACACTTATTTGTCCTAACAGAACACAAGCTTCGACTACGAGTACGTAGAGATCAATATAGGAGTACGTCCTCCTTTTCCTGTCCTTGAACGATGCGCAAGGACTAATTAAGATCAAATTGGCATGCAGCTAAACCACCAATTATATTAGCTCCAATTGAAATACAAGAAGGCTAAGGTCATGTACGTCTGCTGGATTGCCAAAGTCAAGTACGGCCATCACTCGTATGGTTCGACATAATTCTCCAAATCTATTTCTAATATTTCTCTATTCCTGATATTTCTGGGTTTTGAATTTAAAAATATTATGTTAAAGTACAAGTGAACTGCTCGCCTTTCTTTATCATCTTAAACTTTTGAGTTAAGTAATTGATGCACAGTAGCTTAATATGGCATCAAAGTCAGATACCTGACTCACTTTGAGTTCTTTACAGCACAAATTAAATAAATTATTGTTTCACGTCTTTCCCTATTAGCCTAAGGGTTTGGAATCAATTGTCTGATGCGGAGCCAGTCCCTGTGCTGGGTGTGGTATAACACGAACCTAGTCCAATAATCTCAAATAAGCCTATGTAATATTTTGGCCCAAGAAACTAGATTTCGTCCAATTTCAACTTTCACAAGCACGTGACCATTGCCCTTGCTAGCTTCACTGGTGACTGGTGCCAGGGGCGAAGCTACAATTTTACTACACCTAGGGCCAGATTTATGTGTCTAAAGCTAATTCTACATTTATTTAAATTAATCATAAATTTGAATGATACTTTTATATGTATTTTAGAGATGCACCTAGGGCTATGGCCATAGTTGCCCTAGGTGCAGCTCCCCCTAGCTCGATAGATTATGTACCGTATGTATACGTAAACCAGTGACAAATCCAAAGTATTGCTTGCTTAGGAGATGGAAATCATGAACTGCATATTAAAAAGTGTCAAATTCGATCTGAAGCAGCATAGTAACGGTGGAAAATCACCTTTTTTTCCCCATGTTATAGCATGTACATATCATTTGGCCAATTTGGAACACAGACTTTTTTCTCGACTTCCAGATAAATGAAACGGCCTGACAAGAAATTCTCGAGCTCCAAATGTGCCCTTGCAAAGAATATTACTAGCTAGAAAGCTTGAGCATATTATGCTAGGGCTTTTAATCTGTATTGGTCTCACAAAATATTCTATATGTGACACGTGGGTAAGGGTCATATAATGAACTGCCGCTTTGCCGGCCGATAAGATCACTGAGATTGACCAGCCAGCTGGGTAGTTTTTCTATTCCTTTCTTTTGAAAAGGAGTTAGTTGTCTGTCTAGATCACCTTCTTACAGCTCTAATAGTTAAGCTAGCTGTTAGCTCTTATATAAACATGGAAGAAGAAAAGTGAATATAGGTGAAAATAAGAGCTATGTGCTATCTCTTATTTTGTAAATGTGGAGAAAAATCTTGGAGAGCTATCTCTTCATCACGAGATAGCTTTAAGCACGAAGCAGACTTTACCTCAGCATTTCTCTCCTCTGTGAGGAATAAAGAATTAAATACAACAGGATCAGTATAAATTTTAAGAAATATACTCTAATTATTAGAACTAGAAGTTAGTTGTAACCATTCGAGCTACCCTTAGATCCGAGTCACCACACACAAGAGAGAGGGATCATGGTCGTTTATCCTTGACTCTCCAGTTTGGCCGCTTTGACCTGCCAAAAAGAAAAGACGGCGATGATTGATGAGAAGCGAACAAAGACACGCGTAGAACCGCGTGCAGCGGGACCCAACTCAATCGCTGCGGTGCTGCCCCCAAAACGGGGCACGGCCACTGATTCAGAGTTGGTCCGATCCTCACGTGACGGTCAAATGGTTGCATCCGGTAATCGATTAGGCTTTGTTTGGGAGGAGACAGAACTAGAAAAAGATGAGACTGTGCTATACGTTCGGTAGGTGCAAGTTAGAACCATGCTAATATGCAACTATCTCTCCGTGAGCTATAGCCCACAGCAAGGCGCCATGCAATAATGCAAGCGCCTGGTTGTAGGGTTGCAAGTCGATGCACCCGTAACAAATTGTTGGTTGGCTTTGTACTGCCACCACCAAAGGTTGTTGATTCTGGATGATGACTCCATTCCAGCCATTCTTGTCCTCTCTTTTTTATATATGTCAGGATTTCTAGTTAGGTCGATGGGTAGACGTACCGAAATTGGTATGTATGTATTTTGGTACATGCTTGACTTGACAATGGAGTTGCAACTTGTTGAATGTTAATCCCTTCAGGGCGAGATTTACACATCAAAACTATTTGTCCAGTAACAATTTCTTTTCTAAAAAAAATCAGGTAACTATAGGATAGCAAGGCCAGGAGGCCTAGTGATCGGCGTCCTCTTTTTTGTCGGCAATGGCGACCGTGGCTTTGCACCGGACAGGGGCGCGTCATGTCTCAGATTAATTGACCTGTCTGGGAAAACCTGTCCCGGCCTCGCATCGGTGTTTCATGCTTGCCAGGATCGTCAACACGGGTAGGTCCATGGCCAACAGGCCATGAATCGCCCGATACTGACCTGCCAAGAGTGCTGTGCGCGTAGATTATACGCCTGGTGCGTAGACCCTTGGTGGATTTTTCTGTGAACCGCCGGCCGGCTTTTGCACGTACGTACTTGTTGTGGTAGACTTTTGCACTCTCCTGATAGATTTAACAGTCGCCGTGATTGGCGTTGATTACTTCGGCAGGTCTATGTTAGGGCAACGCCAACTTCGCCAACGCCTTCCCGAGTCTACCAAATTTTGGCACTTTGGTTACTGCCCAGTGTAAATCCAAAGGGGAGATCGGACCGAATTGAAGAAATTATGTACGAGGAAAGAAAAGCGAAAAGAGTAGCATGAATGAGACCACGGAGGGTAGATGTCCCATCTTCACCCATGGGATTTCGTTAAGTTGAGGTGAGGACTCAACCAGGGTTGGCTTATGTGAAAGCTTAATTTCTCTCCTAACTGGTACATCGAGTATGGTCATCACAGGAGGATTATAGCATGTCCAACAATATAGATAGCTATTAATGTATATATCTATACGAGTTGTACATATCATTAATAAATAGTATAATAGTCATCTCTTTCAATAGTATAGTTAAGCATTATCTATAAAAATAATATAGATCCATATATAATAGACTACAATATCATTATTATATTTAATAAGAGGGCTATCTATTAGTTAGCTTTTCTCCCTCTTCATTTATTCTCTTCTCTACATAAGCAAAAGTCTAATGTGTCCTTTCTTTTTTTTTGTTTTTTGTTTTTTATTTTTTTAACAGTATGACTTATTTCCATGACCTTCTTTTAGAGGCAGAGTCGAGCCAGGTCGCTCCATACGCGCCCACTTCATGCATGTCTGTACTAATGTGTTCTTTCTTATAGCTAGTTGATATGGATGGTTAGAGAATCTTATAGAATGTTGGTTAATTCCTCAAAATACGAAGGAATACACAGTGCCAGAAATTAATAAGTACAACTAAGATTAGTGGTACAAGCAATTAATGGAAGGTTGAATAAAGAAAGCTTAGTTAGTTAGGCTGTGCATGGGATCAATTATGTTCATGCATAGGTCACTCACCCGTAGAGGACTGAAAGGTACGGATACTGGTCAATTATGTTCATCTAATCATTATTATAGATAGTAACACCACATATGGTTGTGGTACCATGGATGCATGATGCATCCCTTCTTCTTCTTCTTCCTTCTGTCCAGGAAGAGATGTAATCGTCTTCGTTTTCAGCCTCTCCTCTCCTCTCTGGTAGACTGTCCACCGTGAGGCTTAGGGCTGATGAAATAATGGGCCTGACCAACAGTTTGGTTAGCAAGTACACGACCGTCCCCTTCTCCAACAGGTGGCTTGCATCACCAGGTGGGTCCCATCCCTTGCGACGAATCATATGGGCTGTGTCGTTGTGCATGTTGCGTTGCACGGCTGAGATCAACGAGTGCCGACTCGGATTTCCTAGGTCGTCGTCCTTTTTTTAAGCTTCCACGGAGTCAAAAGTGTTTGAGATTGGTGCTAGAGGAGATGTATGGCTAAGATTGAGGTGGATAGAGCAAGCAACTGAAATCTAATTAGAGGGGGACAGGTGAGATGAGATTTTTTTTATTCTTGATCTTGAAACGCACTTTTCTCTTAAATTGGAAGTCTGTTTTCAAA
Organism: Phragmites australis; assembly: GCF_958298935.1. Lineage (NCBI taxonomy): Eukaryota > Viridiplantae > Streptophyta > Magnoliopsida > Poales > Poaceae > Phragmites > Phragmites australis. The sequence goes on from NC_084931.1 coordinate 5,726,220, forward strand.
TCCATTTGAACCACAGTGCTATTTTAGAATTAATGCAGCAAAACTCAATATTTAGAATATAGTATTTCAACTTTTTTGAATGTATTGTTTCAATATTTCTAAAAAATGGTGAATTTGTATTCCAATTGTTGAACTAGGTTTCCCAAAATCTTGAATAATTTCTTTTGAAATGTTGACACTGGTTAATGACACAAAATCATAAATATCAAAAAAATAAAGTAATACAAGTATCATGAAAGAATATAAAGAAAAAAAACATACTTGTGCCTTGGGCCATCATGGGCCGGATGGGCTCTCCGATAGGGTGGTAAGTTTAGAGCACCCGAGGGATAGGAGGTCCCGTGCCGAGTAGCCTCGATTAGACTTGATCATTGCCAACCCGAGACCCCCTAAAGGTAGGGCGACCCAAAACATCTTAGGAGTAGCGCAGCTGAGCAGTCCACCAAAATAGGCACGATTTGGCTCACAGAGTGGGAGAGGTTAGCCCACCTCCTTTCAACATTTAAAAAGCTAGTTCAACATTTTGCGAAACCCAGATCAACATTTTGGGAAAATCTGTATTTCAAAACATGCCTATATATTTGCAATTTTTTAATTTAGAAAATAAAAAATAAAAATAAAAAGGGATTTATCCGCTATGCACGAGGAGGCCCATGGTTGAGGTTTCTTGGGCTGAGCTAGGCGAACAAATGACGAGTGGGCCTATGAACAAAAGGATGCTAATTAACGATAGTAATGAGCACTGTGTAGCGTGGACTGTCCAGAAGGTTTGGCAGGTCGATTTAACAATGGTGGGCTAAATTAGGAGTGCTAACCCGTTCGTGTTGCCGCCGCCTTTGTTTGGCAATTGGATCATGAATTCATGATCGGAGGAAGAACCAGGGGGATTAGGTTGATCCCCTCCCACCACCTATTATCATCCCTCACAGGAGGTTTAATCTCTTAATTCCTAATCATCATTTGGATCAGATTGGATTGCCATGTATTGCCCGCGTGCAATAGTATTTTGATTCAATCAAACTATATAGACATTGAAAAATCAGGAAAATTCAAAGAAATCAAAATAAAGGTGCTGCCTCCATCACACGAGAAAACATGAGATGTTAGTATTGGGATTTAAAACAGCACAGATTCTCACGTGGAGGCTGTCGCAGACTTCAGACATGGAAATAGGTGTCAGTTTTATCTTTTAATTTAATTGCGTCCACCAGGACTCGAACTCGAAACCTCTGTCTTTAATACTATACTAAGCTGTATACACCAATCAATTTACCCAAAAGTCTAAACTGATAAGAAAATGTAGACAGTTTACTTATACTTTAACATAGGCCCACTTATGTGCAACCCGGTTCAGTAAACACCACCTGAAAAAACCCTACCCGACCCAGCCCAATCAGTGCACAAGAATAGGCTCATGCTTAACTTCCTAGCCCGTAGATTTTTCGGACTGAACTTGGGCTTAAAAGATAGGTCTGAAACCCAAAAAAACCCGAGAAAACCTAAGCTAACCCAAAAAACTAATACCGGGTTAGGCTCGGATCTAGAAGCCCAGCTCAACATCAAGCTCAAGCTATGCTCAAGCTTATAATTTTCCTGTTGGCTTCTCAAAACTCAGCTCGAAACCCGGCTCGACCTAGCCAAAGCTCGATCCGAAACCGGCTCGGCCTGGCCTTTCAACAGGTATACTTCAACAAAATGCTCAATCAAAAGTGCTCACCAAAGAATTGTTTCAAGCCTAGCTTGCAAGTTAACAATTCGTGCATTCAACACACCAACTAGTATCTCTACCAAAATTGACACCACCATGCCCAAAATAGACCTCGAGAAGGTGGTCATATATTGCTGAACAATCACATATTGCTACTCAAGTACTTAGTCGTAATCGGGCGACAAAGACCTCGAACCGTCACGTCAATCAGATCCTACGAAAACCAAGTGATAAAGAAAAATCTGTTAGAGTAAGGATGACGATGGCCCGAAAAATCATGATATTTGTAAAGAGCATACCACTCTTGAGATACTAAACAACTGAGTCAAGAAACTAAAACTTTCTTCAGTGAGACTAGGCAAAATGGAATCGGTGTTGTACATGGCAAGCACCTGCCAAAAGAATGCTGGACAAAGGCATGCTTTTTTTTCTTGGCCACTGAACACCTGGATTTCGCTTAACCACTGAAAGGATGCAAGGCACAAATAGCATAACATAACAGTATTCCACTTCTCAAGTTCAAGAACCAATTTGTTTCTTTTAAGGCAAAACAATCAATGCCAAAATGTCACCAAGTAATGGAAGGAACTAATGACAAAACTGCTTTCTTTTTCCATGGACTCAAGCTCTCTGTAAGTTCCAAGTACTGTAATTTCGCAACCATGTTTAGTACAGGTTGTGCTGTAATTACAATCTGAACTATACGTGGCTGCGAAATTAATTATCAATTTAGCACTATAATCTCTAATCTAAATAAACATATGATAGTGCAAAATTTGAATTGCAAGATAGTAGCAAGGCAAAATCCTCACATCTAATGCTACAATCAAGCTTCCACAGTGCAAATATGCAGAGATCGTATCAATGAACAACTAAAATCATCTGATTTCTCTAGGATAGCATACACGCAAACAAAAGGTTCCCGACTGACTTTGCAATAGTTCTAACAATTTGTACTTTTTCAGTGACATCAAGAACTGTTCTCACCAAACACACTAGATATTCACCAAGGTTTTACCTTTTACAAGGAATTCATAAACACCAACCGTCTCAAATAAACACAAGTGTAGCCTGTTATAGAAGGAAAAGAATCAGTGACGAGAATGTAACAAAAAAAGATATAAAACATGTAATAAGTAGCAGGAATGACATCAAATCAGATATTCCCAAAAAAAGATTCCTCTATTTTAACTGCAGCTTAGAACTTGAACAGATTGAGCCATCAAACATGCAGATCAACCACCGCGCACCATACAACCGCTATTCTGTCCTCGTCTGCCAAATCTATGTGACAAAGGCCAAATTGTTTGTTACACTTATACCAAACCCTAGCAATAAGAGGAGGAGAAGGAGGAGGAGATGGTGAACCTGTAATTGAACAACTTTTGCTGCGACTATGAGATCCACAAGAGTTCAATTTGTGTTGACTGAACTCAATTCACAAGCAGAGACAAGGAATGTAGATCTTGGCGAGCTTATTAGGAGTGTCACAGGTGACCTGGAGAATATAGAGGAGGTGGAGCTCCATCTTGTGGTCCTTGGGCTACGCTTGCAACTCCTCCTTGCTCGTTCTCCCAAGACCTAGGACATAGCAAGGGATTCAACATGAATACCCTAGCACAAAGGGGAGGAGGAGGAGAAGAGGGAAGAGTGAGAACCAAGTTTAAATGTGCCTTGATTTATATGTGATGAGTGATTTACAAGATTGTAAATTTGATTTGATGATTGTTGGATTGCATGAGTATGTATATGTAGTGCAATTATGATTATGTGAGATACTAAAGTTGAAATGTGCCTTGGTTTGCGTATGATGAGTTATTGACAATATTGCATTTGAGATGATTTTGGTTAGCATGAGCTTGTTTATGCGTGATCTTATTTATGGCTAACCAAAGTTTGAATTAGAGCATACTGTTTTAGAGTCCAGAAAAAATGCCTCATCGGAACATTCGACATTTGGGTTCTTGACCACACCGGATAGTATGGTGGTATGGTGAAGTGAGCACCCGAGCATTTTCAGTGCTAAAGAAGAAATATGAGCAAACACCGGATAGTCCGGCATTTTAGTGTGAGCACCAGAGGATATCACTAGACCTTTTGTTGTAAAGAGGTTGCAAAAGCGTGGTTCGGTGGATTTGCACACGCTGAATTATCCGGTGATGGGCATGAGATCACCAGAAGCTTCTACTATATCTTATCTTGTAGAGACCAAAATTTTCCAGAACAAATAGTGCTACACTCACCAAATAGTTCGATGTTCATAGGGAAAATACGCTGGATCATCCAGTGTTCACATTTTCAGTACAGTGGATTTTGAACTAAGGATTTGTGATTTTGGTTTTGAGCTAACTTGGTTTGGAGTTGGAATGTTTGTTTGTCTCATGGTGTGCAGGTGATGGATGCAACTTGGTGGTTGATGGCAGGATGATCGGGGCCAAGCGGGAGGCTTGGTGCCAGATGATTAAGGAGGCTAGATGGAGTCAAGAGTGACCCTAGCTGTATACGTGGAGGTCAAGCAAAGCATTAAACGAATGATAAAGACGGCGTGTTAACAAAGTCAAGCGAAGGGAATGTCGATGCAAGTGACAAGGCAGTCCGAGGGATCGGGAGCGAGAGAGACTTGCCGGCGGTCAAGATCGCAAGACGGAGGATATGCATCATCATTGGAGCACTTGCTTCACATGGAAGCAAATGGCGATTAGTCATGCTTTGGGAAGCGTGCTAGGGTTTCACGGTTCGGCTTCAAAACCGTGGGAGGACTTGAAGAGTACGTGGCACCACCACGAAGCTTGCGTCGAGATGAAGCTAAGTCGTGAAGGTGTCGTGGTCATCCGATGAATGAAGAAGAAAATAGACCAAAATATCCTAAGTGGTAAGGTAGGAGCGTTCTACAAGAGAGGAGTATTTTGGGAAAAGTTAGGAAACTTAGCAGTCAAGTTTTCTAAGCCTATAAATAGAGGGGTAGGGTTATGAGAGAGTTTAAACCAGCCATTTAGATCCTCTTGTGCCATCCATATAAGAGCATTGTGTTAGGGTTTTAGAGGAGAGTAAGAGGAATAGGAGTGCTTAGTTTATGTATTAGGTGAGAGCTTTGTGAGAAAAAAATCTTTGTAATCTGCCTAAAATAGGACTGACCTCTGCTGCAATGAAGTTTGTTTTTCTTCATGTTATTGTGCTCATCTACTTCTAGTTTTTCTCTATTGGTTCCTTTGCAAGTTTGTAAGTTATTCATGTTATTGTGTTTTGCTCTTTCTTGAGTTTTTGTCACTTGGATGTGTTTTATATCTTAAAACTAAAATCTTTGTGTTTTGAGGGTTGTCAATGCATTCATCAAGGAGGAGATTGAGATACCAAGTTGAAATGTGACTTGGTTTGTGTACAATGAGTCATTGACAACATTGGATTTGAGATGATTTTGGTTGGCATGACCTTGTTTGTGCGTGTTCTTGTTTATGGCTAACGAAAGTTTGAATTGGAGCAGATTGTTTCAGAGTCCAGAAAAAATGCCTCATCGGAACATTCGATTGTGTGGGTTCTTGACCACACGGGACTATCCGGTGGTACGATGAAGTGAGCACCGGAGCATTTTCAGTGCTGAAGAAAAAATAGGAGCAAACACCAGATAGTCCGGCGTTTCAGTGTGAGCACCAGAGGATATCGCCGGACCTTTTGTTGTAGAGAGGTTGCAGAAGGGTGATTCGGTGGATTTGCACACGCCGAATTATCCGGTGATCGGCATGAGATCACTGGAAGCTTCCACCGGACCTTTTTCTTGCAGAGAGCAAAATTTTCCTAGGAAAAATAGTGCTACACTCACCGAATGGTCCGGTGCTTAGAGGCAAAACACGCTGGATCATTCAGTGTTCACGTTTTTAGTACAATGTATTTTGAATTGAGTATTTGTGATTTTGGTTTTGAGCTAACTTGGTTTGGAGTTGGAGAAACATGTTTGCTTGTCCCATAGTGTGCAGGTGATGGATGCAACTTGGTGGTCGACGGCAGGATGATCGGGGCCAAGCGAGAGGCTTGGTGCCGGACGATCCAGTAGGTTGGGCAGAGTCAAGAGTGATTCTAACTGTACACGTGGAGGTCAAGCAAAGCATGAAACAAATGATGAAAACGTCGTGTTGACAAAGTCAAGCGAAGAGGATGCCGTTGCAAGTGACAAGGCAGCCCGAGGGATTGGGAGCTGGAGAGACTTACCGGCAGTCAAGATAGCAAGACGGAGGACATGCGTCATCATTGGAGCGCTTGCTTCAGGTGGAAGCAAGTGGTGACTAGTCATGCTTTGAGAAGCATGCTAGGGTTTCGCGGTTTGGTCTCAAAACCATAGAAGGACTGGATGAGTACGTGGCACCATCGGGAAGTTTGCATCGAGGCGAAGCTGTGTCATGAGGCGCAGTGGCCGTCCGATGAACATAGAAGAAAATATACCAAAATACCCTTGGTGGTAGGTAGAAGTCTTCAAAAAGAGAGGGGTATTTTGGGAAAATGCTAGAAAACTTAGGAGTCAAGTTTTCTAGGCCTATAAATAGAGAGGTAGGGCTATGGAAGAGTTTGAACCAGCTTTTTGAGTCCCTTGTGTCATCCATATGAGAGCTTTATGCTAGGGTTTTAGAAGAGAGGAAGATGACTGTTTAGCTTATGTATTAGATGAGAGTCTTGTGAGAAAAAAAATCTTTGTAATCTGTCTAAAATAAGGATGACCTCTGCTACAATGAAGTTTATTTTTCTTCATGTTACTGTGTTCACCTCCTTCTAGTTTCCCTTTATTGGTTCCCTTGCAAGTTTGCAAGTTTTCTGATTTCTGGATTTGATTTTCGTTTTGATTTTTGGGCTAAAATTTCAGCACCTTGTGAGTTCATTCTTCTTGTTGCTAGAGGCATAAAATTCGCATAAACACACTTATGTGATGGGGTCTTAAATTCCCTTACCTCTAGACATTCAACTTGGAGAGTTTCATTATTCAGTGTTCATCTTTTCTTGTTTCTTACCAAGTTGTGATCTTTCAAGTAAGACACATGGATTGATCTTAAATGGAACGTATGGTTCATATATCATCCATGAAGTCATGTTGCCTTGATTTTCTCTTGTTAAAACTTCTCTCTATTTATGCTTCCGCTTGAGTTTTGAGGTGCGTTGGGTGATCCAAATAGGAGAAGGCCATCGATTTCGTAAGGAATTTGTTGAGGCGCCTATTCAACCCCCCCCCCCTCTCCTCAAGTCACCAATCTTGTTTCTACATTATGACTAACATAAGTTGCAGAGGAAAGGGAGTTGGCGTGTTCATCTGTAAGTTAAGGAAAATTGTACGTGCCGAATGGTTCGGTGCCTGGGATTTTGAACACGCTGGATGGTTCGGCGTTCAAACAGAGTAGAGCATTTCAACTCAGAAGCAGAAATTGAAGATGTACATGCCAAATGGTCTAGCGATGAGCACAGTGGATGCTAGAGCATTTCTTGCTGAAATGTTGCAAATCGGCTCTGGTGAATTTACATGCGTCGAATGATCCGGTGATGAAAGATGTTAACGTTGGAGCATTTCTTGCAGAGAGGATGCAAATGGTGGTCGGGTAAAGATATTATGCCGGATGGTCCAGTGATGAAATGAACAGCACGCACGAGCATTTCTTCTAGAGAGGATTGCAAGATGGCCGGTCTGATGAGTTGAACACACCGGATGGTTCATTGCTCAGGAGGAGTGAATACCAGATCATCTGACATTCACGTTTTTTTAGAGATTCATTATTTCTGCAGGGATTTTGATTTTGACTAACTTGTGATGGAGTTAAATGGACGGAGAAAAATTCGAACGGAACTACCTCCGATGGTAGGTGAGAGTGCATTTTAAGTGAAGGGCAGTTGAGGGACATGATTGCTTAAGGTTTAAGGAAGCCCCCCATGCCTATAAATAGAGGGATATGACTGGTGGAAACATTTGAGCCTTAAAGAGTTTTTGGAGAGTTTTGAGAGCCTTCCACTTGTGTTGTGTCGAGATGGAGAGATGAGTGCTTAGACTATATTTAGGTGAGAGTTTTTGTGAGAAAAATAATTTATAATATGCCAAAAAAGAGCATTCCTTTGAGCTTAATGAAGAGAGTGTTTTTGCATATGCTTGTGTTCATCTCCTTCTACTCTCCTGTGTTTTTCTCCCGTGTTTTGGTGCAAGTTTTTGGTGTTTTCTTGTTGATTTTCATTTTTCTTGAGAGCTGCTCCTTTTGGGTCATGTAAGAGGTGTTCTTCTTGTTGATAGAGGTTTAATCTTTTCATATGAATTGGTCTTGAATTATCGCAACTCTCTGGGTCTATTAACTTGAAGAATTTTCCGGTGGCTAGTTATCTTGTGTTTAGAAGTTTATCTTCTAGTTTATTGCTTTCCTGCGCTATGAATATTGATATGGCCTTAAATGGAACCTAGAGTTCTCATCCATTAAAGATTAGCGTTAGTTTTGGAAGTCTTGCAATTTGTTCTTGTCTCTCTTGCTTCCGCATGTGTTTTTAAGGTATGTTGGGTTAAAGAATAGGAGAAGGCCATCAATTTCGTAAGAAATTTGTTTAGTGCCTATTCACCCCCCCCCCCCTCTAATCGTCGTTCTCAGTCCTACAAAGAGGGAAGAGGAGGAGCCACACCTATGTGTAGTGACCATAGTCGTTGGACTCAATGGCCATGTGAGGAGGAGTAGCGACGGTGATACCTTTTGCGAGGAGGGACGTGAGAACGTTCCTGACCTATGGCCGATGGTGCCTTTGGTTCTCCGGATGGGGTTTCGTAGAGCTGCATCGTATAGTTTAGCTGAGCGGAAGTAGGCTGAGTAGAGTCATATTTGTTAAAAAAAAGAGTATTTGGTTGGTTGTATCTATTTGGATAGGGTGAGCTAAGTTCCTGTTTGGTTGACTGGATCTAAGGCTACATGAGTGGATGCAAGAGTTAATATTGTGATTGGTTGCTTGCATGATGATGATTTTGGTTGCATCCGTTGGCCTGGGCTGCGGAGGATGAGGCTGTATATTTGCACATGCTAGGCCAGGCTATAACAGTGGATACAAGCAAGTAAAAATATCTCTTTTCAAGATTATACGCATCCACTGGGCTACGCTTGGACAAATTCAGGCAACCAAACACATCATATTTTCTCCCTTAATGGGTGTGTAGCTAACATGGCCCTATTAGGGCATGTATGTGATTTTGGTGATTAATATCAACATAGTTAATGTGACTAACACGCTTGTCAAGTATACGCTTTAGTAGGTCTCATGGATGCAATACATGAAGAATCCACCGAAGTGAAGATAAAGTTGATTGAATTGGAGAAGTCCCAAAGAGATTGTTCTCACCAGATAGTCCGGTGCAGAGGAGTTCGTACTCACCCGAGCATTTTGTCCAGAGGTTGTTGAACTCACTGGATGATCCGATGATAAAGCTTTGGCAACGCTGGAGTATTCTGTCAATGGAGTTCAGTGAAGTTGCACTCACCGGAAGGTCCGGTGGTACCCCGATGAACACACCGAAGTATTTCTGATAAAGGGTGAGGATCACCTCACTAGATGGTTCGGTGCAAAAAAAGGTGTACACGGTGAAGTATTTTATAGGAGCATGGAAATCTGAGTTGTAACTAGATTGTACACACTGGAGGGTCCAGTGCTCAAGAGTAATGTACATCAGAGCTTTTAAAAGAAGTTGTGCAATTTCTAGAGAATTGAGTTGACTACACCTGATAGTCCAATGATGAAGGAATGGTAACACCGGAGTATTTTCGAAAAGATAGTCTGGTTTAGATGAAGATGAAGCTATACACACCGGGAGATCTAATGATAAGAAGATCTATACAACCGATACTTGAACAGTGAAGAGATTAGCTCGGCCAGGCTCAAGTCTACACACTGAATAGTCCGGTGATGGAAGTGAAGGTTACACCGGAATATTCGATATTCAGAAGAGATTTTAGTGGAGTTCCAACAGCTAGATTCCTTTGATGTACGCACCGAATGATCTAGTGTTGGTACAATTGTTGTCACCGGATAATCCGGTATTCATAGTAAAGTTGAGCCGTTGGAGCAATGGCTAGTCCACCAGGTTGAGGCTATAAATACCCCTCCACTCAGTCAATTGAATGTGCTGGAGTCTACAGAAGCCCATATACACTTGAGAAAATATCCAAGCCGTCAAAGTGCTAAAAGTGATTATTCAAGGTGATTAAGCATAAAATTATAGAATGATTAGTACTTATAGGTCTAGAGAGTGTTGCTAGGTGTTGGAACCTAGAGAGTGGATCAAATAGTGATCCAACCTTGTACCGAGAGGTACGTCAGCGCCTTAGAGTCTTGGTGACTCGCTGACAACTTTAACCTTAGTGGCTCAAGCTTGTAGACCCTCCGACTAGGTGTGGAGCGGTGGCAAGAAGCGTGTACGAGGACGCAGAGGCTCTTACCTTGGTGGCTGAAGCTCCAAAGTAAAGATGACGTACAAGTGACCAGAAGAGAGGTTAGTGATGAGACCTTACCTTGGTGGGTTGGTAGCTCATCAGGCTTGAAGCCTTGCCTTAGTGGCTCGGTAGCTCAAGATTTGTGACCGTAAGAGTCTTGACGAATGGAAGCATATCCTTTGTGGAGCTCCAATGTGAATTAGGAGTGACTTGTGTGCCATTGATACCACAAGATAAAAATTCTTATGTCGAGTTTGCTTTCTCTACCTTATTTATATTTCTGCATTTACATACTTGCAATCTACCTTTGCATACTTACTTTCCTAGAATAGTTTGACAAGATTGGTTATAGGATGCAAACCTTTTGAGTAGTAGAGTAGACACACTAGATAAACCTAGAGCATATTTAGATAAAAATCGATATAGATTTATCTTGTGAAGTTTTTAGAGCCTAATAGTTTTAAGTGTCCTAATTCACACCCCCTCTTGGGACGTCATCGATCCTCACAAGTGGTATCAGAGCCTCAGGTTCTTGACAGGCTTAACATCCTAGAGAGTTGTGACTTCTGGGGTTGGGATGGATATCGGTAGTGCTCCACACTTTGACGGCACTAATTTCTCCTGTTGGAAAATTCTATTAACTTGTTTTCTACAAGCCAAAGGTTTAGATGTTTGGAGGGTCATCGAAGAAGGGATGAGACAACATCTCATAAACAAGAAGAGGCAATTCGATGCTATGACGAAGAGTATTTTTTTATCATCTCTTAGCATCGATGCTTTTAATAGAGTATATTTTCTCACCAATGGACATGATATTTGGACTAACCTTATTGAAATATATGAAGGCACAAAGGATGTGCGTAATGAGAAACATCATGTGCTTGTCATTAAGCTTAATAGCATCAAACAATTTGCCCTTGAAAATGCTAATGACATGTATTCATGTTTGAATATTCTTGTTAATAAGATTAATGGGCTAGGGTTGACTCAAATTGAAGACGCTCAAGTGGTGAGAAGAATACTTCAAGCCGTTCTTCTGAAGTACAAACTAATTGGCTCCATCATTTACGACAACCACGACATGAGTAAGATGACTTCAAGCCAAGTTCTCGGCAAGATCAGTGCCCATGAGATGACCGTGAACATGGGAGTTGAAGCTTCTACCTCACCCGACACCAAGAACCTTGCCCTCACAAGCAAGCAAGCACCATGCTCACACATAAAGGCAAAGATGAGAAGACAAGAGCAAAAGTCAAGCTCAAGCAAAGATGATGGTGATGAAGAAGATGAAGAGAGCGCTGAAGAAGACAAGCAAAGCACCTCAAGTGATGAAGAGATAAATCCCAAAGTTGCCAAGCTCATCTCACAATTGGAGAAGAACATGAAGAAGATAAATATCAAGCTTGATCATCCAATCTTGATTAAAGATGTGGTCAACACAATTGATCATATCAAGAAGGAGAAGAAGACCAAGAACAAGAGAGAGATAAGAGGAAGAGGCAAAGCATTTGCAAGCATAGAAAGATGAGTAAGTGAAGATGAAGATCTTCACCACCCCCTCCTCCAAGAGAAACTCTCTCTCAAGGTCGTCATCATGCAAGTCATCATCACATAAGTACCTTATAACAAAAGGTATAGAAAGTGATGTAAGTGATGATGAATCTGATGAGGATTCTGCCTCTCAAGAACAACTTCTTGATTTGATCAACGAGCAACAAAGAGCCTTAAAGAAACAAGCTAAATAAATTAAGAAATTTAATGTCCTTAATGACATTCATGCTACTTTTGTTTATAATTATAAATAATTATTGAATAAATTTGAATTGCTAAATAAGGAGCACGAATCTCAACCTATGGCCCCCTTGAAGCAATCCACCTCTCTCTTTAATTTCAATCCTAAGATAGATGCTTCCACTTCTTGTGATAATTTGATTGATTTATATAGCTTACCCTTTGCAATAAGACATATGTTGTGAATATTGGTGTAGAACCATGTAATGATCCCATTGCATAAGAGAATGATGAGCTCAAGTAAGAAGTGAAAAAGCTCAACAAGGACTTGGTAAGACTAAAGGGCAAGAATTATGTCCAACCTCCTTAAGATAATCGTGTCAACATGGTGAACAAGCTTGCAGAGGGGTCCATTGTGACATGTTTCAAATATCATCAAGAAAGTCACAAGTTCTTCCAATATAAGCAAGTCAAGAATGAGACAAAGGAGAAGAATGATATGATGAACCACTCCAACAACACCTCCAATATCTACACCAAGTCCAACTACAAGATCAAGATCATGTTGGTTGCACATACTGTTGGGAGAAAGGATTAGGGGTGGAACCAACCTATTTAGGTACTCAAAGAAGTCATCACCAATATGAAGGGGCTTTAATCGGTTTGGGTTCTAAAGAATACTTGAAGTCCACGTAGCTTGGGATTTGGGAACTTGGCTCACAAGATGAAGTAAAAGTTCAAGCATAGAAGCCAAGTGTACAAGATTAGACACATTGATAAGGATCATGGTTATCATATACCCAAATCCCCATCCAAATGTAAAAGGAGGTAATGGTATAGATGCAAAATCTTTTTAATTGATTAGTACATTTGCCTTATCTAGGATTTCATATGCTTATTTCAATTTATTGTAATGCCTAGCGTAAGTTTATCATATGATAGGTTACTTGTGTTTCTCTCTAACCCATAGGCAACCTATATGGTTTATTAGTAGTAGGTTCTTTTTATGACCTAGTTTTACATTTGATATCCTTTATATGCCATAAGTCTAATCTATAGGATAATTCTTCATTGTTATCTATAAGAAGTGCATATCTCTCGCAAGTATTCAACACTTGTATGCACAAATTTAAGGGGATCCGATCCCATGGGTTGTGATTTTGAGACTAACATGTGTTGCAAGTGATATCTTTGTAGTCTCATGGAGTAATCTACAAGTCCCCAGAGATATGCAATGCTTAAAGGCTTCAATTGGTATCATTTTTAATTCATTAGTATATTTAAGCTAGCTCTATGCATGATATGGCTTAAATTTCCTATCTCTATATTTTGTTACATACCTACAAGTGGTAATCACAAGTGGGTCTTCTCTTATGTATGCACACATATAGGTCTTCTCTTATGTATGCACACATATAAGGGGATTTTAGATCATATCATATGAGTTTCATGAATTGTGATATTTGTTTGTCCTTTTCTATTGGTATCAATGCCTCATAATATTTTTCAATTGATATCCACATAACCCTTTCATATCTCAAGTGTTACCATTCATATGGATCATTGTTTATGAAGCTCTCTCCCATATACTCTAAATGCTTTTCCTTGAGTTCAACATGTATTTGTAGCCTTTTTGAGATTATTGACAAAGGGAGAGAATTTTAATGACCAAAGCAAGAAACAAGTTGCAAGGTGGCATACCTAGGGGAGAACAAACAAGGAAGCAAGATGTCTAAAGATATCAAAGTTGACAAAAGATGAGAAGAATGAGCTCTTGCATGGGTCGATCAAGGGAGATAGTGGCGATGGAGAAAGGGGAGCCACAACAAAGGGGACAATGTGGTAAGAACATACATGCAAGCAAAGAGCTATGGCTTTATGAACTTTTTGGCATCATGCAATATCTTAATTAGTACCATTTTCCTCTTGCTTTGGTTGTGTTGTCATCAATCACCAAAAAGGGAGTGATTGTAGCGAACATGACCCTATTAGGGCATGTATGTGATTTTGGTGATTAATGACAACATAATCAATGAGAATAATACGTTTGTCAAGTATGCGCTTTAGTAGATCTCATGGATGCAACACATGAAGAATCCACCAAAGTCGGGACAAAGTTTGATTGAATTGGAGAAGTTTCAGAGAAATTATACTCACCAGATAGTACGGTGTAGAGGAGTTTGCACTCACCCGAGCATTTTGTCTAGAGACTGTTGAACTCACCAGATGGTCCAGTAATAAAGATTTGGCAATGCTGGAGTATTCTGTCGGTGGAGTTCAGTGAAGTTGTACTCACTGGAAGGTCCGGTGATGCCCTGGTGAACACACCAGAGTGATACCCTGGTGAACACACCAGAGTGATGCCCTGGTGAACACACCAGAGTATTTCTAACAGAGGGCGAGGATCACCTCACCAGATAGTCTGGTGCAGAAAAAGGTGTACACATCAAAGAATTTTATAGAAGCATGGAAAACTAAGTTGAAACTAGATTATACACACCGGAAAGTCCGGTGCTGAAGTGTAAATGTACATCAGAGCATTTAACAGAAGCTGTGCAATTTCTGGAGAATGATGTTGACTACACCGGATAGTCTGGTGATGAAGGAATGGCAACACCAGAGTATTTTCTAGAAGACAGTTTGGTTTAGTGGAGATGAAGCTATACACACTAGAAGGTCTGGTGATAAGAAGATTTATACACCGGACAGTTGAACAGTGAAGAGATTGGCAAGGTTAGGCTCAAGTCTACACACCGGATAGTTCAGTGATAAAAGTGAAGGTTACACTGAAACATCCGGTATTCAGAAGAGATTTTAGTGGAGTTCCAATGGCTAGATTCCACTGGTGTACGCACCAGATGATCTGGTGTTGGTACAACTGTTGTCACCAGATCATCCGGTATTCACAGTAAAGTTGAGTTATTAGAGTAATAGCTAGTCCACCGAGTTGAGGCTATAAATGCCCCTCCACTCAGTCATTTGAAGGTGCAGGAGTCCAGAAAAGCCCATATATCCTTGAGAAGATATCCTAGCCATAAAAGTGCTACAATTGATAATCTAAGGCAATTAAGTAAAAGATTAGAGAGTGATTAGTATTTATAGGCCTAGAGAGAAGTGTTGCTAGGTGCTACAACCTAGAGAGTGAATCAATGATTGATCCAACCTTGTTCTGAGACGTACGTAGGCACCTTGGAGTCTTGGTGACTCGTTAGCACCTTGAGCCTTGGTGGCTCAAGCTTGTTGACCCTCTGACTTGGTGCAGAGCGGCAGCAAAAAGCATGTACGGGGACGCAAAGGCCCTTGCCTTGGTGGCTAAAGCTCCAAAGTGAAGACGATGTACAAGTGACTGGAAGAAAAGTTAGTGGTGAGACCTTACCTTGGTGGCTTGGTAGCTCATCATGCTTGAGGCTTTGCATTGGTAGCTTGGTAGCACAAGAGCCGTAACCGAAAGAGTCTTGATGATCGGGAGTATATCCTTTGTGGAGTTCCAATATTGATTAGGAGTGGCTTCCGTGCCATCGATTCCATAGGATAAAAATCTTTGTGTCGAGTTTTGTCTCTCTATCTTATTTACATTTCTGCATTTACATGCTTGCTATCTACCTTTGTGCACTTACTTTCCTAGAGTAGTTTGCTAAGATTGGCTATAGGATGCGAACCTTTTGAGCGGTAGAGTTGATACACTAGATAAACCTAGAGCACATTTAGATATAAATCTATATAGATTTATCTTGTGAAGTTTTTTTAGCCTAATAGTTTTAAGTGTCCTAATTCATCCCCTTTTAGGACGTCACCGATCTTCACAGAGTGGGGGAATTGGGTTGGATTGTTTCCATCCCCTACCGCTGCCAAATGCTATATCGGCTTGACCTGGGATCAATTCCCACATGTGGGTATTGTTCCCTGGTGGCCAGGATCTGACCCAATCGCTACCCATACCTATGTGCCAAACGAGCCATAAAGTGGAGGAGTTGCATCCAATAGGGGTGAGAAAAAGCTTGAAGCTCACGAGCAGGCTTAGCTCGACTCTACTCTCGTAACGAGCCGAGTAGATCATATGTTTTAGCTAGTTTCCTTAACTACTTGAGCCGATCTAGTTCGCGAACTAGTCGTGAGTTTAACGAGCCCAAGAGAAACCCGCAACGTCCAAAAGAAGAGGCCAACAGAAAGACTATGGCTAATAGCTTAACAATGATAACCTATTACTTTTGTCAAATGAAGCAAGTAGTGGTGGCTTGCTTCTTTTATGGAAAAGCAGCGATGACATCTGCTTATTTCACCTACTACCTTGACTGGAAAGACACGTGACAGTGGCATCGGCACTTTGACTAGTGATTTCATCGGCCACTTGAATTAGGGACAGGCCCTAGGCTAGGCTGGTAAGGGCATGACCTAAGGCCTAGCCTAGGTAGGGACCCAAACCCTGTGTTCATCTTAGTGCATATATGTATATTGCATGTGGGCAATGCAGCCCAACGTATTATTGCACCCAGGCCCAAGCCAACCGAATAGTGGAAACACAACCGTTGGAGACCCAAGACGATGTATCATTGCCTTGTTTAGCAGTCCATGGCTCCACGTGTTCCTTCTCACTTATTCTATTCAATATGCTGCTCTCCTACGACACCTCCGCTTCTCCAAAATCAAAGCAACAAAGTGGCCATCATTGGATGACTCCTCTCCACAAATTACTATGACTAGGTCTTCAATTTCCAATGAATTTACTCTTCAAATGTCGCCAGTCCTCAAAGATCCATTGTTTAGGGTTCAACATTATGCCCCTTTGCACTTACATATACCTCCTTGGACCCTTGGTAACAACTTCGGTTCACAAGAAACATAACCAACTCAAGGTAAACAAAGATTTAGTTTTATACGACTGATTTCCTTGGCCCTTTGTTGATCTACGTTTTGGCTTTCTAATATTACTTGTCATTTTTCTCTTCTATTTTCGCAAAGCTTGTTCAGGATCCTATTTAGTGCCAAAGGGGCAATGGACGGATGACATATTCTTGCTATCCAGGCTTCTGTCGATTTCAGTTGTTCTTATTCTTTTCTTGAAATCTTATTTGGTTGTAGGAATGTAGCCTAAATTTTTTTTTTTGGTGCTAAAAAGGAAACAAGTAAATCAGTTTATTGAATCACAAAAGGGTGATATACATAAGTTCTTTTCAAGTACTGTAGTTCCCTATGATAATCCTGAGGAATTAGATGATGGTAGTACAAAAGAACAAGAGCTTGATGATAATTTAAATGCAGAAAATGATGATGTCGAGGATACTAGAAATTTGCTTGAGCACAAAAATTTACAACATTCATCTATTACTGTAAATCCAAATGTCTATGACAATAATATTCACCTTCAGATATCTAAGATCAAAGATCTTGGCATAATCTTGACAATATGGAGATATCATGTTTGAAAAGGGGCATGTTAGGGAATTCAATGTTCACTTCCCTCCTTTTTTAATGCTTTTACTAATGGGCTAGCAACCATGCACATGTTACACATATGTGAAATCAATAATATTATGACGGGGGCCAAAAAATTTCATAGGAAAAAAATAATAGTACTCCATCAGTAATAAGACCGATGGGTTACATACTCATTGTTATTTAAAAAAAAATTCGATGTGCTTTTCGTTGGAAGCTTAGATACACGCCTAAAATTCAGTCATTGCTCTTTCTATCCGATTTTTTTCTAACTTAAATAATGTACTTGTAACGAAACAGAGCATTCATCAAGCAATGTAATGAAAATAACATAATGCACGAAATATCTGTATCAACAATTGTGGGCCTCAGGTAGATGATGATGGCGACACATCTGACAGCGGGGGAGAGAATGCCAGGCCGCCAAGGACTTGTAATGGATTCTTTGCATATTTTGGTCATGTTTAGACCAGGTTACTTTCAATATTACATTCTTGCTTAAAATGATAATATATTTGAGACTGCCATCACACCATAACGTGGATTTTGCAGGCTACTTGTCCGAAACATAGTGAAAATGGTGCATTATTCATATAAGGAATAATAAAACCAAAATTGTGTTGCAAAAATAAAGATCATTGCAATCAACGATAATGATACGAAGCATGTATAAGAAAAAAATCTTCTAAATTATTCATGGACAGTGCAAGAACTAAATGTGATGGTTTCCAGCAGGCGCACAGACTTCTATTTCATTGTCAGGGCGGTGATGGTTAGTCAACATTGCTTGTGCTTGGACCTACAACTTTTAAATCTCGCGATGTCGATAGGTGATATAAAATTTGAGGTAGTCATGCACCACAAGGTCCTCCCGTATGCCGTACCTAATTTCTAAAAAAAGAGTTCCCTATTTAATATAAGGCTCATATAACACGTAGAATAAAAAACATGCTAAAATAACATAATTAACTTCGAGGGATAATAGCAATGGAGATCCAATGAAAGTAATGGAGGTGTTATTGGACTCGATCAGACAACCTAACAATTTTTGGTTATGCATGTCAGGTAGCAGCATTCTTAAACACTTCAAAGTGTTTTCAACTTATACTTACACACTGTCTGATCGACCACAACTTTGGTGGAGAGGAAAAAGTAGTTGTGGACACCAGCTGCTATGAGTAGGCTGCGTTCATCGTCATCCGAGCTAGTGAAGACACACAAGAAGACAATCCAACTAACAAAAGAGGTATTTTTATATAGCAACTAAATAAATTTTGCAAGATTGAAAAGAAATAAATGTACATGTTGTCTTTCAGTGTGATCTTCTTAATCCCTCAAGGGTAAAAGGTGTTGTGGTCTAGAGGCCTGACATGGGCAACTACGCCTACGACATTGACTAATGAGCCATGGGGCTGCCTCAAAGCATCATCCAGTGACACAAGAATGACAAACAAAATCATTTGGGTTTGCTGCATAATAAGACAAAAAAAGGAATCATAAGTATGGCACTGAATTGACATGAATGAAAAATTAGAATTAGAATTAGAAGAACCATAAGTATGGCACCAGGAGGAGGAGCAACGTTGGGAGTGAAGTTGAAATAACCATGAACAAAGATGAGGTCTACCCATAAGGAGACACTTGATAATATATATATATATATATATATATATATATATATATATATATATATATATATATAGCTGAAGGCTGGGCCTCAATCAAACAATCACTCTGGCCAAATTTACATTTCAAAATCACGTAATAATCAAGCCAGGATTACAAGGAATTTTTTTAGCGCCCTCAAGAAATTATTGTGGCAATCAATACAATAATTGATGCAAAAAAAGTTATTGTAGCAACATGTTTTAAACAATAATCACACCATGAAGAAAAGAGAACACTAATTAGACCAATAACCAAATCTTACAGTTACCAAGTAAAACAAATAAATCAATTCTAATGAGAGGCGTGTGAATCAAACACATACCAAGTAAAAATAATAATTAATTTTCTTTGTTGGCTTACTATTGCGTAAGAGGCGAGGTGGAGGAAATTGATTGCAGCCTAAGAGGTGCTTCCAAATTGACATGACTTTCTAAATTAACCTGTGCATTGATTGAGGTTTCCAAATTAGTCACTAATTAATTTGGCAGACATAGAAGGAAAGAAGCAGGGAAAGAAAGAAACAAGATGAAGGACCAACTTCGATTGTGAATCTTTTGATCATGTAAGATGTACGATAAAGATCGTTTAAATTTGTCACAACTCGTCTATTTTATAAGTGTGTGTATATATTACTTGAAAAGTTTACCTATCAAATCATCTATCTATATCTATACTTTTATAAAATAGTGCTTGCTATACTACACCTATGATGTAAAATAGTATTCTACACCATAAAATCCAACATCCAACCTTGTCTAACCCAACCAACAAAACAACCCAGCCCACTCCCCCCTGGCATTGTAGGATCCAACCCAACCCACCTCCCCCGATGGTTATTGTAGCACTCGAGTAGGTCTTCGGTAGCTAACAAGCATGAGAATTTACTATGACTTGGATTTTTCAGTATTTTTGTTATAGGTTTGATGCTTTCAAGTGAAAATGTGAAAATTTACTATGATTCGAATATTTTGGTTGTTAGTAGTTTTATTCAATAGTTATGTCAGTAGTTGTTTAGTAGTTTCAAGTCATAGAAAAATTCTCCAGTAGTGTGAGTAATCGTCAGTAGTTCAGTATTTAGTAGTTCCAAATCATAGTAAAATTATTTAGTAGTTTGTATCAATAGTTTCATATCATAGTACATTTGCTTAGTAGTTTGTGTCAATAGTGTTAGTTGTCAGTAGTTACCAGTAGTTTATTCAGTAGTGTTAGTAGTTTTTGTTTAGTAGTGCTAGTAGTTGTTAGTAGTTTTAAGTCATAGTAAAATTATTTAGCAATTTATGTCAGTAGTATTAGTAGTTGTCAGTAGTTTCAGTAGTTTATTCAGTAGTGTCAGTTGTTATTGTTCAGTAGTAGCAATAGTCGTCAGTAGTTCAATATTCAATAGTTATAAGTTATAGTAAAATTGTTCAGTAGTGTTAGCAGTTGCCAGCATTTGTCAGTAGCTTTAGTAGTTTGTTCAGCAGTTGTTAGTAGTTGTCAGTATCTTTCAGTAGCTGATACGGGTGGAGTAGGATCAGGGCGTGGGCACAGGCAGGGGCGAGTGGGGCGAGGGCGACACATGACGGGCATAGGGGTTCGCAGGGCGCGAGCGCAGTTGACGCGCTATGTGGCTAGCAGGCGTGAGGGCATGCGCGCTGCGTGCGGGTGAGCGTGAGTGTGCGGCTAGCACAACCACGTGATGCGCTCTGACTAGGGCAGGGCGGGCTAGGCTAAGGTGACCTACTGGTGGGTTGAACTGGACCACGTATGTATAGAATAGTTATTCTACACTTTAAATGTAGAATAGTGACTACTGCTCACCATGACAAGTTTGCCCCGGGCCTCCCAAACGATAGGACCAGTCCTGACCTAGATGAGAAAGATGGTGGCCCGCTGCCACCTGTCACTCGCTCTTCTTAGTGCTCACGGTCTTTTGCTAGTAAGTTTGAGATGTTTTGTAGGGGAGTCTTTATATATTTTGTTGGGAAGGTCATCAGTCAGCTCGTGAACCTAAACTAGCCAAGCCGAGCATATATTTTAACTTGTTAGACTAACTAGCCTAGCCGATTTTCCCGAGCCCTAATGAGCCAAGTCGAGCTGGCTCGATCTGTGCCCCTGGCGGCCGGAGAAGACTATGGGATAGTCTGAGTGTGCCGCTCTTGCGCCCATCATCGTGGGCGCGACAGGGTGCTTTTCTCAACTCTGGCTCGTGTCTCCAGGGAGTCGGTGGCTACTCGTCGGCGTGGAGACATGGAAATTGGTGGGTGGGCCGGAGTGGGTAAGCAGTTTCGATCGTCCGTATGCGGCGGCTACGCGCCGCGGCGGCACGTTTGCCACGCCAAATGAGACCACTCGTGCCATGCGTCCGCTCATGTATACTCTGCCTGCCTTCCTTCCGGTATGGAGGCCACAAGTCTTATTTTTGGGCCGTGCCTCGCGTACACAGCGGGGTCGATCGGTCAGTCCAGCATGGCTCGAAAATGCCTTAGATTGGTTGGTTTTTGCCGTCTGGCTGCGTTGATCCGGCGCTCTGCGAAACAGGGCGAGGGGGGAGCTGTCCTTAATTTCGCCCCCTTTTTCATGCCAAAAGTAGGCTCGGTTACAGCCGGAACGGCCTGCGATTAACGGCCAGCTCCTTCATCTAATTTGCGTATAAAGGCGAGCTCGGCCGGCCATTCCCCTTGTCGGAGCTCCAATTCTTGATCGCTTCTTGCATCTTCGCCGAGCTCCGGCCATTCCCCCCTGCTCCATGTCCAAGCCCACTCTGTTCTTCGGAGGTACGATCCGAAATTTCCGAATACATATGCTGTTAACAATCTCCCGTTCTTCTTGTACTACTTGTACAATGATTGGTTGATTGTGTTCTCCTGACCCCTTTGTGCAATTGATTATTCTCTCTTCTTTGTTCCAGATTGATTTCATTTGGTCTCGTGCTGCAGATCGGCGGCGTTCTCGTCGCGTTCCGCTGTTGTGAGCAGGACACGGCGCGCGGCGAGCGGATCGGAGTAGCCACGACCTTAACCTCGGAGGACACCCATGGCGCCCCCGGAGGGCACCCATGGCACCTGCAGCCGCGGTGGCGGGGGCGAAGAGCCCATGCAACACGAGCGCAAGCTCTCCTCCTACTCCTTCTCGTCGCCCGCCTTGTCGCCGTCGCCCTCGTCCGCGTCGTTGTCCACCATCTACCTGCCGGCGTCCAACAAGTCGTCGTGCGAGAGCATCCCCTACGTCAGCCCCGAGCTCGTCAAGCAGCCGTCCTCCTCCGCGTCGTCCCACGAGAGCTTCTTCCACATCGAGGCGGTCGACCTCGGTCCCAGCGGTCCAGACCACGACTGTTCTAAGTTCCTGGACTTCGAGCCCGCGACGCAGGCGCCGGCGGTCCAGACCATGATGGCGCAGGGGCAGCAGGCTGCGGGCGGCGGCGTCTCGGTGTCCGAACCGAAGAGGCTCCCGTCTTCGATGTTCCGCACGCGGTCGACGAGCCCCGCCGAGTGGAGCGTCACCTCCAACGACTCGCTGTTCAGCATCCAGCTCAGCCACTCCGGCGACCTCGGCGCGCTCTACGCCGACCTCTACTACGACGCTGCGGGGTTCCCCCGCTTCCCCTCCATGGGGAGCGACGCGGCTCTAAAGTTGCCGTCTTTCTCCGAGGCGTCCGGCGGGGGCCTGTGCGTGAGGGAGGACTGCGCCAGGTGCAGCGGCAGCGGAAAGACCAGGAAGTCCGTCAGGTTCGCCGCCACCGAGAGCGTCTCCGTCGAGGGCAAGCACTCCGCCGTCTTCCCGACGTACGTGATCTCATCGTCGTTTGCACGGATGGTTCATTCAACTCGTGAACTTGTCATCGTTGACGTGCGAAACTTGGCTTGGTGTGCAGGATTGTGGATGCGCGGGAGGAGGCGGAGGCGCCGGGGTCGGCTACCAAGGAGATCGGAGCAGCGCCTGGCTGGTGCGAGTTCGGGTGCTGTTGGCCGTCACCACCGACGGTGTGGTGGCCTCGCTGCTGCGCATGGCAATGCTGCGACTGCCGATGCTAATGGTGGCTATGAATTTGGCGGGAAAGGACAGCGCGCGTAATCTACATTGAAATGAACTCTTCGTTGCTTTTTGTTGGAAGGAAGGGTGTGTACATATGATTCAAATTAATCCTCTGACTTTACCATGATCATTCACGAAAATACTGTAGGATCAAATTTTATCCATATATTTAAGATCTAATAGATCATAGTGGAGTGAAATCAAAAGATCTTATTCCGTGTACATAAACACGTAGTGCAGTTGGCTAAGGCTCCAGGGAGGAGCCAGTTGGCCAGGGCTCGAACCTCAGCTCCTGCAAAAACCTCAAAAAAAGGTTGGGTCAGAAAGACCCTTTTTTTAAAGAGTTCAACAAGCGGAAGTTTGTACATCATCCATCTTTTAAATTTTCGACCCTTGTAACAATACAGATCTACAACTACCCTCTCCATGATCTGTATACCGGTATTCGGCTATTCCTATTCCTGTTCCGATTCAAACAGCTAGCCATTACTGCCGCTGGCTAACATTTGAAGGAACGGCGACCACCATCACCTCCTCCTGCTCCTCTACCCGTCGCTTCTTCCTACTGCTCCTCCTCAATCCTTCTACACATCCAACATCCTTCGCATGTCACCGTTGTCTCCACGAGTGCACATTTGTCGAGCAAGGAAAGGGGCGTCCATAATCTAATTTATTTAGCGAGTCGAATTATGTCGAATGGAGCTCACTTTTAAATGGGCAAAGGACTAATGACCTTATGTCACATCCGGTTTTCAAGGAAATAAACCAGATGTATTCCACATGTATGTCAGGATCAAGTTTCCATACATGTAGTGACATCATCAGTGATAACATAAAATTTGTCATTGATAACGAAAACATTCCTTACAAAAGGACTCGCATGTCTAAAAGAAAACACTAAAAGATCTTCAAATGGTAGCAGGACTCCCATCCATCCACAGGCGTTGTCCGGGGGAAACACCAGCCTATGACATGGTCATCAAAGCGACGCCTTCCTCCTTCTAGATTTCAGCACCATCATTCGGGAAGTCTTCGAAAGCTTCACCTTTTGAGCAGCATCCGGAAGTTTGAGAGAAGGCAAGCGTGAATACACAGAGTACTTAGCACGTGGGGGAAAAGTATGACATACAGGCTATTGATAAGGAAAAGCTTGACTTGGGATAACTGCGACTAAGCCCAACTAAACAAGACTCAAATGACTTAGCAACCTATTTACTAGATTATAACTCCAACAAATAAAGAACACAGCTCATCAGATTCCATTCGACTACCAGATTCACCAGATATCCCATATCCGGCTACCGACTCATCGGGAGTTCCACCACCCGACTACCCAAACAAAACCCTTCAGAATCCCCACTAATTATGAAAAAGTCCAAGCCTGCTAGTAACCGTGAGCACGGCTGATCGATCAGTTTTATTACTCTGCAGAGTTTGCACACTTTACCCATGAGTCGTGATTCCTGTTTTGCTTTGCACTTTCGGGGTGTAGAGCCAGGGTCTCACTACAAGGCCGTTACAAAGTGCCTCCAAATCTATAAGCACCCACTAAGGTTTCATCGCTAACAGAGATTTCATCCACTGCAGAGGCCCCCTCTTATGCCACTTAACCGACCATTGGTGCGTACAGAATATGAAGGGCACTAATTACTTAGCCAGGTCGTACCCATATAGACCTCATGGTTGTGCTGTTATGCCGGGTAATAGGCTTCACAAACCTATCCTTAGGATCCCACACAAGAACATACACAATCCCTGCTGTGTAGCTCCACCTCATACTAGCCATCCAGCTGGGATCCCTATTCCAAGTTATTACAAGATTACCATACCCCAACTACTTGTTTCATAGACATTAGTCAAAATTAATAATTACTCCAACCCTGACTGCACTAGCATAGCTACCCATTTCATGTTTCATGACCCAACAGAGGCTACAAGGAGTTGTCACACAAATTCTAGTAAAACTCTACTCATGGGATTCCATATTTAAACAAGCATGCAGCTAAGAAAAGTAAAACTACAATGTCCTACAATGGTATCAAAGTGTTCAAAAACACTTGCCTTCAAATGCAGGCTGCTCGAAGTCTTCGAATGCTTGGTCTTGAAGGCTGACACACTGCTCGTCTCCTAAAGTCAAAGCACACACCGGAAAGCAAACAAACATAACAGCTAAGTATAGCACACAAAATAGGGGAAAATAACTCTAAAAAGACTACTAAAGGAAAGTACACGATGCTACGATCTCGGGAGAGCGAAAATCACCTAAATCGGAGCTCGTGTGAAAAAGTTATGCTAGTTTTACTCTGTAGGGGCTTTTCTGAAAGATTACAGGGACTAATTTGTGAATACAGAAGGTTCTAGGGACATATGTGTAAAGTTCACGGGCCTATCTGCAATTATCCTAAAGTTCAGGGGCCTAAAAGCATAAAATAGAACTATCCAGGGGCATTTTTGTGAAAACAGAGAAGTCTAGGGGCCTGAATGTAAGTTTACCTATTTTCTGGGAATTAAGGAATTATTTTCATACTGGAAAATCCATTTAATGTGTCAGCAGCTGATTGGGCTCAGAGGCTGACGTGGATGACACGCAGGCGACACGTGGCGCCGACGTGGATCACTTAATCTGACTAGGCTAAGGGGACACGTGGCGGTTTCCTACTGGCTGGCAAAAGGGTACATGGGGGTTCTAATCTCAGGAGTTCATCTGAGATCGGATGGCCGAGGCTGATTGGTTGGGATCAGCGGTCGGCGGCGACCGGAGGTCGACGGCACCTCCTCGGGCTTCGCCGGAATCTCGCCGGAGACACCCTAAAACACGCTATGGGCTACCAAATGCTATGGGAAATGGCGCAAATGAACGGGGAGGGTACGGGGGTTCTCACCGAGGGCTTGTCGACGGCCGGAGAGGTCTTGGCGGTGGTCGGCGATGGCGAAAGCAGACGGCAGAGGTCGGAGCTCGGCGAACTTGTGTCTGCGGCGACGGGAAGATGAAATTGACGGTCGGGAACTCCTGGGAGGCATGTGGTGATGGAGAAGTTGTCAATCGACTGAATGCGGCTCTGGGCAAAGCTGACGACAGCGAGGGGCAGTGGTTGCTTACTGGCGTTCGGCGCGAGCACGGTTTCGGTGGCGGAGAGATGTCGGCGAGTGGTGAAACGGAGTCCACGGGCTTCGGTGAAACCGGCGGTGCGCTCAGATGTTGAGGGGAAGGCTCGGGCGCGGCGGATTTGCTTAGCGAGCTCAGCGGTGCAGCTATGGCGATCGGGTTTTGGAGATTTTAGGCAGGCGGGATGGCGGCGCGCTGCAGGGGGCTTTATAGGCGAGGAGGGGGCTTCCGTTGCGCGGGTGTGGGCGCGTGGGGCGGGGCGTGCCGGCGAAATCGAACGACGTGTGTGGCGGTTGCGGGAGCAGGCGCAGGGGCAGGCGCGTCGCGGCGGAGACGAAAGCACTGATAGATGGGGCCCGGGTGTCGGCGAGAGAGCGCAGAGGGTTGAGCTGGGCTGCACTGTGCGGGCTAGGTCGAAATCGAAAGACTGGGCTGGGCCGCGCGAAAAAGAACGGTCGTCACACCTTACCGGTTTGAGCCTATGTTTGGTGCTGTCCAGTGTCCACGTACAGTTCAGCTTGGACTTCGGAGTGAGCTTTGGTTTTGGCGGGCTTCTCATGCTCTATCATAATTCATAACGGGCCATTGCAAACTATCGCGAGCAATTCTGCTTGGCCTGCCAAGTTCAAGCTTTCAAGCATGTTGTCATTTCTCAAACTTTTCAGTTAGTGTGTCCATGTAGATGTCAAATCAGTTGGTACCTAACCTCCAATTATTGGATTCAGAATATGCATTGTAGAAAGAATCTACCTTTGACTTTATGGAAGAAGAATAATGTCGGCCCCTCGCATGGAATACCCAGAGTTATAGAAGTGCATATAATACTTAACCTATGATCGTACGCAAGTAACATTAGCATTATATCTATACATATTTATATTACAACATGATACAATAGAGTTATTAAATGATATAGAGTTCAGCGAAAGCTATTAAACAGAAACACCTATTCTCCAGTAGTGTGCCCACTATCATTCCACAAGCAACCTATTGGTAGTTAGTCCTATAAAGAACTGATGTCGTCAACCCTGGAGCTAGCGACTAGCTCCATGGAGCTAGGTACTTCTTCTGCACAAACTAAATGATATACAACAAGGGTGAGTGCTTTCGTACTCAGCAAGACTTCAAGTGTATAGCAAGTCCTAACATATATGCAAGGTAATTCAACAACAGGCTTAATCAGCTTCATTTAGCTCCAGCAGCATTTTAAGTAAAACCAACATTAACAGAATTTATCAAAAGCATTGGACATATGAAAGTAAGTACTCTTAATAAATATAGTCTATGCCTAAACCTCAACATCATCAACAATCACAAACCATCTCTATGGTCAACAACAGTTGAACATGTGCATGTGATAACCTAATCCCAAAACCCAAGTCCCAATAAAACACAATAATCAGTGCACTTTACTCACAAGACATGATTCACATTGTTAACAATGTACAAATTACACACTTCCTTTGGTGTACTGGCAAGCTATCATGACAGAGCCTTTACATCGATCAGACCTAACTATGCACCTTGCGTCAAGTGACGAAAAAAACTGGCCCACACTTTCTTCTTTTGCTAGAGAGACAAAGTTAGGGCTAAACAACTTAGTTAGCTAAGACCGTACCCACATTAGCCTTGTGGTTGCACAAGTTAGGGGTACCAATTTCCGGTCCTTAACTGACATGGGTGATTTCCACCTATTTGCTCACACTGTGCCTCAAACTCAAACCATATCATATCAACCATCAAAATCCATCTCAAACAACTCTAGACTTCACATATATATTGCCCGCATCTAACATAGACTCACAGTGTATAGCAATTAGTATTGTGCCTAAGTTTTCATGTTAAAGCATCCTGACCCAACTATGACACTAAACGACATTGTAACACTAAGCAAGACTAAACATCATCGATAAGCAGACTTAGACATTGAACAACCCATAACATTATGTTGATAATGGTAAAGGGATTAAAACACAGGTAAATGCATACAAGTAGGACATGTCTACTCAACACATAAAATGATAATTGGACCGATAAAGCATCACATTTATAATATTAAAATTTTGCAAATGGGGATAAATGTGATCAAGGGGGTGCTTGCCTTGCTATTGATCGATCTCCAGAATTGGCTCAAGGTCATGCACAGCTTTTGGCACAACTATGTATTGCTCATTAACTATGCAGACCGGCCGATACAGGTGTACATGCAATAAACCCAAGATAATATCATAAAAACTCCAAATATAATCCCGTGAAATGATAGAGCATGATTTTATACGAATTTAGGAAAAAGAATAATCTAATTTGGAGTTCATAAGAGTGAGTTATGCATGTTTAACATTTTAATTGTAGATTAAAACAAGAAAATGTACTATTAAGAGGAACTTTGGTTTTTAGATGTGACGATGAGTAGTATAAAGCTATCATATATGATTATTCTATACGTGTAAGAATCCCCTAAGGTTTCCTAGATTCTCGAAACATATGGGTGTATCCGGGGAAGAAGTCCCTATATGTATGAAAACTGCCAGTGGGTTCCAGGGTATTGTCGAATATCTAACTATGGTATATATACGTATAAGGAGTGTACCATATACGGACGGGGTGTGTCATGTGCATAGTTGACAACTCTAGATATTATAGAATCGAATCTGTGATACCTGATACTCCTAGAATCTAGAAGGTGTATACTAGGAATGCCTTGATTGCTTACCCAACTCGAGAAGACTAGTATCTATAACAGATTTATCTATTTGGATGACAAGAAGGACTCTCTATCAATTACAGATGGACAAGAATCAGTACATCACCCCAATATAAGGTGGGTACCCAGATCCCTTTGGGTTCTTTTTTTTCCAACTACTTGAGGCAAGCATTAGAACCTTGATACAGAAGGAACTTGACGACTTTAGTCGTAGGTTAGACTAGATCTGATCCACTCCTTGTAAAAGGTTAGCCACATTGTCTGCACTCGAGTGAATATAATATATATATATAATCATCCATACAGGATGTAGGGTATTACTCCAACTGGAGGTTTGAACCTGTATACATCGTGTGTGCCTCGCTTCATGTTTGATTTCTGATTCATGAAGGTAATCCGGTTATTTTCCGGACACACTGCCAGGAACAAATCCTCGACAATTGGCATGCCAGGTAAGGGTCTTCTGCTTTTCAAGATCGACTATGTCTTGAGTACACATCGGCACCAGATTCTCTGATGATGGCTTCTATGACCACTTCGAGTCAACAACGATCACCCTCAAATCACACCTAGCCAGATCGGAGATCACATTCAAAACTATGATCTCCCGCTGGGACCATCAAGTGAACTGATCTGCATAGGTATTATCGAGTCTAGACCATTCGACGCATACCACGAGGTGGGACATCTCGAGTGGGATCTCAAGGAGTCTAATGTTCTCCAGTGCATGGACACCGATAGCGAGAGGGTGGTGACGATGACTCCACCGCTAACCAGAGCAACCGAATAGATCGATTCGTGTTTATGACCAAGGGAGCTGATATCCCACCTGTTGATCAAATGGCGGTAGATCCAAACATCGTGGTAAACAATGGCACAAAAATTCCTGAGGATCCAGCAGCGGTAGTCGCCTCCCATGGTACCAGCATTGTTGGCGTTATGCTACCAGAGACATCTGCAACTAGAGCCTTACGTGTCCTTGACACAACTCTCCATTGACAGATTGCAAGAGGTCAGGTACTTCCTGGTCTTCAACGATGACTTCCGGTGGGCACACCTCCACCGCTAGTGGCTCAAACATCGAGGGATGAACTCTCTTAGAATAGTAACCGCAGAGCAACATCATCTCGACCACAGCCAAATTCGGGCAGCGATGCTTTCAGCACTTCAGATGCTAATGTCCAGGGAGCTCATCTGATTCTGAGATCTCTTCTAGAGTTGGATTTAGCGAATCATTTGACCCCTATGGTTAACCAGGTCAAGACCCTACTCGATGCGGCTCAGATCCAAGCTGCTCGAGCGAACAATCCTAGCAACTCTAGGCGCCCCAGCCAGCCAAATACTAGCTCAAGGTGCCACAGATGTGAGTATCCCTAAGTTGAGGGATCCCAAGCAGGAAGCTTAGGTGATCGAGTCTGAGCACCACTTTGTGAGCCAAAATATAACTACCCTATCCATAGGTGCAGGAACTAGGGAGATTTGAGGAATCACATTCCCCACAATTACCATGATCTACATACAGTGATGGACAACCGTCATGAGGAGTGTTGCAAGGACAACCGCCGTCATTACAATCGCAGATCTTCAGGATGAGATGGTCGACGTGACTCCCCTGCTCGAAGGAATAGGATGATATTCCTCCCCCACCTCCTCCTAAAGAATTCGATGGAGGCTGTAAAGCTTTTGTACACAAGCTTAGGTTGATACGATGGCCTGAGAATTTCAAGGCAGGCCCAATCCAAAATATGACGGAAAGATCAACCACAACGAGTGGTGACAGATCTATACCATGATTATTCGTGCAGCGGGTGGTGATAACAAGGTAATTGCAAATTATCTGCTGACCGCACTCGATAGACCTACCAAGTCTTGTTGAACCTGCCTCCAAACATGAACCGATCGTGGGTCAAGTTGAAGGTTCAGTTCATAGCCAACTTCCAAGGTACATTCGAGCGATCAGAAACGAAGAACTATCTCCATCAGCTGAACTAAGGTGAGGATGAATAACTCTGAGATTTCATTCATCAGTTCAACGATAGGTGTAGTACAACCCCAAACATCTCTGACGAGTCAGTGTCAGTCATCATCGCGAGGCATCCGGGACGTAGATTTGCTTGGAAAGATGGCTACTTGGAAGATTCACACAGTCAAAGAGCTCTTCGAGTTGGCCGACAAGTGTGCAAAGCAAGCGGAAGCCATGTACACACCAAAAATCCTCAATCTGGCAAGGACAAGTCCGAGTCCTCAAAGAATAGGGGGAAGAAGAACAAACTCGGTGACAAGCGTAAGGGTCCAGATACAACCACAGTTGCAGTCAATAGGAGCAAATCGCACAACACTGGGACGTATCTGCATGGCGCGCACATACGTAGGAAGATGTCTACAGTCGAGGATGTTCATGTCTTTCTTCTGAAAAGTAGCGAGCTGCATACGTATCTACATGACGCGCGCACAGGAAATCAACTCGAACATCTTCTCCAGTGCACGCCATGCGTCATGTGACGTCGACACACCTACCACATGACCAAGAACCTCCTTGGTGAGAGAAGAGAGGATGGCGCTTAGAACAAGCTGGTCTTGATGGTACCAGGTGGTGAATACTGGATTAATGGCAATTTGACGAGGATTGCCACTCCCTTCTTCAGCCGACCATATGACGGTTTTGCTAGGACGAGCAATGGAGCCGTCGACATAACCGAGGAGTCCTTGGCACCTCAGATATGGAAGGAGCTGAGTCTTCTAGAGAAGGTAGTTGTCCTACGTAAGTTTAACATGGATCATATGGTTGAATGACGGCGTGTATAGTAGGCCGGGCTGTGTAGAAGAGGAGGCTGAGTTGTTTGTGTTGATGGATTGCGGGGTTCCTTCCATGGAGAGCAATCAGAGTTTAGATCGTGGCTCTGATACCATGTAAGACGTATAAGAAAGGAAGGGAATTGCCACAACGCTCAGATCCTCGTGGGATCTTGATTCTTATATAAATAGTGAGTACAATCATGTGAGTACAACTGTGATCCAAATGCTCAGGAGATGCACAAACTGAAGATACCCGATTCCTAATCTACTAACCCATTACCTGAACTATCTGAATATCTAACTACCTGAACCTATCTGAACTTGACTTGGCAATGATCTGACTGACAACTGTCAGGTACTAAATACACGGTCAGATACAATTCTTAACAAGGAGGGGACAAAAGGGAGGAGAAGGGTCTACATGGGCCTGAGGACGTGGCGGTGCATGGTGGTCGTCGAGATGGAGCTCGTTGTGTGTCAACTCACATGGCAGTCATGGCTAGGTGGCAATGGCGTGTGTGAGCACGTTTGCGTGTGCTTGGGCGATGGCATTGGCTTCGGCCTGAATGAACAGAAGGGAGAGGGGGAGGGCAAATGACACCACAAGAAGTAGAGGGTGACACATGGCAGCCATGCATCTACGCGCTCCTGCGGCTAGGGTCGGGCAGTGGCATTGTCGTGCGCGTGCACACGAAGCAGAGGAGGAATGGAGGAGAGAGAGAGACGACGGGAGGTGAGAGACGACCCTGACGGATGGGTCGATGTGCACACTAAGCCACCAACGCGCTGGATCACATGGCCCGCTTGTTGGGTTTAAGAGATGAGAGAGAAGGAGCAAGCAGTCGGGCTGGGCCGAAAGAAGGAGGGGGAGAGGCCTAAAAGGGAAAGGAGAGATGGCTATCGGGCCGCCTTGGGCTAAAAAAGGGAGGAAGGGAGATGGGTCAAGGTGGGCTCGGCCTGGGTAGGGTTAAGGTTTTCGATTTAGTTTTAGTTTTGCTTTATTGCCAAAGATTCAAACTTGGTTTGAGCTCTATTCAAACTAGCTCCAAAAATTCTGGAAATTTGGTGATTTATTGATTTGTCATTTTTACACATTGATTAATCATATGCTCAAGGAAATTTTAAATGCACTTTTCGATATGCAGAAAATCCAAAATGCACAAGAAAAACCAAGGAAAAATTCCAGGAGCTAATTTAGGTATTTCTTAATTCATTTTTGCTTATTGTCTGGACATTAGTACATCTAACTGTATAGAGGCAAAGTTATTGAAACACAATAATATGTAACCACTCTTGGTTATAAGTCTAGTAAATCAGAACGCTTTTGTGTAATTTAGTGGTCAGCATCTTAACAATTGCACTGTAGTAGGACAACATCTATTTTGAATTGAAATGCCGAGTCCAGAGCTATTTTGAATTGCAGTATAGTAGGACAGCATCTAATTCAGTGGTCAGCATCTTAAAAATAACTTTCGCAATATGCTGAAGATTATTAATGTAATTGGCACTTCTTCGAATGTCCTCCTTCGAGGGCATTGCTTTTTGAAATTATTCACTTATATGAATAGCCCCCTAAACAAGTAACTTTATATATGTTCCTACTTTTTGATTTGCTGTACATCAGCTGCCTATCAATGCAGGATTATTCCTCTTTTATCATTCTGATTTGATTCATTTGTTACCATGCCAACCACCTCCATCTCAATCTACAATGAAGGATAGGGTTAAGTAGGTGGTGATAGAGCATAACTCAGTTAATTAGGTTCTTTGTGATGGAATTTGTCTACCGGGTACGAGTTTTAGACTCGGTACGGGAGCTCAAAATTTTTTAGATTAAATTATAAGAGGAATAATATATCAACATGTGGGTGTGTTTAGTGGTCAAGTGCATACCGTGCTATTAGAGGCTATGCCTACAATTTTATTTATACGTATGCTAGGACGTATCTACATGGGTGTGTATGAGTGTGAGTGTGATGTGCGTTTGTGCGTGCGACCGATTTATTCTTAAAAAACTACCGGAGACCATACATGTCGACAACCTTCGATCCAACAACAACATCACGAAGTGGTAAAGGCAGTGTTATTTGGACACGGACACGTACATTGGAATCCGACTCGAATTCGGGTGTCTAATTTGATAAAGATAATTTGGACATACAAAATACAACTTAAAATCTAACACAAATGTCGGAATTCGATTTCAATTCAGGTAAAAAAATATTGGATACGTATGTCCAAATTGGGTAGAAGTGGCAGTGGGAGCCCGTCAATGGTTTTCAATGTCTTAGACGTTAGGGTTTGAAATTTGTGTTTGTATGGTAGGAGATCCGGGATCGACTAATTTCTGGATTTTTTTATTGTTTGACTGTCCAGACTTGGGACTCTTCTCTTTCCTCCAGCTCTTCCCTTTCCCCTACGCTACATGGCTCAGCCGGCCAACCACGACGACTCTTCCTGTCACGGACACGTGGACCCCAGCAGCAGCCCGACGTGTAAACCACGCCGTCGTCGCTGATACGTCACCAACCAGTCGCGCGTGGCTTCTCGTCTCGACGTCTCATCTCCAATTCTCCACCGATCGAGAGGCCCAACACGCGCACGGGGGGACAGAGAGAGAGAGAGAGCAAACCCTACACGTCCAATGGCGGACTCCGACGGCAGCGACGCACACGCGCCGCCGGCCGTCCACCGCCTCCCGCCGCGACCCGCCCAAGGGGGCGGGGGCGCCGCTGCGGAGGGCTTCGCGGCCGCGCTGCGCCGCCGGCTCAGCTCCGGCGCCGCGGCGGCCGCGCGCGCCAGCTTCGCAGCCGACTCCGGGGACGAGTCCGGCTCCGGCGAGCCCTCCTCCTCCTCGTCCCGCCGCCGCGACTCCGGCGGGGACACCTCGTCCGCTGGTGGTGGCCGCGGAGGGGGCGCAGACTTCGCCTCGTTCACCTTCCGCGCGGCGGCGCCGGTGCACCATAAGGCCAAGGAGAGTCCCCTGAGCTCCGACGCCATCTTCAAGCAGGTGAGAACTTAATGTTTCCGTTGCCACGCGAACTGTTCGTCGAAATGTCAAGCGCTCTGCGGGCAATTTAACTGTTTTATCGTGCTTAATTTCATCAGTTACAACTTTGGAGAAACGATAATTGGAGAGTTTCCTAGTGCCCATGTGATAAAGGTGTCGCCTTTTTGGTGGGCATCTGGGAGTAGAAAGTAACATTTCGTGTGATGATGCATGCGAGATGCTCAAATCTAGTACAGAGAATTGTAGGAAACTGGCTCGTGGAAATTTGGAAATGCCAAGAGTTCATGGTGTCTTGTTTACGTTGTTAATAAGTGCATGACATGCCTTGATTGGTTTGGGAAAATGCATGCTTTGGGTGAAGTATTTTAGTTGGATACTGGTGGTTGGGAGTTGTAGGTTTAAATCACGTGACCCCTTTTAGACAAATCCTACGAATTGTACCATATCTAGACGTTGATAAGCTTGCAAGGGCAGTGCATATCAATGGTTCAGCTCACTGCTGAGGTTGTTATGGTTGGTTTATTCTACTTACCTTTTTGTAATAATTTTTGCTTGATCCTTTTGTATCTTTTTTGTCCTCTCTCTTGAAAGCTTGATTTTCTGGATGGCATATCTTCCAGCTGATGAAAACCCTGGTATCTTATACTTCTCTTTTGTAATTTGTAACAGAGTCATGCAGGCCTTTTCAACCTGTGCATTGTTGTTCTGGTGGCAGTAAACAGCAGGCTTATTATCGAGAACTTAATGAAGGTTCTAACTAGCCTTTTTCTCATCTAACAGTAGATGCCACCGCTTTCTTTCCAACACATAACATATTATTTGAGTTATTTTCTCCTAATGCTTTTCGCAGTATGGCTTATTAATAAGAGCTGGCTTTTGGTTTAATGCTAAATCGTTGCGAGACTGGCCATTGCTAATGTGTTGGTAATATTTAATACTGCTCTATCGTGCACCTTTTCATTGTGTTCTTATATCTGAAACTGATCAAGTTTACATTCTTTTTTTTTTTAAGCCTTACTCTACCTGCCTTCCCCCTTGGTGCATTTGCTGTCGAAAAGCTGGCTTTCAACAATCTTATTACTGATGCTGTAAGCAGAGATCTCTTAGCTATGCACTTTACATTACTGATATACAGTTTTTGGTTAAACAATTTATACATTTGTCCATATAGTGTATGGACTATTCATTGCATTTGATAGAAACAGTCATGATGCCCCTTTTGTTTGACATTATGTTTCTTCAAAATTTGTTTATACACCATTGAATCCTAGTGTTATTCACTTATTGCAGGTTGCTACCTGCCTTCATGTCATTCTTACAACGGCTGAAATTGTATATCCAGTGCTTGTGATCCTTTTGTAAGTATATGCAATTTTTTCATTTCAAAAATGTGATTGATCATGCACATTGCTCTGCAGCAAGAGACCACCATCTAATTTACCAAGAAGGCACATATAACCAGACGAAAATGCATGTGTAAATATTCTGTATAGCAAATATGAAGCTACCATGAGCTTTCTTTTAAAAGTCAATTACATTTAGAAATTTTTCTAAGCTTGAGTTTTTGCAAGAGTATGGTGTCCTTTTTCATTGTTTTAATATCCAATCCTGTAACTTGGTTCAGGTGTGATTCTGCAGTTTTGTCAGGCTTTCTGTTGATGTTTATTGCCTGCATTGTTTGGCTGAAGCTTGTATCTTTTGCACACACAAACCATGATATAAGGAAATTTATCACATGTGGCAAGAAGGTGTGTCAAGTGTTCTACTATTTCCTTCATTTTTGTTGGCTTTTCTTTATGGTCTTATGTGCATGAGGAGGATTATGAGGCCATAGAAAGATATATGAACACCTCTAGTTACATCCATTTGTGTTGCTTGAGATTAACCCGCCCTTTCTATTAGGTTGACAATGGACTCAGCACAGCTGACGTTGATGGTTTACATGCTCCAACCTTAGGGAGTCTAATATACTTCATGATGGCGCCAACACTTTGTTATCAGGTATTTTTCTCATCATTGTGCATGTTAATTCTAAAGGGATTGTGCTAACCTGAAATTCTGAAAGACTTTAATTATAAATACTTAAATAGGATGTTTTGTATATTGGGCCATCTCTTATTCTTTAAATAACACTGTAGGTCATTCTCCTATTTAATTTAAAGTAAGAAGAGAGAGATGTTCTGCAGCTTTGCTACACGGGAAATATTGCAAATTTTAAAGTTCATCTGCTTTTTAGCAAGGCACTTGGAATTATGGTCCTCTGTGCCTCTTCTCGACTGGCTTTGAATTCGTATTAATGTATTTGCATGTTGGTTTATTCATTCATTTATTCTTGCCCTGTCATTGCTGCACAATGATTTATATCCTTGCATTCATAAGTCAAACTGAATTACTAGACGCTAGTCAGTAGTCAACTTCAGTAGCGGTGATTGACAATGTTGGACATCCTTATTGTTGAACTTCCATGTTGCTAGAGATATTTCTACTTAGCTGCAAAAGGAGCTAATAAGGTCCCTAACTTTTAGAAATGAATCGCTTTGCTATTCTTCTTGCAGGCAAGCTATCCTCGAACTCAATATATTAGAAAAAGTTGGCTAGTTCGTCAAATTATTCTGTACTTGATATTTACTGGTGTACAAGGATTCATTATTGAACAAGTAAGACATTCAGATATCGTTGTATCTCTTGTAAAATATCCTCAAGCAGTTCATAATAATAGTTTTTACAAACGTGCAGTACATAAATCCAATTGTTGTGAACTCTCAACATCCACTGAAGGGAGGACTATTGAATGCTGTAGAGACTGTCTTGAAGCTCTCATTACCAAATGTTTACTTGTGGCTTTGCATGTTCTATTGCTTTTTCCATCTATGGTAAACTCCAGTTTCTATTTATACATTCAAATAGATAGCCAGTCCAAGAATTTAGCAATTCAAATATTGGTTTATATTCATACTTTTCCTTAGAGCTTCATGATCTGTAAGAAATATTTTTCTTATGCCTTTAAAATATGCATATTTGCAGTTTGAACTTGCATTCTTTAATACAGGTTAAATATACTTGCTGAGATTCTTCGATTTGGTGATCGTGAATTCTACAAAGACTGGTGGAATGCAAAAACAATTGATGAGGTGAAACACAATTGTCTTTTATGCTAGTATTACTTCTTTTTTTCAGTATGCAAAAGAAGCTTATTGTAAAGATAGCTAATGCTGTGTCTGGTGTTTGCTTCTGCATGTGCTGGTGTGCTTGGATGGGATCAGTATTGGAGAAAATGGAACATGGTAGGCCTTCTCTTTTATTTAAAGCAATAGTACTTTTACCAAGCATGCACAGTCAGACATGATATACACAGTTGAAGTTAAATATAGCCATATCAAAGCAACAGCATCAAAATATGGCAAGCCAATGTAACATTATTGAGAAAAGAGAAATATGAACGTCCCATTTGCTATTCAGAACTATGCAAGTTCCAAGTAGGTAGAAGAAAGTAATGGAATGTATGTTATTATTCTGCTATAATACTATCTGTTGGTCCATCAATTTTATATTCGTTTTATTTGGACAAATATGATGGCTAAGACTGTGTGCGTTTCCACAGCCTGTGCATTTCAATTTTATATTTGTTTTATTTGGCTAAATTGACTAATACTGTGTACATTTTCACAGCCTGTGCATAAATGGATTGTTCGTCATATATACTTTCCTTGCATGCGAAATGGTATATCAAAGGTAAAAATTCTATCAGTATGGATGCTTTGCCTAGAATTGCATCCAGTCTACAGTAAATTAAACCGTAGCTGCATTCTCAACATTTGCCTTGTAACCGAAGGATTCTTGTTCCTTAGTCCCTCTTTTTCTAAGTAATCTTACATTGAACAACTAAATTTTTACTCATATAAATCTGTATGAGTCAGAGTTACAAAAGGATGATTTTAACTGTTTGAGCAAAAAGGATGTGCTGATTTTTTTTTTTATGGATGGCCATACTAGCAGCAATGGCTACTGCCAGCCCTACTAAAAGATTATCTGCTATTCTGGACATGCCTTGTACTCTGTTATGTCTGGTCTTGTGTTCTGTTATTATTATTGCTGTTATTTTTGAAAGAGTCCTTTGTGATGTTTTTCTTGCAGGAAGTTGCTGTTTTTATATCATTCTTTGTTTCTGCTGTACTCCATGAGGTAAACTTGCTCTCCATTGTCCTTTACTTTTTTGTTCATCTTATGCGGACATTAGTTATCTATTGTTCTGTTGTTTAATATGCCCTTTTTGACATGCTTTAATTCTGAACTTATAAGCTGCAGTGTTGCTTGGATAAACATTTGCTCTTTATGTCATTCAATAATTCTTGTTCAGCATATATTGAGCAAATTATGATATTATAATTGTACACCAGCTATGTGTTGCTGTTCCCTGTCGCATACTCAAGTTCTGGGCTTTCTTAGGAATCATGCTGCAGGTAATTTAATATCACACAAAATGCTGTGGACGATATCCAGCATTTCATTTTTTTTCTTTACTAGTTCTCTTATTATTCTTGAGAGCATCATCTCATGTGTTGAAGATATCTGCCTTCTAATAGGACTACTGAATTCCATCATGTAGTCTCATCTAACCTGTTCTGACACCATGTCTTTTTTTTTTTTCTTGTCACTAGATTCCCCTAATCATATTGACATCATACCTGAAAAATAAATTCAGAGACACAATGGTGAGCCATATTTTCATTAGTTGCTGCAGTTAGGATTGTTCTTTGATGTGAACCCATTCTAATCTGTGTTATCTTCAATAGGTTGGAAACATGATCTTTTGGTTCTTTTTTTGCATCTACGGGCAGCCTATGTGCGTTCTCTTGTATTACCATGATGTGATGAACAGGATTGAAAAGACAAGATAAACTTTCGTAGACCATTTTTGTATAGAATCTGAAGAAGCAATAATTTGTATGGACTCTATTAAACTTCATGATTCGGATAGCTACGCTGTGGCCTTCTAGTTTTCCGTGGAAATCCTGTAATCATCTCATTCTGTATGATGGCTAACCTCATCTC
The DNA here is from genome assembly GCF_958298935.1 of Phragmites australis. Classification (NCBI taxonomy): domain Eukaryota; kingdom Viridiplantae; phylum Streptophyta; class Magnoliopsida; order Poales; family Poaceae; genus Phragmites; species Phragmites australis. The sequence goes on from NC_084931.1 coordinate 5,765,865, forward strand.
ACCCTTGTATCTGTACACAAGCTTAAGTCTGGTGAAGTTCTACATGTAAATGTAATGGCTAAATCATTGTTCCCGTTTCTGCGCTGCTACCCGCTCATGATGTTAGAATAAAGCAAACTGTACTAGGATTGAATTCCAAGAAACTTAAGCTTGTCTGTAATCTGATACTTGGATCTGTCACTCCAACTGATATTTGAAAAAGAACCTCGGGAGTCAGCATTTGCACCCCCCCCCCCCCCCTGGATTGTAGGATTTCCAAAGTTTTCTTGGAGGAATTCAATCATAAGGAACTTTTTCTATGATTGAAACAAAAGATTAATGATGCCAAATTCCTATGGAATGGCTCTCTACGCCACCAATTTCATAGGAAAATAGGCATGAGCTGAAACCTCGTGGTATTTTTCCTTTGCAAAGTCCAATGCAGCTCTCTCTTTCTCTCTACTCGTTTCTCTTAACAAAAGAGTTGCCTATAATATTGATAAAGCCAAAGTTAACCCAGATGGGCGAAATACAAAGACCATAAAGGCCTATGAAGAAAGGAAAAAAAGCTATTCTCACAAAGTTGGTAGACATGGGGACACAATTCGGGAGACCTTTCGGAATCACAGGAGTTGTCAGTTCTTCCACTGATGTCTTCCGCCATCACGCGATTTAAAGGCCGTCACCGTCAGCTAGTGTGCAATATTATGCCAACTACTACAGTACTCGTTTCGATAAATCGACAGTGTCCACACCACTCGTAGTAGAGCAACTAGGGGGTTTAATCATGAATCTATAGATTCTTCTCTTTAAAACTTCTTTCTTATCGCTTTTATTTGGATATAGGGTTCGGTGAAGAGGATTTAACCTTTATTTCACAAACGGATATAACAGATTATGTATCCGTGTATACCGTAACAGAGATATATCGAAAGTGAACTTGTTTCCGAGATATTTTTAGAAGTTTGTAGATCATTTCTTATGTCTGTTCAATTTGTAGGAATAAAATAGAGATTAGTCCATGGAGAGATGACTGCACTACCTCCGAATAGTCAATTATAGACAGATTTTAATCTCTATTATAGACGGTTATTGAAAAGTGTATATGATATCGATTTTGCTACAGACGATTACAACTCCGTCTGTAACAGCGATACACATAGACGGATTTTCTAAAAAACCATTTGTGAGTAGTAAGGGTCACTTACAGATTTTCTAAGAAATCGTCTATGAGTAGTAAGTGTCATATACTGTTTTTGTTGAAACCTGTATGTATAAAGTGTCACGGACAGAGTTTTTTTGAAAAAAAAAACGTCTATGTGACCATTTCCCCTTTAGAAGCCATTTTTTTCTGATTGCCCTCATGATATGACATACTTCATGATATGCAAATACAACATCACAGGTATTTCCATATCACAAATAATAAGAACATCGCAAATTATTTAGAATAAGGCTGGATAACAAGCCAGCTTGGCTCGTTTGGCTCATTTAATATAACGAGCATAAAACCAGCTCGGCTCGGCTTGTTTGGCTCACGAGCCAGCTTGTTTGGCTCACAAGCAGCTCGTTAATTTTTTTAAGGGGAGCAGTTAGTCACTAGGATAAAAAAAATATAAACATCCACTAAAAAATACATCGATAAAATCATACAACAATATCAATGATATCTACAAGTATACTACTTCTTTTTATGGTTTAATCAGAGGTATAATTGCTATAATCTAAATCTCTTCTGAATGTTTTTCAAACCCACACGCAATACAACAGCAGACATATCCACCTATATATGCTCTGCTACTGAAACAAAATATTCCTCCAAAAAATATATGAAACAACATTCCTCCACACATCTGTCTATATATGCAAAGCCTGAATAAATGATCGATGAGAGAAGAAAAAAGATAAGAGCTGCATCATAACGAGAAACTGACTAATAGAAATCTAAGTAGGCTGGCGAGGAGTCTCTCCATCAAAGATGAAGATGGCCAATGAGCAAACTGATGACAACAGTAAAAGAGAGCGATATGATGCAGACAATGGCCTTGGCTCGTTTGGCTCGCGTGCTGGCTTGTTATTTAAACGAGCAAAATCTTTGGGTCGGCTTGTTAGATTTTAGAACATGCCAAGCCGAGCCGAACCAGACACGAGCTGAGCTAGCTCATGAGCTTCGAGGTTTTCATCTAGCCCTAGTTCAGAATATTATCACATGCATTTATATATCATAAATAATAAAAACATAACATATTGTTCAAAACATCATCACATGCAATTACATATCACAAATAATAAGAATATGACATATTATTTAGCACATCACACATTGTTTAGAATATAAACCTAGCTAGATATACACAATTCACAATCTCTAATTGTATCACGTGCGGTCTTCCAGAAGGACGAGATAATTGACATTATTTGAGACACCATCTTCTACAAGGATGGGATGATTGACATCATTGGTCGTCGCCGTCTTCTAGAAGGATGAGATGATTGACATCATCTTAGTCACCTGTGTTTCAGCACAATATCAACCCAAATATCATCTTCAATCATTATCTCGTTATCATCCACATCAGACTCTATCCTGACTAACTCATTCATGTGCCAAAACTAAACTCTATTGCTACCAAATTGACAATCATTGTTAAACACGAAATGCACTTTCAAACCATTCTTATAGTTCACGAAAATATCTCTATTGTGATGAACAACAATAGAGTAATTTCTATCTGAAAGAACATAATGTAGAACACGATTCACAGTAAAAACAGGGTCCAGAGAGGGACCCTTCATAGCAGCAAAGAACACATAGTCCACACGATCGAAATCAACGACAAGCATCCACACTGTGGAAGCAAGCATAGGGATAACCCCATCTTGCTAGCACCTGCTAGTAGTGAACATAGACATTGCAGATCTGCGATGGAAACACCACATTACTCTCAGTTACACAGATCGAAGCAAACCCTAACAAAACCATGATAAAAACCCTATGTTACTCACTTCAATACAGGGAAGAGGATTCAGCACCCAGATCTCGCTCCTCTGACGAGGTGAAAAAAACTCTAGCTAACTACAGCAGAATGGGCTCTTGGATGGCAACAAAGAGAGCGAGAAAGATGAACTCCTTGTTGCTTTATATTCAGTGAGTGAGGGGAGACGAGCGGGTTATGTATATGGGAAACCAAGGAACGATGGGAGATGAGCAATCAAATTTAAAACAATACCTGTATCCTTAACTTCAGGTGAGGTTTTAGAAAATTTGTTTGTGTCTATCATACAGACACAGACAGATCTTAAAAGAAACCGTCTGTGTCAATATTACATATGGTTTTTAAGAAAATCAGTCAATGAGTTATGACACACCAAGACTATGGTTATATTACAGATATATCTGTATTAGCAACTATCTAATAGTATTTTATCAGTGACGGATGAAGTCGTTTGTGACAATTTGTCTACTTTTACTGAATATGTGATAGTGCTGAGTGATTGATAGGTCCGGTCCATCGCCACAACAAACGAAATTAACGCAGCTCAACACTTCTAGACCTCCAAAATTCCGGTACTTGTTTCCCGTGAACCATCCAAATAAAACACCTCTCACATTCATGTCTCAGGATTTTATGTCACCCGGCATTCTATTGCTACGCTTTTTCATATTCCTTCGTTTTTCAATTCATGCTTTCAATTGTATCTACTCTTGAAAGTGAGGGTGAACGGTGTCCGTAGGCCCTGAGTGGCAGAGAGATACTTTTGGTTAGTTTGGTCGATTTTTACAAGTAGTGTTTCCTAATTGTAAATTGGGTGTAGTTTTTTTTTAAATCCTGTTTTTTCAAAAGAAAAAAATGGTATGGACTAGCTAAACTGACCGGTACCACCGGATTCTGGAGTGTGGGGTCAGGCGCCTGAGAAAAGAAAATGAGCCTCCTTAACTTCAAACTATCTCGGAATGCAAATTGACTGCAACAGGTTAGCATAATTTTATATAATAGCATACTGACTATAGAAATTATTACATGTCCTTTGGACATTTGCGGTCGAACTTTGGAATCGCCTCATAATTATTATTCCACAATCTCTCCTACTTAAAACGTTAGTTAAATTTCTATCGTCGTGCGATGGTCTGCCGCGTCCGCTGCCCTTTCCTGCGCCACTTGTGTGGGTCCCGCAGCCTCCGCGTCCAGCGCGCTCCCACGCCCTCCCGCATTTCCCGCGCGCCCCCGTGCTCCCGCGCCCGACCGTGTTTCCCGCGTGGGACGCCTGCGCGCTCCCGCGCGAGGGCGCGTTGCATCCAGCGTCTGACCGCGTTGCCTGCCACGTGCAAAGCACGGGCCAAAAACTAGTTCATACACACGTCTCTTGCAAATAGCACGATTTCCTTTAAAACAACTAGAAAAAACATATCCAGCGGCGTTCTAAGACCGCAACTTGGCCCCGATCGTGTGGACCGTCTCCCTGTCCGTCAGGAACGCCTTGGCGAGGCCGGACCCGAAGAGCACGTCGCCGAGGAGCACCAGGCCGGGGTTCTGGCTGCTGAGCGTGGCGTACAGCGCGGCGGGCGCGGTGCCGTTGTTGTAGAGGAAATGGACGAGCCCTTGCGGCACGGCGAATACGTCCCCCCTTGTGCAGCACCTTGGCGAAAAGCTTGTCGTCCGGGTAGGACGTGACGAAGCCGAAGTAGACGGTGCCGTCCAGCACCACGGCCGTCTCTGACGCCCGCGGGTGGTAGTGCGGCGGGAACACGCCCCCCGGCGCGACGCCGACGCGCGCGTGCGAGGCGCCGAGCGTGTCGAGTCCTGGTATCTGCACGGACAGCGCCGAGAAACCGTACCGCCGGCTCTCCGTGCCGCCGGGCCGGTCAACGCCAGGGAAGAAGAAGTCGTCCGGCACGACGGTCGCCGGGTCCTTGCACGGCAGCCCGTTCACGCGCACTGCATGCAGACATATATGTAACTATGTAAGATCTTGGTTGAGCTGGCGCAGGTTAAGTACTGAGTGCACAGATTTGTTCTTTGTTGACGAGTAAACAAGACTAGCTCGTTTGTTGGAGTTGCGTGTGGGCCTTGTGATTCAGCACATATATATGGCGACTGTGGCAAGGCTCTAAAGCAATGACAAACGAATGGTGAATGTGATAGAAGGAAATGAGCTCCCTTGAAATATGTAATGATGGACTCTTCTGGGACCGTGAAGAGACATTGGAGCGTGAAGAAGAATATGAATTCAAGAAGTTCAATTCACGTGTGCAAACCTAGATATTATGAAGCAGAATATGAGTTTAAGTCAGTATGACGAAGAATATGAATTAGGGTAATTTAATTTACGAATTTAAATCTAGTAAAAAGAAGAACGTGAATTCAAATCATTCAATTCACCCGCATGAAGAAGAATATGTATTCAAGTCATTTAATTCACCTGTGCTAGCCTAGTATGAGGAATAATGTGAATTCAAAGTCATTTAACTTTTTTTAGAGCGGGAGGTTGGTGTAGTCAATTTAAACACTTACATGTTCAAATCACATAAAATTATAATGAACACTACACAAATAACCTAACTAACATTGGCTTCATGGGATTTAAATGATTCAGACTCCGTCTAGAGAGCCGAGGTGCCACACCATTGTATATGAAAAGGGTTGAAGCATGTCTAGTATTTCTATAGGATTTACAGACAAGTATTCACTATGTGAAAAACGAAAAAAGGAGACACACAAAAGTGTCACTTATGTCGCCTTAGGTCATTTCACACTGTCTGATCTAACTCAGAGGTTATTCCCCACTAAACAATGGTAGTTCCAATTTTGACCCATGTAGAATAGCTTCATCATAGGGTAAATGACCTTTGTCAGAATAGAGCTCATCCTATAGGGCCCATGTTTTACTTCTTTGAAAAAGCTCTTCTTAGTGACCTTCTCAAGCATATACATGATGTACGATGCATAAGCACAACTTTGGGTAGGAGAGTGTGATGCGGTATGAATCTCTTCCCATATAAAATCCACCACACTAAAAGGAGAGGCCTCATTAGACATTCTAGCAGGAAGGTTTCTTGAGATACCTTGTACTGTTGTGGCGTCTCCACTTTTTGGAGCCAATGTGAGACGGAACAAGGAGTTGACATATTTGTAAAAAGGTTTCATGCCCGTAACCGTGCTATGGGTCACCTTTCCATGATTCTCATACATAAAGTCCATGTCTTCAGTAGAGAGTTGGGTCTCATTGTGAATCTTGGTCTTTTGTGTATCCCGAACATCAAATCCAAATACGTGAGCAAAAGCCCGATATGTAATCTTGTATTGCTCTCTCTCGATCATCCAGAACATGGTTTGATTATCCTCATGGTCATACCAAAGTGTTGCATAAAATTGAGCGATCACCTCCTCAAATACATGAGGTCTTTGATTCTTTTCTCTTCACAAGCTGCAATAACTTCATTGAAAATTGGATCATTCTTCCTTTTCATGTAATCCCAATCAATCCATTGCATTGGGGTTATTAGCTTCTTTTTGGTGAGGATCACAGTTTCATAAAAGTCTGCTTGAAAGTCACTCCAAAAGCGATGATCAGCCACATTTTTCACATATACAAACAGATTCTCATATCTCTCCGTTTTCACTTTGCTTGCCTTTTTTTTATGTAGTTTACAACTTTTTTGGGCGTATGTCGTATGTGTCCTGAGAGGCCTGTGAAGCTTCAAAGAACCCAACATGGGACTTTCCTCTTCCTCAATCTCTTCTTGGCTTTGAGTATTAGAACCGGAGGCCACGGCTTTCCCTTTGCCTCTATCTCTTATTGTTCCCCTTCCTCTTCCTCTTCCTCGAGGTGCCAAAGCATCACCATGAGGTACATTGGTGGTTTGGACCGCCTCATCAATCCGAATACCACTAGCTTGGGTTACCCTCACCTTCCTAACAACCTTGCAAACTCGCTTTTGCCTACCACCACTACCACTTCCGCTGCCACTGCCACTTTCATTACCACCAGATTCAGCCGGCTACGGAGGAGTGTCGCTTTGAGCATACAGATCAAATCGAGCTTTTGTCCTTCTTTGATAAGTTTGAGAGTCAAACTTGTCACGGCCCATCTGGATACACCCTGAGATAGATATGAATAGAACGCTTGAGATTCAAGAAGGATTGCACAAGATTTGAAATGATAAACATCTCTTAGATGAACTAGACTGGACAGCCCGGAGTATCCAGGCCAACCCAGATACTCTGGGTAGCCCAACGCCGAGAGGAAAGATATGGGATTTGGGTCATTTGTCCAATACATTGCAAAACTCTTGAAGTATGTGGTTCTAGGATGGATAAGGAACATTTCTACCAGACGAAATCGACTCTAGATTAAGACATTGAGAGACCGTGTTAAACGTTCTTGAGGAGTACCTTTAGGTCACATGACGCATGGAGAGTCAATCCGGAGGGAGGGCCGGAGAATCTGACCTAGAGTTGAAGGTGATTTGATGATGAACTCGCAAAATCCACAATGGAGTCTTGAAATCGCTGGAGGGGGCTTCTCCATGGTGAGAGAGTGAAATAGGAGTTGTAAAAGATTAAGTGAAGGGGTAACTTCTCAGGATAGATGTAAAAGTCTGGATGACCTGAAGTATCCAGGTGAACTCGGAGACTCCGGGTTGGAAATTAATTCCAAACCGAGAAGCTCTCTCGAAGGGGAACCCGGATCCTCCGGGTTTAGTGACATAATCCAAAGTATCCGGGTTAACCCAGAGACTCCGGGTTCTGTCAACTCAACAGATGTGGCCAGGGAGCTAAGGACCTCCAGAATCCAAATACTCTGGGCTAGGCCGGACTATCCGGGTTCTATAGCTGATAGGAAAAAATTTTGAGCTAAGATTTAATGAGGATTTAAGAGAGATTGGATAGTTAGACATATAAGACACTTTTACCACTTGTGATCAGCCAATAAACAACAATACATAACTATGATCACAAGTAGTAAATTATGATCAAAAGATCAAATAACCAAATATTTTTTTTGGAAAATAGCACACAAATGACATTTTTACAAACTTCTAGCTACCAAAGCTATAAAGCTAAAACAATCAATTGTATGCAATATATCAAGCCACGTTGTGAGAATCTAGGATATTTAGCTCACTTATCAACTCGCAAAACCTTTGCTCATCTAGTGGCTTGGTGAGGATATCGGCTAGTTATTTTTCAGTTCTCACATGGCGAATATCGATATTCCCTTTGGTTGAGTTATCTCTCAAGAAATGATGTCGTATGTCTATATGTTTGGTTTTTTGAGTGTTGCAAGGGATTGTTAGCTATTTTGATGGTACTCTCATTGTCACACAAAAGAGGGACTTTGGTCATGTTGTAGCCATAATCTCTCAAGGTTTGTCTCATCTAAAGAAGTTGAGCACAACAAGCACCCGCGGCAATATACTCGGCTTCGGCAGTGGATAGGGCTACGGAATTTTATTTCTTTGATGACCAAGACACCAAAGACCTACCCAAGAATTGACAAGTTCCAGATGTGCTCTTCCTATCCACTTTTCAAATGGCATAATCAGAATCCGAATAGCCGATGAGTTCAAAGGATGGACCTTTAAGATACCATAAAAAGGTAAGGAGTATGAACCAAATATCTAAGAATTCTCTTAACGGTCACTAAATGGCACTCTTTTAGAGCGGCTTGAAATCTTACACACATGCACATACTAAGCATAATATCAGACCTAGATGCACAAAGGTAAAGCAAAGATCCTATCATGTATCGATATCTTTTGATCCACGGCCTTCCCATCTTCGTTGAGATTGAGATGTCCATTGGTTTGCATTGGAGTCTTGATAGGCTTTGCATTCTCCATGTCAAACTTCTTGAGCATATCTTTGATGTACTTGGTTTGATATATGAAGGTTCATTCCTTGAGTTGTTTGATTTGAAATCCTAGAAAGAACTTCAACTCTCCCATCATTAATATTTCAAACCTCTTGGTCATGATTCTACTAAACTCTTCATAAAATATTTTGTTAGTAGAACTAAATATAATGTTATCTACATATATTTAGAAAACAAATAAATCATTATCAACTTTTTAGTGAAAAGAGTAGAATCGGTTTTGCCTATTTCAAAGCCTTTTTGATAAGAAAATCCCTAAGGCATTCATACCATGCTCTAGGTGCTTGCTTAAGCCCATAGAGCGTCTTATGGAGTTTATATACATGATGAGGATACTTAGGATCTTCAAATCTGGATGGTTGCTCCACATAAACTAATTTGAAGATTGATCCATTAAGAAAAGCGCTCTTCACATCCATTTGATATAGCTTGAAATTATGGTAAGTAGCATAGGAAAATAATATTTGAATAGACTCAAGGCTAGCTACGGGAGCATAGGTCTCACCAAAATCCAAACATTCGATTTTTGTGAAGCCTTGAGCAACCAACCTTGCCTTGTTCCTTGTCACAATCCCGTTCTCATCTTGCTTGTTGTGAAAGACCCATTTGGTGCCATTCACGTTTTGACTGGGTCTTTCCACAAATGATCATACTTCATTTGTCTTGAAGATGTTGAGCTCTTCTTGCATAGCCATCATCGAATCCGGATCTCCAAGTGCATCATCTACCTTCAAAGGCTCCAAAGAGGAGACAAAAAAGTAATATTCACAAAAATTTACAATTCTAGAACGAGTGGTTACTCCCTTTTGTATATCACTAAGTATATTATCGATGGAGTGATCTCTTTGGACACTTTGATGAACTCTTGGGTCTGACACTTGGGATTGAAGTTGAATGTCTTTCACTTCATTATCATCGAGGAATTTGTTGGAGTCATCATGGGCTTGATCTTGATTTGGACCTTGGTCTTGATCTTGAGTTGATGTAGATGGCTCCACTTGAGTTGATGAAGATGGATGAACTTGATCATTATTAACCATTTGTAGTTCTTGGGGCTCTTGAGGCTTAATTTCACTTGTTGTCATCTTCTTTATAGCCTTATTTGGAATTTATTCATCTCCTAAAATATTTGGATCAACTTGCTCCACTTGGGAGCTGTTAGATTCATCAAATATCATATCACGCGCAATTTTAACACAACAAGTGATTTTGTTGAAAACACAGTAGGCGTAGGCATTTGATCCATAACCAAGCAAGAAACTTTCATCTACTTTAGTAGCAAATTTATAACTTCTTACTTTCTTATTTAGAATAAAATATTTACTACCAAAAACTCTAGAGTATGAAACATTAGGCTTGTTACCAGTTATAAGCTCATAAGCGGTATTCTTCAACATCTTGTGGAGATACAATCGGTTGATGGCATGGCATGCGGTGTTGACGGCCTCCACCCAAAATTGATCCAAAATCTTGTATTCATCAAGCATTGTCCTTGCCAACTCTATGAGAGTCCTATTCTTTCTCTCGACAACCCCATTTTGATGAGGGGAGTAGGGTGCCGAGAACTCATGCTTGATCCCTTCTTCATCAAGGAATTCTTCAACTTGTGTATTCTTGAATTCGCTTCCATTATCGCTTCTCACTCTCTTGATCTTCGCATCAAATTCGTTTTGAGCTCTTCTCATGAATTTCTTGAATATGGCTTGTATTTTACTTCTGTCATGCAAAAAAATACCCAAGTGAAACGAGAATAGTCATCAATAATAGCCAAATCAAATTTGTTATCACCAATGCTTATGTAGGCTATTGGTCCGAATAAATCCATATGAAGGAGTTCCAATGGCCTTGTGGTCGTCATCACATTCTTGGCGGGGTGAGGAGCTCCAATTTGCTTTTCTGCTTGACATCAATTACAAATTTTATCTTTCTCAAAAGAAATATTTGTTAGTCCAAGGATGTGCTCCCCCTTTAGAAGTTTAGACAAATTCCTCATGCTAACATGGGCTAGTTGGCAATGCCTAGCCAACCCATGCTAGACTTAGAAATCAAGCAAGTTTTAGGTCTCAATTCATCCGTTAAAAAATCAACAAGATAAAGTTTACCTTTCAACTTACTGGTGAAGGCTATTGAGACGTCATCCCTTCTAGAGACGGTCACACCCTTATTAGTAAAAAGACAATTGTAGCATATCTCACAAAGTTGTGATACGGATAGCAAATTTTAACTAAGAGATTTAACTAACAAGACATTTGAGATATAATGATCATTGTAAATAGCAATTTTACCTAAGCCAATTACCTCTCCTTTTCCATCATCACCAAAAACAATATTTTTATGAGATCCTTCATTTTCTTCAAATGATGAGAACATCTCCTTCTCTGCGGTCATATGATTTGTGCATCCATTATCTAGCACTCAGCTTGATCCACCAGAGGAGTACGCCTACAAAACAAATTTACTTGAGTCCTTTCATGTTAGTCACAAGTACTTTTGATACCCACACACTCCATTTCACCGCTCTATCTTTTGTGATGTCACCAACAAATAGAGCAACCACTTTACACGGTGGTTCCTCTTAAGCACATAAGATGCATAAATTGTGGATTGAGGTGCATGGCATTTGGGTTGTTTGGACTGTGTGGTGAGACCATTTTGCTTGCCTCCCTTGATGAACTTGAGATACTCCTTGCCATTGATCACCATATGCTCACTTGGCTTGCTTGTATGCATATCAAATTCAAGTCCTCTCTTTTGCCTATTGTCCTTGGTCTCAATGGTCTTGTATAGTGCATCTTTGAATTTATATGTCTTGATGCACCCATACTTAACCAAGACGTTTAGCCTCTCATTTTCCTTTTGCAATGCTTACAAAGATTGAATATTAGTAGCACAAGCATTTATATCAATATTGTAGCAACAAGAGCAACCATTACTAGTGGAAGCACTAAAGAGTAAGGTTGCATCATTAGAGGTAGGAGTGCTATTCTTAAGAGCATCAAATTGCACTTCAAGAGTTTTATGAGATTCATCCAAATATTTGAATTTCTTTTGAAGTGTAACATTCCTACTCTCAATACTAGTAACAGATTCATTGGCCAAGCTTAGTTGCTTGGTCACCTCCTCAACCTTCTTCCTCTCTTTAGCAAGGAGCTCCTCGAGTTCAAGGTTTCTCTCCTTTTCAAGGATGAGCAAGTCCTCTTGCTTCTCAAGGATCTTCTCTTGACTCTCTATTGTTTCTATTAGTTTTTTCATTTTAGACATGGCATTCTTACTAAGACCTTTAAGCATACTTTCACAACCACTATCACTACTACTATCACTATCTAGGAGTTTAGGTTACGATTTTATCTTGCGCCTTTTTGCCATGAGACACTTGAGAGTGTCGTCGTTGTCGCTCATGTCACCAAAAAGTGATTTTGTTGGTGTAGAAGAGCGAATGGCGATGGTGACGACTCTATCATCATCGGGGTCAGAGTCGGAGTTGGAGTCCCACTCCTCACCGATGTGAGCTTGACTCGAGTACTTCTTCTTATAGGTCTTGTACTTGTCCTTCTTGAAAGTCTTATTCTTCTTCTCATCCTTGTCCTTGCTCTTCTTCTTGTTCAGATAATCGGCGATGAAATGGCCAACTTCACCACACTCATAGCAAGCTCTCTTGGATGTTCTTCTCTTGGGTATATCTCTCTTATACTTGCTATAGCCACCCTTCTTCATGAATTTCTTGAATTTTCTTACAAAGAAGGCTATTTCTTCATCATCCAAGCTCTCATCTTCACTTGATCTTGATTCTTCAACTTGCTTGCTTTAAATGCTACTTCTTTGTTCTTGGAGGTGGAGCTTTGCTTGACAAGATTTTTGACTTCATTTGCTTCTTCCTGCATGAGCTCATGAGCAAGGATTCTTCCGAGCACATTGCTTGGTGTGAGCCTTTTGTAATCTCTTCTTTCTTGGATAAGAGTCACCAAGGTGGGGTTTCGTGGTGCAAAGTCTCTTAGTAATTTTCTCACAACCTTGTGATCATCTAGTTCTTCACTTCCAAGGCCTCTAATTTTGTTCACCAACACCATCATGCGATCATACATTCTTGAGGGGTTTCATCATCATCCATCACAAATCTTCCCAATTTTCCCTTAAGCAACTCTATCTTGGACTCTCTCATGCTTGTGGTGCCTTCATGTGCGACTTGGAGTGTGTCCCATATTATTTTGGCCTTCTCAAGCCCGTCCACCTTATTGAACTCCTTGTGGCTCAAGCCGCCAAGTAATACACTTGCGGCTTGTGCATTGCGGTAGATGCTTCACTCTTGTTCAGAAGTGAGCTTTTTATCTTCATCCGGCAAAACACAACCTGTGCAAACAATCTTCCACATACTTGAATGAAGAGAAATTAAATGCAATTTCATTTTGTGTCTCCAAGCGGTATAATGGGTACCATCAAAATACGTTGCACGCCCAGATGGCACAGATATATAAGAATTAGATACATTTAATTTTTCATAATTGAACTCAATTGCTACTCCCTTCCTTTTACTGTTTCCCGATGTCAAAATGTCATCCTTTAGAGTCTTTGGGCTTCCTGCATCTTTCGGACTCTTTTCCCCGGAAGCCGATATCTTCCAATCTTCCAAGCGGTGAAGCTTTGAAGGAGGTTAGGCTCTGATACCAATTGAATGTACGAGATGTCGCCTAGAGGGGAGGGGAGTGAATAGGCATTTCTTGAAATTTAAATTTTTGCAGCGGATTATAGCATCCAGATACTCCGGGTAAATCCAGAGACTCCAGGTTATATAGATAGTCCAGTATGACTAGGAAATCGAATTTAGTCTATGAGTTACCACATGTTCTAATAGATGTCTAAAGACCTATTGACCAACAACCTGCAACTACACACTCACAAGCAAGTAGATCGGGGCAAATCACCCACAATAAACAAGAACAAGAAAGTATGCAAGAAAGTAAAGGAGACAAGAATTTATATCCCAAAGTTCGGTCACTCCAAAAAAAGTGCCTACATCTTCGTTGAGGAGCTCACAAAGAGCCGGGTCTCTTTTAACCCTTTCGTCACCCAAACGATCACTAAGATCAAGCTAGGGTTGCTTACTCAAATCGTTGGGGTAATAAAAACTTCTAGGGGCACTCCACAAGCTTGGGTGCTCTCCGAGAGACGCCTAACCGTCTAGAAGCTTAAGGCTCCAAGAGTAAAAAATGCGGATTGACGGCTTGGCGATGAACTCAAGTGCTAAGATTGGATTTAAGCTCACTAGCTCTTTAGTCTCACTCTCCCAACCCTACTCTCCAAATATTAAAAGATTTAAGACTTTAGAGGAGTTAGGAGGGCTATTGAATGGCTATGAATGAGTTTGTCCACGAGTTGTTCAGTAGCAAATGAATAAGGGGGTGAGGTGTATTTATACCCTCCACTCAAATACTAGCCGTTACTATGCCTTTTGAACTGACTTGAAGTATCTGGGTCAACCTGTAGATTCCGGGTTGGCACAAATCGCACAACCACGAGCCTGTCCGGAACCCAACTCGGAGGGTCCGGATGAACACAGAACCCGAAGTATCGGGGTTAACCTGGAGGATCCGGGGAAACTTTTAGACTCTAACCGAGACTCTCTAGCAAAGTATAGTCCGGAGACTCCGGCCACTTGGAGGTTAAAACATTAAACCCAATCCGAGAGCCTGGCTCAGAGCTCTACACGGAGACTTCGGACTTCTGTCCAGAATCCAGAGTATCCGGTCAAACCCAGAGACTCTAGGTTCAGACAAAAACAGCACTTTCCTGGTGTCCACGGATTATTGTGTCTTTTAATTTTTGATTCTAAAAGGATACATGAGCACTGAGACACCGTTAAAACTAACAATACACATCCCTCTTAATAGAACGGTATTCCTAAACTCAAATTCAAAAATAAAGCAAATTAAAACATATTGAGTAATTACATGCCACTTCTCTTTTCTTTTGAGGGACGTCATCATCATTTAACTTCTCCATCGGGACTAAAACCTGTTCATAATCTCAATAAACATATTAGTTCTTTAATCATTTGTCATCAATTAGCCAAAACCCACATAGAGGGCCTCAATGCATTTTCAATTATACTCTTCCCTCTTTAGAGCTGACGCCCTCGGCAGCTTACCGCGTACACGATAGATATATACCTAGTATCTCCTCTCGGTGCCACGTCTATACCATATCTCCTCCACAGACCGACACACATGCGCTCATGAAGCGAGAGTTAGCTCTGAATACCATCTATAACATCCTGCGTCCAAAATCTGTTTACCAAACAACCCCCACGTGAGACGGACCCATGTATACATATCATCTCTCTTACACTTTCATCCTCACTTCGTGTAAAAAGATTAATCTGAAGTTGCTATGTTTAGAATACAAAAGCTTATAAACTACTTCAAACCTATTTAAATAACCAAATTGATACTAAACCTACTGTACCAAAACCCTTAGACCATATGGATTGAAACCAGAAATAATAATGAGCTGGATATTACAGGTTCCGCCCCGAACTTAAGGGCACAAGACGCGGAAGCCGATTATATAAGATGAAGCAGAACATCTTACTACTCATCAGATCAAATTTCAGACTGCAACTAATATACTCATGAATCTTCAGTGCCCAACAAGGCAACAAGTACTCAGTGCTTGTATGTAAATAATTCCTCCCTCCTTTTGTTTTTCCTTTTCTTCTCAACAATGTACATGCACTATCTGCATACATACATCTAACAAAAGAATAACAAATGGTATCTACAAACTGAGAAATTGTGCAATCAAGTACACAATGCTCTGGAGAAAATTGAGGTAATCTGCTAATTAATCTAGCAGCAAAAAAATCGCTGGTCTGTCTGAAATACATGATGACCAGTTAGTTATTGTTCTGAATTCTAATCACCTAGGCAAGCAATGAAACAATAACAGAATTGTTCACTGCAACCTGCTCCTCTTGAAGTCGGGGAGCGTGAGTGACACCGTCGTCGGGGGCTGGAAGCCCACGGATGCCAACCTCGGTGACAGGATCATCGCCGGGCTGGGCCGGGGGGACGGCACCGGGTCCCTCTTCCTCGACGGCGAGCCGGCAAGCCTCGGCGAGAGGTTGACGTGCTCGAGGGCCCTGGACTGAAGGTCCTGCGGGTAGTCGCGGACGCACCGGATGCGGGGGCCCGTGCCCGTCGACCACCGGCACGTCTGGTGGTTCTTGCCGTAGTCAGCAGCGGCACCACCACTCGCCGGTGGCAGCGGCAGCTCCTCCTTCTGCTGCTGCTCTGAACTTTGCGCCTCTTCTTCGGTTTCAGTGTTAGTGTGGGTGTCAGTGCCATCCTCCTCTGCTTCACTCATGTTTCCGTCGCCGGTTGTCCGGTGACCATCGTCATCTTCCCGAGTGTCGTCGACCTCGGGTTCGCTCATATGCTCATCGGCAGCTGCACCTTCTGCGTTGTGATCTGCTCCGTCGGTGTCGTCCGAGACGGCGGCGTCAGGCTGAGCGTCAGGCTTGCTCAGCAAGGGGTACTCGTCAAATTTATCGATCGGGCATTTCTGAAAGAAACCATAACGTTCACATGTCATTACAGTTCTGAATATTGCAGTAACACTCTATGTGACATGTAGACTAATGTGAAATTTGCTGACATTTACCTTGACATCGGTGAGATCGACGTCGTTCTCCTCAAGATAGCGGATGAACTCTCTGAAGTTCTCTTCGGTCGGAAGGTAGTGACCGCTGTACGGCCATATGGCCTGACGAAAATAAGCAACACCGTCAGTTATGTCCGATAAACTTTTCTGAATGCACATTGAACTATGCTGTTATTTCATTGTACTAAACTAGAGTTGTCTTTTGATATGAACATACCTTTAGGATTCCTTCTTTGACCACTAATCGTCCTGCAGATGTTATGGCTCCACCGGCCAGAAAACTAGAGTGTTGAAATGACCCTTTCTTCTTCTGCTCATAGCCAAAACCGAAACAAGAACTTCAGAACAAATGCAGCAAGCAATTGTATCACAGTTATCTGAGTGTAGGTGTTACTGAAATTGCAATCTAGTTAACTGAAAGTTATGTTTACCTGACCAACATAGAGTGCCTTGGTGGTGCTGAGGACGAAAATCCACTTGGAATCATCCGAAGTGTGCACAATAACTCCATCTTTCTTGTACACAAGTTTTCCACTCTCCATTACAACTTCATACTCTTGCCTCTCTTTCTGCAATTCGGAACAGAAAACACAAGACAAAGGATCAGATTGATCATTCAGTTATTCAGGTTACTGAAATTTGAATGTAATGCTACTTTTTTTAATTAAAAGTGTTTAGGTTGAGGAACATACTGGTCCAAGGTACTTGATGCATTGGCTCTGAAGTTTATTCCTAGGGCATTTCTCGAGATTTACTTCTTTGCCGTCCCCTACGTCCAACCTGTGCATTTCATTAAAGAAAATGCCTTTTATTTTTCCCATTTTTAAACTGACTAAACAAAAAAGAAACAAAAACAAAAAAAATCCATGTTTAATTACCAATAGAAGAACGGCTCTGTACTCTCACTCCTGGACCAGACATCATAGTAAATATGCAAATTGTGCCCATATCGATGCCTCGGGTCAATCTGCCAATACACACATACAAAAGCAGCAGCGGCATTAGTAAACTAGTAATCACTTGCAGCAATCTCACTAGATCTTATTAATTAGTTTAGTTCCTAGGTTAAGTAGCACGTGACGTACAGCTTCGAGCCAGTGCTGCAGCGCCAGCTTCTGCGCCTTCCCATTCTTCGACAACCCTTTCCCAAGCTACGGAAACAACCAAGCAAGACTCGCGTCAGCAGCTGCGATTCCGATGCATCTCAAGAGCATTTCTGACGCATCAACAACTGTAAAGTGTAATATACCTTGGCCGCTCTGGTCCTGGCTCGTGCCCACCGCGACGCCGCCGTCTCGGGCTTGTCGCCGTTGAAGAACGAGATAGAGCTGTGCTTCAGAGACGCGAAGTCCAGCGCCTTCCACCTGCAGCAATCATCAAATCTTAGTCAAACCTGAATTTTTCAACTAGGTGATTGGCCGTTCCGATGCTCACGAACTCAAGAAACGGGTGCGAACTACGAACCAGAGCTCCTCGACGACGACGGCGCAGTCGGCGAGGTTCCGCCGCGTCCGGTAGCTCTTGTACACCTTCTGGAGCTTCACCGCCGCGGCGTCGAGCTCGCATTTGGGGCTGGAGGAGACTCTGGGGCTTGAAGATGCCGTGAAAATCATTTCTGAATCCCTCCGGTCGTCGTTGACGGCGACGTAAATTCGACTCAGCCTAGAACCATGGTCCAATGAAGCTACTGCGTCCTCTGCTCCTTCCCAATGTTTGAAGCTCAGTGACTGCATCAGCGTGCCCTTGGAGAAGCAGAGCTTCCCCTGTTCATCCCAGGGAGGGGAGACTCTGTTCACCATGGTGCTGTCCTTCGTCCTCGGGTTGCAGATTTCGACGCCAAGAACTTCAGGCCATGCGTCGCTCAACAATCCCATAAACTGAAAACTTGTCCTGCAAAATTTAATTTCAGAGTTGCAGATTCAGTTTCAGGTGTAACAGTGATCACAAACAACTTGGAACTTGGAAGAAGAGGGACAGAGCGAGAAAACAATTCTGCTCTCATGACATGGTCAAAGTCAGAGAGAAGAATGAACTGAACCAAACAAGCATTAGGAACAAGCCGCCGGCAGAAACGACTCGAGACCAACGCATCCAAGAAATTCCACGGCTGGCACCACAGCAGCATAAACAAAAAGGTAAATGCAAAAAAGAGCAGCCAAGCCTCTAAGCACGCAGTTTTACCTAAGAAAAAAATGTCACAGAGGCCTAAATATATGATCTTTATCCAGGATTGCTGCATTCGACGCCGCAGAAAACAGAGCGAAAGACGTAATTGCGCCAAATTTATGGCCTGTTTTACATTGAACCGAACAAGATCCATGGCACCTGACGAACCTCGAATCCTCGTGCTGGTGCAGATAAACCTATCTACAAATTGTGTGAACTCAGCTCCAGAAAAACATGCCAGATCGAAGAAGGTTGAAACTAAGAACGCAGGGGCATTAAACAATATGCAGAAGCTTCAAAGGTCACAATTTGATGCAAAATTCTGCATTTAGCTCTCCATGGTGGTATTCTATTTTTTTTTTCTAGGATGAAGAGTCATCCAAGAAGAAACTAAACCATTAAAAAGAACATTACATCACACACTAAGCAGCAGCTAGATTTCAGAGTGGCCACAAAGATTACATTCTGAGTAAAGAACTCTGCATCTAGCAGTTCATACACTAATTCCAATCCCCGTCAAGAACCCAGATGTCCCCAACCAAGAGCGAGACTAGATCAAACAAGATAGCAGCAAGAACTCCATGCTCCTTACCTGGTGGTCTTGGAGCAAGAACAGAGTCGTTCTCCAAAAGCACAGAAAGAGCTGAAATCTTGCGAGCGGCTGAGTGAAATTAATCTTTGGAATTAGCTGGAGTGAGATGTGGCTAGCTGCTGGTGTACTGCAACTTCAGGGCTGTCACTTCTCCCTCTCATATATATACCGAAATCTAGGTCTGGACCCGCTCCAGAGTGGGCCGGCCCCTCCCCCAGAAACGTGGAAAATTGAAGGAGTAGGCTGCTGCAAGAATTGTGTTCTGCAAGAAATCTCAGAGTCTTCGGTCACGGCTGAAGTTGCAGCTGCAGCAGCAGTTTTCAACTGCTTGAATTGAATGTCCTTTCAGTTTACACCTCGTCAAACCTCTCTTTTCAGTATGGCGAAGGGAACAAATTAGAGGTAGTACTACTTCGTTTTGATATTGGAGTTATCTATCATAAACAAGATACTGAAAATCTTCAAGATGCCCATCGTAGCAAAATCAACTTAATTTTTATTTTGCTTTCGCCCTACAAGACTTAAGTTAACTTGGCCCTAGCCTAGTAAATTGGGCTGTAAGAATTATTAAACAGTGAGTGGCTTTGAAGGCTAATTATACAAAATATCAAGCACTCTTTGCATAGAACTCGTGTTGGCGATCGTTTGGTGTCCAGTTGATGCTGTACACATGTTTCCCACTAGAAGAACGATGTTCAATTTACGCATACAAAATATTGAGTCCGTTATCTTGTCATGCGAATGATTACATTGGAGAGAGATGTCTGATGGGTATTTATGCCCAAACTTTGGAAATGCAAATTTTCTGGATTATCATATCCAATAGTAATCTCGTTACAATTAATAATCTCAAATACCCAAGCCAACATACATGATACAGTTCTAACAATTGCGCTCACCACCTTCCAAAAAATACTAGCATTGACTGTGTTACAAACTACCTGTATAGGAAAAGCCATTGCAACTTAAATGTGTATTCTGAACAATATATCCCATTCGGTCATAGAGGAGTGTCATTTTGAACATGATATGGTCTCCAAAGCACTGCCTTGAGCAGAATTTCTACTGTAAAATCTACAACGTCTTATAAATCATAATAGTACAAATTTACGGACAACCAGATTTTGAAAACGTTCTGCACTCTTTAGTCTGTGATCGGATGGGCACGCAGAAAAGCCTAATGATGTTTCTGTTTCTTTTGTCTTTGAGTTGTGGTATAAAATAGCACCAAATGGGCATAATGGCACTGGACCATGTACCGGACCATAGTGGATCGAACTGGAAGCGTTCAAAGACCAAAAGCAGTAAGAGGCAGAGGCATTCATGAATGCATATGGTATCCCTCGTAGCATAGCGATGAGACAGGTGCCGGTGGATGAGTTGGTGGTTGGCAGTGCAGCATGAAAGCAACCGATGAACCAGTCGTGCTCCCGGACTTGATCCCACCGGTCTGTACACTGCATCCATGCGTGCTTGCACTTGTGGGGCGGTCAAGGTGTTTGATCCGCCTGGGACGACGCAACCTCAGTTAATCACGTCACATACATACATACATACATACATACATACATACATACGTTCGGTTGTTCGCAAGCCCTGTTTGGAAGTGCTGCATTTGAGGGCCTTGTCCGCGATGTATGTGCGAAAGGAATTCGTTATTTGGCATGTACAAATGATCAAGAAAATGCCATATGTTTTGATTTCCACGAAGCAAAGTTTGACGTCTCTAGCGCATCGTCATGGATGACACACATTTTTATAAGGGGCCTCCTTCACTGGTCTTTTGCTTATGAGGTAATCTAACATAGATAAGATATAAAGTATAGATAGAGGGTAGCTTCCAGAGGAGATGAATAAGCATCTTGTAAATAGCTTCCAGAGGAGATTAAATCACCTAACACACCTTAAAAAGAAACAAAAGCCAGAGAGAAACTAGTTGCTAAGGAAATTTCCAAGCATAACTCTTATAGGTGTAAGTGAACTCTAGGTTCAATTGGCACATATCGCATGAGACAGCACCATAGAAAGAAAACAACTTGAAGGAAGAAGATTTTGATAAAAAGCAACATTGAAAGAAGAAATTCTCTAAATTGATGATATAGAGGAAAGAGAATTCAAGAATTATGTATATACATTTGTACGTAAATTGTATGCCTCTAGCAACCAGAACAACATCTTCTCAAGATGGGAAATTTTTTAGCACACAGCCGAAACGAAAAGACAATCGGAAAGAGAAAAACTCGCAACGAAGCAAGAGAGCAAATAGACGGAGAATAGAAGTAGATGAAAACAAGCATCAGAAGAAACAATTTCTTCATTTTTTTTACAGAGGACAACCCTCTTTTCAGCAGATTACAAGATATTTTTCTCACAAATAGCTCTCACTTATTACAAAGGCTAAATTCTCATTTCCTCTTATCTAAAACCTATCTCTCAAGGCTCAAATGGCTGACTTATCCCTCCACACAGCCCTACCTCTCTATTTTTAGGTCTAGAGGGGCAGCTTAGCCCTTAAGTTTATTTATTCCCAAAATACCCCTCACTTTCAATGGCCTCCTACCTACTATCGGGGCATTTTGGTTCATTTTTCGCTCCATCTATTGGACGACCGTGATGTTTTCATGACTTAGCTTTGCCTCGACGCAAGTTTCACGATGATGCCATGTGCACTCTATTTTTCCACAATTTTGAGGCCAAACCGCGAAACCGCCTCTCATGCTTCTCAAAACGTGACTCACTGCCACTTGTATACACCTTATGCAAGCATCCCGATGTTGACACGTGTACTCTATCTTGCGATCTTGATCGCCGGCAAGTCTCTCCTGCTCCCGATCCCTCAGGCCGCCTTATCACTTACACCGGCATCCCCTTCGTTTGACTTTATCGACACATTATTTTCATCCATCTTCTCATTCTTTTCTTGACCTCCATGTGTACAGCTAGGATCACCCTTAACTCTGCTCGGCCTCCTTGATCGTCTGACACCAAGCACACCGCTTGGCCCTAATCATCCCGCCATCGACCGCCAAGTTGCATCCATCATCTGCACAATATTAGACAAGCAAACACATATATTCACCTCCATTACAGATTAGTCTATAATCTAAAATCCTCAGTTAAAGCATATCTTAGGAAAATCGTGAACGTCGGATGTTCCGGCGTTGTCAGCTTCTGAACGCCGGACCATTCGACGTGTACTTCTTCTCTGGATCAGCCATCTTGCAACCTCTCTGCAAGAAATGCTCCAGTGAAGCACACGACGTTCACCCCTTTGAGTGCCAAACTATCCGGCGAGCACAAGTTCACCAGAGCCAGTTCACAACCTCTCTGCAAGAGAAGTTTCAGCGTTCACTTCACTTCATCACTGGACCATCCAGTGTACTCTTCCATTTTTGCCTCTAGGATGAAATACTTCGGCATGTACATTTCCCATTGCCAGACCATCTAGCATGTACATTCTTGCCAGAATCCATTTTGCAATCTCTCTGCAAAAAATAGTCCAGCGTACACCTCACTTTATTGCTAGATCATCCGGTGTACACTTCACTTTCTGCCTTTGGTTTGAAAAGCTCTGGCATGTACAAAATCCCAGGCGCCAGACCATCTGTCGTGTATAATTTTCCTGGACTTAGAGATAAAATGCTAACTCCATTTTTCTTTGCAACTTTGGTTAGTCATGATCATACTTGCAATACATAAAACATGTTCAAGAAATCTCACAAATCAACAAACCAAAATAGTAACATTGTCAATCGCTCATCACATATATGCCAAGCTCATTTCAACTTGGTTTCACAATCTCCCCCTTAATGAGTGTGTTGACAACCCTCAAAGCACAAATATTTTGGTTTGAAAACTTGCAACAAAACAAGTTCATCCGGTTGACCAAAAACTCAAGAAAGAGAAACAATGTCACTTGGCATAAGAAGCATCGCAAAAGCTCGAAGAGAGGCAAAGACAAGACAATTGCAAAAACTCCCTCTAGATGAATGCACACATTTCAGGATTCTTCTTCTTTGTGATTTAGTGCATATGTTCACCCCCTTTAGCAACGCAAACATCAAGGACAAAAACTCCATGAAAAAAAATATAAATATGCAAACCTAATGAGCTTTCACAAGTATACCATCATTTTCAAAAGCTAAAAGCATCAAGGGGCTTTGGAGAGTAGAATGTGGAGCTCACAATCGCATAAAGACTCAAAAAGAGACAGTGACATATGAGCATAAAGCTTGACAAGCTAATCCTGAATAATTGTTGGCGCATTTAAGTTCATATAGCCGAATCATGTTAAAAGAGACTACCACAGCATCCACTTGTGCCGAGGCAATACAAGCATTAAGAACTAGCTAACTTCAATCTCAAACTAGGCAAACATGCATTTATGACAGTAGGCTTTGCAAACGTTCACATATAAAACCCAGACTTAGATGAAGTGATTAAAACATAATTGAGCATTTAGGCACATGATTTAGTGATGGATCCTTCTATGACCCATCACTTATATAGCCTTGGGTTGGGACATGACCATGACTCGTCACTAATAACAGCTCATCATTGACGGGTCATAAAGTTACCCGTCACTTATTACATTAATGATGGGTCATAACTACACTTGTCAGTAACATATAACACATTAGTAATGACACCAGTCATAAGTAATGAGTCATGTTACGACCCATTACTTATGACTTAGCATTGCTAATGAGTCTCCCTATGCCAGTCATAAGTGATGGGTACTCTGATGACCCGTCACTGATAACTTAGCTCTGGTATTAGAGCTAACCAGCTACTACACACCCAACAGTTATAGAGACTCAACAATACTCTCTAATATCTTGTTGATTTAATGTTTGAATTGTTGCTAGGTCTTTGAAGGTTTGCGTCTCCCCCTTTCCTCCTCTTCTAACCCCTATTTGGTAGATTTTTTGTGCTTTGAGTGGTAATAAACCATTTTGTATCTTTATCCAAAATCTTAGTACAAGTGAGTTGTATTTATGTTAGATTTGGTAACAGGTTTGCCCGATCTACCGTGAGATGCCACAGATCTAGTGTAATTGTATGGAATTTTTCATCACATACTTAATAACATAATTAAGGTAATTTTTAATGAAGAATGAATATTTTTACATTGTAGATGGAGGACAGAAGTTGGATGTACCTTGAGATCCGGACTTGTCTAGAGTACCTGAGCGGGGTGAAGTATTTCGTGATTGCTGCTTTAGTGGATATAAAAGATCATGGTAAAATGACAATGTATTGTCCATGTCACGATTGCAGGAATGATAAGAAGTTCCTGAAGCTAAACAATATTCATGCACACTTGGTCATGCATGGATTTAAAAAGAACTATGCAGACAATATGGATCAATGACTTACACCAGGTGATATGGATCATGATCTCAGGGACGAGGACATATTAGGTTTCATTATAAATTATCTCATGGATTTTGTGGAGAATATGGACCAGATGGTATGGATATTGAGCGACATGACGAGTATAATAATGGTGAGTTTGCTAAATTCTAGGAATTTGTGCGAGATTCCAAGGCACCCCCGTTATCCTAACTGTTATGAGAAGTACACGCGGCTATTTGGGACCTAAAGCTTCTATATCTGAAGGTAACCCATGGTTAAATTGATAAGAGTTTCAAAGCATTTTTGGATCTGCTAAGTGACATGCATTGCTTGAGGGGAACTTGGTGCCTGAAGACGTCTATGACGTGAAGAAGATAATTTGTCCTTTAGGACTGGAAATACAAAAAATACATGCATATAAGCAGGATTGTATTTTGTTTTGTGGAGAGTATGCAGAGCTGTATCAATGCCCCATTTGTGAAACCTATCGATATAAGCGTAGAAATGATGGTGGTGGCAGGGATGGAGGCAAGAAAAGTAAAGGGCCTCTAAGGAAGGTGGTGTGGTATTTTTCTATAATTCTCTATCTGAAGCATTTGTTTGCTAACAGAAAGGAGGTTCAATGGTGCGTTAGCATAAGGAGGGTTGTAAGAACAACATACTGATATAGCACCCGGTGGATTTCGCTCAGTGGCGAACCATTGATTTCACATTTGGTTGGTTCACTGAAGAATTAGGCAATATTAGGTTTGCTATGAGCACAGATGGCATGAATCTATTCGGTAACATGAGTACCTCACATAGCACCTAGCTTGTCGTATTGTGATCTACAACCTTCCATCCTGGCTTTGTAATAAGTGAAAATACATTATGTTGTCGATCTTGATATCATGAACGAAACAACCTAGCAACAATATTGATGTGTACCTTAGGCTTTTAGTCGATGATCTTAAGAAACTTTAGTTGGAAGGCGTTGAAGTTTGGGATCAGTACAAGCAAGAGTACTTTACCTTGCACGCCATGTTGTTCATCACGTCACCATCAATGATCTTCCATCACTTCATAACTTGTCAAATCATAGCAAAAGAAAAAGTGAAGCTTGCCCCCATTGCTTAGATGACACATGCAGTTTGAGGTGAACAACTAAAAGAAAATAGTGTACATGCGGCATTGACGTTTCCTTCCCAAGAAGCACCAGTACCGAAACATAGACAAGAATTTCGATGGCACAAGGGAGAAAGCATTACCGCCAAGACATTTTAGCAGGAAAGATGTCCACAATCAGGTTAAAAATATCAATGTTGTCCTTAGCAAGTAAAAACGATCCTCCAAGGATGATGAAAAAAAGGAATGTGGAACAAGAAATCAATACTATAAGAACTAGAGTATTAGGAAAAATTAGATGTTCGTCACTCTATCAACAAAATGTATGTAAAGAAGAATATCTACGAGAGTCTGATTGGTATATTGCTCCAAATGAAGGGAAAAGAAAATGATCATGAGAACACACGAGCTGACCTTGAAAAAATAGGCTTAAGGTCGGAGCTCCATGCACATGATATGAACAAAGGAAAACACTTACCACCGGCAGCTATCACTCTCTTCAAGAAGGAGAAAAAAGAATTCAATGAGTTTTTGCACAGTGTGAAAGTTCCCTCCGGTTACTCATCCAACATCGCAAGACTTGTTTTGGTGAAAGAGCTAAAAATGTATTTCACCATGATGAAGTCCTATGATTGCTATGTGATGATGATGTCACTGCTTGCGATAGCTATCATGAATAGCCTCCCAATTAAGGTTTGCGAGGCTATCTTGAGCCTGTGTTTTTTCTTCGGTACAATTGAACAATAGGTGCTCGATCCAGACTCCCTAGAGGAACTAGAGAAAAGACACTTAGAGACTATATGTATTTTTAAGGTGTATTTTTCACCATTATTTTTTGACATCATAGTACATCTTACTGCTCACCTTGTGAAGGAGATACACTACCTTGGCCCTGTGTTCTTGCACCACATGTTTCCATATGAGAGATATATGGGCGTTCTCAAGTCGTACGTAAGGAATTGAGCCTTTTCCGAGGCATGCATCGTGCAGGGTTACATGACGGATGAGGTATTGGAGTGGTCTGTTAATTACATTGATCCAAATAACCCAATTGGCGTGCCTAAGTCTCACCATGAGGGGAGGCTCACAGGTGTAGGGGTTCTGGAGAAGATGACAATAATTCCTAATCTGAAGGCATACGACCAAGCTCATGTCCTCGTGTTGCAACAAATGAGCGAAGTGTGCCCATATGTCGATGAGCACAAGGAGATGCTACTTGAACATAATCCAGGGCAGACCGAAGCTTGGGTTGCAAGGCAACATATGCGAAGGTTCATGACTTGGTTCCGAGATCGAATCAGACAATCGAGTAGTACTCCTACAAGTACTCTGATAAAAAAACTGGCATTAGACCCGATATACACAATTATGACATATCAAGGGTACAATATAAATGGATACATACATGGTTGCCCAAGATGAGAAGAGCATATATGAGAACAGTGGTGTCTGTATGGATGCTTATGACAACGACTTGCGGAGGGGTACATACTATGGTCAAATAGAGGAAATCTGGGAGCTGAACTACTTGGGATTCAAGATAGCCCTATTTCGGTGCCGTTGGGTACATGGGGCAAAGGGGGTAACTAATGATAAGTATGGATTCACTAGCGTTGATCTCAAACATGTCAGATACATGTCTAAACCCTTCAGACTTGCTAAAGATGTTCGCCAAGTATTTTATGTGACTGACACAACAAAGAAAAAATGCCATGTGATTTTTGCTGGGAAAAGACGCATTATTGGAGTTGCAACCGTCGTTCATGAGGATGAGTTCAATCAATTTGATGAAATCCCCCCTTTTTGTGCTGCAATCATGCCACGCCTTTTGCTGACCGAGAAAACTCTATACCTACACTCCGACCGTGACAAAGGGATCCATTCCAAGAAAGCACAAAAATAGTGAATTTGAATTTGAGTGTCAAATTTGAATTTGTATATATTAAATTTGTAATATTAATATCAAATTTCAATTGTAGGTTTCAATTTATTTGATTGTGTAATATTACTGACAAATTATTTTAGGTTTTAAGTTATTTGAATTTGTAATATTAATGTCAAATTTGTATTTTAGGTTTCAAGTTATTTGAATTTTAGTTTAGCAAAATATTTTTATCTTCACCAGATGGTCTGACGCTCTCATTTTCCTCCTCAATGGATTATAAGTAAAAGGTGATGGGTGATACTTTTCACCCGTCCCTTATTATAAGTAAAAGGTGACGGGTAATACACTTCACCCGTCACCTTTTACTATCTTCACCTGTCACATTTTACTATCTTCACTAGTCACCTATAACCATATATGTATATATATTAAAGTCAAATTTGTATTTTAGGTTTCAAGTTATTTGAATTTTAGTTCAGTAAAATATTTTTCTCTTCACTGGATGGTCCGACGCTCTCATTTTCCTCCTTAGCGAATCATAAGTAAAAGATGACGGGTGATACTTTTCATCCATCACTTATTATATGTAAAAGGTGATGGTTGATACTCTTCACCCATCACCTTTTACGATCGTCACTCATCACCTTTTACTATGTATACATAGGCTGAGTCCCCACCCTCCTCCATGTCATTTTGCATAAGTCATTTCCTGCTTGCCCGCAGCACCCGCTTGCGCTAGGGTACACCATCGCCCCGCTCCACTACGCCTCTACACCACCTGGAGCCTCTCTGCCACCCTCAGAGCCCCACCGCCCTTCTATCCCTGCCACTCTTAGAGCTCTGCTGCCCTTCGCACTTCACTGTATGCCTCCTCCATTGACCTCGAGCAGCCTCTGAGCACCAGGATGTCATCGACCCGCCACCCCGCACGCCACCGCACTCAAAGCACTGCCTCCCTCTGGTCCCCACGACACTCTTCCTTGGCGACCGTGCTCCTCCCCAATGACTGTGCTCTTCTCTAGTAACCTCGGGGCTCTTCCCCAGTGACAACGCTCCTCTCCGGTGATCTATGCCTCCCCAATGACCTCGGCGAGCTCCCTCCCCTTTGCCACTGTGCCGCCCTCCACTTCATTGATGTGCCACCATTGAATTCGGTGCCAACAACCCAGCCGCACTTCTCATTGATGACCTCCCTCCCTTTCACTGGCGCAACTCCGATAAGAACTCGGATGCCCTTCTACCCCACCTTCATGTGACCTCTTTCTATGTTCTAGACAACAAATGTTCATATACAATTTTGCTCGATGATGAATAGATGTGCTGAGATTGGGCATCTTCACTGAATACGCTAGCTTAGGCATGTGGATTCTCTACTTGTTTGGTTGAAGTTGATAGCACCTGGAGGCTAATTGGTGTGATTCTTGGTTATGTTCCTATACACTAAGAAACACCTGATGGATTGAATCTCTAGTGTGTTGCCTACTTTGATCCATGGATTAGTGTTGTTGTGAGTCCAGAGTGTGCTAGATAAATTGCTAATCAAAATTGCAGTTACTGTCATCTTGCAATTTGCTATTCATTTTTATCTTTGTCTCAGCAGTGACTTACCTCTTCTATTATGAGTTTGTATGCTTTGGCTTGGCACAACATCACTGTCCTTGATGAGGCTTTAAATTTTGAGAACTTTGTCCAGGTTCTGTTTACTAGTTAAGAGATTAAAAACACTGCCCAGTCTATGATGTATTTGATAGAACAATTAGGGAGCAGGACTATGATAGTCCTCGGTCAATTGTTATATATTTTCTGAGAGCACATTTATACAAGAAATGTTCTTGCTATTTAGTTCTTGATGTATACATGATGTCGGAAATTGCTTGTTATGCTTTGTTGTCAATCCTTTCCAAGGTCATGTGTAACAAGCAAATTTTTTTATGCTTTTGTATATTTTTATGTGGCATGACATCCATGCTCATATTATCACTTTATGTACAACAATCCAGCTCGTAGTACTCATAGTACTTGTATGGAGTATTAGAGTTGTTATTATATTAGAAGATGGATACTGCCAACCATATTACTTGTCAGGAGTATTAGAGTTGTCATATTCTTTGTTGTTGTTCGAATTAGCTATAAATAGAATCCATTTAGCTAGATTGTGTATCAATTCTCAGTTTTTTCTAGCAAATTATAATCTATTGGTCGATTAAGTACCATGGGGCAGAAGAGGACAACAAACCCT
This sequence comes from Phragmites australis, assembly GCF_958298935.1. Taxonomy (NCBI): domain Eukaryota; kingdom Viridiplantae; phylum Streptophyta; class Magnoliopsida; order Poales; family Poaceae; genus Phragmites; species Phragmites australis. The sequence goes on from NC_084931.1 coordinate 5,795,721, forward strand.
AAGAAACCACAAGCGCAGAGGATGCTCACACTAGAAGGTGCTCCATCACAAGATAGGAGCCCAAGCCCGCACCCGCCATCCACCTCCGATAGCAGCGAAAGCGAGAGCTCGTGGTACAACCCAAGCCCTGTTCCGTACGAGCAGGAGAGCCGATGTCAGGTATATAACCCCAAATACGATCTCACCAAAGAGGTATTGAGATGACTTAATGCATTTTATACTTCTTAAATGGAGGAATATTTTTTTTGTTTATGTCAACTCCCCTTGTTTTCTCTCTAGAGGGTGCTAAGATCTTCACGTTGATCATCTGCGCCATAACCTTCCGCTCTCAACGCATCTTTGACAACATCCTTTGACCTATCACATGGCTGTGAGAAAGTGCAGTCTCCAAGTCAGACAATTGGTAGTGGTGCACGAGCCCGAAAGCCAAGGACACAAACACAGTGGCTGACGGACAAGGTTACCATTACGGGAATTGATGTGGACGTGCTGCCTATGGATGAAAAGACCTTGAATAGATTTTGGAAGGTCGCATGGCTCATTGCTCAGGAGAGGGTGCCAATAACGACTAAGTTCGATGACCTCAGTGACGAAGTGAAGTGGGACTTGTTCGATAATGTTGTCAAGAAGTACTTGGAGTACCCTGAAAACATGAGTGAGCGTCAAACGAATGCCGTAGTCAAGGCAACAATGAAAGCGATTGCGAAACTTCACCAAAGCTTTATGAGCAACCTTGTTAATCAGTACTTAGCTAAAGGGGTGGAGCCCTACGAGAACTATAGGCACTTGAAAGCGGAAGATTAGGAAGCTTTTGTGCAGATGAAGAACTCAAAGCAGTTCAAAAAGGAGAGTAAGGAGAAGAAGCAGTTTTGGGCTAGGAACAAGCACAACCACAGGACCGTTACAACTGGGTACCTGGGGAAAAAAAGGTAAAAAGGCAGGCAAAGAATGAAAAGTTAGCCAAAGAAGACCACGAGAATCCTTGGTTGCAATTCCTAGGATGATCGTAGTCATATTTGTGTACAAGGGGTGAGCTGCCCAAAAGCAGAGAAGTCACTTTTAGAAATAATGAAACCCAGTCAATTGTAGAAAAAGTAAAAGAAAAGACAGCAGAAGCTAGCCAAGGCTCTTTCACTAGGATCAAGGACATGATGTTCTCTTAGCGGCCTTGGGAAACCCAGAGCACTCAGGTGAGGTGTGAGTTGTATCCACAATATAACAAAATAGGTCATCTGTGCCACCCCATCAGTGCCACTTTGGCATGTGACATTAATGAAGTATCAGTGCCAATTTATAACATTCTGAGCCTGATCAACCATTGAGCCGGGTTGAACCGGCACTGATACTCATTATCAATGCCAGTTTCAATTACCAACCGGTACTGATACTTCACTGCTGGTTCGTAAACATAGACCGGCACTGATATAGGGTTTGGACTCGAAATTCACTTCAATAAGCTTTTTTAGCTTGCAAGCCTCACGTCCGACTCTCTCCTAACTACTTTGCGCCATGCACTCTCTCTCCTCATCCTCTCTCTCACTCTGATCCCCTTTGTCTCCTCCTATTGATAGCAAAAAATGGCATCGAATAGTCCGGTGATCAATGCCGTGTCATCGTTGGACTATCCGATGCTTATAGTTCAAATTTGGTGCAGTAAAACATGTTCTTTGTATAAAATAGTCCGGTGAATGATACGGTGAAAACGCCAGACTATCCTGTGTGTAGAAAGTCAGTTTGCGCCAAAAAATTGCTCTTTGGAAGAAATAGTCCGGTGGAGGTTATGGAGTAGCACTGGACTATCCAGTGTGTAGAAAGGTCAATTTGCACTAAAAACTTGCTCTCTGGAAGAAATAGTTCAGTGGAGATTCTGGGATATCACCGGACTATCTGGTGAGAAGAAGAAGGTTGTTTTAGCCGAAAAATGTTCTCTAGTGAAAATTATCCGGTGAGGTCTTCGATGATCGCCAGATCATCCGGTGCATTCAAAAGGTGAACTTTGCAAAAAAAGTTGCTCTCTGCAAATATTGGTCCGGTGACATACTCCGGTGAGTATAAATGTGATGTCGAAATATCTGGTGTGTGTAAGACCGAGTCTTAGAGTTTCAGTCGAGTGAACTCATCGCATGGTCTGGTGTTCTAGAGTTTGTTCTCACCGGACCATCCGGTGTTCAATTCAAAACTGAATCGAAGTGGATTCGTGGATTTGTTCGGATCTCTTTCGCAATTTTGGCCGAATAGGGCGTGTTTAGGGTTGGAATAGAGTCCTACTTCAATTCCCTAGTGTCAAGACCATACCCCCTTTATAAATAGTTGAGGGGTGGAGGCCGATTGCATATCCATCAGTCAATCGCATCTATTGCATCTACTTTTTGTTTTGCCTTTACTTTTCTACAATTTAGGGTTAGTTCTTTGTTGCTATATCGAATCATATGGTTTAGGTGGTAGTTCTTTGTTGATTTGCTCGTAAATCGTCCGAACGGCGATCCCCAAGGTTGCCGGTCGAAACCTTTGCTTGTTTCCTCATAAATAAGTCGCGCGTTGCTGTGAAAAGCGATAAGTATCCTTGACGGAAACCGTGTTGGCGAGGTGTTGCCCAATTCCGCGCCAACACAAATTGGCAACTTCGCTGGGGACCGATGATTCTCCATCAACGTCCACACCTAGGGTTTCGGTGTTGACACCCCCTACACCCTGTTGCGCCATGTCTAAGGGGGAGGGAGACGAAATCAACATGGTCAATATCATCTCGCCTACGCTTGAAGAACTTCCCGAGGAGGATCGCCAAGCTTTTGAAGCTCAAAAGTGGGAGGTTGAGACGATGGTGCTTGCATGCTATCAGAAAACACGTCAAGGTGTCATCAAGAAGGGCGATCCGATGTCAATTGTCTATGCCAAGCATGAGGTAAAGACCGATGTAAGTGATTATACTCATGATTTCAAAGAGCAAATTACGCATATGGTAGATCAGTCTGTTGGTGTTGCTATGTTCAATAATTCTGAAACATTGGTTAAAAGTCTAGATCATGTACTATCTAGTCGTGTTAGGGCTTTGTTTATTGAATTGCTAGATGAAAAAGGTAAAAAACAGCCCTAACTACATGATGCTAGCACCTCAAATTCCAACAATGGTAATCAATTTCAGCAAATACCATTAGTTTCATCGGCACAATTTGCAACACCTTTGCCTATACTATAAAATATGCCAATGCAACAAACTCATAGCCTACTCAATGTTGGTCCGATGGTATGGTAACGCCTCCGTTTAATACACCGAGTACTAGCAAGCCAGAGGTGTCCTCATTTGTTTTCCCGGTTCCGACTACTTCATCTAGCACAACTAGTTTGGTTCAGTATGTGGCCAATAGCTAGGTTGCTGAAATTTTAGCAAGTATGCCATTAGTTCCTTATAACACCGTGGCATATAGCACACCCCCTACACCCCCACAAGGTACCGGCATACCCTATGGTCCGTTGCCAGATACTTACTTCAATATGCCTTCACAAAATACTCCACACATGCAACACGTGACTTCACACTCTTATGATACGCCAGAACAACAATCTTTTAGGTCGCAACCACATGCTAATGCGTCATCCAATCGGCCCATGGCTGAAACACTTTTTTGGCCTAAAAGCATCAAAGAGCACATGACTAATATTTTGAGGGAACATTTTGGGGTAGCACTCAAAGGTAAATCACGTGTTTATAAAAAACCATACCTTGATTATTATGACACAATTCCATATCCACGTGGGTTTAAGGTCCCTGATTTTGTTAAATTCAACGGGGAAGATGGTAGAACTACAATGGAGCATATAGGTCAATTTCTTGCACAATGTGGTGAAGCCAGTAGTAGTGATGCTTTGAGATTGCGTTTATTTCCTTTGTCACTTTCTTGCAATGCATTTACTTGGTTTACTTCACTTGCGCCTAACTCTATTCATACATGGGCACAACTTGAGCAAAAATTTCATGAGTATTTATATACTGGAGACACGAAATTGAGGTTAATTCATTTAACATCGGTCACACAAAAGTATAATGAGTCTATTTCTGAATACATTAGAAGATTTAGAGATACTAAAAACCGATGTTTCAATGTTTCGCTCTCCGATAGAGATCTAGCTGAGTTAGCATTTGTTGGGTTGCATGCACACATCAAAGAGAGGTTAGAGGGGCAAGAATTTTCAGATGTGAATCAAGTTTTGCAGCGGGCTCTGGCTCAAGAAAGCCGTGCCAAAGAACATAGAAAGATTCAAAGGTTTAGTGAAAAACACAAGGTGGATCGTCCAGGTGTTAATGTAGTTGAATATGAGGATGATTCGTCAGATGATGATAGCATGGATGTGTGTGTAGCCGAATGGGCATGGAAGTCCAAATCTAAGCCATTCGTGTGCTCTGCATTAAAGCCGACTCCACAAAAGAATCGACAAGAAGAGATGAAATTCACATTCGATGTCACTAACTGTGATAGGATATTTGATTTCTTGTTACAAGAAAAGCAAATTAGTTTGTCTCCTAATCATGTTATTCCATCACTTGAGGAGATTAAGAAACGTGCATACTGTAAATTGCATAATTCATATTCTCACGCTACTAATGATTGTAATATTTTCTACCAACAGATTCAATCAGCCATTAATGAAGGACGATTGAAGTTTGCTGAAAATTCTAAGATGAAGCTAGATGATGATCCATTCCCCGTCAACATGATAAACTTTGAAGGGAAGAAGGTCTTGGTTCGGCCGTCTCAAGCCGGATCGACTAAAGGCAAGAGTGTGATCATTGCTAATGATAATGTAAGGCCAAGGATGATCAAACCTAAAAGTCCAGAAATATGCCGTTGGAAAGTGAATTAAGATAAAAACAAAGCTTTTAAGAAGCACGAGAAGCTAAAACTTACATTTGATACACTTTTGGCTAAGTGTGAGAGTGGCAAGGTTGGCCAAAAAAGGGGTAGCTTCCCGATGCTCTTAAACGTCCAAGATCACCTTCGAACCGTGAGTTTGAAGGGAGGAGGAGGCAAGGGAGGATAATATTGCAGCAGCTCTGTTCCCTCCTTTCGGGCCACCAATGCCTATGATATGGGGGTCTCCTCCGATGGTTTGTCCTCCATGTCCGCCGTGGAGTTGGTGTGCACCTTAGGCACCACCTTCTATGCCATTTGCACCATTTCACCTGGGGTGGACAGCATCATGACCTTCGACATTCGACAGACTATCTCGTCCTAGACAATACCGTTTTGATCCCAAAAATCAATCAAATGATAGGAGGAATAGGAGATATGTTAAGAAGGTCTATCATTTGTAGAATACGAGTGTTTCTAATGAGAAATCAGATCTGGAATCAAAAGAAAAACAGCTGGTTATTGATGAAAGCAAAGTGCAAAAGCAATCAGCTAATGACGGATCAATTGGCAACAACAAAGGGGAAGTTGTAGGAGTGGTTGGTACTGATCTTGACCTTAAGGAGGCTCCACCTACAGTAGTACAATAGCCCATGGCACCAGATGTTCAAGAAGCCACTTCTAGTTCAAAGCCAATCGCTACTTTAGACGATCGGAAGGTTGAAAAGGAGAAGTCCTTGCTGCCCGGGACTAAGCCGCAAGCACAGTGGTGTCCTAGGGGCCTCTCACATTCCCAAAAGAGGAGGCTACAAAGGTTACGAAAGAAAGAGTTGGGAGAAGCACGAGCTGAAAAAGTGAGAGATCAAGTATTCAATGAAATCAAGCCGATGATGCCTATTCGGCAAGAATGGAGAGTGAAGCAAGTCATAGAGCCTATTGTGTTATCTAGTGATGATGAAGATGATATGCTAAGAGACTCTCAAATTCTTAGGGATGGCACTCTGCCGATGATAATATGGATATCAATATGGTTTTTGTTTTACCATTGGAGTTTCGAGCTGTGGATGAAGAGGTTGCTCAACTAAATCTTGGTCCGAAGGAAGCTATATCTGAAAAGCCCAAAGAATCAAGCCAACATTTGAGACCATTGTATGTCAAGGAGCATATTGATGGAAGGTCAATTTCGAGAATGCTAGTGGATGGTGGAGCCACCGTGAATCTAATGCCATATTCAGTTTTCAAGAAGCTAGGGAAAGAAGACAAAGAGCTTGTAAAGACAAACTTGGTGCTTAATGGCTTCATCGGTGAGCCTACGGAGGCAAAAGGTGTAATTTCCATAGAGCTCACCGTTGGGAGCAAGATGGTCCCTACGGCCTTCTTTGTCGCCGACGTGCAAGGTAACTACAACGTTCTATTACGCCATGATTGGATTCATGCAAATCGTTGTGTACCTTCTAGTTTGCACCAATTCTTGATTCAATGGGTAGACGATGAAATAGAGGTTGTACATGTGGATATATTGGCTTTTGTTGCTTTTGCTGGTGCTTCGGTAGATGGCAACATGGGAATGTTCAGTGTCTCTCCAGTCAAGACCTTTCGGGGTATGATTTTCTTAGTGTTACTAGAGATGGTTTTGTACCCGTGTTTGTATAGCCGATTTCTTCATCTCGACTTAGCAATGTAATGTTATAAATGGATAAACAAAATAATTTAGAATGGTTGCAACAGCGTGTGGAGCAATATCGGTCTAAAAAGAATGTTATTTGTGGGACTATTGATGATTTTGATGAGATAGAAAATCTTGGACAAGTTTTTCATTGGCTGATCCATTAGAAGAGGTAGATATAGGAGATGGTACTGTTCCTAGACCGACATTTATGAATAAAAACATGCATGATGTTCAAAAAGGTGAAATTATTGCATTACTCAAAGAATATATTGATTATTTTGCTTGGGAGTATCATGAGATGCTGGGACTTAGCCGTGAGCTTGTAGAGCATCGACTTCCCATAAAATCGGGTTTTAGACCTCACAAGGAACCGGCTAGAAAATAGTGGTAAGTTTAGAGTATGCATTGATTTTAGAGATTTAAATAAAGCTACTCCTAAAGATGAATATCCTATGCCCATCGCCGATATGTTGATTAATGATGCTTCAGGTCATAGAGTTATTAGTTTTTTGGATGGTAATGCGAGATATAATCAAATTTTCATGACCAAAGAAGATATGTCTAAAATGGCTTTCCGTTGCCTAGGTTTTGTTGGTTTATTTGAATGGGTTGTTATGACATTTGGTTTAAAGAATCCCGGTGCTACTTATCAAAGAACTATGAATTTGATCTTTCATGATTTGCTTGGTGTCTTCTTGGAGATTTATATTGATGATATTGTTCTCAAATCATATGCTATGGATAGTCATTTAGCCAATTTGCATTTAGCTTTTGAAAGAATGTGTCGGTATGGTTTAAGGATGAACCCACTTAAGTGTGCTTTTGGTGTATCGGCGGGCAAATTCTTAGGTTTCATAATACATGAAAGAGGCATAGAGATAGATCCTAACAAAATAGCGGCTATAGATAAGTTGGGAGCACCACAATCAAAGAAAGAGGTCCAAAAATTTCTGGGAAAGGTCAATTATTTGAGGCGTTTCATATCTAACTTATCCGGCAAGATTAGTGCTTTTACTCCCATACTTCGGTTAAAGAAAAAAGCCGATTTTACTTGGGGGGCAGAACAACAATGAGCTTTTGATGACATCAAAAAATATTATCATCACCTCCCATGTTAATGGCGCCCAAGGCCGGGATTTTGTTTCGGCTATATGTTGCTGCACAAGAGACTAGGCGTCAAGCTTAAAATATATGATGTTGGATGGTGAATTATATCGCTGAACTATAGATAGGTTGCTTCTAAAATGTCTAGGTTCGGAGCAAAGTAAAATTACTATGGGTGAAGTACATGAAGGTATTTGTGGAACACATCAGTTGGCTCACAAAATGGTATGGTTGTTAAGGAGAGCTGGATTTTATTGGCTGACTATATTTGATGATTGCTCTAAATATTACAAAGGATGTGAAGCATGTCAAAAGTTTGGTGATATACAGTTAGCTCCTGCTTCAATGTTGAATCTTATCATCAAACCATGGCCGTTCCGAGGATGGGCTTTGGATTTTATCGGCCAAATTCATCCTTCATCTTCCAAAGGTCATCGCTTTGTTTTGGTTGCTATGGATTACTTCACAAAGTGGACCGAGGTCATTCCCTTGAAGAACATGACACACAAAGAGGTAATCAAGTTTATTTTGGAACATATTATTCATAGGTTCGGTATTTCGCAAACTTTAACTACAAATCAAGGTTCTTCTTTTATTTCTCATCAAGTGTGTGAGTTTGCTGAATCATTTAGAATTAAGCTTCTCAATTCCTCACCATATTATGCTCAGGCTAATGGACAAGCTGAGTCTAGCAATAAAACTTTGATTAAACTTATAAAGAAGAAGATAGAAGAACATCCTAAAAGGTGGCATGGGGTTTTGAGTGAAGCATTGTGGGCTCATTGTATATCTAGGCATAGTGCTACTAAGGTTACTCCTTATGAGTTGGTGTATGGACAAGAGGCCGTTTTGCCCGTTGAGGTAAATCTTGGCGCATTGAGAGTAGTACGATAAAATGACTTGTCAGCCGGTGATTATTATAATGCAATGATAGATAGAGTAGATAACCTCAATGATGAAAGGCTTAAAGGTTTGAGAGAAATTAAAAAGGATAAGTTGAGAGTAGCTAAAGCCTACAGTAAGAAAGTAAAGGCAAAATTGTTTCAAATAGAGGATTTAGTTTGGAAGATGATTTTACCTATTGGGTCTAAAGATAATAAATTCGGGAAGTGGTCTCCTAGTTGGGAAGGTTCTTTAAAAGTTGTAGGAACTGTGCCTAGGAATTCATACATGCTGCAATATGTACAAGGAGACAAGATGCCTCACACTATCAATGGGAAATACTTGAAGAAATATTATCCGAGTGTTTGGCAAGATGCTTGAAAAGATAACTATACGTGGCCGGTGTGAATATCATCGTCCTTAGAACATGCATGTATGGCCGATACGTTGTTTGTATCGCCCTAAGTCATAACTTAGAGTAGAAGATGAGCTATTCATGATTATCTTGTGTAAAAATATTTTTTGGTGCGTAAGCTTTACCAAAAAATAGGGGGGCATGTGTTGATAGCAAAAAATGGCACGACCAAATCTTTTTTGTACACATCGGATAGTCCGGTGATCAATGTTGTATCATTGTTGTACTATCCGGTGCTTATAGAAGACATGCTTTCTGGAAAAAATAGTCCGGTGAGGGGCTCATTGAACACCGGACTATTCGGTGCTTATAGTTCGAATTTGCTTGTTTGCTCGTAAAAAAGATGCGCGTCGCTGCGAAAAGTGATAAGTATCCTTGACGGAAACCGTGTTGGTGGGGCATTTCCCAATTCCACGCCAACAGCTCACTATCTCAAATTCTCCTCTTATCATCCACGACAGTGTGAGTGTGAGATAGAGGAGTGAGGAAGCAAGGCGGTGCTGCAACATGTCTACCCACCTGCGTGCACGTTCGACCAAGTATGCACGCAGCCCCATCAGTGAATCTGTGGTGGCGCCCAACACGCGTGATGAATATGGAGACTGCGCCAATGAGGAGCTGACATGCACATAGGAAGTGGCGGTGGCATTATAAAGGCGTAAGTGATGAAAGGATCCACGCGCGACCCAAGCCCTAGGAAATGAACACACTGAAGAAGAAGGGTCCAGGAGCTCTGGCGGCCACAAAAGTGACCAAAAATCGTAAGTACACCTCATCCTTTAGGTATAAGGCTTTAGATTTTGGGGGATTTGCACTTTAGGGTTTTGGATTTAGGGTAAAAATGATATGAGGGTTTCGGATTTGGGGATAAATATTAGGATTTGACTTTAGGTTCTTGAAAATTCCTTAGTCCCCTCCTTCTACTTGCTGTCTGAGCCCCATTCATCCCAATCTGATCCCAAATTGTCCCCAATCCGAGCTGATAAGTGCACACACACACACACACACACACACACACACACACACACACACACACATATGTATAAGGACTAGTTCATGTTCAATCTGAGGCCAATTAGGACCAAACATAACCATAGATAGAAAATCATGAACATGTGTGATGATTAGAATCAAATTTGGCAAGGTCTGACAACTATTACCAACATTTTCATAGTTTTCCTTTATGTTGTGCAGAGCATAAGTTGTCAGAAGTGAAGCTTCATACCACTAGTATTTGAGAAGGCATTGAAGCTAACTTTTGACGTCCAAAGTGAAGATTGAAGAAAATATTGTAGCCGTAACCAATTTTTGTTTTCTTCGCTGGGTTTCGAGAAATCAGAAGAGCAGCCACCATCTGTAATTTGAAGAAACATCAAAAGATCTCAGAGACTTTAGTTCTCATCCAACAAGCTTGCTTTCAACCCAAATAAACTTGTATGATTGTAGTTGATAAAAGTTATGTCCTAAGTAGTGGGTGCTTTTCTTTTGCATGAAGTTTTGTTGGTACCCACCGTCCTCTTTGTCTGTATGAGCAAATGCTGTTGGTCAATAAAATTGAACTACCATTTGCTTTTATTTTCCTTGAGATAATGTTGAGTATAAAGTGATCTGCACTTTGTAAGCTTGAGTTGCTATGGTTTCTTCTGTGCTATTTTCTGTACAGGGGGAGGGTCATCAGTGCCGGCTCATGATAAAAAGCTAGCACCGATAGTCTCCGTATCAGTGCTGGTTCCTTGTAATGAACCAACACTGATATTCATTATTAATGCCAGTTTACGAACATGCATTGATAGTCTGTGACTATTAGTGCTGGTTCAAAAAGCGCCACTAATAAAGTTTTTGAGCCAGCACTGATGACCCTTTCTATAGTAGTGCTTGTTCCCAGGGCTGGAAATACGACTTTCCCAAAGACCTCAGAATGTACAAGAAGAGGAAGTGGTCCTGTGCAGTGGATGTGGATGCATTGACACAAGACATCACCCAGAAAGTTTATGCAAATATCATGCAAACGCTTGCAGCATAGGGAATAGGGAATTCCATCCTAGATGAAGCTAGCCTCGGAACTGCATGGAAGAGTAGCTGCGCCTCCAAGGAGGTTGATTAACCAGTAGCCACTGTGACTGAGCCTGATATGATTGATCTACTAGAAGGGTCCATGCCCTGCAGCCTTGTAGTTAGGCTTGGTGGGTATCACATCAATGTTGCAACGGGTCAGGTGCTTCCAGACGTCCATATCTTACATACGGTCCTGATACATGCTGGTTATGTCATAGTTATGGTGGACATAGTACATAGCAATGCCACCGATCACATGTTGGAGCTCCCCCAATGATGAACTCACACTCTAGGTGAAGCTCTTTGTCAAAGGATCTAGTGGAAGAGGGATGACATCGTGGTCTCCAGCGCTTCTCAGTTTGGACGAGCTTCAAGTGCATCGCCACCGCGACCCTCACTTCCAAAGAAGACAGCTTCACTGCCTTCTCCTCCTCTAGAGAAGCCGACTTCACTACCTTCTCCTCCGCATCTGGTAGGCGCGCTTCTAGCTCCAATTTTGTCTCGCCCAAAGAGCCCAAAGAATAAGGAAAAGGGAGTCAGGAAGAAAGGCTCTAAAAAGCACCTGCTGAATAAGTCGAAGGCCATTGTACTAGTGAAAAAGTCCATAGACATTGGAGCAGTGTGGATTAGAGCCCACACGAAATTTCAATAGGGAAGCCCTTGATGATGGTAGATGACCTTAACAAGGGGCAGGACAAGCATATGCCAACCTGCATAATTACTACGTGAAGACTTCTAGAGACACCAAAGCTCAATCTATAGTTGTACAGTACAAACAACGTCATTTCTTAACTGAAGACGGCTACTTCCTTGTGGGTTTTAATGACTTATATGACCTCTTTAACCTTGATGCCAATGACGTATTGTTATTACGGATCTTCATATTATAAGTCCCTTGAATCCGAATATTTATTAATTAATACTACTAAGTCTTGAATCTAACTATATTCTTATCCATAGATACTTGATCAAAGAAACAAAGAAGAAGAAGGAGCCCATCAGATTTCTTGACTTTGAGGCCATTTCAATCTTGGCCATTGAAATGTATGGTGATATGATGTGGACTATGTGGCTAGGTGTAACACCCTAATTTTCAATTTCCTAAAATGTTATAGAATTTAATTAAGGTTTCAATAAATAGAATAGGTTAAAACCTATTTTCTAAAATAAAATCCAATTTTGACATAGGATATATTTTTTCTTGTGATGCATTCATGCTAAAATAGGCATTAAGGTTTATTTGATTTTATTTGGATTTGATTTTTGGTTTCATTTGGTTTGGATTCACTTAGTTTGAAAAGTAAAGGAATAGAACAGAAATAGAAAAGGAAAAAGAAAAGGAACCTAAACTACCTGGTCCAATCCCCACTCCTTCAGCTGGCCTGCTCTCTCCCTCCCTGTCTCTCCTTCAGTCCGACCTGGCCAGCCGAGCTGAGGCCTGCTCTCTCGTTCTAGCCCAACTAGCCCAGCGCTGCAGCCCGCACACGCTCACCAAGCCGCTCATGCCGAAGATGCCCCACCTCGTTTCGTCTTTGTCCCACGCACGCACCTCTGTCTCCGTCTTTGATTCGACTGCACCGCCTTGTTCGAGTAGGAAGCCACCGCCGCCTAGAGTCCTGACCCACCCCGTGACCTCTCTCCCCACCTATATATTTTCCCTGCGATCCTCTGGTTTTCCCCATGCCTCAACTTGCCAAAACTGAGCCCAATCCACCGAGATCTCGAGCCCGCCATTGGCATGGTCCCTGTGCCACTCCAGTGCCGATGAGCCCCACCCGAGCCACCCAATCACTCCACCTCCTCATTGAAGCTCCTGCTACCGTCAAATTGGTCCCCAGCTAGCAGAACCACTGTACTATCAAGATCCCAAGCTCCCTCGTCGCCTCTGTCGTTGCCAAGCATCTTCCTGAGTCATGTTTCCTTTAGTAAGCCCTTAAACGAGTTCCCCATGAGCACCCGTAGCTATTCCACCACTCACCATCGCCGCTGGCAAGCTGGAGTGCCGTTCGGCGTGTTTTCTAGCCATGTACCACCGTGTCCCGCTTGAAGCCACCGTGTTTCTTCTCTCCGGCAGCCCCCTTCTATCTGTGTCATCTGATCTGATGTCAGTGGCCATGATTAGATCTAGAGAGAACCCTTCGGTAGCCAATAGGCTGATGCCATGTGTCAAACTTGAACCCATTCCACATCTAATCTACGTCATCTTGCACCATCCTTCCACGTCAGCATCTTTGCTGATGTGTCCACCCCTGTCACCATGCCACATCAACCTCAGTGTCCACGTGTCAGGCCCATCAGCTAGCCACGTCATCAATCCAGCCGACTCAATATCGCTTTAGATCTGTTTTAGGGATTTCAAGACCAATGTTTCGATAACATTGAGCAACATTGGGTAAAAGACAAGTGTACTCCTTGATCATATTAATCCTATGTTTTAAATGTTTTATTTTACAAATTGCATGCAATGTCAACTTGATGGGTAGCCACCTCTGTTATGGTTTTCCTAGATATTCCCTTATCATTCCCTTATGGTTAGGTGTCTTTTATGGGTGGAAGCTTAGCCATGCTATCGAGAATATCAGGAAGTGTCTTATACTTGACTATGGTCACTTGTAACAATGATGGTTAATATGGTGATAAATTTGATATAGCAACATGGAACCTTTGGCCTTAAGCAGATAGGTGTTGGTGATGATGGTCATGGTTATGTTGTTAGTTTAGTCTTTACTCAAGTAACCTAAGTAAGGGCCGGTTTGTGGAGCGACAACCCAAGATGTACCGTACCAACCACGAGACTGATATGGGCAAGGCGTGACATACTAGTTAGAGTTCTATCCAGTGTGTGTCAGGTCAGGACAAAAGGGGGCTTTTGGGTTGGAAACATTGTTCTCGTTTTGTAATCCCTGGCGATGAAACCTAGTGGGCAGATACATACTGGATTAGGCTCTGATTAGTGGAAAATATCATATAGTGATTTCTTGGACAACCTCTGTAGAGTGTAAAATTGTTATAATAGTCATGATGGGAGACTTGGATTCTCACATGATTAGTTGGTTGTAATTATGATTTTGGTTATGGTGGTGGAATGGTTATGGTTATGGTTTTGGTTACAGTGTAGTGATGGTTATGGTTTGCAAGGTTAGCCTTAGGTGATGTTTAATGGTTGGATTAATTGGGTTACATTCACTTAATGATTGCTCAATGATTTTAATGCTCAACTTTTTTACTTTACTCACATTTATGCAAATAAACCCTTGTGTTCGCCTGCATTGATATAAGCCTACATATCATTATTCTCTTGTACACTTGTTGAGTGCGTCATATGCTCACACTTGCTAATTTCCCTATGCCATGTGACATGTGTGGTGCTGCTAAGTGAGCGAAGATGTTGAATACTATCAAGACGAGGTTGTGACATTCTAGGCGTGTGTCTCCCAGTCTTGTTGGTCACTAGTGCTTTTTTTCCAATGCAGATATCTACATAGAAGACAATATATGTCAATTGTTGTAAGAGTTAATGATTATTCTATAAAAGCATTACTTTTGTTACTTCACCTGTGACGTCCTTATGTGTGTTGAATATCCTGAACACATATAAGCCACATCTGGTTTTGTCCGTTAAAACCGGATGTGATAGAGGTGGTATGAGCCATACTGACTGTAGGACGCAAGCCTAGATAGAATGGTCATGCCATAAGGTCATATTTTAAAAGTCTATTTTGAAAAACCCATCTCCGTGCTTTTCTGACCTCTCAGATTCTCTCTCCACTTACCTACTCCAATCTATTGAGCAAAATAGATTTCCAATACTCCCTTTCTCAAAATTTTAGTTGTTGAACCATCCCGGTTACTCCGATTAAGAGGGATGCACCTGAAGACCTCATTTGATGCTTCTACCTCGTATGAAGTTGAAGACCCTTCGTTAAAGGAAAGCATCATCCACCACAACACAGAAGACATGAAGATCTATCTCCGTGCTTCTCCTAGTTTTAGTTTTTTGAGCCATATGAGGATTTTCCCCTATTCTTCGATAATGTTAGAGCCATGTTGGTAGTGTGTGTTTATGTTGTGTGCCTTATGTGATTTGGTTTTCCTGTTTGAGTGTTGGAATACATTGTGGGATGCTTTAACATCTGCTAACAACGTCATTCCTTATATATATAGCTTATAGCATAGTTGGATTTTCTATATCCTCAACCTTTCCTCTTCTCTTTAGTCTTGGTCAGATGGTGAACACAGAGAAATGCTAGTTTGGTAAGGATGCCAACCTCAATAACAATGGTAACAACCAGCAGGTGCCACCATAGTTCAACAAGCAGCAACTCTTGATGACACTGGCTCAGATCTTTCAAAGCATGGCTCAGAATATAGAAAGTCTACTACAAATCACAGAGGCTCTACGAGCAGAAGATGGACATAGTCAGCAGGACAACAGGAAGAAGAGGAAGATGTCATTTTAGGAACAAGGAAGCAATGCACGCCCCCGTATATCAAATTAAGCTCCTCAGCAAAGATCTATGTTTTGTTCCAACAATCAATACAGACCTCAACCACAAGCACTTGTTCGGTGCTCAAATTATCAGGCACCTCGTTCTACCCCACCAGCCACTCCTCAAACCAAGAATAGCATAACTACTTCCACGTTTGGCAAAGGATGTTACCATTGCGGGGAAGAAGGACACTTTGTGAGATATTGTCGTAAGGGGTATCCAAACCAGGTTAACTCCAACACACAGAAGCCTACTCAGTCTCAACCCCAAGCATGTAATGGAAGTAAGATGCCCACTCAGAACACCTGGACACAAAGCAGTCCTCAGGATCTCAACATTAGTGATTGGAAGATGACCTATAGCAAATTTCAACCGACTAGGGCCAAATGTTTCGAGAAGTGCAAAAATCAAGTTGGATTAGTGCAACAAGGCAATTATATCAGTCAACAAAAGGATGATACGGCAGAAAAAGCTCCCTTCTTGTGCCCCAACATTCAGATTCCCCATCTTTTAAATCTCTGTGGAAACAAAACTTAGGGTTCTACTAAAAAAAAGGAGTATGTTTAAACTATGGAGAAGGACATTATGTCAAAAAAATGTCTCAAGAAGCATCCTACCCAAAACCGGATTAACCCTCAGCCCCAGATGAACACCTTAGTTCAGCATCAAGGCCACCATAACTTTCAGGTTAAAACTCAGGATAGTCAATCTCAGCCACTCCAGTACGAATAGAAGCGAGGGGTTTTCATTGCGGAGAAAAGGGACATTATATTAGTAGGTGCCCTCAAGAGCAATCTACGCCTAGCAAATCCAAGAATCAGACTAAGATCCCAATTCAGTTTAAAAAAGGACAACTTCCAAGCACCAACGCGAAATAGATGAGTTTAGCAGAACGACAATGAAGGTCAAGGCTAAGTCCCAACTTCAGAGTAGGTTAGCAGGATTAGAGTGTGAGCTAAGATGTACCCCCTGATCCATTTTTGTAATAGTGAAATCAGTGAGTAATAAAAGCATTTGGGTATTATTGGAAGAAGTTTGAGCCAAATCTATATGTCTAAGATGGTCCCTACATTACGGGGGTAGACTCTTCTGCCAACCCAATAGATTCAAAAACATGGTAAAGATGCATTATTGGAAAGGCTAACAAGCCAAGTTCAGTGTAATAATAGAATGAGCTAGAAGCAAAGGTTCGACCAAAGGGAAAGTTAACACCTAGATTCATTGGACCTTTCAAGATACTAGATAAAAGAGGAGAGGTATCTTATTAGTTAGAGTTACTGCCTCAACTGTTGGATGTGCATGATGTCTTACATGTTTCTCAGTTGAAGAAGTGCCTCTAAGTGCCTGATGAATGGTTGCCAATGGAAGAATTGGATGTTCAAGAAGATCTCTCCTATATAGAGTACCTGGTGAAGATCATTGAAACAACGGAAAGAGTAACAAGAACCAAAGTAATACCAATGTGAAAAATGCGATGGAGTCATCACTCAGAGGATGAAGCAACATGGGAAAGAGAAGAAGATTTGAAGACGGAGTTTCCCCATCTCTCCTCCGATCTGTCTGAATCTTGTGAGCGAGATTCATTTAAGGGGGTTGGTTTGTAACACTCTGATTTTCAATTTTTGCAATTTTCTAAAATTTTCTAGAATTTAATTAAGGTTTGAATAAATAGAATAGGTTAAAACCTGTTTTTCTAAACTAAAACCCAATTTTAACATAGGATATATTTTTTCTTGTGATGCATTCATGATGAAATAAGCATTAGGGTTTATTTGGATTTTATTTGTATGTTTGATTTGGTTTGGATTTGCTTAGTTTGAAAAGAAAAATGAATATAATAGAAATATAAAAGGAACCTATACTACCCGGTCCAATCCCCTCTCCCTCACCTGGCCTACTCTCTCCCTCCCCCTCTCTCCTTTGATCCGGCCTGGCTAGCCGAGCTGGCCTGCTGCCTGCCTGCTCTCTCGCTTTGGCCCAACAAGCCCATCGAAGCAGCCCGCACATGCTCTCTAGGCCGCGCGTGCCGAAGACGCCCCCACCCCGTTCGGTTTTCATCCCGCGCCAGTGCCTCCATCTCTGTCTTTGATTCGGCCGTGCCGTCGTGTCCGAGTAGGAAATCGCCACCGCTTGGAGTCCTGACCTGCCCCATGACCTCTCTCTGCACCTATATATTTTCCCCATCACCCTCAAGTTTTCCCCTCTCCTCAACTTGCTAAAACTCGAGCCTAATCCGCTGAGATCTTGAGCTGGTGTCAACATAGTCGCTACGCCGTTCCAGTGCCGATTAGCCCCACTCGAGCCACCTAATTGCTCCATTGCTCCTCATTGAAGCTCCTACCATCATCAAATTGGTTCCCTGGCCGCCGGAACCACCATCTCGTCCAGATCCTGAGCTCCCTCACCCCCTCTGTCATTGCCAAGCATCTTCCCGAGCTGTGCCGCCCTTGGTAAGCCCTAAAACGAGTTCCCCGTGAGCACCCATAGCTGTTCCGCTACTCACCGTAGCTGCCGGCAAGCCGAAGCACCATTCGGCGTGTTTTCTAGCCATGTACCGTCATGTCCCACTCAGAGCTACCACGTTTCTTCTCTCCAACCATCCCCTTCTCTCTATGCCATCTGATTTGATCTCAGCGGCTACAATTAGATATAGAGATACCCCTTCGGTAGCCAATAGCAAGATGCCATGTGTCCAACTTGAACCCAGTGAGCATCTAATCCACATTAGCATATTAGCTAATGTGTCCAAGCTGTCACCTCACCACATCAACCTCAGTGTCCACGTGCCGGTTCAGTCAGCTAGCCACATCATCAATCCACCCCAGTCAGCAATTCTTTTCCTTTTCTTTTATTTCATTCTCTCATGATGTCATAATGCCTCTGTTGACATCATAATTCAACCTTTTCCAATATAAAAATAGTTCCAAAAAATAGCTCTTTTGTAGAAAAGTCCCTGGAACTTCAAACCTCATATCTTTTTTTATTTTAGCTCCGATTTGAGTGATTCTTACAAATTTTTCTAAAAACATGATCTATCCAACCATGCCAGTTTTAGGTATCAATCCTCACATCCTTATAGTAGTTTTCCCTCATTAACATCTAGATCCTTACAACCTTTAGAACTTCAGTCAACCATAAGAACTTCAGTCAATTATCGTAAGAACCTCATTAACATCTAGATCCTCATTAACTTCAATCAATCGTAAGAACCTCATTAACATCTAGATCCTCATAAGAACTTTAGTCAATTCTGTTCTCTTTGCCCAACTCAATCAAAGATCCCAGTCTATTGTTCATTCCTAGTATTTGTGCAATTGGTGTTTATTCGGTGTTGCTTTTGTTTGTCAATAGAATTCACGATTAGTTGACAACGCTTCGGATCTGTTCGAGGGATTTCAAGACCAAGGTTTTGACAACACTGAGCAACATTAGGTAAAAGGCAAGTGTGCTCCTTGATCATATTACTCCTATGTTTCAAATATTTTATTTTACAAATTGCATGTAGTGTCAACTTGATGGGTAGTCACCTATGTTATGGTTTACCTAGATATTCCCTTATCATTCCTTGAAACATAAGTGGTTTGAGGTTAGGTGTCTTTTATGGGTCGAAGCTTAGCCATGTTGTCGGGAATATCGGGAAGTGTCTTATACTTGACTAATGATGGTTAATATGGTGCTGAATTTGATATAGCAACATCAAACCTTTGGCCTTGAATAGATAGGTGTTGGTGATGATGGTCATGGTTATGTTGTTAGTTTAGTCTTAGCTCAAGTAACCTACGTAAGGACCGGTTCGTGAAGCGATTACCCAAGAAGTACCGTACCAACCACGAGGCTTATATGGCTAAGGCGTGACATACTAGTTAGAGTTCTATCTATTGTGTGTGGAGTCAGCACAAAAGGGGGCTTCTGGGTTGGAAACGTTGTGCCCTTTCCGTAATCACTGGTGGTCAAACCTAGTGGGCAGATGCATACTAGATTAGGCTTTGGTTAGTGAAGAATATCATACAATGATCCCTGGCATGTGTTAAGTGTTTCGCAAACATGAAAAAATGTAAATCACTGACTTGTGGGGAAAATTGGACAACCTGTAATAGCCCAAGTTCTTAAAACCATAGAAATCAAAAACTTTTTCAAAGAAAAATAAAAATTTATATATATGCACATATTTTTGTTTGCTTGTTTGATCGATTGATTATGTGAGATAATGTATTTGTATATGTAGTATATACGCTATATGTATAATTATACAAGTGCTTATACTTGAGAGAAATTAGAGAAGAAATAGAGATGCTTTTGAGCTAAGCCCATCTCCCTTCTCTCCCTCTCTCAGTTTCAGCCAAGCCTGTCACCATCTATCCACTCCACTCTCTTTTTCTGGGCTGCAGCCCACTTCTTTTGCCCGACCTACCGAGCTCATCCCCTACCTCCAGCCTCTCTCTCTCCCACCGCCATGCTGCACCGCTGAGAATAACGAGCCAGCCACGAGCCAAGGATGAAGCTCGACACGCATACAATGGAGAGGAGCTTAGCTCACGGATAAGCAAAAGTCCCGGATGAGTACGCCCTATCTCCAATCGGAACCGAGCTCAAATTGGAGTCCGAGTAGATGCCGCCGTTGTTCAAATTGAAGCTGAACCGCCCTCGAACTCTATCTCCTCTGGGTATAAATAGCAACCTAGACCCCTCCCCTAGAGCATCCCAAACCAAGCCTTCAGTCTAGAGCTGCGATTTTGCCGCTTCATTGGAAGAGGAAGCCACCGCCGTCGATCTCGACCACCGCAGCCAATCGTCACCCACGACTGAGTTCCGACGAGCTCCGAGGAGGTTTGCCATCGTGTGTCATCGCCCGCATCCCTGGAGCTTCGCCGGTGCCAATACGTGCCCAAGGTGAGTTCCCCGTGTTTCTCCGACCCTGTTCCGCCGCTCGTCACAGTAGGTAAGTCACCGGAGCCTTGTTCTAGCGAGATTTCAGCGTTGTGCCCTTGGGAAAGCTGTCGTCGCTACCTCTATTCAGTCGGAGATGAGAGCAAGTGCACGTGAGCCGTTCGATCCGAGACCAAGAGCCGAGATAGAAGCCCCTCATACCACTTCGGTAGCCAATCATGAAGTGCCACGTGTCAAATCATAATCCCAGTCAGCCGGACGCCATGTCACTGAGCCAAGTCATCTAGCCACATCAGCGTTTTTGCTTACGTGTCATGCCATCTCAGCAAAGGATGCCCAGTTAGCGTTGGTTGTCTTTTTAATTTTTTAATTGTGTGCTGACATCATAAAGCTTAAATATTACGCAACAAATAGTTTTTAGTATAAAAATAATCCAAAAAATAATAACAAATAGGAACTTATTTTTTGAAAATCTTTATAGGTTTATTTAATTCTCTTTAATAGTTTTAAATAGTTAGGAAATTCTAGAAAAATCCTAGAAAATCATAGATGACTTTGGAAAAATCCTAGAAAATTCCTAGCAATATAATTTTGTCTATACATAATCTTTTTAGTCCTGTTCTAGTATTTACAAAACCATAACTTGTAAAATGTACCTCTGTTATGATCTGTTCTTTCACCGAATTGTCCAGAATAGTGTAATCTTGTGATGATAGTGTTTGTTGTGTGATGTTTGGTTCTTTTTGGATCTTGGTGTTTATGTTTTGTTGTTTTTCCATATGTTGCGAGCCAACCACACAAAATGGTCCATCACCGTCTTCGTCTATGGACACCGCGCACACAAGGGAGAGTTACACACCGACACCACGAAGACAAGGAGGTCCAGCTTCAAAGAAGGCATATGAGATGCCAACCGTAAGCCCTCTACCGCGTGTGCCTAGAATATGGTGCAACAACTCAGGACTCGCTGTACCTCTATCTCCCCATTTGTGATGACTCAAGCCCGGCTACTGGAGTTTGATGCTATTGCAATGAAGAGAATACCACACTCCAGATCCAACTTCAACTCACCGTCGCCCTGGATTATCTCTACGAAAGCACCATGCAAGAACTGAAGGAGGTTCGCCTTCTCCTGGATGAAGCTGAAGAAGCAAACATGACATTTCAACGCTGCTTGCGTGAATTCACTCCTACATTAGTGTCACCCCTAGGCAAGAGAGCTTGCTCCGAACGTCTATCCAACTCTAGATCAGAGTACCCAGATAGTGACTCAGATGGAGGACCTGCATCCCCACCATGTCTACCAGATAGGGAGTCCCCTGTTAGAATTATATAGATCGATCAGTAGTTTCATTTAGGTCATTCTGGAGTTTTTGTTTCTTATGGATCTTATTGCTTGTGAGTTGCAAGATCACCCTTAGGCACCCTGTCTGCATCCACATCTTAGAAGTAGGGTTTAACGACAATAAGTAATAAATATAATAAGAGCTTTTTTAGTAAAACCAGCCTCTACAACATAGACTTCTTCTTAGAATCTTGTGCTTTCCTCTTATCTATGCCCTACTCTGCTAGATGGTCAACACTAGGAGCACCCTCGAAAGTAGTGGCAATCACACAGAAACCCCGCCTCCACCACCACCTCCGATGACTATCGAGTAGCTTATGGCTGTGCAAATCCAGATCTTGCAAGGGATTACTCAAAATAACCAACATGTAACAGATTACTCAGAATCAGCCGCACCACCACAGCCCCAGCACCACAACCAGTCTAAGTTGAGGGAATTCATGAGGAGTAAGACACCTACAATCTCTCACACCACTGAGCCACTCGATGTAGATGATTGACTTAAGATAATTGAGAAGGAATTGTTGATCGCCCAATGCAATGATCGTGAGAAGGTACTGTATGCTGCCCATCAACTCGCCGGTCATGCCCCTGACTGGTGGGGTGCTTTCTACAACACCCATGAGGACCAGGAGTCAGTCACTTGAACAGAATTCAAGGAAGCTTTTCGCTGCCATCATGTGCCAGCAGACACTATTGCCATGATGAAGGAGTTTCGCAACTTGAAGCAAGGGTCAATGTTAGTTAATGAGTATTTCAACAGGTTTACTCAACTCTCAAGGTATGCACCAGAGGATGTCGACATTGACTAGAACAAACAGGAGCGATTCTTGGACAAATTGGTTTATGGAATGAAAGTTCAGTTAAGCACTCATGACTACCCATATTTTCAATATTTAGTAAACAAGGTACTGGTATCGGAAGACAAACGTCATATGCTCAGTGAAGATCGTAAGAGAAGAATGGTCTCACAAGGACAACACTCAGGCAGTAACTCTCGCCCACACACCATGCTGCCCTAGGGACAACAGCAGTCATCCACTCAGTTTAGACCTCAAGCAGCAGCACCTCATTCTGTGAACCAGCAGCCTGACTCCAACACTAGCTACAATACCCCAGCCCCAGGCAAGAACCCTAATCCACAAGCTCCAACTGGATGTGCATGTTTCAACTGTCATGAGATTGGACACTATGCCAATCAGTGTCCTAAGAGGAGGCAAAACCAATCACCATTTCCATTCAACTTGAACACACTAACGAAGACACCAGCTCTAACTCAGAACCGCAATCAGTATCAGACACCTGCACCTCCTAACAGAGCTCAGCAGAACTATGTGAAGGGACACGTGAACCACATCTCTGCAGAAGAAGCTTAGGATGCATCTGATATCGTATTCGGTATGTTCTTTGTCAACTCAACCCCTACATCTGTTTTGTTTGATTCTGGAGCCTCGCATTCGTTCATTACATCCAAGTATGTGGCTAAGCATAGTTTGCCAGTAACAACCTTGAAACATAAGATGCTAATTAGCTCACTTGGTGGAGAAATGAGAGCTAGTCTCCTCTGCCCTAAGTTAAACCTTAATTTAAGTGGGGTAGAGTTCCCAGCCAACCTTGTTGTTCTGGAATCAAATGGGATCGATGTGATTCTTGGAATGGATTGGTTAGCAAAGTTCAAAGGAGTGATAGAGTGTGATAGAAGGGCAGTCACCTTGGAAAATGGAGAAGGTGTCAAGGTAGAGTTCGTGGCAGACACACCGTCAACAGAGCAATGCAAGTTGAACCATCTTGAAAGATCGACAGTGGACCAGATACGGATACTTTGTGAGTTTTCAGACATGTTCCCGGATGAATTGCTAGGTATGCCACCAGATCATGACATTGAGTTTGTAATTGATCTTGTGCCTAGAACTGTGCCTATAGCTAAGAAACCCTATAGGATGCTCGCTAATGACCTAGCTGAACTAAAGAAGCAAATACAAGAGTTGTTAGAGAAGGGTTATGTTCGCCCTAGTACCTTGCCATGGGGAGCACCTGTGCTCTTTGTGCAAAAGAAAGATGGAAGCCAAATGATGTGCATAGACTACCGAGCACTCAATGATGTTACCATAAAGAATAAGTATCCCTTACCCAGAATTGAAGATCTGTTTGACCAACTTACCGGAGCTTGAGTGTTTTCAAAGATAGACTTAAGATCAGGATATCATCAACTAAAGATTCGGAAATCGGATATACCCAAGACAACATTCATCACTCGATACAGATTGTATGAGTTTTCGTTCGGTTTAACTAATGCCCCAACTTACTTCATGTACCTCATGAATAAAGTTTTTATGGAGTATTTGGATAAGTTTGTGGTAGTGTTCATTGATGAAATACTGTTTTACTCTAAGATTGAAGAAGAACATGAGGAACATCTAAGAATGGTTCTAGGGAAGCTTAGAGAACATCAACTGTATGCTAAGCTTTGCAAATGTGAGTTCTGGTTAAAAGAGGTGCCATTTCTTGAACACATTTTATTTGCTGGAGGAGTTGCAGTAGACCCAAGTAAGGTGAAAGATGTGTTGAATTGGAAATCACCTACAAACTTTACAGAAATAAGAAGTTTTCTTGGTCTAGTAGGATATTGCCATCGTTTCATAGAAGGATTCTCGAAGACAGCCAAACCACTCACAGAGTTGCTGAAGAAGGCAAAGAGATATGAATGGACAAGCACCTATGAAGCGAGTTTCAATGAGCTTAAGAAGAAGTTAACTACAACCCCAATGCTAGTGTTGCTGGATATCCAAAAGAACTTCAACATATATTGTGATGCATCTCGACAAGGTCTTGGATGTATTTGATGCTAGAAGTACAAGTGGTAGCGTACGCTTTGAGAAAGTTGAGGACTCATGAGAAGAATTATCCAACTCATGACCTAAAGTTAGGAGCGGTGGTACTTTCTTTGAAGATATGGAGGCATTATCTTCTTAGGAAAAGATGTGAAATATAGACAGATCATAAGAGTTTGAAGTATATATTCACCCAGATGGATATTAACTTGAGGCAACGAAGATGGCTTAAATTGATCAAGGATTATGATGTAAAAATCCATTATCACCCAAGAAAAGCAAACATGGTTGCAGACGCGTTAAGTCGTAAATTATATACTACTATGGCTATGTTGCAAGAAGCTCAATGGACTTTGTGTGAAGAATTCAAATGACTTAACCTAGGTTTTGTCATGGATTTAGAGGCAGTAACCATAGAAGTGGAATCTACTTTGGATAAGGACATCCGCAAAGGACTAGCAAAAGACAAAAATATCAAAGGGATTATAGCGAATATAAAAGCTGGCAAAGCCCCAAAGTTCTCGAAAGATGAGAGAGGCATAGTCTGGTTTGGCAAGCATATCTGTGTACCAGACCAGAAAGAGCATAAGGAGATAATCTTAAGAGAAGCTCATGAGTAAGCTTACTCTATTCACCCAGGTAGTACCAAGATATATCAGGATCTGAAGGATCACTATTGGTGGCTTGGTATGAAGCGAGAAATAGCTAAGTATGTGACAGTGTGTGATGTATGTCAGCGTGTGAAAGCAGAACATCAGAAACAGTAGGATTACTACAGCCGTTGAAGATACTAGAATGGAAATGGGATGAAATTAGGATGGATTTCATAGTCGGTTTACCTCGTACCCAATCAGGCTATGATTCAATATGGGCCATTGTGGATCGCCTCATGAAGGTAGCTCATTTTATTTCGGTTAAAACAACCTAGAAAGGAGATAAGTTGGCAGAGTTATATATATCCAGGATTTTGTGTGTTTACACGGAGTTCCAAAGAGAATAGAGTCACATCGAGGGACCCAATTCACCTCAAGGTTTTGGTAGCAACTTCATAAATCATTGGACACGAAGCTGAATTTTAGCTCGGCATATCACCCACAAACCTATGGATAGACATAAAGAATAAATCAGATACTTGAGGATATGTTGTGAGCGTGTGCTCTTTAGAATCGCAATAGTTGGGATAAGAACCTATCATATGCAGATTTTTTGTATAACAATAGTTACCAGTCCAGTTTACAGATGACCCCGTTCGAGGCATTATATGGAAGTGTAGAACGCCTCTACATTGGAGTGAAATTGGAGAAGGTCAAGTGTTTGGACCAAAAATACTCAAGGAAACTGAGGAACAAATCAAGGCAATACGAGAAAAGTTAAAGACATCCCAACCAAGATAGAAGAGTTATGCGGATAATTGACACCGAGAGTTAACCTTCAAGGTTGGAGATTATGTGTATCTCAAGGTTTCGCCTCTAAGAGGACTTCATCACTTCAAGGTTAGAGGAAAGTTGGCACCTACATACATTGGACCATTCAGAGTAAGTGCCAGACGTGGAGATGTGGCTTACTAGTTGGAATTGCCGCCCAAGCTTGCAGATGTGTACAATATGTTTCACATATCATAGTTAAAGAAGTGTTTGCGAGTGCTAGAGGAACAATTACCTTTGGAAGAAGTGGAACCACAAGAGGACTTGAAATATTTAGAATACCTGGTTAAGATTCTGGAAATGGCGGAGCATGTTACTCGGAGAAAGGTCATATGTATGAGCAAAGTATAGTAGAACCACAACACTGAAGATGAGGCAACCTGGGAACAAGAAGAAGAGCTAAAGGCGGAGTTTCCTCACCTATTTGCATATCAACCCGAATCCTGGGGACGAGATTCATTTGAAGGGGGTAGGTTTTCTAACAGCCCAAGTTCATAAAACCATAGAAATCAAAAAAAATTTCAAAGAAAAATATTTTTTTATATATATGCATATATTTTTTGTTTGCTTGTTTTATTGCTTAATTATGTGTGCTAATGTATTTGTATAGGTAGTATATATGCTGTATGTATAATTATACAAGTGTGTATACATGAGAGAAATTAGAGAAGAAATAGACAAGCTTTTGAGCTAAAGCCCATCTCCCTTCTCTCCCTCTCTCGGTTTCAGCCCAGCCCGCCACCATCTTTCCCCAACTCTCTCTTTCTCTAGGTTGCAACCCACTTCTTTTGCCCGACCCGCAGAGCTCATCACCTCTAGCCTCTCTCTCTCCCGCTCTCTCTCGCCGCCGTGCGCTAGCCACGAGCCAAGGGTGAAGCCCGATGCACATACGATGGAGAGACGCTTCTAGAAGCTTGCTAGCTCACCGATAAGCAAAAGTACCAGACGAGTACGCCCTATCACCAATCGGAACCAAGCTCAAATTGGAGTCAAAGTAGATGCCGCCGCCGTTTAAATCAAAGCCAAGCTGCCCTCAAACTCTATCTCCTCCGAGTATAAATAGCACCCTAGACCCCTCCCCTAGAGCTTCCCAAACCAAGCCTTTGGTCTAGAGCCGTGATTTTGCCGCCGCATCAAAAGAGGAAGCCACTGCATCTGAAGAGGAAGTTGTTGCTGTCGATCTCAACCATTGTAGCCCGAAAGCCACCACCAAGGAGTTCTCCAGCATCACGAGGGCGCAAGCAAGCTTCCTGACGCGATCTCGGCTGCCAATCGTCACCTAGGACCGAGTTCCGATGAGCTCTGAGGATGTTTGCCACCGTGTGCCGTCGCTTGCATCCCTAGAGCTTTGTCGACGTTGATACATGGCCTAGGTGAGTTTCTCGTGTTTCTCCGACCCTGTTTCGCCACTTGGTGGAGTAGGTAAGTCACCAGAGCCATGTTCTGGCAAGATTTCGGCGTTGCGCCGCCACAGAAGCCATCACCGCTGCCTCTGTTCAGGTGGAGATGAGAGCCAGTGCACGTGAACCGTCCGATCTGAGACCAAGAGCTGAGATTAGAAGCCCCTCGTACCCCTTTAGTAACCAATCATGAAGTGCAACATGTCAAGTCATAATCCCAGTCAGCCGGATGCCACGTCACCGAGCCAAGTCATCCAACCACGTTAGAGTTTTTGCTTACATGTCATGCCACCTCAGCAAAGCATGCCCAATCAGCATTGGTTGTCTTTTTAATTTTTTTTAATTGTGTGCTAACATCATAAAGCTTAAATATTGCGCAATAATAGTTTGCAGTATAAAAAAATCCTAAAAAATAACAATAAATAGGAAATTAATTTTTGAAAATGTTTTATATGCTTATTTAATTTTTTAATAGTTTTAAATAGTTTTATAATTCAAATAAATGCTAGGAAATTCCAGAAAAATCCCAGAAAATCATAGATGACTTTGAAAAATTCTAGAAAATTCCTAGCAACATAATTTCGTCTATAGATAATCTTTTTAGTCCTATTCTAATCATTAGAAAATCATAACTTGTAAACTATGGCTCCATTCTAATCCGTTTTTTCGTCGAATTGTCTGAAATAGTGTAATCTTGTGATGATAGTGTTTGTCGTGTGATGTTTGGTTCTTTTTGGATCTTGTTGTTTAGGTTTTGTTGTTTATCCATTTTTATTGCGAGTAGATGCCAACGTTCAGGAAGAGCTAGAAGGTCTGTAGGATCAGGATTTTGAAGACCCAACTGAGTTCAGTGAAGGCAAGTTGTGTTCTTGATCATTTTTATCCTAGTTTATCAAATATATATTTTTTATAAACATACATGCTAATAAATTGTTGGGAATCCAAGAGTTAGGCTTTACCTTAGTTTTTCCCTTATCATCCTTGTCGCCATAGTATGGTTTTGGGGTTATGGTTGGGTAGATGATGCTTAGCTTTGCTTCGGATGGTAATCATGATAATTGTTCCACGAAATGGATAATGGTCCTATGCAACAATGATAAAATATGATGGAATAATTTTTGTAGCAACATGGTATAGGGATTTAAGCAGGTGTTATGATGAGATGTATGGTTAGGAAAGTGGTAGTATTGCTCAAATCTAAGGACCGATTCGTGGGGTGACCTTTCTTTGTTTATAATACAACCACAAGACTAGAATGGGACGAGTCTAGCCAAGTAATTTGCTTACTCTCAGCATAATATAGACCATATAGAAGAGTGGTGAATGGATGTTGTCTTCGGATCCTAAAGGCGCAAGAGGGGGCTTCCGTTGTTGAGATGGAATCACGTGGCAGTGAAACCTTAATGGGTAGACATGTGCTGAGAGGGGGCACTGTAAAGGCTTTGTAGTGGATTCCTAGCGCACACCTCAACAGTGTGTAAGAGTTATCCATCGGCCAACGGATGCTCGACAAAACGGGATGAAATGTCTTGTGGATAAAGTACAACCTCTGCAAAGTTAAAACTGAATGTTCAGCTGTGCTCCCGGTCATGAGTGGCACTAAAAACCCACCATGATTATAACTTGATGTTTTGATCAGTCGGGTTAGCTGTTATGGTGGGAATCATGGTTGAGGATGATCAACCATAGTGGTGGGAACTATGATTGATGGTTCAACCCTAGTGGATGGAACATTAGTTGAGGTGTTGATTAGTTGGTTAAGTCAAGATAGATGAAATCTTGAGGTGATTTGTTATTCACTTAATTATTATTGCTTTCCAAATATTTTTACTAAATGCTAATTTATGCAAGAGAGCCATATTAGCCTTATTCTTGTCAAGCTTTCATATGCATACTATTTCCTTAACAATTTGCTGAGTACGACAAGTGCTCACTTTTACTATCACAAAACACTTAATGGAGAGGGTATCGAGGAGTACACTAAAGGTGGATCATTCTAAGATGCTTTCTATGTCGATGATGCCTGTGGAAAAGTCATAAAGGATTAGAGTCTTCATAGTTTGTTTAATTTCACTGAAGTTTATTTGGTTCTTCGACCCTTCAAGGTCACTTTTTGTAAGACAGTTAATTCGATTAAGTATGGATATTGTAATTATTATCATCAATGAAGTCACTATGTGTTGGTATTGATTCCTGGGCTCAACACATATATGAGGTTAATTTCTTTCTTGAACCGGTCTCGACACAACTTCTGCAGAGTGTAAAACTGTTATAACAGTCGTGCTCACGGTTATGGGAGACTTGGATCCTCACATGATTAATTGGTTGTAGTTATGGTAGTGGAATAGTTATGGTTATGGTTTTGGTTACTGTATTGTGATGATTATTGTTTGCAAGGTGGTTAGTCTTAGGTGATGTTTAATAGTTGGATTAATTGGGTTACACCCACTTAATAATTGCTCAATGATTTTGAAGTTCAGTTGTTTACTTGTATTTATGCAAATAAACCCTTGTGTTAGCCTGTCATTGATATAAGCTTGTATATTATTTGTCTCCTGTACACTTGTTGAGCGCGTCATTTGCTCATACTTGCTATTTTCTCCTATGCCATAAGACATTCGTGGTGCTGCTCAGTGAGTGAAGATGTTGAAGACTATCAAGACGAGGTTGTAACGTTCTAGGCACGTGTCTCCCGGTTGGTTACTTGCGGTGATGCTGGTTAGCAGATATCTATATAGAAGACAATATATATCAATTGTTGTAAGAGTTAACGTTTATTCTATAAAAGCATTACTTTTGTTACTTCACTTGTGATGTCGTTATGCATGTTGAACATCTTGGGCATACATAAGTCATATCTAGTTTTGTTTGTTAAAACTGGGTGTGACACCAGGGCAATGCCATACTATTTCAAAATGTACTACCTGTTGGGCACCCATAACATCGGTAGCCATTAGATCTTACTAGTCATTTGCCTCAAGTGGAACCTAGTGTGGTACCTTGACCCATCAAGACAAGTATAACCAAAAGACAAACCTAGAGAACGTAATTACAACGTTATAAAATGACTCCTCGACATGTAAGTTCTACCTGGCTTAGTTTACATATTTAACTTTTCTAACATTCTAGTGTTCCCTAATCAATCCCTCTTGATGCAGGGCTTTTGAGAAGTTTCTTTGAGCTAATCCTAACTACATCGTGGAAGACAGCCACCGACTGACATACAAGACATGGTTCACGGTAAATGCTACAAAACAGATTGCCAAATGCTCTACTTGCTGTTTTTTCTTTTGATCTAAAATATTTTTTTCCTTTCTGCAGTGCTAATAATAACCACCGGGCAACGCCTGTGGATTCTATGTTACGTACTACATGCTCCTATTAACGATCCGAGTAAAAGATATCAAATCCTATAATGTAAGTTCAATACAAGATTATTCATAACTAATTTCAGTAATTAGTTTAATTCTATGATAACATGACATTTATTACTCGTCAAATTATGGAAGATTATCGGGCTTGTTTTTTCAATGACGGTGCACTCCCGGAGATTTGATAACGGATCGCTAAATTTATGATGTCTAAAGTCATCAACTCACACGTCGAGTTGCACTATAGAAATCATATGTCATGAGGTCTTATGCAATATGAATTGATTAGAACTTTGTAACCGTTGCGATTCTGTGATGAATTGATTGGACTAACCTTTGCGATTCTGTGATGAAATGAGTTATTATATAAATGTGTATGTCGATATGGATTTGGATGTATTGATGTTGTTTATAGGGAGAAGATGACTCCTAATCATGGCTATGCTCTAGGATGTAGCCAGAATATAGGACAAACCTGTTGGGTAACTTATACATAAGTAACGGGTAAAGTTCTTTACCCATTACTACACGTCTCTTATGTATTCATATAAGTGATGGATAATCTCTTCACCTGTTAGTTATGTGTTCACATTAGTGACGGGCATCATGTCTTCTTCCCCAGCACATATGAGATGCACGTCAGTGATAGGTCAGAGTTATGACCTGTCACTAATGATGACTCATCTGTAATGTATTTAGGATAACAGGTGCGGGACCGGTTACCTATAAAGGTTATTACTTGTCACTGATGTTCTTTTTTCGTGTAGTGTAGTGACTCGACCAAGGGGTTTTGCCTCTAGTTCTCTGCTACACCGTTATAGGTAGACTATCTAATCCCATGTGTTGGTGTGCACCGACGATTACGAGAGCGAGAGCATGTCTTCATAACCTATCATACTTAAGATGGTACATCAGAAAAGGACAAATATGACATCAAGCTGCTTCCTATGAAACTCCTACAAAATTTTAACATTCCAGTCAGGATCAAAAGACACTTGGCGAAGAACATCCATGACACGGAGGGGAAGGCCAACTGAAACCCAAGAGGACTCACGTCCACAGGGAGAGGAGAAGAACAGGAGCAGCTATAGCTAGCCAGCACGATGGCGTAAGTGTGGTTCCAGCTACAAAGCCCTAGCCGCGGGTTTAAAAAAATTCTTGCGCCAACGTGTATGGAGCACGATGACAAGACATAAGGGTGTGGCCAAGATCATTGGGGTTCGAACCCTAAGGTGTCGCATGTCCTTATAAAAAGTAGTCTCCAATGAAACTCCGGATATGATTAGTCTGGTTAAAAAAATAATAAAAATGATAATAATAAAAAAACTTGGAGCTAACTAATTAAGCAGATTGGTAAACTAACTCAACAGACTTGGAGCTTAAGGTTATGTTTGGCAGGACTTCATCCTTCGGCTCGATCTAAAATTTGAAGTTTTTATATTAAAATAAAATAGTTTAAATATATATTTTTAGTAAACAATAAAATAAGTGGTATATCTAAACATCCCAGTGTACAAATGACTCTAGCTCTATGGATTTTTAGAGCAAAGATACCCGGTTTAAAATAATCATAGGGTTGGAGTTCTAACAAATAAACACTAATTCGCTGCAAAGCTTAAGTTCCCTGGACAAATCGGTTGTAGCGGTGAATTGTGGGGAGTTCTTTTTGTTTTTTATGAAGACCCCACTAGTCAGGGGGTTTGATTTGTATACAGTTCTTGTAACAGGTTTCACGTCAATCAATCGCACCCGCATGGTTTAAGCCAGGGTAAAAACCCGATACACACAACTAGTTTAGTAGTTGCCTATTTGACTATGTAGCGATCGTTCTATCTTAATATAGTCACGGCGACCATGCCCTGGGAGGTGCTATGTAGTAGGTCCCACTGTTAGAGTGCCATGTCATCACCCCATAGCTGTATTCTATCTTCATTACACTTCTTTTGCACGATGGGTGCTAGACCGATCACCTCGGTTGGGTTAGGTTGGGTCGCCGGGGAACAACGCGTCTGCCGGTCTCCCTTGGGCACTCCAGAAGTCTTCAAAACAAATACAAAAAAAGGCTAGCTCTGGAATTGTTCAATTCAACCCTGCCTTCTGCTTTTGCCTCGCACGCACGTAACGTATCCTTACACGTAGCATCCGAGCAGCTGTAGACCTGCAGTTTTTGGCGGCACCAATAGCTTGATCCTGCGGCCCGTGCAGGGATGAGATCTCAGAACGAGTCCGTTACTTCACAGCGGTCAGCTTCAGTAGGAGTCGTCGGCCGGTCAACACACATGACCCAAGCGTTTACCATCATCCACACTGGAAAACACACACAAACACACGGATTACCACTAGTTTTTGAGACATCAATCTCGGTAACTTCTAACACATTCGGGACGCAATAAATCGGGCTACTTCAACGAGTAAAAGGATTGATATAGTTTAGCACATATTTGTTCCGGTTGGAAAGAAGTGCCACTATGTGGGGAATGCTGAGGGCAGTTTGATTTCATCAAAAATGCCTTCGCAGATGTTTGGACTGGTACTACGGGAAATTAATAAGTTTCTGTCTAAAAAGATCTTTTATTTAATCATGTTATATGTGAATTTACTATAAAATAAAATAGTAGTTAAAATTATATTTTGAAGACTGTGGCATGATTCATATTGATGCTTTCTTGTAAAATTTATAGTTGTTTTCAGCAGACAGAGGCGGTGCTCGCGAGGTGGCCAAGAAATGGGACCGAGATAAGGCTGGCGAAGTGATAGAGTTAGGGTGTGGGGATCACCTTATGGGGTGATTGGTTGTCCACATCCAGGGATTTTGGCTTAGTGGATGCGTATAATCTCATAGAGAAGCACGTTTGGTTGACTGCATGCACTGTTTTAGCTTGGCTTGGTGGATGCAAATGTATCCACTGCTAAGTAGCCTAGTTCAACGGATATAGACTCTTGCATCCGCTCATGAGGTGGGTCTACTTGCCAGTATCACAAAATCACCTTCATGTAAGCAACCAATCATAATCTCAGCTCTTGCATCTGCTCATGCGACCTCAGATTTATTTCAACCAAACAGAAACTCAGCTCATCCTGTCCAGACAGATACAACCAACTAAATACTCTTCTTTTCAACCAACTTGCATTTAGGGTATATGCGGGCAACAGGACATGCGAGCAACTAATTAAACCCTTAAGGTCTTGTGTGCCCCTTTTTGGTGGAGGGGAAGAGAAGGGTCAGCCCTACGATTAAGATCCAATGGCGTAAAAATTTGACCTTATGAGAGAAAATACATTCAACTACACTATAGAGAACTCCAAGAAATTAATCGGCTAAGCCTAGTAGCAGGTGCTATTATGTGAGAATTAGGTATTTCTTTCGTAAAATTCGACACACAAAACTTTATATTTGTTTGAAATAATAGGAGAAGAATCAAACAGAATCCACGCCGTAAATAGATATGAGACAGATTAATAGATGAATACTATATGTTTCCTCAAAGCTCAGAAAAAATACTCCTATACACATGCACACTACTACAGAAAACCTCTTCACTGCCGGCTCCAAAACCCCCTTTCACTACCGGTTTTGGAGCCGGCAGTGGGCAACGAGTAGTGATAGTCGAGGACTATCACTGCCTGCTTGGTGGACCGGAGGGGGTTATCACTACCGGCTGAAGGATTCAGCTGGGAGTGATAGCCAAGGCATCACTGCTGGCTGAATCCTTCGGCCGGTAGTGATTCGCTGGCACCACTGTCGGCTGTATCCTTCAGCTGGCAGTGATTTGCTGGAATCACTACCGGTCGAAGGTTTGAGCTGGCAATGTTTTCCCTCTCCCCCCTCCGCAAGTCCTCCTCTTTGTCCTCTCTGTAGTCCCTCTCTCTCGTCAATCTGTCTGTCTCTCTCTCAATACATGCATACAATGATACATATATTTACTGTAAATAAATAATAAAAACAGCTTCATTAATACATAGTAATGAACACATATTATAAGTCAGGCATCGACAAACACACAAATATTACAAGTCATCCCTTGAAAAGTCGGTTGAGTTGAGCCAGTCCAATATCCCTCTACCTCTCCCGCGATGAGGACCGTGTCCCCGCACTGATGGTTGATGGCGTGAGTACGTCTGGGGACGCCAGGGGCCCGACGGTGGTGGAGCGGAGGACCCGGTAACGCCTGATCGAACGCACCGTCGTCTATGCTCCAGGCTCACTGCCGTGTCAAAGACATCAAAATCTGACGCTTGAATGCCTCTAGGTTTTGAGCCTTCGGCCTCCTCCGCAGTACATTGACGGGCCACCCTCTTGTCCTCCTCCTCCTGGGTGCGTTTACGGGATACTGCTTCTTCCTCCTCCGTAGTGCACAGCTCACGGGCTAGCCTCTCATCCTCCTCCTCTTGGGCACGTTTACGAGACGCTACTTCTTGCTCCTCCTTCGCATCATCGTTGGAAGGCCATTATGTCCAAGATTCGTCCGATGATACCAACTTCGCATCATACATAGAATTCATATCATTCGTTAATAAATGAAAAAAATCTATGATTTATAACTGAATAAGTGTTGGTTCTACGATATGACATCCATTGTGAGGATGACAAGTGGGAGCTAGTCCCACATGTCATTGTCACACCAGTGGCATATCGTAGAATAGGTAATGTTATTCATTAATTGCAAAAATAGAATACGTTGTCAAGCACCTTGGTAGCATTCCTCCTTGTCGCATACTCTTTGCTAGAAGGTAAGGTGTCATCTGAAGGTCTCGCATGCGTGGACGGCACAATCGGTTCATGAAACTCGCCGTTTGGGTTGATAACATGTTCCAATAAGGACCCGACCATCTATTCTTGAAGGACATGTATTTCAGCATGTTGTAACACACTTGTGCATAGTTTGGAGCGCTGCGTTTGAAGAATCGATAGAATTAGTCCTTGAACACGTGTAAAAATTGAAAAGAAGGCACTGATATGTTATTTCATACCTCAAGGTCATTGAACCTAACAGTGTCTCCATCCGGGCTGAATGCGTGCATGAAAGTAAGAACATAAAACACGCAGATATTGTTGCTGGATGGCTGCCTCATATACTTCAAGAGGAAAAGATTCGTTAGTGGAATGAATTGACCCTTTTTATTCAGTAGGAAATGTAAGACATGAATATGTATTGTGTACCAAAAAGTCAATTTTTACAGCATACTCCTTCCTGAATGGAAAGTGGACAACACTCTTCTTGCGGCATCTTGTGTATGCCCTGTACGTGAATATGAATACCAATTAAACTTAGATGCAATTGTCAAGAAGATTAAATGATTGGGTTAACCTGTTTAGCATGTCGATGACGTTTTGGTAAGTCGTCTGATCTCTCTTTTGAGTTAACCTGTTATCTGAGGTTTGCCTAAATAGTTTTCTTTTATCCTAAAATAAAACTGTTCAAGCAAACCTCAAATAGGGCGTCCAGCTCGTATTGAGAGAAGCTGCTCTCGGAACTAGTAGGACTGGCACATAAATGCTGACTTGCGAAGAATGCTTTCTCTCTGAACATGTAAAAGAAAATTGTTTAGGTCAACCTCGGATACCTAGCAGCATTTGCATCGAATTACGGAGATAATTATCTCCTTTCGTCATTTGCTCATCTAACAATATGGATTTAATAACAGTAGGATCATAATCGCCCTTATACATAGCCCAATGTTCTCAGCTAACAATATCGATTTACATTGCCATGTGATTGATTCTATTAAATAATCTCTTTGTCTATTAAACATATGATTGATTCTATTAAACACATGAACTCTCTTTACAACTAAATAAACCAATCTCTCTGTCTAGCTGGCAATATCACAACATCAACAA
Organism: Phragmites australis; assembly: GCF_958298935.1. Lineage (NCBI taxonomy): Eukaryota > Viridiplantae > Streptophyta > Magnoliopsida > Poales > Poaceae > Phragmites > Phragmites australis. Next base: position 5,832,283 of record NC_084931.1, read on the forward strand.
CATACCATTTCATAGCACATCAACAAACTTGAAAATAAGAAAGATGATCAGTCACCCCAACAATCACCACTGGAACCCCCTCTCCTCTCCTCCTCTAATCCAACATTCCAAGCTAATTTGGTCCTCATGATCGCCAGTTACCCTAACAATCCTCTAATCTAACATTCCTCTAATCCAACCTGCAATCCAATATTCCTCTAATCCAACCTGCAATCAAACATTCCTGTAATCCAACATTCCTCTAATCATTACCTACAAGATGGCAAGGTCTGGGCGGCGGGGTGTGTGGGCTAGGCATCTAGGAGGACGGGAATGTCGCCGAGTAGGAGGACAGCGACGGCGGCGAGGAGGAGGACGACGATGTCGAGGAGGACACGAACAATGAGCACAGGCTCGTGGACCTCCGGCGGCATGGGCTCCTCGGCGTTGGGAGGTGTTTCGGTGAACGGCACAGGGAAGAGGAAAATTTTTCTAAGTGTCGAGCTATTTTATAGGGGAAGACTTTCACTGCCGACTCAATATGACCATCGGCAGTGAAATGATACCTTCACTGCTGGCTCACTAGGACATCCGGTAGTGAAACTACTTTCACTGCCAGCTCAATAAGTGCACTGGCAGTGAAAGTAGTTTCACTGCCGGTCCAATATGTCCACTGGCAGTGAAACCCCTTCTATTGCTGGTACCACGAGGTGCAAAAAAATTGTTTTAGCTTCGCACGCGCGCACAGAGACTCGAACCTAAGTCCTACACCAAGTAAGACTGAACAAACCACTGCGCTACTCAGGTGATTTTGATAGAGTTTGTACTATCTATAGATATTAACATTATGTTGACCTAAAATTGTAATACATATTTATTTAAATTTGAACTTGCTATATAGCAAAATTATATTTTGCATATACCTAAATTTCCAGATTAAATTTTATAATTCAATTAAAAATTAAAATAAATATGTTCATACCTAAGTTTCTATATTGGAGCTTGCTAATTAATTAAAAAATATACTTGGAGCTTCACTGCCGGCTCAATAGGACTACCGGTAGTGAAACTACTTTCACTGCTGGCCCAATAAGTCCACGGCACTGAATGTAGTTTCACTGCCGGCCTAATATATCCACCGACAGTGAAACCCCTTTCACTGCTGCAGCCACAGGGTGCAAAAAAAATTGTTTTAGCTTCGCGCGAGCTAGTAGAGACTTGAACCAACGTCCTACACTAAGTAGACCGAACAAACCGCTACGCTACTCAAGTGATTTCGATTGAGTATGTACGATCTATATTTATTAACATTAAGTTGACCTAGCAGACCTAATACATATTTATTTAAATTTGAACTTGCTATATACCAAAATTAATTTATGTATATACCTAAAATCAAAAATCAATATGGTCAATAATAAATATATCTTCCACCATACACTACAAATTGAAGCTTCCATAGCAAAAGTGAGGTATAATTGTATCTAAAACAAATTCATACATAGTAATTAATACAATTTAGCTACTTTGTCTTAAAGATTAACCCTTCATTATGATCACGACGTACATAGGGAGGTTCGTCAGTGTCTTCCATGGGACCTAGGTCGACGTCCTCTCCAAAAGGAGCTAGCGCGTTGAATTGATTGTAGTCTTCCTCGTCAACAAATATTCTCCACTCCAACAATCCTTCTTTTTTCTTGAAGAACCACGTGGCACTCCTCCTTGTTAGCCAGGTCTGGGTCCTTAACATAGAAGATCTGCATAACATCATTCACAAGTACAAATGGTTCTTCTCTGTATAGAACGAGTTTTTGGTCCACTGTAGTCATACCGTACTTGTCGATCTTCACACCCCCTGGGAGTCTGACCCATTGGAACCGGAAAAGAGGAACCTTTAACACTCCATAGTCGAGCTCCTAGATCTCCTCTATAAATCCGCAATAGGTCTCCCTATTTCCATTGCAGTCGTAGGCATGTATACGTACACCGCTATTTTGGTTGGAGCTCTTATTATCTTGAGCTCTCGTATAAAATGTATAGCCATTCATGCCATATCCTTCGAATGTGAGAATTGTAGTACACGGTCCGTGAGCCAACACATTCAACTGAGCACACTCTATCTGCTTATCCATCACCTGTCTGCGTAACCAAGCGCCAAAATGATCTATGTGCTCTCGCACGATCCAAACATCAGACTTCCCTGGGTTTCTGGTGCGTAGCATCTTCTGGTGTTCTTTGACATACGGGTCCACTACAACTGATTATTGCAGAACTATAAAATATTCCTGTGTGAATGAAACGGGGTCGTTAATGTGGAATGCATTGGCACCTATCGTCCCTTTCCCCTGTAGCCTCCTCTCAGGCGAGATACAGGCACACCAATCGATTTGAGATTCATGTAGTCAATGCAGAAATCAATAACCTCCTCGGTTCCCCAGCCCTCGACCATGTAGCCTTCCGATCGATTTTGGTTACGAACATATTTCTTAAGAACTCCCATGAACCTCTCGAAAGGGTACAATTGATACAGAAATATGAGGCCAAGAATCCGTATCTCTTTCACAATGTGAACAATGAGATGCACCATAATATCAAAAAATGATGGAGGGAACAACGCCTCAAGCTGGGATAGAGTCTCGACCATGTCTTCTTACAGCTTATCTAGCTTGGTCGGATCGATGGCCTTCTGTGATATCGTGTTGAAGAATGAACACAACTTTATGATTGGGTTTCGGACCTACGACGGCAGAATATCTCTAATTGTAATTGGAAGTATCTGTGTCATCATCACATGACAATAATGAGACTTCATGCCAGTTAATTTCAAGTCTTTCATGTTTACTAGTCTCTTTATGTTGGCGGAGTAATTGGATAGAACTTTGATTCCATGCAAGCACTTGCACATTGCAATTTTATTCGCCTTGCTCAGATCGTAGCTCGTAGGGCCAAGATATTTGTTGCCTTCTTCCATCTATTCGGGATGTAGATCATGTCTAAGTTTCAAACATTTCAGGTCCTTCCGTACTTGGAATGTATCCTTTGTTTTGCCAGATATGTCTAGTAACGTTCCAATCAAGCTATCACACACGTTATTCTCAATGTGCATGACAGCGATTGCGTGGCGAATCTCCAAATCTGGCCAATATGCTAAGTTATAAAAGATAGATTTCTTTTTGAACATAGGAGGTCTAAGATTAGATTTTAGAACTGGTGTACTCCCACGTCCCTTTCCAAGGATAACCCTAAGTCCCTTTACCATCACATTTACCATCAACTTTCCTATAAAAAGCTCTCCTATTGCTGCGGTACGGGTGATCCTTGCGAAGAAATTTACGATGACCTAGGTACACCATTTGTGGCTGTTCTTTAGCCACAAGCTCTCTATTTCATCCAAGCAAAGCACGCATGCACAGTAGCCCTTGACAGTCTAGCCCGATAGGTTGCCAAGAGCTGGCCAATCTTGGATTGTTACGAACAGCATTGCACGTAGGGTGAAGTTCTCTTGTTTGTATGCATCCCATACCTGCACAACATCATTCCATAGTATTACAAGATCTTCCATTAATGGTTTCAAGTAGACATCGATATCGTTGTCAGGTTGCCTCGGCCCTAGTATCAGCACCTGCATCATAATGTACTTCCGCTTCATACACAACTGAGGAGGAAGGTTGTAGATACATAGAGTTACAGGCCAAGTGCTATGACTACTGCTCATATTGCCAAATGGATTCATCCCATCCGTACTCAACACAAATCTTATATTTCTCACATCTTCTGCAAAGGGCTTTTTGTATTTTCTATTGATGTTTCTCCACTGCGTAGAATCAACGGGGTGTCTCAACATTCCATCATCCTTGCACTCATCGGCATGCCATCGCAATAGTTCGACATGCCTTTTGTTCACGAATAAACACTCCAAATGGGGGACTATAGGAAAATACCACATCACCTTCACGGGACGCCTTTTCTTCTTTCCTTCACCATCGATATCATTACCGTCATGCTTGTCCGTGCTACACCACAGACGAGACACGCTTGCATGTCTGCATGCTCTCTGTGAAACAATATGCAATCGTTTGGACATGCATGTATTTTCTGTACTTCCAACCCCAATGGGCACACAACCTACTTGGCCTGGTACGTGTTTTTTGTAACATATTTTCCTTTGGAAGCAATTTCTTCAAGAACAGTAACAACTTTGTGAAGCTTGTATCAGATCACTCGTTGCTTGCCTTCAATTGCAGCAGTGAAAGCATAGTACGCAACTTTGTATGCTCCTTCTCGCAGCCTGGGAACAATGGTGTTTTAAAGTCCTCTAACATACGTTGAAACTTTTGAATCTCCCTTTCATTGGTGAAGCTCCCATCCCCATCGCGCAACATTTGCTCTAGATTATGAGCAGCATCGGCCAACATCTCCTCTAGATCATCATCGGCCAACGTGTCTCTGGCAGGCGGCATATCGATGTATTCGTTGACCAGTATATCGGTGCACATATCTTCATCTTCTCTTTCAATGTATTGCCCTTCTTGTATGATCTCAGCTTCACCGCGCTCAGTCCAACGGGTATAGCCAGGCATAAAACCCCTTGGCATCAAGTGGGAATGTATCTGCTGGGTGGTGGAGAACTGCTTCTTGTTCTCGCAATCGACGCATGGACAACACATGTATTGAGACTGTGTATTTGATTTGTACGTCGTGGCTTGTACTAGGAAACAATCCACACCATTCTTGTACTCTACGCTCACACGACTCGTATCATACATCCATCTTCTGTCCATCTACAATTATATCATTATTGTAAATCCAAATTCATAACATCTAGAAAAATTTGCGATCACCAACAAATAAATTACCTCGTCATCTCCTACCGGCAATTGGGCCGGGTTGGAGGAGCCACCTTTTGCATGATTATTTGTTGGTGCCATCCCTAGAAATTTTCTTTATTATTAAACATCTTATCTATGACTCATTAAAGAAACATGAAAAATAAATACGCTCATACAGAAATACAATCGTATCTTGTTACATACCTAAATATCATGGCGAAATTTTCTAATTCATTAAAAATCAAAGTAAATACGCTCATACCTAAAGTTTCCATATTGGGAACATGCTAATTAATTAAAATAAAAAATATATAATTGGAGCTTTCTACATACCTAAATATCATGGCTAATTTTTCTAATTCACTAAAAATCAACCATAAATATGCTCATGCCTAAAGTTTCTATATTGGAGCTTGCTAATTAATTAAAATATAAAAAATATAATTGGAGTTTGCTATATACCTTAATATCATGGCTAAATTTTCTAATTCATTAAAAACCAATAATAAATATGCTCATACATATAGCTAATGTAAATCAATAATAAAGATACTTTCCACCATAATTGAAGCTTCTATATCATAAATGAGTTATAATTGCATCTACATTGTCTCAAAACATCATGGCCATAGGTTCATCTCCATCATTTCAAAATCTAGAGAAATTTAGCGAATAAAATTTAAATAGAAATGGATTGCAGAGGAAGTTACACACCTTGGAACACTGTTGGGGGTCGTTGTTAAGGACCCCCGACGGCCCCTTGGCTTAACCAGCCCGGCCTCCCGAAGCCTCGGCCTCCCAAAGGCTTAGCTCCCAAAGGCTTAGCTCCCAAAGCCCGACCTCCTGAAGCCCGCCCCCCCCCCCCCCGAAACCTCGGTCTCCCGAAGCCTCGGCCTCCCGAAGGTTCAGCCTTCCAAAGCCCGACCTCCCGAAGTCCGCCCCCCCAAAACCTCGGTCTCCCGAAGCCTCGGTCTCCCAAATCCTCGGCCTCCCGAAGCCCCGGCCTTCCCAAGTCTTGCCTCCCGAAGCCCCGGCCTTCCAGAGTCTTGCCTCCCGAAGACTTCACCCCCCGGAGCCATGCCTCCCGAGGCCCCCGTCTCCAGCTGCTCAGGCTGGCTTCCCGGAGGCTATAGGGTGAGTCATCAGGCCTCAGGAAAGATCTGCCAGAAGGGGAGCACCGGTCATATTTTTCCTGCAAGGAAGTGACCGGCCTTAAATGCCTAGGCTAGTGGACGCCGCTCTGACACCCTGGCGTAATGGAGGCTATCCTGACACCCTGACAGTGCGGTGCCGGGATGCAGTTGGCGAGTGGCTCGCCCCCTTCAGAGAATAGGCACCATGATAGTTACTACAGTGGATATTTATCTCCCAGGTAGCGTAGAAAGTAGTTATCCAGGATAAGGCCTAGTAATTCGGTCGGATCCCAGATATTTGTACATTGTGGTAAGTTGTATGCCAAGCTACGCATGGCCCTATAAATAGGAGCCCTAGTCGCCTGGGCAGAAGGACACGCTGTGATACTCTCCCCAAATCGACCCATTTTTTCTACCATCAATACATTCGTGGTGTTCCTTCTTCTTAAACTTCATCTCCAACCTTGAGTCTCCTCCTTAGAAGAAACTCTCGCCGTACTTGCTGGGGCAAGACGAACTCTTGCTCCAACAGCGCACCGTCTGAGGGGATTTCAAATGCAGAAGTCTCCATGCTGGACAGGCATTCCGTCCATCATCTTTTGGGCCTAGCAAACCTAAAATCACAGATAGGCAAAGACCGCTCTGGCATCTTGAAGGTAGTGCCTTCATACCGGATAGGCATAACACCCTCCGTCATTTCTAAGGCCTGGCTGACCTAACATGGTGGAGGGATAACCACCCGGCACCGGTAAGACTAAAAGTCTCCATGCCAAAATCATTTGACCCTTCCAATATCTTGAAAACCTAAAACTCTGAGCTCCCCACTCACACCTACTGCAACACAATGCCCCTCAAATCTCGCACCCCGTGGCCACTAAGCAGCCGCAGGATACGAAGGGGCTGGGATAAGGGGCACAGGCGAAGCATCAATGCGATCAATCATAAAAGAGAGAGAGAGAAAGAAACAAAACAAACTAACTAACACAATGCAAGTTATACATACATAACATACAAATTTTTTTTTTTGCATATAGCTAGCCGCTGTACATCGAATCTATGCCCAACAAACTTTCTAGCCTACTACGCCTCCCTGTAACACTACGGGAAGACGAGGGTGCCTGACTGCCACGCCTCCTGGGAACACTGTGGGACCTGGAGAGTCGTCCCCGGCAACTGCGCACAGGAGGTCGACATGAGCCCCCTCCACGAAAAGAGCTACTACCCGAAACGGAGACTCAGCCTCGAGAAGACGAAGGATCTACTGGGAAAGGATACGAGTCAAAGGCTGAGAAATCCAGCTCTTCCTCCTCCTGCCCCTTCGGCGAGGCCTCCGCAGCTTGTACCTCCTCCATCTTCACCTCGTCTAGAATAGGCTCAAGAATTTCCAAAGGCACTCTTCCGTCAGAACCCCAGGGAAGGACAAAGTGTTGTAGAAAATGTGCGCCGGCAACCTCCCGGGCTGTTAGGGCTGCACACCAGTCGTTCCTTGCAACAAAATATACATTTGGAGTAGACACAAGGGGATCCTCCAGCTCAACTTTGACCAAGACATTGGCGGCCACCTGCGGATCAATACGCCCCTCAGAATCGCGGGGCATAAAAAAACGCCTCCGCCGTCGAATAGACTGAATAGCCCCCGACTCTCCGGACGCACTCGATCCCTCCCCAGAGGCACTATCCAAGATACGAACGAGGCCTTCTCCGGCCTCGGGCCGCCATACCTATACACACAGATCAGACTCCAGTTAAACTCAAAGGCACGAACATTCCAGAAACAACACAGGCAAACCACAAGAAAACAGACGTGGTTCCATCAAATAAGGAAAAGACCATATACATTAAGCAGAAGGGAGTAGTCAAGATGCTAAAACTTTGCCCCCCTCGGGAAAGAAAAGAAAACAAAAGATAGCCTATGGCAGAGCTACACCTCCGGGGTATCTACGCGTGGAGACTACTCTGGCGGGGCAACAGCGATAGACGAAGAACATCCAGAGGGCCGTGATGCGCCCATAGGCTCTAGATGAAGGGCCGGACCTCCCAATGAAGAACCCGAGTGAAGCCCCCCCCCCCCCCCGAGGCACCCGGAGTCCCCTGACCTGCCATGTAGCGCAACGTCATGCTTCGCCCATACGCCACGGCGGAAGCTCTCCAGGGGTACGCGAATCTCCGCCAGAGGTGCCTCTAGCTGAAAACCCTCGACCATGGAGTCTGACACCTACTGCTCCAGTGCTTCGAGGGGACCAACCCCCGCTTGGTGCAGCAGGGTCAGTTGAAGTGCAGCGGCCACACGGGCGCTGGACCTCGCATAGACCTCCGCGGCTCTAACCATGACCTTCGCAGCAAACCAAAGCCAGAAGAGTGGCATAACCAACGACTCCGAGTCGGAGGGCAGTTGCGGGCACCGAGCCCCAAGGCCGCTCAAAGCATCAAAAGTAATCCGGGCCACCTCCGATGCAAGTACAGTTAACTGTTGGCACTCCAAACGCAGTGCCCCAACGATGCCTAGGCCTCCTCCAGCTCTCGCTTCACATTACCCACCGCCGCCCGAAGGGTGTCAACGTCGCCTTCGGCAGACACACGGGCTGCGTTGGCTGCATTGGCAAACTTCCTCGCCTCCCGGAGGGCTTCGGCAGCCTTCCACACCTCAGCCTTCGCACGCTCGCGAAGTGCCATCTCCTCCTGGAGACGACCCTCCGCAGACTCCGCCCGCTTTTGGGCCTCTTCCAAGGCCTGGCGAAGGCCCTCAACCTCATCATGGGCTGCGGCAAAGGCCTGGCACCCCCTACCTCCCGTGCCCTCGTCAAAATTAATTGCTACAAGGCACAACAGAAGAAGGAAAAGGACAGAGTGAGCTACTCAGAACCAAACACCAGAGCCGACAAATTATAACCAATACTACTGACCTGAAGGGCTGCCACTACCAACCGTGCCTCCAGTTCCTCCAAAGGACGCTGGGCCAACGGTCGCTCGACCTCTCCACTCCGGAGAAGAGAGGAGGCCGCAGCGAAGACCCTTGACGCCTCCGGGCGCAGCACGAAGTCATCCGGGGTCAAGACCCCGAGGCCAGAGCCCCCCTCGACCGCTTCGAAGGGAGCCTCGGCGGAGGGCATGGTGTCTCCAACACCAGCCACCAAGGACAGGTCACCATTTTTTCTACCAGATCGATCCATTTTTTCTACCATCAATATATTCGTTGTGTTCCTTCCTCTTAAACTTTGTCTCCAAGCTTGAGTCTCCTCCTTAGAAGAAACTCTTGTTGTACTTCCTGGGGCAAGACGAACTCTTGCTCCAACAATGATTAAAGAACATATGCAACTTTGATAATGAACATGAGGTAGCAACATGGAACCTTAGGCCTTGAGCATAGTGGTGTTATGATAGTGATCATGGTTATTTTGTTGGTTTAGTATTTTCTCAAGTAACCTAAGTAAGGACCAGTTTGTGGAGCGACAACTCAAGAAGTACCGTACCAACCAGGCTCAGGGAGGTGGCCAGTCAGCTCAAGCAGGTGTAGCAACTGGCTCTGGCTTAGTCTTATAGCCAAGGAGTCTGATGCTGTGAAGGATGCCTTGAGGTGGTGTTCCTTTTGTTAACCCCTTGGCTTGATGAGGGGAGTAATGCTTAGCTGGTGTGTCTGTTTACAGCATGTTGTTGTCGTAATTTTGGTTTGGTCACAAATTGTTAGGTTCTCTTGCCAGATGTGGTAGTCTGATAGGGGTGTGGTAGTCTGATAGGGGTGTGGTTTCTTCCCTAGTGGTGGTGTGCCTTAGCAGTTTTGTTGTTTTGCTGAATATCGGACTTCCCTTTCCTTTCCTTTAAGCAAACATATAAATTCCGTTCCGTTCTGGCCAGAATTGGTGTAATATCTTGTTCTATTGCCCAAATTGGCACAAAGCAGTCTGCATACTGTATCGGCCTCGATACCGGCCAATACCGGTCGTCCTGGCCCTATCCGCTCATTTCGGGTGAAATTTGACATGCCATAAGTTTTGGTACCAGCCCATTCTTAAGTGACCACTCCTTTGAATCAGGCCCAATAGCTCCGCCCAATACTAAGTTGTATTTGATTATTTTGGTGAGTTGCAGCCATTGCTGAAACCCTAGCCGCATTTTGTTCACCCCTCAAGCTTGTTGATGTTGGTGCTGCGATGGCGGACATGACGCAGGTAATTGCTCAAGCTTCTATGATACTACGACTGATGGTCAATGTCGGTAAGAACTAGCAACAGAGCAACTCAAATCGATTGGATTTTAGTCTTGAATAGCAATCGATTAGTACTAGCTGGCTAGTTGCCACAACATTAATGGATGTTGATATTTCATTATTTTGCTAGCTTCCTTTTCCAGATTTGCCTGTAGTGTGGCAATAAGATTGGAGGTGGTGGCATCACTCAGTTGAAGTACCAAGTCGGGAGATGTCAAATGGCAAATGAAACAGTTGATAAAGGATATTACCAAAAATGGAGACAGAAGAAGAAAAACACAGAATGCTATTGGATTGATTGGATCTGCTAGCTCACAAGAAGATTCAACCAGTGCTCCAGAGCAGAGGGGAATGAGTTTAGGAAGGCCTCCTATATGATCTCCTAGAAGTTTAGCTACAACTCCACTTCAGGAGAAGAGTTTCTTTGCTCCAAGAACAACACCTGGTTCTCAGCCATGCATCAGGAGTGCACGAGCAACAAAAGAAATGATTGATCAAGCTAGAGATGCAATGGCTAGATGGTGGTATGATGCAAATATACCTTTCAATGCAGCTAACTCTCCTTACTATCTGCCAATGATAGATGCCATTGCAACTATTGGATCTAGCTTCATTGCACCTACTTATCATGATTATAGAGGAAGCTTGTTGAAAAATGTTCATCTTGCTTGGGATTATGTTATTGAACTTAAAAAGGAATGGACTACCTATGGTTGCTCTATAATGGCAGATGGTTGGACAAGCCGAAGGTAGTGGCCATTGATAAATTTTCTAGTTTATTCTCCCAGGGCACCCTCATTATGAAATCTATTTATACATCTGGACTTTGTAAGGATAAATATACATTACTTGAGCTCTTTGACAATGTAGGACAAGAAGTTGGGCCAGAGAATATTGTACAATTTATCAGTGATAATGATGCAAGCTACAAAGCTGCTGGACAAGCATTACAGCATAGGTATGGCACATTCTTTTGGTCCCCATGTGTTGCACATTGCATTGATCTGATGCTAGAGAATTTATCTGATCCAAGACATTTTCCTAGCATATATGAAACCATAAAGAAAGCAAGAAAAATTACTAAGTTCATTTATAATCATTCTTAGGTACTCTCGTTGATGAAGCAAGAATATACAAATGGTAGAGAGTTATGTCGTCTTGCTCTTACTAGATTTACTACACATTTCTTGAGTCTGCAATGTTTACTAAAATTTAAGAAAGAGCTGTGCCAAATGTTCACTAGTGACAAAAGGGTGGGATCAAGTCATTCAAAAAGTAATACATGAAAGGAAATTGCTTCTATTGTTTTGCAGGATGTTGATTTTTGGGATGATTGTCAACATGTGGTCATGGTTACTAAACCATTGGTGCGTGTTCTTCATTTGGTTGATACTGATGAAAAATCTTGCATGGGATATTTGTATGAAGCTATAGAAAAAGCAAAAGAATGCATTAAGAAAAGATTGAGGAACAAAGTATCCTTGTCTGGACAATATATTAGAGTAATTGATGCTAGGTGGGACAAACAACTTCATTGTCCATTGCATGTTACTTAATGTTTTCTCAACCCTGGAATTTACTTTGTTCCTAATTTTAAGAGGCAGAAAGAGGCTAGTAAAGGTCTAGTTTCAACAATAATAAGGTTAGTGGCAGATCTTGAAGTTCAGGACAATATATTCTATCAAATAGAGGAGTATAAGAATTTTGTTGGTGACTTTGGCTTGACTAGTGCTATTCGTCAACGTGAAAGACTTAATCTAGGTAACAATAGTGTGAGGAACCGTCCAAATAGTATTCAAGCTAATCACTAGGACAATCATTTTCCATAATCACGCCCACAATGATTATCCCGGCAATGTTTACTTCCAGGGTCGGAACACACACCTTTACAACAAGCACATCATCACAAGACGTAATAAAGAGCGAGTAACTAAATTAAGTTACAAGTCTTTAAGTAGATTAAACTTTACAACATAATACATAACCCGAACATTAGTTAGAGTAGTTACGCAACGGAATAAGTTACATGACGACAAAAGATGGGTAGCGTCGTTTGCTCTAAGGTGCCACCCCAAAATAACAACACACGAGTAGAATTGCACTACTCCTGCCTATCGCCAACATCGGTGGACGTAAAGTAGCCAAATACTAGTTCTTCCTCACCTGAAAAGCAAACAAAGCACGTGAGTATGAAGGTACTTGCAAGACTTAATCCATAATGGGCACTTATAAATAGCTCGACTGCAAGGAGAATGCATAAGGGTAATTAGCAAGGACTCCGCCACAAAGGTTAAGTAACTTCATATGTAAAAGCAATTTGGACTCAAGTGTAAGCATCTACACTTAACCAAAACACCCTTGTATCTTGAGATCATCAATATAACAAAAAAGTAACTTGTACCATATTAACTCTTCATCAACATCACCAGCTATGTCCCAACATTCCATCGCAACATTTCAATAATGAAACTCTACCATTGATGTAAATGGACAGAAGGATGTTCATAACCGAGAGCGCGCCAATTCGAATTGATCTTACACCCTTCAGGGGTGTACTTCTTTACCCATACAACACGAGGACCATTCGGCTTGTGTCACCCGCTAAAGTGCACACAAGGGGGTACCTGTGTCAACCTTTTCCAATTGAGCTACGACCGTTTGAACATTCACCTATAGGTGCAGAGTCCACTAGGGCTACTCCGAGAGCACCCTAGTTACTCCTAAAGGTGTGTAGGTAACTAGAACTACTCCTCAAGCAAACAAGATACCTCTACAAGCCTATTATACCCCTAACACCTTTACGACGTTACCTCTACAAGCCTATTATGTCCACGACACCATAGGCCCACAAGCCAAAAAGTCACAGCTACAAAAGGTATTTGGCTTATCTACTATTATATCGACATGTGGTAAGTACAGAAAGTGCTAAAGCCAACTACAACAACAGACTATGCTTAATCGATTCAAGCGAGCCTATAGCATCTGAGACTCCCTTCTCAAGCCACCCCTTTTGCCTGCCCCAATCTCGTCTCATCCTCATTGACTTACACATCTCATCATCATCATTGTATTTGTGAAATAAGAGTAAGCCCTAAGCTCGCGAATGATGGTCGAACCATCGCTTGACTTCTACCGATGACATAAGCCTTGCAAAGTATGACATATTCATTTTAACTTAGACCATTGAGTGCTATACCCAGAGTTACAATGGATCAAGAGATAACAATACCAAGGAAGGGTAATGCAACAATTATGATCTACTCCCAAAACTCGATATTTAACTAGCCATCATGCAAGACATACATATAGCATAACTTATCAATTTTTCACAACATATGATCCAAGTCAATGGGATAAGTATGCTTAGATGCTTGTCTTGGTGCTTAGCTTGAGCACAATTCACAACAATAAAATCTGGATCACCCTCGATCATGCCCGCATCATCCTCCGGCCCTTCGTTCACTAAAGAAGAACACGTGCAATTATAAGCATGAAAGAGATGAAATGAAATGTGCTACATAATGCATAACAGTATTGTATGCATCATAACATCAAGCTAAGAGTGCAAGACATACGAAGGAACAGAAAAAGTTTCCAAAACAACTACATTGGAAGTTCTGTCAGGCATTTGGATAATTCGAGTCTGGCTGGAACCTCCAGGTTTGGACCTTTCGGTTTGGGTTGGATTCTCCAGGTGAGGTTCCGAATGGGGTTCTCGGTTAATTCTAAACAATTTTACCCAGAACATTCGGGTTATACCTGGAACATCCAGGTTGCCAGAATATTCCGAGTTCCACTCCGAGAGAGGAGCTCGGTTAATTTTTAAAACGAGTTACCTGGAGCCTCCAGTTGGTACCCGAATAGTCTGGGTTCTGGCAGACTAGAACTACGCTATGATTTCCTAAGTCGATTCAATGTGCATGTAACAACCTATCCCTCCTAAACATGTATAAGGACCAATGTAAGGATTCTAAACCCAATTTACACGCTAAACAACACCAAAACTCGAGTAGATTTGAAATGGCTCACTCGGAACCTCCGGGTTCTTGCAGGACTCGAGTTCGTGACAATTCATCGATCGATTCGACTTGCATGTTCAAATCTAAACCACACAAACATGCAATGGCACTAAGGCATTGGTTCTAAACCTAATTTACTCACTCTACACACTCGATTCACTAGCTATCTCATCCATTCTCCTCCTACCATATCCATTTCATCAAGAACATAAGGTGTGTTGCAACCACTGATTTGCAGCCCCTAAACTCGAATTCATATATCTTAAAACATGCATTCCCACCAAAGAAACCTAGGAGCACTCACCCAAGGTTCTTGTTCTAGTTGGATACCTTCGGTGTGGAAGAAAACGAAGGGAAATGCTCGGAGAAGAGAAAACCCTGCTGCTGAAATTTCAGTGAGGAAAGGTGACGAATTTGAGTTTCCAAACCTTCAAATATTCATGCATGCGAACAAGAGTTAGATGGATGGGAGGCTAAGGAGGAGAGGAATGCAGTTGTATAACATGCAAACCTTGAATCCTTATTCTTGAGTGGGATTTTAGTGAAGAAAGAAGTTTGAGGGAGGGAGAAGGAGCAGCAGCCTTGCTGCTGCATTGGCCGGTTGGAGTGAGGGAGAGAGAGTGAGGGTGAGAGAGGGAGGTGGGGCTGCTGGTGGGGAAGGAGAGGAAAGGTGGGGTCAGCTCAAGGTGGGTCCTACGAGCTAGAGAGACAAGCTAAAACCGCTGCAAGACTATTACAAAAACATGTGCAGCAATTGTAACTTCCAAGTGAGACTCAACTAACGAATTGTATCATCGGTTATTTTCAAAAAGCAAAGCAATTAAGAAGCACCATATGAAATAACAAACATTACACAATGCCCTACAATTAAACATCATGGTTATGATGCTTAATGATGAATGATTAGGCTTAATGACATGATTAAAGTATTGGGACGTGACAAATAGTGTTGTTTCATATTCACTATCTGTTGCAATTTGACTATGTTCTTAAAAATAAGTTGCATGTTTTGTTGTCAGTTGCATGGTGGGAACATTTTGGCCATGACACCCCGGAACTCCAAGCTTTTGCTATTCGTGTTCTTAGCCAATGCTGCAGTGCCACAGGCTGTGAACGCAACTGGAGCATTTTTTAGTTCATCTACTTTGATAGAAGTAGGCTTGAACAATTAAGGCTAAATGATTTAGTTTTCGTATGCTACAATCTTAAGCTTCGATAAAGGTATGAACTATACATAATGCCATTTGTAATCATGATATTAAACTTGTTCGCTTCCTTAACTGATTAGTTCTATTACTTAGGATCTTGAAAAAGACTAAAGGTGCATTGGATCCTATTAGCATTGATAGCATTGACCTACTTGGGGAATGGATTAGTGAAGAGCCTGGTCGTCTTGATGGTGATGACAGCAACTGGAATGCTAGCGTTGCGCCTTTTGCTACACTATAAATTTTAGAAGAGGAAGAGGTGGCTTCAGTTGCTGATCTTATTGATGCACCAGTGATAGTTGTGGAACTGGGAGCTGAAAATGAAGACACGGATATGTTTGAGCCTCCATCAGACCAAGATCCTTTTGTGTATGTTACAGATTTGACCGAGTAATGCTAGATTACTGCAAGATGTCAAAATGTATGAATGTAACCTTTGTATGACTACATAATATTTCCTACTACCTAATATGTCTGAGCTTGAGCCAAATTCATTGAACTATGTGTATCAATATTTTATCAAGTTTCAATGTTATAAACTATGTGTTATATACTTATATTTGGTACTAGATTATGTATTTTGTAACACCCTAAATTTCAATTTTTTAAATAGTTTAAAAGTTTGCTAGAAATTAAATAGGTGGTTGCAATTTTGTTCAATAGGGAAATTAATTTCTAAATTTAAATTGGCTTAGGTTATATGTTTGATGCATTCATGCCGTTATAGATGTAATAGGGTTTTTATGCGTGGAAAAGTTTGCAAAAATTTGCTAGAAGTCCCTCGTTCAACCCCTTTTTGAAATTGTTTGAAATCTAAATTAGAAAAGGCTTTTGAAAATGGAAAAGAGCTCTCGGGCCGAAATACTTTTTCTCTAGCCCAATCCGCCGGCCGTTTCAAAATCGGAGCCTCCCCGTGCATTAAATCTCCAATCAAAGTGCATGGCCGCGATTCCCTCCCTTCCTCTCCCCCTTCCCAGCCGTTTCCCCCTTGATTTAAACTTTAATCGTTTGGAAACCGAAGTTTTATTGCCAATTAGGGCCGCCAGCCAATCCCTTCGAATCTGGCCGCCTCTCTCCCTCTCTCGGGTATATAAGCGTCCCATCACCACCCTTGCAAGGTTCCCCACCCATTTCACCATTTTTCCACTTTGATTTTGCGCACGGTTTTGTCCTGATGCTTTCACCGCATTGTTGCCAGTCAGAGCTCCACCGCCACCTTAATTTGGCCGTGTCAAACCTTAATTGACTCCGGTTTTGGCCTCTTCGGTGTTGTAGGACCCTAGGGCATTGATGCCCGTGCTCGTTGTCACCGTTTAGACACCGGAGTGCCATCCCCGACGCTTCTCTGACCGCCGCCTCCTTCCTCTCAGCCGCCGGCCGCCTCCGGAGCCCTTCCGTCGCCGCCGAGCCGCTGTGAAAACCCCCTACCCCTCCTCTCTCTTTTCCGCTAAGCGCCGTCGAGAACCGTGACCGGATGCGCAGTTTTGCGCATCTCCAGCGAGCTCCGGCCTCCCCCGTTACCGTCGAACGCCGCTACCCAATCACGCGCCACTGACCGCTGCCCTTTTTAATCTCGGCCACCCAATCCAAATCCGACGGCCCGGATTAGACCGGGCACACCCCCTTTGAGCCCTGGCCCACCGTGGACCGTGGACCGGCCATAAGGCCATGGTCCACGGGTCCCGTGAATCTTTTCCATAGTTTTTCCTTTTGAGAAATAATTCAGCAAATGCTTTATTGCGTCATAAGTCGAATTTCCAATATAAAATTAGTTCTGGTTTTCTCTAAAAATCAACTAAAACTTGCAGTTTAGCCCTTGGAACTTCAAAAGCTCAATACTTTTTGCTCATAGTTCTGATTTAGGCGATTTTCGCGCCTTAATGTTCTTAGCGTCGTGTAGAATCTTTTTATAGGTTTTTTTGGCCTAGTTTCAATACTGTTTGGTGTATTGTCCTTAGAGTTTTTTTTTTGTGCTTTTCTGGTTTGTCGAGTAGGAGCTAAGTTGACCGGAAATCTCCAGGACCAAGTTTTCAAGGAAGTTGAGAAGCACTCCATCGAAGGTAAGTGTCCTTGAACATCTTGCTCCTAATTTTAGGATTCATGTGTAGTTTTTTTATCCTTCAATATGCATGCTTGTCTAAACATGAAATCCCATGTTAGAGTTTACTAGTTTTTGTATGAATATTGCTTGTCGTCGTTGGAGTACCATGGGCTAAAATGGGTAGTCACGCTAGTGCAGTCAAGGTTGGGAGAAATGTTAATATTGGCTAATAAACTATGCAACAAAATTCGGGAATAGTAATTTGTGTAGCAACATGGTATAGGGATCCTAACATGATGGTTGGTTTGAGGTGGTGCTTTATGGCAAGCTTGTGTTTGTTCCTGTGTGGGGTCCTAAGGACCGATTCTTGAAGCCTGTAACCAAGTGAATCAGCACAACCACGAGGCCTATATGGGTACGGCCTAACCAACTAATTAGTTACCCTCAGTGGGTGACTACAAGTCGGCGGGAGCTTTGTAAAAGCCTTGCAGTGAGACCCTGACTCCACACCTCAGAAGTATGGAGCAACACGGGAATCACGAATCATGGGAAAAGCTGTGCAAACTCTAAAGAGTATCTATCTAGTCGATCAGCCCTGCTCATGAACAAGAGCAAGCATGGACTTCTTCAGGATTAACCGGGATCAGGGTTCTGGTATGGATGGTCGGGTAGCCGGGTAATAGGGTTACCTGGTGAGTCTTGGTAACCAGATTTGGGATATTTGGTGAGTCTTGGTAATTGGATGATACACTAATGATGTACGCACATGTATGAAACTTGATCCTGGCATACATGTGTTGTGCCCGATTTTGTTCGTTTAAAACTGGGTTTTACAGAAGTGGTATCAGAGCCGTGTTGACCATAGGACGCAGCCTAGATAGACTGGACGAGCTAAGGACTCATGTTTGTACAAACTACTTTTGCAAAATTGTTTTTCTTCCAGTTTTTCCTTTCTCTGTCTACTGCTCTTTATAAAATGGATACTAATTTCTGTCCTTCTTCAAAATTTTAGATGGCCCGCACGAAGATCACCCCACGCAAGCGCGTGCTAGTTCTAGAGGTGGAGGTTCTTGCTGGTGCAGTCTAA
Organism: Phragmites australis; assembly: GCF_958298935.1. Lineage (NCBI taxonomy): Eukaryota > Viridiplantae > Streptophyta > Magnoliopsida > Poales > Poaceae > Phragmites > Phragmites australis. Next base: position 5,850,783 of record NC_084931.1, read on the forward strand.
AGGCACCAATCCCCTGCTGAGTTCTACTCCAATGGACAGCTTGGGGGATACTTCACCTGCACGTTGTGGTACCTGCTACAGGGACTTGGTTACCATGACGCTCCTCACTTCAAGGGCATCAGGGTTCCGTTTGGAGGACATGGTTACTCCTAGTCAGTGGAGGTGACCATGTTCGAGAAGCCCTCCGATGATGATGCTGCAGGACCCTGACCAGCTCTCCGACGAGGTTCCCCTAGCACCAGTACCTGCACTTGCACCGCCCCGTTCTCCTCCACGCAAGAAGCTTTGTCAGGCAGATGTTGCAGGCCCTTCAGGCACAGCAGGCCAGGAGTAGAGTCGAGCTAGAAGGATGTCCCTAGCTGAATAAATCGTTTAGCCTCATGTGTCGTTGGCTCCAGTGTGTGCTTGTGGTGTGATGTGGGGGTTTTCCCTCTACATTTCATTAGTTAATAATATATGTTGGGAGTCCTTTTTTCTGTTCTTTTTTATTCTTGTCTTGTTTTTCCGCCCTTGCTTTTCTCTTATGCTCCCCCGCTCGTACCCTGGTGACCAACAGATGGTGAACATCAGGCGCAACAGCAACGTCAACAACAACACTAATAACAACGACAACGACAATGACAACGACAATGTCAACGACAACACCAACGACAACGCCGCCAACCAACGTGACCTTCCACCCCCACCACCCCTCATGGATGCCCACCAAGTCATGACCCTTCTTCAGGGCTTGCCTTAGGCAATCAATCAGCAACCTCAAGCTCAGCAGGCACTGCCGCAACAACCGCAGTTCAGGCTCAGAACTTTCTTGAGCACCCAGCCACCTACCTTCTCTCAGGCAGTGGAGCACATGGAAGCAGATGACTAGCTGAAGGCAATTAAAAGCAAGCTACAGATAGCTCAGTGTAATGGAAGGGAGAAAGTTTTCTTCGCATCCCATCAACTGATTGGACCAGCTCAAGAGTGGTGGACAGCTTACACTGTCGCTCACGGGAATCCCCAGGAAATCACTTGGGCAGAGCTCCAGGATAACTTCCGTGTGCACCATGTCCCCAATGGTGAAGTAAAGTTGAAGAGGAGGGAATTCATTAGTCTAAAGCAAGGACTCATGGCAGTAACAGAATACCTCACCAAGTTCACCCAGCTCTCTCGCTACGCCCCCAATGACGTGGATACTGATGAAAAGAAACAAGATTGCTGCCTAAAGGGCCTCAACGCTAATTTACAGTTTGCCCTCTCAGCCAATGAGTACCCCAGCTTCCAGAAGCTGGTAGACAAAGCCTTCATAATGGAGAAGAAGCGCCATAATTTGGGAGAAGAGCGCAAGCACCATCTGCAGGGTCAGTCTTCTGGCGGTAACACCCGCCCCCCCCATTCAACCCTCCTGCCACTGGTCCTATGTTCCGCCATGGAAGGCAGGGCCAACAGCAGAATCAGCAATAGAGGCTGCAACAGAAGATGCAGAATCAGGTTGCAGGGTCATACAAGCCGTCAGTACAGCCAGCGCAGCAGCAGTCTCACCCCAGTTTCCAGCAGCAACAGCAACCCAACAACAACCAGCCTCAGCAGCAGAACCGCACATGCCAAGGGTCAAGCAACATTGGGCCGTGTTTCAGTTGCAGCAACTTCGGGCATCTTGCCAACAAGTGCCCCAAGAAGCAGCAAGGCCAAGCACCGGCTCAGGGCAACAATTAGCAGCAGCCTCGCCAGAACGCGATGCATGGTCGAGTTAACCATGTTGCAGTGGAGGAAGCCCAGGATGCTCCTGATATAGTGCTAAGTATGTTTTCTGCAAACTCTCATCCTGCTATAGTATTGTTTGATTCCGGTGCTACGCATTCATTCATATCATATCAGTTCATGAATACATATAAATTGCCAAGAGCATTAATGAAAAATCGGGTGCTAATTAGTTCTCCTGGAGGAGAAATAGAATCAAGGCATGCATGCCCTAAAATAAGTATATGCACAAGGAGGGGTAGACTTTCTTGCCAACCTCATCATTCTGGAGTCCAAGGGTATTGATATCATTCTAGGAATGGACTGGTTGACCAAATACAAAGGAGTCATCGGATGCGCTACAAAGTCAGTACAGTTGATGCATATAGATGGTATCAAGGTGGAGTTTCAAGCCACGACAAAGTCAGCTATCAACACCAGTTTAAACAAAGCCAATGTAGTGGAAGATAGCAGAGTGGTCAGTGAGTTTCCTGATGTCTTCCCGGAGGATTTGCCAGGTATGCCACCTGATCGTGAAATTGAATTCATAATTGAATTAGTACCTGGAACGGCTCCTATATATAAGAGACCATATAGAATGGATGCCAATCAGTTGGCTGAGCTCAAGGAGCAGGTCCAAGAGCTACTAGACAATGGGTTTATCCGCCCCAGTTCTTCGCCCTGGGGAGCCCCAGTTATCTTCATCCCGAAGAAGGATGGTACACAAAGGATGTGTATAGATTATCGAGCCCTGAATGAAGTAACTATCAAGAACAAGTACCCTCTACCGCGCATTGAAGATTTGTTTGATCAGCTGAAAGGAGCATGTGTGTTCTCCAAGATTGATCTTCGGTCTGGGTATCATCAACTGAAGATTCGTGCCTCAGATATTTCAAAGACGGTATTTGTTACTCGTTATGGTTTGTATGAGTACACAGTAATATCTTTCGGGCTGACCAATGCTCCAGCCTACTTCATGTATCTGATGAACCAGATCTTCATGGAGTATTTGGACAAGTTTGTCGTGGTATTTATTGATGATATGCTGATTTACTCCAAGAACAAGGAAGAGCACGAGGAACACCTAAGGATGGTATTGTAGAAGCTTAGAGAAAACCAGTTGTACGCTAAATTGAGCAAATGTGAGTTTTGGTTGAAGGAAGTTCCCTTCCTTGGTCACATTATATCAGTAGGAGGTGTGTCTGTAGATCTGTCCAAGGTAAGAGATGTTCTGAACTGGAAGCCACTGCAAAATGTGTCTGACATCTGCAGTTTTCTGGGTCTAGCAGGATACTATCATCAGTTCATAGAAGGTTTCTCCAAGAGAGCGAAGCCAATGACATAACTGCTAGAAAAAGGAGCAAAGTTTAAGTGGACAGTTGCTCGAGAAGCCAGTTTCAATGAATTGAACAAAAGGTTGACCTCAGCACCAGTTTTGATCATGCCAGATACTCAGAAACCGTTTTCAATGTATTGCGATGTGTCCCGACAAGGTTTGGGATGTGTGCTCATGCAAAAAGGTCATGTCGTAGCATATGCATCTCGGTAGTTAAGGAAGCATGAAGAGAATTATCCGACGCATGACTTGGAGTTAGCCGCAGTGGTTCATGCACTAAAAATCTGGAGGCATTATCTGATTTGTCAGAGATGTGAGATCTATTCAGATCATAAGAGCTTGAAGTATATCTTTACTCAGCCGGATCTTAGCCTCAGGCAACGCAGATGGTTAGAGCTCATCAAAGATTACAATCTGGGAATCAACTATCACCCAGGAAAAGCAAACGTAGTAGCTGATGCTTTGAGCAGAAAATCTCAAGTTAATGCAATAACTCTTCAAGAGTCGAGTCCCGAGTTATGCAAGGAGTTTGAAAGGTTGAATCTGGGTATGGTGCATAACACCGAGATGGTTGCAATGGAAATAGACTCGACCCTTGAACAGGATATAAGAAAGGGTCAGCTTGAAGATGAAAATATTTTGGAAATCAAGCAGCTCATCAGAGTCAGCAAAGCCCCTGATTTCAATGAAGATGAACAAGGCACAGTATGGTACAAGCACAGGATATGTGTTCCAGACATAAAATCTATTCAGGATACAATTCTAAGGGAAGCTCATGATTCGGCATATTCCATCCACCCAGGGAGTACCAAGATGTACCAAGATCTTAAAGATCAGTATTGGTGGTACGGAATGAAACGTGCAGTAGCAGAACACATGGCTTTGTGTGATATCTGTTAGCGAGTCAAAGCTGAGCATCAAAGATCAGTAGGACTGCTACAGCCTTTGAAAATACTTGAATGGAAGTGGAAAGAAATCAGCATGGATTTCATAGTGGGTCTGCCTCGAAACCAGTCAGGATATGATTCTATATGGGTCGTAGTTGATCGGCTGACAAAAGTAGCTCATTTCATTCCAGTCAAGGGAATCTATAAAGGTTCGAAGCTAGCTGAATTGTATATGTCTAGAATTATGTGTCTGCATGGGGTACCTAAGATAATTGTATCCGATCGTGGCAGTCAGTTTATCTCACGGTTCTTGCAACATCTACATGAGTCTATGGACACAAGGTTGAATTTCAGCTCAGCATATCACCCGCAGATGGACGGACAAACAGAAAGGGTAAATCAAATCCTTGAAGATATGTTGAGAGCATGTTCTTTGAAGAATGGTAATAGTTGGGACAAGAATCTGCCGTATGTGGAATTCTCGTACAACAACAGTTATCAAGCTAGTCTAAAGATGTCTCCTTTTGAAGCCTTATATGGAAGGAAGTGTAAAACCCTGTTGTTCTGGAATCAAACCGGAGAAAGCCATGTTTTTGGTCCAGAAATTCTGAGAGAAGCAGAAAGACAAGTGCAAGAGATCATAGATAATCTGGAAACAGCACAATCAAGGCAGAAGAGTTATGCAGATCATCGACGTCGGGAACTGACTTTTGAAGTAGGAGATTTTGTGTATCTCAAAGTATCACCGATCAGAGGTCTACGTAGATTCAAGGTTAAAGGTAAGCTTTTACCTCGGTTTATTGGTCCGTATAAGATATTAGGCAGATGAGGAGAAGTAGCTTACCAGCTTGAGTTACCACCTCAACTCTCGGGAGTACACGATGTTTTCCATGTGTCATAGTTAAAGAAATGCTTAAGAGTTCCCGAAGAACAGTTGCCAGTAGAAGAACTGGATGTGCGAGAGGATCTCTCATATTCTAGGTATCCGGTCAAGATTCTTGATATGTCAGAACGGGTCACCAGAAACAGGTGAGTCCGAATGTGCAAGGTGCAGTGGAAGCATAACTTAGAAGAAGAAGCAACCTCGGAAAGAGAAGATGATCTGAAGACCAAGTTTCCCCATCTCTTCTCTGATCCTTCCAAATCTCGAGGGTGAGATTTAGCCTAAGGGGAGTAGGTTTGTAACACCCAAAATTTCAATTTTTGCAATAGTTTAAAATTTTGCTAGAAATTAAATAGGTGGCTGCAATTTTGTTCAATAGGGAAATTAATTTCTAAATTTAAATTGGCTTAGGTTATATGTTTTATGCATTCATGCCGTTGTAGATGCAATAGGGTTTTTATGCGTGGAAAAGTTTGCAAAAATTCACTAGAAGTCGCTCGCTCAACACATTTTTGAAATTGTTTGAAATCTAAATTAGAAAAGGCTTTTGAAAATGGAAAAGAGCTCTTGAGCCGAAATTCTTTTTCTCTGGCCTAATCCGCCTCCTCCCCCTCTCCCCACCCTTCTCCTGAGTGGACCGAGCCCATCTTTCCCCCACCGACCCAACCTCTTCCCCCTCCCCTCTCTTCTTTCTCTCCCGAGTGGGCCGCCCTCCCTTCCCCGCGTCAAGCCAAGTCGCTGAGCAGGCCTGCGCTGCTGACTGAGCCGCCCCCTTCAGCCTGTCTTGCCGCTAGGTGGGTCCAGCTCAAGCCAAGCCGCTCTGCCCGAGCCGCTCGCCCGCCGAGCTAGCTCCCCTTCCCCTTCCTCCCACCGCTGTTCCCAATCTCCCCCAATACACCACCGTTTCAAAATCGGAGCCTCCCCGCACATTAATTCTCCAATCAAAGTGCATGGCCGCGATTCCCTCCCTTCCTCTCCCCCTTCCCGGTCATTTCCCCCTTGATTTACCCTTTTATCGTTTGGAAACCGAAGCTATATTGCCAATTAAGGCCGCCGGCCAATCCCTTCGAATCCGGCGCCTCTCTCCCTCTCTTGGGTATATAAGCGTCCCATCACCACCCTTGCAAGGTTCCCCACCCATTTCACCATTTTTCCCCTTTGATTTTGCGCACGGTTTTGCCCCGACGTCGTCACCGCCATTGTTGCCGGTGAGAGCTCCGCCGCCGCCTTAATTTGGCCGTGTTGAACCTTAATTTACTTCGGTTTTGGCCTCTTCGGTGTCATAGGACCCTAAGGCATCGATCCCCATGTTCATCATCACCGTTTAGATCCCAGAGTGCCGTCCCCGACGCTTCTCCAACCACCGCCGCCTTCCTCTCCGTCGCCGGCCACCTCCAAAGCCCCTCCGCCGCCGCTGAGCCGCTGTGAGAACCCCCCCCCCTTCCCCTCCTCTCTCTTTTACGCTAAGTGCTGTCGAGAACCGTGGCTGGATGCACAGTTTTGCGCATCTCCGACGAGCTCCGGCCGCCCACGTTGCCGTCGACCGCCGCTACCCCGTCCAGCGCCGCCAGCCACCACCCTTTTTAATCTCGGCCACCCGATCCAAATCCGACGGCTCAGATTAGACCAGGCATACCCCCTTTGAGCCCCGGCCCACCGTGGACCGTGGACTGGCCATAAGGCCATGGTCCACGGGTCCCGTGAACCTTTTCCATAGTTTTTCCTTTTGAGAAATAATTCAGCAAATGCTTTATTGCATCATAAATCGAATTTCCAGTATAAAATTAATTCGGGTTTTCTCTAAAAATCAACTAAAACTTGCAGTTTAGCCCATGAAACTTCAAAAGCTCAATACTTTTTGCTCGTAGCTCCAATTTAGACGATTTTCATGCCCTAATGTTCGTAGCGTCATGTAGAATCTTTTAATAGGGTTTTTGCCTAGTTTTAGTACTGTTTGGTGTACTTCCTTAGAGTTTTGTTTCGTGTGCTTTTCCGATTTGTCGAGTAGGAGCTGAGCTGTCCGGAAATCTCTAGGACCAAGTTTTCGAGGATTTTGAGCAACACTCCGTCTAAGGCAAGTATCCTTGAACATCTTGCTCCTAATTTTAGGATTCATGTGTAGTTTTTTTATCCTTCAATATGCATGCTTGTCTAAACATACCCATGTTAGGGTTTACTAGTTTTTGTATGAATATTCCTTATCGCCGTTGGAGTACCATGGGCTAAAATGGGTAGTCAAGGTAGTGCAGTTAAGTTTGGGAAAAATGTTAATATTGACTAATAAACTATGCAACAAAATTCGGGAATGTTAATTTGTGTAGAAACATGGTATAGGGATCCTAACAGGATGGTTGGTTTGAGGTGGTACTTTATTGCAGGCTTGTGTTTGTTCCTGTGTGGGGTCCTAAGGACCTGTTCTTGAATCCTGTAACCAAGTGAATCCGCACAACCACGAGGCCTATATGGGTACGGCCTGGCCAACTAATTAGTTACCCTCCGATTCTGTGGGCACCATTGGACGAGTAGTGGCACAAGAGGGGGCTTCTGCAGCGACTTAGTCGTCTATTAGCGGTGAAACCTCAGTGGGTGACTACAAGTCGGTGGGAGCTTTGTAAAAGCCTTGTAGTGAGACCCTGACTCCACACCCCAGAAGTATGGAGCAACACGGGAATCACGACTCGTGCGGAAAGCTGTGCAAACTCTGTAGAGTATCTATCTGGTCGATCAGCCGTGCCCACGGACAAGAGCAAGCTTGGACGTCTTCAGGATTAGCCAGGATCAGGGTTCTGGTATGGATGGTCAGGTAGCTAGGTAATAGGGTTACCTGGTGAGTCTTGGTAACCGGATATGGGATATCAGGTGAGTCTTGGTAATCGGATGGGATCCGATGAGCTGTTCCTCTTGTTACAATTGTGTCTCCACACTTAGTAAATATGATATCTGTTATTGGAGTCATAGGTTAAGGTTACTTAGTGCAGTTAACCCGTGTCTAACCTTTCCTTGACTTAAACCCTATATCATGTTTTCCCTCCACTTGCGGAGTACATTTTTGTACTCACATCCGTTGTCCCCTTCCTTGCATTCTACCGCTGTTCAGAAGCCGTCAATGAAGCTGCAACCTTCGACTAGGACGATTTCGACCCGGAGTTGCTATTCTTGGCTGGTGTGCCCCCGATCGACGCCTGTGGAAGATGAAGGCTCCGCTGGCGCTGAAGACCTCTTTTTAGTTCCGCTGTGTTTTCTTTTAGACCCTCGGATCCCTTTGTATTAAGTTAAGTACGTTATTATAATAATAGCACTGTGATGATACACTAACGATGTAAGCACATATATGAAATTTGATCCTGGTATACGTGTGTTATGTCCGGTTTTATTTGTTTAAAACTGGATGTTACATATTTGAATTTTAAAGGTGAATATTTATATTTATAAATATTTGTATTATTATATTAAAAGCCTGGAATGGTACGCCGGAGTGACCGAAACTGGCGTGTTCTATTTCAAGAGGCAAACCGGAATAGTCACCGGAATGGAATTTATAAGTTTGCCTGTAACCGTAGGACTTTTAGATTTCTGTATAAAGTCGGGTCGATACCCTTGTTTAAAAAAAATAGCATGCGGTTCCCACATCGGCATCGGAGCTGTCCATCTCTGTCGTTAAAGAAGAAAATTCAGTTTGGCAAAAGAAAAGGAATTGGATAACGCTGGTGCAAATGCCTCCGTACGCACTTTCGGATAAAGTTCATGGCTTCGTTTGAGATGATAAATTGTCAAAGCTTAAGACCTGCTCAAAAGAAAAGAAACAAAAGGTTAAGGCTTCCGAACTAGTTCAAAATTTGTGGAGTACTATTGTAATCGTAGTTGTTGTCTGTGTATGCTGCTACTACTACTTCACAACTCACACGTCGTCGCATATATATGTGTATCCGTGCATGATCTTATTGTACCTTTTTTGTTGGGCTGTGATCTCTTACTCGCCATCTCAGCATAGAGCTCTCCGATTAATTAGTTTTCCCAAAAAATAAGCACTCGTCATGACATACGGGGAATTAACCATCTTCTATATGTAAAAGTTGATTTCTTTGTTTTTTGCCACCGAATGTAAAAGTTGATTTCAGTAGGACAACAAGCAGCGAAGGGGCCAACATTCCAAACTCCCTGGATAATAAAGTGAGACTCGACCCCTTCAGTCAAATAGTCAGCAACCCGGGGGTCTCGGCATAATTTGAAGACGATATCTATGACAACTCTTGCTCTTATTGACATGTGAGGTTACCTAAACCACTCACCATTCACTCCGTAACAATAACAAATTGTTAAATAATCCGTGACGTATGCGGCTCAGTTTCGCACCTCACGTAGATTAACAAGACTCCAACATACGTATAGAGCACACTGGCAGATTTACTGTACGTGTACGCGGTGAGTCCTCCTATGGATTTTCGTGACTATCATTACTATTAGTATTAATAATCTCCATCCAAATTGTATCAAGTCACCTCCAATTCTATATGACTCAATTATTGCGGGCCAAGCTAATTAATCATCTACTGCATCTTAGCTAATCGCTTACATCACCACATAACCACACCTTGATTATTATATGAGCACCAAGTTGACAAATGGTGGGGCGCCACGGGCGCGGATCAGCGACGCGATTAATTACTATACAGGGACAACCCAGCTCAGGAGCTGAATACATTGTTTGTTGGGCTAATTAGTGGGGCGAACGGTGTGCGTGTGCGTCATCAACCTAACTAGATCGCAGCTCCTGCTTAATTTTGAGCCGATCTCGCGACTGCTCTCTGTTTATTAAACATGGTTAGGTGTTGTAGCCGTTTGGCGGGGTGAGACACTGAGATTTGCTAGTATATAAGGTCTCTTATAATACTCCAGCATAGCTGATTTTTAATATTAAATAGGTGTTCTCGTAGGTAAAAAAGCAGATATAGTAAGTTATTTAAAAAAGAAAGAGACATAGCTTGTTTATTATGGAAGAAACTAACTTTTTAAATAATTCTAAATGATTATGAAATAATAAATTATTTTAAAAATCTCAAGAAATAAATAACACATCTATGTATTGGAAGCTTATTCCTTTAACTCCAATTTTCTTACTTTTCCTCTAAGATATTACTTAAGAAATAAAATATTAGAACTGACCTAAATATCTCATGCATTTTTTTCACACTCTCTCTATATATAAGGATAATGTCTTTAAACATCCCATCCGAAGAGAATAAGTTCATATTACGTATCAACTCTGAATTAAAAGACTTTGATAGCACTTCGTGTCAGCATTCCCGAAACAAAATTACACCGCAATAAGAAAACCTCAGATACGAGCACGTGGCAGACAACTCTACTTGAAAGGGCGAGATTTTTACCTCTTGTATAGAATTGGATTGTTTCCTGTTAAATTCCTTAGAGTTACATCAACATCCTAATATTCTAAACAGGATCTGATTATACAGACAGTGCGATAAAGAACCTGAACGGGACGAAGGGAAAGTCAACAGAAATCAAAGAGAGCTATGCATGGGAGACGAAAAGAAAACCAGTAGAGCCAGCCGAGAGCACGACGTGGCATGTACGTGTCGTTCCAGCTATACATTGCTAACTGTGGGGCGGAATCATTTCTTGCGAACGAAGCTTGCTACTTGCTAGCCAAGGTTGAACTTACCGATAGCCGGGCGGTAACCGAGCTCCAGCGGTTATCAAAAATTGGTGATTACTACGATAATCGCTCGAAATTTAAATAAAATTCGGACAAAATTTGTTTGCTAAAATTTAAAAGTTGAGCAAAAATTCATGAAATTAACCTCTCGGTAACCAGTTGAATTGGACCGGTTACCAAACGGTTTTTGCGATAAACCAAACAGTTTATGCGATAATCGAGCTTCGAATAATCGACCGATTTGCATCGATAACCGATCGATTTTGAGCGATTACCGAGCGGTTTAAACACGTTATCAATAATTTTGTAGGAAAATTATAAAAACACGAAAAATCACCAATAAATCAGGATAAAAATAGTAACAAATGTGGCACGAGAATTGTTATGTTTTATAACATCAGAAAAAAATTTGGTACGAGAGTTTACAGACAGTGCGATAAAGAACCTGAACGGGCCGAAGAGAAAGTCAACAGAAATCAAAGAGAGCTATGCATGGGAGACGAAAAGAAAAGCAGTAGAGCCAGCCGAGCACGACGTGGCAATGTGGCATATACGTGTCGTTGCAGCTATACAGTGCTAACTGTGGGGCTGAATCATTTCTTGCGAACGAAGCTTGCTACTTGCTAGCCAAGGTTCAACTTACCGACAGTCCGACGGTAACTGAGCTCCAGCGGTTATCCAAAATTCGCGATTACCGTGATAACCGCTCGAAATTTAAATGAAATTCGAATAAAATTTGTTTGCTAAAATTTAAAATTTAGACAAAAATTTATGAAATTAACATCTCGGTAACCAATTGAATTGGATCGGTTACCAAACGATTTTTGCGATAAACCAAACGGTTTATACGATAATCGAGCTTCGAATAACCGACCGATTTGCATCGATAACCGATCGATTTTGAGTTATTACCGAGCGGTTTAAACGCGTTATCAATAATTTTGTAGAAAAATTATAAAAACACGAAAAATCACCAATAAATCAGGGGAAAAATAGTAACAAATGTGACACGAGATTTACTATGTTTTATAACATCAGAAAAAAATTTGGTACGAGATTTTACAGACAGTGCGATAAAGAACCTGAACGGGACGAAGGGAAAGTCAACAGAAATCAAAGAGAGCTATGCATGGGAGACGAAAAGAAAAGCAGTAGAGGCAGCCGAGAGCACGACGTGGCATATACGTGTCGTTCCAGCTATACATTGCTAACTGTGGGGCGGAATCATTTCTTGCGAACGAAGCTTGCTACTTGCTAGCCAAGGTTCAACTTACCCATAGCCCGGCGGTAACCGAGCTCCAGCGGTTATCAAAAATTCATGATTACTGCTATAACCACTCAAAATTTAAATGAAATTCGGATAAAATTTGTTTGCTAAAATTTAAAATTTGAGCAAAAATTCATGAAATTGACCTCTCGGTAACCAGTTGAATTGGACCGATTACCAAACAGTTTTTGCGATAAACCAAACGGTTTATGCGATAATCGAGCTTCGAATAACCGACCGATTTGCATCGATAACCGATAGATTTTAAGCGATTACCGAGCGGTTTAAACACGTTATCAATAATTTTGTAGAAAAATTATAAAAACACGAAAAATCACCAATAACAGGACAAAAATAGTAAGAAATGTGGCACGAAATTTGTTATGTTTTATAACATCAGAAAAAAAATTTGGTACGAGAGTTTACAGACAGTGCGATAAAGAACCTGAACGGGACGAAGGGAAAGTCAACAGAAATCAAAGAGAGCTATGTATGGGAGACGAAAAGAAAAGCAGTAGAGGCAGCCGAGCACGACGTGGCATATACGTGTCGTTCCAGCTATACATTGCTAACTGTGGGGCTGAATCATTTCTTGCGAACGAAGCTTGCTACTTGCTAGCCAAGGTTCAACTTACCGATAGCCCGGCGGTAACCGAGCTCCAGCGATTATCGAAAATTTGTGATTACTGTGATAACCGCTCGAAATTTAAATGAAATTCGGACAAATTTGTTTTCTAAAATTTAAAATTTAAGCAAAAATTCATAAAATTGACCTCTTGGTAACCAGTTGAATTGAACCAGTTACCGAATAGTTTTTACGATAAACCAAACGGTTTATGCGATAATCAAGCTTCGAATAACCGACCAATTTGCATCGATAACCGATCTATTTTGAGCGATTACCGAGTGATTTAAACGCGTTATCAATAATTATGTAGGAAAATTATAAAAACACGAAAATCACCAATAAATCAGGGGAAAAATAATAACGAATGTGGCACGAGATTTGCTATATTTTATAACATCAGAAAAAATTTGGCACGAGATTTTACAGACAGTGCGATAAAGAATCTGAACGGGACGAAGGGAAAGTCAACAGAAATCAAAGAGAGCTATGCATGGGAGACGAAAAGAAAAGCAGTAGAGGCAGCCGAGCACGACGTGGCATATACGCGTCGTTCCAGTTATACAGTGCTAACCGTGGGGCTGAATCATTTCTTGCGAACGAAGCTTGCTACTTGCTAGCTAGGTACTTACCTGCCTCCGTCCTAGCTGTTGCATCGACGGCTCGATGCGTCTCAATTAGTGTATTTCTGGAACGCAGAATAGAGAAACCTAATAGGAAAAACGCATGCTTCTATAAAATAGAGGATTGAGAAACATTAAAAAAATGAGATATCTTTAATAGTTATTTTCGACTATTATCTATTATTTCTTTTAGTACACTTCTTAAAAGATTTCATTATCAATTCTTTATACATCATAATGTTTAGAACTATTTTATTTTCTCCTTTTTAAGTGCTACCTCTAACATTCCTCTTCATATGAGTAAGATTTTCTTTAACGTCAGTTTCATCTCTACCTCCACCTATTACTCTTCTTTCTGTATGCCAAAATAATATATAAGAGCTAACTGCTATCGATAATAACTAAAGTTACTCTAAGACTGATATATTTTGATAGAGCGTAGAAAAAATATAGTAATAAGATGAAAAAAACTAAAATATTTTTTGCATGAGGTTGGATCTGATTCTAGGAATTCTCCAAAATTTCTATGACCAATTCATTCCCTGGAATTTTAATATAACTTTGAAAAGTCAATTCCTTTATTCCAGATGGCTTCATACAATTTTTTCTATAGAAATTGAATCCCCTAAAATTTATATATTTTCCTCGGTTCCAAGGAGGCCTCAAGCAGAGTACGCGAAGTCAGCAGACTTTGGAGCTTCACTTGTACAAGTGTAAATAAAGCTACCGCCGTTGACATATCTTAGAAATTGGGTCTAGGAAAGATTTTTGCGCACGATGGGTGACGGACCGGCACGTCAACCCTTGGATTGGGTTGCCGGGGAACAACGCGTCTGCCGGCCTCCCTCACTCCGGAAGTCTCCATGAAGAGAAGCTGGCCTAGCTCTGGGAATTGTTCAATTCAACCTTGATTATTGCCTTCGCCTTTGGCTGCACACGCACTTAATGCAGGCAGATTCATTCTGCACGTAGTTATCGGCGGCAGATTCATTCTGCAGCTGCTCTTACGACGGTGAGAACGAGTCCATCGCTTGACTGCCTTCAGCGTCACGAATTAGGCAGGAGTCGTCGGGCGGTCCACTCATGGCCCAAGTGTTTACGTCGTAGTATCGAAACAAACAGACACACTAACACTTTTTGTTTTCTTTTTTCTCTTTCTCTTTTCCGAAACTTCAAACTTGGACTCGTACCATCTAACACATTCAGGACGCAAGAGGTTCGTTCGAAGAGCAAATTAAACAAACATGTAGCTAAGCAAAAAATAATTAACTTCAATTTCTCCAATTGAAGAGGAGTGTAAACAGGTAGCATTGTTTTTGCTCGCATGAAGTTGCTGTGAATCTTCAAGGAAAAATACCGGAAATGTGTTCACTTTTTTTTTGAACAACCTTCCAAAGGGCAGCAATTCACTATAGAAAAAAAAAGTTGACACAATTAATAAGAAAAAGTGGGTTTGAAAACCTCACAAACGTACGGTGCAAAACCGTGACACACTACCACACACTGACAACCTACAGATGACGAAGCTCAACACAAATTGTCGTTGCCAACCTTATCGCAATAGTGACAAAACAGCTCAGACATCTCACGACAGATCTCAGTCTATGCCTCACTACCATTGCATCCACACACACAACCACCACTGAAACAGCCTCGAGAAAGAGTATGTTGTGTGTCATCATTACCAAGCTTTGTCGCACCCCAACAGCCAAGTAACTCTGACTCCACACCAATATGATCAATCCAAGCTTGTCAGCCACCTGCCGTGGAGCATGAAGCGCAACTCCAAGGAAGCAGAAACCTCATCATCACCCTAGGCCCAAATCTCATCACCGCTAATCTCAACGTCAGTCCCAGCCAGCGCAGGGTAGGGAGCTCCAAGGCAATGCCTCCATGGAGGACACGACGTCAAAGATGCCGCCATTGCCCGATCTCGAAAGATTAGGGTTTTCACCTGGAGTAGCCCGAAGCCCCCCCTCCCCCCGCAACCCAGCATTCTGCACCCACGCTAAACAACAACTAGCCACAGCCGGCATGCGGTATGAAAAGGACCGAGCCATGGCCGCCTCCACCGCAGTCCCCTGTGCTGCGACGAGGTAGCAGTTGGCGCAGCACGCGGGAACTCCACCGGTGAGAGCGCGGCGTAAGCCAGCCAAGGTCCACCACGAGCACCAGCTGCACCACCCTGTTCCCCAACCACTGTATCCTGTACACCTCCACCATGAACTTGTCCCCACTTCCTTCAATGATGCCACCTCGTGTCGACTGAGCCATCACCACCAATGTCGACAAGCCCCAACGCGAAGACCACAGGCGCCCCAACGCAAAGACCATAGATGCAAAACTGCTTGACGGCCGCAAGCTAACCACGCTGAAGCCCAGCTGCACCCACACCCCGGAGGTAGACCGGCTGGCCATGCGAGGCTCAGCGGCATCACAAAGGGGCCAACCTCCACAAAGAAGAAGCGCCCCCGGGCGGAAATCGGTGGCGGTGTGGTTGATCTTTCCTCCTCCGCTTGGATCCCACCACCGGTGCTCGGATCCGCTCCCCAACACATGGATCTCGCCGGAGAGGAGGTGCACTGAGCAGGATAACCCCGCATCGACACACAACAACCCCAACAGGGGAAGCCTCGTCGCCGCCATCCTCGCCACTACGTGGGCTTCCGGCAGGCGGCTCAGGCGGCAGTGAGGAAGGAGGGTGGGGGTGAGAGGGGGGTGACGGCGCCCGGGATTAAGAAAGTGAATCGGTTCTCTTTTTAAACTCAGTTTGAAAAAGGAAAACTAGTTTACATTAGTTGCTGTCCCAAATGTTTCCGTACATACTTTTGGATAAACTTGACCTTTCAACAGAGATGATAAATTTTGAAGACTTGAGACCTTCCCAGAAACAACAGTCAAGACTTGAGACATATATGTAGTAGTTCTATCAGCGTACTGCCTACTGGCTTGGGCCGCTAGTAACATACTCCATTCCGCCCGAAAAAAAATTGCTAGTAAAGGCCTGATTCAAATGCAAAATATCACATTGAACGATTTTATTTTCCACTACAAAAGCTATTTTTCGAGAGATCTAGATTTTATTTCTACAGGCGGTTCATAGGACAAACTGTCTGAGTAAGTGGTTGCGGCCCCGAGCAGTTGTGGACTGCCTGTGAAAACTAATTTTCACAGAGCTATTTCCATAGGCGGTTTACATAAGGAACCGTCTGTGGAAATAGCTCTATAAATAGTGCATCCAATCGGGTAGCTCCGTTTAGACAGAGAGTTCTACTGTTCTAACAGTAGAGCTCAAGGTGACGGCGGATTTGGAAAGTAAGGGGGGAAAGTTTTGTTTTTGAATTCTTTGGAGGATCCATCTAAGGTAAGGATATCTCATCCCTAGTATTTTTTTAAGTTTAGATTTAGATTTAAGGCTTAATTAGGGTTTAGTTGTGATCTAGAGATGCTCATAGTTCTTGCCATTTAGATCATCAAATTAGCTAAAATTTATTGCCAATATTGATTCAATTGTATAGATTCACATAATTCTAGCATTATATTTCAAAAATATAGCTAGAATTTGAAGTTTTTTAGCCTTAGGAGGTTTCATTATGAATGGGAATTTTTTTTCTCTCTAGATCTAGATCTCTAGGGAGAGGGGGAGGGAGAGAGAATAATGAATTCACATTATTTTGAACCATAAATTTGCGCCAATGTAGATTAAATTGTGTAGACATATTATAATCATAACATGCCCATTTTTCTTTTTCTAAAAAAATCTTTTTTATTCTTATTTTCAAATTAATTAATTAATGTATCTAATTTTGTGGTTGAAGTTAATGATGAACAGAGCATGGATATACGATGCGCCAAGATATGAAGAAATATACATCAAAGGACTCTCTGCTTTTATTGAAGCCGCCGAGAAAGATGCTTTAACTAAGAAGACAAAGGAAATATACTGTCCATGTTCTGACTGCAAGAACCAGAAATTGTAGGACAAATCAAACTTAATCAAATCACACTTGATCTTGAGAGGTTTTGTTAAGGATTACACATGTTGGTCCAATCACAGCGAACAACGTGCAAGCGAACAAAACGAGGACATTGTTGTTGATCAAGTGGATGGTGATGATGAGGGAGTAGTCGAAGGCGACACTGATGTTATGATGAATGATGATACTGATTTTAATCTGGAGGAAATGTTGCGCCACGCAGAACCACATTTTTTAAGGGAAACACAAGGTTTAGATAATTTTGAGGCGTTATAGAAGGCATCTGTCGGAGGATGAACTCCTGTCGCAGGGATCCTGAGAGACCCCTTTTTAGAGATTCGGCCGGGGGGATGATCCTGAATGAGTTTGTCTGGGAAATAAAATGGGAACGGGAAATAAATGCAGTGGCTGATGGTGGGAGATGATCGTGCTAGTGCGAGAGAGATGGGTGCACCGGGGTTTAGACAGGTTCGGGCCGCACGGGGGCGTAACACCCTACTCCTGTGTGTGTGTTATATCTCTTCTTGAAGGGAATTCTTCAAGGATGTATCTGTTACAGGGGTGAGCTACCTACAGAGAGCTTGAGGCTCTCGTGTTCTAGCTTGGCTTTAGCTTGTTTGTGATGTTCTTCGCCTTTTGATCTGGGCTTCCTTGCCTTGTTTTCCTTGTTTTCCCGTTTGTCTACCGAGAGCTCTCTCTTCTTCTTGAGTTCTCCATCCTTTCCTTTTATAGGCGCGCCGACCTTGACTTATCCAGAATGGGAAAGAGGGGGCGCAAATACCAAGGCACCACGGAGAAAGGCGTCATCATTCCATCTTGGCGAAGTGACAGGGGCGGTGGAAAATTGCGGCGTGCATCCGACCATCCGCCACTGTGGATGTCCTCCGGCGCCATTAAGAGGGCCCACCGGGCAGTCACAGAAGTGCCCGGTGCGCCCACCCTGTCTTGTTCTTCTGCCAGGGCAGGGTGGCAGGCGGAGCGCTTCGATTTTAGCAACGTTATCCCGAGGCACCTGGGTGAAACGGGACGGGACCCGTGCATTAAATGGACCCATGCCCCCCGGCCAGAGCATGGCAGGGTCTGACACTGGGGCGTGGGCAGCTGAGAATGTCAGGATGTCAGGATGTCAGGCCGCGCGTGCCTATTAAATGCGGCATTCGCGTCTTTGACTGGCTGACACCCCGGCGAGGGGACCCTTTGGGTCGTCGAACGATCTTGCGCGAACCTTCGGGGAACCGAGTCCTCGGGGGCTGCCACGTGCAGCCCCGAGCACTCTCTCCCGAGCACTCTGGTGAGACCTTCGGGGAACCGAGTCCTCGGGGGCTGCCACGTGCAGCCCCGAGCACTCTCTCCCGAGCACTCTGGTGAGACCTTCGGGGAACCGAGTCCTCGGGGGCTGCCACGTGCAGCCCCGAGCACTCTCTCCCGAGCACTTGGCTGTTTGGATCATCGGGGGACTACAGTACTCGAGGGTAGGCGAGAACCCTTCCGAGCACTTCCTTCCGAGCACTTCCTTCCCGGTACTTGGACCCTGTGGATCATCGGTGAACTGGGGTGCTCGGGAACCAGAGGCGGCGGCCCCGAGCACCTTCTCCCGGGACTTAGCTTCTTCTTATCTTGCAGGGTGGTGACGCGTGGCGGATGGCCGGCCCGATCTTGGGACTCAGGGACCCCTGGTTCCTGATACACCGACAGTAGCACCCGGGCCCATTGGTAGGCGACGGGACGGAGACGGCGGATGGGCCCTTCGTCGCGGCTGAGGCCGAGGCTAGTGTAGACGCCATGTGGCAGGCTTTCGAGAGGTGGTTTTTACGGACCCAGACCTCAAGTACGCCCCAACGGGAAAATGAGTGGACGCGTGTCCACACAACTTCCGAAGGGTATGATGACCGTACGGGTGGCACGCGCGGTCGCTGCGCAGATCGAGGAAAATACGCCCGGCAGCCGCTGACATTGCGCGATCGGCGGGAGATTCGCCTGGCGGTTGCGCCGAACGAGGCGACGCTTCGCCGAGCGAACTGTTTTGGCGGCAGTTTTTGAACCTTCGAGATATAAAAGGGGATATGATCGGTCCGTCCCCCTCTTTACGCTTTCTTGCTCTTGCGCTCTTGCCTTCTGTGTGCTCCGAAGCCCTTAGGAAATTCTCAGGCGACCGGAGCACTCTTCCTTCTCTCTTTCCACCACCAAAACACCTTTCATTCTTGTCGAGATGACGAGGGTTGGAGGAGGACGCCGGGACAAGGCTTCGGACAGCATCTTGCCGGAGTCTCGTCTGAGGAACAAGGAGGCGGCGGACAAGATCAAGAAACTGTTGGTGCCGGAGGGGCAAGAAGGTGCCGTGGTGGTGACGCCGGCGAGCCTGACGCCGGCGACGACCGTCCCAGGGCGGATCGTCCTCTTCACCTCCTTTGTGGCGGCGGGGTTGGTGCCGCCGTTCTCCACCTTCTTCCTGCAAGTGCTGGAGACATACGGCATTCAACTGGTGCACCTAAGCCCCAACTCCGTGGTGGTGTTGGCGGTCTTCGCGCATCTCTGCGAAATGTTCGTGGGGGTGGCGCCATCGGCGTCGCTGCTTCGCCATTTCTTCGTCCTTCGGCCGGTGGGGAAGAAGAGGGGGCACTCCACGGCGGACGTCGCGGGGTGCTGCAACCTTCGACTCCGGGACGGCCTGGGGGATCATTACATTCCCCAGGTGCTGCGCAGCAAGTGGGAGGAGTGGCGACGGGACTGGTTCTTCGTCGACGTCGACCTCGACGAGCGCCTCGAGCTGCCAGAGGCGGCAGCGGAACCTCGACGATCGACGTGGGAGGCGCCGCCGCCAGAAGACGCGAGGCTGAAGCCGGTGTTGGAGCGCATCCGGGAGTTGCGCGAGTCCGGGCTGACCTCCGTCATGGTGGTTGTGGACTTCCTGCGCCGTCGGCTGGCACCTCTACGAGAGCGGGCCCGGCCGAGCTGGTTCTATACCGGGCCGGAGGACATCACCAGGACCCAGATCGACGCGAGCTGGGATCTGGGGCCGGTGGAACTGCGGGGGATGACAAGGGTGATCACCGAAATGGAGGACATGGGGCGGACGGAGCTCCCGTGGCCGGAGATGGCACTCTGTGCCAACCCCAACCGGGTGGCCATTATGGCGGGGCTGTCGGAGTTCGACGCCCAGGGGCCTGTGGACCGGCCAAGAAGCCGGAGTCCCGAGGCCTCCAAACTCCCCAGGCTGGAGGAGCTACTTGGCGAGGAGGTCCCTGGCAGCTCGGCACGGGCTGGCGAAGGGGTCGCCGCAGGCAGCAGCCGCCGTGCCAGGGAGGAGGGAGCCACTGAAGTCGTCGAGGAGGTGGCGCCGGGAGATCGGGGAATGCGTCCCCGAGCCCTGATCCTAGTGCCAAACTCTCCGCCGTCGCCAACGGCAGCGGCGGCATTCCCGGTGCTGGAGCCACGGCTGGTGCAGATGGGGCGTGCGCCGGCTCCCGCGACCCGTACGGCGGAACCCGAGACCCGCGCGGCGGCACCCGAGGCCCGCGCAGCGGTTGAGCCGAGCCCCCAGCGGAAGAGGCGGCGGGAGGAGTCCGGACCGACGGCACCGGACCCAGACATTAGGCTCCCAGCGGCCAAATGGCAGTACCGGTGAGTCTCCTTTCTTGTTTTTCCTGTGTATTTCTGGCCCGAACTAAACTTTGGCGTTTTTCATCTGTCTCCCGTAGGCCGGCCGCAGGCGCTACTTCGATGGAGAAGGCGCGGGCGCCGAGACCAGAGCCGAGCCCACCTGCAGCTCCGACGGAGGCGGGCACCAGAACGGTGGAGGCGCCAATCGTCGTGGTGGCCAGCGGGAGAGAGGCGGAGGCGGCGGCCGAGAGGAGGACGGAGCAACCGTCTGGATCCTTGGCGCCGGCGGAACCTACCCCGGGCGCGGAAAGCCCGGGGCGGATGACGGTGGAGGTGGATGTTTTGCCGGGGCCGGCGGACAGGGTGGCCGATGCGGAGATGCGGCCGCCGTCCGAGTCTTCGGTGCCGACGGAGCCTACCCCGGGCAGGCAGAGCCCGGGGCGGATGACAGTGGAGGGCCCTGCAGAGAGCTCGGCCCCCCTGGAGGCACTCTGCGGAAAGGCCTGGGCCCCATCGGCGCCCGGCCAGCCCGCCGACCCTTTCCTGGCCTCCATCGAAGGCGTCCAAGTAGCGGTCGGGCGGCTGGGCGCAGCGGTGAACGCCAAGGAGGGGGAGCTTGAGGCCGAGCGTGCCCGCCTTGCGTTGGAGAAGGCGCAGCTGGCGGGCGCCCAGGAGGAGGCCCGTGCGGCGGCCGCGCGGGAGCAGAAGCTCCTAGAAGATATCCGCGCGGAAGCCGCGCGTGAACAAGAAATTTTGAAGGCCGCGCGGGCAGGAGCCGCGCGGGAACGAGAAGACGCCGCCCGCCTGGCTAAGGAGTCGAAGCAGCAAGCTGCCGAGGCCCTTGCAAGGATGGGGCAGGCGCAGGAGAGGGAGGTAGCAGTCACAACCCGGGAGCAGGCAGCGGAGGAGCGCAAGCCGAGCTGACCCGACGGGAGGGCACGGTCGAGAAGACGCACGCCGACCTCCAGCGCTGGGAAGACGACCTCCGGAAGATCAAGGAAGAGATCAACCGCTGGGAGGAGGTGGTCTCCCTTCGGGAGGTGGACAATCAGTTGTCGGCGTCGGATCTCGGCACCCGGGAGGATTCGGTGGCCTAGCAGGAGGACGTGCTGGCCCGGCGGGAAGGGGAGATGAGGCGCCGAGAAGACGAACTGAGTCGTCGAGAGGGCGAGGCTGCTGCGGCGGTAGCCGCCGCTGCTACCAAGGCGGAGGAGAACGCGAAGCACGAGGCGGAACTAACCGCCCATGAACGCGCCTTATCCGAGATGGTGGCCAAGACGAAGCAGGCTGCCGGCTCCGCAGCAGTCGGCGGTTCTTCCGGTCTGGTCGGGGACCAGGGACTTGAGGCGCAGCTGCGGGCCGCCAAGGAGAAGCTCGAGACCGCTTTTGTCTCGCGGGTCAACCTGGAGCATATGCTGGAAGACATACTCCGGCGGATGCGGCGGGCCGTAGAGAAGGGTGGTCTCGGACGGCTCGTTGAAGACAAGAAGGGCGACGGCCCCGCACGACAAGTGTTGGGGCTGCAGTAGGTCTGCGAGCGCCTTGAGGCCCTGCCTTGGGCAGTTCAAGACCTTGCCGCCTGGGAGGGACGTGGCTTGGCGCATGTAGTGGCCGAGCACGTCCTGGCATGCTACCGAAGCAGGGACCCGAACTTCCCGCTGGAGCCGGCGCGGGAGGGAGTGGTCGAGGCTGAGGGAGAGGCCGCCCGGATAGCGGTCCGGAGTACCGCCGCCGTGGTGGCGACCGGCTTCAGGCGAGAGGTGCCGCCGCCGTCAGCCCCCGGGGACGACTCAGAGGATTCAGCTGACGCCTCCGCCGTCGACTAGGTCTTTTGTAGCTTTTTTCTTTTGTCGTCTTGATGAATGTAAATATAGGAGTGAACCCTAGAAAAAATGCCTTGTATATGTCTTGTGAATATTAATGGCAGCTTTTCCTTGGGCTCGCAACTCCAATTTCTCTGAGTGCTTGATGCTTCTTCTGGTGTTTTACCTTGAAGCCCCGGGGAGTACTCAGTCGGGCCGTTCCCGACCTTCCCGTCCCCGAGAACGGAGTTGTCCCGATCGCTATTGCTGGCGCAGTTGGCCTTCGAGCTCTCGCGAGTCCGCATTGCCTAAGTTAAGAAACAAAGACACAGACTTCCCTGCCCGGGAGATAGATCGATCCCGCTCGAAACACGCCGTGCTTAGTGAACACTTTTTCACTTTGCGACCACTCAGTTAGTAGAAGGGAGACGCGTGCGGGCGAGAATGTGACCAAGAGTCCTCACGGTCCGGTGGTGCCCGGGCTTAAAACGGACCGGACCGAGCACTGACAGCCTTCCCCCGAGGCCTGAGCTCCGGACTACTCGAGCAGCTCGAGCGATAGGATTACCCAGGGCACCCGAGGACTCGGTAGTGCTCGGGGTCCTTAAAAGCGGACCGAACACCACGACCACCACGAAGGGCTTCGGTCAGACATCACCTTACGCGCGGTACTCATTTCTGCAAACCGCTCTGTCGTTCTGGGAAAAGGTAGACACGCGGCAGGGTTTTTGCGTGCGAGGAGACCACCTCGCCGAACAGATTAAAGCGCGAGAGCCCCCGAGAACGACTCGGGAACATAAATTTACTGGAAGCAGACTTGACTGAATATAACCACTCACCGGACAGCTGTCGGCCTTCCGGCCAACCGATCCAGGAGGGGTGTGCTTCCAAGCTCGGGTGCCCGGGGACTTGATTCTTTCAACGGAGCGCCCGAGTGCCCAGAGTCATACGAGGCTCCTAGGGTTGGGTGATCTCGACCACCCATGCCTAAGTGGTAGGACCACCCGAGGACCCTTGGGGTCGACCAGAGACCGGGGCATTGAAGCCCTCGCGGCCGAACTGCTCGCGATTGCCAGCCTGTGACTTAAGAGAGAATATAGAATTTCTTTGTCTGGTGCGCTCTGTTAGTGCGGTACTTGCTATAGACTGCCCTCGTTTTCGACCCGAGACCTCTCGAACACCCAAACCGGCAGACCAGAGCGGGCAGAGGCATAACCCAGAGGTCCTATGGTTCGGTGGCGCCCGGGTATGACAGACCAGACCGAGCACCGACAGCCCGCTCCGGGGGCCCGAGCTCCGGACTACTCGAGCAGCTCGAGCGATGGGATTACCCAGAGCACCCCGAAACTTGGCAGTGCCCGGGAGCCTGTCACGACACCGAACACCACAGCCTACCATGCCGAACGTAAGTCAGCGGCGACTGCTCGCATACATACCGATTGGGATTCTTTTATCAGCGGGGAAAAAAGAGAGAGCGAACTTTTTCTCGCACAACCGAGCACCTCACCAGACAGATTAAACATACGGAATCCAGAAAAAATATTTCGACATAGCGATTGCTCATTGAAATACTGAATGTACAATATTTATAGGGTTGGGCGACAGCGACTTACCCAAGGGGCGGAGCCCTCGGACTGCTTGGGCGGGGAGAAGCCCCCGGCTTTGCTGACCTGAGCTGCGAGCACGACCATCTACGGGTAGAAGCGTCGAAGATGCTCGATGTTCCACGGATTCGGGAGTGGCTGTCCTTCCTCCGTCGCCAACCTGAAAGAACCTGCCCGCGGGACCGCGATCACGGTGAAGGGACCTTCCCACACAGGGGACAGCTTATTCATTCCTTCGCGCGACTGGACGCGTCGGAGAACTAGGTCCCCCACCTCGAGAGACCGGGCCCGAACATGGCGGAGATGATAACGCCGCAGACTCTGCTGGTATCGAGCCGCACGGACGGCGGCACGTCGCCGGTGCTCTTCCAGGTAGTCCACGTCGTCGCGCCTTTGCTGTTCCTGCTCACCCTCAGAGTACGCATGCACTCGAGGGGAGCCCAGAGTGAGCTCGGAGGGGAGGACTGCCTCGGCGCCATAGACGAGGAAGAACGGAGTCTCCCCGGTGGCGCGGCTTGGCATAGTCCGATTAGCCCACTGCACGGCTGGCAGCTCGTCCACCCATCCCTTCCCGTGCTTAGTGAGCACGTTATAGGTCCGGGTTTTGAGGCCCTTCAATATCTCCGCGTTGGCGCGCTCGACCTGCCCGTTACTCCAAGGATGAGTGACGGAAGCGAAGCAAAGCTTGATGCCGAGATCTTCGCAATAGTCCCCGAATAGGGCACTAGTGAACTGGGTGCCGTTGTCGGTGATGATCCGGTTCGGGACGCCAAAGCGGCTGGTGATGCCGCGGATAAACTGGAGCGCCGTGTTCTTGGTCACCTTGATGACTGGGACTGCCTTTGGCCACTTGGTAAACTTGTCGATGGCAACATATAGGTATGCATAACCCCCGATTGCTCGGGGGAATGGACCCAGAATGTCCAAACCCCAGACCGCGAAAGGCCACGACAGGGGAATGGTATGAAGAGCCTGAGCTGGCTGGTGAATCTGCTTTGCGTGGAACTGGCACGCCCTGCAGCGCCGAACCAGCTCGGAAGCATCCTGGAGAGCTGTAGGCTAGTAGAAACCTTGCCGGAAGGCCTTCCCGACCAGCGTGCGGAACGATGAATGGCCACCGCACTAGCCCTCGTGGACCTCAGCGAGAAGATCGCCGCCTTCTGCCTGGGAGATGCATTTCAGGAGTACACCTCCTGCGCTACGCCGGTAGAGATCCCCATCTACTATGGCATAGCGTCTGGACTGCCGAGCAACTCTTTCGGCAGACGCCTCATCCCCGGGTAGGAACTTTTCTTTCAAGTACCCTCGGATGTCAAACATCCACGAGGCATCTTGAGAACATTCGGTGAGCACAGCGCACTCGCCGGACGGCGGCGCCCTGACGGGGCTTCCCACTGAGGGCACCGCCGGGGTCCCCTGAATTGAGTTCGAGGTTTCCCCTTCATCCTGTTCGGCAGGTAGGACGGAAGGCCGTGCGAGTCTTTCTTCAAAGACTCCGGCAGGGACGCGCGCACGTGAGGAGGCCAGGTGGGAGAGCTCGTCAGCCAGAGCGTTGTCGCGGCGAGGGATATGTCGCAATTCGAGGCCGTCGAAGCGTCTCTCGAGCTTCCTGACTGCAGCCACGTACGCCGCCATTTGAGGATCCGTGCACTGGTACTCCTTAGACACCTGGTTGACGACTAGTTGGGAGTCCCCTTTGACCAGGAGGCGACGAATCTCGAGCCCCACCGCAGCCCGGAGGCCGGCGATGAGACCTTCATATTCCGCCACGTTGTTGGATGCGCGGAACTGCAGCTGCACGACGTACCGGAGCTTTTCACCTGTTGGGGAGGTGAGAACCACTCCGGCCCATGCGCCTTTCAGCGAGAGGGAGCCGTCGAAGTGCATGACCCAGTACCCGGGCGCGTCGTGCCCGGGATAGGCAGAGATCTCTTCTGGGACGACG
Organism: Phragmites australis; assembly: GCF_958298935.1. NCBI lineage: Eukaryota > Viridiplantae > Streptophyta > Magnoliopsida > Poales > Poaceae > Phragmites > Phragmites australis. Next base: position 5,876,728 of record NC_084931.1, read on the forward strand.
CAGGGGACGGGCGTCCACTCTGCCAAGAAGTTGGAGAGCGCCTGGCTTTTGATTGCCTGGCAACTGACGAAGTGTAGGTCGAACTCCGCCAGCTCTACTGCCCATTTGACAACGCGCCAGGTGCCTTCCCGGTTCCGTAGAATGGGCCCCAGTGGATACGTGGTAACCACCGAGACCTTGTGCGCCTGGAAGTAGTGGCGCAGCTTCCGGGAAGCGACGAGCACGGCATAGAGCAGCTTCTGCGCCTGGGGATATCTTGTCTTGGCTTCCCGGAGGACTTCGCTGACGAAGTACACCGGTTGCTGTACCCGGCGAGCCCGAACGGCGGCTCCACCCAGGGGGCTGCCGCAGCCCCCAGGCTTGGCGGCACGGTCGGGGCTGGCCGGGCATGTGGGCTCGACTCCTTGGCTGGGAGGAGCAGTGTGCTCGGGCTCGACCCCTTGCCCAGGGGGAGCCGCGAGGACAAGTGAGTGGTCGGGGGCCTCTGGGAGCTGGGACCCAGCACCCGGCCCCGAACACTTGTCGCGCTCTACCACCAGCACTATGCTCACGACCTGAGGAGTGGCCGAAACGTAGAGTAGTAGGGGCTCACCTTGAGAGGGAGCCACCAACACGGGTGGCGAAGTAAGGTACTTCTTTAAGTCGCGGAAGGCCTGCTCGGCCTCCGGCGTCCAGTCAAAACGACTGGATTTCTTCAGAAGCTTGAAGAGGGGGAGCCCTCGCTCCCTGAGCTTGGAGATGAAGCGCCCGAGGGCTGCCATGCAGCCGGCGAGACGCTGGACCTCCTTGAGTCGAACCGGGGGTCACATCTGCTCGATGGCCCGGATCTTCTCTGGGTTGACCTCGATCCCTCGGCCAGAGACCAAGAAACCAAGGAGCTTGCCCGCCGGCACCCCGAAGACACACTTCTCCGGGTTGAGCTTGAGGCGGGTAGAGCGGAGACTGTTGAAAGTCTCGGCAAGGTCCTCGAGCAGGGTGGCGCGGTCTCGAGTTTTGACCACGAGATCGTCGATGTAAGCTTCGACGTTGCGGCCAACCTGCGAGTTAAGGGTAATACGAATAGCGCGCTGGAAGGAGGATCCAGCGTTGCGCAGGCCGAAAGGCATTGACATGTAGCAATAAGTCCCCACCGGAGTGGTAAAAGCAGTTTTTTCCTCGTCCCCTACGGCCATGCGAATCTGGTGATACCCAGAGTTTGCATCTAGAAAGCATAAAAGATCGCATCCCGCAGTTGCATCTATAATTTGATCAATGCGAGGTAAGGGGAAGGGATCTTTAGGGCAAGCCTTATTTAGGTCGGTGTAGTCCACGCACATGCGGAGCTTGCCGTTGGCCTTCGGGACGATGACTGGATTTGCGAGCCAGTTGGGGTGGAGGACTTCTTGGATAAATCCGGCGTCGAGGAGCTTGCTGACCTGCCCGCGGATAAACTCCTGGCGCTCAGGCGCTTGCCGCCGGACCTTCTGCTTCACCGGGTGGGCGTCCGGACGCACCACCAAGTGATGCTCGATCACCTCCCTAGGGATCCCGGGCATGTCGGACGGTTGCCAGGCAAACACGTCGGCGTTAGCCCGGAGGAAGGCGACGAGCGCGCTTTCCTATTTGCCGCCCAGGTCGCCGCCGATACGGACGACCTGGGTAGCGTCTTTGCCCACCACGACCTCCTTTGTTGGAACAGAGGTGTCGGCGGCGAGTCGGGGTTTGGATGAAGAGGGTCCCGGGCCCCCTGTAGAGCCATCGACCTCGGCCTGCGCTGAGACCAGAGCCATGTATGACTGTTCAGCGCAGGAGACGACGCCGCCGGAATCGGCGATCACAGAGATGGAGCCTGCGGGGCCGGGCATCTTAACCGTAAGGTATGCATAATGCACGGCCATCATAAACTTGGCGAGCGTCGGACGCCCGAGGATGGCGTTGTAGGGGAGAGGGAGCTCCGCGACATCGAAGAGGACACACTCCGTGCGGAAGTTGTCCCGGCTCCCGATTTCACGGGCAACTCGACCTGCCCGAGGGGCAGGGAGTGCCCGGGGGTCACTCCGCAGAAGGGGAGCGATGGCTTTAGGCGTCGGGAGGACACCTGCAGCTTCTCGAAAGCCTCCTCAGAGAGGAGGTTGAGGCCGGCACCACCATCCATCAGCACTCTGCCGACCTTAACATTGCAGATAGTGGGAGACACTACCAGGGGTAGCCGTCCCACGGCTGCAGTACTGGCGGGGTGATCAGCCATGCTGAACGTGATCGGAGCATCCGACCACCTCAGGGGCCTTGCGGCCTCCTCGTTCGGGGTTGCCGAGCACACCTCGCGTCGCATGACCTTGATGCCACGGCGTGAGCAGGGTGTGTAGGCGCCCCCGTCGATGAAGGCGACTGCGTGCTTGGGCTCCTGGAAGCCGAGCTCGGCGTCGTCGGGGGTGACCTCAGTATCGCCTCTTCCGCGGGACTCGTCGCGCTCCCTCTGGCGCTGCTCCACGAGTCCTTTGACCGTACGACACTCCGTGAGGTCATGCTATCTGGTCTGGTGTATGGGACACCATTTACCTGGCTCGAGCCCCGCGGGAGCGGGGGCCCTCGCTGGAGCAGGAGCTCGGCCGGGGGCCGAGGCTCTTGCTGGAGCCGGTGCCCTAGCTGGAGCCGGGGCCCTCATGGGCACAGAGGCCCGAGGAGGAGCCCGAGCAGGGGCCCTGACGGGGCGTCGGTCGACACCCGGCCGCGCTCTTGCGGCACCCTGTGAGCGGGGACCTAGGTTGGCTCAACGGGAGCGGCCTCGCGCTTCCTTCTCTTCTTCTTTTTCCGCTTGTCGGAGCGGGAAGAACTTGGCTGGTCGGAGGCGGGGCGAGGAGCATGCCACGCCCTGGCCTCCGCAGCCTTGGTGCACTTATCGGCCAGTGCGAAGAGTTCCGCAGTGGTCTCGATCTCGTGCATACCTACCTTTTCGAGCATCCGCTCATCGCGGACACCCTGCAGGAAAGCAACAATAACAGCATGGGGGGCCACTCGCGGAATGGTGTTGCGAACCTGGCTGAAGCACTGTATAAAGCGCCGTAGCGTCTCCCCTTCCTGCTATTGGACGGCGTGAAGGTCGCACTCCAAATCGGGGCGCGTAAACGTGCCCTGAAAGTTGGCCACAAACTGGTGGTACAGGTCATCCCAGGAGCTAATAGACCCTGGGGGTAAGTTCATAAGCCAAGAGCGGGCGGAGCCCCTCAAGGCAACATGAAAATAGTTTGCCATCACCATTTCACTGCCTCCGGCCGCTTGGAAGGCCGTCGTGTAGATCTGGAGGAACTCGACGGGGTCAATGGATCCGTCGTACTTCTCCGGCAGCTCGGGGCGGAACTTGGAAGGCCACCTGACCCGACAGAGCTCGGTGGTGAAGGCACGGTAGCTGGTGCCGTACCCTGCAGCACGAGTAGGGGTCCTTGGTGGCGAGTGGCGGCGAGCCGGGGATCCCCGGTGGCCTTGGGCCGGGAGAGAGGAAGCCTGGTCCTCTGCCCCGACCCCCTGCCGGGTCTCCCGCTGACGCTCGAGAGTAACTCGGGCATCCTCGTGGCCCCTCCGCTCGTCAAGGCACAAACGAAGGTCCCGGGCTTCAGACACGGCCAGGGGGACGGCACTCCGCCTGGAGACCCCTCGGCCCGTGCGGGTGTTGCCCGTTGAGGAGCCAGCTCTGGCGGCACCATGCTGGGAAGTGGTGCGAGGACTCCCGGCCTGCACCTGGCGACGAGCTGTGCCGACCAAGGCGACGACATCTTGGATCCACCGACCTTCCGGAGTGTTTGGCGTGGCCTGAACGGTCGGGTGCCTGAGGAGAGCATGCGCTGCAAGCAGCGCGCTCCCTGGGCCGGCTTCGCTGAATGCGAGCCTGCGCCGAGGTGGCACCCGACGTGGTCCAGAGGCGGACCTAGCGGCCGGGGTCCCGACCACCTGCTGGGGGTCGGAAAATGCGTCGGCAGCGGCGGCGGCGGCCCTGATGGGCCCAGCGCCTTGATCCCCTTGAGCGGGAAAAACCGCGCACGTGGATGGCGGCTGCTGCTGGTACGCAGCAGCGACTGGGCTCTCTCTGGCGTCGGGCAGCGCTCCATCACTGGAAGTGGAGCCGGAACGCTAGAGACGGTGCCCACCGGCCATCTTTTTTGTGGGAAAAAAGCGAAAAAAACAAATCCAGGGATATTCCCCCCTACCTGGCGCGCCGGCTGTCGGAGGATGAACTCCTGTCGCAGGGATCCCGAAAGACCCCTTTTTAGAGATTCGGCCGGGGGGATGATCCTGAATGAGTTTGTCTGGGAAATAAAATGGGAACGGGAAATAAATGCAATGGCTGATGGTGGGAGATGATCGTCCTAGTGCGAGAGAGATGGGTGCACCGGGGTTTAGACAGGTTCGGGCCGCACGGGGGCGTAACACCCTACTCCTGTGTGTGTGTTATATCTCTTCTTGAAGGGAATTCTTCAAGGATGTATCTGTTACAGGGGTGAGCTACCTACAGAGAGCTTGAGGCTCTCGTGTTCTAGCTTGGCTTTAGCTTGTTTGTGATGTTCTTCGCCTTTTGATCTGGGCTTCCTTGCCTTGTTTTCCTTGTTTTCCCGTCTGTCTACCGAGAGCTCTCTCTTCTTCTTGAGTTCTCCATCCTTTCCTTTTATAGGCGCGCCGACCTTGACTTATCCAGAATGGGAAAGAGGGGGCGCAAATACCAAGGCGCCACGGAGAAAGGCGTCATCATTCCGTCTTGGCGAAGTGACAGGGGCGATGGAAAATTGCGGCATGCATCCGACCACCCGCCACTGTGGATGTCCTCCGGCGCCATTAAGAAGGCCCACCGGGCAGCCACAGAAGTGCCCGGTGCGCCCACCCTGTCTTGTTCTTCTGCCAGGGCAGGGTGGTAGGCGGAGCGCTTCGATTTTAGCAACGTTATCCCGAGGCACCTGGGTGAAACGGGACGGGACCCGTGCATTAAATGGACCCACGCCCCCCGGCCAGAGCATGGCAGGGTCTGACACTGGGGCGTGGGCAGCTGAGAATGTTAGGATGTCAGGATGTCAGGCCGCGCGTGCCTATTAAATGCAGCATTCGCGTCTTTGACTGGCTGACACCCCGGCGAGGGGACCCTTTGTGTCGTCGAACGATCTTGCGCGAACCTTCGGGGAACCGAGTCCTCGGGGGCTGCCACGTGCAGCCCCGAGCACTCTCTCCCGAGCACTCTGGTGAGACCTTCGGGGAACCGAGTCCTCGGGGGCTGCCACGTGCAGCCCCGAGCACTCTCTCCCGAGCACTCTGGTGAGACCTTCGGGGAACCGAGTCCTCGGGGGCTGCCACGTGCAGCCCCGAGCACTCTCTCCCGAGCACTCTGGTGAGACCTTCGGGGAACCGAGTCCTCGGGGGTTGCCACGTGCAGCCCCGAGCACTCTCTCCCGAGCACGGGGGAAACCTTCGAGGAACCGAGTCCTCGGGGGCTGCCACGTGCAGCCCCGAGCACTCTCTCTCGAGCACTTGGCTGTTTGGATCATCGGGGGACTACAGTACTCGAGGGTAGGCGAGAACCCTTCCGAGCACTTCCTTCCGAGCACTTCCTTCCCGGTACTTGGACCCTGCGGATCATCGGGGAACTGGGGTGCTCGGGAACCAGAGGCGGCGGCCCCGAGCACCTTCTCCCGGGACTTAGCTTCTTCTTATCTTGCAGGGTGGTGACGCGTGGCGGATGGCCGGCCCGGTCTCGGGACTCAGGAACCCCTGGTTCCTGATACACCGACAGCATCAAAGGAACTTTTGTATGAGGAATCGAAGGGTTATAATAAGGGGTTTACGATGTTGCATTCGGTGCTTGAACTTCTAAGGTTGAAAGCCAGCAATGGATAGTCTGACAAGAGTTTCTCTGATCTATTGAGTCTCTTGCAAACATGCTTCTGAAGCCTAACTCCTTGCCCACCACCACTTATCAGGCAAAGAAGCTTATCTGCCCGTTGTTATTGGATGTGCAAAAAATACACGCGTGTTTGAACCACTGTATCCTCTACCGTAAAGAGTATGAAGTCTTGGATAGATGTTCAATGTGCAATGCGAGTCGGTACAAGAGGAATGATGATTGTGAAGACGAAGATACTTCTGCCAACGCGAAGAAGAAGAAGAGTAATGCTGGTCGTGATGACGAAGACACTTCTTCCAATGCAGAGAAGAAGAGAAGAAGTCGTGTGATGGTGATGTCCCGCTTGCAACATTTGTACTCGAACCTTAGGGACTCTAAACTGATGCGTTGGCATTTCGATAAGCGCAAGAAGGATGGAACTAAGTTTTGACACCCCACTGATGCTAGCCAATGGAGAAAGTTCGATGCCATGTATCCAAAATTAGCTGAAGAACCAAGGAATGTCAGGTTCGCATTGAGTACAGATGGAACGAATCCTTTCGGTGACATGAGCACCTCACATAGCACTTGACCAGTGGTCCTAGCAATCTACAACCTTCCTCCGTGGCTATGCATGAAGTGGAAGTACCTTATGCTGTCCATTCTTATCCAAGGACCGAAATAACCTAGCAATGATATAGATGTGTTTCTGGAACCATTGATGGAAGATATGGCGAAACTGTGGAACGAGGGGGTCCGGGTGTGGAATGAGTTCCGATTACAGTACTTCATGCTGAAAGCCATGCTTTTCATTACCATCAATGATTATTCCACTGTTTTTTTCCTTATCGGGATAGGTTAAAGGGAAGCAAGAATGTGTAGTGTGCTTAGATGAAACCACGTCTGTGTACCTTCCGTACTCGCAGAAGGTTGTGTACACGTGATACCGACGGTTCTTACTCGGAACTCATAGATACCGCAAGATGAAGAAACATTTTGAAAACATGGTTGAGGAAGGTACTGGCCCAAAACCTCGCAGCGGGGCAATAGTGTTTCAAATGGTCAATAGCATCAAGGTTGTTTTTGGGAAACCGCCAAAGGATAAAAAGAGGAAGAAAAGTGAGACTCCGACCAGCATGCTGTGGAAGAAGATGTCAATTTTCTTTAAGTATTTGCCCTACTGGAAGGACTTGGACGTCCGTCACAGCATTGATGTCATGCACGTTGAGAAGAATGTGTGTGATAGCATCCTTGGCCTCTTACTGGACATACCGGGCAAGACAAAGGACTTGGTGCATTTTGAAGTCAGGTCAGAGCTACACCCAGAAGACAGACCAAATAGGAAACATTATCTTCCCCCAGCTAGCTACTCTCTGACACCTGAGGAGAAAATGGCACTGTTCATGTGCTAATATGGGGTGAGAGTCCCGACTAGTTACTCATCCAACATTAAGAATCTAGTCTTGAGGAAAGATTTGAAGCTAATCGGCATGAAGTCACATGATTTTCATCTGATGATGACACAGATGCTCCCTATTGCAATCAGGGGTATCAAGCCAAGGTACATAAAGGTGGTCATCACACGGTTGTGTCACTTCTTCAACGCAATTGCTCAGAAGGTGACCGATGCTGAAAAACTAGGTGCTCTACATAGTTACTCGGTAGAGACTTTGTGCCAACTTGAGATGTTCTTCCCTCCATCCTTTTTCGATATCATGGTACACCTCTTGGTTCACATCGTGAATGAGATAATTGCACTGGGTCCTGTATTCTTACATCAGATGTATGCGTTTGAGTGGTACATGTGCATTCTCAAGGGCTATGTAAGGAATCTTGCTCACCCAAAGGGTTCCATGATCGAGGTCTATAGTACCGAGTAAGTCGTTGAGTGTTGCATTGATTACATAAAAGATTCTAAACCGATTGATGTACCTGTATCTCGACATGAGGAGAGGTTGTCTGGGAGAGAGACCAAAGGAAAGAAAAGATTCATTGATCATGATTACAAAGCAGTGGAAGAAGCACTCACCATCTTGCAGCAACTCCAGATAATGGCACCGTACGTCGAGCAACACCTGAATGAGCTTCACATAGAAAATCAAGGCCGCTCATATGATTGGATCTTGAAAGAGAACAAGCGTCGCTTCACTACATGGTTTAAGAACCAAAACCTTTCGGATGGTGAATCTGTAGATAAAAAAAATGTGAAAATGTTGGCTTGTGGCCCATCAAGTTTAGTTACGTCATGGCAAGCATATGATATTAATGGGTACATGTTTTGTACCAAAGCAAAGGACAAGAAGAGCATGACCCAAAACAGCGGCATTCGGATAGAAGCCTATGACACAACAGGGGAAAAGGTCACCTACTATGGGTTCATAGATGAAATCTGGGAACTTGACTATGGAGTGAATCTGCAGATCCCCGTCTTTCGGTGCAAATGGGTCAAACACCCAAATGGCGTGGCGGTGGATAACTACGGCTTCACAACTACCCACCTCAGCATTGTAGGCCACAAAGATAACCCGTGGGTACTCGCTGATCATGTCGCATAGGTTTTTTCTATAATCGACCCCGCGAATGAAAAGAAGCACGTAGTTGTTGCTAGAAAACAAAGAATTGTCGGAGTTGAGAATGTGGAGGATGAGGAAGAATACAATCAGTTCGACGACGTGCTGCCTTTTGGAGATCCAGAAAAGATCAAACTTGTAGAAACAACCCTAAATAGATCTGTGATGCCCTACATGCGCCTTGGTAGTGTAGGTAAAACAGTTCAAGACAAATAGTTAATAGAACATTGTATCCAAATATTCAAGTTGTATGCTTTAACTGTCAGAGTACGTTGCTGAATATTGTACTATTTCTGAAAATGTCATTGTGAGCAAACAAATTGATGTTTTGCGTTATTTTACTCGAAATGTATCCACAGTCAAGGACCGCCTCAAACATCGTTAGAAAGCTAATAGAATATTGTATCCAAATATTCAAATTATATGCTTTAATTTAAGAAGCTTAATATGTAATAGAAGAATATTTCCCAAAAAAAATAATCATTGCCGGTTTTAGGGAAAAAGATACATTTCCACAAGCGGTTGACCTTAGAAACCGCCTGTGTAAATGTTCCTAAGGTCAAACACCTGTGAAAATTCATTTCCACAGGCGGCTACTAAGGTCAACCACCTGTGGAAATGACTACTCTATATAAAATTGCATGAAGCCCTAAAAACCCTAGCCTTTTACTTAGTTTGCCCACGCCGCCAGGCTGCCTCTTGAGCTTTCCGCCTCCTCCGTCCGCCACGCTCTCTTCTTCTGTCTACCGCGCCCTCTTCCTCCATCCGCCGCGCGCTCTCCCCCGACGAGGAGGGCCACCCCTCTCCGTCCGCCACCCCACGACGAGGAGCCGCACCCTCTCCGTCCGCCTCGCCGAGGAGGAGCCGCCGCCGCCCGAGCCACGAAGGAGGAGCCACCGCCACCCGAGGTACCGAGGAGGACCTCGCCACCGAGGAGGAACCGCTGTTGCCAAGTAACCTGACCCCGCGTGTGCCCCTAACCCTAACTCCTCAGTGAGTAGCCATCCCCCCTTTCTACTCGGCCGAGCCGTCGTAGCCGATGCTCCGGCCAAGTCGTCAAGTCGTGGTCCTTTCTTGTGCTCCGTGATGCCTGACCGAGCCGTCGTAGCGGGTGCTCCGGCTAAACCGTGGTCCTTTCTTGTGCTCTGTGATGCACGGTCGAGCCGTTGTAGCCGGTGCTCCAACCGAGCCATGGTCCTTTCTTGTGCTCTGTGATGTCCGGCCATCGTGCCGCCGTGCTCTGTGATGCCCGGCCATCGTGTCACCGTGCTCTGTGATGCTCAGCCATCATGACACCGTGCTCTATGAATATATGTTCTCAGCTCTGTGTGCTCTTTGTGCTCTGTTCGTTAGGCACCCTAGTGCTTGGTCTTGTTAGCGCTGGTAGGCGCCTCAGTTTTGTGATGATAGCAGGCTAAGTTTGTTTATTGTTTCATTTGTGCTATTGTAGTCGCCAGTTTGTGATCTTGTTTCATTTTTACTCTCTTTGCTCTGCTCGGTGGGTGCCCTAGTGCTTGGTCTGGTCAGTGCTGGTGCCCTTTGGTGCCTTGAGCTCTCTGTTTCCTTTGGCCTTGCTGGTAGGCACCTCAGCTCTGTGATGATAGTAGGCTAAGTTTGTTTAGTGTTTCATTTGTGCTCTTGAGCTAGGTCGTAGTCGCTAGTTTGTGATCTTATTTCATTTTTGCTCTATGTGGTCTGTTTGGATCAAGGGTTGTATAATCCCCCTATTCGGGAATAATACTAGGATTTTAGGAAGCTACACAAGACTACTGGAGCATGTGTCTCAAACTAAGTCATTTTCCTGGACAAAGTCCAATTGACAGCCATAATGTACAATAATTGTTATAAAAATGTTTTGTGAGAGATTTGAAGTCTTGAATCCCACAATTTTAAATCTATTAGAAGTCGGTCTTCTTACAGATCTTTAACCCCAAAAGATCAATTCAAGAACAACTATCTCCACTACCATTTCATTCCTGCATACCTAGATTGGTGCCATCCTCGTGGAAGCACACCATTTGGCTTTCGCAAGATTCAGTCTTTTGTCCTTAGCTTTTACCTACTCTAGCAATGTCCTTGAAGTCTAGAATTTGGTCACATTCAGGCCTTCTTTTTACCTTTATGTGCTCAAATTCTAGTTGATGGAGCTTCTACAGAAAGGGATAAAGTAGCACTACGACAAAACAAACCCCGTTGGTGATAATTCCTCTAAGTTCATTTTATACTTGATCATTAACTTAGGTAGCTCGGTCTAGCTCTAGAGGTGATTTGTTACACTATTCGGTCCTCGCACCGAAGGAGAACGAGCTTCTGCTCAATCATGCGAAGCCAATGGTCGGCGTCGAGTGGATCCTCAGCACGCGTGAGGTAGGCGGCTGAGTTCTAAGGAAATTCAAGAAGTCATCTCGGTGCCCGGCCCCACCTCCTCCATGAGGGGTCGTGTTGTGCACGAGGGCCTCAAGGAGCGCCTGATTCGTCTAGCGGTTCTGCTCAATTCGCATGAGCACTTCCACCATGCTCGGCGGTGGAGGCGGCGGAGGGTTGTTCTCATTAGAACCCTCAGGAAGATCTCCTAAACTACCACGGGTTCTCATCCTATTGTGACGATTAGAAGAAAGAGAGGCGAAGGTTAATTTCCGACATAGGTGAAAAATCAAACTCCAACTAATGTTATTTTGCTATGTCAGATCGCACTTACTTGGATCCATACACTATATATTGACGAAAATGCATGTTCAAAGGCATGATGCAAAATGAGCAATAAAACATGAAAGTATGCTCATTTATGAACTACACGTATCTTTCTCGAATGCATCCCACCCCAATGAGCCTCAGAACCACAAACGTTATTCCTAGGGGCATAATATAGCAGATTCATACACATTGACAGGAAAATGCATAAGTAAACTTTAGTTGGTTGCTTAGTGGGTTTGACACACTTATTAAACAACGTTCTAATGGTGTTTAGGCTACTTAATTAAACCAAGCTCTAATACCACGCTGTGAGGACCGTCCAAATAATATTCTAATTAATCACCAGGAGGATCATTATTCATAATCACAACCTCAATGATTAACCATACTATCATCCCGGTAGTCCCGACACGTGTTTTGTGCCCAAGATCGGAACACATGCCTTTCCAACATGTACATCACAACAAAGCTTAAAAAAAAGCAAATAATTAACATTATACTGCAAGTTCTTAAGCATGCAACAGGTTATCACAATTTACAGCTAAAGAGAGTTAGGAGGAGACTAAAACTTGCTCAACTCCTAACCAGCAAAGGAACTAAGTAGCAGAAGACTAAAAGCTATACAACAAAAGGGGATGGAGCCATATGCGCTTAGGCTCCATCACAAAAGCATGACCACCCAGAGTTGGATGCACTACTCTTGACCACCACCTGCATCGGCGGGCATGAAGTAGCCAAACACCGCCTCTCCCTCAGCAACAGGAGTACCTGAAAGCGCAGGCATGAGTACAAAGGTACTCGTAAGACTTAAACCATATAGAGAACATATGCATAGCTCGACTCCAAGGATTATGCATTGATCATTATCAAGGATGAACCATAGGTTAAGTAAAACATATGCACTAAGCATCCTAGACATATGTGTGAGCGACTAAAACTTTACCAAAACATATGAAAACTACCCTGCATCTAACAACTGAACAAGTGTAACTATAACAACATGTATATCAATAAGTAACAAGTGCCCACATCACCATCTCCCACATACCGAACCACAAACCATACTCGAATCTCTACGACTGGATGCAAATGAAACAATAGCATGCTCATGACCGAGAGCGTGGCAGTTCGAACTATTTATACACCCTGCAGGGGGAGTATCCTGGACCCACACGACACAAGGACCATACGGCTTGTGCCACCCGCTAAAGTGCACACAAGGGGTACTCGTGAAAACCTTTCCCAACCAGCCCCAACCGTGTAGGGCATGCATCGCTCGACGCAGCGATACTAAAACTACTCCCGGAGCAAACTAGTACCGCTTACAAGCCTGCCCACTCACACCGTCGATGTCCACGCCCACAAAGCCATAGCCGCGAAGGTATTCAGCTCGCCTTACCATTAGATCGGCATGTGGTGAGTAAGGCAAGTGCTAAAGCCAACTACCCCGACGGTCGGCCTTAAACGATACAAGCGGCCTACGGTGTCCGGTTTTCCTCTCCCGACCTACCCAAGGGAACTCCACATCCGGACAGGACAAAACACCATCCTAGCATCGCCCACACCTCGTCTTATTCTCACCACTCATACAACCATCTCAACCTCAACAGGTGTATGTAATCATAAGGAGGTCCTATGCTCGCAAACAACGGAATACGCCATCGCTCCACTTCTACCGAATGACCTAAGCATTGCTAAGCATATAAGTCGAACTCATACCTAGACATTGACAACCTCTCCAAGCTATAAGGAAAGTAAATACACAAGTATTCACGAAAGAAGAATGCAATCGGCATAGGTTCTACCCATTGGTACCTAACACTGACTCACTAAACATGCATACATACATAAGCATATTTCATCAATTTTAGACTTATCCAATTACACAAGAGGGATCAATATGCTTAGTTACTTGTCTTGCTGCCCTGGATCAGAAAGGTGGGGTGCCTCCGGACCGCCCTCGTTCGTCGGGATTGTCGGATCGGCGTTCTCTAAAAAGAATAACGCGTGCAATGCCATGAGTATGGATGAAATGCAACAATGCATGCCATAAGATGCGCAAAATATGTTAAAAGTGCAAACATACGAGCTAGAACAAAATTGGGATTTAAACCAATCTGAAAAGTTGCCGAAAGTGCAGAACCTCCGGACATATGCCGACTATCCACAAAATTATGCGAAACATCCGAACATTGCGCAACTCTGGGATTCTCCGGACTATCGAGAGATTTCTCCAGACCTTCCGCATTTTTGCGGACCTTCTGGACACTTCGGACATTGACAGGAAATGTGTTTTCGCTGATTTATTGATCGATTCAACTTGAACACTAGACACACTCTACCTAAACATGGTCATACACTATATAAGGGGTTTAGATTCAATTAATTACGAAATATTAAAGATTGAAACTATTTCAATGACTCATTAAACCTCAGCGCGTATTTCATTAACCAACGGAATTCAAACACTCATCTCATGTCTCATAGTATTTTAATGTGTAGAGCATGTTAATACAAGGTTAACAAAAGTGGTTTCATAATTTTAGGACATGGCAACAACTAACTGTGGCCTAAACAAGCAGAAACACATTTAATTAACTCACTAATTCTAAAAAATATTTTCTGGAGTTCTAATATTTTTAACATGTAGATCACACTCATACGAAACTAACGCAACTAGTCTCATATCGTTTGGAGTTTGGGTGAATTAATTATAAATTTTAGAAGCCTCAACGCGCTTGATGAATAGTAATTACGGACCCTCCGCACTTTTATGCAGAACTTCCACAGTTTTGCAGACTATCTGCACTTTTTTGCGGAGGTTCCGGACTGTGGAACGTCCGGACAATTTTCTAGAGGTTCCAGACTATCCAGAGCTGCTCCTATTTGAGGGGAAACTTTGCCAAATCGATTTACGATCTTTTTCACTCCAAAGAAAGATATGTTTGGGAGAGTTTAGAAAGTTTAGAACTTAACTAACCACCTAGCAACTCAATTTCTAAATCAAATCTCATCTAAATCCTCATTTTGGTCAAAAACTCATGAACTTTGCTAAAACTTAAAATCGACCAACCAAACCATAAATTCTTTCCATGGGGAGCCTAAGAGACTTACTGAAGATGCTTGTGGAGTTGGGTGACCGCCAGGAAGTGGAGGAAATAGAAGGAAATCAAAGAACTCTGGTATTCCTTGTGCTTCAACCAAGAACACCAAAATACATCAAATCCGGTTCGAATCATTCAAGAAAAAGAAAATGAATTGGATGGATGAGTAGCTTATGAGCTCTAGAATGCAATAGTACCACATGCATACCTTCAATCCTTCTCTAGAGGTTAGATTTCGGAAGAAATGGAGAGAGGGAGTGAGAGCTTGAGTGGGAGGAGGAGCTGCAGCAGCTGTTGCTGCACGTGTGGGAGTGAGGAAGGAGAGAGAGGGAGCAGGTGAGCTGCTCCTTTTGGAGTGGAGAAGGTGTGGGGCCGGGTGGGTCCCACATGTTAGAGAGAAAGAGATATGTTTTTACAGCGACTTTAATTCTTTTCTCTTCCGAATTTCTTTCTCTCATCCGAATGATTTCAAACGAATTGCATTAGTGTCACAAAACGAATTACACAAAATTAAACATAATGCTTAAGAAGGATAATTATGCTTAATTATGTGATTATGGAATTTGGGACGTGACAAACCTCCCCCCCCCCCCTTTAAGAGAATCTCGTCCTGAGATTCGGTACGAGTCAGGGAAAAGCACGATGAGCCTAGGAACCACGCTGTGAGAGATATAATCCAATGCACATTTCCATTTAACAAGGCGATGAACACATACATGCAAAATGTCCCAACTGTGCAAAATTTACAACGACTTTTCCAAGCCTTTAAAGAGCTCGGGATACTCGGAGCGGATTTTATCCTCACGCTCCCAAGTTGCCTCATCCACGGTGTGGTTGCTCCATTGGACTTTGATGAATTTTATGGAATGACGCCAAGTTTTGTGTTCTTCTACATCCAATATCCGGATAGGTCACTCACAATATGTAAGATCCGGTTGCAACTCTTGAGATGCAACATCAACGACCTCATATGGAACTCGGAGGTATTTCTTCAGTTGCGACACGTGGAAGACGTTATGCACGGCGGAGAGGGACGGAGGCAAGTCTAGTTGATATCCACCTCTCCACGTCGAGCAACAATCTGGAATGGTCCCACGTATCGAGGCGCTAAATTGCCTCGGACTTGGAATCGGTGAACACCCTTGAGCGGTGAAACCTTGAGATACACATGATCTCCAATTGTGAACTCGAGGTCTCAGCGGCGAGGATCCGCATAGCTCTTTTGCCGGTATTGAGCCGTGAGAAGACTCTTGCAGATATTCAGAACATGATCATCTGCCTCCTTGACCAAATCTGGACCTAGAAAAGCCCGTTCACCAGATTCGGACCAATTCAACAGCGTTCGGCATCTTCGGCCATAAAGAGCTTCAAACGGTGACATCTTGATGCTCGCTTGAAAGCTATTGTTATAGGAGAATTCCGCAAATGGCAAGCATAGGTCCCACCTCTTCCCATAAGTGAGAACACTCGCACGGAGCATATCTTCAAGAATCTGATTCACCCGTTCAGTTTGACCGTCTGTCTGAGGATGATATGCCGTGCTATGAAAAAGCTCGGTTTCCATAGCCTCTTGGAAGTTCCTCTAGAAATGAGAAGTGAACTGCGTGCCTCAATCGGAGACAATCTTCTTCGGAATACCATGAAGGCAAACTATCCTGGTGAGGTACAACTCCGCATATTGCTTGGCTGAAAATGTGGTCTTGACGGGCAAGAAATGAGCAGACTTCGTCAATCGGTCCACAATCACCCATATATAGTCATACCCATTCGAGGTCTTCGGCAAGCCAGTTATGAAATCCATTCCAATTTCCTCCCACTTCCAGGAAGGAATGGGCAAAGGCTGAAGTGTACCGACTGGCTTGAGATGCTCGACCTTCACTCTTCGGCAAACATCACACTTAGCTACATATCGAGCGATCTCTCGCTTCATGCGAGTCCACCAAAATCTCGGCTTGAGGTCTTGATACATTTTTGTGCTTCCCGGATGAATAGAGAGCAATGAATCATGAGCCTCATCGAGAATCTTCTTCCTCAAAGCCTCAACCTTCGGAACCACGAGATGGTTCCCAAACCACAGAACGCCCTGATCATCTTTAGAAAAGCATAAGGCCTGACCAATCTTCATCTTCTCTCAGATTCGGACCATACCTTTGTCATCCTTCTGAGCTACCTTGATCTCATCCAGAAGAGTGGATTTGATCTCCAGGTTGGCAATGAATCCATCAGTGACCATCTCGAGCCCAAGCCAGCGGAACTCATCATAAAGTGTGGAATTTCCGGGCTCAACCCTAAGACAATGGCAATGAGCCTTCTGACTCAAAGCATCGGCAACCACATTTGCCTTGCCGTGGTGATAGTGCACCTCTAGCTCATAATCTTTGATCAGCTCGAGCCACCTTTGTTGCCTCATATTCAGATCCGCCTGTGTGAAGATGTACTTGAGGCTTTTATTATCCGTGCAGATACAGCACAAGTTTTCCAGCAAGTAATGACACCAAATCTTCAGAGTGTGCACGACAGCAGCAAGCTCTAAGTCATGCAACGGATAATTCTCCTCATGGCACTTCAACTGACATGAGGCATAAGCTACAACCTGGCCTTCTTGCATAAGAACGCAGCCGAGGCCCATGCGAGAAGCATCACAATAGACGTCAAAGCCCTTGTCCACACCAGGCTGAGCGAGAACAGGAGCGATCATGAGTAGCTTCTTCAAGGTCTGAAAGGCGGACTCACACTCACTTGACCACTCGAACTGGTTGCCTTGCTTCAATAATTCGGTCATTGGCTTGGTAATTTTGGAGAAGTTCTCGATGAACCGGCGGTAATAGCCCGCAAGTCTGAGAAAACTCCGGATGTCAGTGACATTCTTGGGCTGCACCCAATTGAGCACATCCTGCACCTTGCTCGGGTCAACTGCAACACCATTCTCTAACAAAACATGACCTAGAAAAGCCACCTCCATGAGCCAAAACTCGCATTTTCTGAACTTGGCATAAAGTTGATGGCCTCTAAGCTGGCCAAACAACAATACAGAGGTGCTCAAGATGTTCTGCATCAGTCTTGGAGTATATAAGAATGTCGTCGATGAAAACCACGACAAACTTATCCAATTCCAACATGAATACCGTATTCATCAAGTACATGAAGAATGTTGGCGCATTCGTCAATCCAAAGGACATGACGGTGAATTCATACAGGCCATAGCGAGTCGAGAAAGCTGTCTTCAGAATATCCTCCGGTCGGACTTTGATCTGATGATAGCCCAGTCTCAAGTCAATCTTCGAGAAAACTCGGGCTCCAGTCAATTGATCAAACAGAATATCAATCCTAGGGAGAGGATATTTGTTTTTGATAGTGACCTCATTCAATGGATGGTAATCAAATCCGCAGGGTACCATCCTTCTTCTTCACAAAGAGTGCCGAGCATCCCCAAGGCAAGGAGCTCAGATGAATAAACCTCTTCTCCAGCAACTCCTTCAACTGCTTCTTCAGTTCGCTAATTCATTAGGTGGCATCCGATACGACCTCTTCGAGACTGGCGCCGTTCCGGGCATGAGATCAATAGAGAACTCAACTGCTCGGTTGGGCGGCATTCCTGGCAATTCATCCGAAAAGACATCCGGGAATTCCCACACCACAGGAATACTCATCATGTCTACGGTGGGGACAACCTTCAAAGCGAAGAGACAAGATTTGACACCCTCAAGCTTCAATTGAATACGGGTGCCGGACGGACCATTTAGAGTAACTGTCCGCTGATCACAATCTAAGACCGCCTCATTCTTGGTGAGCCAGTTCATCCCCAATATGATGTCTATCCCCTTCGAGTCCATCACTAACAAATTCACACCAAAAGACATCTCATTGATGATTATCGAGGCGTTGGACATGCATTGCTTAATAAGGACCTTGGATCCAGGTGCATCTATAAGATAGGGCGTAGGGGTGGTGCTAACTATCAACCCCTGACGCCAAACATAACTTGCTGCTATGAAGCAATGAGAACCTCCAGAATCGAAAAGAACAACTGCAGGTGCAACGACAGAGTTAGAATGCATATGCAACGTACCCATCAGGACGGTGTCACCCTCCTGAACGTCCTCGGTGGTGGTGTGGCATGCTCAGCCACGCTTGGGGACAAGGGGCGCCTGAGAGGACTGTAGTGCAGACTGAGTCGATGGTGGCCTTGGGGCTGTCACTGCGGCTCCTGGCCTCGGGTAGGGGCAATCCCGAGCGTAGTGGCCAACACGGTAGCAGTTGTAGCACGGGCCACCAGGACCACCTGTCACGCTCACTTGGGAGTTGACGGGTCTTGCAGGCTGCCCCTGTGAAGCAAAGAAAGCCAGACGCTGCACCAACCACATCGGTCATGGAGCAGTCAATGCTGACACGTGAGATGGTGGAGGCTGACTCTTAGTGCAGACACGTTGAGAGCTCCTGCCCATGGAAGGCGAGGGACCCCTCTTGCACTTCTTCTCCTCCTGGTGGTTCTTGAGCTTGAACTCCACCGTGAGCGAGGTGCTCACAAGTTTGTTGAAATTGGCGAACTCATGCGCTGACAATCGGTCTTGCATCTTCAAATTGAGACCGTTAATGAAGCGGTATTGTTTTCACTCGTCGGTGCTCACTTCATCTTGAGCATATTGTGCAAGGTGGTTGAACACCTGCACATATTCCATCACCGATCGGCCTACCTGCTTGAGGTCCATGAACTCCCGTCGCTTGATCTCCATAAGACCCGTGGGAATGTGGAAATCCCAGAATGCCTGGCAGAACTCCGCCCAAGACACCCGATGATTGGCGGGGCGCATGGGCAAATAGTTGGACCACCACACACCCGCTGGGCCTTGAAGCTGATGGGCCGCGAAGAGCACCTTCTTGTGGTCCTCGCACCGAACGAGAGAGAGCTTGTACTCGATTGCGCGAAGCCAATGGTCGGCATCGAGTAGATCCTCAGCACGCGTGAAGGTAGGCGGCTGAGTTCTAAGGAAATCCGAGAAGTCATCTTGGCGCCCGGCCCCACCTCCTCCATAAGGGGTCGTGTTGTGCACGAGGGCCTCAAGGAGCACTTGATTCGTCTGGCGGTTTTGCTCAATTCGCATGAGCACTTCCACCATGCTCGGCGGTGGAGGCAGTGGAGGGTTGTTCTCATTATAACCCTCGGGAAGATCTCCTAAACTGCCACGGGTTCTCATCCTATTGTGGTGATGAGAAGAAAGAGAGGCGAAGGTTAATTTCTGACATAGGTGAAAAATCAAACTCCAAATAATGTTATTTTGCTATGTCAGATCTCACTTACTTGGATCCATACACTATGTATTGATGAAAATGCATGTTCAAAGGCATGATGCAAAATGAGCAATAAAACATGAAAGTATGCTCATTTCTGAACTACACGTATCTTTCTCAAATGCATCCCACCCCAATGAGCCTCACAACCACAAACATTATTCTTAGGGGAATAATATAGCAGATTTATACACATTGGCAGGAAAATGCATAAGTAAACTTTAGTTGGTTGCTTAGTGGGTTTGCTACACTTATTAAACAACGTTCTAATGGTGTTTAGGCTACTTAATTAAATCAAGCTCTGATACCACGCTGTGAGGAACCGTCTAAATAATATTCTAATTAATCACTAGGAGGATCATTATTCATAATCACAACCTCGAAGATTAACCAGAATATCATCCCGGTAGTCCTGGCACATATTTTGTATCCAAGATCGGAACACATGCCTTTCCAACATGTACATCACAACAAAGCTTAAGAAAGAGCGAGCAATTAACATTATATTATAAGTTCTTAAGCATGCAACAAGTTATCACAAGGATTATGCATTGATCCTTAGCAAGGATGAACCACAGGTTAAGTAAAACATATGCACTAAGTATCCTAGACATATGTGTGAGTGACTGAAACTTCACCAAAATATATGAAAACTACCATGCATCTAACAACTGAACAAGTGTAACTGTAACAACATGTACATCATAAGTAAAAAGTGCCCACATCACAATCTCCCACATATCGAACCACAAACCATACTCGAAACTCTACGACCGGGTGCAAATGAAATAATAGCATGCTCATGACCGAGAGCGCGGCAGTTCAAACTGTTTATACACCCTGCAGGGGGATACTCCTGGACCCACACGACACGAGGACCATAAGACTCGTGCCACCCGTTAAAGTGCACAAAAGGGGGTACTCGTGAAAACCTTTCCCAACCGCTCGGCACGGCAATACTAGAACTACTCCCGGAGCAAACTAGTACCGCTTACATGCCTGCCCGCTCACACCGTCGATGTCCAAGCCCACAAAGCCACAGCTGCGAAGGTATTCAGCTCACCTTACCATGTGGTGAGTAAGGCAAGTGCTAAAGCCAACTACCTTGACGATCGGCCTTAAACGATGCAAGTGGCCTACAATATCCGGTTTTCCTCTACCGACCTACCCAGGGGAACTCCACATCCGGGCATGACAAAACACCATTCTAGCATCGCCCACACCTCGTCTCATTCTCACCACTCATACAACCATCTCAACCTCAACAAGTGTATGTAACCATAAGGAGGTCATATGCTCGCGAACAACGGAATGTGCTGTTGTTCGACTTCTACTGAATGACCTAAGCATGGCTAAGAATATAAGTTGAACTCATACCTAGACATTAACAACCTCCCCAGGCTACAAGGAAAGTAAATACGTAAGTATTCACGGAAGAAGAATGCAATCGGCATAGGTTCTATCCATTGGTACACTGACTCACTAAAGATGCATACATACATAAGCATATTTCATCAATTTTAGACTTATCCAATTACACAAGAGGGATCAATATACTTAGTTGCTTTCCTTGCTGCCCTGGATCAGAAAGGTGGGGTGCCTCCGAACCACCCTCGCTCGTCGGGATCGTCGGATCGGCGTTCTCTAAAAAGAATAATGCGTGCAATGCCATTAGTGTGGATGAAATGCAACAATGCATGCCATAAGATGCACAAAACATGTTAAAAGTGCAAACATGCGAGCTAGAACAAAATTGAGATTTAAACCAATTTGATAAGTTGCCGAAAGTGCGAAAGCTCCAGACATATGTGGATTATCCATAAAATTATGCGGAACATCCGGACATTGCGCAACTCAGGGATTCTCCGGACTATCCGGCGATTTCTCTGGACTTTCCGTATTTTTATGAACTTTCTGGACATTTTTCTGGACACTCCGGACATTGACAGGAAATATGTTTTTGCCAATTCATTAATCGATTTAACTCGAACACTAGACACACTCTACTTAAACATGGTCATACACTATATAAGGGGTTTAGATTCAATTAATTAAGAAATGTTAAAGATTGAAACCATTTCAATGACTCATTAAACCTTAGCATGTATTTCATTAACCAACAGAATTCAAACACCCATCTCATGGCTCATAGTATTTTTAATGTGCAGAGCATGTTAATACAAGGCTAACAAAAGTGGTTTCATAATTTTAACCGTGATCTAAACAAGCCGAAACACATCGAATTAACTCACTAATTCTCAAAAATATTTTCTAGAGTTCCAATATTTTTAACACGTAGTTCACACTCAAATGAAACTAACACAACTGGTCTCACGTTGTTTGGAGTTCGGATGAATTAATTATGAATTTTACAAGCCTCAACGCATCTGATGAATAGTAACTACAAACCCTCCGTACTTTTATGCGGAACCTCCGCATTTTGCGGACTATCCGCACTTTTTTGCGAAGGTTTCTGACTGCGAACCTCCGGATAATTTTCCGGAGGTTCCGGACTTTCCAGAACTACTACTATTTGAGGGGAAACTTTGCCAAATCGATTTGTGATCTTTTCCACTCCAAAGGGGAATATATTTGGGAGAGTTTAGAGAGTCTAGAACTTAACTAACCACCTAGCAACTCAATTTCTAAATCAAATCTCATCTAAATCCTTATTTTGGTCCAAAACCTTAAAAACTCATGAACTTTGCTAAAACTCGAAATCGACCAACCAAACCACGAATTCTTGCCATGGAGAGCCTAAGAGACTTACTCAAGATGCTTGTGGAGTTGGGTGACCGCTGGGAAGTGGAGGAAATGGAGGGAAATCGAAAAACTCTGGTGTTCCTTGTGCTTCAACCAAAACACCAAAAGACATCAAATCCGGTTCGAATCTTTCAAGAAAACGAAAATGAATTGGATGGATAAGTAGCTTATGAGCTCTAGAATGCAATGGTACCACATGCATACCTTCAATCCTTCTCTAGAGCTTGGATTTCGGAAGAAATGGAGAGAGGGAGTGAGAGCTTGAGTGGGAGGAGGAGCCGCAGCTGCTACTGCATGTGTGGGAGTGAGGGAGGAGAGAGAGGGAGAAGGTGAGCTGCTCCTTTTAGAGTAGAGAAGGTGTGGGGCCGGGTGGGTTCCACATGTTAGCGAGAAAGAGGTGTGTTTTAACTGCAACTTTAATTCTTTTCTCTCCCGAATTTCTTTCTCTCATCCAAATGATTTCAAACGAATTGCATTAGTGTCACAAAACGAATTACACAAAATTAAACAAAATGAAACATAATACTTAAGAAGCATAATTATGCTTAATTATGTGATTATGGAAATTGGGACGTGACATGCTAGTTGGTTAGAGGAATATTTGTCATTCCTAGTGTGAATTTTTAGGATCTTTTACGATTGAGTAGAGAAGACAACGACGTATTGAATCTTTTAGGATCTGTCAAAATGTCATCAAAATTTATTAACAATTTGTTTAAAACACATAGATTGATTCCTTTTCTTTCTTCTAAAAATAATATTATTGCATCTTGCTTCACAATGGTATCTTTCTAGGTAATAATAATCCAGTGGTCGAGTAAGTACCATGAGGCATAAGAGGACAGTTACCCCTAAGAAACCAGAAGCAACCAGAAGGTCAGATTCAAGCCCAAGCCCACTCGCAATAGAGGTGCCCCGGTACAGAGGATGCTCGCAATATAGGGCTTCCTGGCACAGAGGCCGCTCCCAATAGAGGGCGCCCCAGCACAAGATGAGGCGGATGCAAGCAGGAGGTCGGATAGGAGCCCAAGCCCGCATCAACCGTCCTCTGACAGCAGTGAAAGCTCGGGCTTGTATCACAGCCCGAGCCCTGTTCCGTGCGGTAGGGAGATCCAACGTCGGGAAAGTGACAACGACTAAGATCCCGCCGAAGAGGTATTTAGTTGAGTCAATGCATTTTATACTTCTTAAATAGAGTAATATTTTTTGTTTATGTGAGCTCTCCTTTTTTTTCTCTCTAGAGGGTGAGGGAGCAAAGATCTTCGCGTCAATCATCTATGCCACAACATTCTGCACCACAACCTTCCACTCTCTCTATGCTCGAAACTTTGAGTCCCTCTAGGGGTACGCTGAAACAAAGACAGGGCGAGCGTAGCAGAAACAAGTTGTCGTCTGACATTTATACAATTACACAGGTCGGTGTTGAAGGGGAGCCTGTTGCACCTCGTGAGGCATGTGCCAAATTCCGCAACAGCTGCAAATTTCTTGTCAAGGAGTACGTTCCAATCACTATAACTGATTGGCGGTTGCTGCCGGATGAGACGAAGGAGTTCCTGTGGGCAACATTGCAGAGAACCATTCAATTCCCCTCGAGAATAGAGGAAGTAGCCAAATAGAATGCATTGAAAACTATGGGAAAGAGCTTTTGTGGCTGGAAGAGTGAGCTGAATAAGGACTTCATGAAGAAGAACTTGGTACCCTTTAATAAATACAGAAAGATTACGCCAGACCAATGGTCAGAGCTTGTTAGGTAGAAGACCACACTTGAGGCCATCAAACTGGGTGAATCATTCAAGCACCTTGCGAAGAAGAACAAGCACCACCATCACCTGGGATCGTCTGGGTACGCCCCCAAAATTCCTAAGTGGAGGAGGCAAGAAGAAGAGGCTGCCGAGGCTGGGAAACCCAACCCTTTAGAAAATTGTGACGAGCGAAGCAGGAACTGGGTCTACGCTCGGTCACAATGAACTGAGTCTAGGGACTTAGCCTTCCAAAGCCCCAAGACCATAGAGGTGACCCAGACCATTCAAGGGATTGCTAAAGAAGGGTCTCTATAGCCAAACAGGGAGAATGACCTGCTTACCAAGGCCCTGGGGAACAAGGAACATCCGGGTCGCACTCGAGGTATCGGATCAAAAGTGGGCTAGAAGCATGGGTTCCCAGACGCCGTGGGCAGTACAAGACCCATAATAGATATAAGAAGACCCTAGCGGAATAGATACAAGAACAGGTTAAGTTCCAGTTCATGAAGATGTGGAATGAAAAGGAGAAAGAAAAGACGGCATTAATGATGATAGAGTAACCAACAAGCCCAGGCTTTTGGAGCAGCGTCGGGTCTACGCAGGTCGATAACCAGAGATATCCTGTTGATGATATCACAAAGGCTACTCCTTGCATGCTACATGTTCCGTTGGCAGGGGAGACTTCACTGTCGAGGTTGCCACGGGCAAGGCCCATTCCAAGCCGTGTGTTTCACAATCAAGATATTTTGGCCGGTTATAGTAGGGTACAAGTGGACTCGGTACAACCACTTTTCATGAAGTACAAGCTTGACATCAGCACACCTGAGGGTATCAAGATTCTTGATGAGGCTGTTGGCAACTTCATTCTATGGTCCAGACGGGATATCATCTTCAACCATCAGAAGTCAAAATCGCCAGTATCACGGCCGCCCCCACGTCTAGCATCTTTGCTTCAGGCACCTCTGCCCCAGAGCCAAGCCTCTCCGCCTCAGGCACCTTCACCCCCTCCCCCAGTATCTACGCCTTAGGCATCTTCGCCTCCACCATCTGCGACTCCGGCACCTTCGCCTCCAGCGTCTGCGCCTCCGCCACATTCACCTGAGCATCGGAGAGTCCTTGTCATGGTTACCCCGTACGAAAAGACTCTACCATCTCCGGTGAAGAGGTGGCTTCTGTCCTCATCAAAATCAAAGGCATCATCCGCTCAGAAATCTCCAGCGAAGGGCGATCTCATGAAAGAGACTGGCAAAATATTAACTACCTCTCAATTGGATTTCTTGCCTACACTGGATGTTCCTGAGAAATATGAGCATGGCAAGCCATTTCTGCCATTATTTCAACTCCAAGAAGGTCCAAGGGAGATGAGGAGATTCCACGAATGGTACATGAGGGCATGTCATGCGGGGTTCTCCATAATCACTGCTTCTGTCCCCACTAACGTTTATCTAAGTGGAGACTCCTATCTCATCGTGAATTTATGGACATGCACGCTTTGTTCCGCCACGACAAACTCGACGTCAATCTCATAAGCGCGTGGTGCCTGTAAGTGCCTACAATCTACCCTTATATTCATATATCTACCAATGTATGCTATAGAAGCTAATGAGTAGTGACTTGTTCTGTAGGATGCAATTTAACAATGCAAAAAAGTTGAAGGCACCCGTCAGATTCATTAATCTGCAAAGAATTTCCCAGCCTAACATAGTCGTGAACTTGAGGACTGATGACCCCAAGATTAAGGGGAAGAGTAACAAGGAGAAATCAAGGGTCATAAGAGAAATAACCAAAACACGCAACCTTGAAATGTCAACCTATATAGGAAGAGCTATGCTAGAAATGCAGGACAATGACTATATCTTGGCTCCCTACAACTTTAAGTAAGTGTGATACGTCATGAACCTAACATAAGTATTCAACTTAATTGATCAATCAAGAATCTAACATAAGTATTCATGTAGCAACCACTATATTTGTATAATGCTGATGCCAAAGTCAAGCAAAATTGTGGTCCTTAACTCAGCCGATCTTCAACAAAAATCCTACCAAGATTTCATTGACGTTATACAAAGGTAAAGGAAATCTCCATACATAAAATTCTTATAAATAATTTATGAATTGATAATTACTTATTGGCATTCGAATAGGGCCTACAAGTGGTACGTAACGAAAGGTGGGATACACGATACGGCGAAGCCGGATGCGATGACGGTCCGTACATACTTTCCGGTAATAACACACTTCTAATGCTTGTATATATCTATTTATGACGAAGAGTCTTATTGAACTAATGAATACATTGCGTTTTTATTTGAAGTGCCACAAGCAAGGTTTTGATAGCATTCTTTGTGGATACTATGTTTGCCAATTTCATAGGGTAAACGGGAGGTACACAAGGAACCCTGAGGACTAAGTCATCAGTGTGCCTGCATATTGTTATTTGGTTATATTTCCATTGTCAGTAGTGTTTTAACTATTTTAGTTGTGTTTTCATTCCAGGCATGGATGATCCAACGTACCAACCTCTCTCTTACAGACAAAGATATCCAAAACGTCCAATGTGACATGTGCCGGTTTATTATGCGCGAAGTCATCCACAGGAGTGGCAAATTCTTTAATCTCAGAGGTGAATTAGCTAGCCATCCAAGGCTTTATGAGTGGGAGAAGAAAGACTCTTAGCAATATAGGCTACTGAAAGAGAGAGATTGTGGAATACAATTTCCACAAGCGGTTAGGTTAAGGAACCACCTATGGAAAACCATTTCCACAGGCAGTTGTCTTAAGGAACCGCCTATAGAAAAAACGATTCCTTAAGATAACCGCCTATGGAAATGGCTTTCCACAGGCGGTCTGTTTTGCGCCTGTGAAAATCGTTCATTTTCATAGGCTATCGATCACAGTGAATTGACTAAACACCTGTGGAAATGGGTTACGACTCACCTCTAAAAATTGCTTTTGTAGTAGTGTTCGCATGATTCCAGGCATATATTTTTGTATTCCAATCCGAGCTTAATTAAGCAAAGAAATACTAGTCATTGCAAAATGAAACTACTTATTAATCGAACCTGAAAAACTCATATATCTACTCGTGTTAACTGCAACAACTAATTTTTCTTGTGTCCTCGCTAGGACCTAAATAAACCGATGCAGAAAATCTCATAATTGGTTTCATAATGCATTTTAATTTATAGTTAACGTACTTGTGTTGGAATGTGGCCCATAGAGAGGCTCATTCATGAAATCCCAAAGCAAGAGAGAATGGGAGAATTGTCCCATGCATATTGCTAATGGAGGTTGGTGTAAACCAACTTAAATAATAGAGCTCTCTCCCTTATTTGAAATAGTGAAATGACAGTATGATGCTTTGGCTATACATACGTGTGCGTGTAATTTTTGCATAGTACGACTTGCAACGCGTGACCATGGAATGGCCAATAGCATTACCATTTGAAATGGCCAGAGGGTTGATCAACGCGCAGTCAATGCCGTTACCCGAGTTAATTGATCAGTTGCATAATCATTGGAGCGTCGTTACAGGCAAAACAGTTTCTGGAGGGGCAGTAGTCTTCCCTATAAATGTCCTAAAGATGTCCAGATCCAATACATGAAAAACCAAGTAAGACCTCATTCTTCGGATCACATATGCCTCTTATATCAGTCTCTGAATCAAGTAGCTGATACACATAGTACAATATTTATCACATCACAGTTATATATCGTATATTAAAGATTAATGTTACAACAATACAAAAGGTCTTAAATTGTAGAGTACATTACAAACCTAGCCAATCAGCCAATAAAAACACAGCAAAAAAACAACCCAAAACCACATGTAGCTAGAGTGCGAACGTGACCGCTAATCCCCTCATCTAGGCTTTCGTCTCCCGTAAAGTCGGCATCTATCCCCCTCATTTGAATGATGGTAAGAATGGGTACGAAAGGTACTTAGCAAGTCTTATACTACTACAAAGATTTTGATAGATACATAAATGATGACTCAAGGATAATGCTTTATGGTTTAGTTTTAAGCGTAAAATAGTTTCATGCAAATATCCAGTTATATTCTTTATTGTTAACTTTGAAACAGCTTAAACAAGGTAACACCATATATCTGGGGGTTTTCGGTCCTAGGAGAGGCTACATCTCACTCCGCAGTGCCTATCAATGTAGCTGGTGTACCTTCAGTACCACTCAACTCCTGGCGGTTTAAGCCACCAACCTTATTATACAGACATCTAGTCCACACACACTCATCAAAGATAGTCATTGCTTTGCATGTCCATAACCATGGACACGGCTATTAAAAAGATTATACTCTGTTACTGGAGCCCATTCCCCGATGCACTCCCGAGCGCCGCCGTCGTGTACCCCGTCGCTGACTGACTTCCTAAGCCACGCCTCCCAAGGTATGCCATCAAATAGTTTCACTGTGCCCCATCCTTCCTTTTTTGCCGCTCGCCGTCGTTCCCCGTGCCCGGTGACGAGGTCTCCGCCCTCTCTGGCGAGTCTGCCACCGCATATTGCTCTGCCACCGGCCGCTTGACCCTCTCCTATCTCCTCCATCATCCGATCTATAACCAACGGTTGAGATTAGAACCCAAAACATCCCTTCACCGATACAATGACATGTGGCCTCCGTAATCCTAGTTAGCACTTGCCACGTCACCATGCCATGTCAACCAGCCACCTCAACCGAAGTGCTGATGTATCATGCCACGTCAGCAAGTCCCTTTTACCCAGTCAGCCAAATTGTTTTTAATTCAGGAAAATTGGTAATTTTGCAAATAAGCTCCTATATTTTTGTAGTTTAGCCCCTAAACTTTCTCATAATTACATATAGATCCCTATGTTTTTGCAAAAAGGTTCCTTTCCCTTCTGTTTTATTCAAAACAAGTCTTTTTCTTTTATAGATTTAACCTTAAACTTGTTTTTAGCGTAACTTTCTCGTCCTAGCTCCGATTTAGACAATTTTCACGCTCTCGTGTTCGTAGCAGCGTGTACTATCTTTTAGTACCTTTCTCATAAATGTTAGCTATTGTTTGGTATACTATTCTCAGTTAGTTTTGGTGTGTGCTTTTTTGGTGTGTTTCGAGAGCAAACGAGGAGCAGTTCGAGAATCTTCAGGATCATGTCTTTGAAGAGTCTGAGTAGCAAGTTGGAAGAGGCAAGTGTCCTTGAACATTATGATCCTTGCTTTTCAAATGCGTTTTTTATTTCAAATATGCATGCTGCTAATTCTAAAACATATTTACTTATAGTACCATATTCCATATATTCCTTGTCGCCTAGTTGTCAGTAATGGTTATGATGGGTAGGTATGCATAGGTTTGCACAAGGGTATGGAAGGGTTATTGGTTAAACATGACTAATGAGCTAAGCAACTATGAGTTGGGAATACTGGTAATGGTATAGCAACATGAAGCCTTAGTCCTTCAGCATAGAGTTGTTGGTGATGGTGATCATAGTTATGTTGTTGATTTAGTGTTTGCTCAAGTGACCTAAGGACTGGTTCGTGAAGCGATAACCCAAGAAGTATCGTACCAACCACGAGACGTAGTTTGGGACAAGTCTGGCCTATTAATTAGTGGATTCCAGAGTTCTGCATGCCGAACCGTAAGAATGGATATGTGGGGATGGCTAAGGTCAAAATCATTTGGTTAATGATATGGGATGCATAGTAGAAGGGAAGAGTGAAATCTTTCTAAGCTATAAGGCGCAAAAGGGGCCTTCTGGGTGGTGTAAAAGCCACTTTAACAGTAGTGAAATCTAGCAGGCATGTACATATTGGATGAATCTTTGTAACAGCCTTGTAGTGATCTTTGGGCGACACACCATAGGCGTGTGTTAAGTGCTTGGCCGGCATGGCAACAAGGAAATCATGACTTATGGGGAATGCTGGGCAACCTCTGCAGAGTGTAAAATCTGATATATCAGTTGTGCTCACCGTCATCAGAGATTTGGATCCGCACATAATTAGTTGGTTTGGTTTTTAGATGGTTCTTGGTTACTTATGATGGGTACTAAGTTGGATGGTTTGGGAACCTGAAGTGGGTTTTAGGAAGTTGAGAAATATATGGAGATGTTTCTAGGAGTTGAAAGTTTAATGATGAATCACGTAGTTAAATAGGATGCTTTTTATAACTCTTCATTAGTATAGTTGGTATTTATGCAAATTTAACCTGTTACAGCCTATTCCTTTATTTAAGCTCGCATGTCATTTACTTTCCACACTTGCAGAGTACGACATGTACTCACACTTGCTATTTTCATCTAAATGTACATCAAACACTGCTCCGATGAAGATGAAGATTGCTGGATTGGTGAACCCTCGGTCTATGGAAGATGGGAAATTTGCTGTGTTTTACTAATGTATTTTGGTTAAAGACTTTGAGGCCTTTCTATCTTGTTTAAGTTAAACGTTATAACAATAGCACTATGTGTGATACACTGATGAAGTCATTACATATATGAAACTTGATCCTGGCATACATGTGGTTTACATCTGGTTTTGTCCATTTATAAAATCGGGTGTGACAATCCACATATCCGATTGACTCAATTCTTATTGGAATAATTTTGTATTTGAATCTAGTTTCCGCTGTCCAAATTTGAGGGTAATCGGACCAATTGGTTTTTTCTCTACATCGTTTTTACAATATCATGTACAATCTGTTTCGAGTAGAATACTGAGTTTAAATCGATTTTTGATATGGTTAGTTTAATCTTTGAATTTGGTTTCCGCAATCATTCACTGCCCCTCTGATTGAGTATTTTGTGCATATTAGATCCTACAATTGGTATCAGAGGATTAATCCTTTCTAATTGATCTTAATCAGTAATTAGTAACATGGCTTAAGATAGGTATTTCACAAAACCTTGTGTTTTTGATGGAGTTGATTTTTAGTTTTGCAAGGCGACGATGGAGGCCTACATCCTAGCATAGGGCTTTGTAATTTGGGAAAAGGTCTACTAGGCATATGTTGTTCCGGATAATAGTGAAGTGATGGCATAGAACATGTCAGCCGTCGAGGCAAATAGTGGCAAGGAACTTGATCATCCAAGGCTTAGGAAGGAGCAACTTTGATCAAGTGATACATCTCAAATCAGTGTACGAGGTATGGAAAGCACTCTGTTATTACCATGAAGGTTCATCTAACATTAAAGAGGTACGTCAAGATTTATATAAGAATGAATACATGAAATTTGAGATGAAGCCTAGTGAGTCTCTCAATGATTTCTTTGTTCACTTTAATAAGATTCTTAGCAATCTTCGTGCTGTTAATGTTGCATATACTAATGTTAAAAATGCACGATAACTGCTTGGAGCTTTAGACATGTCGGTATGGGAGGTGAAGGTGATATCTATTAGAGAATCTACTATCATGAGTACACTTATATTAGATATTTTTTATTCTAAATTCAAAACTCATAAAGCTAGATGTCTTTTCTTTATCTTCTATATCTTCACTAACTGATGATCAATTTGAGTTGATTCCTGAAGAAGATTTAACACCACTACAACAAAATAGGCCATCCGATCTGGGTCATCAGTGCTGGCTAGACTAGAACCAGCCCTGATAAAGTATCAATACCGGTTTGTAACTTCCCATATTCGATCAGTGATCAGTACCAGTTCATAACTCAGTATCAGTGCCAGCTCGAATTATAAACTAACACCAATAGTATCAGTGCCAGTTTATAATTCGAACTGACACTAATACTATAACGGACCCGAAATTTTAATACATCGTGATTTTTGCTCGTGCTTAGGTTCGACTTATCTCCTTTTCTCTCTCCCTTATCTCTTCATCGGCACCACTCTCCCCTTAGTGCTTCACCGGCCTCTCTCTCCCCTCACCGGCCTCTCTCTCCCGCCTATCTCTCCCCTCACCGACCTCTCTCTCCCCTCACCAGCTACCCTCACCAGCCTCTCACTGCGCTGCACAAGTCCCATGGGTACGAGAGCATGGACAGGCCAGCAGGTGGGCGTGGAGGCCAAGGATGGGTGGGCGGGTGGGCATGGAGGCCATCACCACCACCATGCGCAGGTTGCAGTTTCGACCGGTGGGGCTGCCTGGTACAGCGTATGGGTCGGAGCTTGAGGCACGGATCAAGAAGGTCATCTACACCTGCAGCTTCTTGACCTTCCTCGCCATGGGTGGCTCGCTCATCGGCTCCGTCCCATACTTCCTCTTGGTGCCTGCTTGTTTCATCACCATATGTTCATATTCGTAGTAATGGCTTCCATTTTGCATTACTTGTTTCACCTCCAAACATGTTTCTGGTTGGAACGGTCATGTTTGTCTTTGGTACGGGCTTAGAAGGAGATCCATGGACCCATCAGTGCGTCGTCTTCCTGTTCATAGTTGCCTATGTATCAACTGAGATCCATAAACCTATCCAAGGATCTAGCCGCCTATGGGTATCAGAGCGTGGCCTGGAAAGAGAGGATGGAGGGCTGGAAGCAGAAGCAGAATGATCACTAGTTAAGTGAGAACCTAACTGTAATTAAACATGAGATAGAAATAGGAGCAGTATATTTTTTTTACTTATAACCAGAGAAAAGAATACTACTATATACATAATATAAAGTCATAGAAAATTAAGAATGTGCCTTAGATTTAGTCAGCAACAATTTACAGCATCATTAAACTTCATCAGACAGTTATCCAAAAATTTTTGAAGGGAGGACGAGATTGACCGTCACAAGAAGTAAAATTTGTAGAGGCTAAACTTAGGTTAACAATTGACGTTTGGTGCCTCCACAAAAATCCTAATTGAATTTGAAATTCAATCCTCTTGTTGGCTGAAATGTATTCCAAGTCAAGGGTTGCTTCAACTGCAAGATATTTATAACTTGAATATTTTTTGAAGACTTTGTTTTTTTCTTATACGGGGAAAATATATTGCTTTGTTCTGCTCTCATGAACACTACACCACGGTACCAAATTACCGTCACACGTCAGTTGGTAAAAGTAGGTCATCACTGATACACTATTGGTCGTTAAAGGTGAACGATAAACTGTTGGTCAATGAGTAAGTGCATCTCTATAATTAAAAAGAATATTTAGCTTAGGTTATCTCGATCAAATATTTTAAAAATTCATCTCTTATAATATTACAATATTCTTTAACACTTTACAGTACATCTTATTTTTTTATATTCAATAACTACTTATTTACTAACTTCTATTACTCTCTTTATTTTTAAGATCATAATAATTATCTATGAATAGTGATAGTGAGAGTATTAGCAATACACGGAAAAGAGGGAATCAGCAACACTGTAGAGTCCATTCGAGCTGTTTGCACACGAAACCGACTTAACTGGAGTTGGCCTTAGGGAAAAATGTAACGCTAGTTTTCTGATTCAAATGTATGTTTCAGTACGAACTTTTAATATATTAAATAAAAAAGAATGGGAGGTAGTATGTACATAGAATAGGATATCAAAACTGAGATTGACCTTGTAGAGCACAGCCTGCACCTAACACTCGCTGTTTCAAGACCGAGCGGTGCCACATGTATGCCTGGGAGTTTTCCATCCCTCTGCCCGAGCTAGATAGCTAAGACTTCCTTGGCAGTCAAGTACATGAGTAGCAGGTGTGTAGAGTGGTGTAGGATCTGGTCAACATACACTGGATCGGTTGCTTTGTGATGAGGGTTCAGACGTTCAGCGGCACTTGTGATGTCCGGCGGGGCCACACTACTGCAGTGGTTGACACGTGGGTGCCCGACTTATAATGTGTACTGCCCGCTGCCACGGTCCGATTTTGGCTCACACGCAGGAGCTGCTCTTACTAGCTTTGCGTGCGTGGCAGAGAGAAAAGAGAAGAGCGTTGTTGTAAATCCACTGTAACGGGCCCATGCACTTACAATGATCTATGGGCGGAATTACAAGGTGCCCCTGTATCTTGGGGCTACAAAAGGGGCCGAGTATCTTGGGCCCAACTTTCTTAGATGGGGCTGTATTCCTGATAAGTCGGAACCCAGCCGATTCCGGCCGCGGTGAAACTGGAAGAGCTAAAAAAAGGCAAAACCGTGTCCATCGTAGAAGAACATTCCTGGGCGTTTCGATTCGCCGCTCCATTTTCTTATCTGCGCGGGGTGGCCTGGACGGATTCTCAGCATATTAACGTAGATGAATTACAAGGCATGTGCGCCTAATCAGATGCTCCTCCGGTCAGAGTGTCGCCGTAAAAGGACCCGATCGAAAGCTTCGATCGGCCACACCAAACCGGTTGAAGTTTTATTTTTTCTACAACGTGCAAAGCACGTATTTTATGAAGTCGAGTACAATATTACACCGAGACTACACGTCCTACATGCCAACTTGGCCCAAGCACAAATTGGCAGCACATCAAGACGAAAGGCTACTGCTCACGGTATAGAGAACGACATACGACCAACTACGCGAACAAGACGAAATGCTACTACTCGCGGTATACACTACGACATACGGCCAACGACACAGACAACAAACCGATAGAATGCTCTAGGCCTCCAAGCTGCTCGCAGTACACAAATGACTTCTCCGTGTCAGTGTTGGGGCTGGGGGTGAGTCCGCAGCACTTGGCAGCCAGACGGGCACTACTAGGGAGTCATGTTTGCTTCTGTGGGTATAGCTTCTTGTCCTCTCGCTCCGAGGTGGACTCGGTGTGCACATCGCCCTAGTGGAGGGAAGGATGAAGCCGTCTTTGCTCAGTCACGACCTGCCGGCCTGGTTTGGCACGGGCGGCCGGCACAACGACCGGGTGAGAATGTGGGTGCAATTGCGGCTGGAGTTCCGTGCCCAACCGTTAGACCCGTCTCCTCACGACAACCTGCCCTCCAACCCGTGCCTCGGTCAGGACGGCTGCTGAAGTGGGCGTAGCGCACGAACGGCCTACGACAAGAAATCTCCTTGGCAGCACATGGAGCTGCGACACCGTGCTCCCCCATGGCCACTTCCAAGAGGGAGATCCTGACCTTTAACTCCTGACTGAGAGCACCCACCCTTCCTCAGCCATGTCCAGGCGATGAATCACCTCGATGGCAATCTGCAACTAGGCGCAAGTGTAGGGAACCTACGCGATGAGGGAGACGACGACGAGGAGCTGCCCACGAACCTCCGCATCTTTGGTATGGACAGATCACCTGCAGCAGATTTGGGAGCGAGAACCCCCTCCTTGTTGGTCGCTAAGGCTAGAGCCCGGCGGCCGGTTCGAACTATGTGGGTGGGTGGCAGCCGGGGTACCCCAAATCATGGGTCACCCCTCGTGACCCGACAATTAGCCATGCCACAACATGTGACGCTCTGAAGGAGGTGAGGCAGCCTTCTCACCAATCCGGCCTAGGGTCGGAGGTGGTGGTCACTAATGGAGAGGAGGTCGGCGGTGGGGGAGGTTGCTAGGGCAGCGGTGATGACAGGAGGAAGAGATGGTGATTGAGCCCAACGTTTGAGGATTTGGATCTGGGGCGACGTGGATGAGGACAGTGGCAGAGCTAGGATTTGATCCCTAGCTATGCCCAGTGGAAAAGTTTGAATTTAATATACTAGCATAAAATTTGCTAAAAGTACAATATAAATATATTAAGAGTTCTCAGCATCGTAAATTCAATAAAAAAAGTTTAAAATTTGCGAAAAGTACAATATAAATAGTCAAAATATGAAATAAGTCTATATTTATAATTCAAAGTATAACTAAGTCAGGACTTGAGTTCGTTGGTCCATCAAATTGTTAGAAGATATGTCAGCCTTGGCTAGAAGTATTAAACCATCAGTAAGAATTGAAATGATAGGACCAACATAATGACATGTAACACAAGGTAAATGTAAACTAACAAATAAGCTGTAATCTTGTTTTTTCTTTTTTTGATCAGAACAAGCAGGAGGTTGAAACATACAAAGCAAAATCCACATTTTTTCAGCGTAACATACTTGACAAGATAAAAACCCTACAAAATTGCAAATCCAACATTACGATATTATCAGGCTAAGCTTGGAATGTCACACCCGGTTTAAAGACCAAAACCAGATGTAAACTATATGTATGCCATAATCAGTTATTCATACATATAGCGACTTCATTAGGGTAACAGACACAGTGTTTCTTATTACAACGCTAGAATATTACAAAATGACCACCCACGGATCTAAAGAAAAGAACACCACAGCGGAAAAAGGGAACGGCGCAGCTCCAAACCAACAGGCAGCCGACCGAGAGGTCCCACAAGCCTAGAACTCGGCATCAACCTCGGGGAAGTCATCCTCAGGAAAATCTTCAAATGCGTCACCTTCTGAAACGGCAAGCGTGAGTATTTCCAATACTCAACAAGTGGGGGAAAACAAATGAATCTAATATGGTGGCTTGAGACAAGGTTTTCCTAATCTAGGGTTTCATTTGCATAAAAGCTGGTTTTTAGCCCTGAACTATGGAAACAAATTTTTATTTTAACCG
Organism: Phragmites australis; assembly: GCF_958298935.1. Lineage (NCBI taxonomy): Eukaryota > Viridiplantae > Streptophyta > Magnoliopsida > Poales > Poaceae > Phragmites > Phragmites australis. Next base: position 5,913,166 of record NC_084931.1, read on the forward strand.
AGAAAAGATGTACCAAAGGTTTTCTTTAACCTCCGGGAATTCAACCCAATTCCCAGACCAAGAAAAACACCCACCCCGACTAATCATGCGAGGGTCCAGGCTGCTCATAACCGTGAGCACGGCTGAATATTCAGTTTGACACTCTGCAGAGTTTGTGCACTTTACCCATGAGTCGTGATCTTCTCTGTTGCCGGCACCTGATGGTACCTTACACACTTCCGGGGTGTGCGCCAAGAGATCACTACGAGGCTTTTCCAAAGAGTCTCCCAGAATGCACTTGCCCACTGAGGTTTCACCGCCGTACATAAGTGGAGTAACCCTCCACCCCAGAGGCCCCCTCTTGAGCCGGGTAGAATCGGGAAGTAACCCTTCCTTATCTACACATCCGATTGGCTCATACAACCCTGGGAGAACATCTAGTTACTAGGCCAAGCCGTACCATATTGGTCTCGTGGTTGCCTTGTTTGCCCTGGGTGTTCGCTCCACGAACCGGTCCTTAAAATGGTCTGGGCAAGACCTCCAATAACCCCATAAGGGTATACTACCCAACAACCAAACAACCAACCATGTCGGGAAAAGTACCCCTTTCTTGCTCAGAACCCCAATTATCTTCGTTGTTAACTCCCTTAACAACATTAATTTTCCATGATATTCTTCCTATATCAATTTTTAGTTCATAACTCAAGATTCATCATCCTACACGCTACATGTTCATCTAAAGCATGGCTAAGCAAAAACATGATGATCTTGTATGGATAAAGCATCTATATCCAACACTAGTATTTGCTATACTACCCATTTTTGTAAAGCATCATGCATATTTTGAGAAAGACTACTTGATGTAAAAGCTGGGTTTGCAACATGGTCAAGACACTTGCCTTCGTCGAAGTGTTGCACAGGTCCTTCAAAATCTTCTTCTTGAAAATTACCGAACTCCTGGACTGAATCGTCTACACGAGCACACAATCCAACATGAGAACAGTACACCAAACATTCCTAAAACTAGAGAAAAACCCTATAAACAGATTCTACACGTCGCTACGAGAATATGAGCGCAAAGATCGCCTAAATCGGAGCTACGAGCAAAAAGTTATGAGCTTTTGAAGTTCTAGGGGTGTTTCTGCAAAATTTCCTTATTATCAGAGAAAAATCCGAATTATTTTTATACTGGAAAACAGGATTTATGACGTCATAAACAATATTGGTTTATTCTTCTATTAGAAAGGAAATGGAACAGGTTCATGAGACCATGGACCAGGGCCGGTCGGCCGGTCCATGAGTCCACGGTGGACCGAAGTTCAAAAGGCGAAGAGGTTTTAATCCTGGCCGTAGAAGGGAGATCGACGGCCGAGGATGGTCCGGGCTCGGTCCGAAGGCGCGAGCGGCGGCCGACGGCGGCGGGGTGATCGGAGCGCGACCGGAGTTGGCCAAAACGGGCTTCGGCGGCCGGGTTGCTCCGATGAGCGGCGGAAGGGAGAGAGGGGAGCCCGGTGAACTCACCTCGAGCTAAAGGGGTGGCCGGAGGGGCGACGGGGTGACCGGGCGACGACGAGGGCGGCGACAGCGGTCGGTGCGGCGGCGGGGAGGGCTCTCCGGTGGCTAAGCGGTGATGCAGACCCACGGGATCAGCTCCGGAGGCACCTGCGGAGCCCAAGGAGCGATTAGCTCGGCTGGAGACAGTGCGAACGAGAAGAACGACGGCGGCGGTGCATCTCACCGGAGCCGAAGAAGAAAAGGGCGGCGACGGCGTTCCGAGCGGAAAAGCGTGGTGTGAGCGAGTGTGTGGTGTGCGGATTCTTGCCGGGAAGGTAGAGGGTGGCTTAAATAGGGGAGATGGTGGCCGGAGTGGCCGGAATTTGAAGGGGAGAGGAGCGGCGGTCATGGCCTTGATGGCCGGCGGTTTCCACTCGGAGTTGAGCACTAAAACGGCTTTAAATGGAGGGGAAAGGAAGGGGGAGGGGCAAGTGCACGCGACGGAGGTGATTCGGGGCGAGGAGATGAACGGGGAGGCCGTAAATGAAACCGGTGGCGGCGGCGGCGTTTAAGCAGGGAGGCGAGCGGATGGAGGAAGAAGAAGGAGAGCCGTCGGCTGAGGTTCGGCGCGCGGCTCCGGCTCGGCTCAGCGGGTCCACACGGCAGAGGGGGTCAGCGGAAGAAGGCCGGCTGGGGGGGCGGCTGCAGGCCGGCTCGGCCGATGGGCCGGCGCGGGGGAAGGGAAGACAGCCCACGAGAGGAGGAGAAGGGGAGGGAAAATGGGCCGAGGGAGAAAGAATCGGCCCGAGGGCATTTTCCTTTTAGAATTTCTTTTTCCAAATGAATTTCATCAAATTTTCCAATGGGGTTTTAAAGCGGCGAAACCTAGCGAAATTTTGCAAACTTTTTTTTTCCACCCAATAAAACCTTATTGCATCTACAACGGCATGAATGCAACAAACAATAAACCTAGGCCAAGTTAAATTTTAGAAATTAATTTTCTATTGAGCTAAGTTGCAACACTTGAGTTAATTCTAAAAAGGTTTTAAATTATTGCAAAAATTTGAATTTTGGGTGTTACATGGAATGACCGGCAAAAACAAATGATGTCCCACATCATTTTCGATAGACATTGGAATCTATGTGTTGTTCAAAATATTTATGTCTATTGCATTAAAATCTGCAAATAGCATTTGACGCACGGAATGTATTCATCTTATTTAAGAGACAAAATCAAATCCATAAGCAAAAAGCAATCACTTTGCCCCAAGCTAAAAACCACGATCATGTCAGGCGAACCATCCTGAATGTCCTTACTATGGCACTCACCCTAAGGTCGAGCTACCCAGAAGCAGAAGCTTCACCTGACACTATGAGCCCATGACACCAGAGTGACCAATCCCCCGGGGGAGCCACGGGTGTTACTTGGATGCACGTCAGAGTGTGTCGGGTGGAGGATACCCGCCGGAGAGGATCCGGTGTGACGTGGTGGATCCAGAAGGCGGTGTGTGAGCTCCACGCACGGATATGGGGTTGGTGACTTGGCGCGGTGGGTCGGCGGCATCCTGGGATGGGGATGCCTGTTGGCTGCTCGATGCAGATGGGGATCGGGGCTGACGGGACGATGCCGTGTGTGGAGATGTCGTCTGCCGAGCTAGGCCTTTTTGCTGCCGAACGGGACAACGAGCTATGGTCATGGGCATGGGCCTCTTGGAAGTGCAAAGTACTAACAGAAAAAGGCCAAAATTATAGGATAGTCTTGGATCTATCCAAACTACCCTGTAGCTCTGCCCATGTATGAGGATGGCGGCCTGCAGAGAGCTACCTGACAGAGCAGCGTGGGAGGGGGCATGGATAGCGAGTGGTGTGGATGACCGCACGTTTAATCTCTTTTGTACAAAACGTTATTATAAATCTACCCAAATATATCTTCTAAAGTCACATGTACTTATATATTAAGTAGCTCAAGATGTGAAGAAAGATTTGCTGACACTACGTGAAAACGAGCTTTTAATGACTGGTGATAACCGTCATTAGTGATGGCTCCCTCACTTGTCACTCAATATATCACTGATGAGTCATCATTAGTGATGGGTTACGACCCACCACTAATAAGATCATTAATGAATGGTCGTAACAATGACCTATCACTAATGACTGAATATAAGTGACGGTCATAATAGTAACCCGTCACTTATGACTGATAAACATTCTTCATGTTTTTTTACACGAATAATATATAAGGAGATGTTGCGGTTTTCATCACCACTATATATATATATATATATATATATATATTCACCTGAGCCATACCAACGCAGTTGCCCACCATCGCATATGCCCCACAAGCCACACCATCTTTCAAACTGTTTTTCAGTCTACGTTCCATTGACCTCGAACCCGCGACCTCTCCTCACGCGCATAACTCCCTTACCACCTCACCTATCTTGTAGTTGTGATGAAAACCAGATATTTTATCCTTTTAACCTTCTTTGCCAAAGGTCATAGGTGACTGATCATAGCCGTGACCCGTCGTCACTAATGACTGATTAGTGACAGGCCAGAACCGTGATCTATCACTAATGACTGATTTTGCAATTTGATAAGTGACCTGGAGTGCCTTCGATAAACGGTATAACTTTTGCATAAGGACTCCGATTTTGATATTTTTGTTGACTCTACGGTCATCTACAGAAAGTGTTACATCCGTTTCTCCCCCACTTCATCAGGTTTGACAATTTTTTCGAGGCCAAACTCAGCCTAGAAGATTGAATTCTCGCCCGCTAAAGTTTCTATATCATTTTCGGAATGCGCATTTGTGTCCATAGCCGCCACCCCTTACATCAAACTTGAGCAGAAACATACAATAGTTTATATTCTAGTGCTACTGAGGTGAGAAAAAAAAAATATAGTATCATGCTATACACATATTTAATATATACGCATTATAGGCACAATTGTTACTTGTATACACTTTGCTTTGTAGTAAGCAGTAAACACTTTTCTCTAATTTAAATTAAATACCATGTAACATCAAAAATAGAACCCATAAACAACAATACCATCATGTAACCAAAACTGAGCTAAGTATTTACAACCCATCACCATTATCATCAGTGATAAGTCATATTATGATCCGTCACTAATTTTGTATCTCCTTTATTTATTTTTCACTTAATGTGATATCAACATGCTTTCCATTCTTTAAGTTCTTTCTAGCCCACGTCAAGACTACACACTGGAAATCAAGTGTGCTTTATCTGAACATCCATCCATAAAGAAAATTTAAAAAGGGCAGATGTGGCGTTTAAAAGAAAATAAACTAAGGAATTTTGACAAGTAAACCAAAGATGGATTCAAGTTAAATTTTACAAAGCATTTATACCTGAATGTTTGATTATTATTCATATGGTTTCTCCATTCCAAATTTTACAAATCACATGTGTGCAATAAAGAAAAATAGTAGAAAGAATACATATGTACTTTTCAGATTTGATTTTGGAATTGAATTGAAGGTATTTACTTGAGAACAGTGTTTTGCCATCTCAATCGCTGTGTTGTTTAATTAACCTGTACAGAGGCATCATACAAGATTTGCAATATGGCATCAGAAAAGATTATCAAAGAGATAGTAACTATATACCAAATTCAGAGAAATACATCTTATTATCAAAGAGGCCTAGAACTAATCACTGAAATGAAACTGAAGTATCAACAGTAGCACTCATCCATCATTCGCTACAATTTGCCTTGGCAAGCAGCTTGCAGTGCAAGAAATGAAAAAAATTGAGAAGCTGCAGCTCCGGTGGCAAAAGGAGGCTAGGTTCTCCTCACACGACAACCCTTTGATCTTCGTCTTCTCCTATGAGAAATCATCCAGCTGCACCAACACATCATTTTTCAAAATTAATTAGACCGGGAGGCCAAATAGCACCAGATTTGTATTGGGGAGGCGACTGGAGGAGGAGGGGTGGTGGATCTGCGTGGGGAGTCGACCGAAGGAGGATGGGAACGGGATCTGCGAGGGGAGGCACATGGAGGAGACAAACCTTGATAGACAGCTTCGTCTGCGACTCCTGCGGGCCGTTGTCGATGTCTTGCTCCCCCACCTCCTGCGAGTTGTGGCGGGGACCGGACCTGATTTGATTGCAGTGGTGGACACAGGACTTTCAAATTAGGTGTACAGAGCCACTAAAGAATTATTCAAAAAACAAAGCTCTATAAAAGCAAACGATACTGTACAAATAGTTTAATCACTAGCATCTTTTTGGCTCACTCCACAAAGATTTCAAATTAACAGCCTTCATCCTTTTTGGCTGACTCGGAGGCTAAAATTAAACAAATGTGTTTTATTAACTATTGACTGACCAATTGCATTGCACCGAATATGAATCAGTTACATCAAATCTCAACTAATTAATCACTCAATGAATCAATTGATAGCTAAACTACTTATTACTGAAATATGGTACAAAGAGAGTAGATACGGTCTAGGTCATGGGTCACTAGCCTTCTGTGGTGTAGATTTCCCACTCTTCAAGTCCGAGGCGATGGTTGAATCTCCTTCCTCGCCGTTGGAGCTGGTCCTAGTTAATGTGGCAGGAGTTGGCGCTATCGGTGTGGCCTCCTTTGTGGTTGTTGCCATAGCAGGACACTCATCACCGTGCTCCACCCCTATCTTTTATGCTCTCATGGACTAGGCGAGTTAGGAGAGGTATGCATCGACGAATCGATCGTCGGCCGATGGGCGACTAGCAACAGACGACATAGGAAACCCTAGCTAAAGGCCTAAAGAAGGGATCCACTAGGATGAGATGAGAGAGATAGTGTGTGTGTGTGTGAGAAAGGACGATGGCTGGATGAGACGATGAGTCGGGAGTCAACTGATTTGTGTCTGCCTATCTTCAAACTTGTTTCCAGCTGGGCCAAACATGAGCAACATGGATATGGGCATTGGACTGGCCCAACATGAGAGGGGGAAGCAAGGAGAGGGATGGATGTGGGATGTTTCGTAGTTTTGAGCTCAAATACAAATAATGTGACCCAACTATTAATATAGATATGTAATATACCTATTAAACAATAATTTTGTTGCAAAAATTATTGGGTGTACATTTGTACACCCTTGTTCCAAGGTAGGACCATCCTTGTCTACTTGGGGAGGTGATTGACTAAGGAGGTGGCGCTAGATATGGCAGAGAGGCCAGTCAAGGTGGAGGAGACACCATATTTTTGCAATGAGGGGCGGCGGGAGGTGTGTTGGACGGCAGCATGGATCATGCAGAGCAGCAAGATGAAGGTGGGTGTGGATGGGTTGTGTGACATGGCTACAGAAGCAGGGGAGGGGTAATGGAGGTAGGGGAGGCACAGCTAGGCATGATGCATCATGGAGGATATGGGGGCAAGGTGAGGTGGCAGCAGAGACAGGGGAGGAGGGTTGGAAACGGGCAGAGTGAGGGGTGGCGATGTGTGTATGTGTGACAGTGGAGCGGCTAGGGTGCGGCAGTGGCGCTGTGGCTGGTCGGCTAGGTGTTTTCTTGCACGATATTTTCTTGCACGGTTGTTCTCCTTACAACGGTTCAACCAAACAGCTCATGATTTCCTAGTCCACTCAATTGATATTGCTAGATATGTAAAGGGTTAGATGCGTGTCCTTCCTCACAGCAACCTTCTGAATCAATAACCTACCTCAAGCCACAAAGGGGTGTGTAGGTGAATGTGGGACAGAGACTACCTTACCCACTATACAAATTTCACAATTAATTCTCATAGGATGATCTCAAAACTGATCTACTTAAACTGGCTCAAGGGTTTTTTTGACGCAGTAGCAAGATCTGCTTGGCTCAAATTAGCCTCAGCTGGGCCCCGAAGTGGTGGCCTAAGGTGGCTCTTGCACCGTGGTACAGGTGGTAGCCAGAGTGGACAGAGGAAGCGTCAGTGCCAAAATGAGGAGGCAGGGAGGGGTGGAGGGACGGAGGGCAAAATGGGAGAAAATGGAGGGACGATTGGAGTGAGAGATGATGACAAGACGGGATGGTTGGTAGTCCGAGGGGTGGAGTCGTTGGCGGCTAGAAGGGGCAGCGAACTAGCGGACTAGTTACAATCTTGGCCTTTTGGGAAGAACAGAGCACAAGACTAGCTGCTGGCGCGACATGGGCTAAAATGGCACAATGTCGAAAACTTTGCACAGGTTTTCTTCGAGGTAAGGGTATTATAAATAAAGTTAGATGTTTCATTCGGCTTTGAGAAACAATTCGGAAATCTTGTTCTTCCCTTTGCCTCTACCTTACTTATTGTTAACCTTATTGGTGCTTTAACAATGCCATCCGATAGTTGTCCTTCGGTATTGAGCTAGATAGTTGGGGGGTAGTGAATGCTTGAAATGTGGAAGCAAGCTATCAACAGAAGATTCAACCGTCAAACCAAACTGTAGGAGGAAAAACTGGGCACAGTACAAAAAAAAATTGAATTTCCCTGTGAGTCTCACTGGAACTGACAAGGAAATTCCTATTTCCCTGTGAGTTTTACCGAAAACTGACAAGAAAATTCCTATTTCCCAGTGAGTTATCGTAGAACGACATGGAAATTGTATTTCTCCGTGTGTTTTGGCCATGCCACTTGTTTGGCACATAGAGATTGGCTTATACGTCGACTCATCACTACCGGTTCATTAGTCACGCGGGAAGAATCTAACATCATGGCTTATGAATACCAGCAGTGATAATGGTCATCACGGCTAGCCTATGGCTTGAGTCGGAAGTGATTTCTAGCTCCCTCATCATTGCCGGCTGAAGCCACTGACCGGCAGTGATATAAGGGTCATCGATGTCAGCCCATGACTTGAGTCAGCAGTGATTCCTAACTCTCTCATCACTATTGGTTTAAGCCACCGACCGGTAGTGATAGCTGGGCATCATTGCAGACTGGTGGTTTGAGCCGATAGTGATGTCTCGGCTATATTGAAGTCGCCCTCTCATTCACCAAGCCCGAGCACAATAGAAATGAGCTATATTCTTGCTTGGTGGCAGCAATTTTTTGTCACCAAGTTATTGGGGGCTTCAAAATTTTGATGTATCTCTATACCCTAGGTGTTCCAAGGTATGTAATTTCATCTTTAATTCATTTCTAGCTGAATTTTATTTGCTAAATTTCTCTATATTTTGAAATGATGGAGATAAACCTATATCCATGATGTTTTAAGACAATGTAGATGCAATTATACCTCATTTATAATATGGAAGCTTCAATTAGTAGCTTATGATGGAAAGTGTCATTATTATTGATTTACATTAGTAATAAGTATGAGCATATTTATTTTAGATTTTTAATAAATTAGAAAAATTAGCCATAAAATTAAGGTATATATCAATCTTCAATTATATTTTTTATATTTAATTAATTAGCAAGCTCCAATATAGAAACTTTAGGTACGAGTATATTTATTTTTTATTTTTAATGAATTAGAAAAATTAGCCATGATATTTAGATATGTAGCAAGCTCCAATGATATTTTTTATATTTTGATTAATTAGCATGCTTCAATTTGGAAACTTTAGGTATGAGCGTATTTATTTTGATTTTTAATGAATTAGAAAATTTTGCCACGATAATAGGTATGTAGCAAGATCCAATTATATTTTTTATGTTTTATTTAATTAGCAAGCTCCAATATAGAAACTTTATGTATGAGCATATTTATTTTTAATTTTTCCTTAATTAGTTCTACATAAGAGTTGAATAATAATGAAAACTTCTAGAGATGGCACCAACATACACACTCATCGGAAGTTACGCAAAAGCATACAAAAGGCGGCTCCTCCAATCTATGCCAATTACTGATAGGAAATGGCGAGGTAATTTATTTGTTGGTGATTGTAAAATCTTCTAGATATTTTGAATATGGATTTACAATAATAATATAATTAGAGATGGACAGAAGATGGATGTACAATACGAGCTATGTGAGTGCAGAGTACAAGAACTGTGTGGAGTATTTCCTGGTAGCAGTCGTGGCACACAAGTCAAATACATAGTTTCAATATATGTGCTGTCAATGCGTCGATTGCGAGAACAAGAAGTAGTTTTCCACCACCCAGCGGGTACATTCCCACTTAATGCCAGGTGGCTTTATGCCTGGCTATACCTATTGGACCGAGCACGGTGAAGCTGAGATCGTATGGGAAGGGCAACACATTGGTAGAGAAGATGAAGACTTGTGCACTGATATGCCGGCTGACGAATACACTAATATGCCACCTATTGGAGATATGTTTGTTGATGATGATCTAGAGCAGATGTTGGCTGACAACGATGACGATGATCTGGAGCAGATGTTGCGCAATGGGAAGGGGAACTTCACCAATGAAAGAGAGTTTCAATATATGGTAGAGGACTCTAAAACATTGTTGTTCCTAGTTTACGAGAAGGATCACACAAAGTTGCATATCGTGTTTTCATTGCTACAATTGAAGGCAAGCAACAGGTGGTCTGATACATGCTTCACAGAGCTATTACTGTTGTTGAAGAAATTGCTTCCAAAGGAAAATGTGCTACCAGAAAAGATGTACCAGACTAAGCAGGTTGTGTGCTCATTAGGGTTAGAAGTACAAAAATTAAATGCATGTCCAAACAATTGCATGTTGTATCGCGAAGAGCATGCAGACTTGGAAGCATATCTAGTTTGTGGTGCAGCATGGTACAAGCGTGATGGTGATGATATCGATGGTGAATGAAAGAAGAAAAGGCCTCTCGTCAAGGTGATGTTGTATTTTCCTATAGTCCTCCATTTGAAGTGTTTATTCACAAACAAAAGGCATGTCGAATTGATGCGATGGCATGCTAAGGAGTGAAAAGATGATCGAATACCGAGACACCTTGCTAATTCTATGCGATGGAAAGACATCGATAGGAAATACAAGAAGCCCTTTGCAGAAGATGTGAGGAATATAAGGTTTGGGCTGAGGACAGATGTGATCAATCCATTCGGCAACATGAGCAGTAGTTATAGCACTTGGGCCTGTGACTCTATGTATCTACAACCTTCCTCCTGGGTTATGTATGAAGCGGAAATACATTATGATGTCGGTGCTGATACGAGGGCTGAGGCAACCTAGCAATGATATTGATGTCTACCTAAAACCATTAATGGAAGATCTTGTAACACTATCGAACGATGGTGTGCATGTATGAGATGAATACAAATGGGAGAACTTCACCCTATGCACAATGCTATTCATAACAATCCAATATTGGCCAGCCCTTGGTAACCTATCAAGCCAGACTGTCAAAGGCTATTGTGCATGTGTGCATTGCTTGGATGAAACAGACAGCTTGTGATTGAAGAACTGTTGAAAAATAGTGTACCTTGGTCATCGTAAATTTCTTCGTAAGGATCACCTGTACCATAGCAACAGGAGAGCTTTTGATGGGAAAGTTGAGACTCGATCACCTTCTATGCATCGCACTCGGAGACAGGTATATGAGATGGTAAAGAGGCTTAGGGTTATCCTTGGAAAGGGACGCAGGAGTACACCAGTTCTGAAATATAATCTGAGAGCTCTAATGTTTAGAAAGAAATCTGCTTTTTATGACTTAGCCTATTGATCGGATTTTGTGGTTCAACACGCAATCGATGTCATGCACATTGAGAAGAACATGTGTGATAGCTTGATTGGTATGTTACTAGATATACCTAGCAAAACAATAGATACACATTTGAAACATTTGAAACTTAGATATGATCTACATCCCGAAGATATGGAAGAAGGCTATGAGTATCATGGTCCCGCTAGCTACAGTCTAAGCAAGGTGGAGAAAATTACAATATGAAAGTGCATGCATGGAATCAAAGTTCCATCCGGTTACTCCGCCAATATAGAGAGACTAGTAAACATGAAACATTTGAAATTAACTAGCATGAAGTCTCATGATTTTCATTGATAATGACACATATGCTTCCAATTGTAATTAATGGTATTCTGTTGCTGAAGGTTCAAAACTCAATCATAAAGTTGTCTTCATTCTTCAACACGATATCACAGAAGGCTATCTATCCAACTAAGCTAAATAAGCTGCAGGAAGATGTGGTTGAGACTCTATCCCAGCTTGAGGCATCTTACCCTACATCATTTTTTAGTATCATGGTGCATCTTATTGTTCACATTATGAAAGAGATACAAATTCTTGGCCTCGTATTTCTACATTAGATGTACCCTTTCGGGAGGTTCATGGGAGTTCTGAAGAAATATATTCGTAACCAAAATTGGCCGAAAGGCTGCATGGCCGAGGGCTGGGGAACCGAGGAGATCATTGATTTCCGCATCTACTACATGAATCTCAAATCGATTAGTGTGCATGTATCTTGCCATGAGGGGAGGCTACAAGGGAAAGAGACGATAGGTGTAAACTCATTCCGCACTAACGACCTTGTTTCATTCACACAAGCACATTTTGTAGTTTTGTAATAATCAGTTGTAGTGACCCCATATGTTGAAGAACACCAGAAGATGCTATGCACAAAAAACCCAGGGAAGTTGTAACACCCAGTTTTAAAGGAACAAAACCGGGCACAACACATGTATGCAAGGATCAAATTTCATATATATGTTTACATCATCAGTGTATCATCACAGTGCCATTATTACAACATTATTTAACTATAACAAAAGGGCCTGAGCGTCTGAAAGAAAACACAGTGGAACTAAAGATCTTCAGCGCCAGCGGGGCTTCCATCATCCACAAGCGTCGACCTGGGGCACACCAGCCTAGAACAGCAACTCCGGGTTGAAGTCGTCCTCTTCGAGGGTAGTAGCTTCATTGACTACTTCTGATCAACAAAGGGGATGCAAGAGAAGGGACAATGGGTGTGAGTACAAAAATGTACTCCGCAAGTGTAGGAAAAACATGCTATAGGGCTTGAGTTAAGGAAAAGTTAGACATGGTTAACTGCACTAAGCAACTTAACCTATGACTCCAATATCGGGCAACCTATTTACTAGGTGTGAAGACACTAATGTAACACGAGGAATGACCCATCGGATTCCATCCGACTACCTCATGGTTAAGCGGATTCATTTGGTTACATGTTCAAGAACTAGTCCTTAGGACCCCACACAAGAACAACCACAAGCCTGCTGTAATAGCACCACCTCAAACCAACCATCCTAATAGGATCCCTATACCATGTGGCTACAAGATTACCATACCCATTTATGGTTGTATAGACATTAGTCAAGATTAACAATTTCCCCAACTACGACTGCACTAGTACCCATTATAACCCATGGTTAAACAACGACGACAAGGAATAATCACACAAAGCTAGTAAACCCTAACATAGAATTTCCATTTAGACAAGCATGAAATCGAAGGATAAATAACTACACATGATCCTAAAATAGGGGCAAAATGTTAAGGACACTTGCCTTCAGCGGAGGGCTGCTAAAAGTCTTCAAAAGCTTGATCTAGAAGATTCCCGAACTGCTCACTTTCTAATTGATAAACCGGAAAAAGCACACAAAAGAAACCTATAAGGACAGTAAACCAAATACTAAATCTAGGTAAAAAAATCCTATAAAAAGATTCTATGTGTCGCTATGAACATTTGGGCGCGAAAATCTCCCACAACGGAGCTACGAGCAAACCGTATTGAGCTTTTGAAGTTTCAGGGGCTTATCTGCAAATTTTACTTAATTTTCAGAGAAAAACCCAAATTGATTTTATACTGAAAATTCTGATTATGACGTCAAAATCAAAACCAATTTTATTTTCTGCTGGAAAAGCTCATGGAATTGGTCTACGAACCCATGGACCACGGCCTGGAATGCCGTTCCATGTCCACGGTGGGCCGGTTATGTAAAACGAAGGGGTATGCAATATAGGCTGTTGGATTGAGATCGGGTGGCCGGGGTTCAACCGGGGCTTTGGCTGGCAACGCTGGACAGGGGGGGCGGAGTCGCCGGCGCTTTGCTGGAGTAGCGCCAAATCACGCTACCGGCCACGGATCGCGATGGGGAGCAGCGCAAAAGAGAGATGGCGACATAGGGGTCCTTTACCGTGGCTTCACGACAGCGGAGAAGGTCCGAAGCAAGAACCGAGGTTAAAAGGGCTCGGCCATGGAGAATTTGGGCGGTGGGGAGCTCTCATCGGCGATGGAGAAGACGACGGCGTTGAGGTTGATTCCGAGCGAAAAACGAGGGGAAACGGGTGGAATGGGTGAGGAACGTCGTGAAGAAGACAATGGCCAGTCTAAATACTCGAGAGAGGGAGAGAAGTGGTTGGATTTGAAGGGATTTGGCTGGTGGGTTAAATTCCATAATTGAGAAGGTTTCCAAACTTGAGAGGGTTTAAGGAGGGGGAAACGGCTGGGAAGGAGGGAACAAGGGGCGGGGATTTCGGCCATGCACTTTAATCAATGATTAATGGCACAGGAGGGCAACGATTTTGAAACGGCGTGTGATTTTGGGGGCATTTTGGCCGGCGGCGGGAGGTGGAAGAAGAGCACCCGGCTCGGTGGGCGGCTCGGCTCAGCTCGGGTGGGGCCCACCTGGTGGTGAGAGAGGGGGCGCGGCCCAGCAAGGGGAAAGGGAGGCGGCCCACTCGGGTTGGGGAAAGGAGAGTGGGGAGGGTGGGGGGGACTGAGCCGGGGAGAAAAGATTCGGCCCAAGAGCATTTTTTCCAATTTTAGAAATCCTTTTCTTTTTAGATTTTGCTTCAAATTCAAAAGGGGTTTTAAACGAGCGTTCTAGCGAAGTTTTTCAAACTTTCTCCACATATAAAAACCCATTACAACTACGATGGCATGAATGCATCAAACATATATAACCTATATCAAATTTAAATCTAGAAGTTAATTTATTTCTATTGAACAAAATTTTACAACTCCTATTTAAATTCTAGCAAATTTTAAACTATTTCAAAAATTGAAAATTTTAGGGTGTTACAAACCTACCCCCCTTAGGTTGAATCTCGCCCTCAAGATTCTAAAGGATCAGAGAAGAGATGGGGAAACTCCGCCTTCGGTACATCTTCTTTTTCAAAAGTTGCTTCCTCTTCTGAATGATGGTTCCACTGTACCTTGCACAGACGGACTTGCCTATTTCTGGTAACCCGTTTTGACATGTCGAGAATCTTGACCGGATATTCAGAGTAAGAGAGATCTTCTCGCACATCTAGTTCTTCCACTGGTAAGTGCTCTTCGGAAACTCTCAAACACTTTTTCAACTATGACACATGGAAAACATCATGCACTCCAGAGAGTTGAAGTGGTAACTTAAGCTGGTAAGCTACTTCTCCTCATCTTCCCAATATCTTGTACGGACCAATAAACCGAGGTGAAAGCTTGCCTTTGACCTTGAATCTGCGTAGACATCTTATCGGTGATACCTTGAGATACACGAAGTCTCCTACTTCGAAAGTCAGTTCTCAGCGTCGATTATCTACATATCTCTTTTGTACTGATTGAGCAGTATTCAGATTATCTCTGATCTCTTGCTTCTCTCAGAACTTTAGGACCGAAAACTTGGCTTTCGTTGATCTGGTTCCAGAACAACGGGGTTCTACACTTCCTTCCATATAAGGCTTCTAAAGGAGATATCTTGAGGCTAGCTTGATAACTATTATTGTAGAAGAATTTCGCATGCGGCAGATTCTTTTCCCAACTATTACCATTCTTCAATGCACACGCTCTCAACATGTCTTCAAGGATTTGATTTACTCTTTCTATCTATCCATCAGTTTGCGGGTGACATGCTGAGCTAAAATCCAATCTTGTGTCCATAAATTCATGTATGCGTTGTCAGAACCGTGAGGTTAACTGATTGCCACAATCAGATACAATTATCTTGGGTACTCCATGCAGATACACAATCCTGGACATATACAACTCAGCTAGTTTCGGACCTCGATAGGATTCTTTGATTGGGATGAAGTGAGCTACTTTTGTCAACCGGTCGACTATAACCCATATTGAATCATATCCTGACTGTTTTCGAGGTAGACCCACAATGAAATCCATGCTAATTTCTTCCCACTTCCATTCAGGTACTTTCAATGGCTGTAGCAGACCTGTTGGTCTCTGATGCTCGGCTTTGACTCGCTAAGAGATATCACACAAAGCCACATATTCTGCTACTGCACGTTTCATTCCGTACCACCAATACTGATCTTTAAGATCCTTGTACATCTTGGTACTCCCTGGGTGAATGGAATATACCGTGTTATGAGCTTCTTTTAAAATTGTATCCCGAATAGCCTTTATGTCCGAAGCACATATCCTTTGCTTGTACCACACTGTACCTTGCTCATATTCAGTGAAATCTGGGGCTTTGCTAACTTTGATGAGCTGCTTGATTTTCAAAATCTTTTCATCTTCAAGCTAACCCTTTCTTATAGCTTGTTCAAGCGTTGAGTCTATTTCCATTGCAACTATCTCGGTGTTGCACACCATTCCCATATTCAACTTCTCAAACTCCTCACATAGCTCGAGACTTACTTCTTGAAGAGTTATAGTGTTGACATGAAATTTTCTACTCAAGGCATCAGCTACTACATTTGCCTTTCCTGCGTGATAGTTGATTCCCATGTTGTAATCCTTGATGAGCTCTAACCATCTGCGTTGTCTGAAATTAAGATCCGGTTGTGTAAAGATATACTTCAAGCTCTTATGATCTAAATAGATCTCACATCTTTGACCTACCAAATAATGTCTCAAGATCTTGAGTGCATGAACTACTGCGGCTAGCTCCAAGTCATGTGTTGGGTAGTTCTCTTCATGCTTCCTTAACTATCTGGATGCATATGCTACTACATGACCCTCTTGCATGAGCACACAACCCAAAGCTTGACGAGATGCATCGCAATACACCGAAAATGGCTTCTGGGTGTCAGGCATGATCAATACTGGAGCTGAGGTCAACCTTTTCTTTAACTCATTGAAACTAGCTTCTCGAGCGGCTATCCACTTGAACTTTGCTCTTTTTTTCTAGAAGTTCTGACATTGGCTTTGTTATCTTGGAGAAACCTTCTATGAACCGATGATAATATCCTGCTAGACCCAAGAAACTGCAGATCTTCGAAACATTCTGCGGTGGATTCTAGTTCAGAACATCTCTTACTTTGGATGGGTCTAGAGACACACCTCCTGCTGAAATAATGTGACCAAGGAAGGGAACTTTCTTCAACCAAAACTCACATTTGCTTAGTTTAGCATACAATTGGTTTTCTCTGAGCTTCTGCAATACCATTCTTAGATGTTCCTTATGCTCTTCCTCGCTCTTGGAGTAAACTATGATGTCGTCAATAAATACTATGACAAACTTGTCCAAATACTTTTTGAAGACCTTGTTCATCAGATACATGAAGTAAGATGGGGCATTGGTCAACCCGAAAGACATAACTGTGTACTCGTATAGATCATACCGAGTAGCAAATGTTGTCTTAGGAATAACGAAGCACGAATCTTTAGCTAATGATACCTAGACCAAAGATCGATCTTGGAGAACACACATGCTCCTTTCAACTAATCAAACTGGTCTTCAATGTGGGGTAGAGGATACTTGTTCTTGATTGTTACTTCATTCAAGGCTCGATAATCTATACACATCCTTTGGGTTCCATCCTTCTTCGGTACGAAGATTACTGGGGCTCCCCAGGGTGAAGAACTGGGGAGGATAAACCCTTTGTCTAGTAGCTCTTGGATTTGCTTCTTGAGCTCAGTTAACTAATTGGCATCCAATCTATATGTCCTTTTGTATATAGGAGTCGTTTCAGGTACTAACTCAATGATGAACTTAATTTCGCGATCAGGTGGCATACCTAACAAATCATCCAGGAAGACATCTGGAAATTCACTGACCGCTCTGCTATCTTCCACTGCATTGGCCTTGTTGAGGCTAGCGTTGATAGCTGACTCTGTCGCGGCTTGGAATTCCACGGTTCCATCTGTGTGTGTCAGCTGTAATAACTTTGTGGTGCATCCAATGACTCCATTGTACTTGTCAACCAGTCCATTCCCAGTATGATATCAATTCCATTCGAATCCAGAATGATGAGGTTGGCAAGAAAGTCTACCCCTTATGCATATACTTATTTTAGGGTATACATGCCTTGACTCCATTTCTCCTCCAGGAGAACTAACACCTGATTTTTCATTAATGCTCTTGGCAATTTATATGCATTCACAAACTTAGATGATATGAAATAATGCATAGCACCAGAATCAAACAATACTGTGGCAGGATGAGAGTTTGTAGAAAACATACCCAGCACTACATCAGGGTCATTCTGGGCTTCTTCCACTGCAACGTGATCGACTGGACCATGCATGCGTTCTGCTGAGGCTGCTGTTGTTGATTGTTGTTGCCCTGGACATGTGCTGGGCCCTGTTGCTTCTTGGAACACTTGTTGGCAAGGTGCCCGAAATTGCCACAACTGAAACATGGGCTGATGTTGCCCGATCCTTGACCGGTGCGATTTTGCTGTTGGGGTTGGTTGTTGTTGTTGGGTCACTGCTGCTGGTAGTTATAACGCAACTAATGCTGTTGCATTGGCAGCTTGTACGTCCCTGCAACCTGATTAGGCATCTTCTGTGGTGGCCTCTTTGCTGATTCTGCCCTCCATGGCGGAACATTGGACCTATGGTAGGAAGGTTGAGGTGGGGATGGGTGTTGCTACCAGAAGACTGACCTTGCAGACTGCGCTTGCTTTCTTCTCCTAGATTTTGGTATCTCTTCTCCATGATGAAAGCTCTATCCACCAGCTTCTAGAAACTACAGTACTTGTTGGTTGAGAAGGCATACTGTAAGCCACTGTTGAGACCCTTTAGGAAACAATCTTGTTTCTTTTCATCAGTATCCACATCATTGAGGATGTAGCGGGAGAGCTGGGTAAACTTGGTGAGGTATTTCCTTACTAACATGGGTCCTTGCTTTAGACTGATGAACTCCCTCCTCTTTAGCTTCACTTCACCTGCGGGGACTGGTGTGCACGGAGGATGTTCCAGAATTTTGCCCAAGTGATCTCCTGGGATCCTAGTGGGCGGTAATGTAAGCTGTTCACCATTCTTGAGCTGGACCAATCAGTTGATGAGATGCGAAAAGAACTTTCTCCCTTCTAGTTCACTGAGCTATCTGTAGCTTGCTTTCTATTGTCTTCAGCAAGTCATCAGCCTCCAAGGGCTCAACTACCTAAGAGAAGGTGGCTGGCTGAGTGCTCAAGAATGTTCTGAGCCTGGACTATGGCTGCTGCGGTGGTGCTTGCTGGCCTTAGGGTTGCTGGTTGATAGCCTGGACTAAGCCTTGGAGAATGGTCATCAGTTGATTAGCATACATCATAGGGGGCGGGGGTGAAAGATCACGCTGATTGGCGGTGTTGTCGTTGACGTTGTCATTGTTGTTGTTGCCACACCTGGTGTTCATCATCTATTGGTAGCCAAGGTATGAGCGGAGAACATAAGGGAAAAGCAAGGGCGGATAACAAGACAAGAACAAAAAAGAACAGATAGGAATAGATACAGCACGAAAGAAAGAAATGGACTCCCAACTATTATTATTAACCGATGTAATGTAGAGGGGAAACCCCCACATTACACCAACACTCATGCAAAGATCCAACTCAATACATGGTTCACACTACAGACACAAGCACAAGCACACACTAGCACAAACGACACAAGACAACTAGAACACACGAGACTAAATGACTTATTCAGCTAGGGACATTCTCCTAGCTCAACTCTATTCCCCGCCTGCTGTGCCTGAAGGACCTCCTGCATCTGCCTGATGAAGCTTCTTGCACGGAGGGGAACGACGGTGCAGCCACGGGTGCCATGGGAGCCACCTTGGGGAATTGGTCAGGGTCCTCTAGTAGAATCTACAGCTCACGGACGCTCTGCTCCTGCTTTGCGTGACACTGATGCATATCCTCCAACTCGTCGAGGGTTGTGTCGAGCTCGGCGTACAGGGTGGCAGTGAGGCAGAACTGCTCTCTCAGACGGAGATCTGGCTCATTGTTGACGGGCGCGAAGATGACCTCCAGGATGCTGGATGGGCGCTACGGGAACTTCCCGAGTTGAGTGAGGCAGAGGTCCTGTCTGTTCTCCCTGCGGAGAATAGCCAGAGCCTAACGGGTGGTGTTCTTTATCCCAGCCTCGAAGGTAGCTTTGAGGGCGACGGTGGTGTGGACTCGGCGAAGACCGTTGTCAGTGGGCTTCTCGAACATGGTCACCTCCACTGACCAGGAGTAACCACAACCTTCAAGCGGAACTCTAACTCCTTTGTTGAGTGGAGCGTCGTGGTAGCCCAAACCCTAAAGCATGTACCACAACTGTAACACCCTGATTTTCAGAATTTATAACTTTTTAAAATTTTCCAAGATTATTGAATAGCTTCACCAGTAGTATAGGTGTAAAACCTATTTTCTTAATCAATCAATCAAATAGGTTATTATTTTGTGTGCATTGCATGCTGAGTTTTGTTAGGAGTCAGGTAAATGCATTGGAGTTCTTTTTCTTTTTCTTTCTCTTTGGTGTTTTGAGTGAAAAAGATTTTGAAAAGGTTTTACCAAAATCTGTATTAAACTAGTTAAGGATCTTAATGGTTGGAATTCAAAATCTTTGAATTCATCATCTATTCAATCCTTGATCATACCTGATCCTTCTCCAGTTCAATTCAAATCTTATTCAAATCCTTGTTTAAAGCCAATCTATCCTCTTCCTCAAATTCTTTCCAAATCCAAATCCAAATTCCTTATGTACTCCTATTATTTTTCAACCTCATTTTTTGTTTCTCTTAAATTCACTCCAAGCTCAATTCAAATTCAAAGCCTATTTAAATTTCTCTTAAAAATTTTATTTTCTAAGCCCTATATATACCTAAAGTGTCTTTGATCTCAATATTGCTCAAGTCCAAACCCTTAGCCAAGTCTTCTAGATGGCCCAATAAAGGATCCATGAAATCTGAAAATTTTTGCGGAGTCCTGGACAACCTCATCTTCTCATGAAGCTTCGGAGTTCAAAACGGCCTCAAATGAAAATCTTGACCATACCAAAGTTGTAGGTATCGTCGAGAGATTCGATTTGAACTTCTGAAAGTCCCCTTTTGGATAATGGAGCTAAGAGTTATGGCCCTCGAAATAAGTGCTGCGCAGATAAGTCTGAGTTCAAACAGTTTATGTGGTGACACACTTTTGGAAATCGAGATGGTGTTTTCATAAGTTCCAATGAATACCAAAGTTGTATATTGTTTCGATTAGTACAATTTAGAGTTCAGAAACGTCCAATTTGGAGTCAGGACAATGGAGATATCATCCTCGGAATAGAGAGCTGCGAAAAAAGAAACCGTAACTGACTCAAACTCGAATCCGATTCGTGTTCGTCTTGGACACCACCTCAACCAACTGCCCCTAGCCCTATAATATGAGTTGAACGCCCTCTCCTACCCATATTCCACACCACCAAGCCCTAGACGTCGCTGCTGCCTTATCCGTGCGCCACCGTTTGCCGTCGCCGGCCATAATGCACTACCTCGTCGTCTTCTCCGTGAATCCTCCTTCCTCAACCATCGAAGCAAGGTGAGAACCCCTTCTTCTCCTCCCTTACTACTGTTTTACCATCATACTAAGTTCCCAGCCAAGCGCTAGCCCTGGCCAAAGCCCGATCTACACCACCATGATCGTCGTCGTCGCGGACAACCGCGCTGTAGCAGATTGGCATCGACGTTCCCAGCCAACTAGTGCACCGTTCACCATGCCCTTTCACCAGCACGTGTCTCATGATGTTCTCCATGCCCTCACCAACCAGGTAGGCCAGTAGAGCAGCCAAACCATCGAAATCAAGGTTGACATACCTACTGTCCGGTTTCTGGATATGTTCTGCGCGTGCATAGGATTTGCATTCACGTTCGCCGTCAATCCGAAAGCCGTATGGATGCACCAACTGCGTCACGGTGTGTCCCATCGAGTCTTCTACGTGACCCTAGGAGCCCATCCCTATTTGTGTAGCGACACGACTAGAACGCGTTTGCCAACCATAGCATATCACAACCATCACCCATCTCATCTCTGTTGATCATTCTTCCTCTCAATGGATGATCTACCAAAACCCATGCCGTAGCAGTGTTCTCGGGATATATGAATGTCTATTCAAACAGTTTCTTAAATTTCATAGACAATCTCTGGGAACGCGAGCGTCTTCATTCCTGCATTTGTTCGTGGTCACCACCAAACCTAGCAGCAGCCATCGCTGTTTTGCTGCTACCTCGGATGACCCCTTCTAAAACCAACCATACCGCTGAGTTAGTCTTTCTACATTCTACTATGCTTCCCTCGTTTCACTGAGATGCCATCGAAGCCCGATATCGATGTCAGTGGTCACATCCCCAATCGCCATCTCCGACAAAACCCAAACCACCGCCACTACACAGACTTACTGGTAGTATCCATAACCTAGAAGCATAACACCAGCCATATTATCATGGGTGGTCGATACTAGACCTTAGCGTATCCCTTCTTTAATCCTATATGGTAGTTGTATAGCATGCCAAGTCAGCAATGCATTATCCTCCTTAAGCTAGTCAGTCCTATACTTCTTGAATCTTGTGCAATGATGTTATCGAGCCTGACGTAGTGACTCTGCAATAAACTCTTTTTTCATAGAAAGATAGTTCCGGTAAATCAGCATTTCCTTTTCATTCTAATCCATCTCCCAAAAGTTGTTCTCTTTTCATCTTAACTCCGATTTAGACGATTCTTGCATCTAAATGTTCCTAAAATCATACCTATCCAACTATAGTATTTTTAAAGTATTTTTAATGATGTTTGGTATGTTGTTCTTAGTGTTTTCCTTTGTGTTGTTTGTCGGTAGTTCTCGCTATTAGTCGATAATGTTCCGGAGCAGTTCGAGGGACTTCAAGACCAAGATTTCGACAACACTGAGCAGCATTGGGTAAAAAGCAAGTGTCCTTGATCATCTTGAACCTATGTTTTAAATGTTTTGCTTTACAAATTGCATGCAATATCTGTCAATATGATGGGTAGTCACCAATGTTAGGGTTTTCCTTAGATTTTCCCTTATCATCCCTTGGAACCTATATGGTTTATGGTTATGTATTTTTGGTGGGTAGATTTCTTAGCCATGCTTTTGGGATACTGGGAAGTGTCATGATCTTGACTAATGAACTTATTCAACAATGATGGTTAAAGTGTTAATGATCTAGCAACATGGAACCTAAGGCCTTGAGCAAAGCGGTTTTGATGGTTGTCATGGTTATGATGTTGGTTTAGTGTTTGCTCAAGTAATCTAAGTAACGACCTGTTCGTGGAGCGATAACCCAAGAAGTAACGTACCAACCACGAGGTTGATATGGGTAAGGCGTTGTATACTAGTTAGAGTCTATCCAGTGTGTGTTGTGTCGGCACAAAAGGGGGCTTCTGGGTAGGAGTTGAACTCGCGTAAATCCTAGCAGTGAAACCTAGTGGGCAGACGTATACTGGATTAGTCTTTGTTAGTGGACATTGTTATTTAGTGATTTCTTGATGGCACACCACTGACGTGTGTTAAGTGTCTTGCAAACACGGCAACATGGAATTCACTGACTCGGGGGGAAAGCTGGACAACCTATGTAGAGCGTAAAAACCGTTACAACAGCCATGCCCACGGTTATGGGAGACTTGGATCCTCACATGATTAGTGGGTTGTGGTTATGAGTTTGGTTATGGTTTTGGTTATAGTACAGGGAGTACTAGACGGTTATGGTATGCAAGGTGGGGAGCCTTATATGTTGGGTGTTGGACTGTTTGGGTTACATACATTCACTTAATAATTGTTTAATACTTTTTGAGTCCAAATATGTTTTCATTACTCGTATTTATGCAAATATACCATATGTTAGCCTATCTTGATATAAGCCTGCATATCATTATCTTTCTCACACTTGTTGAGCGCGTCATGTGCTCACACTTGCTATTTTCTCTATACTATGCAACATGTGTGCTGCTGCTTAGTGAGTGAAGATGTTGAAGACTATCAAGACGAGATTGTGACGTTCTAGACGCGTGTCTCCCGGTCGATTGCCTGCGGTGTTGTTGGGCACCAGTGCTTCTATTCTGCTGCAGATATCTTCATAGAAGACAATATATGCCAATTGCTGTAAGAGTTTAACGTTTATTCTATAAAAGTATTGCTTTTGTTATTTCACTTGTGACGTCCTTATGTGTATTGAACATCCTAGGCACATATAAGCCGCATCTGGTTTTGACCGTTAAAACCGAGTGTGACAGAGGTGGTATCAGGGCCATATTGACCATAGGACGCAAGCCTAGATAGAATGGTCATGCCATAAGGTTATATTTTTAAAAATCTATTTTGAAAAACCCATCCCCGTGCTTTTCTGACCTCTCAGTTTCTCTCTCTACTTACCCATTTCAATATATTGAGAAAAATGAATTTGCAACACTCCTCCTTTCAAACTATTAGTTGTTGAACCATCCCAGTTACTCTGTTCGAAAAGGTTGCACTTGAAGATCTCATTCGATGCTTCTACCTCGTATGAAGATTATGATCATGAAGTTGATGACTCTTCGCAACAAGGAAGATTCATCTACCACAACATTGAAGACATGAAGATCTACCTCTGTGCTGCTGCCAGTTTTAGTTCTTCAAGTTACAGGAGGATTTTCCCTAATCTTCATAAACATTAGAGTGAGGTTGGTACTGTGTGTTTGTGTTGTGTGTCTTGTGTGATTTGGGTTTTCTGTTTGAGTACTGGAAAGCGTCATGTGATGCTTTAGCATCTGGTAACAGTGGCATTCCTTATATATCTCTATAGTTAATAGTATAGCTGGGTTTTCTCCTTTTAGTCCCTTATCTTCTTGCCCCAACCTTTTGCCTCAATCCCAATCAGATGGTGAACACAAAGAAAGATTAGCTTGGTAAAGGTACCAACAACAACAACGACAACATCCAGTAGATGTCACCTTAATTCAACAAGGAACAATTTTTGGAGACGCAGACTCAAATCCTTCAAGGCATGACTCGGAATATAGAAAGTCTGCTACAGATCATCGAAGCTCTAGGTGCAGAAGACGAGCGTGGAAAGCAAGGCAACAACCAGAAGAGGAAGAAGGCCTTTGAAGACCATCAAGCAAACAACAGTTCTCGGCTAGATTCCACTCCTGAACAATCACTTTGTTCTGTCAACCAGGAAGTTTCACAGGTCGAGAGAAAATATGCAGAGTACCCCTACAAGGAAGGTGTGTTTTTTCTATGAAGAAGAATGATGTTATGCCAATTGATGTCCCTTGAGGATCCTTGCACCTGCAATAAGGTCTGTGTCCATTGTGGAGAACCTACACGCTGAGTCAAAAGATGTCCCATGAAGTACCCCGCACGGAATTGGATCAACACCAAATCCCATATGAAGATCTCAGTTCAACATTTAGACTGTCACGACTTTCAAGTTGTAACTCAAGATAGCCAAGATCGATGAGATCCCATCAAGCCCACAGAAGCTCAGTAGGCACAAAAAAAAAGAGTGATATATTCCATGTCAAAGGCTACATGTTTATCTACTTATCAAGAACTGGAAATGTAAGTCAGAGAAGTCCGCTCCTTTTTAAGGGGGGTAGTCTTCCTCTTGGTTCTAGAACCTAAAGACAGATATTGGAAATGGCTAGTCAGCAAAGGTAATGCGGTAATAAAGTGTGCTAAAGGAAGGACAGTACCCAGAAGCTGCACTCCGACCACAGAAGTGATTGCTAAGAACAAGTACTCTTTCCTTGGAATTAGGATATGCCTTACTAAATCTTCAAGGATAAGAAGGTCTGTCAAGGTCAATCAACAGATGAGAAGATCATTAAAAAAATAATAAAGGAAACTTATCAGGAGTGCTAAAGCTATGGAATTCTTAGGAATCAGAAAACACTAAGATGTATCATGATCTCAAGGATTCTTAACAGTAGTATGGAAACAAGAGTGGTGTAGAAAAGTATATGGTCCTATGTGAAACATGTCAAAAAAGTTAGAATAGTACATCAGAGATAACTACAACTGTTGAAGATACCAGGAATAGAATATTCGAGAAAATCCAACATATCAGGTTAATCAATCAAGATTTGTCAAGACAGTTGCGAAAGACGTCAAAAGCAAAGTGAGCAGAGTATGTCAGGGCAATGAGGTTAGCACTGAGAAGAAAAATCAATTTGGAAAGCGAGAAGAAAACTTGAAGATCAAGATCCCTTATCTCGTTTTTGATCTGCCTGAATCTCGAGGGCGAGATTTGTAACACCCTGATTTTTAGAATTTACAACTTTTTAAAATTTTCCAAGATTATTGAATAGCTTCACCAGTAGTATAGGTGTAAAACCTATTTTCTTAATCAATTGATCAAAATAGGTAATTATTTTGTGTGCATTGCATGCTGAGTTTTGTTAGGAGTCAGATAAATGCATTAGAGTTCCTTTTCTTTTTCTTTATCTTTGGTGTTTTGAGTGAAAAAGATTTTGAGGATATGTTTACAAAACTCTGTAGTAAACTTGTTAAGGATCTTAATGGTTGGAATTCAAAATCTTTGAATTCATCGTCTATTTAATCTTTGATCATACCTGATCCTTCTCTAGTTCAATTCGAATCTTATTGAAATTCTTTTTTAAAGCCAATCTATCCTCTTTCTCAAATTTTACCCAAATCCAAATCTAAAGTCCTTTTCTACTCCTATTCTTGTTCAACCTCATTTTTCGTTTCTCTTAAATTCACTCCAAGCTCAATTCAAATTCAAACCCTATTCAAATTTCTCTGCAAAAGTTTCTTTTCTAAACCCTAGATATACCTAAAGTGTCTTTGAGCTCAATCTTGCTCAAGTCCAAATCCTTAGCTAAGTCCTCTAAATGGCCCAATAAAGGATCCACGAAATTTGCAAATTTTCGCGGAGTCCTGGACAACCTTATATTTTCATCAAGTTTCGGAGTTCAAAACAGCCTCAAATGCAAATCTTGACAATACCAAAGTTGTAGGTCTCGTCGAGAGCTTTGATTTGAATATATGAAAGTCCCCTTTTGGATAATGTTGCTAGGAGTTATAGCGCCAGAAATAAGTGGTGCGCAGATAAGTCTGAGTTCAAACAGTATATCTTGTGACACTCTTTTGGAAATCAAGCTGGCATTTTTAGAAGTTCCAATGAATACCAATTTTGTATATCTTTTTGAGTAGTAGAATTTAGAGTACAGAAACATCCAATTTGGAGCCCGAACAAGGGAGATATTATCCTCCGAATAGAGAGCTGTGAAAAAGGAAATCGTAACTGGCTCAAACTCGAATCCGATTCGTGTTCGGCTTGGACTCCACCTCAACTAGCCGGCCCTAGCCCTATAAATATGATTTTCACGCCCTCTCCTACCCCAATTCCATGCCACCAAGCCCTAAACATCGTTGCTGCCCTGTCCGTGCGCCGCCGTTCGCCAGAGCCGCTGCCGCAGCCGCCCGTAATGCACTATGTTGTTGTCTTCTTCACGAATAATCCTTCCTTGACAATCGAATCAAGGTGAGGACCCCTTCTTCTCCTCCCTAACTACTGTTTTACCATCATACTAAGTTCCTAGCCAAGCACTAGCCCCAGCCAAAGCCCGATCTACATCATCATGGTCGTCACCGTAACGGATAGCTACGTTGTAGCCGATTGGCATCGACGTTCCCAGCCAAATAGTGCACCGTTCACCATGCCCTTTCATCAGCACATGTCCCATGATGTTCCCCATGCCCTCACCAACCAGATCGGCCAGTAGAGCAGCCAAACCATGGAAATCAAGGTTGACATACCCGCTGTCCGGTTTCTGGACGCGTTCTGCGCGCGCACCGGATTTGCATTCGCATTCCCCATCAATCCAAAAGCTATATGGATGCACCAACTGTGTCACGGAGTGTCCCATCGAGTCTTCTATGTGACCCTAGGAGCCCGTCCCTATTTGTGCAGCGAAACGACCAAAACGTGATTGCCAACCACAGCATGTCACAACCGTCACCCATCTCATCTTCATTGATCATTCTTCCTCTCAGTGGATGATCTACCACAACCCATGCCATAGCATTGTGTTCTCGGGATATATGAATGTCTCTGTTCAATATACCATATGTTAGCCTATTCTTGATATAAGCCTGCATATCATTATCTTTCCCACACTTGTTGAGCGTGTCATATGCTTACACTTGCTATTTTCTCTATACCATGCGACATGTGTGCTGCTGCTCAGTGAGTGAAGATGTTGAAGACTATCAAGATGAGGTTGTGACATTCTAGGTGCGTGTCTCCCGGTCGGTTGCCTGCAGTGTTGTTGGGCACCATTGCTTCTGTTCCGCTGCAAATATCTTCATAGAAGACAATATATGTCAATTGCTGTAAGAGTTTAACGTTTATTCTATAAAAGTATTACTTTGTTACTTCACCTGTGACGTCTTTATGTGTGTTGAACATCCTGGACACACATAAGCTGTATCTGGTTTTGGCCGTTAAAACCGGGTGTGACAACAGCATACGGGCGAAGTAACCGGCGAGCTGTCCATCGGAGTAGAACTCGGCAGAGGGTTGGTGCGCCTGGACAGCACCAGCGGGGACCTCTAGCTCAGGAACCAGCACGCGCTTGTGCAGGGTGATCTTCATGCAGGCCTTCTAAAATTTTGAAGAAGACAAAAAATTAGTAACAGTTTAATAGAGAGCAATAAACAGGGAGAAGAAACACTGAAAGGAAAACAATTTTTGCAAAAGTAGTTTGTACAAACATAGATCCTTACCACATCCTTTCTATCTATGCTGCATCCTACGGTCAACACGCTCTGAGACCACTTTTGTAATACCTAGTTTTAAAGGAAAAAAATCGGGCACAACACATGTATGCCAGGATCAAATTTCATACATGTGTTTACATCATTAGTGTATCATCACAGTGTCATTATTACAATGTTATTTAACTATAACAAAAAACACGAGAGTCTAAAAGAAAACACAGTGAAACTAAAGATCTTCAGCGCCAGCGGGCTTCCATCATCCACATGCGTCGACCGGGGGCACACCAACCTAGAACAGCAACTCCGAGTCAAAGTCGTCCTCTTCGAAGGTAGCAGCTTCATTGACGGCTTCTGATCAGCAAAGGGGATGCAAGAGAAGGGACAATGGGTGTGAGTACAAAAATGTACTCCATAAGTGTAGGAAAAACATGCTATGGGGCTTAAGTCAAGAGAAAGTTAGACACGGTTAACTGCACTAAGCAACTTAACCTACGACTCCAACATCAGGCAACCTATTACCAGGTGTGAGGACACTACTGTAACACGAGGAATGACTCATCGGATTCCATCCGACTACCAAGACTAACCAGGTAATTTTATTACACGGCTACCCAACCAACCATACCAAACCCTGATCCCATCTAATCCTGAAGAAGTCCAAGTTTGCTCTTGTCCGTGAGCACAATTGATCGACCAGATACATACTCTGCAGAGTGCAAGTGTTGCTTCACACTTCCGAGGTATGGAGTCGGGGTATCACTACAAGGCCTTTACAAAGCTCCCGCCAACTTGCAGCAGCCATTGAAGTTTCACCGCTAATAGACGATTACATCGCTGCAGCAGCCCCCTCTTGTGCCACTTAACCATACAACGTTTCCCATAGAGTTAGAGGGGTGGCTAAAAATTATCCATGAAATTTAGGTATATAGCAAACTTTAGGAATGATAATTAGGTATATATCAAGTTGAAATTAAAATAAATATTTTTTGAAATCAAAATTAATATGAATGTTGGGGCTTGCTGATTGATTGGAGCTTAACAAATTGTCAATTAACATATTCATTACCAACCAAAACAAAAACACTTTAGTATCGCAACGGTTTGTTTCATCTGTTTGGTCGTATTTAGGGGCAGGTCGTTGGTTCGACGCTCGACGCATGCAGCACGCACAATTTTTTGGCTCCACTGATGTCTGAATTGAAGGAGCTTTCATTGTCGGTGGACATCTTGGACTGATAGTGAAAGGTGTGTCACTACTGGTGGAATTCATATGCCGGCAGTGAAGGCTCCCTTTCACTACCAGCTGAAATGTTGAGCCAGCAGTGAAGCTCCCTCCATATAAAAGCTCTACGTGGCTGATTGGCCAGCCAACACTTAGAAAAATTTCCTCGCCTCTACCTGCAGCCACCGATTTGCATGCCGCCCCGGAGTGTCCCTGACACCACCGTCCTCATTCCTGGAGCCCACGACGCCTTAGTCCCATCGTTGACCTTCGCATTCCCTGCCACTTGGAGGGTTGCCCCTCCCTGGAGCATCGCTCGGCCCCGCTGTTCCAACCATCATCCTCGCCCGCCTGATGGAGGAGAAGATATAGGAGGTAGCCGCTGTCCTCCTCGCATGCCCACACTACTGACCTTGTCATCCTGCTATTCCCATCCCCAAGGCTGCTCATGCCATCATCGTCCTCGCCCACCCACGTCGTCGTCATCATCCTCGCCCACCCGACAGAGGAGAAGTTCCAAGAGGTAAGTCGTCGTCTCCTCCCCCTCTGTGTCGGTCTTCGGCTAGTAGCTTTGCTTTGGTCTGATGTGAGCTAGGGTTTGCTTCGGTTGAGATGCTTATTGATGTGATCTGGATAGCTTGGTGGCTTTGATTTTGTTAAATGCTCAATGATTTTTATCACGTACCGAAACTAGGTTGTGCTTTAGTACACTAGCTTAGACCTTGGTGATATTAACTCTAAGATTATTAAGTGAGGCTCGGTTTTACCTCTGTTCTGTGATAGCTCTCCTGCATTTTGGTTGGCTGAGCCTCGTTTAGTTCAGTGAATTACAATCTTTGGCAGGGAGCTTTCTGCTCTTCCAGTACACTTGCACTAGCTACTGCTGTCAATATTGATGCGAGTATCAATTCATAGGCTGTAATTGATTTATGTCTTTCCACTAGAATTGGTTCTAGCTCTGTGGTGGATTGATCATTGGTTCGGTTCAATTCCAAACACTGTTATTTTGCTTACTAAAGGACACCAGCCACACCTATGTGATGTGGCGTTAGGGGGCTGTCATTAAGGTCTTAGCTAGCTGAAATTTGTTGCTATACCTGGTTTATGATGTGCTATTGAACAGTTAGGGAGCAGAGCAAAAGTGATCCTTGGGACAAACTGTTGTAATCAAATGTTTAAAAAGAACACCTATGTCACTGTTTTATCAATTCACTACTAGTTTTGTTCCTATTGATGTTGCACTGAATAAGTATATATCCGTACTATTTGTGAGTCTTGTTTCCATGTTTAATTTCAGCAGCAGCTGTAATAAATTATATCTCTTCTAATATATCTGTGTTCTTTGTCTCAGTGTCCATTGTTGTATCTTTTTTTTTTCAAATGGCTGTCCATTGTCAATATGCAGTTGAAGTGTATCTTTTTTTCAAATGGTTGTCCATTGTCAAAGGGTTTGTAACTATATGACTTATGTGTGGCATTAGGTTTCTCTATGGGTCTAGATATAGACACCCACCTATATTTTGTCATGTGCCTCGTCCACTCCAGCAGTTGATTTTCACGGGTGGGACATTCCATTGCATCTAATGTTAAATTTCGCAATTTTTTTTTATATTTCTCTTTAGTTGGTTGGCAGGAGTGATGAATCAATTAGATGTGCGAAGTCACCTTATGAGCTTAACTTTTGAGGCATAAATTTTTGTCTAACCTGCCAATCCATTAACTGAGCTTGCGAGTGTTATATTTTTCTGTTGGCACTTGGCATGAGCATGAGCCGCATGACTGGTTCAAAAGCTAGATGCGTAAACCGTGAAGTAGCCTTATGCGCCAAACCAGCAAGTTGATTTCACTTGCGAGTAGTGTCATACCGGGAGTGCCTAAACTCAAGTCATATTTCCATTTGAGTAGTCTTTTACTATGCACATGTTCTCTGTGATTTTATTAAGATGCTTGGTGTGAGTGCCTATTTGCTGAATGTTACCACTACTGGCTGTTTTAGGTATTTTGTGGTTTTTTCCCAGTTCTTGTATACTTGCGCTTTGACTGCAAAGTTGGTTGGCCGGAATGATGAATCAATTAGATGTGCAAAGACACCTTGTCAGCTTAACTTTTGAGGCATATTTTCTATCTGATCTGCCATTCTACCAAACACTTTTATCACTACAAAAGTTCTAGTGTTTGTTTCGCTCTTAATTAGAAGAACAACATTACAACGTAGAGTGCGTATGCAAATGAAATGTACCAATCCTGTTGTATTTTAAGACGATCAAATGTATTTTTTTATGTAAATGAGGATATTATTAAACTTGTGTGTTAACTGGAGTGACATGAGACACTTGTCATGGTTGCAATGAAAATCAATTTTGTCATGTATGTGATTCATTCCCCTATAGAAGTTTGATGAGAAAATAATGAAAGTAGATAACTATATACCGTACATATGACTGCAAAGCTCGACTGGAATGGTTATTATACATGCACCTTGCACGTCTTTTCACTATCCCAGACAAGCTTACAGTCGTATATAATTATCTTCATAATCTGATGCGGTATAATCTTAGTGAATATCTTATTCAAGTCATTCAAGTATTGTATTTTAAAATTCTAAGTTACAGTCTTGGTGAATATATTATTTTATTTCAACTTGAACTATCCATTTTTATCGTCAAGTATTATATTTTGGCATTATGAGGTATTGCTTACATTTGCAATATTAGCTTAGCTTGGTCTAATTTCTAGGTTAGCTATACGACAGCATAAGGTCCTCTCTCTATTGTGGTTAATGATTACTACTTTGCAATCATTTTTGCATATTTTCCAAAATTTATGACTGCTATAACATGGTATGTTATCCATCGTAGTTGTCAAAGTGGAGTGTTCTCCAGTTGGGAGGCATACCACACACAAGTTAATGGATTCAAATGAGCGTGTTACAAAGGATACAAGTCGAAACATGAAGCTGTTGTGGTATACAACAGTCAAGTCATCCAAGCTAAGTTAAAATTGGCTAACTTTTAAAATCAGGAGAAGTGTGATTTCACGTGTAAATTTGTTATAATCCTAATTCTGGTTGTAATCATCATTATTTTTATATAAGATTATGTGACTTGTAATATCAACATGTCACTTTTCAGTACATTTGTGCCTATTTGAGCCTTTTTTGCTATGTAAGATATGATTTTTGTTAAATGTGGTCATAAAATGTATTAAATTATAATATTGTATGTGTATGCACTATCTTTCGACAGCCTCTCTCCTCCCTCGTTAGCTTTCTTTCTATTTCCGTCCTTCCTCGGCTCCCTATCTGTAGAATACTCAACCACTCATCATCATCATATGCAGAACTCTCAAGAAGGGATGGCACTATCAACCGTTGATTCGGCCCAGGTGCCAGAAGGAGATGTGCCGCCTTCAAACAATGAAGAAGGCAGCCCGAGCAACTACCTCAATCTGGACCAATCAAACGCCTGTGGAGGCGATAGGGTAATTCAAAAGTATATGAATGCATCTGCTGTACATATTATCGTATACGTTCTCAAAACTTTTTTCACTTATGTGTAGATATTTGATGCTCTAGAGGGTCACGATAATGAGCAATCTAGGAGTGGCATCGTGTCCGAGGTCCCTCAAAGATGCCTATCGGAAGATTTATGATCATGGAGGTCTCACCAGCAGAGGAGGCAACTGCACCAGAGAAAGTTCTCAGGTCATACATGTCAGTTTGTCGGATACCTGTTAAGAATCACATGCACATCAGCTGCAGATTGTGGACTGGAGAACGAGGCGATTCGCACGTGGTTCCTAATTCAATGAAGAATGACATCTTGTGGCCCATCAAATTTTCACATCCAATTTTATAAAGGAACAAAACCAGATGTAAACTACATGTATGCTAGGATCAAGTTTCATACATGCAGTGACTTCATCAGTTTATCACACGCAGTGCTATTATTATAATGTTTTAACTTAAATAAATAGAAGGACCTCAAGTTCTTAACCAAAGCACACTAACAAAACACAGCGAAGCTCCCATCTTCCACAAGCAATTGATACAATCTTCATCTTCATCTGTGAAGTAGTCTGGTTCTCCTTCATTATATGAGCAGTGTTTTGAAGTACATTTACATGGAAATAGCAAGTATGAGTACATATCGTACTCCACAGGTGTGTGAAATAAATAACATGTAAGCTTAAATAAAGGAACAGACTGTAACATTTATAATTTGCATAAATGACAACTATGCTAACGCAAGAGTTATAAAAGTATCCTATATAACTAGATGAATCGTTATTAAACTTCTACTTCTAGAAACATCTACCTAAATTCCACATCAGGTTCCCAAACCAACCAACTTGATACCCATCGCAGGTAACCAAGAAACATCCACTATTACCTATCACAGATAACCAACCATCCAGCTGCTACTCATCACAGATAACCAACCACCAACTGCTACCCATTGCATGTAACCAACCATCAACCAAACCAACTAATCATGTGAAGGGACCACACCACTCTTAACCGTGAGCACAGCTGATATATCAGTTTTACACTCTACAGAGGTCGTCCAACTTTACCCACGAGTCATGATTCCCGTATGAATGTGCCATCACAACACTTACACACTTTCGAGGTGTGTGGCTAGGTTTCAATACAAGGTCGTTACAAAACATCCTCCTAACAAGAATAAGCCCACTGAGGTTTCACCACCGTCAAAGTGACACCGCACCACCCAGAAGCCCCCTCTTGTGCCTTATAGCTTCAGAAAGAATCACTCTTTCCTTCCTACACCACCATTGGTTTATACTACATTGAGGATTTTCTAATTAATTGGTCAGGTCATACCCATATAAGTCTCGTGGTTGAACTATTAATCAGCCTTAGGATACTGAGCAAACACCACCACCAACCATAGTGCTTCGACGCACCTGTGCATTCCCGCACCACCCTCATCTAACATTCTGCTCAACATCTCTATGTTCCATGTTGCTACAACAATTACTAGAATTTTGAACTCTTAGTTGCATAGTTCATTAATCATGTTTAACCAACAACCCAACCATACTCTTGTGCAAGGTTAGCATAAGTTACCCAACATAACCACTACTAACAACTACGACGACAAGGGATATATGGAACATGGCACTATAAGTAAATGAGATTCAGAATTAACAGCGTGGATATTTGAAATAAAGAACACATTTGAAAAACTAGGAACAAAATGTTCAAAGACACTTGCCTCTTCCACCTTGCTGCTCAGACTCTTCAAAGACTTGATCCTAGAGATTCTCACCAAATGAATGTGACGACTTACTGTCCTTGGCTTATATTACCATTAGATCGATATGTGGTAAGTACAAAAAAGTGCTAAAGTCAACGGCACCAACGATCGGTACTTAACCGATGCAAGCGGCCTATGGCATCCGGGTTCCTCTCCCGACCTACCCCTATCATCGCCCACATCTCGTCTCATCCTCACACCCATACAACCCCAACATTGTTTTCATTATGTAAGTTATTAATTCCTATACTTGTGAACGATGGAACATTCTACTGCTTGACTTCTTCCAGTGACCTAAGCATTTTGGATATCTTTTAGGTTAAACGACATCAAGTTAAACCCAGGTCACAAGGATAGGAAATAGTAATAAAATCAATGTAGGGTAAATGCATCAACATAGGTGGTTATATCTGATTTCCCGACATCGACTATCCAACATGCATAACATACATAAATCATTGTTTATCCATTTAGACACCACATGATCCAAAGTATTAGGTTAAGTATGCTTAGATTCTTGCCTTGCTCAATTGCTTCACACACTATATCACAATCAGGTTCCACCTCAAGAATATCTCCATCATCCTCTAGTTCGTCGACCACTAAAAGAAAGAACGGTGCATCACAATTAATGTTGTGAAATCCTATGATACACACACCGAATACCATGAAAATATAACAACAGATGAGGTACTAAGTAAATAACATGATGCAACAAGAATCATATGAATTGAAGTGCGAAAGCTCATGTTATAAAGTACCGTAATTAAGCTAGTTATCAAGATTTATTTAAGGTCTCCTCACAAAGTACCGTAATTAAGCTAGTTATCAAGATTAAATGAGCTTCACAATTTAAACAAAACTTTCATACTAAAGTATATTTTTCCTAGATAGCACTGATCATAACATGAATGTCCAAGGGGTTTCATAATTTTAGGACATCACATTAATTAACTATGATTTAATTAAGCCGGAACACATTTAAATAAATAATTAATTATCAAAAATTATTTCTAGAGTTCCAACATTTTCAACATGTATCTTATACTTATATGAAGCTAATACAAATTGTCTAATGATTTTTTGAGTTCGTATGAATTAAATATTAAATTTACAAGCTACCAGCAAAGTAAATGAAAAAAGAAAAACGACTGATGAACAGTAGAATCCGGAGGTTCCTGGTTTAACTCGGAGCTTCTGGGTACCGGAATTTCCTGGTGGGGGTTCTCTGTTAAAAAGTACTTGGATTAAACCAGAACCTCCGGGTTGTAGCAAAACACGAGTTTTTCGACGATTCTTCGACCGATTCGACTTGCATGTCTCTCTAATCGAGGGTAAGCATGTTTGGCACTGCTGCATAGATTTTATACCTAATTTACCCACTCCACAAGCTTAAATCACTAGCTCAACTCAATCAAACTTCACACACTAGCTCAATAACCTCAAGAACACCAGTGCTCCACCAATCCTGGACTGCAGCTCACAAAACTCATCCAAATGCTAACTAATTCATGCATTCTCACATGGAAAGCATAGGAGACTTACCCAAGGTACTTTGCCAAGGTTTGTGGCTATCGATTTGGGAAAGAATCGAAGGAAAAGCTTGGAGAAGGGACGACAATGTGCTGAAATTTCAGAATAAAGCGGTGACGAAAAATGCATGATTTCCAAAACCTTCAACACTTCATGCATGAAAGAATTTCTTGGATGGATTGAGAACTAGAGAGGTGGGAAACACTGTGGTGTGACTTGCATACCTAGCTTTTGCTTCTTGAGGGTAGATTTTTGGTGTAGAGTGAGAGGGAGCTTGAGAGAGGAAGAGGAGAGCAATAGCATTCTTGTGCTGCTCGGTTTGAAACCGGCAATGAACGTCTATTTTGTAGTAGTGATTATAATAACCCTACCGATGATATGACGATAAATCTGACATTCCGACTCTGGTAAATAACTATATATGTTTCTAAACTTCTCTTCCTGAAAGAAAAAATATATATACCAACTATTTCATTGGACTATCTTCTGATACACTAAACTCTACTCTCTCTCTCTCTCTCTCTCTCTCTCTCTCTCTCTCTCTCTCTCTATCTATCTATCTCTCTTCAAAAGTACAATGACCTAATTCAGCTACTCAATAAATATATAATGTCACGGCATAAACGTTTACTTACTGTTTTTGACTTGAAACTTGATACTATATATATGACACTAACGAAGCAAGTAAAGGAGCATAGCGCGAACTGAGTTATTTAACTCAGTTCGTTATGGTCTTTTTGTGTAATCTATCCATCCGGATTTAAGTCTGTATACTCACTATGGATGCTTGTATTTTTTGAGATTAAATCCTGAGAAAAATAGTAAATAGACATGTGGGTACATTCAATAGTCAAATTACGTGCCCACGCTACATGAGGTTATGCTTCAATCTTGTTTAGACAGTTCACTACTACATAAAGATAGTTCAGTGCTGGCTCCAAAGAGTCCTTCATTGCCGAATTTGCATTCGGTAGTGATTGGTCGGCATTGAAAGTCATGCCCTAATGGCTGCAGGTTGTACAACTGGTTGTGAAAGTGGTCCTCGAGAGCCAAAAAAAGTAAATGAATCAAGCCGGCTCAGCTATCATCGTCGGTGCGACCGCTTGGCCCCCTTGCCCGCTCGGCTCACTGGCCCAGCCTTGCTCCATCCTTAAAAAAAAACACAGGGACACGAAGGCTACCACCAAAGAACACACCGAAGATGCTAACCGCGCACTCCTCGCCGACCACCCCTACCACGCGCACTCCTCAACAACGGAGGAGCAGCACCAGCCGCCATGGCCGGATTTGGCCACAACCACAAGCCAACCTCCCCACTATCCTTGAGCAGCTCAAAACCGACCAGTTGCCAGATGGGCTCGCCCAAGGAGGACACAGACAATGCCACCCCCCACAATGACCACGACGCGAGGCGGCAACAAGGAAGGGCGAGAGGGGCTCACGCAATGTGGAGGCAAGGGAGGAGGAAGAGTGGTAGTAGACACGAGAAGGTAGATAGAGAGAGAGAGATGAGTGGATGAGAGTGCAGGGTAGTTAGAAAATATCAGCGCGGAGATGAGCTGGCCAAACGGACGTGAGCCAAAGGCCCATTGAACCAAAATTTTAGGTCCTCTCCAACCATCACTGGCAGGTTGAATAAATTTTTTTGCAATGATAGTATTAGTATCGGTTTGTGACAAGAGCCGGCACTAATATTGAGTATCAGTGTCAGTTTAACCTGGCTAAATCATTGATTGAGCATGAGATGTTACAAACCGGTATTGATACTTTATCAATATCGGTTCTGACCTAGCCGACACTGATGACCCAGCGTGGATGAACTGTTCTGTTGTAGTGCTTCCTCATACATTACGTAAGAAACCATCAAAGGAGACACGTAATTAGTGATGGCTCCTCAGTACACATCACTAGTGCACTATTAGTGACGGGTCCAATGCCGACCTGTCACTAATGTGTGGCCCAGGCTGGGACCCGACCAACAACCATCACTAATGAGGGTTCATTAGTGATGGCGAGCGAATGACCCGTCACTAAAGATATTAGCGACGGGTCACTAATAATTTAGTTATTAGTGACGCGTATATGGGAGCACACATCACTAAATGTAGCCTACTCATTAGTGACGGGTCATTATGAGACCTGTCACTAATATTAAAGTAATTAGTGATGGATCGTAGTGTTACCATCACTAATGACTGACTCATTAGTGACGGGTGTCCACCCATCACTAATTTCTTCGGTGGCCACTCCTATCTGCTCAACCACTCTTATCCACCCTTTTCTCTCTCTCGATCACTATCATCTCCACACACATCTACTTGCCTCCTCCTCCCACCGCCGCCGCAGTTCTCACCTCATCGCTGATGCTACTACCATCCTCCCGCCTCTACCATAGCCCGGCGTACGCTATCGCCCCCCTCAACCCGCTAGGGTTTGGTCGATGGATCAAGGTAGTGGCAGGGGTCGTTGCTATCGCCGTGGAGGACTTGGATGGATCCCGACAACTCCTCCCTCGGCTCACGCACCAAGCGTAAACTACCCTTCAGGCGTTCCCCCACTGGCCACGATCGAGATCGATCATAGTAACCTCTTTTCTTTTTCTCCCTCATTGTTAGTTTCATAGTAACACTCATTAGGACACAACAATTTAATTAAGTTTATAGTACATTAGGCTCAATTCATATCATCCTATCATGTAGGTGTTGAAACTGATCCTATGGCTTAAAGAGGTAATACCTGCGATAAGTGGTATTGTACCTTTGGTGTAATCCACTCTAGATGGAAGGAATTTTGTGAAGCTATCTATCTCTTTTGACATACGTTCAAAGCAAGAAAGTAGTGGGGATATCACTATTATGGCCTATGGAAATGCATCACCGATTTTGTTGCATTCTGAAAAAACCGCCGTTGAAGGGTGCCTGAAAGTGCTTGAGGAGCAAGGGTTCTTTTTGCCTGACTAGAACTATTTTCAAATAAAAGCACTTGAGGAGGGCAAAGAGGATTTGGCTTCGATCAGTGAGAGGCTTGCTCAGTTTGATGAATATGATATGGTACAGTAATATGTAATCTGGTTGTTTTGATCATGGCTGTTAGCATGTATTATTTTCATAATTTTATTTTCTTTGTTTGTAGGATATTTTTGGTGACATCTTTGCGGCAATTAGCTTTCATGCTATCTTTGATCAAGACATGGAGCATCTTGGGTTAAGATTTTATGGCCCCGAAGTGGACTTCATTGCTGAAGGCAACTTCTAGGCTGATATAAGGTTTCATTTAAGTGGAAAGGAATCAGCTAATAAGACACTATTTACTGTCTATGGTAAAGCATTGCGTCGTCCATGTCGAGAAAAAGATAGTGCACTAATTCATGCACTAATGTATATCGATGAAGTACTAGGATACAATATTGTAGATTTCAACTATGTTAAATATCAGAGGTTACGTGCTCCGCAAATGCTCAAGTGTAATGATGTATGGATATTTGGATAAGTACGTAATGTATGCGTAACTATATTGTATTTGAGTTAAATTCAAGTTTCTAGATGTATATTTGTGTTCTTGAATGTGAAGACGGCTACCAAATCCTGACATTGCTTTAGGATGTGGTCCATTGAAGTTTAGTTATGTTCTATTGAATGGGATTTATTGAAGTACTCTATGTTTTCGTGCATGCCTCTATTCTGAAAGTCGATCTCTTCTTGTAGAAGTCATTAGTGACAGGTCTCAATTTTCACCCGTCACTAATATTAAATAATTAGTGATGGGTGTCCTTATAACGCATCACTAATGTTAAATCACTAAATATAGCCTTGGTGGCTCCCTGTCGGGGCCACTCATTAGTGACGGGTTGTTATGAGACCAGTCACAAATGGCTCACTCATTAGTGATGGTTGTCCTTATAACCCATCACTAATGAGTGATGTTTACCGTTATTTTATTCATCGAGTAGCACAATTAGACAGTGTCTGTCCGCCACAGCTGCTCGGCAAAGGGGTAAATTTTCTGGCGATTCTGTTGAGGCCAAATCAAATCTCGATGATTTGAAGTTGGTGTCTGCACCTGGCCTTTGAAGGTTTGACACCTCCCTGTCCTCTTCCTCTTGCTCATGTATGCATGGTGGATTCTAGGGTTTGAGTTGGAATCGACAATTTTTGCTCCCTCTCTCAGATCTTGATATATGTGGATTGTCCCCCTTAGTCTATATGCATAACCTACGTCTCCCGTTCGGGAATATTTGATTATAAATATGACTTGGAAACTCGTCATATTTATAAGAAGATGCATGCTCCCAAGTTGTCCATGTACTTTAGACAGTTCGAGGATATGTGACCCGAGTAGTAGATTTTTGTGATCTTGT
The DNA here is from genome assembly GCF_958298935.1 of Phragmites australis. Classification (NCBI taxonomy): domain Eukaryota; kingdom Viridiplantae; phylum Streptophyta; class Magnoliopsida; order Poales; family Poaceae; genus Phragmites; species Phragmites australis. Next base: position 5,953,797 of record NC_084931.1, read on the forward strand.
ATGGTTCTAGAGAGAATTTTGGTAGCGTCTCCCTATTGTTATCCGGATACACACCCTCTCGGCTCGTTGTCGAGACGTGTATTTGGATAACATCGGGGAGGTGCTGCCAAAATTTTCTTCAGAACTGTACAAGAGCATGGAAACCTACTCAGGCTACATATCCTTGAATGGGATTAGGACCTATCTTTGCCTATTAGAAATTAGCTAGGATCCTTCACCATAGAAAACAAGTATCATGTTTTATGTGATGAACACGACAAATAAGGAACTTCATGTGCTTCTCATCGGGACAAGACGGGTCATCAGACTTGAAAATGTGGTTGATGAGGATGAGTACAATCTATTTGATGAAATCCCCCCTTCTGCTACTACAATCATGCCATAGGTTGCACTGAATGAGAAGACTCCATACCTACGTTCCGACCATAACGAAGGGATCCATGTAAAGAAAGCACGAAAATGGTTGCCACATGCCAAATGAATTTCAATATAACCTCAAATTTATAATATTCAGTTAAGTCTGAATTTCAATGTAACCTCAAATTTTAATATTTGTAATATTAAGTTAAGTCTAAATTTCAATGTAACTTCAAATTTGTGATATGTTTGCATGAAAAGACGGCTACCAAATCCTAACTTTGTTTCAGAATGCAACCAGTATACAGGTAAATCCCTTAAAGGGATGAGCATATTAGTGATGGGTGATAACTTCATGTGTCAATAAAGATATAGATAGTGACGGGTTAATTAATCACCTATCACTAATGATCGAATCCCAGGATGGAGAGACCTGGTCATTAGTGACGGGCCGTATCTATAACCCATCATTAATTATATGTTTATAAATAACGGGCCTGAGAACCTTAGCCTCCGATTTACACATCATAACCTTCCTCCTCGCCACCGCACCCACCGCCCTACTCCTCTAATCCAGCACTGTCTATGGCCGCAAATGACAAGGACCTGGCATCGTTTTCCTCGGTACCAGCCCCCGACGATGACTACATCGTTTGGGACCTCTTGACTATGGAGGTGAAGGATGAGAAGGAGAAGGAGAAAGTGATTGTCAACGACAAGGTGATCGCTCGTGCGTCCATGAGGCAGGACTCATCAGCGAAGACGAGGGAACGACGGAGGCCACTGTCAGTGATGAGGCCATCGCACACCTCTGGCGGAGGATGTGGAGATGGGTGGCGATTCCAACACCGACGACGAGGAGGAGGAGGAGGATGAGGAGATGGGCAGCAACTCCGACACTGATGATGAGGAGGGGGAGGAGGGGGAGGGGGAGATGGGCAGCAACTCCGATATGACCGACGACGATGAGGAGGAGGAGGATGAGGAGATGGGCGGGAACTCTGATATGACTGAGGACGATAGGAGGAGGATGAGGAGATGTGTGACTCTGACATGACCGACGAGGAGGAGGATGAGGAGATGGCCAGCGCCAGTGGCGACTCCGACAACGACACTAATGAATCATAGTTTATTACTTCCCTAGGTTTATGGTGGTAATCTAAATTTAGCAATTTGGATTTAGCACCCTTCTTTTGTAGTCCGGATGGGTATTTTTTTTTAATCCGAACCTTCTTTTGTAGTGATGAACTTACTTATCCTAAATTAATGAAAAGGTCAGTTAATTGGAAAAGTGTGTTAAATTGAGAATGCAAGTGAGACAGCTAATTCAGTACATTTTTCTCATCATCGGATTATCCTGCTGCCAAATCCTAACTTTACTTTACGATGCAGCTAGTATACATGTAAATAGAGGGATGATCACATTAGTGACAGGTGATAACGTCACGTGTCACTAAAGAGGTTATTAGTGATAGGTGAATTTATCACCCATCACTAATTACCATGTCACAGTGACGGGGTGGTAAATCCACCCGTCACTGTGACCCGATCATTAATGACGGGTGTTAAATGCACCCGTCACTCTGATCCGATCATTAGTGATGGATGGTAAATTCACCTATCACTAATGATATGTTTAAAATAACGGATCTAGGAACCCTAGCCTCTAATTTTGCCTACGTCCCGTTGTGCCCACCGCCCATTCCTCCTCGGCTCCTTCTCCCGGTCATCCCCGAGGCCACCGTCATCTCCCTGTCGTCTCCATCCCCTTCCCCAACACCGTCTTCCCCTGCATCCTCATCCCCGACTACCCCAACGCTGAGGAGCCCACACCGTTGTCGCCTCCTCCCTGACAAGCACCCCGACATTGAGGAGCCCGTGCCACCGTGCTCTGCACTGCCATCATCCTCATCCGTCGAGGTAGGCCTCCCGTCGTCCCCTCACCGACGCCTGCCGCCATCATCCTCATCCGCCATTGTTAGTTACTTTTATGCATTCTACCATACTTTGTGTGCCGAGTGGAATGCAAATGATATGTCGGATTATATTACTCGTTGATAACAGCGACTAAGTGAGGTTGTGTGTGACAGTGTAGTCTACTTAGGTGTGACAATATGAACTAAGCAGTTTAGCACAGATGAATTAGGCACGCTATTATCTTACCCATTTAACACTTACTATTGAATACTTAAACTCTACGTGTTTCTAATTTGACCCTTGAGTTATGATTTCTATGTAATATTTATGGTAATATAGGAGATCGAGGATATGTGAATCAATGGTTAGCAGTTTAGCATAACCATGTAGAATTTTTTACTTTTCAATATGCATAAATATGGAGGCTGCAGTGCATGTTGTTCTTGGGAATGATCTAAAATTAAGAGTGTGCTGTCACACATACCGATGATATGAGATAGCCAATTTGGCGTTTGGATGGTGACATCAGTCATAACCCGCTTTCTGAGAGTAAAACTTGATAACATAAACATGTTCTTGATGTGTATATGCTTGACATGTGCAATTTCCATGTTTACCTATTTTTATTCTTGCTTATGTTCAGTCCTAACAACACACATTAATTCTTATTCTTGTTTATCTACGGCTGTATATTCTTGTCACTAATGTATGCATATTGCATAACAAGTCCATGATGGTTAAAATTAAATTTGTAAGAAAATCCCAAAAAATGAATTTAGATTGCATAATCTATTACGTCATCTCCCATCCGGGAGTGTTTGATTATAAATATGACTTAGCAACTCGTCATGTTTATAAGAAGATGCTCCTGAATTGTCCATATACTTTGGATAGTTCGAGGATATGTGGCCCGAATAATAGGTTTTTGTGCTCTTGTATGGTTCTAAAGAGAATTTTGGTGGTGTCTCCCTGTTGTTCTCTGGATACACACCCTCTCGGCTCATTGTCGAGATGTGTATTTGGAGAACAGTGGGTGGTGCTGCTAAAATTTTCTCTAGAACCTTACAAGAGCATAGAAACCTACTCGGGCTACATATCCTCGAATGGGATTAGGACCTATCTTTTCCTATTTAGAAATTAGCTAAGATCCTTCACTTTAGATAAGAAATACATCATATTTTCATAATTTCATATAAAAGTGAATATAGTTACTAAGACTTATACAATTGTATCCGCATATTCGTATCTACTAAATGTCTGCTAACAAGTCATCGGGATCCTTTGACGAAGCACAAGCTCCCAGTTAGACGTCTGTGCAACCAGGTCCTAGTGGAGCAACAATATGAAAGGAAAGGGCAGAAGCAAAGTGGCTGACTGAAAAGATTACCGTCACAGAAATCGATGACGACGGCGTGCCTACGGAGAAGAAGGCCTATCAAATGTTACAGAAGCTCGCAGGCCTTAATCCTCAGGAGAGGGTACCATTGACCCTTTCTATGATGGTGTCAATATGTATCTGGAGTTCTCGGAGAACATGAAGGCGAAGGCTTCCAAACTTTAGAGAAGCAACAAGAGTAAGCTTGTGAACTAGTATATGTCAAAAGAGTTGGAGCCCTTTAGTAAGTACCCATATATTAAAATAGAGGATTGGGAAGCTTTTGTGGCGTTGAAGAGCTTTGAGACGTTCCAAACAGAGAGTTCGGCAAAGAAGCTGCTTCAAGCAAAGAACAAGCAAAATCACAACCTGGGCACATGCGGGTACATAGGGAAAAGGGATAAATGGCAGGCGGAGGATGCAAAGTTAGCCAGCGAAGGCTACGAGAATTCTTGGTTACAATTCTCTTGATGATCACAATCATATTTACGCATGAAGGGTACGCTGTCAGATAGTGGAGAAATCACCTTCAAATCCAGTGAAACCGAGAAAGTCGCTCAAAAGGTGAAATAAATAGCAACCCACTCCTCTGAAAGTTCATTCACCGGGATTAGGGAACATGACGTGCTCTCCATCATGCTGTGAAACCCTAAGCACCCAGGTCGCGTTCGAGGCGTGTCTAGTTCCTAGGGCTGGAAGTTAGGCTTCCCTGAACACGTCGGGATGTATAAGAAGAGGAAGAGGTTGGTCCTAATAGATGTGGAAGCATTGACGCAATCAATTAGGGAGATCGTATATCAAGACATCCTGCAAAGGTATGCGGCACAGAGAGTCATAATTCCTAGTGCACCAACGGGTGGTACCCCATTGCTGGACACAAGAGTAGTCAAGCCTCCAGGGAGGTCGAATAACATGTCTTCTCTCCATCTGTGGAGCCTGATACCATCGACCTTCCCTATGGGCCCACGCCATGCTCGGTACTCATAAGACCCGGAGGCTACTATATTGATGTTGCAAAGGGCTAGGTGCATCCAAATGTCCAGGTATTACATACTCGATACGTCCTGGCTATGCCGTGGTCTTCATGGATTTTGTACATGCCAATGTCGTGGACACATATTTGCCCATCCCCCCTAATGATGAGATTCAAAAACTAATTCAAGCTCATCTTCAAAGAATCCAATGGAAGAGGGGGGACATCGTGGCGCACATGGTATCTAGGAGCGATCCGCCTGGACGTAAGTTCCTTACCCCAATCTCAGCCTTGAGATGTTCTAGGTGTGTTGCCTTTGCACACTCCGCCATCTACAGTTAAGCAACCTGAGGACTGGCCAGAGAAGAAGAAGAAGCCTTTGCCCACTCTACCATCTACAAGTAAGCAACCTAAGGGCAGCCCAGAGAAGAAGAAGAAGTTCATGCCAGGGTCTAAGAAGAAGCTGCCGAATAAATCCAAGTCCTCTGGTAAGGACTCAATCATCGAGAAACGTTGGATAGGGGAAGCTTGGACTAAGGCAAACCCAAAATTCAAGCTTGGGAAGCCTTGCTGCCGGTAGATCCACTTCAGCGGGCGGGACAACACTGTGTTGAGTTGCAAAATTACTATCTGCATGGTTGTGGAGAGAAGAAGGCTTTCATCGTCTTATATTACCAAAATCATCACTTCTTGACTAGGGACGGCTACTTTCTCATGGGCTTCAACGACTTATACGACCTCTTCAACCTCGACGGTCTGGACGTGGGGTTATTGCGATGCTTTAATTGTAAGCCCTTTCAAACTAGACGTTCATTAATTATTACCACTAAATTCTCCAATCTAACTAATTTCTTATCTGTAGACACTTGATACAAGAAACGAGTTAGAAGGAGCCCTTCGGATTTCTTGACCCCCAAAATATGATGATTTCTTTGATGGAACAACAAAGGAAATTCATTGTGCAATATGTGGCTAGGGCAATGAGCTAGTTTTTGAAGAGGGACTACCTGATGGCCACCTATAACACGGGTGGCCATTGGATCTTACTGGTCATTGCCCCTAAGTGGAACTTGGTATGATACCTCAATTCATCAATACTAGTGGTGGGACCTAACGGCGAACGGGGACAATATGACTATACATTCGTCTAACAAATCCTCGATGAGTAAGCTCTTCATGACTTAGGTTACATATCGAACTTTTCAAACTTACATCAAATGTTAACTATTGGATCCCTCTTTGCATGTAGGGATTTTGACATTTATATGCGCTGTGATCCAAAGTACGATCCGAAGGATCTCCACATACTGACACATAAGACTATCCTCATGGTAAGTGCCAGCAGACATATTTCCAAATACTCTACTACTAATTTTTTTTCCTTTCGAACTGACGGTTGGTTTTTTCCCTCTCCAGTGCCATCAAGAACCACCGGGCAACTCCTACGAATTCTACGTTGCGCGTCACATGCTGCTATTAATGGCAACAAAGGATATGAAATCCCTAGATGTAAGATAATTACATAGTCTTTTCATAGCTGATTTTATTCATTACAAATATCCTATGATAATATGATTTTTCTTACGCTAATTGTATATTTTTCCATAACTACTTTCATTCAACAGGAATTCAGCTTACCGGGCGGCAACATTCAGGAGTCTGCACTCTCCAACATTTAAGCACGGATCGTCTCGTTCTTAATGACTGAAGTCATCTCTTCGAAAGGCGAGTTCTATTACAGAGAGGTAGGGCTCTGACTTATGTAATTTGTGGTTGCACTTTCAACTTATGTAACTTGTAACTATCTTGATGTGGACTTGAGCCATTGTACGTTTTGAGGACTTTTGATTATGTAATTTGTGGTTGCATAGCTCGTGACTTCGTCCCTACAATGTGGCTATATATCTTGAAATGAATGGTGATTATGGAATTAATGTATCTGGATGTATCTTATTTGCAGGAAAAGATGGCTGTCAAATCCTGACATTGCTTCATGATACAGCCAGAAAATAGATAAATCCCTTCGGGGATGAGAATATTAATGACAGGTGGTAAATTCACCCATCACTGATGACCGAGTCCCACTGACGGGTAGCTTTCCAACCCGTCTCTGGCACTCAGTCATTAGAGACGAATTGGAAAGATACCCATTACTAGTGACTCGTAACATCCTGTCGCTAATGACTCGGTCACCAGTGACGGGTTGTAGCTAACCATCACTGGTTCTAGATAATTAGTAACGGGTGGTAAATATACCTGTCACTAATGAGAATCCTAGAAACGGGTTGAAAATCTACCTGTCACTAATGACTCAATAACCAGTGACAGATGGTAACAACTTTTCACTGATGACTCAGATAGTAGTGACGGTTTGTGGTTAACACCCATCACTAATGACTGAGTCTCAGAGACAGGTTCGAAAGCTACCCATCACTAAGGGTTAATAATTAGTGACGGATGGTACATACACCAGTCACTAATGACGATCACAGTGATGGACAACAGGCCTCCTCAGGCCATAGGAGACATATTTTAGTGACAGGTCTCAATTATAACCCGTCACTGGTGATTGTCATTAGTGACGTATCTCAACTCGTCACTAATGTATTATCATTAGTGACGTAGTAAAAGTGATATGTACAGTAACCGTTATTAATGATGGTTATCACTCGTCATCAATATATTGTTCTCGCGTAGTGATACCTTTAAAGAAAGAAGAAGCCAGGTGATCCAAGTTGTAGTCTAAAGTTGTAGCTTTATCTGTAAATCAACCTTAATCAACTTGCATATGATGTCACCAAAATGCAGCCAGGACCTGGTGGGCCCCGCCTCGAGTTAATAATTGGGTCATCACCATTGTCCAAAATCATTCACGCCTAGCTGCTAGCTTTGATGATCATTGCAACAGTGCTGTTCTGGAGCTTACCAATCACGAGTGCAGTTGATTAATACCATTCCATCCACTCAGAAATAATATAGTACTTTAAAAAAATCAAAATTTATATATTTTAATTAATATTTAATTAAATTATAAAAATATCTAGTGTATAAAAATTATACAACTAGATTCATAATTTAAAATAATTACATATATTTTGTAGCTATAAATAATATATTTTATAAAAAAATTAATCAAAATTCAGCTTCGAAGACTGAACTCATCAAAAATATGTTTACTATATTTGAACTGAGCGAGTAGTAATTTATTGAGAGCCGTTTATCGATCACAGAATAATTTATGGAGGCCCCTCTCCTCCACTAAGGACAAATTTGATTCTCATGCATCATTAGGGTTCCATATATGCATACTCTGAGCTGCTAGCTTCCGCGACTTGCTTCTTTAATATGGCACTACAGGCTTGCACGCACCAAGGAATTAGAATTCAGAAGGGTTGTTAAATTAGATAGTAGCTGTGTTTAGTACGTGTTCTTGTACATTAGTAATGTTTATTACACATGTCCAGCTACACTACATGGACATACTACTACGCGTATGATCTATCCAATTTTTCAGAATAGATTTTGCAGATTCCCCATGGTTACTGAGGCATATTTGAGCCGGCCGGCAACTGAGGGTACCCACCGCCCATGCATGGCCGTCGAAGGCAGCGATGGCGGCGGCGGCGGTTGACGGAGGGGCCAAGCGTCAGTGCCGTGGTTGACGGAAGCCGGAAGCGCCACGCCGATGCAAAACGTCAGCGGCGGCGCCGGAAGCCGGCCGAGGAGAGGTGCACCGTCGGTGACACAAGGCCTGTCGTTTTGTTCATTGATTACTCTCGTGACGAGTGTACACAGTTTGTCTTCATGCGTTCGTACCGCTCATTGCCCACGCATGCATGCATGTGCGCGCGCGTAGCTTCCACTCCAGGAGCTTAAAGATAAAGTAGGCACGTGAGGGGGCCGTGCATCGTGGCGATTTACTCGTGTCACGACGGAATCCTAAGTGCGCCTACTGTGCAGCACTTACGCGTGGAGACTGTTTCGGTTTGTTCGTGGAGGAGATCTGAATCGAATTACGGATTTACTATACATGAGTTGAAGCAGCCATGTATATTTATGGATTCACACTAGTACAATTTAATTAATATTAAAATAACTAGTTAGTTAATTAAGTTGTCACTACTACATAATAACTCATCGCTGCCGGCTGCTAAACCAGCTATAATGCTAGTTTTCCAACCGGCGATACGTAACTGACAGTGAAACTTGGGATGCCATCACATCCAGTGTTTTTAGATCAGCAGTGAAGCTTTTTTCAGAAGAAAAAAAGAAAAAGAAAATATATCCATCGGCCGTGCCACCACCGGATATCACTATGCTCACCACCACCGGACCTTGCCATATGCTCACAAATAATCATAAATTCATGGAACTAACTTACAATCACAAACAATCACAATCACTGGAATCTCACAAATAATCACAATCATAAACATTCTCATCTACACACATTGGTAATCACAAACATTCACAAAAATCACTGGAAGCCACCTTGTACTTGCTGTGGAGCTCCTCACCACGGATCAAGCTCATCACCACCGAAACCACCTTGAGGATGAAGATCGCATTGCATTGGATCCACAATGAAGCTCCTCATAGTGGAGCTCCTCCACGGATCCATTCGCCGCCGTTGGAGCCACCTTGAGGATGAAGACTGCATTGGATCCACTATGGAGATCCTCCGCTCGAGCTCGGCCACAGGACAGGGAGGAGGAGGTGGGAGAGGAAGAAGACCAGGGCGTTTTTGACACGTGGGAGAGGAGGAGGCCGGTGCCCACTCAAGATCTGCCCACACCCTTGTCGAATCTATCATGTCCTCACCAGATCCACCCGGATCCATGCCGAGCTCATGCCAGCAGCGCCCTCACCGGAGAAGGTCCAGAAGCTCAAACCTCTAGTGGTCTCACCTGTCGCGCACGATCTCGGCTAGCATGAGGCCATGAAGATGTCGGCGCACGGTGCCTTCTTTGTGCTACAGGAGATAACCGCCACTGCGTTCGCAGTGGCGCACCAGCTGTCCTTCAATAGAAGAGCAGCCATCAACAAGGAGGAGGTGTGAGAGCGAGAGAGAAGGCCGATGGGGGGGGGAGGGGGTGAGGACTTTGAAAAATTAGGTCACAAACTTGAAGAGATAGAGCCGGCCGGACGTGACGAGGCGCTCCAAAACTGAAGTCCATGGAAATTTCATGGTCCGATCCAACTTGTACTACCTGTTCATATTATCAACCGACAGTGATACTATCACTGTCGGTTTTTAATACTAGTCGGCGGTTATGATCCTTACACTGTCGGTTTATAAGCTACGATGCCTGATTTTTTCTGCGTGGCTTCTGAACCAGCAGTGGTACTCCATCACTGCCGATCCATTAGGAACCGACAATGGTTGGCTAGTATAAAAGACCAATTATGTAGTAGTGTGTACTAATATAGATCAACGAAATCACTTCACGTAAAACCCTAAGATTTAGGTTATATATGTTTAATTTTGTGGGCCTACGGTGCCCACTATGGTCACTGGCATAGCTTCTCACAAGCCAGACAAGAGTGGCCATGGCTCTCCAAAATTCTCCTTCTTTCCAAATTACTAAACATAATCACTACAATAAAAAGGGTCAGGAGTGCCAGTTGAAAATCGCTATCAGTGCCGGTTTTGCAGCTGGCGCTGATAGTCGATAGTTATCATTTCTGACTTAATAACCGGCATTGTTGAGGTTTTATAGAAAAAAAAAGGAAAAAAGGCCAGCAAACGAGCTGGCTTCATGCTTTGAGCTGGAGCCCGCTGCTGCCTCCACATCGGAGCCCACTGCCATCGTCGTGTTATGGCTGAGGAGGCTGCTTGGCTCGCCGATGAGACCTTACTTCATCCAACACAAGAAAATGCGGGGCACCCTACGACCAATCTCAACAGCGGTCGATACACATACAACTAGCCGGAGCACACATTGCATATGGGCGATGGCATCAACTGGGAGCCAAATCACTAGCGAGCAAGCATCTTGATCGGTGATAGAACAACAATGCACACATGTATACACCAGCTAGCTACTAGCATAGGATACATGGTGATAAAAGATCACACCAGCCGACTAACACAAAACAACAATGGCACCACCAAGCTAGCCATTTGAGACACACCGGCCAACTATCAAAATGACAGTGGCCTGCCAACGGTGCATGCACACCAGCACAACGATAGCGCACACATCAGCAAGCATGGCAGGCAGAGAGAGAAAGCCAACAAGAACACAGACACCTCAATGGTGATAGATAACACACACGCGCATCGGAGTCCCGAATGACTTCAATGGTGGTGCATAACACACGCACACGCTAGAGCATACCTGGCATCGCTTGAACAACGACAGATACTAGCAAGCATTGTGGATCTCTGACCTAGCGAGATCCATGGTCAGATCCGCCGGATCCCGCCGTGGATCTTGCAAGGGGCAGAGTTGCTAGTTGGGGTGGGTGGGAGGAGGCCGGTGAGAGGAGAGAGAGAGGGAGGCCGGTGAGGGGAGAGAGAGGTCGGTGAAGATATATGGGAGAGAGAAAGAACGAGATTGAGCCGGTACTGATATTGAGTATCAGTGCCGATTCAACATGATTCGATCATTGATCAAGCGCAAGAAGTTATGAACTGACTCTGATGACCCAACTCAGATAACATGTTCTATTGTAGTGAATACTCATTTTTACCACTAACTACTCTCCATAAACATGTATGGTTTACTTGGTTTGAACCCTCAATCTTTTCCTTCAAGCTCTGCCACTACGGTGATGATTGCCATAGAAATGTTGACCGTCGTGCCTAGCGATGAGAGAGTTATGGTGAGCCGAATCTAGCTGGATCCACTTACTAGTGCAATGGATCCATGACTAGCTAGCTACAAGGTGAGTGAGGGTGTAACTGCGGGCGCATTCTGAGATATACTTTGGTTTCGGGGAGTGACTAAGGTGAGGGACAGGGTGATAGCTTGGTGAGGGCGCCGAGTGCTGCGGCATGTGGAAGTAGCATGCATGGTGGTGATGGGGGAGAAGGTCACTTGAAAGAAAGGTCAACACAAAAATTCCACTAGCTCTTACAAATGCACGCCTTATCATAACTATTTATTTGCGTTAAGATTTGTATTGGGGGTAGGTGAAAAATATCATAGGGTAGGTGAGAGAATCAATGAATGAATAAGTATCATGTGAGAGAGCTAGAGGGCCGAGATACGCTATGCATGCGCAAGAGGATGCAGAGTTGCAAGTACCCAAGAAAAAAAGAAGGCGATATGTCTTTTGAGGTTGAGCAAGCAAGGTAGAGTGAGGGAGACATGTATTTTGAGGTGGAGCAAACTATAGAGAGGAGAGTGTAACACTCTACATCAAAAATCAGTTTATCACCCAGCCCCCACTAGGGGCGAGCGCACACATACACAAAACACCTCGCTTACATTTTTGTCTTCGCTTTATGTAAAAGAATTAACCCAAATATGTTATTTTAGGTGGGACTAATCCCACCGCACTAATGCTTGAGCTACATGTGCCAACACTACTACTAATAGGTTACTACATGTGCCAAAACTACTACGTTAAGCGACACTAGAGTGGGAAGCATTACTATAGAAAATGCCTTCACTGTCGGCTCCAAAACTACCTTCACTGCCAGTTTTAGAGCCTACAATGAGCAACGGGTAGTGATCGGCAATGAAGTGGCTCAGGGATCGACAGTGAAGTAGGCTATCACTGCTGGATCAAGGCTTTAGCCAGCAGTGATAGTCTGTCCCCAATTCGACATTTTCAAGGCCAGAATTCGACATTTTCAAGGCCAGAAAATTTTAAAAAAAAATTGCACCAGAGAAACCTCGTGGCCGCGGCATCGCAAGTCATAAATCAGATAATTTTTTGCACGCGTGTAGTTCACTCAAACCCCAAACAGCTCAGCAGGCGCGATACGTCCTTGACATCCCACTACAAATTAAGTTGTCATTCATTTTTACTATCGGTTCATAACACGGACTAACAGTGATACTTGACGAACTATCACTACTAGTTCAGGCCTAGAGCCGACAGTGATAGTCAAGTTCACTGTTGGTTCATAAGAAGGGCCGTCATTGATAGTATCACTATCTGTTAGTGGCTAGAACTGGCATTGAGAGTCAAATATCACTGTTGATTCTTTTTTAATGGACTTTTAGTACCAGTCCTTGATATAGACCGGTAATGATACTTCATCACTATCGACTCATAAGGAACTGGCAGTGCTAGACCGGCATATAAGGCTTATTCTGTAGTAGTGAAGTTTTCTATGATGCTGTTTTGTCTTTCTCTATATATACCCCCTTCGGTCATAAATACATGTCATTTTTGAAAAGGTTCGTTCAATATTTTAAAACTTTGACTAAAAAATCTTTCAAAATATTTAGTTTGAAAATATTAAAATCATATGTGTATATTTATCTTAAAAAATGTTTTCATAATATAACAAATTCAATGAATTTATAAATATATTCTGATAGAAAACGGTGGTCAAAACTATGCATTGAAGATCATGTCTTGTTCAAAATAATATATGTTTATGACCGAAGGGAGTATATGTGATAAGAAGACAGTATAGATAGGGCCTGCCCTGGGGCAAGTAGTGCATGGGTTTTCGCCTTTGTTTAAGGTTAATTACTTTTACAAGCTGAGAAGGCTTTTAAAGTTAATTACGTTTTGGTTATGGTTGATATGACAAACACTTCATTGAAAAATTGATTTGAAGAGCTGCAAATATTTAAAAGTATATTTGGGATTTTAGTGAGCTTGACAACCTTGAAGTCATCGGATGATATTGAACTGAAAGATTGTTTCGCTAAATTTGCAAATACTTTATATCTAAATGGTTCATATGATGTTGAATTAAATGATCTAATGTCTAAGTTTAGGGTTATACAATTGATTTTACCAGATAAGTCAATGTCTTCTATGGAGATTTTTTACCATGTCAAAAAAACAAATTGTTATCCTAATATTTCGATTGCTTATCGAATCTTATTTATTATGCCTGTGACTATGGCATCAGCTGAAAGATGCTTTTCAAAGTTAAAATTACTAAAGAACTATTTGATGTCCACAATATCTCAAGAAAGATTAAATAGTTTGATAACTTTTTTTATTGAGAAGAAATTGCTGAATAAGATTGATGTTGATACCATCATCAATAGTTTAACTTAGAAATGTTAGCAAAAATTGTTTAACATGATCTTTGAAAGTGTTTGAGGTGAGCATTATTTTTAGATATACTTTAAGTGTTTATCGGAAAAATATTAACGCACCGAATATTATCTTTACAATTTATATATTAATTATTTTTTTCATATTTCAATTCAACGAGATCTTCTTTTTAATTTTGTCTCAAACCACCAAAATCTCTAGAGCAACCCTGAGTATAAATCGACGACCATTCGTACTTTCCCTAATTACGATATCAAGAGGGAGTACAAGGGGTCTACTTACGTAGGCGTGGGTACCTCGCGCCAGTAATGATTGGGCCTGCAGGAGGAGACCCAGCTGATCGAGATATTTGCGGTTGACGTATACGGTAGATGGAGATTCCCAGCCATGGCGGTTTTCTCTGTCATCACTTGCATTCGCTTATATATGTTGCTGCATGCATGTTCCTTCTTGTTTCGATGTCGGCAGGGAACGAATATATTACTCAATCCGTAAGGTCATCAATTATCACCATGAGGTTTGGGAGACAGATGGGGCTAATATAGCTAGCCTGAAAAAAAAATCAAAATAATACAAGGTTCCTTAAAGTACATGTAATTTTGACGGACCTGTTCCTCCATCATCCCACAGCTAAGTATATATATTTTATGTAATGATAACGGCATCTAAAACGGTACTAAATTTTCCGAACGAGAAGGTCCGACGTCGGCGTCTGCTGCCAGCTCCACACCGTCTTGTAGGTACTCCAATTTGGCAGACCAGACCAGACCAGTCCATACTTGACAAAACACTAGTGATTCACACACTTCCTAGTTCCATGGTCACTTTGTTCCGAGATTCCCTTTTGTCCGGGTCCGTAGAATATGCTGAAACTGCCAATACAAGTATGATTATTGGGTGTTAGTGACTAATTCATCATGCTTGCATCAAAGGTCGGGCAGTTCATGCCCCCATCTTAAAAAGAAGAGAATGGGAAGAAAGCAAAGACAGAAAAGCAAGGACGATGACGACGACGAATGGTGGTGATATGGTGACGGCGAAGGTGGTGGTGGTGCATGCATGGTGCGTCCTGACCCAACACCATCTAGAAACTAATTAGCTTGGCTAGCTCTTTCGAATATGACGTCATATATGCATGATTGATGAGCAGATATATCATATAAGTGGCTATGATAAGATGAGATGTACCAACTAAGATATATAGTACATGCATTGTGTGAAATGATAATACTATTGATTGTTGGAATATAAGGTACTTTTAGATTTAATTTAATTTATAAATAATTTATAAGCAAAAACTGATAAACTAATATGATCATATCATCAGAGCATAATCTAAACATGTGTACGAAAGCACTACATATGACTAGATCTATTATACTCAAAATTAAGAACTGTGGAAAATAAAGTACAACATGTTTTTACGTACTTGTCCTGCGTTGTGAAGGTTGCTGAAAATACTGGTTGTATTGTATTGACGGCACAATTGATCCTGCTGATGACGCGCCGAATTTGTAGACAATGACAGCGGGCGACACCTAAGCGACCAAGAAGGCGAGCCGTGGTGAAGAACATAAGCAGTCACATGGAGTGTTTCCCGAAAACCTTATTCACCCTCTCCCGGTGAAAGATCTCAATAGCAAGGGTTTCGAAGACCTGCTCTCCCGGTTGCTAGTGCACGTCGTCGTCTAGATGGAATAGACTACAATTGTAGTACAATAGAAAGAGAAAGAGACAAAACCCTAACTCTTATATAGGCCCACGTAATGAGAGTGTTCTCAATTTTAGAGCTACTCTCAATTAGGAGTCTATATTATTTGTGTTTCCAATGAGGTGAGGGTTCTTGCATATATATAAGAGAAAAAACCCTCCACCTCTACCTCCATTAGCAATATGGTACTAATAGAGGGTGGGCCTCAGTATGGCCACCACTCCACAGTATGCGCCTTTAAGATTTATAAGGAATTATTTCATGGGCCTGCCCTAATAATTCTAACAATCTCCCACCAGATCTCAAAGTCCCATAGAGAATTGCTAGTTTCCCACTGTTGTTTGATATACCAGTGTTTCAGTGGAGACTGTTAAGTTGAACATCCACCTACAACATCAAGCTACACTCATTCACAACTTGAGCAATAGATTGTTCCTTGAATTGCAAGTTTTATGTAAACAAGTTCCACTTAAAATCATAACTAATACTTGGCTGCCAATATGCTACCTCGCGGGTGGAGCATATAAGTCCTACTCCATGGTCTCTTCATGAGTTACTAGAGATCACTCAAATAGCATAGACTGTAATCAACAGTCAGACTCATATAGGTGTGTTCTTTCAAGGATGTCCTATAGGTCAGCATCTTCGCTACTTAAAGCCAACAGAACACATTAAGACAATAGCCAACCTGCCTTACAAATCTCTGAGAGTATTGCATCTTCACTCGAGTGGGGCAAACATAAAGTTACTCTCCTCCAATTAGACTAATAGATTGTTCTTCCTAGGTCCTAATTCACGTGATCTCCGATCACATAGGTTAGGTTAGCACTATAGTATAACTCACATGGGTCTCATACCCATCTCCGTTGATGCATTATCTATCACATTCCATGATAGTCCCTTTGTAAAGTAATCTGTCAGGTTCTTAGCTGTTTGGATATAATCCAAGGTTATCACTCCAGAGTTTCTCAATTTCCTGATAGACTTCAATCATCTTTTTACGTGTCTTGAGGACTTGTCATTATCTTTATAACTATTTATTTTGATAATAATCGTCTGATTATCACAGTTCATAAGGAGAGCCAGTATCGATTTCTCAATCATAGGTAAGTGTCGGAGGGTTTACTCCTGTCGTAGGGATCCTGAGGGACCCCTTTTTAGAGATTCGCCCGGGGGGATGATTCTGAATATGTTTGCCGGAGAAATAAATGGATATGAATGCGATGGCTGGTGGGGTGGAATGATCTAGTGCGGAATGAAGTAAATGCACTGGGGGTTTAGATAGGTTCGGGCCGCACGGAGGCGTAACACCCTACTCCTGTATGGATGCTATAAATGCCCTGAGAATGTCCCTCAAGGATGTTGCTGGTTACAAGAATGTCTGTCTATCCTAGAGCCTGGGGCTCCTTATTCTTCGGTCTGTGTGTATCTGTTGGCTTTGGGGGCTCTTGGTCTTCTCGATCTTATCTAATTCCTTAACTTCTTCAACCGTGCAAAGCTCACTGAACTTTGCAGAGTTCCCAGACTTGTTTCGCTTTGTCCGTGCTGCCGGCCGCTTTAAATACCCGCCGGCAGTAGCGTGCCCCGAACAGGAGGGCACGAGTCCTAAAGCACCATAAATGGAAAGGGCGTCATCATAGCCTCTGTGCGAAGTGACGGAGGTTGAAAACACGCCCCGCGCCCGGTCTTCAGTCGTCATGATGGCATTGGCAACGGGCGCCGTGGAGAGGGCCCACCGGGCAGCCGCAGAGCGGCCCGGCGTGCCCATCCTGTCTTGTTCTCCTGCCACAGTAGCGCAGCAGACGGAACGCCTCGGCCCTTGTGACGTTATTCCGAGACGCGCCGGATGGCACGGGATGGGACCCGTGCATTTAATGTCCCCACGCCCCTCTGCCAGAATATGGCAGGAACTAACACCGAGCGTGGCGGGAGCAGTTGGAGGTGACAGGCCACGCGCGCTCTTAAATGCAGCCTCGAGCCTTTCACCTGCTGACACCTCATCGCTGGACCCCTGTGGGGGTCACTGATGGAGGAGCTTTCTGGGTCGTCGGGGAACCGAGTGCTCGGGGGTCACTATTCACCTCCCCGAGCACTCTCTCCCGAGAGCGCCCTTCCTCGGTCCTCAGGGAACCGAGTGCTCGGGGGCTACTGTTCACCTCCCCGAGCACTCTCTCCCGGGCATGCTTGTACGGATCCTCGGGGAACTGAGTGCTCGGGGGCCGCGGCTCGCAGCCCCGAGCACTCCCTCCCGGAACTTCCTTCAGTGGGCCCTCAGGGTACTCGGGTGCCTGGGGGGCTACTGCTCGCAGCCCCGGGTACACCCCTCCGGGTACTTGGTTCTCCTGGTCGTCTGAGGACTTGGGTGCTCAGGGGTCACTGTTTACCTCCCCGAGCACTTTCTTCTCGTCACTTAGTCTTCGCAGATCCTCGGGGAACCCGGGTACTCGGGGACCATTGACTGTGGCCCCGAGCGCCCTCTCCCGGGACTTAGTCTTTTTTTCCTCGCGGAGGTGACCCCGCGAGATGGCGCCATGTGGCGGATTGCTGGCCTGGCCTCGGGATTCGGGGACCCCTGGTTCTTGATTCACCGACAGTAAGTCCATCAACAACTCATGTAGTCATTCTGCGTCAACAGTGGCTGTGACTAATACAGTGAGTTCTGCTTCCATAATTGACCTCGTCAAGATGGTCTGTTTGCAATACCTCTATGAGACAATCGCACCACCTAGAGTGAATACATATCCACTTGTGGCGTAAATCTCATAAGCATCAGATATCCAGTTTGAATCACTATAACCCTCCAGTATCGGTGGGTACCTAGAATAGTGAAGACCATAACATATAGTACCAAGCAAATAGCGCATGACTCGCTCAAGCGTATACCAATGTTCATCGTCTGGGTTAGAAGTAAACCGACTCAATTTGCTCACATCAAATGAGATGTCAGGCCTTGTAGCACTAGCTAAGTACATGAGTGATCTAATAATCTAAGAGTATCTCAATTGGTCCCTGCCATATTTTTTATTCTTTCAAAGTATCACACTGGAATCATAAGGTGTTGGAGAAGGCTTGCTAGCCAAAGTGGCTCAATATCTTCTCAACATAATGAGATTATGTAAGAGTAATCTCATTCTCTCCTTTGATTAACTTGATTTTTAAGACTACATCAGCCTCACCCAGATCTTTCATATTAAAGCTTGAAGATAAGAAAGACTTGACCTCATATCAAGGTTTGTCCTAAATATCAGTATGTCATCAACATACAAGTATAATATAACTCCCTCACCCCCACCATGATGGTAATACACACATTTACCTACTTCATTGACCGAAAAACATACAAATATTAAAGTTCTATCAAACTTCTCATGCCATTGCTTAGGAGCTTGTTTAAGACCATACAAGGACTTCAACAACTTACATACCATGCCTTCATGACCTTATACTATAGACCCATCAGGCTGTTCCATATAAATTTCCTCGTCCAACTCTCCATTAATGTCCATCTGATAAACGATAAGACCATATGAGGTAGACAAGGAAAGTATCACTCAGATAGTAGTCAATCTCGCAACAAGTGAATAAGTGTCAAAGAAGTCTTCGCCTTTGTTTTAGGTATAACCTTTGACCATAAGCCGAGCCTTGTACTTTTCAATAGTACCATCAGGCCTAAGCTTCTTCTTGAACACCCATTTGCAACCCACAAGTTTGCAACCATATGGTCATTATATGACCTCCCAAGTCCCGTTTGCAAGGATGAAATCCATTTCACTCCGAACAGCCTCCTTCTAGTAGTCTGCATCTGGAGATGCAATCGCTTCTGAAATAGACTTGGGAGTGTCATTCACAAGGTACACAGTAAAATCATCACCAAAAGACTGTGCAGTCCTTTGTCTCTTACTCCTGCTAGGAGCATCACTGTCATCCTCCTTGGGATCTTGCTCATGTGTTTGTTCAATAAACTCAAGAGGTGGAGTAGGTTTAGAAATTATCTCAGAAGATAGTCTAGACATGCTATGTAAATTTTTCATAGGAAATATGTGCTCAAAAATGTTGGATCACAAGACTCCATCATTGTATCGATATGCACATCAGGTACCTTAGATTTAACCACTAAAAACCTATAAGCAATGCTCCAATGAGCATATCCTAGAAAGACACAATCCATTGTTTTAGGTCCGAGCTTGCGCTTTTTAGTTATTGGTATATTGACTTTCACCAAGCATCCCTAAGTGCGCAAATAAGAAAGCGATGACTTTCTCACTTTCCATTCTTCATATGAGGTTTTCTCCTTATCCTTGAGAGGAAGTACATTCAGGGCATGACATAAAGTCAACAGGGCCTCCCCCACACCATACCTTAGATAATCTCACAGTGCCTAACATTGCATTAACTAAGTCAGTCAATGTGCGGTTCTTTCTTTCCGCAACCCCGTTTGATTGGGGTGAATAGGGAGGCGTCTCTCATGAATAATCCCATGTTTCTCGTAGAATAAGTCGATATCACTAGAGAAATACTCTCTATTACGATCCAACCTAATTCTTTTGATCTTTCTCTCTAGTTGATTCTCAACTTCTGCCTTATAGATTTTAAAATCATCTAGAGCCTCATCTTTCATTTTCAACAAATAAATATAGCAATATCTAGTTGCATCATCAATCAAAGTCATAAAATATATTTTTTCACCCTTCGTTAACACACTGCTCATTTCACACATATATGAAGGTATGAGTTCTAGAGGTGCCAAATTTTTCTGCTCGGCTACCTTGTGGGGCTTATGAGGTTGTTTTGATTGCACACAACTATGGGACTTAGAACATTTGACTATGAAAAAAATTGGAATTAAACTCATACTGGAAAGTCGAGTCCTAGAACCAAAATTCAAATAACATAAACGTGAATACCAAACACTAGCATCATCATTAATGTTGCTACTAATATGGTTCACAGACTTATTGCTGAAATTAGAAAGAAAAAAATGGAACAAGCCTCCACACTCATAGCCTTTAGCAATAAATTATCCATGCTTTGACACTACTACTTTATTAGACTCGAACACCACCTTAAACCTATCTCTACAGAGAGGGGAGCTGCTAACTAGATTCTTGTTCATTGTAGGGATATGTTGCAAGTTACTCAGCTGCACAATCTTTCCCAATGTAAACTTCAGATCTACAATGCCAACACCACGAACAGAAGTATCTGCCCATTCCCCATTAGGACGGAAGAATCATAGGCGACCTTATAAGAAGAGAACATTGAGATATCAACACACATATGAACATTGGCCTCTGTATCAATCCACCAATTAGTAGACTGAAATATTAAAAACACTGAAGGTAAATTTTCATACCATGCACCTTCGTTTCCAGTTTCACCCATGGTCACCACATTAGAAGTCTTTGAATTCTGCTTTTGTGGAGCCTTTCTTCCCTTGCGGTCTGGACAATCCTTGGTGAAATGCTCAATCTCACCGCACCCAAAGCAAGACAGTTTTGCTGTGTTCATCTTCTTCTTCTTAAAGGTGATAATTTTGTTTGGCTTATTATATTTCCCTTTGTTCTTGTTGTGAAAGGGCTTTTGCACCATATTGACGTTAGTTTGTCCCTCGCCTCTTTTTAGACTCACATTTTTATCCCGAGCTTTCTCCTCAACATTAAGAGACATGATCAAACTCTCAACAGTAATTTCTTGTGTCTTGTGCTTTAGAATAGTGGTAAAGCTTCTCCACGAAGGAGGTAACTTGGTAAAGACGCCTCCAGCCACAAACTTGTTGGGTACATTGATCTTGAGGAGTTCGAGTTCCTTCACGATGCACTGAACATCATAAGCCTACTCGACTACAAAGTAATTTTCAACCATATTGAGTTATGATACTGCTCCATGATATACAGTTCACTTGCTGCATCTGATGCACCGAATCTAGCATTTAGTGTATCCCACGTCACCAAGAATGCTAAGAATGCATCCTACGAAGAGTGTATCGGCATCCGTGAACATCTTTTCCTGCTTAGCAGTAAGGATTCCTTCCGGGTTACCATTAGCCACTCAGTAGACATTCATAGTATCAGCCACAGAGTGATCTTAACTTGCCATCTCTTAAAGTGCATAACAGAAAATTTGTCTGGCCTTAGTGCATCGATAAATCTAGCCATTGATAAACCTAAGTGCCAACAATAAGGTTTTTGGATTGTTGGGATCTAAGGCACTTTTAGGTTCAATTTAATCTATAAATAATTCATGAGTAGAAATTAATAAACTGATATGATCATATCATCAGAGTATAATCTAGACATGTAAACGAAAGCACTACATATGACTAGATCTGTTATACTTAAAATTAGGAACCGCAGAAAATAAAATACGAGTATCATGAGTTCTACGTACTGGTCCTATGTTATGGAGGTTGCTAAAGATGCTGGTTGCATCGCTTTGACGGCACGATTGATCCTACTGATGACGTGCTGGATTTGTTGACGATGACAGCGGGCGACACCCAAGCGACCAGGAAGACAAGCCCGTGGTAAAGAACTTAAGCAATCATGCGGAGCGCTTCCCAAAAACCTAATCCGCCCTCTCTTGGTGCAAGATCTCAAGAGCTAGAGTTTCGGAGACATGCTCTCCCAGTTGCCGGTGCACGCTGTTGCTGGGATGGAGTAAACTATAGCGGTAGCACAACAGAAAGAGAAAGAGACAAAATCCTAACCCTTATATAGACTCACGTAATGAGAGTGTTCCCAATTTTAGAGCTACTCTCAATTAATAGTCTATATTATTTGTGTTCCTAATTAGGTGGAGTCCTTGTATATATATAGGAAGAAAAAACCTCATATATACCTCCATTAGCAATACTGATACTAACAGAGGGTGTGCTTCAATATGGGTCACTCTCCAATAATTCTAACATTGATCACCTCTTTTGTTCGAAACACATTATCATCTCAATTACTTCGTGTGAACTAGATTAATTTCTATGCATGCTAAGATCACAAGTTGCCAAACATGGTTGTTAAGAAGACGTACCTTTGCCATCAGGCTAAAGGAGAGTGAGAGAGAGAAGGCATAGCTCTTGCAAGTGACGGCACGTTTTAACTAGATAGATATCGATCGTGCTATCCAATAACACTCGATTACCCACCGGCCGCGATATGCTTTTGACATCCAAGAATGGAGAGTTGGAGATGATCATCCACATCACACAAAGCGCCCATTTATCGCTTAGAGGAACACGCACCATGCTTTGAGAACAAGGTTCCTCAAAGAAAAATATTCATCACGTCATCTCACGTACTCAACAACTTTTTTTAAGTAGGACACACGCGCACTTACTCATTCATACCATATTTACATCCACACATATCTATATATATGTATTCTAACACACATCTAAATAAATTTAAAGGCACAACTTCATATAGTATAGACACGCGCTTTAACTACTTAACACACTCACATATGCATTTACTACTATTCTCAAAATTAAATCTTATAAAAATACGCACTCATGCCAAGTCAAAAACTCGAACATAGGTAAACAGGTTCTATTACGAAGCCCCTGACCAACTGAGCTTTCGCCTCAAATCAACTCTTACTCAGCTTAAGAAAACGTTGCTACATGTAGCAACCAAGATTAAATTTCATAACGCCCACTGGCAAACATCTTAAGAGAATTACGATTTTGCTATCTGTAATTTGCCCCGCTTTACAGGCTGGGGGAACGTGCGGGGAAGTGTATGGAACCCGACAGTCTACTACAGGTGGCCTGGAGGAAACGACGCCAATTAAATCAAGCTGGGAATGCCCCTGCGTGATGAAGCAACGTTTGGTACGTAGAGGAAAAGGAGTAAAGGACCAGGAAAGTCAGATGCAGAGATTAAGATGGAGTCCGGCAGTAAAGTACTGAGATGTAATAATAGGATAGATCTGAGTCGGTGAGTTGAAGTTTCTACGGTCGGGTAGATTAGTTTATGCTTCCCTGCAG
This sequence comes from Phragmites australis, assembly GCF_958298935.1. Classification (NCBI taxonomy): domain Eukaryota; kingdom Viridiplantae; phylum Streptophyta; class Magnoliopsida; order Poales; family Poaceae; genus Phragmites; species Phragmites australis. The sequence goes on from NC_084931.1 coordinate 5,977,309, forward strand.
GGTGCTGGTCTATGTTGAGGAATTCTGTGTTGTACACGCTAACTTGGTGACCGTTTTGGTCCATTCATAGTGAATGAGACTGGAGCTAAGGCTCTTAGAGTCTAAAAAAAATTGCCCCACTTTTTGTTAAGTCAATTTCCCTACTTATTGGGTCAGTTGTAAATCCTGACGTGTGCGTGTTTGAATTAATGTTAATCCAACAATGATTAAGAAAGCGAGACTTATATTTAAAAAAGAGGAATGGCTTGTTTGTTCCTAAATCGCTTGTTTTTTGTTGTATGCCCAAAAGAAATCTTCTACCTTAAAAAAAAGCGTAAAAATATATATTTGCGCTCACAAATTCGTTCTTTGGACCATATTAGCTCGATTTCCTTAATAAAAGTATCAGGAGTGCATCAACTACAATCTTCAAATCATTCTAAACAAATTAAAATATTCTTAGAATATGTCTTCTGGGTTTGGAGAAGCGCCAATTTTCAATATCACGAATCTTATGATATAGTGAGAATTTCTTATAATAATCATCCAAGGCTTCTATCTTATGCAAAAGAAAAGAATCCAAGGCAGAGGCGGGAACAGTAAACAAGTTCTTTTAGGAGGAATCACAAGTCTTTATAATCGTCTACTGGGCATAAGAAAAAGACAAAAAAGCTTGTTATTTGCATTGAAACTAAAATGTGTATGAAAATATACGTGATGCATATGTCACACATAATACCATCAACAACAGCAACAACATGCACCACAGATGGCGTGATTAAACAACACGAGACGTATGCGGAGCTAAAGCATGGCACAATGGAGCCAAACTATGTGCAAAAGTCGCTCCTTTATCGCCCCCCGGATAAGAAAACTACGTCCATTAGTTTTGGGTGCCAACCAAGCCATCCATTGGACGTCGCAAAAGATTGCAACCAGTTTTTGTCCCTCTCCCACTATGGTTGGAGGTAGCCACACTCACTCAAATTCTTTCTTGTGCAATTTATCAAAAAGATCCATCCAACTTTAGTAACTACCACCTCCATACTTTTTTATTTATCCTTTTAGAATTGAAAAGTGTTCTTTTTTATTTGTCCAATAAGACCCTAAGAATATATATATATATATAGCTATAAGCTCCTACCTCATTTAGACCCGGTTTCATGATCCGGAGTTTGTAGGATAAAATAAAATGGTTTAAATACATATTTTCAGTTTAAAATAAAGAATAAGATGACTAAACCAAAGACCATCAATCCAGTAAAGAATTTTTAAAGCTAGAGATAACTAGTTCTAAGATTTCTTGAAATTAGAGCTTTGCCAAACAAGCTCTTAGTGTTTGCTACACTTTCCAATACTTAACTCTATTGTCACTACGAAAAAAAAGAACATAAGTGACAAAAGATACTCGTCATAGGTGACAGGTCTCGCACCCGTCACCCAAACACGTCATTAACGACTAATCACCAACGTCATTAATGACTAATCATAAGTGACGAATAAAGACATGTCACTAATAAGGTCATTGTGACGGATCATAACTTCTCCATCACTAATAAAGGTAATAAGTGATGGGTTATAACTGTGACCCATCACTTATGAAAAGTTATAAGTGATGAGTCATAATTATGACCCGTCACTTATGACTGATGAACGTTTTTCGTATTTTTGAACACGAAAAAAGTCAAAAAAAAACTATTTTTCCACCCGAGCCATCTCAACGCAATGGTCATCAACACTCGCCACGTATCACATGCTATTTTACACACATTTTTTTAAACTATGTATTCTATAGGAATCAAACTCGCGGCCTTCGCTCGCGTGCGTTGCCCCTTACCACTACATCCTCGTGTGCGTTCTGAAGGAAGCTAGATATTTATCCCTTTAATATTTTTTGCTGAAGTCACGGTTATGACGCATCACTTATGACTTTTTTTGCCGAATTGTAATTTGATAGGTGATCCAGAGTGACATTCGGTAAAATAGACATAACTTTTTGCATACGACCTCCAATTTTGACTTTTTTCACTCTACAAACATATACGGAAAAAATTACATCTTTTTCTCCCCCACTTTGTTGGGTTTGCCAAATTTTTAGAGGCCAAAAACGGCCTGAAAGATTGAGGATTGAGTTCTCATCCTTTGAAGTTTCTACACCATATTCGAAACATGTGTTTGTGTTCATAGCCACCATCCCTTACATCAAATTTGAGCAAAAATTTTCAATGATTCTTATTCTAGTGCTGCTGAGGTGAGAAAAAATAAGAGAAAAATAAAATAAAAAATTATAGCATCATGTTATGTACATATTTACTATATAAGAAAAAAATTAAGTAAATTGTGAAAGAAAACTGATTGACTAATACATCTGATCATTGATTAATTCAAAATTTCTTTACCTACTCTGTTTCATCAAACTCGTTATTAGTGATGGGTCGCAACTTGACTCACTAATAACTCTCTAGGATGACCCGTCACTAATGAGTCAGTCATTAGTGACAGGTCACAACTTGACCCATTACTTATGACTAGCCAAAGATAACCCGTTACTTATTATGACTGGTAATAAGTAACATGTCATAACTTGACCAGTCACTTATGACTGACCTAGAATGATCCGTCACTTATGACTAGTAATAAGTGACGGGTCACAAGTACAACCCGTCACTATTATCATAAGTGATAGGTCATATTACGACTCATCATTAATTTCGTGTCTCCTTTGTCTGTTTTTCACATAGTGTGTTTATTGATCACACTAGGTAGCTTGGGAGACAAATGAGGTTGCACATATTTGTTAAAGTATAGGGACATATGATGGCTTTCCTTAATACATGTGCACAAGGCTAAAAAAACATATAATTTAGAACAGAGATAACAGTATATTTCATCAAAGGCAAATAAATACACTATGTGAAAAAACATCAAAGGTGATCGGTCATAAGGGACATGGTTGATGGGTCCCACACTCGTCACCTCGAACGTCACTGATGACTAGTCATTGGTGACGGGTAAGGACCCATCACCATTGAGATCATCTGACGGGTCATAACTATGACCTGTCACCTATAAGAGTCTCCCATGCATTTGGGTGGCAGAAATAAGTGACGGGTAAGCTATTCACTCGTCACTTATGTCTCTAACCCATCACCTATAAGCGTCTTACATGTGTTGGGGTGGTATACATAAGTGACAGGTAACCTATTCACTCGTCACTTATGTCTATAAATAAGTGACGGGTAACTTAGTTACCCGTCACTTATGTGTAGGTTATCATGCTAGATTGACCTGTTTCTTGGTTGCATCCTAGAGCGTAGCAAGGATTTGGCGGTCGTCTTCTCCCTGCAAACAATAACAACGCCCAAATCCATATCAACAAACACTAGCTAGAATAGTATTGATCACAGAATTGTAAAGGTTACAAAGTTCCAATCAATTTATTATAGAATCACAAATGTTATAAAATTACGATCAACTTATATTACATAAGACCTCACAACCTACAAATGTTATAAAGTTCCGATCAACTTATATTACATAAGACCTCACAACCTAGGGGTTCTATAGTGGAACTCGCCATGTGGGTCAATGACTTTAGACACCAAGAACTCGGCGATATGTCATCGAATCTCCAGGAGTGCACTGTCGTTGAAAAAAGAAGCTCAAAAATCCTGCATAATTTGATGCGTAACCAATATCATGTTATCATAGAATTAAACTAATTACTAAAATTAGTTATGAATAATCTCGTATTGAACTTACATCATAGGATTTGATATCCTTCATGCGGAGCATAAGGAGCATGTTCCACGCAACATAGAATCCATAGGCGTTGCTCGATGGTTGTTGGTGGCACTACTGAAAACAAAATTTAGTGTTAGATCAAAAAGAAAAAATAACAACAGAGAGTATTTGGTAATTTGTTTGGTAGCACTTACCATGAAGCCGGTCTTGTGTGTCAGTCTGCGAATGTCTTTCTCATTGTAGTCAGGCTAAGCTCGAAGGTACTTGTCAAAAGCCCTGCATAAAGATGGATTGATTAGGGAGGTTTTGAATGTTAGAAAAGTTATATATGTAAACTAAGTCAGGCAGAACCTATGTATCGAGGAGTCCTTTTACAACGATGTAATCACGCTATCTAAGTTTGCCTTTCTGGTCCTACTGATCTTAATGAGTCGAGATAGAACACCAAGTCCCACTTGAGATAAATGACAACTAAGATCCAATGGCCACCGATGTTGTTGGCATCCATTAGGTACTAGATTTAGAATATTGTTGTATTGCCCTGGACACATGGTCCATAGCATAGTTAGGGTGAAGTTGGATGACCGATATTGTAATGGTCTCAGAGTCAAGACATGTGATAGAATCCTTGTTTTTCTTTGTTTCTTTCATCAAGTGTCTACAGATAAGAACATAGTTGGATTCAAGACTCAGTGGTATTAATTCATGAATATTCAGTTTCAAGGGACTTATAATGTGAAGATCCGTAATAACGAAACGTCCAGACTATCAAGGTTGAAGAGGTCGTATAAGTTATTGAAACCCATAATGAAATAGTTATCTTTATTACTTAAGATGTGTCATCATTTGTACTGTATGGCTATGGATGTGGCATTGCTATCTTTTGAAGCTTGCATATAGTAATTATGCAAGTCGACACTAGGCCATCTAGCGTCATCATGGGCTTCCCATATTGGAATTTCGTGTTGGCACTAGTCTATGCTGCTCCAATGTTTGAGGGCTTCTTTGCCGGTACAATGGCCTTCAACATCTTCGGCATGTGCTTCTTAGAGCCTTTCTTCTTGGACTTCTTTTCCTTCTTCTTTGGACTCTCTAGGGGAGACGGAATTTGATCTGGAAGCAAGGCTGCCGGATGTGGATGAGAAGGCAGTGGAGCCAGCTTCTCCAGAGGAGGAGAAGGTAGCACCTTCTATAGAAGTTGGGGGTGCCACTAAGTGAAAAAAATTATTAGTGACGGGTGATAACCAGTATTAGTAACGGGTCCCGTACTCATCACTCTTATCGCATTACTAATAAGTTAGTGACGGGTTATGACACGTCACTAATAAGTTCATTAGTAACGAATCATAACCGTGATTCATCGCTAATATTCAGTCATTAGTTATGGGTCGTAATCGTGATCCGTCACTATTGACTGAACATTAGTGACGGGTTGTAATTTTGACCCATCACTAATGACTGATGAACATTTTTCGTATTTTTTGGACACAAAAAAGTCAAAAAAATATATGTTTTCATACAAGCCATCCCAACGCAGGCCCATCCCATATGCCTCACAAGCCACACTTTTTTCACATTGTTTTCAAGTTTGTGTTCCATGGAAATCGAACCCGCGACCTCCTCCTCTCGTGTGTAGCCACCTTACCACCTCTGCTATCACATAGTTATGATAGAAACTGGATATTTTATCCTTTTAACTTTCTTTGCCGAATGTCATTAGTGACGCGTCATAACAATGAACCGTCACTAATGACTAACCTTACCAAATTTCGTCGAGGGTTATAATTATATAGGTCACCTGAAGTGCATTCGGTAAAACGGGCATAACTTTTGTATACAGACTTTGATTTTGATATTTTTTTTTTATTCTACGGATATCTAAAAAAATTGCATCTGTTTCTCCCCCACTTTGTTGGGATTGGAGAATTTTTTAGACCAAAAACAGCTTGTAAGATTGAGTTCTCACCCTTGAAAGTTTCTGCACTGTTTTTGAAACACACATTTGTGTCCATAGCCGCCACACCTTACATCAAACTTAAGCAAAAATGTACAATGATTCCTATTCTAGTGTTGCTGAGGTGAGAAAAAATAAGAGAAAAATAAAATAAAAATAAAAAACATTACGAATACCGTCATTAGTGACTAAAGTTGGTCATTGGTGATGAATTACAAGTTGATCCGTCACTAATGACTAACATAGGACGACTTGTCACTAATGAGCGGATCATTAGTGATGGGTCAAGTTATAACTCATCATTAATGACTAGCATAGGACGAGCCGTCACTCATGACCTCATCATTAGTGACGGGTCACAACTTAACCTGTCACTAATTACTGACCTAGGATGACCCGTCACTAATTACTGACCTAGGACGACCTATCACTAATGACCTTTTCATTAGTGACAGGTCACAACTTAACCCGTCACTAATGACTGGCCTAGGACGACCCGTCACTGATGAACTAGATATTAGTGACGAGTCACAACTTGACCCATCACTATTATCATTAGTGACGGGTCATGTTACGACCCGTCACTCATAACCACTCATTAGCGATGGGACTATATCTAGTCCCGATCAGAATAGACATTAATGACGTGTCCTTATTAGACCCGTCACTAGTTGGACATTAGTAACACGTGTTGAGCAGCCATCACTAATGTGGTGTCTCCTTTGTTGGTTTCTTACGTAGTGCGCAGTAGCAGTGCACTTGGAACTCGTCCAGACTTGGATGCACTGGAGACCACGATGTCGCTCCTCTTCAACTGGATCATTTGACGAAGAGCTTCACCCAGAGTTGTGACTTCATCATTATGGGAGAGCTCCAACACATGATCGGTGGCATTACTATGTACCATGTCCATCGTAACTACGGTATAGCTTGCATGCATCGGGACCGTATGTAAGATAGGGACGCCTAGAAGCACCTGGCCCCTTACAACCTCGATGTGATACCCGCCAGGCCTGATTACAAGGTTGTAGGGCGTGGGCCCTTCTAGCAGGTTAATCGTACTCAGCTCAGTCACGGCAGCAGCTACTTGTTGCTCAATCTCCTTGGAGGCGTAGCTACTCTTCCCTGCAGCTCTGGGGCTATCTTCTGCTAGCATGGAAATATGTATTCCCTGTGATGCAAGCTGCTCCATGATATTTGTATAAACTTTCCAGGTGATGTCATGTGTCAATGCATGTGTCAATGCATCCACATCCACTATAGACTTCTTCTTGTACATCCCGAGGTCTTAGAGAAAGCTGTATTTCTAGCCATGGGAACTTGATACACCTCACACTCGACCTGGGTGCTTCGGGTTTCTCAATGCCACTGAGAGAACGTCATGTTCCCTGAGCCCAGTGAAAGAACCTTGTCTAGCTTCAGCTGCATTTTCTTTAACTTTTTCTACGGCTGCCTATGTCTCATTGTTTCTGAATGTGAATTTCCTGCTTTCGGATAGCTCACCCCTTGCACGCAAATATGATCGCGATCGTCCCAAAAATTACAACCAAGGATTCTCGCGGCCTTCTCTGGCTAACTTTTGTTCTCTACCTGCCATTTAAGCCTTTTCCCAACGTACACGCTTGCGTCGGTTCTATGATTGTGCTTGTTCCTAGCCCGAAGCTACTTCTTCTCCTCACTCTCCTTTTTGAACTGCTCTGCATTCTTCATTTGCACAAAAGCATCCCAATATTGTTCTTTCAAGTGCTTATAGCTCTCGAAGGGTGCCACCCTTTTAGCCAAGTATCGATTCACAAGCTTGCTCTTAAAGCTTCAATGAAGTTTCACGATCGCTTTCATTGCTGCATTGACTGCGACGATCATTTGACACTCGCTCATGTTTCCAGGGTACTCTAGATACTCCTTGATGACATTATCGAACAAGTCTCTCTTCACTTCATCACTAAGGTCATCGAACTTAACCATTATCAGCACCCTCTCTTGAGCAATGAGCCCTGCGACCCTCTGAAATCTATTCAAGGACTTTTCATTTGTAGGCTGCTTGTCAGCATCGATTCCTGTGACAGCAAATTTGTCCATCGGCCATTGTGTTTGTGACCTTGCCTTTCGAGCTCGTGCACCACTACTAGCTATCTAGTTTGGAGATTGTGCTTTCGCCATCTAGAGAGAAAATAAGAGGAGTTGACATAAACAAAAAAAATATTCCTCCATTGAACAAGTTTAAAATACATTGACTCATATCAATACCTCTTCTGCGGGATTGTATTCTTTGTCACTTGCCTGACATCGGCTCTCCCACATCGTTGATGGGTTAGGGCTCGGGCTATGATATTGGCTTTTGCTGTTGCTGGAGGAGGATGTCGAGTGCGAGCTTGGGCTCCTATCCACCCCATCTTATGCCGGGGTGGCATCTAGTTCTAGCATCCTCTATGCTTTTGGTTTCTCAGGTGTCACACCTCTTCTGCCCCATGGTTTCTTAGAGGAAAGAAAAGGAATCAAGATTAAGAACAAGAAAACATGTGTTTAAGTTATGTTCTTGGCCAGGTTCTATCGACTCTAGTTGCCCCTTTTTCTAATCAAGAACTAGAGATATTATGATCAGATCATGCTACACTTAGGCATTGCAATGATGACTACACAATCTGAGCAAAAAGCATAATGATTGATCGTCTATGGATTACATGCACACATACACATATGTCAGATTGTAATTGGATTTAAACCATATATCTAGCAAGAGTACTCTACCAAGAATATAATTAACTAGCTAACCAAAGTGGACTGCTTTAAGCAAACTAGAAATATTGGCAACCATTGGGCACATGTAGGACCTTAGCTTGAACAAGAACTAATTAGCACTCGAAAACTCATGTACACAAATCACTTCAGTTATATGAGAAAATTAGAGGAAACAGAAGGTCACAACGTGATATGATTGCATCAATTGTGAGATGAGGGATGTGTTCTAGGCCCCGCCTTGCCTTGGGCATTAGCACACAAGCACCAAACAAGGTCATATACACATAATTATGAGAATGCATAGCTGTATAAAGGAGTTTGAAAAACATTTGTTGCAAAAGACATGAGTTGTGAATCCATTGCACACTATGTTGTGAAGCATAAATATCATTCATCATGTAAAGAGCTGAACACCAGGAAGATATATCATAAATTGCTTTCAGATGGTTCTCTACAGTTGGCCCCATAACAAAGAATGTCCTGCTCCTTAACTATACTTTAATCATATCACAAACTGGACAAGATATTTAGATCACACCTAGATGTGGATCTAGAAAAAAGAAGTTTCTTAATAGACTACACCTCCTGGACAAAGCTGTTGTATAGGCGCTAAAGCACTGAACTAATCAGACTTGCTACTCTTTCTTACACCAAGCAAACATTATGAGCTAGACCAAACATTATAGCAGCACATGTCTAGGGACCTAAGCAACAGGCAGTAAATTGAGAACCACAAATTCTCAAAATCGTTATACATGAACTGATCAGAGAGAAACAAAGCGCAATAATCAGCTACTACCTGTGCGAATCAGAAATCAAAGAACTAAAGAGGACCACATCTATTGTACTCAACTATCTAGCCCAATTTCAATTCATATCATCATCACCGAGCAATTACCCGCAAACAACCTTACTGTCCAGATCAAAGAGGATGAGTTTTAAACTCACAGAGGAACTATCCAGATTAACAGAGAGAGGGAAAAGAGGAGTGAAACCGAAATACTCATAGTGAGATCCGAGGAGGAGGAGACCGGGGAGGAGAAGACCGGGGAGAAGGAGGCCGGGCAGCGCATCAGGGATGATGATCCGAGGAGGAGAAGACCGAGGAGGCACGGGTACGAGGAGACTGGGGAGGAGGAGGCCGGGCGGCGCATTAGGGAGTCAGAGGCTGGGTAGCACCTCAAGTAGCTCAGAGGCCGGGCGCGCACGTCGGGGAGGAGGAGGCCGGGCAGCCCCTCGGGTAGGTCAGAGGCCGAGCGCGCGCGTTGTGGAGGAGGAGACTGGAGAGGAGGAGGTCGGGCGGCGCGTCAGGGAGGAGGAGACCGAGGAGGAGGAGGCTGGGCAGTGGAGAGGCTCTGGGCGGCGAACCCTAGCGTGGGCGAGCGGAGGAGGCAAAAAGACTTAGGCAAAAATGAGAGTGCATGCGTGGGGACTAGCTAGAGCTATATACATACAAGTCATAGGTGACGGGTGATGAATGTCACCCATCACCTATTACCATAACCCGTCATCTACTATATGTTATAGGGACGGGTGAGGATTGTCACCCATCACCTATAATCTTAACCCGTCACCTACTATATGTCATGGGTGATAGGTTAATAATATAGGTGACGGGTGACATTCTTCACCCATCACCTTTTACTTAAGTTCAAATTCATAAATTGTTATGTCGAAGCAAACACATAGTATTACAAATTTGAAAATAATATTACAAATTCAAATAACTTGAAACCTGAAATTCAAATTTGAGATATTAACATTACATATTTGACATTAATATTACAAATTTAATATATTTAAATTCAAATTTGATATTAATATTATAAATTTGACACTCAAATTTAAATTCGTCGTTTTTGTGTTTTCTTGATATGGATCCCTTCATTATTGGAACACCTTTTGTTCAATTGCATTGAAGAAAAAGCACAGACTCAGGACAGCCTCGCGAACCTTAATTGGAAGGATGTTCCTAATAGCTACCGTAAGCAATGGCATCATCATCACATGACAATCACGAGACTTCATCAAGGCAAAATTTATTTTCAGCTCTTTCACCAAGACAAGTCTTGCAATGTTGGATGAGCAACCAGAGGGAACTTTCACACTGTGCAAGAACTCGCAGAATTCTTTTTTCTTCTTCTTGTAGAGAGTGATAGATGCTGGGGTAGGTGTTTTCCTTTGTCCGTATCATGTGCATGGAGCTCCGGCCTTAAGCCAATTTCTTCAAGATCAGCTCATGCGTTCTCATGATCCTTTCTTTTTCCCTTCATTTGGAGCAATGTACCGATCAGACTCTCGCGGATATTCTTCTTTACATGCATATTATCGATAAAGTGGAGAACATCTAATTTTTTATTATACTTTTGCTCGAATAGTATTGATTTTTTGTTCTACATTCCTAACTGTTCATCATCTTTGGAGGATTATTTTCGCTTGCCAAGGACAACCTTGATATTTTTAACTTGATTGTGGACATCTTCCCTGCTAAAATGCCTTGAGGGTAATACTTTCTCCCTTGTGCTATCGAACTATTTGTCCATGTTTCGGTATGGGTGCTTCCTAGAAAGGAAACGTCGATGCCATATGTACACTATTTTCTTTGTGTTGTTCAACCTCAAACTGCATGTGTCATCTAAGCAATGGGGGCAAGCTTCACCTTTTCTTTTGCTCTGACCAGACAAGTTACGAAGTACTAGCAGATCGTTGATGGTGACGAACAACATGGCATACAAGGTAAAGTACTCTTGCTTGTACTGATCCCAAACCTTAACGCCTTCCACCAGAGTTTCTTAAGATCATCGACTAAAGGTCTGAGGTACACATCGATATCGTTGCCAGGTTGTTTAGGTCCTGATATTAAGATCGACAACATAATGTATTTTTTCTTGTTACAAAGCCAGAGTGGAAAGTTGTAGATCGACATTACAACAGGCCAGGTGCTATGTGAGGTACTCATGTTACTGAATAGATTCATGTCATCTATGCTCATAGCAAACCTAATATTTCTCAATTCTTTAGCGAACCAACCAAATGTGGAATCGATGATTCGCCACTAAATAGAATCCACCAAGTGCCGTATCATTGCGTCATTCTTACGACCCTCTTTATACCAACACACCAATTGATCCTCATTTCTGTTGGCAAATAGATGCTTCAGACAAGAAATTACATAAAAATACCACACCACCTTCCTAGGAGGTCCTTTACTTTTCTTACCTCCATCCCCGTCACCACCATCATTTCTACACTTATATCGATGTGTTCCACAAATGGGGTATTGATCCAGCTCTGCATACTCTCCACGAAACAAGATATAATCCTGCTTACATGCATGTATTTTTTCTATTTCCAATCTTAAAAGATGAATTATCTTCTTCATGCATGTAAGCATGTCCCTTAGCACCAAGCTCCCCTCTAGTAGCATGTCCCTTAGCAGATCTAGCAAGCTTCGAAACTCTTATCAATCCAACCATAGGTTGTCTTCAACTGTAGAAGTTTTAGGTTCCTAAATATCCGCGTGTCCTTCTCCTTACAATTGGGATAAAGGGGTGTCTTGTAATTCCGCACAAATTCCTGGAATTTAGCGAACTCACCAGTGTTATACTCGTCGTGCCGCTTAACATCCCGCACTATCTGGTCCACATTCTCTACAAAATTCTCGAGATCATTATCATTGAAACCTATATGTCCTCATCCCTGAGATCATGATCCATTTCACCGGGTGTAAGTCCTTGATCCACACTGCCGGTATGGAGGGCTCGTTTCATCTCTCCCTCGTTAAGGCCTTCATCGCCATGTTTGTTCCAACATATATAATTCTCTTCAAATCCACGTATGACCAAGTGTGCATAGAAATTGTCTGGTTTCAGGAACTTCTTATCATTCTTGTTGTCGCGACATGGACAATATATTACCATTTTACCACGATCTTTCAAATCCGCCAAAGGAGCACTTATGAAATGCTTCACTCCGCTCAAGTATTCTGGACAAGTCCGGGTCTCAAAGTACATCCAACTTCTGTTCGTCATCTATAATTAATGTAATTACATTCATTCTTCGTTAACAATTATATTTATTTCATGGTTAACCATGCAATTAAAAATCCCATACATATACACTAGAACTGTGGCATCTCATGGTAGATCGGGCAGACTTAGTATTAAATCTAATATAAATACAATTCACTTGTACTAAGATTTTGAATAAAGATACAAAATAGTCAATTATAACTCAAAGCACAACAAATCTACCAAATAGGGATTAGAGAAGGAGAAAAGAGGAAGATGCAAATCTTCAAAGACATGGCTCCAATTCAAACTTCAAATCAACAAGATATTAGAAAATCTTTCGCGAAGCTGGTGAAAATCGTCAACACTATGCGAATAGCACTGTTAAGTAACTATTCATCCTCACAGTGGTTGACGGGTCATATTACGATCCGTCATTTATGACTGGCCCAGAGAGGCCCGTCACCTATACCAAGTCATAAACGACGGGTCATAACATGATCTGTCACTTATGATTAGTGCAGGAAGGTCTGTCACTTATGATCATATTATAAGTGATGGATATAGTCATTACCCGTCACTCCTATCATATTATGACTCGTCATCTTTTACTTGATATCTATGATGGATCTATACCCTGTCGCAACCTGATGTGATATAAGTGACAGATCGTATAATGATCCGTCACTAAATTATATTTTTTTTTTCGTTTTTCATGTAGTGATAAAATATAACTGGACGAAGGAGAGCTTAGTTTGTGCTTCCATGAGCCGAAAGCATAAATCTGGACAAAAGCCCTTCGCTTTCAGCTAACATTTTTTATTAAAAAAAGGAGTAATTTGATGAAAGATGTAACTAATCTCCATCAACCAGGATTAATGTCCAGGTGCGGTGCGACTCACCAATTGGTTGATCTATAGCTACTGCATCATGCACTACACTACTTAGTCCGCGATTTGGTGGCGATTGAAGTATATATGAGAGTGAGTCTATGCTTTTGGCACAATAATATCGATTGAAAGAGGAAGAGAAAGTTAGATTAATGCATGCAGTTCGTGAACTGTGCTTAACTTTGGCGTCAAATCATGCTTGACAAATAAACTAATTAAAACACGGTTTCCAATTGGTGGTCTTAATTAGTTAGGAGATTTCTAAACGCTTGCGTCATCTCCAACGTATGAAAAAGCGTTCCTGTCGCTTGGTCTTTTCTGCTTTATTAGGCACCGTGGTTGCGTTGTTAAGGTAAGTAACGGACGAGGCTACGTTTGAGTTGAGTGGGAACTGGGGCTCTACTACTGTTGCTGAGGTGTCCCGTACGCCATGTCAGGTGCTTTTTCCCGGTGGAATAAAGCGATCGTTCACATCGATCCTGTGGGCTGTGCGAGGATGACGAGGCGAAAAGGGCCAGCATATTTGATATTTATATATATGCTTCGGTTCAGTTAGCAACAAAAAAATTATGTAGGATTTAAAAAAAAAATCGGTATGAAAGCCGTCAATTATATTAATAGAGCAAGAGAAAAAAATACAAACCGTCACACCTAGCTTGGAGAACACACAATCTACGCTCTGCAGCTCAAAGAGTAACATAACTAGCACAATGCTGAAGCCCTAGCAAATACTATCAAGCACAAAGCACAGACAATCAAGTGAACGACATGCGCTCCACCAAACACACTAAAGCTTCATACTCGGGTACAGCTAGACAATGCGGAGCAACACCATCGTCAGGCTTACGAGAGAAGAATGGAAGCAGCCATACCATAAATCACAAGCTTCACCACGGTTGAAAAACCGTGACGAGCACATATTGCTAGGACCTTTGACCTCAGAAAGGATAGGCAAGAGGCAGTCGCTTAGTTCGATAGCTACGTTGGACGACAGCACAAGCCCCACACAAACCCCTCCATGACGAGGCCCGCAGTCACAGAGTCATCAGAAAAAATTTCTCTGGATGCGTGCTCTAAAACTACGCAACAGCACCAGCGGATGTCCGCCATCTGTCCCGAGAACTAACCTCAAAGCTAACAAGGACACCTCACTGAACTTTCCTTAGCTGAGAGCGAGCTGAGATCACTGAGCGCATGTAGTCGCTCAAGCGCAGCCAGCTGCGCCATGATGGCGTACTACTATAAAACTATCCATATATACCGGCACACTACTTATTAATATCTAATTAGTTGACAGTAATATAGTATCATTGTCGGTTCATAAACCATAAAAAAAATTAACCAATACGATTCATGAATCAGCAGTGATGTAGGGCATCACTACCGACCGATAGCTTGAGCCGATAGTAATACCCTACTATAGCTACACTGCCGAGTGAGAACACCGATTGATAGTGGTACCTAAACTATCACTGCCGGTTCTAGCCACAAACCGGCAGTGATAGTTCGTCAAATATCACTGTTACAAACTGGTGGTGAAACTTGACTATTAATGTCGGTTTGTAATAGATGATAGCTTATCTTAAAATTTCATAAATTTTTTATAGGAAGTTAGATGAGGACAAATTTTATATAAAAATTATAGCACTTGACTATATCTACAACTTTGTAGTTGAAAACTTTTGCATTTGAAGTTATTTAGATGTCAAAATAATCATTTGAATTTTCAAACATAAGAGATTAAAAGGATTACACATACTATTATAATCACTGGTACTTCTGTGATGGGATGGAAATGATGTATTGCGCAAGCTGAGAGCTTCCGAGTTCGAGTCCCATAAACAGCATGGGCGCGAAAAATCATGTCACTTGCGACGACGTAGAAAATGCCGATTTGGGGACGGACTATCATTGCCGACTGAAGGCTTTAGCCAACAGTGATAGTGGCCGGCAATGATAATCCTTTCACTGCTGGTCTCCAAACTAGCAGTGATAGTCGAAGGCTATCACTGCCTGTTGCCCACTGCCGGCTCCAAAACCGGCAATAAAGTTGATTTTGGAGCCGCCAGTGAAACCCATTTCTATAGTAGTGGCATGCTCCTCTAACCCACGCCATCCAGGAGGGATGCCGTCAATGTGCCACCGATGAGGACCGAAGTGACATCCTCGCCGAGCCGGCAACCACTGTCGATGCGTCGCCGATGAGAACCGAAGTGACTCCCCCATCGAGCCAGCAACCACAGTCAACGCACCGCTGGCAAGGAACGTTTGATTTATGTTCCACTGTATTTGCTCACAGCTGCTTGTGTTGTCATCATGAATTAATTCATTAGGTTGTTTTCCTTAAATCTTTCTACCATTTGTTAGTTATAACTTCCATGGATATTCATGCACATCTCCTGTTTGTTGAAATGTCGTCCTTCCCTGATTCTTGTTGGGTGTTGCTAATTGTAACTTCCATGGGTGGTCATGAAAATCCCTACTGTATTAATAAAGACATTACCACCTGAAGTACTTGAATTGGAGATTAAAGCATTCAATCTTCATGCTGGAATTGAACATTACCACCATGTTTCCTCAGTTCTTAGTTTTCCATAAGTTTTCCTTTCTATATGCACTTCCTTTCTATATTTCAGTAGCATTATGCTTTTATAGGCCATTCCAAAAGGAAGCTGGTACTACCCATCCAGAAGATGCAATATTTGTAACTTGAGTGACTATGAGTGGTAGATCATGTTGGTTGCATTAGAAATAGGGGCCATCAGCTTATCTGCCGACCAGAAGGATGTTGGCTTTGCAGTAGGGTTTATTTTCCTGTTCATGCTGTTTCAAAGAAGTATGCAACATCTGTTTACTGACATCTAATATCTATATGAATGGTGCAATTAACTAAAGCTCTCATTTGGTATTACAGGTTATGAGTTTCATCAAACCAATTGCATTTATCAAGGGACTATCTGTGTATCAGTTATGTTGTCTAGGAGGGCATATCTGGCTCGACAGTAGAGGAGCAGGAAGAGGTTGCACAACTACTTTAGTCGTCAAGGTTGGTTTGTGTGACAATACAAAGACCTATCAGTAGCAATTGATCCTTCTAGTTTGGCCAACCAATGCAAACTCCAAATCTGCTGGCCTCAAAGGAGCAGTTTCTCTTGAAAAACTCTGTAATTTTCAGTTGTCAGTTTGACTACAGTAATTTGTTTAGTTTTGTGTTGTAGCCCTTTTGAGCCTGGCAATTGTGTATAGGCTCCACACTTGTATTGTAAACATTCATGTATCATGATTGCAAAAAGCACTAGTTTATACATAAAATGTCTATACTGTCACCAAAACAGTGCAATGGAAAAATTACAATTCATCAAAGGATGCCTACTCCTTAAATATTGCATTATTTGGTAGTTCACAAAAATGTAATTTTCTAGTAGAGGACCATGCTCTGGCATCTTAATCAACTCCAAGTAAAAGACTTGTATATCCTCCTTGGATCAAAGGAGCAACCATGGTTGAAGAATCCCCATACATATTGGCTGAAAAGTTTGGTATTGTAATACTAGCACTGGCGTTTGCATCAAGTGATCCTTGTGCCAAACAAATACAAAATTCTTCATAATAGAATAGAGAGCTACAATACTGAGGAAGTCATTGAGTGTTGCATCGATTACATAAAAGATGTGAAATTGATTGGTGTACATGTATCTTGACATGAGGGGAGATTGTCTGGGATAAGGACCAAAGGAAGAAAAGATTCATCGATCAGGATTACAAAGCAGTAGAAGAAGCACATTTCACCATCTTGCAGCAGCTCAAGATAGTGGAGTCGTACATCGAGAACATCGAAATGAGCTTCACACAGAAAATCAAGGCTGCTCAGATGATTGGATCTTGAAAGAGCACAAGTGTTGCTTCATCACATGGTTCAAGAACCAAAACTTGCTAGATGGTGAATTCGTAGATAAAAAAATGTGAAAATATTGGCTTCTGGCCCATCAAGTTTAGTTACATCATGGCAAGCGTATGACATTAATGAGTATACATTTTATACCAAAGCAAAGGACAAGAAGAGCATAGCCCAAAACAGCGGCTACTATGTATTCATAGATGAAATCTGAGAACTCGACTATGGAGTGAATCTGCAGATCCTTGTCTTTCGGTACAAATGGTTCAAGCACCCAAATGGTGTGACGGTGGACAACTACGTGTTCACACCTGTTGATCTCAACATTGTAGTCCACAAAGATGACTCATGGGTACTCGCTGACCATGTCGTACAAGGTTTCTATATAATCGACCTAAGAGCACATAGTTATTGCTAGAAAACAAAGAATTATCGGAGTTTTGAATGTGGAGGATGAGGAAGAATACAATTAGTTTGATGATGTGTCGTCTTTCGAAGATCCAGAAAAGATCAAACTTATAGAAGCAACCCTTGATAGATTTGTGATGCCCTACATGCATCTTGATGGTGTAGGGAAAACGGTTCAAGAAAAATAGTGTCATATTATGTAACTTAGTTTTCAAAGTGATTTTTATGTTATGCAATTTATTTTAGAATGTGACATTCATGTTATGTAACTTAATTTTCAATGTGATTATATATTGATTCCCAAAAGTAACAAAAATGATAATGTTTCATAAACCTATCAAAAACATATTTAATTTATATCAAGGGCATGTATGAAGTAATAATATGCTTTAATTTACATTTAGGGCAAGTATTAAATATATTCATATAGAATATGTATTAAATACATGTATTTAGGGCATGCTTTAATTTATATTTCTTGGAAAAAAAAAATTTAAAATGATTTACATATAAGTAAACAGCTTGTGAAAATAATTTCCACAAGGGATTTCGTAAGTAAATCACCTGTGGAAATGAATTATATAGATATATATAGATCGCGCAACCCTGGAACCCTAATCCCATTGAAGAGAGAGTAGATAGCTAGGTCGTCAGGCTGCCTAAGTCCCAAAGTGCCGACACCCTCTCCCAATGCCATCTGCCACTGCCAACACCGACGCAGACTGCCACCGCTGATGCCATCCCATAATCAAAGTGACGATGCCCTCTCCCTCCCCAAAGAGGGACCACCCTGCATTACCACTACCCCTGAGGAGGAGCCTCCCTCGCTATTGTCGCCCGCACGGAGGAGCCACCCCGTGTAGCCGCCGTGCTCACCCCCGAGGAGGAGCCGCCCTCGCCGCCATCACCCGCATGGAGGAGGAGCCACCAACTTCGCTGCCGCCCCCGAGGAGGAGCCACCCTTGCTGCCATCACCCCCACGGAGGAGGAGCCGCCTCGAGCCGCCGCTGCCCAAACGCCGACGCCGAGGACCATCTCGTCGTGATAAGTAGCCATCCCCTCATCTCTCTCTATTTATGCAAGGCTGAGCTGTCGTAGCCGGTACTCCGACCGAGCCATGGCCATCGTGCCACCATTGTGTGTGATGCCTGGTGTAAGAAAAAGACAAAACAAAATTGAAAAGCAATGAGCAAATAACTTGGGAGAAATGGTGCTTTGCTGATTTCTCTTACTTACATTTGTCCACAAGACCACAACTGTTAAAGTTCCTAAATATTGCATAAACTCAAAAGTAAAAAAGTCATATGCTTAGGCCATCACAACTTTGATCCGCACATTCTTGTAAATAATGCAAGGTTAAAATAAACATAGCACAAATGAACATAGATAGCAATGTAATCTGTACATATGCACAGCTTGAGAATCAGAGTTGTGACATTTGGTCTTTGATGTTTGGTCTTTGGGGGGGGGGGGGGGGGGACAGAAACTAACATGATAGTTCTTGGTTATCTTCTGTGTGAAAATTGTAAATTGTCATGCCCAAGGGACGGGTTAAGGATTGGGTTCAAGATGTGATCCAATAATTTGTATGTCAAATTTCTGTAGCAAGATTAATTAAGTTGAGATAGATAGGGATATTCCTCTTGTGAACTTTTTCACACATATTTGGTTTGTAGCTATCACTGCCAAGCTCATATTGCATGTATCTCTTTTGGGAGAATTTTTTTTAATATTACATTTTTGTACGAATATTATAGAAATAGTACCAAAAACGAGGTAATTTCAAAAATATTACCTATTCGCCCTACCGTATGGCAAAATCTTGTTTTCACCGTACCGTACGGCGAAAATTGTTGATGTGGCACTGGCATAATAATTTTCGCCAAATCGTACGGCAAAAACTAGCCATGCACCCCAGTGCTGCCGTCGGCACCACGTCAGCAATTTTCGCCATACCATACGGCGAAAATACTATTTTCGCCGCGCGGTAGGGCGAAAACAATATTTCTTCATACGGTAGGGCGAAAACAATATTTCTTCATACGGTAGGGTGAATAGGTATTACTTTTGAAATTTCCTCGTTTTCGGTACTATTTCTGCAATATCCGTACAAAAATGTAATATTAAAAAAATTCTATATTGTTATTGCTCTGAATAATCAATTCTTATGGAGACTTATTGAGCTCCCTTTCTCCCTATTCTGTTGTTTTCACTAGTTACATTTTTTCTAAATTTGTAAGTTGCTATCATTTTATATTGACTAATCAATTGAGCTCTCTGGTTAGTTTTTTTGGAATAAGGCAAAAAAAAACATAGAAAGGGTGGTTCCTTGTATAATAGCAACACTGAAAAGATAAAAAGGGTGGTTCCTTGTATAATTTGCTCATTGCACTTAGTAGTTGTCCTTTCCTTCTCTAAATCTTTTGCCTTTTAGTCAAACAAAATTAGACATAACACATACCTTGATTCCTTTTCTTTCCTCTATTGAGAACACAATATACTACACTTGATCCTAACTTCTCTACTCTTTAATTTGCTGCTTAGTAGTCCTTTGGATGAGTTGATCTTTAATTTCCTCGTAATAGTACCTTAATTCCTTTTCTTTCCTCTATTGAGAACATAACATACTACACTTGATCCTAACTTCTCTACTCTTCAATTTGCTGCTTAGTAGTCATTTGCATGAGTTGATCTTTAATTTCCTCATAACGGCTTCGGTCCATAACGAATACCTAGCTTACATTGACATACCAAAGTCACAAGAACATTTTTTTTCTCATCATATTTCCTAGAACAATGCATGAAGCCAAAACAGCATCCATGACAATTGAATATTCAGGGCTACCCTGCATTGATGTTTATACCTTACTCTAGGTTTCACATACATATGTGATAATCATTTTATGATCTAAAATCATTTTTTGAGATATAATTTCAGTAACCCGTCCACTGTGTTGTTTTCTATGCAAACAATAATCTAGTTGGTTGATTAAGTACCATGTGACAGAATAGGATAATAATCTCTAAGAAACCAAAAGCATAGAGAATGCTCACACTACAGAGTTCCCTAGCATAAGATGAGGCGGATGCAAGCAAGAAGTCAGATAGGAGCCCAAGCCCACACTCGTCCTCCTCCTCTGACAGTAGTGAAAGTGAGAGCTCGTATCACAGCCCGAGCCATGTTCCGTGCGAGCGGAAGAGCCGACGTCGGGAAAGTAGCCCCAACTATGATCTCGCTGAAGAGGTATTGAGATGAGTCAATGCATTTTATACGTCTTAAATGAATTTATTTTTTCATGTCAACTCCCCTTGTTTTCTCTCTAGAGGGTAAGGTGCAAAGATCTCCACATCAATCATCTACGCCACAACCTTCCACTCCCTCGATGCTCAAAACTTCAGGTCCCTCTAAGGGTACGCTGAAACGAAGACACAGTGAGTGAAGCAGAAACAAGTTGCCATCCAACACTAATACAATAACACAAGTCAATGTTGAAGGGGAACCTGTTGCACATTGTGAGGCTTGTGTCAAATTCCGCAACAGTTACTGATTTCTTGTCAAGGAGTACGTCCCAATCACATTAACTAATTGACAGTTGGTACCAGATGAGACAAAGGAGTTCTTGTGGCCAACATTGCATAAAAGCATCCAATTCCCTTCAGGAACAGAGGAATCCACCAAATACAATGCGTTGAAAACAATGGGAAAGAGCTCCCGGGGCTGAAAGAGTGAGCTGAATAAGGACTTCGTGAAGAAGAACATGGTACCTTTCAATAAATACAGAAAAATTACGTTATACCAATGGGTAGAGTTTGTTAGGCAGAAGACCACACCTGAAGCCATCAAATTGGGTGAATTGTTCAAGAACCTTGCGAAGAAGAACAAGTATCATCATCACCTAGGCTCGGCTGGGTACGGCTCCAAAATTTCTGAATGGAAGAGGCAAGAAGAAGAGGTTGCTCGGGCTAGGAAACCTAACCCATTGGAAAATTGTGATGAGCGAAGCAGGAACTGGGTCTACACTTGGTTAGAACGAAGCGAGTATGAGGACTTAGCCTTCAAAAGCCCTGAGACAATGAAAGTAACCCGGACTATTCAAGAGATCGCTAACGAAGGGTCTTTAGAGCCTGACAGGGAGAATGACCTACTTACCAAGGCCCTAGGGAACAGGGGACACCCAGGTCGCACTCAAGGAATTGGATCAAAAGTGGGCTAAAAGTATGGGTTCCCAAACACCGTGGGCCAGTACAAGACCTGTAATAGATATAAGAATACCCTAAAAGACAAGATACAAGAATATGTTAAGGTCCAGTTCATAAAAATGTGGAATGAAAAGGAGAAGTAAATGACAGCATTAATGATGATAGAGTAACCAACCAGCCTAAGCTTTCGAAGTAGCGTCAGGTCCATACAAGTCGATAACCAGAGATATCTTGTGATGATATCACAGAGGCTACCCTTGCATGCTATATGTTCCAGTCGGCAAGGGAGACTTCATTGTTGAGGCTGTTATGGGCCAGGCCACTTCAGGCCGTGTGTTTCACAATCAAGACATTCTGGCCAATGCCAAGGTACAAGTGGACTCCATATAGCTACTTTTCATGAAATATAAGTTAGACATCAGTACACCTAAGGGTATCAAGATTCTCGATGAGGTTGTTGGAAACTTCATTATGTGGCCCAGACGAGATATCATCTTTAACCGTCAACAGTCAAAATTGTCGGTGTCACGACCGCCCCCATGCCCAGCATCTTGCCTTAGGCACCTTCGCCCCCCGCGCCTAGTCTTTCTGCCTGCGGCACCTTCGCCCCTGTGCCCAGCATCATCTCTGCATCCGGCACCTTTGCCTGAGCATCCAGCACATTTGCTTGCTCATGCATCTTCACCTCGTGCTTCACCATATGCGACTCCAGCACCTCTGCCTCCAACGTCTGCGTCTCCGGCACCTTCACCTAAGTATCGAAGAGTCCCTATCATGGTTACCCCATACATAAAGACTTTATCATCTTCGGTGAAGATGTGGCTTTTATCCTCCAAAGCAAAGGCATCATCCGCTTAGGAATCTCCAGCGAAGGGCAATATCGAGAAAGAGACTAGCAAAACACTGAGTACCCCTTAGTTGGATTTCCTTCCTAAACCGGATGTTCCTGAGATATATGAGAATGCCAAGTCATTTCTACCCTTGTTTTAACTCCAAGATGGTCCATGGGCGATGAGGAGATTCCACAAATGGTATATAAGGGCATGTCGCGCATGATCCTAGAAAATCACGACTAATGTCCCCGCTAACATTTTTCTAAGCAGAGACTCCTACCTCATAGTGGATTTTAAGGACATGCATGTTTTGTTCCACCATGACAAACTCGACATCAATCTCATAAGTGTGTG
Source organism: Phragmites australis (assembly GCF_958298935.1). Lineage (NCBI taxonomy): Eukaryota > Viridiplantae > Streptophyta > Magnoliopsida > Poales > Poaceae > Phragmites > Phragmites australis. The sequence goes on from NC_084931.1 coordinate 6,000,315, forward strand.
ATGCCTGTAAGTGCATACAACCTCCTCCTATATTCATATATCTACCAATATATGGTATAGAAGCTAATGACTAATGATTTTTTCTGTATAATGCAATTTAACAATGCAGAAAAGATGACGTTACCAGTCGGATTGCTTAATCTACAACGAATTTCCCAAATTAACATAGTCATGAAGTTGAGAAAAGATGCCCTATAGATTATGGGGAAGATGAACAGGGAGAAAGTAAGAGTTATAAAAGAAATGATCAAATCACGCAGGCTTGATATATTGATCTACACATGAAGGACTATGCTAGAAATACAAGACAAAGACTACATCATGGTCCCCTACAACTTTAAGTAAGTTTGATATGTCAATTGGTCCGAAAAGTTTATTTTGCACCTAAATTAATTGGTCGATAAAGAACCTAACATAAGTATTCATATAGTGACCACTTTATTTATATAATATTAATGCTAAAGTGGAGCAGACTCGTGATCCTTGACTCAGCCGATCTCGTCTAATCATCCTACCAAGATCTCCTCGACGTTATACAGATGTAAAAAAAATCTCCATACATAAAATCCTTATAAATTATTTATGAATTGATAATTACTTCTTGACATTCGAATAGGGTCTACAAGTGGTACGTACTGAAAGGTGGGAGACACGATACGGCCAAGTCGGCTGAGATGGCGGTCCGTACACACTTTTCGGTAATAAAACACATCTAATGTTTGTATCTCACTATTTATGACAAACAATCTTATTGAACTAACGAATACGTTGCATTGTTATTTGAAGTGCCACAAGAAAAGTTTCGACATCGTTCTTTGTGGATACTATGTTTGCAGTTTCTTAGGATAAACGGGAGGTACAGAACGAACCCTGATGATGTAAGTCATCATTGAGCTAGCACATTCTTATTTGCTTTTGTTTTCGTTGTCAGTAGTATTTTAACTCTTTTAGTTGTGTTTTCATTGTTGGCACAAAGGATCGATAGTACTAACACCTCGCTTAAAGATGAATATATCCAAAACGTCCAACATGACATGTACCGGTTCATCATGCACGATGTCATCCACAAAAGTGGCAGGTTCTTTGACCATGAAGGTGAATTGGCTAGCCATCTGAGGCTTGTGAGTGGGAGAGGAAGGACTTTTAGTAATATTAGTTGAGTTATTGTTGTAATTGTGTTGAATATTAGATTGTGATGAATATTGTCTTCGATGTAAATATTGTGTTGAAATCTGATGTGTTGAAAATATGTGTTCAAATGCTTTGAAATCTATGATGTTAATCTATCTTGAAAATCTGTGTTGAAATCTCGAGGGAATATAATATGTGTATATTATGAATTTAGATTGAAATACATACTACAGACAGGTCCTTATGTCTCCCGCATGTGTTATTCTATCTATCAGACGGATACTAAAATATATCGTATATGAAAAACTATTTTTATAGACAGATCACTTAAGTAACTGCCTATAAAAATAGGTTTTCACATGCGATTTGTTAAGATAATCGTCTGCGAAAATAGGTTTTTATAAGCGGTTTGTTAAGAGAATTGTCTGTAAAAATTTTATATTTTTATAGACTTTCGATCACAAATAGATGCACTAAATGATTATGAAAACGGGTTACCACTTACCTGTAAATAGTTTTTTAAGTAGTGTGACAACTGTCTGACGGTTGCATATGCCCGTTGGGCGGTAAACACCCGTTTGAGAGGAATACCTCTGAACAGATATGATCAATCTATCTATTTATCTTTATTTATATATATATATATCAAACATCAATCAATAAGAAAGTAATTCGAATACATTTGTTCCTTTGTTCAATACATTCCTACTCTAAATCCACGGACCAGCCGGTACTAGTGTGCTGTAGTAGCTAACTAAGCGCTGCACACGGTGTATACGCGCTCGGCGCGATGCTGGACTGCAATAATTTAGAAAGCATTGGCGACGTGGAGGTACGAGTACTATGCCTGTTGACGCGGCGACACTTGACACCCAGAAACCGCCCTCGGTACCAGGTGACGCGGCCGGCGCAGAGGATCCGAGCCGCTGGCGCCAAGGCAGACAGGGCCGGCGCATCCGGCCCGTGGGGTTCTCCGAGATCGTGAGCCGTGACGTGCGCGCCCGGGCTCCCCGGAACAGCGACGTCAACGGACGCCCCGCGCGCCACGTGGCCCGCACCGTGCTCCGCAGGCGGGGCCCACGGCCATGCACTCCAGTCCTGGAGGCGCGGGTGCGTCGCCACGTCAAGGCGGGTCCGCCGAGCAGTGACGACGAGAGAAAGGCGTCGCCCCGCTTACCGCTGCGGATTGCTTCAAATTCCAATCGTCCCGACTCTTTTTTTTTTCTTCTTCCTATTACAAGACGCGCGCGCATCGCACACACTCGCGAGCGCGCCAACAGTTAATATGGTGCTTTCAATTATTGCAAAAATATTCACCTCAAAATGATAAATCATATTGGAAATTTAAGCATTAAGCTCATTTCTAATTATTCCGCAGAAAGCTAACCACGCGGGAACACCTAAGTGCGCATAGAAGTAGCCCTATCTTCACGAGGTAGGAATTAGCTAAATAAAGATGATTAAAGTGTGCGGCATGACGAAAGCGGTAGCGAGCAAACGAGTACCTAACGAGTAGTTTTGTGTCATCATATAGTTTGTTTTTTTTCATAGTTTAAGTGAGAGTGAATCCTTAGTTCATTTTTTTTAATTTAGATTGCTTCAATAATTTAAAAATATACAAAATTTACATCCCTGTAAAGCATTGATCATGGAGGTGAAATTGTGGCGCGGCCTAGTCTAGAACTTTTGTTATAGTCGCTTGAAGATTGGACATTACTGTTATAAGTTTGTAACTGAAGACAACAACTAGACCCATGCAGTTCAAAGAGACCACAACAACGACTTCACTTCATGAACGGTAATGTATAGCCTCAACACATTCTCGATCTTAATTTAGTATAACCTATTTTTTTTTGTAAATGCTACATATCGGTGTGCCTTCATTACAAGCAATTCTCTGTAGCTAGTTCCACTGCTGATTCAAACTTCTCCATGTCATAAGAGGTTTCACATCTTTGATAGGAAACAATAGAATCCGAACTAACATCCCATTTGAAACGTGATATTTCTATAGAATTTATACAGTAAGTACATTAGTTCTTGTGAAATTCCTGCATTCTAATAGGGCCTAATATTCCGATAATTCATTTTGCACTCGGTTTGCAGTCCTTAGTAGTATTCTTGTACCCCAAGGACCATGATGAAAAAGTTCAATTTACAATTGTAACTTTCCATTCAATAATTGCTCTGCTTTCCTTCCCCCATCTTACCCCACCATCAGGGTTTTAATTTCGTTTAACAAATTTTTTTCATTCATCATCTAAAAGACCGAAATCTTTTCAAAATTTTAGTCATTTTTTATCATCTTCTTTATAGGTCTTATATATCAATAAAAAATTCTAAAAATCTCTCCAAATTTCTCAAAATTAATAAAATTTCATCGATATTTTAATCCTACCCACCACGTCAGCCAACTAGCTGCTAAGCTGTCCCTTCCCGTCCAGCCACGTGACGTCATCTCGGGCCCACCATTCCCCGTCACCTTCCGCCTGACGTCACGCCCCCATGTGCGCCACCTCCTATATATATATGCCTCTCCCAGCCGGATCTTGACGGCGACCACACTACCCAGCCACATGACGCCGTTAACTAGCAGCTCGTTAACTACGCGGCACACGCCTCCGCTCCAAGTCTCTTCCACCCCAACCAACACTGCGACACGCGCGCATCTCCACATGCAGGGAGGAGGAGGAGGAGGCGTGAGCTGCGCTGTGGCCGGCGAGGCGCCGTCGCCTGGGGGAGTCCACCTCCGTGTCGGCGGCGGGCTGCTGGGCCTGACCATCGACCCGGCGGGCGACGTGGAGGCCCCCGAGGAGCGCATCGGGCGGCTGGTCCGCGAGAGCCCCGTGGTGATCTTCGCGCGGCGCGGGTGCTGCATGTGCCACGTGATGCGGCGGCTGCTGGAGGCCGTGGGCACGCACGCCACCGTCATCGAGCTGGAGGAGGCCGCAGAGGAGGCCGCGGCGTCGGCGGCCGCCGCCGCCGCGGTGCCAGCGCTGTTCGTCGGCGGCGCGCCCGTGGGCGGGCTCGACGGGCTCATGGGGCTCCACCTCAGCGGCCTCCTCGTCCCGCGCCTCAGGGAGGTCGGCGCGCTCTGCGGCTAGCTAGCGATCGAGGCCGTACGTCGCCGGCCCCGGCCGGGCACGATGGGGCGCGTCAGTCGTCGAGGTCTGTAGATACACGGGTACGTTCGCTACTTCATTTCGAGAAAGCTGAGGGGCTCCGGTGTAAAATGGCCTGTGACGTTAATAAGACGTCGTTGTTGTATTTGACTACTTGTGCTTCGCGTCGTTTTCCTACCCGACTGGTGGGGCTCGGGTGACAGCGTTGGGTCAATGAGAGGGCCTTTGTGAGAAATGTCTGGGTCTAAATGTAATTAATACTTTTGTCCTACAGCCGTGGCCTAGTTTCCTCTCTCTTGTCCTCCTGCTGCGTCTGTCAGGTACGTTACGCATGCAGCTACTTCCTCTCGCTCCTCTTTGGTGTTTCGTTTGATCGATCAATCTGCAAGAGAAAAAAAATTAAAAACTGAAATAAAAAAAGGAAAAGTGTACATTTTTTTGGAAATGGGCTGGATTATATTAAAAGTGAGGAACAGTGTCACTCCATTTTACATAAGGACCTTGAACAAAGAAAAAATACAAAGAAGACCACATCCACATAGGTCCGCATCTTCTACAACTTCGTTTGCCGATGCCGCACATCGACACCAGAACCGAAGCAATCTCCACCTATCAAAGTCGACAAGGGGCTCCCAACCTTAGAAGATGCCGCATCAGTCAACGCCTCGGACAACCAGGATGCATATAGACTATTGAAAGAACATCGATGACCCGCACACCAATGAAGATAGAGGACGACAAAAGGCTGACGCCGCCACCAACATCAAAAGAGATGGCCTTACAAAGCATCTGCGGCTGTCGGCTCACCGCCAGCAACCCGGACAAACAACCCAGCAACGGGGCACCGAAGATTTCCAACCCAACTGCAAACAAAAGGAGACAAATTGACCTCATAGCCTTACCAGAGAGAATCTCATTGGACCAACCACAAGACATGTCGTCGGTGATGAAACTATTGAAAAAAGGCCAAAGAAGACAGTGACCTTCAAGGATCTAATCATCCAAAGAAAACAGATATCTAAACCCAGATCTATACCTAAACTAACTATAAACTAACCTACCCGCTGCGGCCAGCATCGATCCATCGAAACTCCAGCACCACCGACGCTGGAGAGGGCGCCAGGGTCGGAGTTCGGCAAGATTAACGTCAGGATCCCGAATAGCTTTAGGATACGCCTGTGGCTACTATAGCAGGAGATAAGAACGTCATTGCATCTGTGCATGTAGTTGAAGGGGACTATGCTTGCATGTATGTGACGGAGGCAAGATATGGTATTAAAACTGGAGGCAAGATAAGGCATTAAAACCGTAGGCGTCACCTGAAAGATCATGAAGGCGGAGCTAGCTGCCGCTACAAATTAAAAAATTTAATTTCATAAACATGAAATACGAACTTTTATTTTCTATCCAACAGAAAGATAATTACCACACCCGTGCTGTTAATTGCTCCCGCGATTTTACCGTGCGTGGTTGAGAGCATTAAGATGCATGGTTGCAGAGAATTCAAGAGCTAATCCTTCTGCTCGAGAGAAAATATAATTACGTCGTCAGTAATTACTACATCCGTTTATAAATAACTGACACTTTTAATTCTACTATTCAATGTTTAACAGTCGTCTTTTCTATTAATATTTATGCTTGCCAGAAATTAATATAAGACATGCCTAACATATTTTCTACACTTCTGACTGGCGTTCAATGGAGTATATTGTTCAGTGCAGTCGTTGCTTTCCCGTGATGGAGACGCAAGGGACGGGGAGAAGATAGTTGGACGTGGATGCGAGCATGGCAACTTGGCATGGCAGGATGTGCAGTGCGTGCTCGACCCGGACGGCCGCCGCACGCACGCGCGCGCGTGCTGGCAGCGAAGTACGTTAAGTTCCCGGCGCCGCGCGCGTGCCGGCAAAGGAATACGTTAAGTTCCCGGCGCCCGGGGGCATGTAAAACGGGTTAAACTTTGTCTGTTCGTGCGCATGGGATCCATGGGACTATGGCAGCGATCTACTTGCATGCAGAGAAAGAGAGACAGACAGACAGAGAGAGAAGTTGCTTAGTTAAGCTGCCCGAGAAAAATCAGCCACACATGTTTGTACGCTTACCTGTGGCCGCATCTAGATTAATTCCTCGAACAGGAGCTTTGGCGAGTACGTAGTGGCGCGCTGCATATGGACAACGTCGAGTCAGAGTCTCTGTGTGCCCTAGCAGCCGCGTATGTACCGCTACTTGAAAAACAGTCGTTACTCAGGATAATAATAACGGAGTGTAATTATGACTCATCATTATATTAGAAAATCTGAAGTTTCCTAATTGAATGTGGGTCCGCTCGATCTTTTTAAAAGATTCGATTATATCTCTTACGGGTTTTTACACTATATATACGGAGCAATACCTCTCGTTATAAACACAGATGAATAAAGAAGAAAAAATCATTTCCCCTACATTGTGTCTTTTTTTTTTAATTGTTCTATTGAGGGATCGCTAGACTACACCCGGTAGCGGCCGTTTCTCAACAAGTTATCAGCACGAAGCTTTGCCGAAGACCAAGCTAGAGGAACGGATCTATTTCCTTTGTACTACTTCCGATCTGCACGGCATCGACTCTTCGTCAAGCCGGCAGGCGCTACTCGCTCGTGTGGCGATGAAGTCGACGAGATGGATGTGCAGTGGTGTCTTGCTTCTGGCGTGCATGTGCGTGCGCATGTGGGAGACCTGTAGATCGAGCCTGTACGTGGCAGGAGCCGAGCCCAACCCCACGACGAATCACACGCGCAGACGCAGAGGGGATTAGATGGGATTCGGATTGATTGCTGCCTGCCTGCCCGCCCGCCCGTGGATGGAGCCGTGCAGAGGTTCCTCCTGCTAGCCATGCACAAATGCATCGGGCGGCTACATGCATGCGCCACGAGAAGCAAGCCCCTGCATCTACCCATGCATGAAGGAACGACAAGAATATTCAACCAACTTTGCTGATCTCGCCGTCATTCGTTTTTGACATCGTCGTCAAGCGGGCATGTCATGGCCTAGCCTATATGCCCTACGCGGCATGAATTATTCGTAAAAATTGAAAGGTACGATCGATTCGGTACGTATTCTTGCAACTAGTGTTTTTGCTTCGTATCTGTACATATGCGTGATAGCATGAACAGTAATATGAACAGTAGCATGGATTGCAATTCGGGTGCGTAGCAATGAACAGTATCATGATTGCAATGACACTGCGTTGCCGCTCTGGTGGGGCCCCATCTACCACCACGCCACCGGCCGTCTCTCTTCACAGATCGAAAGAAAAAGGAATTGCACGGCACCTCACCGGCATGAAGCCGGTAGCCTCCCCATCGATGCTCGTCGCACCACCACCACGCCGCCAGCCAGAATCTGGCGATCGTCCCCCTGCACAACGACGTGGTGGCTCGATGGTCACCGCTAAAAATCGAAAGGGGAAAAAGGGGGGAGGAGGTATACCGCTAGCATGAAAGCAGGCGACCTTTTATCATCCACGTCGCCTGAAATGGTGCCACCACCGCCACGCCGATCGACTACAGCCCGTTGCTCGTCGTGTGCCTGAAGTCGTTGGGCCACCGTAGCCCCTGTAGATCCGTCGGGTTGCCCACAAGCAGTTGGGCCGCCGCCCGAAATGGCATCGCCGCGTCGCAGCCAACCGCTCGCGCGCCAGCAGCCGCCACCCCTTGAGAAGGAAAGGCCGTTTTGGGTTGGGTCGGCCGGCCAGAATAAGAAGAGAAAAGAAAAAGGGAGAAGCTACATTGACCAGCTAGAAAGAATATGAAAGGGCCAAATAGAAAAGAAAAAGGGCACGCAGAAATTTTGTAAACTAGACCCTGTGGTTTATGAAAATTACGTGGCTGCTCCTTCCTTGCCTGAAAATAAATCCGACACGAAGGCCGCTGACACCTCTCCTAAGCCGTTGGACGAGATGAGGCTCCTAACAAATGTCTGGTCAATCTCAACTATGAAAGAATCAAAGCTCCAGGAACATGAGACCGAAGGAATCATTCCTTCTTGTGAGCTGACCAACTGGAGGCCAGCGACAGGTAAAGAATTCCCCTCCTGTAAATTTGATCATGAAATTACAGTGTTTGAGTCATTTTTCTGATGTGGTTTCAATGTCCCCCCTTCCAAGTTCTTTCTCACCATACTTGACTGCTACCAATCGAGTTTCACCATCTGAACACAAACTCAATTACCATGCTTAGTGTGTTTGTCCACCTGTGTAAAGCCTTCCTCGGTATCGTGTCGAGCTTGAATTTGTTCAAATACTTTTATTATCTGAAGAGGAACACTGAAAATAAATGTGTCATAGGTTGTAGTTTCTAGCTATGGAATGGAATGAGAAAAATTCTATATCCCAGATTCACTAAACTCCTCCTGGCAAAAAGATTAGAAAAAAAATTGGTTATACATCTCCAACCCTGATCTAGTCAGTTCTCCCTTAGTTTATAATAGCCTTCATCCCCAGCCAAATCCATCCTGGTCAAAGAAGCACCGTGAGTTCGATCATACTGCCTATTACATCATGAGGATTGGCGAACTTAGGCAAAGTGGTTTAACCGGGTAGCATATAGCCAAAGACTTCATTAATCGAAGGTCCAGCCCCTTGAAAGCGCGGGATCACTTTGCCTGATGATGACAGCTCCCAGGATGTGGTTAGATGTAAGATTTATATAGCATTTTGTTGCTTCTTGTGTCGTAGTCGAGCTCTTTTGAGTGACTCTTTCTTCTTTTTTCTTCGTAGCGTTGTCCCTGCAAGACAGTGTTGCTCGACTGAGCAAGCTATTTGTTGAAGAGGCACAACCATGCTCCATTCAGCCCTATTATCTCATGAATCCTTGACCACCGATGAGAATTTTCCTGATTGAAGAAATAGTATTGATTATTGCTTGTTTGACATGATTCATCTTTTTGTTTCCAAGCTCCAATCTTTTGCCATGAGGACAACATCCCCACGACTGTGGTCTTTGTGCTCGAGGACACCTCCTCCTCCGACGCTAATTATAAGCAAGGCCCTCATCCCACAACCAACATTATTGTAGAAGAAGCTAAAGCCAAGGGGAAAACACCGGCCAATCGAGGTGATGAAGGGTCTCCTCAAACTAGGAGATCGTCCTTGCCATCTGATTCGCCACTCTCAAGTGCACGCAAAGGAGAAGTCAATTAATATTGAAATCAAGTCTTCATGTAATCATTATCCAACAACTGCTCCAGTTATCCAGTATATACCAACTGATGCTCGGTCGATGTGGGTGACCTTTCTTACAGGGGGCAGCCAGAGCGTCTGTTCGATTACCTCTTCGAACAACTGACGCGCATGATGACTCGTGGTAAGAGAGGTAACTCATATCAAGTTGCCACCCCTTATGCTTGTCATTCTTCTAAGGATTTTCTCAATAAGTCCAGAATGATGATGACTTATTATGGGCTAGTTTTTTTCAAGCAATGGGTTCCTTGGCTTCATCTGACCCCCAAGTCATCTTTTTGGCGCAACCAGTCCTTACCGCCAGTGTGATGAAGAAGAAAATATTGATCAAGAGGAAGAATTTAGACATCCTTTCAAGCATTCTGGTTACCAAAAGGTTTATTTTGAACATTTATCTTAACTTGCAGCCTTCCTTTCCATTCCTTATACTGTCAATCCCATGTCGCCACGTATGAAGGAATCGAAGGAGTAGACGGCAAGCAGCTTGGCCGGTCAGTTGGTTCTAGCATCCCCCATTGCACTGCCTTCACCTTCTTGAGCAAATCAACCTCCTGCTAATGCATCTGAACAAAGCTCAAAGATCAACACAGCCGAGGCCCTGGCGACAATGCCAACTATTGACCACTTGGCAATGATAGAAGCTTATATCAAGGCTACAAGCTCCTAGGTAGCTGCCGCCAAAGCTCATTATTCGGCAATCGACCAGAATGTCCTTAAGGAGAAGGATGTTTTGCTAGCCACGTACCAAGAAAGGATTAATGGTCAGTTTACTCAGATCATTATTGTATAATTCCCTCATTGGGCAACCAATGATTAATTATTCTTGTTTGCTTTTCCAGATCTCGAAGGCAGCTTGAGGAACAGAAACATTGTTCTCGATGATGCGATGAAAGTTATCATGATGAAGGATAAATACCTAGAAGACCTCAGAGGTGCTTTGAAGAAAGCAAAAACTGATTGGAACACTACGGTTACAGGGCTTCAAAAGCTAAGGGATCGAACCCTCGACTACACGAACCAGTCAGCTTCCATCAGTGCCAAAACAATGCTTGGTCTCCTAAAGAGCTATAACCCGAAACTCGACACATCGGTGGTGACGGAGGGGTTCGAGTGCTCTGCAGAGGAGGCAGCAAATATTATTCAAAGCATCAGGCCTCTGATCCCTACCTTCGTCGAGTTTTTAGCTCTTAGGCTGCCTGATGACGAGAGCGAGGGCAGTCCTTCTAACGTATTTCCTGATAGTTTTTGACTCGAAACATTTGAAATTTGTCGTGTGATTGAGAGTTATATGTAATAGTACTGCTATTTTGCATGTCTAGCAATGTTGTTGCCTACTATTTCCTTGTCGTTGAAATAGAGTTAGCATAAGTAAATGCAATATTGATTAGTACATGTTGTACCCATCCTCAGAAGTGGCTAATTGCATGTTCATTGATACCTGAATGTTAACCTAGACACACTATTACATGCATTGGCCCTCGAATAGACACTCAAAGTAGTTGAAAGAGTAAGAATAAAAACACTAGTGCAAAACTAGAAGAAAGAAATAACATGATGATTTTTACAAACTTGCACCGACTTGCGTATTTAACCAGCACATGAACATGAACTCGATAGAGATAACACATACGGGACCGACTAGAACTTCATAACCATATGGGTAGTTAGGCGTGAGATGTTTTACGATCTCTAATATTGTTATGCCTTATGAGGTGTAGCTGTTTGTCATCGACCCAAAACATACCTCCGTTGGTTCTTTCCACAGTAGCCGACGCATAGCCAAATAAACTTTTACAAAAAGATATGTTTTTTACGAAATATGGCATTACTATGTAGCCCCTGACTCTCTGGTCGAGGATAAGATTTCCCGATCAGAGAGTAAGAAAGAATGTACATGTACCATAAAAAAATTATGATGTAGCCCCGACTCTCTGCTCGATAATTGGATCGAGTGGAGAGTAAAGTTATAGCATCGAAAGTATGCGATGTAGCCCCCGACTCTCTGCTTATGTGATAATAAAGATAGAGAGTAGAGTTGTAGCATCAAAATGAATACCCGACGTGACCCCTGACTCTTCACTCAATGGATGGATTGACTAGAAAGCAGAGCATAAGTGCTGACATTATGCGATGTAGCCCCTAGCTTTCTAGTCGATGTGATAACCAAAATAGAAAGTAGAACACAAGAATGGAAAAATGTATGATGTATCCCCTGACTCTCTACTCGATAACTGGATCGAGTTGAGAGTAGAGCATAAGCATCGACTCACTACCTTCGACCATATGCTCAAAGATGTAAACCTACGAGCCTATGGCTATACTTATGTCATGACCATCGAATGAATTTGAACAGTTCAATAGGTGGACTTTAAAAATCCACTCCTATTCGTGCTCATTTTCACCGCAACCCTTGATTAGACATTCCATAATGACACACCATCCCACCACAAAATGATTGGATCTGCCATAATTTCCCAGTGACATCTCAGCTTCTACCTAACACACAACTGAGGCGACCTCGAAATTCCAATCAGCATTATCCGATCTTGATAGTTCCGTTTCCACAGTCTGACCCATTCCCACAACTATAAATATGAGGGACCCGAGGTCATTTGTTTTTCACCTCATATCCTCCCATCTTCCTTGCGTATTTTTTAGTTATGCCTATAGATCCTGAGACCATGGCCTCCACTCCACCGCCGTCTCCCAGATGGGGTGGCATTCATGTCATTGATACATACGGGAAAATGAGGAAGTAGAATCTCTCTCCCCAAAGCCTCTCGTCATGGTTCTGTCGGGAGTCATCATCGTCTCCTCTGACGAGGAGGAGTCGAGTGAGGAGGATAGGGGAAGAAGGTGCAGAAATTCAATGGGAGGTCGTCGAACCTTAACTTGGCACCTCCGGCGCTTCCTCGACGTCGATGCCGTGGACTAACAAGCGCAGGTGATGGGATGGTGACGTCCTAAGAGGGGGTGAATTAGGACGCTTATAACTATTTTGGCTCCAAAAATAATGCAAGATCAACCTATATAAATTTCTATCTCAATGTGCTCTAGGTTTATCTAGTGTGTCTACTCTACCGATCAAAGAACTTGCAACAAATCTAAGAAGGTAAATTGCAAAAATGTAAATATAGAAACGTAAATAAAGTAGAGAGAGCAAACTTGGCACAAGGATTTTTTCTGTGGTATCAATGACATGAATGCCACCCCTAGTCCACGTTGGAGGTCCACAAAGGATATGCTCCCGATCGGCACCCGGTCATGGCTCTTGAGCCACCAAGTCACAAAGACAAGGCCTTCACCCGGATGACCACTAAGCCACCAAGGCAAGGTCTCACCACTAGCCTCTCTTCCAGTTCCTTGCCATCGTGATCACTTCGGAGCTTGAGCCACCAAGGCAAGGGTCTCTGCGTCCCCATACAATCGCCTTGCCACCACTTCACACCAAGTTGGAGGGTCAACAAGCTTACTGGTAAGTCATCAAGACTCCAAGATGTCGGCGTACCACTTGGTACAAGATTGGATCACTCTGTGATCCACTCTCTAGGTAGCAATTACCTAGCAACACTCTCTCTAGGCCTATAAGCACTAAACACTCTCTAATCTTGTGCTTAATCGCTTTGGATGATCACTTTAAGTACATCAGTAGGTTGGATGTCTTTTCAGGTGTACATAAACTTCTTTGGACTCCAGCATATTCAAATGGCCAAGTGGTGGGTATTTATAGCTTCAAACTCACGCATTAGCTGTTAACTCAATGGCTCTGAAAAGTTGTTAACACTGGATGATCCAGTGAGAACAAGAGTACACCAGATCATTCGGTGAGAACACTCTCACAAACTAGCCGTTAAAACCCCACTCAAGCCTCTTTGAACACCGGACACACTGGTGTATACTTCATCTTCATCACTGGACTATCCGGTGAGTTATCCTAAGCCATTCGAACTTTTTCTTCTTCTCTGTGTAAATTGCTCTGGTGTATGCATCCGGTGCACATCACTCCATCACTGGACTATCCGGTGCGTTCACTTCAGCCAATCGAGCCAATGCAACCCTCTCTAGAAATAATGCTCTGGTGTGCACAACCTTCATCACCGGACCATCCGTTGCATTGAATTTCATTCTGCCTCATTGCACTGTTCATAAGCTGGACCATCCGATGGGTTAAACCTTTGATCTTCAGCGGCTGCATCCTTCTCTGGTAATAATGCTCCGAAGCATTCACCCTTCTCAACACCGGACCATCTGGTGGGTTGAGCCTTGTCTTCTTTTCTCTGGAAATGCTCCGGTGCAACTCCCACTGATCACCGAACTATGCGGTGAGGCTTAACCTTCATTCTTCAGCACAGCTCCTTCTCTGGAAGAATTGCTCAGGTGAACACTCTGCTCAAACACCTGACCTTCTGGTGAGGTCTTCAGGTCTCTCTCCCATTTGACAAATATACTTCGGTGAGTTCAAACACCAAGAGCACTGGATCATCTAGTGAGGCAAACCTTCCTGAGACTTCTGCAATTTAGTCTAACTTCGTCCCGGCTGCGGTGGCTTCTTCATGTATTGCGTCCATGAGACCTACTAACATATATTGTTGACAAACATATTAGCCCCATCGATTATGTTTTCATTAATCACTAAAATCACAATCATAGTTTAATGGGACTATTTTCGCTACAATCTCCCCCTTTTTGGTGATTGATGACAATACAACCAAAGCAAGTGGCAAATAATAAATGATACCAATTCTAAAGATCATAAGCTAGCACGAAGTCTTACTTCATTGCTTGGATGCATGTTCTTACCACTTAATCCCCCTTGTTGTGGCTCTCTTTTTCTCCATTGCCACTATCTCCCTTGAACGACCTATGCAAGACCTTCTCTTTTGCCAATCTAGATGCCTAGCATCTTTTCTTCTCTCCCTTTACCAATGTCAGCATTCCTAGATATCTTGCTTGTTGCTACAATCTCCTCACATTATTCATCTTGCTTTGGTCGTCAAACATCTCCCCATTTATCAATAATCTCCCAAAACAGGTTGTAAACACATGTTGGACTCAAGGAAAAAACTTTAGAGCATATGAGAGAGAGCTTCATAAATCATGATCCAATAAAAAGATACCAATTATATGTATATCACTAAAAATGAATGATACTAATTGTAGGCTGTAAAAGCACATGGATCATAATTTATGAAACTCACATAATACACTACTAGAAAACATAGCTTTGGCAACACATTCCTATAACACATTGAAAAATGTGTTACAAAGGAATATTGCAGCAACACGTTAAACATGTTACAAAGGTAGTTTGTAACACATGCATCATGAGATTCGAAAAGGTGTTGCAATGAAAGGGATACATGAACACATAGAAAAGGTGTTACAAAAAGAAGCATTATAGGAATACATAATATGCAGAAAAGTTATAGAAAAGATGTTACAAAAAGAAGCATTATAGGAACACATAATATGTAGGAAAGATATAGAAAAGATGTTAAAAAAGAAGTGCTATATGAACACATAATATGGAAGAAAGCTATGTGAAAAATAGAAAAAAAATTATTCATGATAAAACATAATAGTGCAGCGGTAGTGCACTTTGCTTGCTAGGGAGGCATCATGGATCGATTCTCACAAGTTGCTTTTTTTCCCTAAAAAATGCATGCTACATTAAAAATGTGTTACTACAGCATATAGTAACATATATCAAACGTGTTACTATAGCTTAGTTGTAACACCTTTTATTACATATAGGAACAACTATTATGTGCGATAATAGACTCTACCATAGTAAAATAGGCAACAAGAACACATATCAAATATGTGACTACAAACCTCACTAACACATTTATTGATATATAGTAACACATATGTGTGTTACTACATCACTGTCCTGATGTAGTGATATAGTCTAAACTCCCCCTATATGTGTGCATATATATGATGAGAAAGAAATATATGCACAACTAGACAATATGTCAAGATAGGAAATTTAAGCTATATTATGCATAGAGGTAGCTTAGATAAATAAAATATTTGACAATGATACCAATTAAAGCATTTAAGCATTGCATACCTCCGGGAACATGTTGATTGCTCCATGAGACTACAAAAGATGTCACTAGAAACACATGTTAGTCTCAAAATCACGACCTATAGATATACTCACCCTAAATGTGTGCATACAAGTGTTGAATACTTGTGAGAAATATATATGCACTTATTATCGATAACAATGGAGATTTATCGTATAGATTGGATCATGGTACATAAAAGATACTAAATGTAAAAACTAGTGCAATAAAAAAACCTACAACTAATAAACCATATAGGTTGCTCATGGGTTGAGATAAACACAAGAAACCTACCATATGAAAACCTACACTAGGTATTACAATAAATTAAAATAAGCATATGCAATCCTAGACAAGGCAAATGAGCTACAACAATTAAAAGATTTGGCATCTAGCTCCATTACCTCTTTACCTTTAGAATGGGATTTAGGTATATGATGATCATGATCTTCATCGATACGCCCATCTTGTATACTTGGCTTCTTTGCTTGAATCTTCACTTCATTTTGTAAGCCAAGTCTTCAAATCCCCATGCCGCTTTGGGCATCAAGTCTTCTTTAGAACCCATGTTGGTGATAACTTTCTTGGGCACCCAAATGGGTTGGTTCCATCTTCGGTCCTTTCTCCAAACCATATGTGTAACCACCTTGCCATTGTCCTTCTTCTTGAGCTTGTAGTGGTAGCTCTTGGTCTTGAACTCGTAGTTGAGCTTGGTGTAGAGGTTGGAGGTCTTGTTGGAGAGGTTCACCATCTTCTTCTTCTCATTGGTCTCCTTCTTCACTTGTCTTCATTGGAATGACTTGTGGCCTTCTTGGTGGCATTTGAAGCATGTCACGGTGGATCCCTCCGTAAGCTTATTCACTATGAAAGCACAGTTATCTTGAGGAGGTTGGACATGTCCTTTGCCCTTTAAACTCGCCAAGTCATCTTGAGATTTTCCACTCTTTTTTAAGCTCATCATTCTCTTGTGCAATAAGATTGTTAGATAATTCTACAATAACATTCTCAACAAAAATCTCATTGCAAAGGGGTGAGAATGGTATATCAATTAAATCATTGCAAGAAATAAAAGCATATACCTTATTATTGTAATTGAATAGAGAGGTAGATTGCTTCAAGGGACCTTAGTTTGAGATTCAATGCACTTAAATTTAGCCTTAAGCTCATCATGCTCCTTGTTTAGTATATTGAATTTGCATAATAATTGTTCACAATTAGAAACAAAGATAGCATGAATGTCATTAAGTGCATTGAATTCCTTAAGCTCTTTAGATTGTTTATTAAGGGACCTTTGTTGCTTATTGTTCAAATAAAGGAGTTCATCATATGTAACACCCAAAAATTCAATATTTGCAATAATTTAAAAATTTTCTAGAATTTAATCAGGTGTTGCAACTTAGTTCAATAGGAAACTAATTTCTAAATTTAACTTGGCCTAGGATAAATGTTTGAATGCATTCATGTCGTTGTAGATGCAATAAGGTTTTATTGGGTGGAAAAAGTTTACAAAATTTCGCTAGGATTCGCTGCTTTAAAACCTCTTTTGATAATGTGTTGAAATTCAATTGGAAAAGGCTTTGAAAATTAAGAAAATGCTTTTGGGCCGAATTCTTTTCCCGGCCCAGCTCACCCCCCTCCCCCTCCCTTCTTTCCCCTCCCGCGTGGGCCGGCCCTTTCTCTTAGCGCCAGCCCGAGCCTCTAGCCGGCTTGCTCCGCTTCGGCCCGAGCTGCCTCACCCCGCCGCTCTCACTGCCTGGTTGGCCCGGCTCGAGCCGGCTACGCCGAGTCGAGCCGCCCCGGCTCCACTTCTCCTTCCTCCGGCCGCGCTCGAGCTCCAACGGTCGCCGGCCATTTTCCCTTCTCCCGTGCCCTCTCCTCTCCCAACAACTACTGGATCCGAGCCCTAAAGCCCCATTAAGTTTCCCCGGCCATTTTCCCCCTCATTTCCCCTCTCTATTGCGCGGTAAAAGCAAGAAAACCGTCGGCCATTAATCCATGGCTGCCGCCCCCTTTCTCTTCCAATTCCGGCCACCCTACTCCTCCTCTCCTCTATTTAAGCCGCCCATTCTCTCCGTGGCAAAGTCCCTCGCATTTTTCTTTAGCTCCCACACTTTTTCCTCACCGATTTCGTCGTCGCCGGCCTCTTCTTTGCCAACTCCGGTGATGAGCTCCGCCAATGCCGTTCTTCATAACCGAACCGCCTCCGACCAAATTGACCCGTTCATCATCTTCGCAGGACCCTCCGAAGTCGGTTCCACGGGTTGCCGTTGCCATTCGATCGCCGGAGCTCCCCTTCCACCGTAGCACCGACCGCCGCCGCCGTCCTCACCGTCGCCCGGTCACCCCGACGCCCCTCCGGCCTTCTTTTTGCCCGGGGTAAGTTCGCCGGACTCCCCTCTCTCCCTTTCGCCGCTCGTCGGAGCAGCTCGACCGCCGGAGCCCGATTCGGTTAACTCCGGCTGCGATTCGACCACCCCGCCGCTGTAGGCCGTCGTTCGCGCCGTCGGACCGAGCCCGGATCAATCTCGGCCGTCCAATCTCCTTTCTACGGCCAGGATTATAACCCCCTTTGTTTTTGAAGTTCGGTCCACCGTGGACCTGTGGACCGGCCTTCAGGCCTTGGTCCACGGGCTCATGAACCCATTTCACAACCTTTTCTAATAGAAGAATAAATTAATAAATATTTATTGCGTCATAAATCACATTTCCAGTATAAAAATAATTCATTCTATTCTCAGAATTAAACTAAAATGTATAGTTAAGCCCCTGAAACTTCAAATGATCATAACTTTTTGCTCGTAGCTCCATTTTAGGTGATTTTTGCGCTCAAACAATCGTAGCATCGCGTAGAATCTGTTTATAGGGTTTTTATCTAGTTTTAGGACTGTTTGGTGTACTGTTCTTATGTATAATTGTGTGCTCATGTAGACGATTCAGTCCAAGAGTTCGGGAACTTCCAGGAAGAAGATTTTGAAGGACCTGTGCATCACTTCGACGAAGGCAAGTGTCTTGACCATGTTCTGAACCCAGTTTTTACATAAAGATAGTCTTTATCAAATATGCATGATGTTTTACAAAATGGGTAGTATAGCAAACACTAGTGTTAGTTGTAGATGTTTTTATCCTTAAAATAACATCATGTTTATGCTTAGCCATGCTTTTAGATGAACATACAGCATGTAGGTGATGAATCATGAGTTATGAACTAAAAGTTGATATAGGAAGTATGACATGAAAACTGATGTTGTTAAGGGAGTTAACAACAAGGATATTTAGGGTTTTGGGCAAGAAAGGGTTATTCTCGGCATGGTTGGTTTATTGGAGATGTTTGGTAATCTACCCTTATGGGGTTATTGGTGGTCTTGCCCAGACCTTTTTAAGGACTGGTTCGTGGAACGATCATCCATGGCAATAGAACAACCACGAGACCAATATGGTACGGCTTGGCCTAGTAATTAGATGTTCTCTCAGTGTTGTATGAGCCAATTAGATGTATAGATAAGGAAGGGTTACTTCCCGATGCTACCCGGCACAAGAGGGGGCTTCTGGGGTGGAGGGTTACTCCACTTATGTACGGCGGTGAAACCTTAGTGGGCAAGTGCATACTGGGAAACTCTTTGGAAAAGCCTCGTAGTGATCTCTTGGCGCACACCCCAGAAGTGTGTAAGGTACCAGCAGGTACCGGCACCAGAAAAGATCACGACTCGTGGGTAAAGAGTACAAACTCTGCAGAGTGTCAAACTGAATATTCAGCCGTGCTCACAGTTATGAGCGGCATGGACCCTCACATGATTAGTCGGGTGGATGTCTTACATGGTTGAGAATGGGTTGAATTCTCGGAGGTTAAAGAAAATCTTTTGTACATCTTTTCCTTTTTAAAATAAAATTGCTTTTCCATAGTTCAGGGATAAAAATCGGCTTTTATGCAAATAAAACCCTAGAGAATAGGAAATCTTGGTTCAAGTCACCATGTCATTTTTTTCCCTCACTTGTTGAGTATTGGAAATACTCACGCTTGCTGTTTCAAAAGGTGAAGCTTTTGAAGATTTCCCTGAAGATGATGCCGAGTTCTAGGCTTGTGGAGTTTCCGGTCGACTGCTTGTTGGCATGGAGCTGTGCTATGTTCTGTTCTGCTGTAGTGTATTTTCTTTTAGACCCGTGTGTGGTCATTTTGTAATAAATAACGTTGTAATAAGAAGCACTGTGTCTGTTATGCACTAATGATGTCGCTATATGTATGAATAAACTGATCCTGACATACATATAGTTTACATCTGGTTTTGGTCTTAAAATCGGGTGTGACATCATAGGAAGGAGAATCCTCGTCGAATTGATTATAACTTACATCGCTATCCATACCTTGGGCCATAAGGCACTTGTGAGATGACTTGTGCGACGATTTGTGTGATGATGACCTTGAGGAAGAGCTTTTCTTGGAGGGGATGATGGTGAAGCTTTCATCATTTGAGCTTGACTCTTCATCGTCGTTCACTCATCTCCCAATGCTAGCAAGTGCCTTGCCTCTTCCCCTTGTCTCCCTCTTCTTGATCTTGACCTTCTTCTCCTTATTGATGTGATCAATTGTGTTGACCAAGTCTTCAATGGAGATAGGATGATCAACCTTGCCATTGATCCTCTTCATGTTCTTATCTAACTTTGAGAATAGCTTGGCCATCTTAAGATCAATTTCTTCATCACTTGATGTGCTTTGATCATCCTCTTCATAGCTCTCTTCATCTTGATCACCATCATCTACGCTTGAGCTTGACTCTTGCTCTTGTCTCCTCATCCTTGCCTTCATGTGTTGGCATTAAGCTTGCTTGTTTGTGAGAGCAAGGTTCTTGGTGTCGGATGAGGAAGAAACTTCCACCCCCATGTTCATTGTCATCTCATAGACGGTGATCTTACCAAGCACTTGACTTGGAGTTATCTTTTTGATATCATTGTTGTCGTAGATGATGGAGACTGTCAACTTGTACTTCAAAAAAAGAGCTTGAAGTATTCTTCTCACCACTTGATCATCTTCAATTTGGCACCAAACCTAACCCACTGATCTCATTAATAAAAATGTCCAAACGAGAATACATATCATTAGCACTTTTATGGGGTAATTGCTTGATATCATTAAGCTTAGTATCAAGCACATGATATTTCTCATTGCGCATATCCTTTGTACCTTCATGTATTTCAATGAGACTAGTCCAAATATCATGTGTATTGGTGAGTGAATAAACACAATCAAATGCATCAACACATATAGATGATAAAAGGATACTCTTGGGCAATGCATCTAATTGCCTCCCCTTGTTGGTGATGCGAGGTCTCATCCCATCCTCGATGACTCTCCAAACATCTAATCCTCGGGCTTGCAAATAACAAGCCATTAAAAATTTTCACCTGGGGAATTTTGTGCCATCGAAAAGTGGAGCACTATAGGAATCCATCCCAACCCCGAACGTCATAACTCACTAGGTGGTGAAGCCTAACCGATCACAATGAGATTAAGGCTCAAATCTTGAATTGGCGAAACCTTGTGAAAGGTGTGAAGCTCTAACACAAATTGTAGAGCTAGATGTGAGCCCTAGCTCTGATACCATTGAAAAGATCGGTGACATCCTAAGAGGGGGTGAATTATGACACTTCAAACTATTTCAGCTCCAAAAATAATGCAAGATAAACCTATATCAATTTCTATCTAAATTTGCGCTAGATTTATCTAGTGTGTCTACTCTGCTGATCAAGAACTTGCAACCTATCTAAGAAGGCAAATTGCAAGAATGTAAATACGGAAACATAAATAAAGTAGAGAGAGCAAACTTAACACAAGTATTTTCTCTCATGGTATCGATGGCATGAATGACACCCCTAGTCCACGATGGAGCTCCACAAAGAATATACTCTCGGTCAGCACCCAGTCACGACTCTTGAGCCACCAAGTCACAAAGACAAGGCCTCCACCCGAATGAGCCACCATGCCACCAAGGCAAGGTCTCACCACTAGCCTCTCTTTTGGTTTCTTTCTGCCGTGATCACTTCGTAGCTTGAGCCACCAAGACAAGGGTCTTCGCGTCCCTGCACAATCATCTTGTCATCATTTCACACCAAGTCAGAGGCTCAATAAGCTTGCTGGTGAGTCACCAAGACTCCAAGGTGCTGACATACCACTTGGTACAAGGTTGGATCTCTCCTTGATCCACTCTCTAGGCAGCAATCACCTAGAAACACTCTCTCTAGGCCTATAAGAACTAAACACTCTCTAATCTTATGCTTAATTGCCTTGGATGATCACTTTAAGCACTTTAGTGGCTTGGAAGTCTTCTCAAGTGTACATGAACTTCTCTGGACTCCATCATTTTCAAATGGCCGAGTGGGTGGTATTTATAACCTCAAACTCATGCACTAGCCGTTAACCCAATGGCTCTGAAAAGTTGTTAACACCGGATGATCCAGTGAGAACAAGAGTACTAGCACTGGATCATCTGGTGAGTACACTCTCACAATCTAGCCGCTGGAACCCCACTCAAGCCTCTGTAAACACCGGATACACCGGTGTATACTTCATCTTCTTCACCAGACTATCCGGTGAGTTATCATGAGGTATCCGAGCCTTTCCTTCTTCTCTGTGTAAATTACCCCGGTGTATGCATCCGGTGCACATCACTCCGTCACTAGACTATCCCATGAGTTCACTTCAGTAAACCAAGCCAATGCAACCCTCTCTGGAAATAATGCTCCGGTATGCACAACCTTCATCACCAGACCATCCGTTGCGTTGAACTTTGTTCTGCCTCGCTGCACTGTTCATTATCCGGTGTATTGTTCGGTGCTCATTCCATTCACTTCGGACCATCTGATGGGTTGAACCTTCGATCTTCAGCAGTTGCATCCTTCTCAATGCTCTGGTGCATTTATCCTTTTCAACACTAGACCATCTGGTGGGTTGAGCCTTCTTTTCTTTTCTCTGGAAATGCTCCGATGCAATTCCCACCGATCACCGGACTACCCGGTGAGGCTTAACCTTCATTCTTCAGCACAACACCTTCTTTGGAAGAATTACTCCGGTGAGCACTTTGCTCAAACACTGGACCTTCCAATAAGGTTTTCAGGCCTCTCTCCCATTTGAAAAATATACTCCAGTGAGTTCAAACACCCAGAGCACCAGACCATCCGGTGAGGCAAATCTTCCTAAGACTTCTCCAATTTAGTCCAACTTTGTCCCGGCTGCGGTGGCTTCTTCATGTATTGCATCCATGAGACCTACTAACATATATTGTTGACAAACATGTTAGTCCTATTGATTATGTTATCATTAATCACTAAAATCACAATCATGGCCTAATGGGCCATTTTCGCTACAGCAGGAGGAGGTGACGTGTGCTACGTAGGAGGAGGATGAAGGCGGTGATGATCTCAATGAGATCATTGACCAAGTCACTAACGAGGTCTTCGGCGATGGAGCCCCTGAGTCTCTGGTAGTGAAGAGAGAGTGGTTGTCATCTCCATCGAAAACTGCTAGATCATCTCCGCATCTCACGGAGGGTACTTCGGTGCCGGTCAGAAGCTCTAGCATGGGGAGGGCCTTTGCCTCAACCATTTTCTCTTGCCCTTTTGCTGGTCAATGGCTGGTCCCTAGGGAAATCAGTTGCCGCCCCAAGGATGAGCGGAAGAGGTTCCTTGACTCGAGGACACGTAGGACCTTCCCTATTTTCAAGAGCTAGGTGAATCCTTCCTGTCAACTTTGCACTAGCCACACAGGTCAAAAGGAAAAAATATGTAATATAATAGTTAGTCTAATTAATTGTAATCGACTTACTTTAAATTACCTTATCTATGAATGAAACTGTTAGAGTTGATCAATATGGCACAAGGTTTCGAACACCTCACCATTCACAGTAGATAATCACACTGATCCAGGTTGAGTTACTCCGACTACTATGTAGGGTCCTTCCCTCTTAAGTGATAACTTGTGGTATCTAGATTGTTTTTCAACCTTTCATAAAACAAGGTCCCCGGCAGTGAGTTTCCTAGGTTGGATCTTCTGACTATGATATCTACGTAATGCTCGCTGATACGTAGCCACTCGTATGGATGCTCCATCACGATACTCCTCGAGGAGGTTGATATCGTCTGCTCGCAATTGCTCTTGCCCTTTTTCCAAGTAACTTTCCACCCCTGGTGATCCAAACTACATCTTAGTCAGGAGCACTACTTTTGCTCTATAGACTAAGAAGAAAGGAGTTTCACCGGTGGATCTGTTAGTCGATGTGTGAATGGCCTGAAGTACTGACGGAAATTCCTTCACTCAGCATTTCGAGTGGGCTTTCAACCTATTGGAGACCTGAGTTTTGATACCTAGCAAGACTATACCATTAGCATGCTCAACCTGACCATTACTTTGAGGGTGAGCTACTGAAGCAAAGCAACTTTTGATGTCAAATTCTTCATAGAACACAGTAAATATTCCACTTCGGAACTAACTACCGTTGTCTGCAATTATTCAATGCGAGATGTCATATCAATTAATAATGTTCTCAATGAACTCCTTAGTCGTTTCTGCAGTTATCTTTCCTATGAGTTTGGTCTCAATCCAATTAGTGAACGTGTCAATAGCTATGAATAGGAACTCATAACCACCTAGGGCTCTAGGGAATGATCCCAAGATATCCAAGCCCCAAATAGAGAAATGCCAAGAAAGAGGAATTGTTTACAGAGCTTGGGCTGGTTGAGTGGTCTACCTTCCAAAATTGGCAGCTTTCACACCTTTTGACCAACTTGGAAGCATCCTGGAGGGCAGTTGGACAAAAGAACCCTTAGCATAAAACCTTTTTGATCAAAGTGCGATAAGAAGCATGATAACCACACATGCCTCATTGGATATCAAGCAATATTCTATTGCCCTCTTCCTGAGTGATGCACTTCATTAAGATTCCGTTACTCCCCTTTCAGTAGAGCTTCTCGTCTACCAAAACGTATAGCTTGAACTTACGAGTAATATTCTCTACAGACGCATCATCCTCAAGAATTTCTTGACCTTTGAGATAGGCTCAGAATGGGATCATCCAAGTCGGCTCGCGTTCAAGTAGCTTCCGTGTCTGTGGGTTCTACCTTGCTGACCTGATCAAACTGCTGGCCAAGTTGGGTAGCGTCTCTGCTCAAGATTGTCGAGACAGACGGTCTGAGGAGTTTCTTAATGAAGATTCCCATAGGAAGCGAGTCAGGCGAGTTCATCAGTAGTGGAGTTGTCACTTCCCCGGATGTATGTGACCTCTAGCCCTTTGAACTTTTGTTCGAGCTTTCGTACCTCGCTCAGATAAGCTGCCATGTTGTCGTCAAAGCACTGGTACTCCTCTTGAACTTGGTTTATGACTAGCTGTGAGTCCTCTTTCATGAGTAGCTGTCTTATTCCAAGTGACACAGCTACGCGAAGCCAGTTTACCAATCCCTCGTACTCTGCAACATTGTTGAAAACTTTAAAATCTAATTGAATGGTGTAGCTAAATTTGTCACTCATTGGAGACTTGAATAAAATGCCAACCTCCGTGCCTCTAAGTGTGAGAGATCCATCGAAGAAAAGTGCCCAGTGGTCCTCGACCACAATTGGTTTTGTTTCATCACTATTTATCCACTCAACGATGAATTTTGCTAGTACTCCCAACTTAACGCTTGTCCACGGTGTATAGCACACATCAAACTCGTTGAATTTGATCGCCCATTGCGCAATTCAACCAGTTTTCTCCCTTTTGTGTATAACATCCTTCAGTGAGTACTTCATCACAATGGTGACCTTCTACACTTGGAGATAATACCATAGCTTTTGGGAAGTCATCAGGACTATGTAGAGCAACTTCTTCACTTGCAGGTATCATGTAGGATTTCACTCACTTAGTAAATGGGTTTCTAGATCTTGGCCTTCTTATCGGGACATTCTCGTTTGATCACTAGGATCGTGCTAAACTTGTAGGGTAGTTGCAATATACAAAAAGAGCTCCTTTTTGTCGTTAGACAGGGTTAGAATCAACGGAGACGATAAATACCTTTTTAAGTCTTGGAAAGTCTTCTTCGCTTCTTCCATCCACTCGAACTGGTCCTGTTTCTTTAGCAACTTGAAGAAGGACATTCCTTGCTCTTCCGTTCCAATCAGTTTTTGAACTTCCTTCAGTGTTCAAGGTGACCGCATCTTGTCAAGAGCCTCCATTTTTCACAGGACACCAGGAAACCGAGAAGCTTGTCGAACGGAACGCTGAACATGCACTTCTCAGGATTGAGCCTCATTCGATACTTCATGAGATTGTCAAATATTTTCTTGAGGTTGTCAATCAATGCAACTTTGGTTTTAGATTTGACTATGATATCATCAACGTAAGCTTCGACATTGTGCCCAATCTATGGCTATAAACAATTTTGGATACACCATTAATAAGTAGCACCAACATTCTACAAACCAAAGGGCATCTTTACATAGCAAAATACACCAAAAGGAGTAATAAAAGTATTTTTTTTCTCATGCTCTACCCCCATGCTAATTTAGTGATACCCCAAATAGGCATCTAGAAAACAAAGCAATGCGAAAGCCGTCATAGAATCAACAATCTGGTCAATGTGAGGAAGGGGAAAAAGATCCTTTGGACAAGCTTTGTTGAGGTCTGTATAGTCGACGCACATTCTCCACTTGTTGTTGGCTTTGTTGGCTTTCTTCACGAGGATAGGATTCACAAGCCATGTAGGATGATGAACCTCTCGAATGAAGCCTGCCTTACGGAGTTTGTCGACCTCCTCCTAGATGGCATGCTTTCTATCCTTTGTAAATCTTCGCTGCTTCTGCACCACAGGTCTGGTGTCAGGTTCCATAGCTAGTCGATGCTTGATCACCTCCCTAGTGACCCTAGGCATTTCGGACGGCTACCATACAAAGACGTCTTGGTTTGCTTAGAGGAAAGTGATGAGATCGAGTTCCTATTTGGGGTTAAGGTCAGCCCTGATCCTAACTGTCTTAACCGGCTCAGATGGGTCGAGGGGCACACGACCAACCTTGTTGTCCTTGGTGCCCTCGTTGGCCTCACCTTTGGTGGCGTCATTAGACTTGGAAGTATTAGCATGACTTAAGAGCTTGGAGTCATTGGCACTCTCCTTGATCTTACCGGTGGCTTGATACTTCTGACGCTTAGACTCCATGTCTTTTGCGGTAATAGTCATTTGGCAGAAGTGCTCAGCCATCTTCAGACTCTACTTGACGCACTTCACCATTGCGTGTTGATCTCTCCTGACAGCTATGACCCCTTTGGGGCATGGGATTTTGAGCTCTTTGTACGCATAATGTATCACAGCCATGAAGTTGCATAGCATTGGATTTCCTAGGATTACATTGTATGACATCTCGAAGTCCACGATATCAAAGGTTAGCTTCTCTGTGCGGAAGTTGTTAGGTGCGCCGAACATGAAAGGTAACTCAATCTGACCAAGAGACATGGTTGATGAGTTTGGGGTAATACCAAGGAAAGGCTCAACCCCTACCTTCAACTCCGACCTATGGATTCCCATCTTTTCTAACGTCTTAGCGAAGATAAGGTTGAGCAAACTACCCCTGTCAACCAAGGTCCTAAAAACCTTGATGTTGAGGATAGTGGGCTAGATCACAACGAGGTAACGCCCCGGATGTGGAACCGTGGCTAGATGGTTAGCTTGATCGAAGGTAATTGGAACTTTCAACCACTTGAGGTATCGGGGAGGCCCAGTCAACGCCAGGTTAACCTCCCTTTCAACTTCCTTGTACTACCTCATGGATTCGTACATGGTAGATCCTCTAAACATGTGTGCTAAGTTCTGATCGGCCCTGCGGAAATTGGGCTAGTCCTTGTCAGTGCCTAGCCTGGCTAGTTTGCTATAATAGTCAGCGATAGCAGCCTTGAGCATCTCTTCAAGCCTTTTGTTGATAACTTGACACTCATCAAAGTTTTGTTGGTTGGACCGATGAACTGGACACCACTTCCTGCCACCATGGCTCTAGCCAATGTTGTCTCCGGTGTTGCATGACTTATTCCTCTCAACCGTGGCTATGGTCGTGTCTGGACCCTTATTCTTGTCACCAGATTTATTCTTCTTCCCCTCATTTTTTAAAGGCTCAAGCTTGTCTTTGTTGGACGAAGGGTCCTTGGCATGTGCCTAGGTTTCAGCATGTTTTGCAAACTTATCAACCAACTTGAAGAGTTCTTTGACCATTTGAATTTTTCAGGTAGCCAGTTTTCTGACCAGGTCCTTGTCCTTGATGCCTGATCGAGAGGCGTCCCTATGACAAGCTGTCATATAATATCAGGGTTTACCTGATTATCCATATTACATACATGATGAGTGGTATCAGGGGCATGTAAGGTTCTAGCAGCAAATATCCCTAGCGGTAACCCTCTGGCTACGTCAATACCATGAGCAATAGCTCAGTTGATCCCTCAGGGATTCCTATACCATTGTTTACAACGGTGTCCGGATCTTCCACATTCTACTCAGCGGGTGTGCCATTGGCACGAGCTATGAACACGAATTGATCTATTCGGATACTCAGGCCGTTAATGTTGGGAAAAGGGTTGGCTACACTAGCCTAAAAACAAAAAAAAATCTACCACATTCACCCAAAAAAACCATGCAAGTAGGAGATCATAGATCGTTACCATTTGGCGCGCAGTGTGGTGGAAGAAGAGTTGGAGTAGACCGATACAACATCGTATGTGTCATACTCCACGAGCAGCTTCTCAATTAGATCCACGACCAGCTTGTGCAGGTGGTCATGCTCATCAACCAGCTCCGATTAGGTGGTCGTGCTTCTCAACCAGTTTCGATCAGAGCTGGTCTGTCACGTCCTCGACTACCTCTGAGTGGTCGCATCGTGCTTCATGACTAGGCGAGTAGGTATGTCGACCAGCCGAGTAGGTTCTCGACCAGCCAGACAGAAGCATCGCAATCTTCACACCAAGGAGATCAGTGCCGCAACAGCAGCAGTGCCTCTACGGTATCCACACGTACTAGGCAAGATCACCGAGCGCCGATGTGCTAGCAACGCGTGTACGGCTAAGGTTTTCAGAGATCTTGTGGAGGGTTGCGGCTAGGGTTTTAGAGTGGATCCCCTCTCCACATTCGACCACATACCTCTTCTTATATAGAGCTCGCTAATGGGCTCCCACGTTGGAAGCTCTTTAGGACTCTAACACCTCATGGATCACAATCCAATCAAACACATATACGAATCCAATTCGTATGTTTTCTTCCAATCCATCAAGTGTGTGACCCGTTAGATCCATGTACAAATGGCTACGACTTGGAAACTTTTCCAAACTGAAATTAATAGTGGTCCCTAGCATGACATGTTGACTCCCAAGTATAAAAAAAGATCATATTGGCTGAACCTTGATATACACATGCATCGAACCCTTCGCCTCACAATGCCAATCAAGCTCAATGTGAGATACATGCCACCCTTGTGATAGCTCGACCATTGACTCGATCAAGTAGGATTCATCATGATTAACTCTTTAATCATACTGGCATGGTGAATGTACGTGATGTCACCTAGAGGGGGGTGAATAGACATTTCTTGAAAATTAAAACTTCACAGTGGATACAGATTCCGGATACTCTAGGTCAATCCAGAGACTCCAGGGTCCGGAGGTTCCGAGCTTAACCCAGACAGTCCAGATAGAATAAGAAATCAAAAACTAAGAACACCTAAGAAAGTCTAGTTGAATCTAAGGATTACCATAGAAAAGGAACCTTAAGGATAATTTCACCAACCACCTACATCTACAAAGTCACAAACACATAGATCAGACAACTTTCCCAAAAGATCAATTAGAACAAGAAAGAATGCAAGAAAGTAATGCAGACAAGAACTTGTTTCCCGAAGTTTGGATCAAACGATCCTACGTCTCTGTTGAGGTTCTCACAAGAGCCGGGTCTCTTTAAACCCTTATCCTCACCAAGTGACTACGAAGATCGAGCTTGGATTTACTCAAAGCTTCCTCTTCACTTGCGGAGGCGAGGATGACCTTCACAAACTTTCTGGAGCACTCCACAAGCTTGGGTGCTCTCCGGGTGATGCCTAGTCGTCTAGGTGCTCTAAGCTCTAAGAGTAGAGAACGCGAATCGACAGCTTGATGACGAACTCAAGTGCTCAAAAGATGGATTTATGCTCACTAGTACTCAATCTCACTTTCCCAACCCAACTCTCAAAATTTTACAAGATTTGATGCACTAGAGGAGTTAGGAGGGCTATTGAATGGCTATGAATATGTTTGTCTCGTGTTGGTTCAGCAACAGCATCACTTAAATGGAGAGGGGGGAGGGGCATTTATACCCTTTCCCTAAAATGACTAGCCGTTACAGTGTTTTATGTATTGACCAGAGTATCCAGGTTCAACCTAGAGACTCCAAGTTGGCACTTTAACGTGTAACTGAGAACCATGTCCGAAACCCAGCATGGAGGATCTGAATGACTGATAGATCTCGAAGTATTCGGATCAACCCAGAGACTCCGGGTAAAACACAAGGGCCCTAACCAAACACCACCAGCCGAAGCTGGAATTGGAGACTCCAGGTAATCCGGAGTATCCAGGTCAGCCCAGAGACTCCGGGTACAGACTAAGACTTAGAACTTCCCGGTGTTTGTGGGGTGATTTGTGTCTCTCTTCTTTGGTCTAAATGGGTACTTTGAGCACTGAGACATCTTCAAGTCTATCTATATGCATCCCTCTTGATAGAACGACATACCTAAACTATTTGAAAATAAAATCAATTTAAATCTATTGAGTGACTACATGCCGCTTCTCTTCTCCTTTTGAGGGATACCAACGTCATTTAACTTCTTTGATGGAACTAAAACATGTTCATAACTTTAAAAACTCATTAGTCCCTTAATCTTTTGTCATCAATTATCCAAAACCCACATAGGGGGCTAGATGCACTTTCATATGACCATGCACTTCCTTAATCCAATTACCTCGAGGGGCCCAGATATATCTCTCCCGTTATCAAGGAGGGGCAAATTTCATCTTGATCACTCACACCCCATGACATGTTTCATGACAAACCCAAAAACTACCTTTATGACTACCTAATTATGGAATAGCGTTTGGCACCCCCAAAGTATATCACTAAACATTCTGGGAATCAAGGATAATCTCATATCTAAGGATCCTGCAGGTACATCATCTGAGATAATAACTGATGACACATCATAACTAACAATCCCGGTAGTATCTCATGGTGGTTCTATCCAACATCATGTTCTTCAACATAAGTGTCCATATTATTGACCATTTATCTCTATAACTATAATCCGTGAAACATGATCATCAATTAATACATGTGCCGGTCCTGCACTTTATCTTCTTGCTATCTGTTGGGGGTCATTGTTAAGGACCTCCAACGGCCCCATGGCTCAGCTAGCCCATGCCCATGGAGCCATGCCTCCCGAAGCCTCCATTTCCGAGAGCCATACCTCACGAAGCCTCCATCTCCCGGAGCCATGCCTTTTGAAGCCTCCATCTCCCAGAGCCATGCCTCCCCCGGAGCCCCCATCCCCGGGGCTCGGGTAGGCTTCCCAAAGGCTATGGGGTGAGTCATCAAGCCTGAAGAAAAATCAGCCAGAAGGGGAGCGCCGGTCATCCTTTGCCTGCAAGGAAGTGACCGGCGTTAAATACCCAGGCTAGTGGACACCGTCCTAACATACCAGTACAATGGAGGTTATCATGACACCCCTGATAGCGCGACGTCAACCGCAATTGGCGACCGACTCACCCCTCAGGGTGCCGGCACCACAATAGTTACTATGGTAGATATTTATCTTCTATGCAGGGTAAAAAGTAGTTATCCGGGATAAGACCCAGTAATTCGGTCAGATCCTATATATTTGTACATCATGATAACTTGTACACTAAGCTACGTACCACCCTATAAATAGGGGGTTATGGTCATCTGGGTAGGAGGTCACAAGGAGAACGCTCAAGGAAAGACACAGGACACAGAGGTTCTCAAACACAAAATCACGCTGTGATACTCCCCCCCCCCCGACTGATCCATTTTTTCTACTATCAATACATGTGTGGTATTCCTTCCTCTTAAACTTTATATCCAAGCTTGAGTCTCCTCCTTAGAAGAAACTCTTGCCGTACTTGCTAGGGTAAAACGATCTCTTGCTCCAACAGCACGCCGTCCGTGGGGATTCGAACACAGAAGTGCTCAGAGAGGTAGGATGCCATCCAACAAGAAGACCACCAAGGCTGCAGCAATGGCGGCCGACCCCTAGGTCACGCCCGTGCGACAATCCAGGTGACTAAACACAGGACGTGCCAATGATGGCCCCCCAACCGGGAGAAACGAGGGCCTTACGGCCACCGCCGACCCAGCCATGACCATAGCTGTGGCCGGCACTAAAGGGCCCTCTACCCCCAGAGACCCAGCAGCAAGGCGAGGCCCTCACTGCGCCCCTAGGGGCTGCGGTCAGTGCCACCGCCGAAAACACCATTCCAACTAAGTGTCAATCACGCTTGGCGATGCTCCTGACCCATATGGAAGAACTGCAAATGGCTCTGCGAGTCGAGCAGCAAGCTACCCGCACGACCGCCACCGCCCCCGTGACGACCGGCGCTATTTTGACCCAAGCCCTACAGGGCGATGAACTCTTCGACACCAAGACCCTGCACATTCGGCCTCCGGAGCCTCGGAGCCAGCGTCGCGAGGATCCCCTACAAGACTACGACTCTCCCCTGTAGGCCTACGGGCCAATGAACTCTTTGACACCAGGACCCTACATGTTCAGCCTCCGGAGCCTCGGAGCCGGCCTCGCGAGGATCCCCTGCAAGACTACGACTCTCCCCTGTAGACCAACCTGCACTACGCCCTTCCCGGAGGGCTTTCGGACCCTAAAGCTACCTAAGTTCAAGGACGATTCGGACCTCGATGAGTTCATCCGTTCCTACACCCTCGTCGTAGAGGCCAGCGGGGGCGGACCGACCACCATGGCTAAATACATCCCTCCCGCCTTAGAAGGGGTGGCCATACGCTGCTTCTGGGCACTGGACCCTGGCATCATTCACACCTGGTCCCAACTCCGAGACCACTTCCGCAGCAACTTCCAAGGAACCTTCATCGAGCCAGTAACCTCCAGAATCCTGTTAACTATCAGGCAGGAGACGGACGAAACCCTCCGAGATTACTTCCGAAGGTTCTCCTAGACCAAGGCCCAGATTAGGGGCATATCAGACTCTTCGGTCATCGATGCCGCAACCCAGGGCCTGGCCGAAGGCCCCCTATACGATCGGCTAAACCGGCGTCCAATACGCGCGATGGAAGTCCTCATGAGTAAGTTCAAGGAATATGTGCGGGCAGAAGAGAAAAAACTCCGCTGAAGGCGCTCGCGAGCTACCGAGACTTCCCATGTCAACCCCAATAAGTCACACTCACAGGCGGGATCGTCATACGCCCCCTCCCCCCCCCCCAGCGAAGAGGGGTTTCGAGGAAGCTCATACCTCCAGGTCCCAAATGCGGCGGCAGCGATAACGCCAAAACATCAACAACATCAGCCCAAGCCACGGGCTCCAAACCAAAACCACCCCAGGGGGGACGTGGCTAGGGAAGCCCCGGAGACCTCCCGAAGCGAAGCCGCGCTCCAAACCGGTGTTTCGAGGAGGAATCCTGGTGCACTCTACACGGTGTAGGACTAGGACATAACACCGTCAACTATCGTACCCTCACCACCTTCCGAGAAGAGTACCTCGGGAGGCAGGCAGCCTTCGCCTCAACTGAGGAGGCCACCAAGGAGCGATCTGAGGATCGCAGGCCACTGGCTAGCCGGCAGGTGGATCATCTGGCCTTGCAGAACCCTCCGCAGCTAGCACTGTTGATGAACGGGTTGGTTACGCTAGCCTAAAAACAAAAAATGTCTACTACATTCACCCAAGAAACGATTTGACACGCAGTGCAGTGGAAGAAGAGTTGGGGTAGACCGATCCAACGTCGTACGCGTCAAAATCCTTGAGCAGCATCTAGATCAGATCCGTGACCAGTCTCGCACAGGTGGTCACACTCCTTGACCAGCTCCAATGAGGTGGTTGTGATTCTCAACCAGTTCTGATCAGGTGGTCGTGCTTCTTGACTAGTTCCTCAACCAGTTCCTCAAGCAGGAATGTTGCATCCTCAACCAGTTCTGAGTGGTCGCGTCGTGCTCCATGACCAGGCGAGCAGGTTTGTCGATCAGCTGAGTACGTCCTCGACCAACCATAGAGAAGCGTCGCAATCTTCACGTCGAGGAGATCAATAATGTAATAGCAGCAGTGCATCTACAGTATCCACACGTACTAGGCAAGATCGCCGAGCGCCGATGTGCTAGCACCGCGTGTGGGGCTAGGGTTTTGGGAGATCATGTGCGGGGTTGTGGAGTTGTCATCGCCACTCTCATGACTTTCGCCGTCGTTGTCAGTGTCCATGAACTGAAGGACGTTAGGCTCCTTGGGATTCCAGTTGAGGTGTCTCATCTTGCGGTATGTGTCCAATGGACTGGACTTGAGGATACCAGTGTGGATCAATCCACCTTGATCATCCCAGCAGTACACCATAGTTCCTAAGGTGATCTCAGAGCTGGCAAAAGGCAATACAAAGATGGCTACCGTTGAGTCGAAGTGATCATAAAAGCCGTTGTAGGAGAATCCGACACAGACGTGCACTTGAGACATGATCGATCATGTTGAAGTGATCATAGAAGCCGGTGTAGGAGAATCCAACTGTTGAAGATTAGTGCCCAACAATATATCCGTAACTAAACAGGGGTACCTTTGAGATCAGAGATCAGGTAGAAAATAAGACACACTATGTAGACAGGTTCGGGCCCCTGATTGGAGTAATACCCTACATCATGTGTGGATGTTGGTGTATATTAGTATCTCGAGTACAGGCAATGTGGCTAGATCTATTATAATGGAGGGGATTGGATCTAGACTAATCTAGAGTTGAAGTCACCGAGTATCTCCGATGGCTAGGGTCTTGGAGTTGCTTGCGTCGATATGTCTCAGCCTGGGGGTCAGGGTCCTATCCTTATAAAGGGGTTCTGGCACCACCTTAGTCCCGGTCGTAGTGGAAATTGCATAAGAGAATCATAAGATAATCATATGGTTCAAGAAATTGAACCATATGATTCTCTTATATTTGCATTAGACCTATTATATTTGCATTACTTCTCATTATATTGATGCTAAATGGAAATTGCGTAAGAGAATCATATGGTTCAAGAAATTGAACCCACCACTTGATGGTGCATCTATTGCTGATGAAGTGCACTTGTGCTTTTGTGAATGGAAGATTGACACCAAAATCATGTGCATGACTCTTGATAATGCCTCGTACAATGACAAAATGATTACAACCTTGAAGAATCACTTGTTGCCTAAAGGTTCTCTTCCATGCTATGGCACATTTTTCCAAGTGTGTTGCTGCGCACACATATTAAATTTGATTGTTAAGGTTGGTTTAGAGTTGATTGATAGTTCAGGTAACAAATTGAGAAACGGATTTCAGTATATCAAGGCTTCTTCTATTAGAATGCATAAGTTTTATGATGTTGTAGAAAAAATATTTCAGTTAGATGTCAAAAGAAGATTGCATGTTGATATGCCAGTTTGTTTGAATTCAACTTACATGATGATTAACACTGTTTTGCACTTCCAAGAAGTATTGGAACACTTGGCTCATATGGATAGCACATTTAAGTTCAACTTCGTGACATCTCTTGAAGAATGGAACAAGCTTGATACCATGCACAATTTCTTGCAGACATTCTATAAGGCAACTAAAATATTCTCTAGGACTAAGTATCCTAATTCTAACCTATACTTTATGTCTATTTTTCATATTATAAATTTGTATGTTTGTAAGTTTTTCTTTACAGCTTTACACTCATTGATTCCTACTATTAATTTATCTTTTGCACTACTTTAGGTCAGTTTTTATGGTGCATTCACATCTTAATGAATCACTGAGTGAATCTTAAAATTTTATGACTCCAATGTTGAAAGCAATGAAAGTGAAGTTTGACAAATATTGGGTTGATTATAGAATTATTCTTTCATGTGCTGCTATTCTTGATCCTCACTACAAACTTGATTTCCTAAGCTATTGTTACACAAAGCTTTATGGTGAAGATGGTCAACGTCGTGTTGATGAAGTTAGACAAAACTTGCAAAATCTTTTTGAGGGATACCGTGGTAGTGTTGTTTATGATGCTGTTGATACACATAATTCAAATAGATCAAGTGTTGTGAGTGAGAGTAGGGGTGCTGATATGTTCAGTGATTACGGTCAGTTCTTGAGTGCTCGTTAGACCCATGAAGAGAAATCTCAGTTGGACCTTTACTTGGCTGAGCCAAGTAAGAACATAAATGACAATATTGATGTTCTGGATTATTGGAGCAAGAAGTCTGCATGCTATCCAAAGCTTGCCGCAATGGCTCGTGATTTCCTTGCTATTCCAGTGTCTAGTGTTGCCCCAAAGTTGGCATTTAGCACAAGTCATAAAGTCATAACCTACAACCGGTGTTCACTCAAGTCCAAGAGTATTGAAGCTCTAATGTGTCTCCAAGATTGGTATCATGGTAGGATGCATGAAGGTAAATGCAATTATAAGGTTTCTGTTTCATTTAGTTGTTTGATACTAATTTTGCCTAGTGCTCGGATATATCTGTATTTTGCAGGATCTGCTAGCACATAAGTTGCTAAAAGTACTACTACAAATGATGTAGATTCATCTGAATCTAAATGTAAGCACCAATTACATTTCTTGCAATTTGTTTCTCTTTAGCCTTGTACATCACTTACTTCTTTGGTTTCGATTTAACATGTTACAGGAAGGCTAAATTGTAGTTCTGGAGTCTTGACAGAATCTGAAGAAGAGGTTGGAAGTTGATGCTGCTGGACAGATCCATCATTCATCCATGCCTTGTGATGTGCTGTTGGTTTTAGGCCTAGTGCCTTATATCTTTGGTTGCTTGCTTATGAATTTTGTGTCTCTGAACACTGATTGTCAGTTATAACTATATCTGCAGCCTAAGCCTTTGAAAAAATATTACTATGCACTACTATTACAATATATAAGCAGTTTTCACTTGTTGTGGAGCTTGGGTTCCCTCAGTCTCTAATTGTTGATTTGTTTTCTTTGCCTTGTCCTGTGATGGATCTTTGTTACATTTCTTAATCCACATTTTCTGAGTTATGGTTCAACTCTAGTAGCACTTGAAATTTGAATGTTGTGTTGTTGTTCTTTCACCGTGTTTCCAGTGGAATTTCCTATGATTTATGTCAGAATTATACCATCTTGTGAAACTTTTGAGTTTCAAATAAGACATAAGTATGCTTATAGAATTTTGAAGGTATTTTTGATCTTCAGAGTATCTAAATGTCTTTGACTTTATTATGTGTTTGTTGAGTTGTATTATAGTTGTTCATGTAGGCACAAATTGAATATATTGGTTCAGAATTCCATTGACCTATCTGATTTGGTCTGAAAATGCTGCATTTGTCAGGCTTTGGGTCGGGCTTTGGGCTTCAGCTTTTTTACGTCGGGCGGGCACAGGCTTGAAAAGTATGTTTTGTGTCAAGCTTCGAGCGGGCTCAGGCTTACAGGTTTGAGGTCGTGTTTTTAAAGCCCGACCCGAAGCCCAGTCTGACCTGAGGAATGAGGAATGAACAGGTCTAGTCCGGATACTGGAGGTCAACCTCCAAATAGCACTCCTCGTTTTTTTTTTTTCCCCTTCATATGTACTCTGAGGAGGCCTGATGCTGCCTGCCTAGGGGCTAGAAGCCACCAGCGGTGCCACGGCCCGTGGATTCCCAAGGTGAAATCGTGTACGGTAGAGCACGGCCGGCCTTGAAATACATGAGCAAATTCGGCCTTGGTTGACGCTGAATTTCGTGCCAGGTGGGGGCCCGATGGCGAAATCGGGTTGGCTTTGACGCCTACCCGGCGCGTGTTTTTTTTTTATTTTTTGGAGGACAGCTCTTATAATCTTGAATTGGTCATGTTCTGTAGCGTGTTGCTTAACTCAGACTACAAATCGGGCACTTCGTTTCGAAAGTTATAGCATTTCAAAATTTGGAAAAGAATACGTACTCGTCACGACGCGTGTAATATATTAGAACTATATAAATTGGGGATTAAAGGTGACCCCCTCCAGACACCTACCCCGCCCTTTTAATTGTAAGATGCTTGTACTGCACATCACATATGGACATGAAGGGTGTATGTATCATATACGTAGGTTGAGGATAAACAAGTTGAAGGGAGTTATATTTGTTAAAAAGAAATGTATTTAGTTAGTTGTATTTGTTTGAAGAAGTTTAATTGAGTTTTTCTTTGGTTGACTGAATCTCAGGTCGCATAAGCAGATATAAGAGTTGATATTGTGATTGGTTGCTCGTATGAAAGTGATTTCGTGACACTGATAAGTGGATCCGTCTACATGAGTGGATGCAGCAGTCTGTATACATTAAACCAAGCTACAGAGGAAAGCTCGAGCTTTCCTCCTGACCCAGGCTATGGACGTATATTTGTATCCACCGGGTTAATTTAGAACAATACATATAGATAACTAAATATATTTCTATCTGAGATTATACATATCGACCGAGCTGAGATCTATTATACGAGCAATCAATCACCCTGTAAGGTTGTCTCCGATGTAAGCTTAAGTGAGAAGAGAAAATACATCCACATCATCGAACATACATATTTTGAATTTAAAAAAAAAACACTTGTATATCACCATAACCTATAGTGCAACCATGCGATACTTGAACTTCCAACAAAATCGAAACTTATAGGGGCTACTACCACAAACTCCAACTATGGTATTCAGTGATTCAGACACACTACCAATGCATTTCAGACCAGAAGAACGGCACGAGAGCAAACGATAGATCAAATATCTATCCGTGCCAACGTGAGCAGAAAAATGTTGCACAATATTTATGTTAAAGTATAAATAAATTATTTATCTTTTTTCATCAACTTAAGTTTTTAATTAAACTAGTTGATACATACAGCTTAATATAATATTAGAGTTAGATATCACGAGTTTAAATCCAGACAGCAAGGCCAGTCCTGAGGGTATCAAGCAGGGCGGCCACCGCGGGCCCGCAAAACCTAGAGGGGCCTCTCATATACATACATATAGTGTACTTTCTATTTTGTACTGAGATTTGGCTCATGTCAGTCTGTTAAGCACATATTGTGCACGCTATATCACATACCAACAGCCCATATGGCTATATGGCCCATATCGTACGGTTAGCACTAGCAATAGCACGTCGCCCACACACGTATGCCGATTGTCAAAGTGCCAATGCAGCCAATCTGATCTCGTATTCTAGTGTCTTCTTGCCTCCTCGTCGGCTCATCTCATCATCTGGCATCTGGCGAGTGCCGCCGTAGGTAGCAGCCCATGGTCGCAGCGCCGCTAACGACGGTGACCCTAATAGCCTGACTGCTCTACCGGGAAAATCGATCAAGTCGTCACGTATTCACGTGCTGAGTGCAATCGATCAAGTCAGCCTGAACTTCAGGCCATCTGGGATTGATGCTGGTGCCCGAGCATCCATCCATCTAGGATTGCCGCTTAGCTTGAAGACTGAAGTGAAGGTTAAAAAAAATTCTCATCTCAATTTTCACGTAGACAACATCAAAACCTGTTCTTGATGAGTGATGACTTGATCAATGCAACATCAAACATGCAACATGCTCTTTTAGATTTTCCACTTTTACAATTTAACAGTTAGCACGTGATGACTTTGATCAATTGCACTTTTGAAGTAATCATACTACCTCTATCAGTGACTTGGCCTAACGGGTAAGATCACGTTTGGAGTAAGCTATCAATGGCATGAGTTGAGGTCAGGGGGATACAAATTTTTAGGAGTTCTACATCACCATGTGCTAATTGGTAATATTTCTTTAAGTTGATTACGTGTTTTTATAGCTTTGCACTAGTTTTCAACTGTTAATGTATTTTTTTTAATTTTTAGCATATATTAGAAGAAATTATTTAAGATGATCTCTACCATATGGTTAAGATGAGTGTTATTTTTATATACTTTAAGTGTTTATCGGCAATAAATTTTAATGTATCGAATATTATCTTTAAAATTTATATATATTTTTATGTTTCAATTCAATATGGTCTCCGTTTTTAGTTTCGTCTCAAGCCACCGAAATCTCAGACCGAATCTGTCTAGCGGGCATAATTAAACAAAAAATTACAGCTAACTCCTATTTTCACATCTGAGATTTGAGAGTCTCCACGTGAATAGCAGTATTGAAGTATAAGTAAATCGTTTATATTTCCTTATCAATCTAGCTTTTTAATGAACTAGTTGATATATGCAGCTCAATAGTTCGATTGGACCATGGACTTGTGGACAGAGATTAGCATAGCAAGACCGAAATCTTCAGAGCATACTGGCAGCCAGCGCAGGATTCGTGCTGCGCGCGGACCTCAGATGAGCCTCACAAGCAGCAGCATGGCGGTGGCCGTGGACGTAGCCCCGCGCGGCCTCTGATGACTTATATAGGTGTTACAGCTATATAGATGTAACATCGTGGCCGCACCCGAGCCGGGCGAGTAGGAAAACAGCTAGTTCGTCGAAAAAATATAGGAAATGGTGAATTGGATCGGAGAGAAAGAGATAGCAGCAGATGGCAGTAGAGTAAGATAAGTCACTTGCTTTTAACTAACTAGATAATTGCCGGTTCGCTGCAACGAGGCCGAAAATTTGATCACTATAGATCGATTCTTTCCATGATAAAACACCAAAGAAGTTTGTGCATAAAAAAGTATTTACAATAATTTTCATGGATTGCAGTATGAAAGTCGGAACATCTGAAAGTACTTATATAGGTGTTGCAGCTATGAGAGGTCCAGCTATAATACCACCGACCACAGAACAATCAGCACGAATGATTTCTAAAGGACCCTAAAAAAAGGAGTTAGTACTGCATCAACATTTTTTCAGAAAAACTTACTCAATTAAACAGCTAGACTCACCAGTGGAAAAATAGCCCTCAATAATGACATAATCATAGCTAACTTAATTTGGTTACTTCTAGCTGGCAATTAGAACTGCAAGATTTGCCCAACTAATTTGAGGGAAAGCCCAAAACAACATAATTTAATTATTGCAAGGCTCCTGGATGCCTTCACCTGTCACACCAATTTGCATAACACTGTAGTGATCATAGTGGTCTATGTGGCATCACGAAGAGCAACGGTGGTTGCAAGTTTGCAACAGGGTGACTGGCATGGCAATGGCAATGTGAACAATCATGATAAAATATTAGCGGTGACAAACAACAATGGTGAAACTGTCAAGGGAGGCCATTAAAGGCTTAATACTGAATGGTTGCACAAGTGGCACGCTAATGAAGGTATTTACGAAGTAAGGATGCAATAATAATCTAACTATAATGTATATCATAAAAAAAATGAGGTGGAAACAATTTTCTTTTGAAATCAGTAGTCACTCTCTTGCTCGCCCTCTGCCCCCTCCGAATCAAGACGAAGCATCTCGGATACACCACCACCTCATGAATGCAAATTCGAAGGGGGATATTGAGATGATGCATCTTAGATACACCACCACCACCAGAGACGACAAAAAAATTTGAAGGGAAAATGAAGCACCTTAGCTTAGTGACACCTTCAACAGCGGAGTGGAAGATGCCAAGCCCGGGCCTTGGCGTCCTCCTCGCCAACCTAGCCTTCTTGCTTCTCGTCCTCGCAGCGCCCTGGCTTCCTCGCAGTCGAGAGGGATCGCGCTCACCACGTTCATCGTTGTCGTCGTCACATTGAAATGGAAAGGAACAAACATCAACATACTTATAGGGGGCGCAAAGGAGCCAAAGGGCGGGGCTGGCGGCAGTGTTGGTAGCAAGATAGCCACCATGGACCCACGATAAGGCGTTGGGAGGGGTGCGGAGAAGCTGAGGCAGGGCTAGCAGCAGTGGGTTGGGGCGAGGAGGATGTGGCACAGCCGAGGCAGGGCTAGCGGCGGTGGGCAAGAGCATGGAGAAGCCGAAGGTGCACTATGCATCGTGATAGGAGTGGCTCTCCAGGACTACACGATGGTGAAGAAGCTAGGGCAGCGGAGGGGTGAGGATGAGGATGGGGTAAGCGGCGATCTCGGGAGCGGGGTGAGGAGGATGTGGCACAGGTGAAGAAGCTGGGGGCGGGGAATCCGACAAAGAGAGGGGTGGGGCGGTCGTGCGGGCATGTCGACCGTGGGCACGAGCATCCAATCAGGAACGAACAGCCATCGAAGATGGACGATGGCAGAGGAATCATCCGGATGGACGGAACATATCTTACTACGTTTTTAAGTAGGAGAGATACTGTTCAAAATCTGGTCAAGAAAGAGATTTTGTTGCCACATATAAATATGGGCTTGACTACTTCAAACAGAAAGGGGTAGACCCACTGAATGTATGTAAACCCATGAGCATGAACATTGATAAATTCCTTAAAAAAAAGCAAACATTAGCAAATTCTAAATTATGTAGAGACTTGAACAGATAATCTTTATCCTTTGGGATGTCTTGAATAGATAAACCTTATAAAAAAACAAGCTAAATGACTGAGAACCATCCGTTCCCCCATCTACAGTAGAGAGAAGCGGTAGCGAGGCAATTCTCAATTCCCGCTGTTAATCCGACCATTTCCCACCCGCCCGAGGAAGGGAAACGGCTGGATCGACGCCCGGGGTGTTTAGTTTAGGTTGCTAGTACTTCTTTTAGGTGTAGTGTTGCTATGACAGGTGTAGGGTTAGGGATCGAGGGCTCTTTGGCACCGACGGCCCCTACTATGTCTATGGTGGTGGACCAGGGGCTTCGGCGGTCTCCATCGGGGGAGATGCAGCCGAAGTGTGTGTGACGGCGCTGGCGGGTGCTAGTGTTCGTCGTCATTGATGGAGACGATGCTAGCGCTGCTAAACTCACAAGTTCCATCGTGGCCGCTGGACTTCTACTCGTGCCCTCAGATCGAGGTCCAGCTTTTGCATCTGCATGTTCTCTCCGGTGTCGACGCTTTCTGCGGTGTTGTTCTGGAGGTGAGTTGCAGGAGATTTGTTTGTGTTTGTGTATGTGTTGCAGTGTAGTAGGGGTTATTTTGGTTGGAGCGCTGGTGTCGTGTTTCCTCTAGTTCCTTCCTGGCGTATGCATTAATCTTGGCGCGTGCTCTGTCATGGTTGCTGGGAGGAATTTGTATGGTCGGGTTGTTGGATTTTGTTTCGACGACGCCGGGATAGGTCTCTGGGCCACCAACTCCGATAAGTCGATGGCCGATGGAGCCAAGTTGGAGTTGGATCGTCTTTTCGGCGGTGATGCGGCCTCTGGCCATCAAGCAGGGCCTGTGAAGGGCATGTGCGTTCAACATCTCAACAACATGTCGACATGATTAAGGTGCTAATAGGTGGAGCATCAAAAAACTGTAAAGTTTCTTCGTCGAGAAGGTTTTCGGCTTCAAGAAGCATCCTCGATGTGCTCTCTTGCCAGCAGTGGCAGTCCATCGAGTGCTTGCTCCTAGTGCTGGCGATGAAGAAGACCGGGATATCCTTGCAAGGACCTAAATGTAATTTTGTTTTTCCACATGGTGTCTTTGTAAGCTATGTATGTAAGCCTGTATATGCATATATGAAAT
This sequence comes from Phragmites australis, assembly GCF_958298935.1. Taxonomy (NCBI): domain Eukaryota; kingdom Viridiplantae; phylum Streptophyta; class Magnoliopsida; order Poales; family Poaceae; genus Phragmites; species Phragmites australis. The sequence goes on from NC_084931.1 coordinate 6,043,567, forward strand.
ATATCCTAGTTTATCGCAAAAAAAAAGATCAACCTTCTTATTTAAGGGTCCTCCTACTTTCCCCATGCTACTGTAAGGAGAGGCGACCGAGCAACGAATCCAGCACCTCGTTGAATCCATTGCTTCCCCCTCCTCTCTGGTGGCCTCATCGGCACCGGAGGGGGAGGGGAAGCGGGTTCTATTGTCTGTTGTATATATTTTAGGTCCAGTACGTAGGTCCTGGTAGGAATTAGGTGCTAGGTTAAGGCTTCCCATGGCATCTCTTTCGCATGGGATTTTTGGTGTCTTCACCATTGGGTCCGGTGGCAATGTTTGCTACGATGATGGTGCATTTCTGTTTTTGTTCCTCCAGTGCATTTCCGACACCGATGACTTCAACACCGACATCTCCAAAAGACCTAAGAGGTTACTATTTCCCTACCTCATTGTGAAAGGGTGGGAAACTTCGATTTCCCCTGCGATGGGCTTGAATTTCGGGTTGTCGTTGTTCTCAACAGCAGCGGAACTACTTTTCGGTTGTCGGAGACTGGCGGAGTCGGATGTTTTCTTCCTCTCCTTTCCTTGTCGAGGTGACGACTGATGGCCTTTCTTTGGAATCAATGCGCCCCGGATGAGCCAAGGTGCTGGCTTTTTGCAGCAAATCCAAAGTGTTAATGTCCCTAGTTGAGGTGGGAGGTAGACCTGGTCCGATTATGGCGTTTGGCAGGAGCGGCCGACAATGGTGACGATGACAGGAGGATCGTGGAGGTTATGTGTATAATTTTTGTTGTACTAGGGTGTCCTTTGTAACCGGGAACGATCCTATACGGCTCTGGGCTGAGCCATTAAGGCTCTAACCCTCGCTGTTAATCACGCTCTGGTCCACATGTCTTAGAATAGTCGATCAAACTTTTGTGCTTGCCTCCTTATTGGTAAATCTTGTTCCAAGCACACGCGTGAGTGCAGCAAGTCCCGCACGACTTATCCACCAGTGATGGTCCACATGTCCCGTGCATTACCTAAGTCTTGTAAAGTTTATGATAAAGTTATTTTTGAAGATTTATTCAAAAGTTATATGTTCATTATAAAGTTATATGTAAAAGTTCTATCGAAAAGTTTTGATAAGCTATTTCTTAAATTAATTTTTTATATATATTTTAAAAAAAATTGCAGTATAAAATTTTATAGACAAGTTTTCTAAGAAATATTTATATGTAAGTCTTAAAAAATTAACTATCGAAAGGCTTCGTTACAAAAGTTTATCAAAAGTCATGGATGCATCATGAACATATCTGTATGAGTTATATTATAAACTTTTGTTGTTAAAATTATCTCGAAAAAGTTACGCGTTCATCTTTTTTGAAAAGTTTGATCTTCTTTCGAAAAATCTTTTCTGAAAAAGTTAGTTGCATATCTTTCTTCTCGCTTTCTCTCTCTTCTTTTTTCACTAAAACTTTTTGCAAAAATAATTGTTAAATTTTTTTTGAAAAGCTTTCGATAACTTTCTGTTCAAAAATTTCGTTTGCTTGCGCGCGAATTAGCACAGTCCCTCCTTACTTGTCAAGAGATGCAGCGATAGATCCTATACAACAGATCCTGTTAAAAAAAATCGCGCTTGTCGGAACTCCGGACAAAGCCGGATTATAAACAGGTTCCAGCGCTTATAAGCTTCCGGGGTGGCTTCTTCTGCATCGTGTTAGCACTATGTCTTGGGCCGAATCCCATAGGTCTTTCTTCTGGAAAAGGCCTACTAGGCCTTTGGATACAATCCTATCCTATCATCTGGGCTTCTACGCCACCCCCAAGTGCTTGCATGAATGTGGAGAGCCATGTTGTCGACCAAAGTACCACCTGACCAATGTTGTGTTGGTTGCAAGAACTCAAAAAAAAAAAAAACTTGTATATCACCATGACCTATTCCTGGCTCAGTGCTGCCTATCGAGGGGGGTGGGCGGCTGCGTCGGCACAGATCCTAGAAAAGGGCGACGAAGGGAAGCCTAACGGGAGACAGAAGAGTTGAGATTTACATGAGGATAATCATGATGTTTTTAATAGGATTTAAATAACAGTTTTTAGTTAATTCTATGTATAGAACTTTTGTGAACAATGGTAATATAGGAGTGAGCAGAATAGTTTAGAATATGTAGCTTCCTTTAAAAATATTTTTTTAACCTAAAAAAGATGTTATTCTTACTAAAGATAACTTAGTTAGATGAAACTGGAATAGAAGTTAAACATGTTGATTTTGTAGTAGCAATGAAATCATTCCACATCTTTTTTGGAATGTCATTTTGCTAAGTTTCTATGGCGTACGATTTAGATGGCCTTTAACTTGAATTTATCTTCCAACATGGATAACTTATTTGGAGATTGGCTGGCTGGGAGGGGAACAAACGAGAAGAGGTTGTTGTTAATTGGGGCTTCTACTCTATGCTGGGTTTTATGGTTTAGTAGAAATAATATAATTTTTGATAAATTATCTTAAAAAAAACTTATGTGCAGTACTATACAGAGAAATATATTGGCTCCGATTCTAGGCGCAACTGCAAAAGTGTGATGAAGACAAAAAGAGGATGTGTCTTGCATACCATACTCTTAAGACTAAGATGATGTAGCTTTTCGTAAATCATGGATGAAGATTTAGCAATACGATTACTGCTTATAAATTATTTTTATCTGAACTATGTTAGCTTTCATTGGTATATGTTTCTCTACAATCATAATGTGTGATGTAGAAGTCTGAGTGCAAATTTTTGTAATAAATTCTGTGACCAGAAGCTTACGCTAAATGCTGAGATATTTTATTCCATTATTTAAAAGAAAGAGTTGAGAGAGACGCGTTGATTGGGTCCTAAATTCGGATAAGTGTCATGGGAATGATTTATGGGCGTTGTGCTTTGATCTTGGGCTATGATTGAGAGGGCAACACATGTTCGAATTTTTTTATTTTTTTAATATTTGTAAAAATAGACGTCTATTTAAAATATTGTATATTTAGGTTACTATCATCCGTTGGAAAGACAATATCACCTCGTGGGGTCATGTCGTGACATATCAGAAATTAAATACCCTAGACGAGCATATGACGGTGCATTGAAATGCATGCATGCAAGCACGGCACAATAACACCGGGGGGCCATTGAAGTTAACTATCAGGCCGGTTAGCTTTTTAGGTATGCGTGCATATCAACTCATACTACTGTAGAAACCTTTAATATTGCCGACTTCAAAACCCCATGCTTCGACGGTTTTAGAGCCGGCAGTGAGAAATATGCAGTCATAGTCATTGACTATCACTGTCGGCTCGGGGACCGACAGTGAAGGGGTTATCACTGTCGGCTGAAGGCTTCAGCCGACAGTGATTTTCAATCTCCGATTCGACATGTTTGTGATAAAAAAAATAATTTTATTTTTTACGACTAGAGGCACGCGATCGATTACTGCTCAACCGCCCTCAACTAAAAGCTCGAGTACCGATCACTGCTCACTCGCTATTTTTCACGCGGGTTCTAGGACTCGAACTCACGACCTCGATCAAAAGCTCCACATGCATGAACTCTCTAACTATCTCACCTCTTGTTCGTTCTTGAGTGCAATAACAAAATTGATCCTTTTTGAAATTTTCTCATCGAATGTTTAAATGACTATTTGCACATCTAAATGATCATAAATGAAAAGGTTATTAACTACAAAGTTTTACATCTCATCGAGTTCTACAATATTAATATAAAGTTTGTCTCTGTCCGACTCCGTATGAAAAAGCTTGTGTCTAATCCATGTAGCGTTCAGTAAAACAACCATAATTTTTTATACAGAGTCCGATTTCGACGTTCTTTACTTTCGAAGATAATAACAAGGTGTATCCGAAAAAATACAGATCTTTAGACATATACCTTCCTTAACTCTAAAAAAAAAAGCTTCAAAGATTCTCGACAGGATCTCTAAAGTTTTTGGCTAAAACTGACTTCTCCAATTTACCTGATAATTTTTGAGACATAGTACTACATCTAAAAGTCAGTGTTGTATAGATATTTCATCAATTGGACTTACAAACTCATGATAAAAATATTTGAATTTGCAGTTTCAACTTTGTGACCTTATGTATGGCTTTTCCAATGATTCCTATTAGTTTTCACTAGATCTAAACCACAAATTTGTAGTCAAGTATGTGGCTCCCTCTATATTAGTTTTAGATATTTACTTTTTATCTATATGTTGTCAAATAAAAAATGATCAACTATAAAGTTATAGATCTCGTCGAGAGCTATAATTTTCATATAAAGTTTATCTTCATCTGACTTCGTATCAAAAAGTTGTGATTGTTTTAAGATGAGTTGTTATCGACAACGACTGAAACTTTATTAAGATTATTTGGGTATTTAAATGACCTCAAATTAAAAAGTTTTCAACTACAAAGTTATATATCTCGTCGAGAACTATAATTTTCATATAAAGTTTTTTCCATCCGACTTTGTATAAAAAAGTTATGAATTTTTTAAGGTATGTTGTTATATATTATCACTGCCGGCTCGTCACACGAGGCGATAGTGATACCTATTATTATTGTCAGTTCATAATACGAACCGGCAATGATACTTGACGAACTATCACTGTCAGTTCGTGGCTAGAATCGACAGTGATAGTTTAGATATCACTGTCGGTCGATGCCCTCACCCAGCAGTGAAGTATCACTGCCGACTCAAACCTTAAGTTGGAGTGATGTCCTTCATCACTGCTGGTTCATAAGTCACATTGACTTTTCTTTTCGTATGATTTTTAAACCGACAGTGATACCCCACCACTATCGGACTATTAGGTACCAACAGTAATGGATCGGTATATATGACCAATTTTATAATAGTGCCGGCTAGCTTTTTTAGGAATCCATGCATACAACACCATAATAGCGTATGTGTGAAAAAGGTGTCATTTATTGAACAGATGATATCTTTTTTAGTGAGCCCAATCTAGCCATGTCACTCTTTTAACAAGACATAGCAAAGGAGTCGTTCGTTGGTTAGGTGATATATTGATGTGGAGATCACGTTTGTGAGGGTATTTAATTTCTAACAAGTGTTATATGCCACATATTCTTACTGTTTCAAGCTCCCAATGGCATGCGCGAGCGAAATTCCTAACCCGCACGGCCGCACCCTCCTCAGGGCCCCACCTTGCCAGACTTGTGGGCACACTTTTAAACCCGCACTTGCTAAAACACTGACGCATGGATGTGATTGTCATCCCTTGCAGTAAAATTGTTAGCGTCAGAAGTAGGGTTAACAAATTTGTTTGGGCAACAAAAACCGCTACCCACCGATATTTGAAATTCGTGAAATTGAAAAATTCAATCAAAATTTGGTGAGAATTCGAACAAATTCACTTGATCAAATTTATAAATTAAAGATAAAATTGATCGAATCGAGTCAACAAAAATCAGTCGGATTCCATCGAAAACCGAACGAATTCTCTGATTTACCATCGTATTTTTTGCATTTTCCACATTGAACGCATTTTGAATGAATTAGTCGAAAATCGGTGAATTTCTCGATTTACTGAGTACATTATTCGAAATTTAGTCAAGTTTTAAAAAACAAAAATAGCTTAATATTGTAAAATCAATAACTAATTCACCTGGGCTTAAAATCAAGTGAAACAAATTTTGTTGATTTTCTTATAACATGATCTACATGATAAAAATATTTATAATCATAAAAAAGTTGAATATTTTCCATAAGAAAATGTATTCTCTAAATCTAGTTAAATGCATAGTTAATTATTTGCTAATCTAAAGATCATGAAAACCAAATTTATTAGTCTTCTTACGTGATCCTATATCTTTTAAAAATACATAAACTCATGAAGTAGTTATTGTAACATAAAAGATTGTGTAAATATATTGCAACTAGATTAATTCATAACTAACTCACATATCTCTAGAATTAGTGAAATTATTTTTATTAGTTTAATTATACTATACTTTATGTAGAAAAATACTAGTAGATATGAAAAAGTTAATTATAGTGATGTTTCTTAATATGTCACTTTATGCTTGTGAACTTTTTAAAAATTATAAAAAAATTAATAAAACTCTATATGAACTGAGATGAATTTTAAAGATGTCTTAAAATACGCTATACAAAAGAAAAATATGTATTTACATGTTAAGCTTTTACTTAACATGATGAGCCAAATCATCATATTAATATGATCAATTTCAGTACTTTTCAAACTTCTTTCATATAAAATATGATGCAAACGACATTATTTTTGAATTTGTTTTTCACAGAAGGTTTTAGAATTATTTCTAAATTTTTAAAAAATTTAATGATCTTTTGTGATTTTTAATTTTTTAAATTTAAATTAAAAATCGGTCAAATTCATAGTTCTATGAAACCGAATTGAGAGATTTTCGCAAATATCGAGCTGTTTTCCACAAATTTTCGAACCTGCTCGAAAGATCACAAATGGAGCCGAATCTCGTCGATCCCATCCAGATGGCCTCGAGTGGGCCCCGCGACCCTCGTCAGTCGTCACTATGTCGACACCGTTTGCCCGCGGCCCCACGACTCAATCCACCGATCCCGCACGTGACCAGCCGCTGACCTCTAGCTCCCACCTCGTCCACTGACTAACGGGTCCCGCATTATCCGGGCCCACATATCATTCTTTCAAGCCTAACTAGCGCGTGCCACACACAGGCTCCTCCGTACGTGGGGCCAGTGTCAACCGGCCGCGAAGTCCCCCCCCCCCCCCCGCCCCAAAATCCAATGCCGACTCCCTGGTCCACCGTCCATAGAACAGATCGACGGTAGAGTTATCTCGCGGTTAAAGGATCCAGATCGGCCACCGCCGTCAAGGCCTTCCAGCCCCATATGTCAGAGACCTCATAGGCTTCCCACCTGGGTGCAGCCGCGGCCGTCCACGTCGTCCATGGCGTCGAGCCGTCGACGCATCGCCTCCGCTGTTCGGTGCACTCCCACCACCATGACGACATTCTCTCTTTCCTCTCTCTGCGACTGTTTGCCCACCTCTTCGACTTCCTCTCTCTCTTCTCTCTGTCCACTGACCAGACCGGTGCCTTGACGTGCGAATTGAGCGAGGAATCCAACCCACCGGTCCACCCTCGGCAGCAGAAAAGTGGTTGGCTAAAGCACCAATCTTTCCGAGATTTTTGTCCTTCCTAACCTCGCAGAGTTGGATTCTCCGTCCATGGCTCTCGCCGGCGTCCGCAGGCACGTCGGCCAATTCTTAACCATCAGCAATGGTAATTCGATTGCTTTCCGAGGTTTTCTTGGGTTCTTGCGCCGTTTGGTGTGAGATTGATGGCTTGATGTGGTGTGTCTGCAGAGCTTATGGCGGCGTCGCTGTCTGCGGCGAGCTGCCCCGACGAGGTAGAGAAGGCGGAGCGGGCTGGATGCCGAGACGACTCGGCGGCGCTGAGGCTGAAAGAGATGGCCATGGCGGCGATCCTGGTGGCCGGGGTGCTTGGGGTGGGCCTCCCGCTAGCGGGGCGGAAGCGGCGCGCCCTGCGGACGGACAGCGCCGCGTTCATGGCGGCCAAGGCGTTCGCCGCCGGGGTCATCCTGGCCACGGGATTCGTCCACATGCTCCACGACGCCGAGCGCGCGCTCACGAACCCCTGCCTCCCCGCCGCGCCGTGGCGCCGGTTCCCGTTCCCTGGGTTCGTCGCCATGATCGCCGCGCTCGCCACGCTGGTTCTCGACTTCTTGGCCACCAGATTCTATGAAATCAAGCATCGTGCTGAGGCCGCCCGCGTCAAGGCCGCCGCCGCCACCGCGCTCGCTGCCTCATCTGCGAGCGACGAGGACATCACCGTGGTCACCGTCACTGAGGACGAACACAAGGCCCCGCTCTTGCAAACGCAGTGCCACGGACATAGCCACGGCCACAACCGCAACCATGTGCACGAGCTAGTGCAAGTAGAGGGTAGCGAGGGGGAGGTGTCGGCGCACGTGCGGTCTGTCGTTGTGTCACAGGTGGTTGTTTTATCCTTTAATTTGGAATGCTTTGGTGCTTCATGGAACGCACTGTAATAACAGTTGTCTTGATTGCAGATACTGGAGATGGGGATCGTGTCGCACTCCGTGATTATCGGGTTGTCATTGGGAGTGTCGCGGAGCCCATGCACAATCAGGCCGCTTGTCGCAGCTCTTGCATTCCACCAGTTCTTCGAGGGTTTTGCACTTGGCGGGAGCATTGCTCAGGTGAGAATTTTAGTATCCTGCCATTGAGCAATTCTCATTGTGTAATCAAGAATTGTTTATCGCACGGACGCACCATGATTTATGCTCAAAGTGACGAGCATGGAGTTCAAACTATTTAAATGACACTGGATTTTAGCATTTCATCTGTTCAATAATCTTCTGCTTTGAGCTTGCTTCTTTGTCAGTTTGATGGATGAGGAATTTGCCTTCAGGAACATGGGGGCTGTCAATTTGAAACTTTTTGATAACTTACATTGTGGATGTTCAATCACTGGCTTGTCAATGTTCGTTGAAATTATTGTGGAAAAATTATATTCTGGCCAGTTACATCTCAACTATATTTTCTCTACCAAATTATTCTTTATCCAGTTGCTATTTCCAGTTGAAGTTGTGGACAATTTAACTTGCATCATTTCTACATAAATACAGATGAAATAAAACATGATACATTAGGTATAGCATTACGTAAACTGTTCTTCTTCCTCTGGTGGGGTGCTATTGATTCTTTTTGGTATCAGTTTGTTTCTTAGGTTCTAGGTTTCCACAATTTAGTGGTAGACATCACACTCCTAAAGCAAATGTTTGATACTCTGACGTTGAACTTCTTTAGTTAAGAGTGATGTTACATGATTTTTGCTTCGTGGAAAATCCAGCTGATTCTCACACTTCAATTTGATCTTGACCGACTCATTTGGTGTGTTTCTATCATTTGCTACATTGTTCATTGTATTCATGTATTGAGCGTTCAAGTTGCTTGTTTCTACCTTCCGTACTGCTATTTGTGACATGACATCAGGAACTCTGACTTCTCTGCACTCTGCACTATTGACATGCTTCCAAATCATGCTTTAATGTTTCGAAAACTAATATCTTGCCACTACTTGTACGAGTTTTTATATACTTGATATATTCTAGAATGGTATTTGGCATCTCAGAATCCAAACAATTCACTTTAATAATATATCTGGGGCTTGTTGTTTGTTGGCTTTAGATTATGTTTTCCTTTTCTTTCAATTTCTTTTCGTTTACTCATGTAAATATTTATCTATGACTTTGCTTATAAGTTGTGGTTGCCTACTACTTTATCGACAGGAGTCCAGAGTCATGACTATCTGGTTAGACCATCCCCAACCATATTCCCTTTATTTCGTTTCCTTTTCGATTTATTTTTCCGTTTCCATTCCTTTTATTTTCTCTTATCATCAACAACTTCCCTTCAAGGGAATCGTGAAGGGAAAGGAGAGAGAATCCCGTTCTGAAGGGAATAACCTTGAGAATCCCGTCGTGAAGGGAACCGTGAAGGGAAACCGTTGAAAGGAACGAAAATCCCTTCACAACGGGAATTTCGTCCACAAGGGGAATCTGTTAGGCATGGTCTTAGATGCTCATTTACTGATTGCATCGCATTAGCATTAAATGGACCTCACTAATATTCGTGGACAAATATTTATTATTTTGTTTTGCCTTTGTGTTTTTTCTTATTTCATTGTTTTCTTTAGTTCTCTGATGGTTTATATTGTTTCTCACCTAAATTATCATATTTGACGCCCTAACATATTATCTCCTTACAGGCACAATTCAAGACCGTTTCGGCAGTTCTAATGGCATCCTTCTTTGCCATTACAACACCGGCGGGGATAGCTGCTGGGGCAGGATTGGCCTCATTCTACAATCCGAATAGCCCGAGAGCTCTTGTGGTGGAGGGCATTCTTGACTCAGTATCAGCTGGCATCCTCATATACATGTCGCTAGTGGATCTCATTGCTGCCGATTTCTTGGGTGGAAAGATAGCAGGATCCCTGCGGCAGCAATTGATGGCATACATCGCCCTGTTCCTTGGTGCTCTCTCCATGTCATCACTTGCAATATGGGCTTGAACCCACCTTCGATGAGGTGAAGATAAAGGAGCGACATTGTTCCGGGAAAACATACGAGGTACATGTGTACAGTACTGATGTTTCCTCTAGTGTTCTGATCATATCATACTATGTTAGCCTGCTTTGGTTCATCATAGGATAACATGCCCTGTTTTTAAAGGGCATGAAAGAAACACAGCCGCTGTATAAACTTGAGTACTTGTTATCTGTACCGCCCCCACACAGGCGGTTGCTTACAAGAGATGGTGATCAAGTTGGGTTTGGTTAAACTTGAGTGTAAATTTCTGTAGTTTTCTGAAACAAGAAGCTGAAACAGTGAGATGTAGACTGCAGCTGCCAGCCGCACCTGCTGCTGGTTTTCTGTAATCTGTACCAGGTCCTCTAGTGGCAACTGGCAAATGTTAAAATATTGGCGTTGACGGATTTAACACTTAGAGATACTCTAAAAATTCATCTCCTAGCTATCTTATTTCATTTCTAACACTATTGTAACATCCCTAATACTATTACAGTATTCTTATTTTTTTTATCTTCAATAACTATCTTATTTTCTATCTTTTATTACTTTCTTTTTCTCCTCGGACCCACTCGTATACGTACTATTACTCTCTTTTTCCTCTCGGATTCACTCGTATACGCACGGTACAGTGATATGGTAGCTCAACATCTCCTGTAAAAATGCAGCCTTCGTCTGGCAAAGATACTGCCTCCGCATCACTGGAGGGGACTGTAGCGCTAGAAAAGTTAGCCTAAGGCTGTCTGCCTTTTCTTCTTCTTTAGCTTTTAGAGTTTTTACTCTCGCCGCGCCACTCTTTGCTGATTGAGGCTTATGTTTTCCCATCATTTATTCCATTTATTGTCAATAAGAAAATTTGGATATCTGTCGCCGCCCAGTAAAGTTTAACTTCAAGCATACTTCTACTAGAATTTTTTTTAGCAAAAGGAAGAGGCTTTGTTTCATATTGATGTTCGCCAATACCACACATGCCGGCCAACTGAAAGGCTAAGAACCTGTTGGAACTGCTTTGATGTCTCCATGATCTCAATCAAGAGCATACGATAACTGCTTAAATTGTCACTATGCAGGTTACTGATAACCTCCATGCAGTCCGATGCAACCAGGACATTGCGCTCCTGACGTCCAGAGCCAATGGCAAAGCTTCACTGCAAAGCTGTTGCCTCCAAGGCTCCAACTCTGGAGGATCTGTCAGACCATCCACTACAACAGCAGAGTCCGCCAAAAAGTTACCATTGGCATCCCACCCTGATCACCTCACAGTGGCCGAGCCAGCAAGCAACTCAGGGACTCATCTCCTTCCTTCTCCAGCCCCCATCTTCTTCTTCCTCCTCTTCTCCATTTCATCTCCCTCCTCTTCTCCTTCTTGGCTCCGTGGCACAGCGGGCAGCTCCAGCCCCCTGCTGCACCGTTGAATCAGCCCCTGACTGCGCTGATGGCACCTCTTGTAATACCGAATTTTTGGAGAAAAAATAAAAAGAGATTTGACTAAAAATTTTACTTTTTGATCCGTTGCTTGTATGGACGATCGGAGACCGCGGTTGCGTTCATCTTGTCGAGACGAACCCATTTTGCTATTCATATATCCGTTCCGGGCATTTTGTGACCCGTAGAAAGCCCAATAATTTTAGACCGTTCGTTGTTTAAAAAAAAAAAAAGAAATAAAGGATAAGTATCTGCCGATCCATCAGACTTTTCAGCACTCGTGCTTCGCGTTTCTCTCTCTCGCGCGCGTCTCTCTCTCTGTCGGCGCCGAGCTTCCACGGTGCGTGTTCTGCGCTGGGCTGCTCGCCGGCCGACCTGCTTGCTCCGGCCGTCGCGCCCCTGCTGTCGCCGTCGCGCTCGCCGCCGTGCACCGGCCGAGTTCCCGCCGCCGCGCCGCGAGTTGCCGAGCTGCCGTGCGCCGCGTGCCTGCGCTGCTGCTGCTGCCGGCGCCGCCGCTTGCACACCGCCTGCCGTGCGCCACCGTCCGTCGCCGGCCGCCGTGCCTCTGCGCTGTGAGAAGAAGCAAGCACAGGAGAAGCAAGCAAGCAGCCGGCGGGAGAAGGAAGCCAGGAAGGAAGAGAAGGAAAGAAAAAGAAAAGAAAAGGGAAGAAAGAGAAAAAAAAAGGAAAAAAAAGGGGGGGGGGGGGGAAGTTGGAAATTTCGGAATTTCGTTGGATTCGTCGTCAATCTCTCGAAGGTGAATTCTCAGTAATTTCTGGACGTTCGTGGTTGGATTAAATCAAATCAATCAATTCCTGTCGTATTATTTCATGTGATCGATAGTCTGTTTTGTTTTGATAATCATTATTGATTCGAAGATACGATATCCGAGTTGAAGTATTCATTTTGATCATCAGAGCGAGGTCTAATTAGTGAGATTTTAGTTTGACTCTGAATTGGGAATAGTGTATCATTTCATGTGATATAATTTCTGTTCAGTTTTTCGGAATGTAGGCATTTATGCGACGTTTTCCGACGTAGAGTTGACGCTTTATATTTTAAGTGTTTTAAATGTGTTTTAGTTCTAATAGCATACCTGTACAGGTGGTACTATTTCCGGACGTTCTTGATCGAATTTTCTTCATCGTCGGTAAAGGCAAGTGAATGTATTGTATGACTATGCTTTAACCTAATATTGGGTTGCCTACATTCTTTAATTTCAGTGCATTCATCTAATCTGAATGACTGATTCTGAGCTGGGTACTATGTTGTTTACGTTTCCAGAAGTTTACTCGATGATTGATTTATGAAGTGCAGTAGGCACGATATGCCATTCTGCAGTTGTTCATTAGTGTTGTATGCAATGTTTTTTTGGAAGTCTCAAGCATATTCCGGAAGTTATGTTGGTTATGCTTGAAGCACGTCATACATATACATCTCATGCATTGGAAGTTTGTCGTCGTCTTCTGGCCGCGACCGTACCGGTACAGTACCGTATGTCACCCGAGGAGGGGTACGGTGCACACCCTTACGTTACCCGAGGAGGGGTAAGGGTGAGGAGAGCATATCATGTGCATGGTTATGTCTTTTTATGAAATTCAATGAATCATTCGCATCAAATCTTATTTCCTTTAGTTAGCTTGTATATAGATATATATGCGGCTCTGAAGGCTTATACCAACCGAATGTTAAAAATTTTAATGTTATCGTTGGACTTGCTTAGTTATAATTGTTTCTCCTAGTGTTGGCGGTCTGTTTCATTACTAGTTTCTATTTAGAATTGTTAGCACATTCAACTGTGGCTAAATAGCTTTTTGTTAAAGTACCTTTTACTTGCTGAGATTTTTTTGAATCTCACCCGTGCTTTCTTTACAGGTATGTTTAGATGTTGACGTGCATTTTGGGGATGGATCTTGGTAGCTGCACACACTACCTCATCACCATGTTGATAGCTCAACCGGTGTTATAAATGGTGGTTTTGGTGGTCTGTCGTTTGCTTGGTTTATGTCGTGGTACGACGCTGGTAGCGTCGTGAAGGTTTCTATATATATATATGCCGGTTATGTCATATACTGTCTGCCTGTGATCTCTTTTGGTCAGTTATACCGTCCTATAGAGGAAATGTCGTCAAAATTTTCTGTTTTCATATAATTAGGCTTAGTGGTAAAGTAGGGTGTTACACCTCTGCTCCCTGCTCTCGAAACAGCACCATCGACGTTGATTTTGTCTGAGACCGTGAGGTGATTCGATCCATTTTACAGATTTCCTAGCCGGCTTCAGCGGTTTGCCATTAGTTTGCTTCACATTGGCCACTTCTAGGTCCTAGAGGAACTTGTTAATGAAACTACCGAGGGCCTGTTTGGAAGAGGGGAACTCTCTAGAAAAATAATCCTATGAGATCTAATCTCATATATTTTTTTGTGTAGACCTCATTCATGTCGTTACCTAGAATCTAGAAATTTGTTGTAGTCCTTTGCTTGAATCCTACAAAAGCAATCTCCTCTGTAACAAACATGCTGCCGTTCGGATCTTGTGCATGGTCCGGCAACAGCACTATACAAAGACCAGGCCACCCAATGTTTGAGGTGCACCGATCCAATCTTTCCTGAGTAGTTTTACATGGTATCATAAGTCATAGTTCTCAATAGATAACAACCAACAACACCTATGATAGTTCCGATGCTAAGTCCACCAACTCCGCCGCCCACAAATCCATCTCTGTCGGCTCCTCTATGTCGACCAATCCACCTTCCCCTGCTTTCAACCACTTGATTAATGTCAAGTTGAATGTCTCCAACTTCCTTCTGTGGAAGAGGCAGATAATGTCAAGTTGGTCAGTTTCATTGATGGATCTGCACGCGCGTCAGCAAACATGGTCACCCAGACTGTCGCTGAAGGAGAGGCAATCCAAGAACCGAATCCCGAATACTAGGTGTGGCTGCACCGGGACTAGATGGTTCTTAGTGTGCTCCTCTCCTCCCTCTCCGAAGTTCTCTCTCAGATCATTGCAATACTTTAAAGTCGAAAAGTCATTTTTTATTTTTTTTAATTATGAAAAGTATAATACCTTATACAATATTTAAAATATAAATAAATAATGTTTAGGTGACTTTGGGGGCCAGCCAACCCCTTTTCACACTTGGATCTAACTTGGGTCCAAGCTGCCACCCCACTTTGAATCTAAGACCCAAACTGACCTCTTGTCTTCTAGAGTTAGCTTTCTCTCCCTCCCACCCCCACTTGTCTGCCACCTTGCTGCAGTAATCGCGTGTTACAGTGCTCTGATGCTACAGTGCCAAATGGGAAGAGAGTAGGAGAGAGAGGGGGGAGAAGAGGAAGAGAAGGAAGAAAAGAAGAAGGGGAAATAGAGAAAACAGAGATGGTAGAGGGAGGAGGACTCGTTTCAATTCCGTTTTTTTATGTCCTAGGTATTGAATCCTTGTTTTCCCTTTATTTTGCTGTGTTATAGGGCTTAATTGTTTATGTGGTGGTCGATTAGTGGTAAGGTTTCGTCAGGGACCGTTAAATTGACCATTTCTGCCCATTCTGTTTAATGCAGTTCATGCAGTTCGTCTACGACTTAGATTTTTGTCCTGTTAAAGGCCAAGTTAATTTTTAGTTCGGTTGACAAAGTAGTAGAGAATTTGAAAACCTTTCCACAAAGTCCTATTTCATAATTTTTGACCAGGTAGTATAGGAGATATGAATTTTTTATTTTGGTTGTTCGATTCTGATGAGGTTTTAGACGGTAATAAATCTATTCAGTTTTGGACCACCTTAGGTGCCAAATTGTTTTTCCTATAAATACCAAAGTTGTAGTACTTTTTATAAGTTTTACAGATTGGTAAAGTATGTAACTTTTGTATAGAATTCCTGTTATAGTTCTCTGAATTTTGTGCTGTCATTTGTTGATAGATTACGCTGATGAATCTCTAGAGTTTAGTTAGAGCTTGATAATGATATTTTCTGAAGATCCAATATATAAAAAAGTTGTTGAGGATGAAAATTTATATGTCATATTGAATTTTGAGATAGTTTTTGAAGTTTGATTATAGTTGCCATTTAGGTCACTTAATGGCACAATAAAAATATGTTTTCTCTACAAAAAGTGTAGGTATTGTTATGTAGATTTCGAGAATGTAATTATTTGCCACTATATCTGCAGTATAAAAATAGAGACGAAAAAGAGAAGCATTGCTGGTCTTATCAAACGAATGCGAGGTGTGCTATTTTTAACGTTTTTGCTTGTATGAGGGTTTTGGGCATAGGAATGCCTTATATTCTATATGAGCTTGTTACTTGGAGTGCTTGTGCTAAGATGTGGTTGTGAATTAGGTGGTGGTACTCTGAATCGCACTTGAGGCTTGTTGTGCTCGTCGTCCGTAAAGGCAAGTGAACGTAATTGTTATGTTGCTACAATTTTAACCTGTTATTTTTACTATCTGCATCTTTAAAGTGCAGCACATGTGATTATATTTAATAATTTGAGGTATTGATTATATTTAATAATTTGAGGTATTGTGCATGATGTGCTATTTATGTTAGAAGGTTTGGATAAGAAGGTGGTAATGTGGCTATGTTGTTAGTATATTGCTTCATGCTTGTATGATAATACTTTTTTATGATGGCTTTAGAAATTCAGAATGTGGTTGTTGATATATTGTTTATGCGTGATGCTTCCTTATGTTGCCCATCTGTGACATGACTTACTTTAATTATAATAATAAAGATTATTTTTTTCCTTAAGGGGTTCATTGGCGATGAAGCTTAGTGTAGTGGTTGTGTTGATTTTGGTGGTTTTAGAATCTTTTAGGACATTCACACATTTTATCTTTCAATGGCTAGAATACATGAGGATAATGATGCGAGTTATGTAGAAGTTTACAGAAGAGATCATACTATGACCTTTGATGAGGGTAGCGAAGTAAGTTGGAAAACCATATTAAATGGAAGATAAAATGGACATGTTGTCTCACTCATATCTAAATGAAGATTGTATCTAAATCTTTACAGCAAGAAGGTAGGGATTTAAGTGAAGTTCATAACTTGAGCTATTTTATATAGTCATAAGTAGTTGATAATACAATATTAATATTTTATACATTATGTAAAAGATAAAACTGGTGAATCAGAAGTTGGCATATGTGAAATACTTATCATGTCTATGTTTTGCATAGAAATATTTTTATATGAGATCTTACAGTGGAGTAGTCTATTCGATAATTTGAAGTATGTTATACATATTGATAATCATAACTTATGTCATTTACCTTTAAGTATGCCTTAGATGTGGATAGGTGGACGATGTTGAAATATATGGTTCTCTTTCTTACGATTGCAATATATCATCTGCATTGCATTTCATTGCTTTGCATTTGAGCCAGGTCGGTGAGAAAGTCATATAACTATTCTGGAGTGCATAAGCCAGGTCGATGAGAAAGTTATATGACTATTCCAGAGTGCTCTTGAAGTTATGTCATGATCTTATAGCTGCGACTATACCGATATAGCATCGTATATTGTTGTAATATGATGCAACTTCATACCTTGTTGGGTACGAAGGCAGTGGACATATGCATTGCACTACATATATATGCATTTTATTTACAATCATTGAAGATTATTCATGTGGAAGAGTTATATATCAAATTACTATGGAAGTAATTGTTGGATACGTTGCTGATGCTTTAAAAGTTATTATGAGAAGCGATGCTTCTCAGTGATGATATGCATTGCTGTATGGATTTTGGAATCATGAAGATTTTATATATGGTTTTGCATTTGCATTCATATGCACTACAGAAGTTATTTTATTTTATTATGCTTATGTTCAATCGTGTGCAACACCTACACTTACGATTCTTCTAGGGTTATATAAGTTGGTGGTTTGTTGTGTTGTTATCTATTATTCCTTATGAATTATAGGCTATTCGAGTTGAGGAGTTCTTTTACAAACCTATGATGTCATAATTTTGCTATGATCACATAATACTTAACATGAAGAAGTGGAGCTTTAAAACTGTTGTAGAATGAAGATGCTATAAATATTGTTATCATGATGCTCTTCTGAATACTTGTTATAATATTAAATTATTATTTAATCTATTGTGGTTTAAATAGCTTGTTAAAGTAGTTCACTTGCTGAGATTTTTTTCAATCTCACCCTTGCAATTTCTCCCCCAAGGTGTTCTTGAAGCTAGCATGGAGGGAAGGGATTAGAAGCACATCTTGCACTTCATGTATGCACTTAATATCATTGAGTTGTAATAATAAATTATCGTTAGTCGTTAGAGTCGTGTGTTCAAATTTATTGTGTTGTTGTGATGTTGAATTCAATATTTTACTCTTGGCCCTTGTTAGGATAATTTTAAATGCTAGTGTGTTATGACTTACATGTTGTTTATCTATGTTGTTGCTCTCGTATTACTTAAAATATAGAGGAGATGCTGCTGAATTTATAGAGGAGATGCTACTGAATTTATAGAGGAGATGCTACTGAATTTTCTGTAAGTTCAGCTATATGTCGTGTAGTTAAGTGGCATTCTAGGTCTTGTGGCCCCTGGGGTGTTACAGTCATGTTCTTCATGTCAACATTTGAAGTGTGGATGACCTTGGTGCAAATGTATTCTACACGCTCCAATGCCTGAGTCATGTAGATCTGGGTTCAGATGGCAACCCTTCGCAATGAGATGTCAATGGCGACATACTACAACAAGATGAAGATGTGCACCGACACCCTCACTTCTATTGGACATCCAATGCAGGAGGAAGAAATCATCACATACATGCTTATCGGGCTCAATGATGACTACGAATCTCTGGTGATGTCGGTGACTACAAGACCAGAGCCCATCTCCCTCACCGACTTTTACGCACACCTCGTCAGCTTTGAGTTGCAAGGTGCGCAACAATTATGTGCTCCAGACGGGTGATCCTTTGGCAAACTTCACGGCATGTCAAGGTGATGGTCGTGGCACCAGCAACAAGCCAATCCGTGGCTGTGGTCACGGCTGTGGGAACCAGTAGTGAAGTGGCCATAATGACAACACTGACAATACAAGGGACAAGAAGGACATCTACTAGTTATGTGAAAATGCTAGCCATGTCGTCGCCAAATGCTGGCATCGCTTCAACCACACCAACTAAAGGGATGATCCACACGCACAAGCCATGGCAGCATCAACATACCACTCCTATGGTGTAGACCCGAATTGGTACACAGATATCGGGGTTGCTGATCACATCATCGGCAAGTTTGATAAGCTGACGTTCCACGGATGCTACACTAGCAAGGAGCAAGTGCACACTACAAAATGGATCAGGTTTGTCCATCTCTCATGGAGGTCATGCCGTTCTTACATCTGCTACAAAGAATTTAAACCTTGCAAATATTCTTCATGTCCCTAGAGTCACTAAAAACCTTGTCTCTGTTTATCGCCTAGCATCTGATAACAATGTGTTTCTTGAATTCCATCCAAACTTATTTCTTGTGAAGGATCTTTTAACAAAGAGAGTCCTTCTTCAAGGCCAATGTGAGAGGGGGCTCTATCCAATTATGTCACCACCAAAAAAAGTTTTTTTTTTCAAATGTCAAGCTATCTTATGAGGATTGGCACTGTCGCCTTGGTTATCCTTCATCGTCAGTAGTTCAACTTGTCTTGAACTCCAATAATTTATGATGTCATGCTAGCTAATTAAAAAAATCAACTTGTAATGCCTGTCAACAATGCAAGAGTCACCAGTTACCTTTCCCAAAATCATTAAGTGTTTCTTCTACACCTCTGAAACTTGTTTTTTTAGATGTATGAGGTGTTGCTTATAGATTGAAATACCCCGGCCCATTAGTGTTTCTGGTTTAGGCCTGTGTGGCCCAACTATACTGGTGTGGTGGGTTTAATACCACCTTGGTAATTTAGATAGGTTGAGGTCATCTTATAAGCCTTCGTGCTCCAAACATAGCATCTTCGGGTTAACTCTTTTACATGAAGCGATGACGAAAGTTACGAGGTACTATGCGTATGCGGGGCCACCCCACAAGTGGGCTGGGCTGTAAGCGAATTTTGGAGGTGACGTGTTACATAGATCCTCATGAGGTTATAAATACTATGTGTGTTTTATAGATGATTTCAGCAAATTTACATGGGCTTATCTCTAAATCTGGTGTGTTCCATGTATTTGTGCAATTCCAAAAGCATGTGGGAAGGTTGCTAGATAGAAAGATCTTGTGCATACAAGTTGATTGGGGTTGCAAGTACCAAAAGCTCAATCCATTCTTTAAACAAGTAGGAATAGAGCATCATGTGTCATGTCCTCATACTCACTAGCAGAATGGCTATGCAGAAAGGAAACATAGACACATTGTTAAGATGGGGCTTACCTTGCTCTCTCTAGCATCAATGCCCTTGAGATTTGGGGATGTGGATTTTCTGATGGCTTGTTATCTTAGAAACCATCTTCCAAGTAATCAGTCAAACAACTCCTCTAGAAAAAATTACTATGAGTTAAACCAAAATTTAATAGGCTTTGCACATTTGGTTGTGGATGTTGGCCACACCTTCGTCCATATAGTTCAAGAAAGCTTCAGTTTAGATCCCAACAATGTGTGTTCTTGGGGTATATATGCACAAGGGGTATGAATGATTTCATGTACCTACATCTCGAGTTTACATATCTAGAGATGTGGTCTTTGATGAACATCACTATCCTTTTGCCACTTCACCTCCATCCCAAACCCAAAGCACCACTCTCACTGAATCCATGGTTCTTCTCCCTGCTTTAGATTTTGCTCTACATGATCCTCGTGAGAGCTATGACATTATTCCTATTTCCATGTCTACTGATCACTTGTCTACATATGTGTTGCAACCAGGGGGGCAAATGACTACACAACTGGAACAAGCTCTTGATGATGCCTTGTAGTAGCAGCAAAACATCGATGCCATAGCAGCAACAATAGAACATTGATGTTGTTCCTGAGTTGTAACCTGAGAAACCTGAGCCACAACATCACATGAGAACTAGGTTTTGAGATAATATACAACATTCTAAATAACTCAGAGATGGGACAATTTTCTATTGTACATATAAGCGAGCTCTTCTCAGTACTCCTAAACCTACCGATCATACCGTGGCCCTGCAAACACTATAATAGAAAGATGCAATGGATCAAGAGTATATGGCCTTACTTCGTAATAAAACATGGTTGCTCTATTTTATCCCAAGTGAGGTGTTAATGTGATTGACATGAAGTAGGAATAAAACATGTCACCATTGACCGGTACAAAGCCAGGTTGGTGGACAAGGGGTTCAAACAAAGATATGGGTTGGGCTATGAAGATACATTTAGTCCTGTTGTAAAACCTATCATTGTTCGTGTGTTCTTTCCATTTTTTGTCAAGAGGGTGGACCTTGAAGCAACTCGATGTTTAAAATGTTTTCTTGCATGAAATTTTAGAAGAGGAAGTCTATGTGAGGCAACCACCTGGATATGTACAGTCAAAACACCCAGATTATCTTTTCAAGATGGGTAAAGCATTATATTGACTTAAACAATCCGCAAGAGCATGGCACTCTCAGCTTAGCTCCAAACTACGGGAAATTGGGTTCCAATTTTCAGTAGCAGATACTTCGTTGTGTGTGTATCAACATGAAGGTGTCACCATGTATATGCTAATTTATGTGGATGACATTATTGTGGCAAGTTCCTCAGACAAGGCCACAAATTGGTTGCTTGGTCCGTTACAACAAGACTTTGCAATCAAGGATTTAGGAGAGCTACACTACTTTCTTGGTGTAGAAGTGAGAAGACTCAAGAAGGAATTGTATTGAGACAACACGAATACATTCATGATGTACTGCACAAACTGAACATGGAAAATTGCAAGCCAGTAACACACCTATGACAATTTTAGAAAAATTGTCCAGATTTGAGGGTGATCCTCTTTCCTCAAGTGAAGCCACAATATACTGAAGCATTGTGGGAGATTTACAATATGCTACTTTGACAAGGCCTGACATTACCTTCCCTGTAAACAAGGTGTGCCAATTTCGGCATTCTCCGACATTGAGTCATCTGACAACTATTAAAAGGATGCTACGGTACCTAAAGCATACAATGCAAGTTGGACTCAAGACCAGATGCTCCTTATCTACTCTTGTGAATGTGTTTTTTTAACGCAGATTGGGCAAGATGTGTTGAGGAAAGAAGGTCAACTGGAGGCTTCATCGTATACTTAGGTTCCAATATCAAGGAATCAAGCGACGGTGTCCGGGTCAAGCATTGAATCTGAATATAAGACACTTGCAAATTCAACGGTAGAAATGGCTTGGATTCAGTCTCTACTCGGAGAGCTTGCATATATTAGAGGAGGTCATTGGTGCTTTGGTGTGATAATCTAGGTGCAACCTTTTTCATGCTCATACAAAGCACATCGAAATTGATTTTCATTTCATGCGTGAGCATGTAGCACAAAAGGCTCTAGATATTCGGTTTATCTCATCAACTGATCAGGTGGCAGATATTCTGATGAAACTCCTTCCAATATCAGCATTTGATTGACTTTGGCACAATCTCAACCTTGAATGGCTCGGTTGAGATTGAGTAAGGATGTTAAGATTATTAGTACATGTGTAATCTAGTTGTTACCAAGAATCTAGAAGTTTGTTGCATTCCTTTGCTTGAATCCTATGAAAGTAATCTCCTCTATAACAAACATGATGCCATTTGAATCTTGTGAATGGCCTAGCAACAATACTATATAAAGACCAGGCTACCCAATGTTTGAGTGCCTCGACCCAATCTTTTCTATGTAGTTTTACAGTGACACGTGACATAACTAACCATCATGGATGAATTAAGGGAAATCATAGCTGAGAAAATCATGAAAGAAATAATAATTCCATGTGTCACATGCATGAGACCTGGTCTCATAGGATT
Source organism: Phragmites australis (assembly GCF_958298935.1). NCBI lineage: Eukaryota > Viridiplantae > Streptophyta > Magnoliopsida > Poales > Poaceae > Phragmites > Phragmites australis. Next base: position 6,066,025 of record NC_084931.1, read on the forward strand.
AGATTCCGGGTGGTCTAGGAAATTTTAGAATTTAGTTCAAGCTTGTACTAAATCCTAGGGTTTTGGATCCTAAAACCCCCTTTCCAAACAAGGTCTGAAAGTGGATAATGGACATTCGTGTATTACTTTCCGGTGAGCCGTCCATATTGCCCAAAGGGCTATCGGAATCTTCTCAAAGTCCTCATGCGACAAAGATTTATCTTAAGATTAAACAACCATTGTGTTGGATCTTCAATATTTCATATTGAAAAATGTTCAGTCTGTTATTCATCGACTAGCTCTCTGACACAGCGGGCCATCGTGCAGTCCAACAAAGAATGTCACCAAGAATCATCCGACACTGCACATATCACATGCTTCTCAAGTGGCCATACCATGCCTAAGTAGCACGTTGACCATCGGTAGAGAGTTCTGCATTGATCGCCAAGCAAAAACTCGTATTCTCGATGGAAATTTAACATTCCACAATAGCTTCCACTGTTTTTTACTCTCTTGCGTATTGGAGTTACCGGCTCTTCCTTCTAGCCAATCCTCTCGCTGGCATTTCGTTTGTATAAGCATGGGGTAAGCTGATCTAACTGTAGAACAACCACTTCTACTTGATAAACCCATTAAAAAATTGGAGGATCTAGTATACGGCGATTTCCTTTTGTTAGGTCCAGCGCTAAAAAAACTACTTTCTTATGATTTCAAGGTTCTACAAGATTTTCAATATTTTCGAAGGTTATTTGTAGGTGGCGACGGTTTATTATTGTTCTCTTTTAGAATTTTCTCATGTGGCAGTTCTCGATAGTAAATTCAAATCATCAACATAGATTTACCAGCCAAGAGTTATTGTTCCTAGCAAATACTTTGATATTCAAGAAAAAATGTTTGTAGCAAATGTGCTACATAGTCAGCCACTTGGCAACATAACTCTCAGGAAATGATGAATACTTTGTAGTGTGTACTGTTCTAATTTTTTTTTATGAAGGGATTGCCCCCTACAGATTATATAATATACATAAAAGGAGAAGTACAAAACAGAGTTAAGGAGGGAAGAAGACAAAGTATGTTACGCTCGTTTTTCTCAAAAGAATAATCAGATGCATTCCACATGTATGCCAGAATCAGTTTTATCATGCATGCAGTGACATAATAAGTGATATACAGTTCTTTATCGAATAAAACAACTTTATTGAAAAGGTTACCAGAGTTTTTACACAACAGCGGAAGATCAGGAGGAAACTCCATTGAAAGCTTCAGGGCACACAACATGCAATCGACTAGGGGCAACGCGACCCGGAACACTCCGTCTTCATATAGCCTTCAACTTCCTTGATCACCACATAGACGTCTCCCACTGAGCACCATTTATTATTGGAAACAGTAAGTGTGAGTACATATCGTACTCCGCAAGTGTAGGAAAATATGACATGAGGGCTTAAGTCAAGAAATGGTTAGACACTGGTTAACTGCACTAAGCAATCTTAACCTATGATATCAACAACAGGCATCCTATTTACTAAGTGTGAGGACACAACTAAACAAGAGGAACAACTCATTGGATCCCATCCGACTACCAAACTCACCAGATATTCCATATCCGGCTATCATAACTCACCAGGTAATCCCATTACCTGGCTACCCGACCATCCACATCAAAACCCTGATCCCAACTAATCCAGAAGAAGTCCAAGCCGCTCTTAACCGTGAGCACGGCTGATCGATCAGATTTATACTCTGCAGAGTTTGCCCATCTTTCCCCACAGGTCATGATTTCATCACCCGTATTACCAGGTGACAGTCTCCATGTTGCCATGCTGATCAGGCACTTATACACTCCCGAGGTGTGTGCCAAGAAATCACTACAAGACCTTTACAAAGCTCCCGTCGACCTGTAAATACCCCACTGAGGTTTCACCGCTAACAGACGATTGCATCGCTGCAGAAAACCCCTCTTGTGCCACTTAACTGTCCAAATGGTGTTCACAGAACCAGAGGGTAGCTAATTAATTGGCAGGCTGTACCCATATAGGCCCCGTGGATGGTTGCAATTTTAGCTTGGTTATATGTTTAAGAACCGGTCCTTAAGATCCCACACAGGAATAACCACAGACTTGTTGTGCAGCACCACCTCAAACCAACCATCTAGTTAGGATCCCTATACCATGCTGCTAAAAAAGATTACCACTCCTGATCATGTTGAATAGATATTAATCAAGTTTAACTCATAAACCAACCATGGAAACGACTAGCATATCTACCCTCATTCCCATGACTCTTTCAATGGCGACAAGAATAATCAGATAATTACTAGTAAACCCTAATCATAGGTTTCCAATTTTAGACAAGCATGCATGAAGGATAAACAACTAACACATAAATCCTAAAATAGGTGCAAAATGAGCAAGGACACTTGCCTGGCTACTGCTCGGTTATCTTCGTAAACTCGGCTCTAGCATATCTTGAAGTCTCGACCTTGTAGCTCATCGAATCTCTAGAAACGTCATATTCTACTCACAAGATCTACCGACAAAAGAGAAAGTACAAACAACTAAGAAATAATACACCAAATAGAGACAACACATCATAAAAACACTATCGTTGGATAGAGTACGGTTTTAGAAGAATTTGGTGCAAAAACCGCTCAAATCAGAGTTCAGACGGAGACGAACATGTTCTCAGAAGATTAAATTAGGGTTGAAGAAAAAGGAGCCAGAATATTCCCTAAAAATATTCTGGACCGATTATTTGATGAAGGAAAACCCTAACTAACAATTGGAACAGAGTGGAACAAGGCAATGACCGGTGGTGGGCTCTCAACGTCGCCGGCGATGGAGGACACGGACGATGGCTGTGGTGGTCACTGACGTCGACGTCGGCAACAGTGAGTTTCAACAAATTGAGGTGAGCATGGTGTAGAACGTGAGAAGGTAAGCTCGGTTTTATGGTTTGTCTTGGCAGAGGTGTTCTGAGGTAGCAGCAATATAGCAACGAACGCTCTCAGGTTCGGTGGTGACCGCGCATAGACATAGAGAAGAAGACGTTCGCATTCTAGGAGATTGGCTATGATATACAATAAATAGTTTGAATAGAATTATTCATATTTTCTAGAACATGATTCTACAGAGATGGTTTGGATAGGGCTTCACCTGAGAAGGAGATCGATCGGTTGGAACTTTGGCGAGATTGCGCACTGATGTTGGAAGTTAGGATCGCGTTCCTGGTGGTGTCACTGCAAATGCGAGGGAACCCTCATGTAGCCACATAGAATATGTGATGGGACACACCATGACACGATCGGTGCATCCAAACGGCTCCTAGATTGATGGGGAACGCGAATGCATTCCGGGTGCACGCGTAGAACCCTCACAAACATGGGGCAGCGGTGTAGCAACCACAAAATCATCGGTGTCGGTGCTCTTCTGGTTGAACTACTTTTAGGGATTGTTGAGGATAACCAGGGGTGTGCCTCAGTGAAAGGGATCGATGATTGGAGCTCCAGTTCGCCGGGGAACGCGCCTGACATTCTAGGTACGCAGAACGTGTATGGGACTGGGCAGTAGGAATTACGACGTTGAGAACGGGGGCTCTGTTGCAGATTTGGACAAACCGATTTTGGGAGGATATAGAGGACTAGCAGGGGCACGTCTCGGCCAAAGGACTCATGGATTGGAGTGCTAGTTCGCTGGGGAACGGATCTGAACCTGCGGTGCACACGCAAAACTCCAGACTGGGCAACGGGCATGGCGATCGTGATCCCGGTGGCGTCGGGGATCTAATGGCCAAACGGGTTGGTGAGAGTGTGTGGGATATCCTGGGGCACGTGCTGGTCAAAGGGCGCTGTGATCCGACCTCAGATTGGCCGGGAACGTCGATGCCAATCTGCGGCCGTGGGTTTGCCTACAACGGCGACGACCGTGGCGGCACAGCGAGGGCTTCAGCCGGGCTCAGGGTTCGGTTAGGGATCACAAATGGCGTACATACAAGGGAAGAGAGGAGGGGAATGGGCTGGTCTGGGTCCTCACTTTGCTGCAACAATCGGTGAAGAAGAATTCGTAGAGATGACGATGGCACCGGCGGCGATGGCATGTGGCACCGGTGGCACGGCGGCGCTGTCTAGCGAGCAAGGGTACGGAGAGGTTCCTCGATGGTGTTGACAACATGCTGTAGTGCAGAGACATCGTCGACGGTGGTGGAGCGATGGGGCAGCTCCTCCATGGGTGACGACTCATCGGAACGGCGGCGAACGATGGCAGCGGCGATGCACGGGAAGGGCAGCAGCTGTGGATATGATTTGGGAGGAATGGGAAGGGGCAAGGGAGGGTGTGGAGCTCCTCTTGATGGCTTGGGTGATGCTGGACACGAAGGGGAAGAGGAAGAGGCTGGAGGTGGAAGACGAAATAAATGGCTTAGGAAGATGAAACGAACGGCTCTGGTTCAAGGACAATAACTTCAACGTTGCAACTCTAAATTGGACCTTTTCAGACTATATCCTGTAGTACTCGAAAAGATATACAACTTTGGTATTCATTGGAATTTCTGAAAATGCCATCTTGATTTCCAAAACTGTGCCACAATAAAAATTATTTGAATTCAGCCTTAATTGCACAGCAGTGATCTCGGGGGCAGTAACTCCTAGATACATTATCCAAATAGAGACTTCCATAGGTACGAATCGAAGCTGTCGACGAGACCTACAACTTTGGTATTATCAAGATTTGCATTTGATGCTATCTTGAACTACGAATATGAGTGAGAAGACGAGGCTAGTGACGAGGAGTAACTGGCAGCTGGCTTTAATTGCCATTATGACCATTAGAGACATTTAGAGCAACAATTTTTGATCTTGAATTGAGGGGAATAAAGAGGGGATTGATGTGGGGGATTGAATGAAGAAATGATGAGGGACAGAGGGGAGGGCAAGTGTCATGGAGATGGGTAGCCGGACGATCGTGTGCGGTGAGGTTGGGCGGCGAAAAATTGTCGGTGGCAGCGGCGCTCCGGTGTGGTGTGGCCATCCTGCTAGCAATCTGATGTGATGCAAGGTTGATGGCATGTTGCTGATTTGGAGCCACTGGCTAGATAGAAAAAAAAAATATTGAGGAAAGGCATGGCACGTTGGGTGGGATCAAAAGTACGCGAGATGAGATTGTCAGTAAAGGATTTTTGGATGATATGAAAAAAATGGTATAAGGATTTATCCAACCTTAAAATTTCTTAACCTATTCTAATATTTTATAAATATATTTTTCATCACACAAAACAAATTCTTTTTAAACTCTAAACAAATTTTTTGAAAAGCTTTCAAATTCCAAAAAAAATATTATTTTATTGTTTTAAAATACTCACAACCCAAAATCGGAATTTTGGGATGTGACAAAGTAGAAACAAGAAATTACAGTCTTGAGTATATCCATGCAGAAAGATTATTCAAATATTTTCCTTTGATTTTATAAGTTACTAATTACTGTTCTAATTATCGCTACTTCTATCTAACTATATTATTTTAGCATTTCATGTTCAATTTTTTTCCCACCATTAATTGATTTGTACTCAACGTGCCTGCAAGGGAGGGGGGAACTAGGAGGTATGAGTTTCGTAGTATCTTATTTTGTTAGTCAACATGAGGATGTTTAGGGTCCACTTAGGAACAAAAAATAAAAGAAACACTTATATGCATAAACTGAATGTCATGTGCAAAGTGATAAAAAATCAATAATGAGTGTGTCCTTGTGCACACGGATATATCTCTAATCTCCACAGTTCACTGATGTATTTGTTCTGTTGGTTGACCTTGCTTATCCTACCAAAAAATTGATCATGCAAATCCATTTGGCTATTATTTCGATTGTTAACAAACTTTGGCTTGCCAATAAATATTTTGACATGCCCTCACAATTCTTGTCATATTGTTCCCCGGCAATGCCACTGTCGTTGGTTCCATTAGTTTTGACAGTTTAATATTGTCCATCATGCCCCTCCTTAATCCTTGTTCTTCTCCTCCTACTGTCTAGCGCCGATATTTGCGTCTTGCTATCCTCGCCACTCTGCATTCCACGCTGGTGCTCTCCCATTCCCCCTCATCGCACCGCCACTGCCATGCCCCCGACTAATAGCTGGCCCTGTCCCAGCCCATGCCCCAGAACCCTTGCCACCACCATAGCAGCAACATTAGAACCGACACCGCTACATCAGTCGAAGCTAAAGTCCCAGCCAGCGCCAGGCCTTGGCAGCGAACGCCACAACATTGTCAAGCTCCACAGCGCCTACGAGTATAGGCACTAGGTCAACCTTGTCAATGGAGCTCAGTGAGGGTGAAGAGCTCTTCGATCACACTGCTGCCATCTGTGCGAGGAAGTCCACTGGATTGACGATAGCCGATGCGAGGAGGTCTACCAAATCAACAGAGACCACAACTGTGATCCCTGTGTGTCACTAATGGCACCTTAGCGGCCCAGGGACCACATTGCCCCTGCTACGACTAGCTTGACGTTGTGTAGGACACTGGGCCACCATCCCAAATTGTATTGATTTCCTCTTTTTGTTGTATACGATCCTAGTTTGCTCGGATGGATTTGTTTGCTTTGCAGAGGTCTATCCCGAAGTGGATCCATCTATCAGTGGCAAATTGGGGTAGAAGCCAAGAGGAGATGGTCGCACTGACCTCCAGATCTGTCTATGTAAGCGAGAAGAAGTTGAACGAGCTGCTAGGAGCAACACAACTTTACATGAGAAGATGAAAAGATGAGAGGGGGAAAGGAAGAAGAAAGAAATGACATGTAGCCTAGGGGCAAAATGATATTTTCACGTATGTGTCACAAGTTGGCTGTCAAAAAGTGATATCAATGGCATGGCTAGGGATCAAGTTTAAGAAGCATGGTGCTACAGGGATATACGTGTTTTCGATGGCATTTCCAGATATGAGAAGTTTATGGTGCCATCGAAAGAATTTTCCATTTAATGATCCAAAGCTAACAAATGTTATGAAAGAAAAATACTTTCTAACAGCCCACATTTGCACGTTGCACCAGAAACCAAAGTCCACTTGCTCATTTCCCAGTCAGGCCACATTTGCACGTTGCAACAGAAACCAAAGTCCACTTCATTTATGTACACCAACAAAAGATGTTCCTATTGCTGCATTGCTACCAAATGCATCTGAAGAGATGGGCCCACCAGTCAGTCGTTGCGCACTACTGTCCAAACTAGTACTCTCGTTACCGCAGAGCTCAAGAACACCTACTCGCACTGCTAGTGCCTGCCGTACTGCCCTCCCCCGCGGGCCCATCTGTCAGCAGCTGCGAAACCCAGTCATCGTCACTGTCGCCGTCGTCCTCCTCCTCATCCCCCACCGCCACCGCCACCGCCACCGCCACCGCCCCTGCAAACGGCCACGGCCATGGCACTGTTGGAGGCGGCGGCGCGCCCACCCGCCCGTCCACCGAGGCCATCACCGTGGACGCCGGCCCCGAGAGCGACGACCCGCAGCTCTCCGTGTTCCCGCTCACCATCGCGCACCCACCTGCCGGCGGCGGCGGCAGAACGAGGATGGCCCCGGCGGAGAGCTTGATCTCGAGCTCGAGCCAGCTCATGACCTCGGCGACGGACTCCTCCGTGATGCCCTTGTGGTCGTCGTAGTCCTCCGCGTCCAAGCGCTCCGCCACCTTACCGACCACCGCCGCCACCTCCGCCGCCTCCATTCCTTCTTCGGCTCTCCGCGGCAGCTGATCGAGTGGGGCAGGGCAGTGGCTTGCGTGGCGGTGGCCGCGAGGGGGGGGGGGGGGCTTGCATTTTATACTCTCACGGGCGATATGCTAAGGGACATGGATAAGGCCAAAGCCGAGTCGTCGGATCACGAACCAAGCTCCCTGCAACCGTGCGATGTCGCTCGGGTCGGATCCCTGCAACCGTTTTCACCCCTGTAGCAGTAGGCTTTTTGTGCGCGCTTCGGTAAACTGGGTTTTCTTCTACGAGGCTCGTGCTGTGAAATCGTGCAGGCAGGCAGGTAAAGGTTGGGTAAATCTTATAAAATTTTAACTAACAAAAGTTTTTAAAATATTTAGTTTAAAAATCTTAAATTATAAATTTATATTTGTCTTGAAAAATAATTCATAATATCACAAATTCATACTGACTCTGCATGGCATAATTAGACAGCCATTAATAGCTTTTGATTTGACATATCTACCCTCCTTTGATTCATTCACTTCACCAGCCGTAAGTTAATTCTAGCCCAAGTCTTCGCGCATGGCATGTTAACCCACTAGTTTTTAATAGAGGGTATTTGAGAAAAGAATACCTAGGAATCGAAGAACGGTATCTATATAAGAAAAAAAGCCTAAAACGACATTAAAAATAAAGGTAGTATATTTTAATAAAAATAGTGATTAAAGTTATATTCTAGATGATATGTATTTATGATCGGAGATAATATAATTTATCTGCACTTAATAGGAGAAATACAGATAACAACGTGCCTCTGGTAAAAGTTAATTGTCTCCTAAAGAACACTACTATATAATAGAGTTCGCAAGAAAAAAACACGCATTATAATAGACAAAAAAGACAAGTCCTATAAATTGTACTAACATATTAAATTAGAAGTGTATTTTAAAAAAAAATATCTTGTCTTAAAATGCTATAACATCAAATAGGAGAAGGTGGATCGAGTCTCTTTCACACTAGAGAGGAAATGAGTTCTATTTTGGACAACAAAATTTTATGATCTCAAGCAAATAAGATTAAATCCAGCATAATGGGTGGTAAATCCATTTATCTCGTGAGAACCAGTCGTTAAACAAGATTAAATCCAGTATAATGGAGAAAAATGGAGGGATTTCTACGTTCACCCTAGCTGGAACATTATAATTTACAAATATATAATTTGTGACTGCAGTTTCCATACATAACAAATATATTGATATTATTTAAATAAAGACAAATATTGATACTTCCATGCATGTTTGTAGTCAAAGATATAAAGTTGAACCATGGATGCCATAGAGGCAAGCTCAAAACCACACCATTAGCATATTTCTAGGTATATACAAATACATTAACAATAACATTAACTTTACTTATATTATTCTCACATTATTGGAACGTGAGAATGGAACCACTATTGGGTACACAAATTTAGACCTGCACCCCGAGTGTCGTACGGACGAAATGTACCCCTACCAATGTTGGCTTGCAGGTGTCATGCATAAATCACCATGTGTTCTTCCTAGTTCCTACCAGCCTACGCTCTTCACGGAAAAAATTTCGGCCTCTTATAATATATATATATATATATATATATATATATATATATATATATATATATATATATATATATATATATATATAAACTAGGTTGTACTTTCAGAATATATACTCTCTACTATAATATATCATATAAATAAATTGAATATACTATTTTATCATTATAAGTATATTTATATATTTATTCTAAGATCCTTCAATGTAAACTATATGAAAAAATTGAAAAAAAGTTAATCTTTTTTAATAGATTCTGATAATACATTTATATTTATACATAAAAATGTAATATATAAAAAATATGTAAATTACTTAAAAATATATACATATCACTTGAATGATCTTATATACTCACATGCTTTATGTATATATCACTTATTATATGAGATATTTTGTATATTATGAGATACGTATGTGAAGTACATACTTTGGGAGTAACAAATATGTATATATATTACTATATTTAACGGTATTTGATTAAATTTATTTAAATTTTGATCGGATATATTCGGTAAAGTGCCCCTGTGAAATCGCTCGCAATACGGCACCACATTGACCGATGAGACGAAGGAAGGAAAGGCCCCAGAAGGGGGATCGCAAGTACGCGCGCATTTGCTCCGTGCCTGACGGTGCATTTATAGGCGGCTGAGCTCGGGAACGGATCCGGCGCATTGACCCTCGCGACAGGGGCCGTGCAGATCCGTCCGTCCGTCCGCTCCTGACGGTCCGATTTGACACCCAGCATCACTGCATGCACCTGAGACGCGCGCAGGCAGGAAGGCAAAGAGAGGCAGGCAAGTTGTCATCTCTGTCGCGCATTATTCCGACTCCACCACTGCATGCTTCGACTGTCGTCTCGTCGATTGCAGCAGCGAACTCTGCTTTGCATCGCTGCTGCTGGTGCTGACCCAGCCGGCCAGGTTATGATGGAGTAGGGTTCCGTTAGGTCGGCCGGGTGCAGGGGTGGGTCATGTCCAGTGCACAGCGCTACAGTGGAATTTTTATATTTTAACTTTTTTTAAACATATTCTATAGGTAAATTCCCGCGAAAACAATTTTAAAAGGTAATATCTAATTTCTGAGTGTGCATGCTTCTATCGTGTGGCACGAATGCTTGATCCTTCTGTTGCATTCACATGGCACGACGCGATGTCTATTTCTTTTCTAGGCCCACTTCTCTTTGGTAAAATTTTCTCACAAGTGTTTTTACTACCTAACTAATGCTTCTATTTTGCGGTCCACATGTCATCCCAGTTCTTTAGTGAAAAGCAACAATGTGGAGAGGGATCACTTTTGGAACACACCTATTTTGACCAACGAGTCACGTTGGTTTATTTGGTGGCCCTTCTCTCTATCACCAGGTTCATCTCTCTCAGGCGATTTTTGTCCTGCCCCCCAAATCGATTTTGACTAGGTTTAATTTTGTTGTTGATCCAGTGGGGAAAATGGAAATCAGAACAGAGTAGGAAGGGGTAGATATGAAAGTGAGTTCGTTGTCATGCTTTATGCATTCGAATCCGTTCCTATTTTTCCCCAAATTATGTATGGATTTTTTTAGTTTTGCAATGGTTTTTTTATTCAGCACAGTGGAAGCCGGGGGGGGGGGGGGTTCTACATGGAGGTGAGCTCACTGGATTTGTGTGTTGGTTAGGTTTTGTTTTGGGATGAATCAGGGATTTGGTTTGCCTTTGCATTCAAATTTCGTTTCCTTGAATCAGGGGGTTTAATCGGAGTTTTTGCCTTTTTTGTTTGGTTAATCCAGTTCAATGTGCTACATCGATTTGAGTTTGAATCTAAGAATCATTTTAGTAGGGAGAATTTGAATCAGATAGTGACCAGGAAGGTGAGTTTATACATATCTCTTGCTGTTTTTTTTTTGTTTTTGTTTTTGTTGCTAGGGGTGCAGGAGGTTCATGATATCTAGGGAAGTGGAGGAAGTGGCTTTTGCTCCGGGAACCTACTCTCCATTAAGCATCTCGATGTTAACCTTTCTTGTCACATATCTAGCATATAGGAAGTGGAGGAAGAAGAGGCTACAATCACCAATCTCGCAACTGATACCTCATCCCAACCTGTCACTAATGCTCCTGTCGCTCTGGGCTTTGGAGCCGTTCGTTTAGAGCAACGATCTCGTCCTTGGCTATGAGCTCGCTAGATTTGCCTTTTGATTTAAACGAATTTGCTCTTGGATTTGGTATGGATTTGCTCATAAAATGATATAAATTTACTTTTTGATTTTTTGTGGATTTACATTTGTAAATTGGAGAAAACTTGCTCTTTTTTCATATTTATTTGCTTGTAAACTGAAACAAATTTGTTTTTTAGTTTGTATATGGACTTTCTCTCTGAGTTAGTTCGAATTTTTGCTTATAAATTTAAACAATGTGTCCTCTAAACCTGTATGGATCCATTTGTTTGTAAATAAAACGAACTTGCTTTATGAGTTGGCACAAATTTACTTCTAAAACTAAACAAATATTGTCTTTTGTGTCTTACTAGGTTTTGTAAATTGAGGCAATCTGCTCTCTAAAACCTAGGGAAGCATACAAATTGCTTTGATTTTTGTTTGGAAACATGTAGTAGATTGATTTGATTTTGCTTTTACATGGTTTCTAAATTACTTTTTGAATCTTTTGTGACTGCTTGCAATTGTTAACAACATTGCTTTTAGAGTCTTTGGTGAACCGGGTCAGCTGAACAGGGAAAGAACATGTGTAGTTTGCATCACGCTTGCACAATATAACACATTACTAAAAATGGAAAGGAGAAAGTCTGTTAAGACATTTCTCTAAGAGGTGTGTGCATGCTATATGACTATAACTTGCACATGCATTCTTTAGTCGCATCCATTTTAAAAATAGACCCTTTGAACGGCGTTATGATATTTTATGTCATGATTCAATAGCACGATATCGTAACATTTGGTGTTGTACTAACGATATTATATTTCAGATTTGAAAAATCATACGTGATAGCTACCACGATGCTATGCTATTCAATTACTGTGCTAAATGTCACAGCTCCAAAATCTATTTTTCCTCATTGTTCCCTATAGATTTATGCATAGAAAAAGTTTTTTAAAAGAGCCAAAATCTAAAAATTCCACCAACGCCACAGGTGTTATCCCCGGGTCAGACGCACGCGAGACGTCCAAGTCTGAAGAACTGCGAACGAACTCCAAAGAAGCTGTGCAGTCGATAAGGCATCTAACGGTTGGATAAGCTGGGCCCAATTCTATTGCCAGGGTTTTGGGGCCATCCAGGCCTACGAAGAAGAACTGGGTCCCGAATACCTGACTCTGTCTGGGTCGGGCGGGCCTCCCCTTGGAAAACGCTGCTGCGTGCAATTCAGATCCAAAGGCTTAAATAAAAAAAGTTCCAATAGAAATATATTGATGTCTACAGCAAATTGCAAAGAATTACTTCACTCACCAAATATATGTTAGAAGCCAAAATGCTCCAGCATGGCCTTCCTTGCTCCACAAAAGATCGGTCCGGACTCCGGAGAGGTGAGTACAAAAGATGACCGCACGTTAAGTGATTCATACTTTGTGTGAAATTTGTACGATTTTAGCTCCTGATTTGCTGACTTTCTATACGACTCCAGAGATAGCTTGAGCTTGCGGATCGAGGCGTTAACCCGGGCTGCCCGTCCGTCGCTCGAATCCGACGGTGCGCCGCAGCACCGGATCCCGCCTCCGTCCGCGCCGACACGTGCAGCCGGACAAGAAAGCGATCGCATGTTGGCGTGTTGCCTTGCTGCGGCCGTGGTGGCTCTCCGCTGCCGACGCAGCACCCCAAGCCACCTCCCCTGTAGCGAGCTCTTCTCCGGCGAGCCCGTACCTCACAAGAAATTGTTCTCATCAACTACGGAAAATGTTCCGGATTTGGAAGGAAACTGTTCTAGCCATGTAATTGAATTGTTCCAGTATGGGTAGAGTTTCAGATCGAAGCTTCTTGTCTTCTTTATCAACGCTGGCATGCGGCGCGTCCTCAGGACGGCGGGGCACGGGCAGGAAGAAGGAAACACGAGCTGGGTCGGGGAGGCCCAGAGGAGGAGGGTCCGCCAGCGCAGCAGGGAAGAAGGTAACTGGAGACATAGAAGTGCACGATGGCAGCGGCAGGAGAGAGATGCTGATCTGGCTAGCTCGGATAACCATGCTAATGGTAGGGATGGCAATAGCGGGTATGGGTAATGTTCTATCTATATCCGTTGGTTTTTAACTATTCATGGTATACTTACGAACGAGTGAAAAGCGGGCGTTAAATCCATTACCCACGGGTATACCTATTTGCCTGGTAGTGAGGTGTGCAGTGCGCGGCAGCACGGGGCAGGGCGGTAGCGGGGCAAGGCTGGCTCATTGCAACATGGGCTAGCGACAGCGGGACTAGGTTGGCAAAGGCGTGGGCCAGCGGTGGGGAGGCAGGGTTGGCGGAGGTATGAGCTGGTGGCAGCGAGGCAGGGCGGGGCTTGCGGGTACCCGTTGGTGATGTTGCAGCCCTTTTCGAGCGCGCCGGCAACGCTGGCGGCGAAGGCTTTGGGAGAAAGAAACAAGAATTATAGGAGGAGAAGGTGGCTGTGTATTGCTTCCATGGCTTGGGGATTGGGATATGGATGGCTCTTGCGCGTCGGGCTTGGATAAGAAAGAGAGGTCCGACTGTTATAGCTCCTTGCATGCTTTTTATGTATTGCTTTGCAGGTTGGAGGATTGGGCCCACCTGTCAAAGAGATTATACGGGTATATGAGTTTTATGGTTACGGTTATATCTAACCCATACCCGTACCCTTATACCTATTGTGTAGCGTTTTTCATCTATAAACGTACTCGTGTGTACCAAATTTGAACCATACCGATCCTATTAGGGTTTTTACCCACGGGTAAACATGTAATCTAGTTAAATTGTTATCCCTACCTAATTGGCTCATAACCACCCCAACCCATACCAAGACAAGCTCACTCCCCCTAACCCACCCTAGCCCGCAAATCAAGTGCTCGAACTTGTAGCAGCCCAAACCCAGAATAAATCAAAATATATTTTTGTACAAAAGAAAACAAAGGAATAGAATAAATAAAACCAAATTATGTGTGTGTATATACATGGATATACAAAAGGTGTTTATTTTTGTTTGCAAATATTTGATTTATATTTGTTTGAAATTTCTTGAATATATATATATATAATTTGATTTACAGTGTATACTATATAATATATATTGTATATATATACATGTGTGAATATGTAAATAGGAAATACATGAAGTAGGAAATAGAAAAGAAAAGAAGAAAACCTTGTTGGAACCCTCGGCCAACATCTCTCCACCTCAGCCCAAATCCCTCCCTTTTCTTTCACTCCCGGCCCGATCAGTTGCTCCACCCAACCGAGTTTTTTTAAATATTTTTTCGAGTTTAAATTTAAATAAATAGATTCCCGGCGAAAAGATTTGTAAAAGTAGGCGCCTACCGCCCTCTCAGAGGGCGGGTACGGGTGCTAACCGCCCCCTGAGAGGGCGGTAGGCCTAACCGCCCCCTCAGAGGGCGGCAAGAGGGGCTAACCGCCCTCTTAGGGGGCGGTTAGGGGCTTTTTTCATGTAAAATTAATTTTTTTCTATTTTATCCTGTAAAAATGTATTATTTTTTAATTGAAGGAAAAAAAAGAAGGGGTGTAAGGAAATTAAGAAATTAAATTTGGAGTAGGTTATGTAATAACGGGAGGAAAAAATCAGTAATTAGTAGTTGCAGCATTTTACGTGGGTATGGGGTGCGAACGAGGACAAACATAGTATTGAACACATGGTGAAAATATTACAATACACTGTAACCGCGACGACACGATGAGGAAACAAAGGTGGCATGTACGGTTCGCACTAAGACCTTATTAGTGCGCCGATCCTAATCATAACATGCCTTAGGGAAGGAAAGTATGTCGGGTTACATTAGGTACTCTCTACTGCGTGCATCTAGGATACTTTCCCTTTCGGAGGGCATCGGGACCTGCCGCCTTAGCACGACGGGCTCTCTCCCGCTTCCTTTCCCTCTCAGCCTCTCGAGCCTGAGCCACGGTACGGTCGTGCGCCGCCTTCCTCATGCGCTCTTCTTCCTCCCGCTTGAGACGAAGTTCCTCTTGCTGTTGCTCGTACTCCCAACGTGCGTACGCTTCCCTTCTCCACCTCATGTTCATGTCGACCCACTGCTTCTGTGAGTCATTTTGCTCATTGTCGAGCCACTGAATAAAATCACAGAGCGGTGGAGGGGACTGAACAAATGGAACAAGATGAGCGGTTAGTAAAAGAGGGTTCGTAATCGGAAGAGATGAGGCGGACATCTGTTACCGTACCGGTCGATAACCAGTTGTTGCATTGCGAGGCTTGTCATACTCGTAGTTGGCACACATGAAGAAGCGTAGTCCATAGGTGTATGAGATGTCCTGCGACTCGCGGAGCTTACAAAAGTCACCACAGAAGCACATTGGTGGTTCGAGACCTTCAGGTACGGTAGTCCCCCAATGTTTCTTTGGTGGGCTCGATGGAGCTGAGGAAGACATTGCACTTGAGATATTTGAGAAATGAGCGATGCTTCTCCGTAAGGAGGTTTGGCTACTTATAGTTGGGGGAGGCAGGAGCATTGGATTTGCTCTTAAAGAAAGGAATTAGGGCATGGGCGTAGCTGGCGGGAGGAGCATCGGATTCCATCTTGAAGAATAGGACAGTTTTGTCGTTGCCCATGGTCAGAGATTCCACGTTTATTGGTACCCGTGTTGTCATTTACTGATTTGAAAAAGCTGGGTAGTGTTGTCACATCTTGTTTAAAGCCTGCGGCAGGAGGCATGTGTTGTCAAGTCATGGTTAAAGTTTAGTGGTGTGGTCACTTGTTCATTGAACGTGTCTAAATATGAAATGCATTTACGAAATGCTAAGTCGACCATACAAAGTGAACGTGTCTTAATACATATGAGCACATCACGAAGCGAATACGCATATGTTAGTTACAAAAAATGTAAAATGCTACTCATGCCTCCCTCGTTGCCGTCGTTCATGCGCCCCATCGTGGTCCCGATGCCGCTGGTTAACCCTCATGTGATCCCTGGAGTAGGTGAGGGGGTCAGGTGGGCCGACGTGTCTGTTAGGCCTAGTAGGGACCACCGGTGTCGAGGGCTCGTCATGCGTGGGCTGGGTCCGAAGCGGTGCACTGGAAACCTGGGACCGCTGAAGGACGTCGTAGTCAGGTGTGCCCCCGAAGAAGTCACGGACGATGTTGTATGCTGTGTCGGGGCCAGCCTCATCCTCCTGACTAGGGTAGGAGGACTGTGATGGCTCGGCAAACGTCCATGTGTACTGGCTAGAGGGGCCTGTGAACAAATAATCACGTTAGATACGAACAATATGGTATTGAAAGTAGTAGTAAAAAATGTATAATTGTACCTGCGTGGTACGACGGTGCAGCAGAAGAAGGCCACGCTGACGTGCCGTAGTACGTTGCGGGGGGGGGGGGTAGGGTGTGGGGCCGCCGAAGAAATTAGGAAGAAGGGTTGACAACACAGTTGTAACTTATTTTGCTGAAAGTACTAGAAATTAGGAAGAAGGGTTCCCGGAGTACCTGACTGTGGACGTACAGGGCTCAATCTGCGAGGCTGCGTCGAGACTTGTGCAAACGGACCTAATGAATATTTAATAACAATAAGTAAAGGATATTGATCAATAATTTTCAAAAGTATAATTCGTACCATGTTGCTCGGACCCTCCAAGACGTGATAGAAGGGGTCGTGTGGGTGCCGACACTGAAGAACGTCGGTGCACGTCTGACAGCCGAGACGACTCGGCGTGTGCGAACGAAACTGTTAATGTAAATTACGTACCCGTCGACGACACCACAGCGAGGCCATTGTCGGCGCGTCCTCTTCCATCTCGCCGTACCACTCCTCTGGGTACGGGGAGCGATCCACCACTGGCCTACCTATGGCGAAATGCTCGTACGACCATAGCTGAAGAAGAAGTGGACACCCGGCAAAAGTGGCTAGCGCCTCCTTCTTCATGCATGCGTCGCAGAGCGCCCGATACGTCGTAGCAAGAACAGCTGATGCCCAGCTGAACTGCGGTACATCCTCTGCATGCGCGTCCGCTATCGACCGGGCGTACGGCACAAGGGTCCTCGTAACCAGGTGGCCTTGGCCACTAGTGAACATCACCCACCCAAACAACCAAAGGAGGTAGGCCTCCAAATGTCTCGAGACCGCGTATGCGTTGGCTTGTGGGTGGATGTACGTCGGCTGCATATATGACTGGTGTCAGAAATAATCATTACGACATAATTTGTTAGGAATCGATAGGTTGCATGTTACCATACCTGGAACTGTAGGATCCACTTCTTCGTTGGCCCTCGTGCATCGGCTAAGAACTCAGGCACGTACGGGGGTGCATCCGCCTTTCGCTCCACCGGCCCAAATCGCTGATGCATGTCGTTCAACCAGTCAGCCTGCATATCGATCACCCCAACCGCAGCTCCCGCGTAAGGAAGGCCTAAGAGGTAGGAGACATCCTGTAGGGTCGGGGTCATCTCTCCGCACGGTAGGTGGAACGTATGTGTCTCCGGCCTCCAACGGTCGACCAGTGCTGCTATCAGCGACCGATCGAAGTAGAAACGACGGGCCGCAACCTCGGGGTCCTCCGTCGTTCGGGCCTCGACCAACCGGCAAAGCGGTAGGAGTCCGGCCGCTCTCAACCTATAAGTATTGCAGTACATCAATAATATGTAACAACAGCAGCGAAATGATATGTAACACCATCAGCTTTTCTAAGTACCTGTGGGTCCAGCGCTCGTCTACCGTCAGCAGCTCTCCAGGGCCTCGTGGGCGAAACACTCCTAGGTCCGTCTGGTGCTCGGCGGATAAGAAGCTGCGATGCTTCTTGTCCACGGCAGGGTCCAAAAGCTCTGGGGTCGAAGGCTGAGTCATCTCTGCATTTGAAAGACATGTACATTAGTACATTGAGAAATAAATACAAGAACAACAAACTTTGAATGCAAATTAACCATACGCGAAATTAACACATATTAATACAAAGTACAAAACTAGCTGACCTAGACAACAGGTGCATCACCGCCTGCACTTTTGGGACAATATTTGTAAGTGTGACCTACTTCATTGCACTGACTGCATCGCTGCATCCTAGGGCCAGCCTCGGATTCATCCATATCGTTACGAATCCGCCGAGATTGTCTTCGGCCCGGTGCGTTCTTCATCTTTCCCAAATCAGGCACATATATTCTTGAAGGCCCTGGGTTACTTGTAAAAGTGTCAACAATGCCGTAACCATACAGCTCCTGGTTCCAGGTGTTCAGTACTTGATCTTTCATGAAATATTGTGACACATATTGCCTTGGAAGCATATGGTGCTCCGCGCACGCAGCTATGACATGTGTACAAGGTTTGTGGAGTAATTGTGGCTTCTGACAACTACATATGCATGTCCCACTCCTTAGCACACACTCTTGAACATGCCGCTCACGTCTACCCCCCCTCCGACGCTTATCCCGACACAGGACACTGAACCTGTGCTCTGCTGTGCCCTCTTGATTTGCGCGATGCATGTGGGCCTTCCTATTTGCCTTCTCCATGTACTCACATAGCATCCGGTCATAAAGCATACGATTGTCCTCCATTACAACCTTAACTGCTGCAAACCGATCAATGAAGTACTTGCAGGTGCCATGCAAAATGCCTTCTACAATTCCAACTAGTGGTAGGGACCTCATTCCTCGCATGACCCAGTTATAAACCTCTGCAAGGTTTGTAGTCATTACTCCATATCTGGCACCACCACTGTCGTACAACAGAGCCCATTTTTCATTGGGCTCATTGCGTATCCACTGTGAAAAGCTCCTAATAGATGAGCCATATCTCCGTACAATCTGCGAAGTATCGGTTGGGAGCCGACCGAGAGCTATTGGTTCCTCACGGTTAGGTGCGGCCTCCGCAGTTTGTTTAAGAGTCAGTTCATCAAGTCTTGCCCATAATGCATTGAACTTACGTTGTTGGTTCTGACTGCACAACTTCTTGAAGAGCTTCATTAACTCTTTGTTTTTAAACTGTCTGTAGAAGTTCGCACCCATATGGCGCATGCACCACCTGCTTTTGAGATCTGACCACTGTACTGGTACACCCCGTCGCACGCTACCATGTTGCATATCCAGCAAAGCCTGCAACAATCCTGCATGTCTATCATGAATGAGACACACAGCTGGTCGGTCAAGAACAATTGCATGCTTCACCCGCTCTAGGAACCAATACCAGCTGTCCCCATTCTCACTCTCCATGAACGCAAACCCTAGTGGCAGCACTTGGTTGTTACCGTCGACCCCTATTGCAGACAATATCTGCCCTTTGTACTTCCCAGTTAGGAATGTTCCATCTAGGCATATGATGGGTCGGCAATATCTAAATGCTTTGATTGTTGCACCGAATGCAAAGAAAGCACGCTGCAACACTCTTTTTCCGTTGTACTCCACATCAGTAGAGGGGTAATGCTTGATATCATAGTAGCTGCCTGGATTTCTTGCACAAATTATGGCTAATTGACGAGGTAGATTGTGATACGAATCTTCATATGTACCGAACCTAATCTCAATAGCCTTTTGTTTCGCCCTCCATGCCTTCGCATAATTTATTGTGTACTGGAACCTTTGCTCAATAGCACGGATTATTGATCGTGGCTCATACCTTAGGTTGTCCACAATCTCTCCGTACATAACATTTGCAATGAAAGCAGAAGACAGGTTCCGATGGGCGAACTCTATTTCCTCAATATGACAATTATGTTCTTTAACTATTGAGCATTGCTAGTAGTCTGCCCATTTCCCTCTAAATGCGTGCACCCGCCAAGGACACTCAGGAACCAAGCACTTCACATCGTACTCTCTTTTACTTGATTTAACAACCTTGAATTGCCTACGAAGAGACAACGACCAGAATTTCACAGCATCAATAACTGCCTCTTTTGTAGGGTATATAGCACCCTATGACACCTCATTCTCATGGTATGACCACGGTGTTTGGTCAGCCTCGCTAACCACCAACTTCAAAAATTCTTGATCCCGCCACTCCGCAGGAACTGCAGCATTACCCTCCTCATCAGAAGAATCCCCATCGGCAAGGCCTTCCTCCAACTCTTCATCCTCCAAATCCATATCTTCAATGATGCTAGGGATGTGCTCCCCTTCATCAGCTACACCCATCGGCTCCAGGTCTGGAACATCACCAACCTCCTCTCTGGACCTACATTAGCCGCCTCTGACTCATCTTCCATTGCCTCACTTGGTCCTGCTACTGCTTCTTCAGAGTTCACCTCATTTTGATCTTTCAGGTACGCTGCAGCTAATAAAACAAGCGGCATGCCACGTTCACAGCATATATCTACATACTGCCTCCAAGTTGATATGGCTTCGATGGGAACAAGCTCACCAAAGTATCCATGACTAGCACGGCTCAGAACACCTTTCATCTTCAGCTCATATTGCTGCGGATCCAGTTGAAAAAACCGCATGAGCCATTTGCACACCCCCACAATAGTCCTCTCATTAGCCTTACTAAGCCCCTTCATAACATGGCGAAATCCAGAGAGATCTACACCGTTGGGACCGTACATAATTTCACCCTCACCATAATATATCTGAAAAATTAATTTATCTCCCATTCCTGGAAACACCCACAAACATAACACATGTTAAGACAACAAACTATATTTCTGATTATCGGATAAAATAGTTTTTAAATGCTACCCTAGGTTCGCAAATTATCATCTACTGTTGACTCATACGTCTGCATGTACAAGTAATATACTATAAACTATATACTACAAACAACATACTGAAAATAATATACTACAAATAATATACTACAGGTAACAAATTGAAAATAATGTACTAAAAATAATATTCTATATTCAACTATTATCGTGCAATTTTCTAACTAAATTTTACAAATTTCTAAACCCTAGATCTAACTATCTAAAATCTATGTCATATACTACTACTGCACTAATTAACAACAATAAAAAGGATAAAAAGATTGACCTGAAATTTTTTTCTAAATCCGCAGCCCAAATGCAGCAGGGCTTCGCCGATCTCTCTTCCTCCCCTCTCCTCTCCTCTCTTCTCCTCTCTCTTCTCAACTTTTCTTTTTTTCCGAATTTTCTGGTTTTTTCTCCAATTTTCGGGGTTTTTATAGACTCAGGGCGCAGGGGGCTGGCGCGGGGCGGCGGGAGGGAGGGGCCCTTACCGCCCTCTCAGGGGGCGGTAAGGACCTCTACCCGCCCCCTGAGGGGGCGGTAAGCTGTGGGGCCCGGGCGGGAAGGCCTACCGCCCTCTCAGGGGGCGGTTAGCACCGTACCCGCCCTCTGAGAGAGCTGCAGCCCTCTGAGAGGGCGGTGGGCGCCTACTTTTGTAAATCTTTTCGCCGGGAATCTATTTATTTAAATTTAAACTCGAAAAAATATATAAATAAAAAAACTCCACCCAACCCTCCTCTCTCTCCCTCCTGCTCTTTCTTCTCTTCTGGGCCATGCAACACATCATCTTGGCCCACTTCTCACGCGAGAGCACAACCCAACCATTATCGCCTCTTCTCTCTCTCTCTCTCTCTGTGTGTGTGTGTGTGTGTGTGTGTGTGTGTGTGTGTGTGTGTGTGTGTGTGTGTGTGTGTGTGTGTGTGTGTGTGTGTGTGTGTGTGTGTGTGTGTGTGTGTGTGTGTGTGTGTGTGTGTGTTCCTGTCCAGCACAAATGTGACAACGGGAGGCCGCGGGATGAACTCTGCCGTATCCGAGCCGGAGTTTGCACAAGAACACCAAAATGCATTCGTTTATCCTCATGGAGATGTAGCCTGCACTAACTCTTGTCGAGCCTGACTTAATCGAGGAATGTGTGTTTGAGTTCAACCGCCGACCGCATGAAATCCATTTCAAATTCGTGTGAAACTAGAAAGAGATCGACCTCAAGGTGTAACATGAAGAATCTAGGAGCTAAACAAGATTTTTTTTGCCCAACATATCCATAGCTGAGCACATTTAAACTAGGAGATCAAGTTCGGATGGTTTCCATCACCGCAAAACCTAGTCTGATTTGGTTATGACCCTCTAGTCCTTCTTGACTATAAATAGCGACATAGAGCATCCCCAGAGCATCCTACAGTTTTCACCCTAGCAAATCAAAGTGAATCTGCCGCCGAGACACCATCTCTGATGACCTCCAAAGAAGAAACTCGCCATTGCTCATCACCAGCTTCAACAGAGCCTCACCGATGATGACATGCCACCTAGGTGAGTTCACCATGCTCTTCTCTCCCTGTTCTGTCGTTGCCGTTGCAAACCACAGCTTCTAGCGCTGTCCTAGCCAAAGTCCAACGAAGAGCCATCGTCGAAACAATCGCAGCCAGAGCGAAGCGCGATAGTTGGGCACCGTCGGATCTTGAGTAGATGGTCGAGATTAGAAGATCCATACCGGTTGGGTCGAATAGATCTAAGCCATCAGATTGGGAATTAGCAATCTAGATTTAAATACTCGTAAGCCCAGTCAGCCTGCCTCATCATCCTGCCATGTAGACGCCAAATCATGCCAATATCCGATGTGGCAGCATAGTCAACAGCCATGTCACCTACCTAGTCAGCCTAACACCTCATCGCCACCTCAGATGCCATATCAAAGCCAGCTCAGCCTTCTGCCCAACGTGTCAAGACATGTGTCAGCCTAGTCTCAGGTTTTCCTTTTCTTTTTTATTTGTTTTCTGATGCTAACGTCCTAAATAGAATAATAGTGCACTAAATATGTTTTCTAGCACAAAATATGATAATTAGGATTAATTTGATAATAGTTTTAACAATGTTTATTAATATTCTTTAACGCTTTTCTAAGGTAAATAATTCAAATAAATTCCAAAAAATCCTAGAAAATCATAGATTGCTGTGAAAAATTCTAGAAAAAAAAAATTCATAAACACATAGTTTCACCTATGCTTAATATTTTTGTCCTGTTTTAATCTTTCAGAAGCCATAACTTATTAACTGTAGCTTCGATTTGATCTGTTCTTTCGCCAAAATTTTCAGAAAAACCTAATCTATTAAGTGATGTTGTCTGTTGTGTGCTATTAGAAAAACCTAAATATTTTAAAAACTAGGATAAATATGTTCAAGAATATAACTTGCCTTCACTGTACTTAGTTAGATCTTCAAAGTCTTGATCCAATAATCCTTCTAGCTCCTCCAAAACGTTAATGTCTACTCGTAAACAGAAGTGAAAAGGCAACACATAAACACCAAGATTAAAAAAGAACAAAATATCACATAACAAAAAACATCACACATAAGATCACATGTTTTCGGACATTCTAGCGAAAGAATGAGTCAAAGCGGAGCTACAATTAAGAAGTTATGACTTTCAAAAGATTAAAATAGGAAACAAATATTAACTACATATGAGATTATGTTACTAGAATTTTTTCTAGATTTTTTGAGTCATCTATAATTTTCTAGGATATTCTTTTTCTAGCATTTAATTAAATTTTAAAAATACATAAAAACTTAAACATAATTAAATAAAAATATTAAAACATTATTAAAATTATTTACCATATTAATCCTATTTTTAGAATTATTTTTGTGCTAAAAATAATTATTACACAATATATATCATATATGACATCATCATATTATTTAAATAAACAATAGAAAAGGCATTGCTGACTTGCATGCCACGCGTGCACACACGTCTGAGTTGGCGCTACCATGTGTGCTCAGAGGCTGACGCGGGTGACCTACGTGGCGGATGACGTGGCTAATGATGGTGTTACTGCCGGTATAACGATGCCGTTAGGTGCATTAAATCTTTACCGATCGATCGAGATCCTACGGTCATGATCTATCCTCGTAGAACCATTACGTTCAATCTAATCTAAGCCCTATGTGATAGATCCGATGGATGAGATCCTACCTCTTCGATCTTCGGTCAACCCCGATGAGAGAACGACAATGAGGAACTGATCTGCGGTAGTGCTTCATTGGAGAAACTCCGGAATCGAGTCGCGCTTCACCAAACTCTCCGACGAGCAACGGAAAAGACTCAGGAGCTCACGGTAATTCTGTTTGACCTACATGTCGTCATCAGGAAGTAGTGCATGTGGCTAACTTCGGCAATGGGAGACGGCGGTGGCTCTCAGAGTTGGTCAAAAGAAGGGTTTTGCCGACGCTTTTGCTCTGGAAAGTTGGGCAAAAGGTTGCAGAGTACGAGGAGATGCTCTTGGGTGGCACATATATATCCATGGGAGGGAAAGGGCTCGTAATCGAGCCGGATAGGGTTTCGATGGAGTCCGGCGTCCATACGATCCGAGCTCAATCTACCTCTTCAAAGCATCTCCCATTGCAAATAGCGTCCCAATCGGCTCTAGAGTCCACCCCATTCACATATGCGTCCTTCTAGATGATCATCATCATGTAGTCGACACAGATTTGGCTAGGTTTCCATCTCCTTTTTGGTCAGTGAACAGGACCAAAGGGGGAAGCGCGAGGAGGCAGACGGCGTTGTCTTAGGCTTCATCCTCGCGCGCTATGGGCTGGAAGAGAGACAACGTGATGCGGCCCAGAGAGGAAATGGAGAGAGAGAGAGAGAGAGAGAGAGAGAGAGAGAGAGAGAGAGAGAGAGAGAGAGAGAGAGAGGCCAGTCTGGAAGCCAGGCAGGCCGAAGGAAAAAGAGAGAGGGGGAGAGAGATGGGCTGGCTTGCGGATTTCATTGTGAGATGGGTTTATTCTTTCCCTTTTCTTTTCTATTTCCTTTTTCCTCCCTAATTCTATGTATAGTATTCTATTTACTTGTACATTTATGTATATATACAACATATAATCTATATACATATATATAGACTCACATAATCAATCAAACATTGAACAAGCAATTATTTATAGATATGTATATTCATTTATATACTCATAATAAGAAAATAGTCCCTTCCAGATATTTACATGTCTATACGCATACATACATAATTCTATATATGTAGATATGCTTGTATACACATACATATACTTAGGGTTTATTGATTTTTTTTTGCAAAAGTTATATTTCCTTTATAAAAATAACTTTTATTTATTTTAGGTTTAGAAATTGGGATGTTACACTAGTCTGCCGAGCCGGGTCATTCAAGGCATGGAGAATATAAAGCACTAGGCGTAAGAACTTGTGTGAAGTTGGCTTCCGATGAGCTAACACAACATTAATAGCCTCTTCAAAGCTTTAAGAAATGCACAAATTGCTTCTACTTTTAACCATTCTTGCTCATTTGGGGAAACTTATGCATAATGATTAGCATTGCTGTTAAGGACAAATCTGTATTCTAGTGCTTCTAAAATCATTTTGAAACTATAATTCCATCGATTTGGTATATCAAGATTGAAGGTAGACCCACATTAGTTGCAAGTGAATTGAAAGCTTGAATTTGTGCCGGTGAAGAATCTATATGCTTCAACAACTCACGTATCTTCATTATTGCCACATGAACAATTTTCATTCCTTCTTGGACCAAGATATTTCATATATGTGCACAACATCTAACATACAAATGTGCACCCTCAAACAATAGTTCATGTTTGTGATTATCTCTATCAACTCCTCACATGTTGATGTTTTATTACTTGCATTATCCAAGGTCAAAGTAAACAATTATCTCTTTGTAGTGAAAAATAGCCCTATTAGGTTATGATTGTAATTTTGGTGATTAATGATAATATAGTTATTGAGACTACCATGTTTGTCAAGAATATATGTTAGTAAGTCTCATAGATGCGATACATGAAGAAGCCACCGAAGCTGAAATAAAGTTTGATTGAATTAGAAAACTCATAGTAAGATTTGCCTCACCGGATGGTCCAGCACAGAGAAGTTTGTATACACCGGAGTATTCTATCAGTGGAGTTCAATGCAGATTGTACTCACCAAAAGGTCTGAGGATACCTCGATGAACACGCTGGAGAAATTCTGATAGAGGGTGAGGAATGCCTCACCGGATGGTCCGGTGCTAGGCACTGAAGAGCACCAGAGTGTTTTGCTTTCGGGCAGAAGAAGAGAACAACATCGGAAGGTCTGATGCTTGAGTCGAACACACCGGAGAATATGCGCTGGACTATTTCTTGCAGAGGCGTTTTGAGAGTTGAAGAGGGAAGATCAAGGCACCGAATGGTCTAGTGATCAATGCTATGTGCACCGGAGGCTTACATCGGAGTATTTAACAGAGTGTGAAAAATCCTAAAAAGATGGTGTTGTACACACCGGAAGGTTCGACGATGGAGATTGTGAACACCAGAGCTTTTTGCATAGAGAAGAAGTGGCGCAGTTAGGCTCAAGTCAACTCACTGGATAGTCCGGTGATGGAATGAAGGCTACATCGGAACATCAAATTTTTATACTATGTTTGAGTGGGGTTACAACTGCTAGTTTCGTCTGCTGTACTCACCGGATGATCCAGTGTTAGTACTTCTGTTAACACCGGATCATCCGGTGTTTATAGTTTCTATGAGCCATTGGAGCAACGGCTTGTTGGCGGGTTTGATGCTATAAATACCCACCTACTCGGTCATTTGAAGGTGCTGGAGTTTAGAGAAGCCCTTATACACTTGAGAAGACATCAAGCCAACAAAGTGCTAAAAGTGTTCATCCTAGGCAATTAGCACACCATTAGAGAGTGGTTAGTGCTTATAGGCCTATAGAGTAGTGTTGCTAGGTTTTGCAATCTAGAGAGTGGATCAAGGAATGATCTAAATGTGTGCCACGAGGTACGTCAGCGCCTTGGAGTCTTATTGACTCATCGGTAACTTGTTGACACTCTGACTTGGTGTGGAGCAGTGACAAGAAGATTGTGCGGGGACATGAAGACCCTTGTATTTATGACTAAAGATTTGAATTGAAGACGGTGAACAAGTGACCAGAAGAGAGGTTAGTAGTGCGACCTTGCCTTAATGGCTTGGTGGCTCATCGTGCTTGAGGGTTGTCTTGGTGACTTGGTAGCTCAAGAGCTGTGACCGGAAGAGACTTGGCGATTGAAAGCATATCCTTTGTGGAGCTCCAACATGGACTAGGGGTGGCTTGTGTGTCATCGATAGCACATGATAAAAATCCATTGTGTCGAGTTTGTCTCTCTATCTTATTTACATTTCCGTATTTATACTTGCAATTTACCTTGCTAAGGTAGGTTATAATCCTCTTGAGCGATAGAGTAGACACACTAGATAAACCTAGAACACATTTAGATAGAAATTGAGATAGGTTATCTTGTGAAATTTTTGGAGTCATTAGTTTTTAAATGTCTTAATTCACCCCCCTCTTAGGACGTCACTGTTTCTCACACTCTTATACACCAATCTATTAGGTTGCTTACAATGGCTCCTTCAATGGCAAAGTGACGATGAATAATGGATAGTTATCGTATGTGAGTACCCCAGGGTTTCCTGTAATTCTCAGAGCATATCTTTATCTATGGGAAGAGGATCCATAGAAAAAAAAACTACATATAGATACCCAAGGCGTCCCGTAACCGGGAAGGTCTATCTCTAAGAATAAGAATGAGGAGTCCAGAGGATGTATGACACCCCCATATATACGGAGACAAGGGGCCCTATAGAAGGAGAGAGGACAATAGGCGATACAAGACTAAACAAGTTATTAGAAGCTGACAGAAGCTAAGAAGAAAGTTGTTGACTAGGTTTAGATCCATCTAAGCTAGCTACACCCCCCTTGTAATAGGCTCAGATCGATACAAGGCAGAAAATCTTAGTGTGACTTCCACCAAACTAACAATCACAACATCTATGAGTGTCGCCTCTGGAATAGTAGGTCAAGGCGCGGGTCAAAAAAGCGGCCAAGGGAAAGAATATTCAGGTCGTGACCCAAGGCAGAGACTCTGACTCGGATGACAGTGAGAATGATATAGACCCGATGTCTTTCTAGCCGGGCGAGAAGATGATCGACTATATGTTCGATGGTTCTACACCCTATGAGTCCAGGCAGAAGTACAAGATGGTGGCCCAAAAAGTCCTAGCCACCATCCCTAAGGGTCGTTAGGCCGTGAAGTGATCAGACACCGAAATCTGCTTCGGCCAAGAAGACTGCCCTGATTACTTCATACGGCCAAGTCACTTCCTGATAGTGGTCAAGTCTACAATAAATAACTACAGGGTTACCCGAGTCCTTATTGATGGAGGGAGTTCCATGAACATCCTCTTCGCTAACTCACTCGAAGGTATACAGATCTCTCAGTTTGCTATCATCCCAGTTACTTAAGCCTTCCACGATATAGTACCTGGGTCTTCGGCCACTCTCATCAATCAGATATCGTTACCTGTTACCTTCAGGAAGCATGACAATTTTGGGACAGAAAATTTTTTGTTCGACTTTGTGACGACATACAATGCCATCTTAGGAATACCTACTCTCACCAAATTATGGTAGACACGTATTACGCTTATTAGTGCATGAAGATCCCGAGACCCGAGGGAATCATCACCATCCAGGGCTGCACAAAAGCAGGCTTACGCTGTGATAAATAGAGTCAAGACATAGCCACACAGTATCAACCCGACAAGGAGACGAAAAACTTGAGGCCTAAGGCCATCGTAAAGTCTCACGATGAAGTCAAAGCAATTCCTTTGGACCCAATAGAGCCAGCTAAGTCTGTTCGAATTTGGTCCAACCTAGATCTCAAATAGGATCTCACACTCATCACCTTCCACCAGGAAAAAACCAATGTGTTCTCTTGAAAACTATCTTACATGCCTAGGATCCCTAGGGAGATGATTGAGCATAAATTAGCTATCTGGCCCAATGCAAAACTGATCAAATAGAAACTCTGATGGTTAACACCTGATTGGAAAGAAGTCATTAAAGAGAAAATCAAAAGGCTTACCCAGACATGTTTTATTTGAGAGGTGGATCACCCCGAGTGGCTTGTGTTGGAGCAAGAGTTCGTCTTACCCCAGCAAGTACGGCGAGAGTTTCTTCTAAGTAGGAGACTCAAGCTTGGAGACAAAGTTTAAGAGGAAGGAACACCACGAATGTATTGATGGTAGAAAAAATAGATCGATCTGGGGGGAGTATTACAGTGTGACTTGGTGTTTTTTCACCTCTGTGTCTTTCTGTCGTCTAGCCTTTTCTAGCCCAGGCGACCATGGCTCCTATTTATAGGGCCGTGTGTAGCTTGGTGTACAAGTTATCACAATGTATAAATATCTGGGATCTGATTGAATTACTGGATCTTATCCCGGATAACTACTTTCTACCCTGTATGGGAGATAAATATCTATCGTAGTAACTATCGTGGTGCCTGCCCCCTGAAGGAGGCGAGCCGATCTTCAATTGCGGCTCAGCGCCGCGCTATCAGGGGTGTCAGGATATCCTCCATTATGCCGGGGTGTCAGAGCGGCGTCCACCAACCTAGGCATTTAATGCCGGTCACTTCCTTGCAGGCAAAGTATGACCGGTGCTCCCCTTCTAGCAGATCTTTACTGAGGCTTGATGACTCACCCTATAGCCTCCGGGAAGCCGGCCCGAGCAGCTGGAGACGGGGGCCTCGGGAGGCATGGCTTCGGAGGATCGAGGCTTCGAAAGAACGATGTTTCGGGGGGCCGGGCTTCGGGAGGCCGGTCTTTGGGAAGCTGAGCCTTCGGGAGGCCGAGGCTTCGAGAGGTCGGGCTGGTTAAGCCAATGGGCCATCGGGGGTCCTTAACAACGACCCCCCAACAGCGCCGTACTGTCAGGGGTGTCAGGGAACCCTTAAATGCACTGGCATTGATCGCCCGTCACTTCACATCGGTCGGTGGCAGGGGGAGACATTTTTTCCTCTGATATTGTCTTCGGAGGCCTGCTGTATCTCAGGCTTCGGAAAGCCGCCCGGGCGCCGGTGGGGTGGCACGAAGGGGTCCACAACCTCCGGGGGTCAGGCTTGCTGCTGAGAGTTTGGAGGCCGAAAGCTTCGGAGGGGCCAGGAGTGGTTCCGAGTCGTGGGAAGGCTTCGCAGGTACGATGAGGTGGCACGAAGGAGCCCGATGCCTTCGGAGGTCGAGACTTTAGCTGAGGGTCCAGAGATCAAGGCCCTGGAGGGACCTGGATAGTAATCTTCAACCATTATCCTCAGACTGATTTATTTTCCCCTAATAGCTTGCAAATCCTGTAATGGTCAAAAAATCAAACAACAAATGACGAATGTGTGTCGACTTCACAGATTTCAACAAAGCATGTCCTAAGGACTCTTTCCTTCTACCGTGAATAAATCAGATAGTTAACTCCACCTCTGGCTACGACTATCTAAGCCTTCTTGATGCCTATTCTGGTTATCACCAGATTAGCATGCATCCAGAGGATGAGGAGAAAACCTCCTTTATTACTCTATTTGGAGTCTATTGCTATGTTAAGATGCCCATCAGATTGAAGAATACTGGTGCCACATACCAACAAGGAACGCAAATAACACTCCATAAACAAATCAGCCAGAATGTAGAGGCCTACGTTGATGACCTCATAGTGAAAGCTAAAAAGAAGGATGATTTTATCTCCAACCTACAAGAAACGTTCAACAGCCTGCGCAAGAATTGAGTCATGCTGAACTCGGAGAAGTGCACATTTGGAGTTAACGTGGGGAAATTGCTCGGATATCTTGTGTCTTACAGGGGAATAGAAGTCAATCCTGAGAAGATCAAAGCTATTGAAGGGATGCAACCCCCTAAGTCAGTCCGAGAAGTTCAGAGACTAACCATGACAGCCCTTAGTCGGTTTATTTCCCGGCTAGGAGATTGAGCACTTCCGTCCTTCAAGTTGTTAAGACAACATGACAAGTATGAATGGTCAAAAGAAGCAGGAGAGTTATTCAACAATTTGAAGAGGTATCTTTCTCCCCCTCCCCCCATGTGCTAGTCGCTCCCAACCCTAATCAAGATTTACTCTTATACATCGCGGCCGGACCATGAGCTGTAAGTGAAGTATTGGTGGTGGAAAGAGAAGTCCAAGGCAAATGAGAGAAAAACCAATGACCGTTGTACTACATTAGTGAAGTGCTCCACGGTCCTAAAGAAAACTATCCGTAGGTGCAGAAGATGTTACATGTGGTACTGATGGCTTCTCGTAAGTTACGATATTTTTTTCAGGCTCACAAGATCACCATATCATCAATATTCCCACTGGGCGAGAACCTGTACAACAGAGATACAATCAGACAAATTGCTAAGTGGTCAGTTGAACTCGGAAATTTTGATGTCCATTTCATACCTCGAACGGCAATCAAGTTGCAAGCACTTGTTGACTTCATGGCTGAATGTTGTGGTCATCTTGGGGTTCGTCTGGTTGTATCCTAAGAGGGGGGGGTGAATTAGGACACTTAAAAACTATTGGCTCCAAAACTTTCACAAGATAAGTCTATCTCAATTTTTATCTAAATGTGCACTAGGCTTATCTAGTGTGTTCTAATCTACCGCTTAAGAGAATTGCTAGGTAAATTGCAAGTAAATAAATGCAAAAACGTAAATAAGGTAGAAAGACAAACTCGGCATGAGAGATTTTTATCCCGTGGTATCGGTGGCACACAAGCCACCCCTAGTCCATGTTAGAGCTCCACAAAGGATATGCTCCCGGTCGCCAAGTCTCTTCCGGTTACGGCTCTTGAGATACCAAGTCACCAAGACAAGGCCTCAAGCATGATGAGCCACCAAGCCACTAAGGCGAGGTCTCACCACTAACCTATCTTCCGATCACTTGTACACTGTCTTCACTTTGAAGCTTTAGTCACAAAGACAAGGGCCTCTGCGTCCCCTCACAATCCTCTTGTTGCCGCTCCACACTAAGTCGGAGGGTCAACAAGTTACCGGCGAGTCACAAAGACTCCAAGTCGCCGGTGTGCCTCTCGGTACACTTTTGGATCACTCCTTGATCCACACTCTAGGTCGCAGCACCTAGCAACTCTTCTCTCTAGGCCTATAAGCACTAATCACTCACTAATGGTGTGCTTAATCTCCTTGGATGAACACTTTATGCTCTTTGATGGCTTGGATGTCTTCTTAGGTGTACAAGGGTTTCTCTGGACTCCAGTAACTTCAAATGAATGAGTGGAGGGGTATTTATAGCCTCAACTCCGCGGACTAGCCGTTATCCAAAATGGCTCTAATATTCTGTGAACACCGGATGATCCGGCGTTAACAGAGGTACAAGCATCGGACCATCCGGTGTGAACATTCTCAAAAAGTAGCTGTTGGAACTCCACTCAGAGTTCTTCTAAACAACGTATTGTTCGGTGTATACATCCTCTTCATCACCGGACTATCCGGTGAATTATCCTGAGCCAAACCGCGGCAAACTTCTTCTCTTCACAAAATACTCCGGTGTCCACTGTCTTCATCACCGGACCTTCCGGTATGTTAAACTTCTTCTTTTCTGGAATTTCCACACCTTCTGTTAAATGCTTCAGTGAAGCCTCCGGTGTGTTATCCATCTCATCACCGGATCATCCGGTGCCTTATAATCCATTTCCTCCAAAAAAAAAGCTAAGCTTCTGTTAAATAGTCTGGTGTACATCTTTTCTGATCACTGGACCTTCCGGCGAGTGAAATCCACTTTGACCCCTTTCGAAAGAAATGCTCCGACGTGTATATTCCTTATCACCGGATCATCCGGTGAGGCAAACTACCTCTGGACATAATGCTCCGGTGAGTGCAATTCTTCCAACGTTGGACCTTCCAGTGAGAACAAATTCTCTGGGACTTTTTCCAATTCAATCAAACTTTGTCCAGGCTGTGGTGACTTCTTGATGTATTGCATCCTTGAGACATACTAACATATATTCTTGACAAACTTTTTAGTCATAATAACTATGTTGTCATTAATCACCAAAATCACAATCATGGTATAATAGGGCCATTTTCGCTACAATCTCCCCCCCCCCCCTTTTGGTGATTGATGACAACACAACCAAAGCAAGAGCCAAATGATACCAATTTAGATTAATTAAGAGAATACATGATTTCAAAAGTTCATAAGGCCATACCTCTTTAATTGGATGCATGGTAAGAACAAATTATGATACTAATTTTAAGGCAATCATGTTCTTACCAATTTATATCTCTTGTTTTTGCTACAATCTCCCCTCTTTTTATATCTCCCTCGATCGACCCATGCAAGAGCTTCTTCATCTCCTTTGTCAACTTAAGATGCATCCCCCTTTGTCAACACTTTTACTTGAGATAGTTCTTGCATATTGCTTTCTCTTGCTTCTTTCTTTGATCTCAAAATTCTCTCCCTTTCTCAACAATCTCAAAAAAGCTACAAACACATGTTGAACTCAAGGGAAAAAATATTAGAGCATTTTGGGAGAAAGCTTCATAAGCTATGATCCATGTGGTATTGATACCAATTGAAATGAGATACCAATTACAAAAGACAAACAAGGATCACAAATTATGAAACTCACATGATATAATCTAAACTCCCCCTATATATGTGCATTCATATGATGAGAGTAAAACATTTGCACAACTAGACAATATGACAAGATAGGAAGTTTAAGATATATCATGCATGATGGTAGCTTAAAAGTAGAAAATG
Organism: Phragmites australis; assembly: GCF_958298935.1. Taxonomy (NCBI): domain Eukaryota; kingdom Viridiplantae; phylum Streptophyta; class Magnoliopsida; order Poales; family Poaceae; genus Phragmites; species Phragmites australis. Next base: position 6,099,878 of record NC_084931.1, read on the forward strand.
AATTGATAATGATACCAATTGAATCTTTTATGCATTGCATACCTCTGGGGACATGTAGATCACTCCATAAGACTACAAAAGATATCACTTGAAACACATGTTAGTCTCAAAATCACAACCCATAAAATATACTTCCCCTAAAAGTGTGCATACAAGTGTCGAATACTTGTAAGAGATATGCACTTGTTATTGATAGCAATAGGGTATTTATCCTATAGATTAGTTCATGGCACATAAAGAATATTAATTGAAGAGCTAGTGATTACCAATTGAAGGACTAGTGCCATGAAAGAAACCTAAACCTAATAAACCATACAGGTTGCTCATAGATAAGAACGAAATACAAGCAACCTACCATATGAGATTTACACTAGGTATTGCAATAAACTGAAATATGCACATGCAATTCTAGACAAAGCAAAGATACCAATTGAAAACATTTTAAATCTAGTACCTTTCACCTTTGGATGGGGATTTAGGTACATGATGATCATGATATTCATCAATGCATCCAATCTTGTACACTTGGCTTTTTGCTTGAATTTTCACTTAATCTTGTATGCCAAGTCTCTAAATCCCCGAAGACCTGTGGACTTTAGGTCTTCTTTGGAATCCAAACTGATTGGGGCCCTGTTATATTGGTAATGACTTCCTTGGACACTCAAATAGGTTGGTTCCACCTCCAATCCTTTCTCCCAACCAAGTGTGCAACCACTTTACCATTGTTCTTCTTCTTGAGCTTATAGTGGTTGCTCTTAATCTTGTTCTTGTAGTTGGACTTGGTGTAGATGTTGGAGATCTTTTTGGAGAGGTTTATCATCTTCTTCTTCTCCTTGGTCTCCTTGTTGACTTGCTTGCATTGGAAGGACTTATGGCCTTCTTGGTGGCATTTGAAGCATGTCACGGTGGATCCCTCTGTAAGCTTCTTCATCATGGTAGCATGGTTATCTTGAGGAAGTTGGATATGGTTCTTGCCCTTCAGTCTTGCCAAGTCCTTCTTGAGCTTCTCCACTTCTTGCTTGAGCTCATCATTTTCTTGTGCAATGAGGTTGTTAGATGATTCAATAATAATATTCTCAACACAAATCTCATTGCAAAAGGGTGAGATAGATAAAACAATTAAATCATTACAAGTGGAAGCATCTATCTTAGGATTGTAATTAAAAAGTGAGGTAGATTGCTTCTAAGGGACTTTAGTTTGAGATTCAATGCACTCATATTTAGCCTTAAGCTCTTCATGTCCTTATTTAGCAAATTGAATTTGCACAATAATTGTTCATAATTAGAAACAAAGGTAGCATAAATGTCATTAAGTGCATTGAATTTCTTAAGCTCTTTTGATTGTTTCTTAAGGACCCTTTGTTTCCCATTGATCAAATGAAGGAGTTCATCATAAGAAGGAGAATCCTTATTGGATTCATTATCACTTACATCGCTACATTTGGCCATAAGGCACTTGTGAGATGGTTTGCGAGATGACTTGTGTGATGATGATCTTGAGGAAGAGCTTCTCTTGGAGGAGTGGATGGTGATGTTCTCATCACTTGAGCTTGAATCTTCATCACTCACCATCTTCCTATGCTTGCGAATGCTTTGCCTCTTCCACTTGTATCCCTCTTGTTCTTGGTCTTTTTCTTCTCCTTCTTAATATGATCAATTATTTTGACCAAATCTTTCAAGGAGAATGGATAATCAATCTTGGCATTAAACCTCTTGATATTCTTCTCCACTTGTAACATGAGCTTTGCCATCTTGGGATCAATCTCTTCGTCACTTGAAGTGCTTTGATCATCTTCTTCTTCACTCTCTTCATCTTGATCTTCATCATCTTCATTTGAGCTTGACTCTTGCTCTTGTCTCCTCATCTTCGTCTTCATGTGTGAACATGATGCTTGCTTGCTTGCAAGGGCAAGTTTCTTGGCATCGAATGAGGTAGAAGCTTCAACCCCTATGTTTATGGTCATCTTATAGGTGGTGATCTTGCCTAAAACTTGGCTTGGAGTCATCTTGCTCATGTCGTGGTTGTTGTAGATGATGGAGATAATTAGCTTGTACTTTGGAAGAAGAGCTTGGAGTATTCTTCTCACCACTTGAGCATCTTCAATCTTTGTCAAACCTAGTCCATTGATCTTATTGACAAGAATATTCATACGTGAGTACATGTCAGTAGCATTTTCATGGGCAAGTTATTTGATGCTATTAAGTTTAGTCACAAGAACATGATATTTCTCATTGCGCACATCCTTTGTGTTTTCATGTATTTCAATGAGACAATTCCAAATATCATGTGCATTGGTGATAGAATATACTCTATTGAATGTATTAACACATAAAGATCATAAAAGGATACTCTTCGCAAAATCATCGAATTGTTTCTCTGCTTTGGTGATGCGTTTTTTCATCCCCTCTTCGGTGACCCTCCAAACATCTAGACCTTTTGCATGCAAATAACATGTCATTAGAATTTTCCATTGGGGAAAATTAGTGCCGTCAAAGCGTACAGCACTACTAATATCCATCCCTAACCTCGGATGTCACAACTCTAGGCGGTTAAGCCCAATTGAAGAGCACGAGGCTTTGATACCAATTGAAGGGAATCGAGGACATCCTAAGAGGGGGGGGGGGAGGAATGAATTAGGACACTTAAAAACTATTGGCTCCAAAACTTTCACAAGATAGGTCTATTTCAATTTCTATCTAAATGTGCTCTAGGTTTATCCAGTGTGTCTACTCTACCACTTAAGAGAATTATCAGGTAAATTGCAAGTAAGTAAATGACAAAACGTAAATAAGGTAGAAAGATAAACTCGGCACGAGAGATTTTTATCCCCTGGTATCGGTGGCACACAAGCCATCCTTAGTCCACATTAAAGCTCCACAAAGGATATACTTCCGGTCGCCAAGTCTCTTCTGGTCACAGCCCTTGAGATACCAAGTCACCAAGATAAGGCCTCAAGTACGATGAGCCACCAAGGCGAGATCTCACCACTAACCTCTCTTCCGGTCACTTATACGCCATCTTCACTTCGGAGCTTTAGTCACAAAGACAAGGGCCTCCGCGTCCCCTCACAATCCTCTTCTCACCGCTCCACACCAAGTCGGAGGGTCAACAAGTTACCGGTGAGTCACAAAGACTCCAAGACGTCGGCGTATCTCTCGGTACACTTTTGGATCACTCCTTGATCCACACTCTAGATCGCAACACCTAGCAACTCTTCTCTCTAGGCCTATAAGCACTAATCACTCACTAATTGTATGCTTAATCGCCTTGGATGAACACTTTATGCTCTTGGATGGCTTGGATGCCTTCTTAGGTGTACAAGGGTTTCTCTGGACTCCAGTAACTTCAAATGAATGAGTGGAGGGGTATTTATAGTCTCAACCCCACGGACTAGCCGTTATCCCAAATGGCTCAAATATTCTATGAATACCGGATGATCCGGCGTTAACAGAGGTACAAGCATCGGACCATCCGGTGTGTATATTCTAAAAAACTAGCCGTTGGAACTCCACTCAGAGTTCTTCTGAACAACGTATTGTCTGCTGTATACATCCTCTTCATCATCGGACTATCTGATGAATTATCCTGAGCCAGATTGCGCCAAACTTCTTCTCTACACAAAATACTCCAGTGTGCACAGTCTTCATCACCGAACCTTCCGGTGTGCTGAACTTCTCCTTTTCTGGAATTTTCACACCTTCTGTTAAATGCTCCGGTGAAGCCTTCGGTGTGTTATCCATCTCATCACCGGATCATCCGGTGCCTTATAATCCATTTCATCCACACAAAAAAAGTCAAGCTTTTGTTAAATAGTCCGGTGTACATCTCTTCTGATCGCCGGACCTTTCGGTGAGTGTAATCCACTCTGACCCCTTCTGACAGAAATGCTCTAGCGTGTATATTCCTTATCACCAGATCATATGGTGAGGCAAACTGCCTCTAGACATAATGCTCCGGTGAGTGCAATTCTTCTGGCGTCGGACCTTTCGGTGAGAACAAATTCTCTAGGACCTTTTCTAATTCAATCAAACTTTGTCCCGGCTGCGATGGCTTCTTGATGTATTCCATCCATAAGACCTACTAACATATATTCTTGACAAACATATTAGTCTCAATGACTATGTTGTCATTAATCACCAAAATCACAATCATAGCCTAATAGGGTCATTTTCGCTACACAAGGCACGGGGGTTGGGATTATACTGATCTCTCAAATAGGATAAAGTATGCAATACGCTTTGCAGATCGATTTTTCGGTTACAAATAACGTAGCCGAATATGAGGGTCTGCTTGCTGGACTCTGAGTAGCTTCTGCTCTTGGCATCCACCACCTACTTATGAAAGGGGATTCATAGTTGGTGGTGAAGCAAGTGAGTAAGGAGTATCAAACCTCGATAAGACCATGATAGATTGCCTTGCAGTGGTGAGGAAGCTGAAAAAAATTCGTCGAACTCGAGGTCAAGTATATCCCAATGAAGGACAACTTCCTCGTCGATAGTCTTACCTGCACGACATCCTCACGGTCTCTAGGATAAACTGGGATTTTTGTAGAGAAACTCTCAAAGCCATATGTGAAATCATCATAAGACACAACCCAAGAAGTTGTCGTCTACGAGACATATAACAAGCTCGTGGGCTCGCTGAGGATTGATGCCTCAAAAGGAGCCACATGGGAACTCATGGCTCAGCTCGAAAGCGATGTTTCGTGGATGACCGCAATCTGCAAGTACCTTCAATATCGAGTTGTGCCTGACGATGATGCACTAACCGAGTAAATTTCCCTCGATCCAAGATGTATATCTTGGTGGATGATGTTCTATATCAAAATGCGCTCACAGAGTACTCATGAAATGCATCTCTTAGAAGCAGGGTAGAGAACTACTTGAAGAAATCCATGCAGGGGTATGTGGAGCTCACACTTTCTTTCGAACCCTGGTCAGGAAGGCATTTAGACAAGGTTTCTATTGGCCTACAACTCTCCATGATGTGAGCGACTTAGTAAAAGAGTGCACAAGCTATCAATTTCACAGCATAAGAGTACATCAACCTGCTCAAGCCCTACAAATGACCCCTTTGTTATGGTCATTCACGACTTGGGGGCTGGATATTCTGGGGCCCTTCCCGGTAGCACCTCGGAGATTCAAGTTCCTATTTATTACAATTGACACATTCACCGAGTGGATTGAAGCTGAGCTAGTCGGAAAATTCACATCGGCAGCTGCCAAGACATTCATCATGAAAAGCATCATGACAAGATTCGGCCTCCCGAGTAGGATCATCACTGACAATGGTATTCAGTTCTCCAGCATGGTGTTCATCAATTACTGCAAGAAGCTCGGCACTACATTCTACTTTGTGCACTTAGTTTTTTTGGACTTCCTATCCGCGAATCATTCCCTAATAACCATTTAGGGGCTTCATGTATACTAGGAGTACAGAACTTATCATGTATATCTTTTTCCTATTGAGAAGGGATTTTTTTTTTCTTTTAGTAACTGCAGAGAACCTTATCGGGTCCCCAAGTGCTGCAAAACTCAGATGGAAAAAATTCGAACCCAATGTCGTCGCAACAAAAATCCTAACAAGAAATTCCACAATCCTCAAACTATCTAAAAGAAATGCCGGACACTTGTTAAAAATTCCTTGTATTCAAAAGAAGGTTCACAGTTATACACATGTATTCTAGTAGAAATAGGAATTTTCTATTTAACAAGATTCTTTGAGCTCTTTTACAGATGAGCTAAGGGAGAGATGATTACAAAAACTCTTAAAAGATCTACCCAACTAAGAGGAAGGAGAGACTACCCCTAACCCTCTTGCCCAATAAGAAGTCAAGGTTAGTAGCGCCTTAACTCCTGGTTGAAGTTGCCGGTGTCATAGCCTGAGATCATCGACATCTCCGACGATGACAATTTGGGAGAGGCATTAACTCTCCACTGCCGGTTGCTGCTCTACGACGATAGTTTGGGTGAGGTATTAGCTCCCACCCACCGTCGTCAGGGCTATCACCTTGGCTACTCTCTCTGACTGCCCTCGCCAGAATAACATGAGGACAGAGAGGATGAAACGGTGAGCATCTTACCATCTTTAATGGAGATGTTGCTGGACACCTCCTTCTTTTCTGCCTTAGCCATCACTTCTTTCTCCTCTATTTCTGCCTCCAAAAAGTCCCAATCCACCTCATCTTGGACATGAGGCGATAGGGGCTTGCCATCTTTAACAGGGATGTTGTGAGTCACTACCGTCCCTTCAGCCTCCTCGTTGGAGGAGATGTTGATAACCTCCACCACCGAACCTGATTCGGTTGGAGACGACAGTGTCTGAGGGGAGAGTATTTAGGGGAGGATGGGGAATAGTCAGGAGATGAAGGAGTGTATTCGAACGAAGCACGAGGTTCCATGATGAAGATCAGGTTTGATGCAACCAAGACTCCGACACCTGGGGGTTTATATAGGCCAATGGCTCGAGAAACGCAATGCTCCATCTCCAAAACATTAATTCTGAGCGCAGCTGCAATATGAATCATGGGTGCCCAAGAGACGCTTGATCATCAAGGCTACGCCTTTTTAGCTGACCGACGCAAACAAAAAGACAGACTTCAGTCCAGTCGTTTACCCACTGGGTTTTCCAGTGCGTGGGAGTGGTCAAAAGGATGGAACAATGATCCCTTACCATTCACGACAAAGAATATCTTTCACCACCACGCAAACTTTATGTTGCCATAGTTCAACTTTCGAGCCTAGATAGCGATGAGTCCTATCTCCCTTGTACTTGGCAAGGACGGGATGATTTTTTTGGGCCAATTAGAATACCTACCCGGATGGGACAAAGAATCTAGTACTCTCTTGAGAACTTAGAGGCGTTCTAAATCCTGAGTAGGTGATATGAGAACCCATGAAACCTGGTTAGGTGCTTCATCCTTATTGGAAATCCGAGTCTACTCTATGAGACGATCAGATAAAAAGCTTATCTTTACTGGCTATGTATTTGAAACGTATAAGTCTCATTTCGCGTACTGATGGGAGACTTGATGATGAATAATTGATAGTTATCATATCTGGGTACCTCGGGGTTTTCCGTAATTCTTTAGGCATATCTTTATTTCTAGGAAGATGATCCTTGGAATAAAGGAAACTACTCGTAGATAACCAAGGCATCCTATAATTGGGAAGGTCTATCTCCAAAAATTGGAAGAAGAAGTACAGAGGACGTATGACACCCTCATATATATACGGAGCCAAGAGGCCCTGTGGAAGGAGAGAGGACCACAAGCGATACAAGTCCAAACAAGTCATTAGACGCTGACAGAAGCCAAGGAGAAAGTCGTCGACTAGGTTTAGATCCATATACGCTAACTACACCTCCTTGTAACAGGTTTAGATCAATACAAGACAAACATGACGTAGAGTTATTATCCCCAAAAAGACCCAAACCTGTCTAAATACTCATGGTGTTCCTCTTGTGATTCGTCTACTCAAAGTATCCCCTAACTCTTCAACAAGTTCGTTAGAATAGCGGTTCATAAATTATCGACACAAAGTCTGTGTGAGGATACTTCACTTCCATAAAACCTATTATTTTCTTCTTGATGTTGAATTTGGCATCGATATAGTGTGATGTTACAACCATGTAACCTAAGTTCTGTACCGATGTCCACATGTCGGACGTTAGGCACACGCAAGAGTCCAGGCTTAAAAGTTCAGCTTTAAGACCTAGCTTCATTGTCTCATACTTCTTCAGACAATCATTGCGAATAGTTTGATGCCTTATGACTTTAAAAGTCGGTTGGATTGATTCCATCCATGGCTTGAAGTAAGATCCTCAAATTTATGAAATAGAATCTCAACATGGATGTAAAACTCAATCATATGCTCACGGGACAACTTGGGGTCAAATACAAACAGGCCTTCTAAAGGTTGTTCCTTCATGGTTGACAAAAATCGCTTTCTATCAGTACTCCCAATTGTTGGGCAAGACTCTGTGATATGGGTTCTTAGACTACTAGTGCCAGATTTAGTGTGTAATTTAGTCCACAATACTTGCACACTGCCTTCAAATGACCATCGACCGATACAAACTTTGTTCAAAATATTGCTACATCTTTAACCTCCTACCATGTGCTTGAGATGAATGAGGCTTACAAACATGAGTTACTGAGCTCTCTATGTGTTTGATGTGCTTACAGACATGTTGAGGCAAGAGCAGCTTAAACTATGTTCAGCACAATTGGGTCGATAGCCCAAATAATGAACCATTATGGCAAGGTCATCACGGTGCAAATAATGAACGCAACTGTGCATAAAAAATAACAATAACAATGTATTTTCAATGTGAACTAGAAGCAGTTGAGCATTAAACAATAGGCTTTAAAGGCATCAGTGCTGGACCAATATGAAAGCCTGAAAGGCCTACTTCAATAAACCGCAGAACACACATAGAGGCAATTCAGCAAATAACTAGGCCAAACTCCACTTCGGTGCTAAAATAATTCAAAAGTCATTGCTACTTGCAGATCTATCCTTCCCATAGGGGTGTAAACTGAATGTAAATTACTCCTATACACTTGTACAGCTGCCTCATCATCTAGATGTGTTAATAAATGTCTGGGATGAGAATTCGTTTAGGATCTTAGCATACTTTTATAGGTTATCGTAGCAGCACACCAGGATTTGTTCTTTCCTAAATAATGCAGCATTATCTCCGAATGACGTAGCAAGTGATTGGCCACAAACTACAACTAAAAGACAGATAGAAACCAATATAGAATAGCCGGTGAATCCGTGAGATAAATCTAAGGACAAACCTGTGCTGCTTCTCACTAACGTAATTGCAAATTAAGCATGGTGAAGTCCTAGGGATATTCCTCCAATTTCTTCCCAGACACAAGAGGACTATAGCTATCTCATAGTATAGTGAGCTACTTCACTGAATTTGAATTGCTTGCGACAGTAGCAGCTAGCATATCAAATTTGGCGTCCAGTCCATGGAAAACATTCAAGGCATAACTCTGTTGCCATAGGCGGGGCGTTGTGGCGATCTGCGCGTCGATGCGCCGAAGCTAGTTGACCGGGTTGGCAACGCACAAGCAGGCGACGTGTAGTTCCCCCCGCAGGTGATGGTTGCTCTCTCCCTCCCGCAGTCATGTTTCTTGGTGTGCTTCGTCTCGGCCGGCCACAGATCTTTGGAGAAGATGGAGTTGGAGAGCACGACGCGGAGGAGGAGGGCTGAGGGAGGACGCTGGGATGGGCGGGACAGGGTAGACGAGAAAGCGGATACGGCGGTGATTGCCCCTGCCGTGACGAAGTCGAGAGTTTGATAAAGTCGCTGCCACAGTTTAGGTTGAAACCATAACTCAACCCATGGGCTGAAACCATTTGGAACCAAAGAGACAAGCCCACACCAAGCCACCCCAAACCATTTCCTCCAACGAATCCAACCTAAATCATTCCATTTACGAGGTCAGTCTATTTGCAACCAACCAAAACGAGTCCAGAACAAAAACCCAAACTATCAAAACTATTTCGGCCCAAACAAACGATTAGCAGAGTTAAGCTCGGAGGTGGAGGGAGCGTGGACAAACAAGACGCCGGCGGAGGAGCACGATGAGGCTGCGGAAACGACAAAGGGGTCAGGGGTATGCGACGGGCGTGTTCTTTTCGAGGAAAGGCAGGCCCGGCACCACCCTCACTTTAATCATCGTGTGTTGACCTTTAAATCACGTTCTGTCTGCCACCCTAATTTAATCACACACCCGCGGCACGTAAGTACAAGGCGCGACAGCTGTGAGATCCGGACCGCACGTCACGTAGCACGGTAGCGGTGGCAGGCAGGCAAGCGCCGCGCCCCTAGAAAAACGACTAGTGCTGCCGCCGCCGCGATGCCTTCCTCGCTGTCTAGCTGTCCTTCACATGACAGACTTCTCTTCTCCTCTCCAACTGGCATCTCAATGGCTTGCTTGCACAGTTGGATTAATCATGCACTACTCCTACTAATATACGTTTTGCGTTTAATTAATTAACTAGGTTATCATTCGAGCCAGATAAATATTCTATTTTCTCACGGGAAAATAAATATATACTGTATGCTGCTTGCTTCATTCGCCGTACCGACACTCGTTAATCGTCGCCCCGACTGGGTGGTGATCATGACATTCCCACCAATCAACACCGCCAATTTCTTTCCCTCTACTTTTTTTCCCGATTTAAAAATACACCGTCACTTTCACTAATCAGCTGTCTACAGTGAAGCTCCATTCCCTACTCTTTCACATTTCTCGTTTCCTGTTAGAGAGGACGTTTTCCATAACCATATCACAATGAGCCAGAAACCGACAACGCACGCCATAGTCTCGATCATCACTTTTTTTTAGCTCTATGTTATACTAGGAATTTAGAAGTATGAATATGATATCGTAAATGTATTCCTAGCAACAAAACTATTATTGGTTCTAAATTTCAAATTTTTAAAAGCGAGACGGCACAAATTCTTGAACGTTAGTTAAGAAAATAAACTAGTACTGCAGAGCTATGTTGACAACTGAAATTCCACGTGGACAAGAGTAAACCCGAACAGTTGATACCGTAAATATACTCCGAAATTCTATTAGAATCATTGTGAGCCGGGACGGACGTAAATGATGCCAGTACTTAGTATAAAAGTTCGCACGCTCACGCCCCAAGTATGCCTGGATACCGAGCCGGCTCGGCTAGGCTTGGCGCTGCTGCTTCTGACTAGACTTGGCTAGTTATGTGAACGGCTCATAAAGTTAGCTCAGCTCGGTTTGTTAGGGCCTGTTTATTTTCAACTGTTTCTGGACTTCTGCTTCTGTCAGAAGCTAGAAGCCAGAATAAATGGGTTTGCTAAGAAGTAGTTTCTGTAAGAGTCAGAAGTTGCTTCTGAGAAAAATGAACTAGAAGCTAAGAAGCTTGTTGAGAGTAGTTTTTTTAGAAGTTACGTGCTGAGAAGCTAAAAATTTATTGTAGAAGTCAACAAACTACTTTCAAAAGCAGCTTTTCAGAAAAATCAAAAGCACAGCTTTTCAGAAAAATCAAAAGTAGAAGCTCAAACAAACAGACCCTTAATCTCACGAGTTACGTAGGCTCACGAGCCAGATAAACTTTTTAAATAAAAAATATATTTTTATTTCTACCATGCTACTAATTGAGAAACTACAAATATATTTAAATTGTAAGAAATTTTAGGAGTTTTGAAAAAATTGTTGTATAATTTTCAGCAGGGATAGAGAAAAACTTATATCCAAGCACAACTTAAAACTACTCAACACTATTCAGTTAATTCTGTATGTCAAAAGAAATTATCGATAGGGGAGTTCATCTTTGTTTATAAAAGATGACACATAAAAAATTCACTGCTTCTTTACCATTTATAAGTTATTATAAAAATAGGTCTTGCCTATTTTTTAGTTGTTAGCGCCACTAGATCTGGAGTTTCAATTCTTACTTAATTATTAACTGCTTATCTAGATAAACTACTCTTTTGGTATGAGAAACTACACACGTATCAACAAGACTTGTATACCCTTTGAGTGGGTCTAGTCCCATCGAACGGCACCGTGTTAAGGTCACTAATGACCGAAGGTGACCAGGGCATAGGATCTCAGGTGTGTGCATGATTTATGACATAGAAAATTAGAAACATAGGTTGTAATTGAGAAGAGGTTGATAATAATATAGATTGGACACAGCTTAAGTGGGTCGCATGATATTATGGGACCTTGGCTCATCAAGCTCACAAGCGGCTCATGAGGCAGCTTTAACTAAATAAGCTAATATCTTAGCTCAGTTTGCTATAAAATATACCGAGTAAGCCAATAACAAACAAAAAAACTAGCAAGCTTCGAGCTTTTCATCCAATTGAACAAGTCTATCAATTACATACTTTTAATAAGCTTGAATACTTTATCAAAAAAATAAAGCTCGAATAAGAGTGTACAGTATCATATCACCAAATTATACATCCACTAATTATTAATTAAAGACAGAAAAATGTTTCACGAAAAGCTGAAAAAATAAAAATAAAGAAATGTCTGAGAGAATTTACACCGACGCGACGCGCGCATGCTCCCTACTACTCCAATATAGTAAATTATAATCGTATAAAGCGAAAAACTTTACTAGAAAATTTGCAGACCAGCCCCTACGGTTTCCGTTTTTATACCTAGAAAGTCCATTTCCAGATCTTGACACGGACTCTGACCTTGCACGAGTGCGCGGCGGTGCTCACTGTCGCCGTCGTCGTGTCGGCGACCGACGGCGCCGGAGCAGGAGCAAGGACAGTGCTGTTCTTCCCCTTGACCTTCTTTGGCGCCGGCGGGGGCGGGGGTGGGGGAGTGACCTTGATGCCCTCACAGTGCACCTGGATGCCAATCTTCTTTGTCTTGAGGCTGCCGACCCTGACCCCGGCGCGCGTCTCGCCGTCGAGGACGACATTGAACCCACTAGACTTCTTGATATCGGAGCTGGCGCCGCTGGGGTCGACGGTGACGCCGTTGGCAGCGATGGTGGCGGTGAAGACGGTGGTGTTCCCGGCCTGGTGCGTGAACCCCGGCACGGTGGCGTCCCCGAGCGGAACGCCGTTGGCGGCCGTGGCGGCGGAGAGGGAGAAGTCGTCGTACAAGTAGACGATCTTCTTGTTGGGGTTCTTGGCGGTGACGGTGAGGGTGATGGAGTCGGTGAGGACGGGCGCGGTGGCAGAATCGGTGAGGTTGATCGCGGTGAGGCGGACGGAGGATACGGTGAAGGACGGGCGGTGCGGGCGGTAGAGCAGGTAGAAGGCGCCCCCAGCCACGGCGGCGAGGACCGCGAGGAGGATGACCGCCAGCAGCGCCCAGCAGAAGCAGCAGCAGAAGCTGCACCGGCAGGACCGCCCGCGCCGGCGCTTGGCGGGGGCCTGCGGCCGATAGATGGGGCGCTGGTACATCTGCGGCTTGGGAGCCGGGAACGACGCCGGTGCACCTCCGCCGTTGGCCGCCGCTGCCGGAGGCGGGTTGGGCTTGGCGGCGGGGTAGACGCGGTCTTCCATTGGCGCCGCAGTGGTCGAAGAGGCGGGCTCGGACGCGGCGAGGCTTCTGAAGGCGGTGGCCTTGGACGGGTGGTGGTGGTCTGGCTGTGGTCCTGTGGAGCTCGCGGACGCGGCCTGGAGCTCTAATAAGGCAGGGGAGGTGTGTGTGAGAAAGAGCGCGCACGTGGTCACGTGAGTTGGTGATTACCTATTATCTATTTATAAATATATGATAATCTATATATATATTATTATATTTATAAATAAAATTATAATAGATTTCCCGTAACAGTTAATATTCCAATATTTCAAATAAATACCCGTTATATTATATCTTATTTTTTTCTTAGATAAATACGGATATTATTAGATAGCTACAGTTACATCTTATGTTTATTTTACGTACCTTTTCTCGGTTGGACGGATGAAAAATATTTATTCTATTTTCATTTGTAGTGATCGGTGATGAGGAGAAGAGGAGAGATGAAAAGAGACGCATCACCTTACTCGCGATAGCTGGACCTCACCTAATGATTTGGTACTTTGCTAATTGGCCCAACGACCAAATCGTTAATTAACAAGAGCGAGGGGACGCGTGAAGATAATTATGTGATTTAGTAGACCAATTAGTAAATTTTACTACTTCTTTGTGTGTTGCCGTGACACTGTACTTCTCACACATTGGATTAGGGAAAAAAGGAGCGGCTAATTATCCGTGCATGATGCGAAATTCGTAGATGGAGTCTAAGATTCGTGCTTGGGGTAGCATCGTTGTGCACTGTCGGGTTAGGATTGGGGATTATAGCTTGGGGCTATGGTTCGAAATTTTTATATTAGGCTATAGAGGATGGTTTGAGAGGTAAGTAGATCCAACAGTGATGATAAATAATGAGTGGGATTATGAGACGATGAGATCGACGAAAAGAGGGGCATCGAGAGAGGACGAAGGAGTAGGGATGGATGATAAGGGCTGCACGTAGGTGCCATGGATAACAATGGCGAGGCAGAGCATGGGTTGGGGGAGCCCAAAGGCAATGGATTGGGCTATATTAGAATTAGATTTACATATGTATATGGTTCGCGAGACAAATTTAGGAGGTAGGATTTTTACTTACACATAAAATTCCAATGATTTTGAAAAAAAAACCTTCTTGAATGACAATTAGACATATAAAAAGGGGGCATGCAACTGATCCAGTGCTGAAAGTAGCAACCTTTAATCTGTTGCACTCTAGCTGCTAAAAAAACAGTGGCATTTTGCCACTAATCTAAGCCTACAATGATCGAGGATCACATTCCATTTTCTGTGAGCTTATGCTGTAACTGTAGTTATATTTTAGTAAAGCACATCGTAACTACTACCAATGTCTACTATTCCTAGTCGTTGTACAGGGTTCATGTGAGCGTTCTCACTTACTTTAGGTGTGAACCATTAATCTGCATGCATCCAATAATCCAAAAACATACTTATACTGCAACTTGCTGTGCATCCCATGTGTCGTTCCTCATTTGTAAATTCATCACCAGAGCAGAGCAGAACGAGGGTGTAGTTTATACACATGGCCATTGACTTTCGCGTTTGGAGTCGCTTTCAGTAGGTTCATTTGGAGCAGGTGCTGTCGTTATGCTCAAGGTTACGGTATCTCATCTGGTAGAGACGTCTAACAGTAATCAATATGCTGTATTTCACAAATTTGTAAATCCCAATGGAACAAATAGGAACTGTGGAATTCCTTCGTTCGAAAACGCGGCTAATGCGTTTAATGAAATAATTCCTTATGTAGCAACGGAATTCTCGATTTATCACTAAAAAGTTATCTTTCCTTTTACGCCACCAATTTCGGTTTTCATCTTATGTGTGTCACAGCTGTTAACTCTGTTACATTGGCAATGACACGATTTTTTAGTCGTAAATCGAGAATTTTTGTTAATATTTAGTGACATAAAAAAATTATCTCTTTAATGAACAGATAGGAAATCTACCTATTTTTTTTTAAATGAACAACTAATGTGTTGATAAATTACGATTATGTTCATGTTTTGTTTCCAAATCCAGGTGAGACGGCGATACGATTGACTTAGTGATTAGTGGGGAGGAGGCTTGCGGTTTCCAGTCTGTAATTAGCAGGAGTACTAGTGGAAGAAGAATTGAAACGATGACCAGCATAGCATGTTGGGCCAGACAGGGGAGAGTCGGAGAGGGGCCAGCAAATAATTGGCACGACGGCGTCCCGCTGGCAGTGTCGTGCGCCTCCCGGCCACCGCCTCCCCCGCCGGGACACAGGCCGAATCCAACCATGCCCGTGGGGCCCACTGGTCAGAACGGCCAGTTCTTAGTGGGCGTCCAGGCGCCCACCCTGGCCATAGCCGTGTCTGGCGATGCAATGAGTGGAACATCGCATGATCATTCTTCTTCCTGCTTCCAAGAGTGCTGCCTAGCAAAATGATTGGGTTCAGGTTGTACTAGCTTCATGTCTCAGTTAGTTCATCGATTAGTTTTCAGAATTTCATCTGTGGCATCTTGGAGCAAATATATTGAATGAATAAGTCCAATTTTAGCCCCTCAACTATTACGTTTGTTTGATTTTGATTCTCAACTACGAAACCAGGTAACTCTCACCCCAACTATCAAAACCAGCTCAATTTCTACCCCGACCTTGCCAAAAGCTATTTTTGGTCGATGTTGCAACATTTTTCGAATCCACGCTAGCACATTTCTCCAAGTTGGTGGGTTTTTTTTGCCAACTAGGTCGTGACGTGGCTAGAGCCCACGTATCATCCTCTCTTCTTTCCCTCCTTTCTCCGTCCTCGTCTTCAATCTCTGTCTCTTTCCCTTTCTCTTCAAGCTCTTTCTCCCTAGAACTTGTGCTAGATGGATCTGGCAAGGAAATGCTGAATCAAGTTCAAGAACCCGCAACAATTAGCACGAACTCGACTCAACTAGCGAAGGAACGCCAAAATCAAGCTCACTACCATCAAGCTCGAGGTCCTTGCTGCCTAGATGGAGCTTCCAGCGCCGAGCTCGAGATCTGGCCGCCCAGATAGAGTTCCCGTGCGGAGGTTGAGATCCTCACCGCTCAGATCGAGTTTCTCTTGCTGAGCTTGAGTTCCCCATCGCCAAAAATGAGTTTTTGGCCTTGCATTGCACCATCCCCAAGGAACCTGTCAACATCGAACGAGGCAAATCCAACTAATGCGATGCTATGACATCAACAGAGGGAATCCCACCTTGGTCGTTGCCCCATGGTGACGGAATCTTCTTGACGGCAGCGCCCACCACCCCCTCTCGTGTGATGAGTTGGATGTCATTGGTGGCGATTATCTTCTAGCTGGCTCGACTTTACGCATAGAGGCATCAGGAGATCAGACTTAGCTTCCTTGCCGATGCTGCAAAGCTTGCAACTCGGACCCCAACCGGTCGAGGTTGAGCTCGCGAAATCCTTGACATGGTGTACATCATAGAAGCTGAAGGGCACGTCATGCATTGGATGGCTATGGTGCCTCTTAGTCGACCATGGAGATAACGAAGGCGGCACTGTGGAACTTGAGGCCAACACGTCTACACCAGTGCAAGACGTGTTGATGGAGAGTGATGTAGGCAGCGACAGCTTAATCTAGTTGGTGGAGAGTGGCGGCGGCGGTGGCTTGATTTGGTTGGTGGAGAGCGGCGGCGGTGGCGGCGACAGCTTGATCTGCTTCATCGACTACAAGGAGAGGAGGGAGGCAAGAGGAGAGAGAAAAGGAGAGGATGAAGAAGAGAGGATTGGGTCTGACTGGTGGGACCTACTTTGGTGAGGCATAGCTTTTAGGGTGGAGCCTAAGGGCATATGACTCCACTCTCCTTTGGTTGTCGTTAAGGTTTTAATCTTTCGCTGCGTAGTTTCTCTTTTGTAAACTGTTGCAAATGGTTGTATGCTTAAGAACTTGTAATCTAACTTTAATTACTCGCTCTTTCTTAAGCTATGTTGTGATGTACATGTTGGAAAGACATGTGTTCCGATCTTGGACACAAAACACATGCCGGGACTACTGGGATGGTATTCTGGTTAACCATTGAGATTATGATTATGAATAATGATCCTCACATTCTGAAGTACTTGAGGATATTCTTTACTGTTACCCAGTGAGCTTCACCCGGGTTTGATTGGTATCTACTCATAACACTTAGAGTATATGAGACATCTGGGCGTGTACAAAGCATGTCATACATAATGGACCTGATAATGGAAGCATACAGAATCACATTCATCCTCTCGAGCTCATAAGTGGTCGAAGGATACTAACTCTCGCTTTGGCTAAAGGGGGAGAGAAAAGCTTAATCATATATTAGGACATCTTCGTTTCCTTTCCTTTGTTGTTAGTCAGACTTGTTTATGTATTGAATGTTGTTTATTATGTTGTAAGAACTTTATCGTGCTAGTGTGATGTAATGTGCTACTCTTATGTATTGTGGATGCTATGCCATATGTCGTATGTTCAATTATGTTTCATATTGTGTGACCTATCATATCATATGCAATTTCTTTTGTTATATGTGAGATGACATACTCTATATATTCATACTCTGTTATGCCAATATCGCACATGAGACTTGCACACCCACGAATGCAAAGGTATAGGGGGAGCTTTCACAAAATTTTCTTTCAAGATGTGCATTTGTTTTTCAAAAATAATTTCCATACAATGCACACCTTTAGGGGGAGCTCACCATATATCCTTGCATTCAAAAACAATTTCATTTAAAATCTCTTGTAAGCTTTAATCATGTTGTCATCAATCACAAAAAAAGGGGAGATTGAAAGTGCATCTAGGCCCCCTATGTGGGTTTTGATGATTGACGACAAACGGTTAATGGACTAATATGTTCAATGAGTTTTTGAATAGGTAAAAGTCCCGATGATGAAAGCTAAACGATGTTGGCGATCCCTAAAATGAAGAAAGAAGACGGTGCATGGTTATTCCTATAGTTATAGCATTTTACTATAATTTGAGTATAGGAATGTTGTACTGTTAAGAGGGATGCAACATTGAAAGTTTTGTCACGATCTTAGTGCTCAAAGTCGATCCTTAGAATGAGAGACGCAATCAACAACATGGACACTTGCTTTTAAAATGTTATGTTGATATCGGAAGTTCTGATAGGTCATATCAGAAGTTGTGTTATATGTTGGAGTGTTCTGCGTGTTAAAATTTTGAGCGCTCGGGAAGTTCTTTGTTGAAACGGAAGTTCCGATGTTTTGGATCAGAAGTTTCGATGTTGATCGGAGTGTCCGATGTGTTTAAATTTTGAGTGTCAGAAAGTTCTCTGTTGAATTGGAAGTTCCGCTGTTTTTGATCAAAAGTTCGGATGTTGATCGGAGTGTCTGATATGTTAAAATTTTGAGCGCTCGAGAAGTTCCCTGTTGAATCAGAAGTTCTAATGTATTTAGTTAGAAGTTCTGATGTGTGTGTATTTCCAGTTTTGGTTTGGGTAGAGTAAGGCATGGCTGTTACTTTGAATAGATCGGAAGTTTTGTTCTTAAGGTCGGAAGTTCCGATGTGGGCTGAAACAATACATAACGGCTAGTTTTTGGAGGATACCCTATAAATACCCCTTTGCCTTACGCTCTCCCAGTTGTTGCTGCCTTGACAAGAAAACACCTCTCTAGAGCTCTAAAGTTCACCTCTCCCTTCCCTTGCCTTGTGCTACATCTTGAGAAGAGGATTTGAGTGAGAGATCTAGTGAAAGTGATTTCAAGTTCAACTTTGGGCACTAGGTTTTATCTCCAAGCTTTACTTCATGTGCATTTGTTACTCTTGGAGATTGAGGTCTCCTAGACGACTATGAGTAATGCACGAGCCAGTGATTCACTTGTGGTGCGCCGTGAGGAGTTTGTGAAGGCCGAATTCCGCCTCTGAAAATGAAGGAATACCAAGTAGAGCTAAGGAGTGCTTTGTGCAACCTCGCGAGGAAAAGGGTTGAAAGAAACCTAGCTCAAGTGCGAACGAGCCCCTCAACGGAGAAGTAGGACCCCCTCAAGGATCCAAACTTTCGGGAACAAAATCGTTGTGTCTCCCTCTTTAGTTATTTCTTATCTCTTATGCAGTTTCGAGCATCGTTTACTATCTTGAGTTAGACTTTATGCTTGCTAGTTTTACTTTAAATTGAATATCATCATACCCTGTTGCATCAAACATTTCATAATTTAACTTATTGTTGCTCGAAGAGCTAGCTAAGTTCTTTTTTCAGGCATATCAGAAGTTCTGATCGTATACATTGGAACTTCTGGTTTAAGTCGGAACATCCGATATCTATTTTCACTATGTTGTTCTGTTATAATATGTGAAAAACGCACCTATTCACTGCCCTCTAGGCTGTATCTCGATCCTTCAGGATTGAATTGGAGAAGCCCCCAGAAAAATTGTATACGCCGGATGGTCCACCGATGAGACATTTGTACACACAGGAGCATTTTCCCAGATAGTTTTGTACACGCCGCATGGTCCGACGCTCAGAGGCTTGTACATGTCAGAGCATTCTTAGAAGTTGGATCAAAGGTTATACACACCTGATGGTCCGACGATGAAGATTGGCTATGTTGGAGCATTTTCCAGAAGATGTTGCAATGGCAAGTTTTGGCGTGGTTGCACACGCCAAATGGTCTGGTGATAAAAGGATTATACATGCCAGACAAATGAACATAGAGAAGTGGTTCAATCGGCTCAAGTCTACATGCCAAATAGTCTGGTGATGGAGTTCAAATTAATGCTGTAATATCTGGTGTTCACAATGAGCTTTAGCGGGGTTCCAACGCCTAGTTTCTACTACTGTACACACCAGATGGTTCAGTATTTATACTGTTATTGACGCCGGATCATCCGGTGTTCACAATCTTTTTGAGCCATTAGAGTAATGTCTAGTTTGCGCGTTTGAGGCTTTAAATATCCCCCACTTATCCCTTTGAGTGTGCTAGAGTAAAGGGAAGCTCATAAACACTTGAGAAGACATCCAAGCTACCAAAGTGCTAAAGTGATCATCTAAGGCAATTAAGCATAAGATTAGGGAGCGATTAGTGCTAATAGGCCTAGAAAGAATTGTTGGTAGGTTTTGCTGCCTAGAGAGGGGATCAAGTGGTACATTGGCACCTTGGAGTCTTGGTGTCTAACTGGCACTATGAGCCTTGGTGCTCATGCTTGTTGGTCCTCTGATTTGGTGTGAAGCGACAACAAGATGCTTGTACGGGGACGCAGAGACCCTTGTCTTGGTGACTCAAGATACAAAGTGAAGACAGTGGCAAGTGATCGGAAAAAAGCCTTGTGGTGAGGTCTTGCCTTGGTGGTTTGTTGGTTCAACCTACTTGAGGCCTAGGTAGCTCAAGGGCCGTGATCAGGTGCTATCTAGAAGCAATAGCCTAGGTGGCTGCTCCAACGTGGACAAGGGATAGCATTTTTACCATTGATACCACATGATAAAAATCTCTTGTGACGAGTTTACTCTCTCTATCATCTTTACGTTTCCGCATTTACGTACTTGCAATCTACCTTTGCATGTTTATCTTTTTAGAGTAGTTTGTTAGGATTTGCTATAGGTTGCAAACCTTTATGAATAGTAGAATAGACACACTAGATGAACCTAGAACACATTTATATAGAATTGATATAGGTTTATCTTATGAAGTTTTTGGAGCCGATTAGTTTTAGATGTCTTAATTCACTATTATCTTAGGACGTCAACGACCCCTACAGAGTGCAAAAGATAGCGGCGGTTGACAACGACAACACAAAAGAGAGCGACGGTAGACGGCGAGAGCGCATAGAAAACGGCGAGCTGCTGCAAAAAAAATTTTTTTGCCAGGTCTCTGATGTGCCGGTTAACAAACCCAAATCGGTACAAGCGGGAATCCTATTCGGGCCGGCCAACCTTGAAAGACGCCAGCCTAGGTACCGAATCGAGTAGGTGGGCAGGCAATCGGCTAGCTGCGGGAGACACTAGCAACAGAAGGTGGGCGGGGCCATGCTGGGTCGGGCGATGTCGGAGCATGCGCGGTGGAGAGTAGATCCAAGATGAATCAAGCGGCACCATGGTGCGGAAAGAGGCGGAGGCCGACGGATCCGGTGGAGGCACGCCATGTGGCTACTCAGGCGGGGGTGAGCACGTCAGGCGGCGGCTCGGGTGGAAGCGAGCTCGCCGGCGGCGCTGTGAAGAGCAATGGGGGTGGCAGTGACGGGCGGATCTAGGAGGTGGTGGGATAGATCAAGAAGAGCCGATGAGAAGAGTTGTCCGATCGGGAGGTGGTGGGACTAGATCTCGGAACGGGTTGCTACGAGCCTAAAGAAACCTAGCTTTAATACCATATTAAGAATAGTAACTTGTATTCCCTTAAAACCGTAGACTAGTATATATAAATGATAATACGCAAAGAATATCTTATAATATGAGAATATTACACATGGCATTATATATATCTTACAGTACCGACGACCCAGCTGAATATTGATAGCACGTAGTGGCTGGGAGGTGAAGTGCATGGCCCTAAACCATACTGCAATTTATTTACTTCAGCTATTACAATGACAACGTACGTAGAGTAGCTTATTAACTTGTACTAGTAGTGCGGTGGTCGTCGTTTACTTGTGTGAAATCTCAACTGGTTTCCCATACGATAGAATTAATTATATATCACCCAAGTATGCAAAATTAAATTTCATGTGCCGTCGGGGTGTATGTGGCAGCAACATTTGGCCTACTACCTACAGAGGACACGGGTTTTAGTTTGGGAGCCAAAAAGACAACTTTATTTCTGTTTATTTGTCTGGAGGAGCTGAAGAATTTGGAGCAATAGGCCAACAGTTGTGCACAACTTTATTTCTGTTTAAACAACAGTTGTGCAGAACAGACATTCGTAACTGTTGTTTTAATTTATAGTGTCGCACAAGGTGCCGCGGATTAAGGAAATTAACCAACTTGAATTGCCATCAATCGATCATTAGTATACTCGTTTCCTCTATCGTTGCCAAGAAGGAATTTAAGTGTGTGTATGGTTACACTCGACGAAAAGGTGGTTTGTTGATAACCAACTCTTGTTCATGGTTTGTTGATAACCAACTCTTGTTCATGTTGCAAATCAAGTACAACAAACACTACATGGTGCAAACTAATTAAGTGCACATAGGGCCTCGTTAGCCCGGGCTGGCCGTCGAGACTTTTGGCTTGAGCTCCGGTGATCAAAGGCGCTGCTCCCGGCCGTGCGGCCTGGTTGACACGAATGGGGCGCCGCCGCCCACGCGTTTGCTTCCTTCTTCCTCCAGCATTCACTCAACGGAGCCATGCGGCGACCGGCCGGGGCGAACGGAACGTGCCGACCCACCGGTTGGCGTCGCCGAAGCTCACGCGGCAAACTGCTCTCTGCTTACTACCCCGGACTCGCCGCCCCCGTTAATGCGTTGAGTCGGATCGGAAGGTCAGGTGCCGCGGATGCGTCGGTGCGTGTCCTTCTATGCACGCGCTGACTGGAATAAGCCCTGCTTAAAATGCGAGAAATTACCCTACGATCTGTTCGGGAACCAGCAATTTCGTGACAATGTAAGACGAATTTTATAGGTAACGGTATACTCCCGCATGAAGTTGTGAAGTTCCCGTGTTACAAGCAAACCTAATACGTATCTTGTAAATGGAAAACTACAAAATTGCCTCACTTGGAACACAACCTTAGTGTAAGACATGTGGCATTGACTTTGTTTAAAACTTTAAGTTAGTCTTCCATCCATAAACTAAACTCCAATACTAGTGCAACCACGGGAGATACTATGACTAGGGGCCAGCCTAACACAGTAACACTGTCGTACGATCTCATTTGGAACGTAGAAAAGGACATATCAAGCTCAAGTCATTGAAGATACGAAAAGGACATATCAGGGTGACGAACATAACGACGGGAGGTGGTCGAACCGTTGTAGTAGGGCACGAGGCCACTAGAGTGTATACACACAAAAGCATAACACCCGTACGTCGTACCATTGTCATCCCAAAACGAACACTAGCACAAGGTCCGGGATGGTACAAACAGAGCAAGAATAAAGCAATATCAACCGTCTGGTCGGCAATGCACAAGATGAGATCACAAGGGTGTGTACATCTATATACATCAGTGAGCATGCAATTGAGCGAATGATTCACTCCTTGCTGCCACAGGATGGGAGAAATGCTCCCCCTTAACTACTAAAAGTAGATCGCTTCATCTGAACCTACATTCATCGTCTGTTGTTTACATTGCTCAATTAGGGGTATGCACTCAGATACTACGTGTCGTGTGATGGTATCAATGCTTCTCCAGGAGCTCTCCAGCAGCAAGAATGAGCAGGAAGGTCGCTGTCGGAAGAAGGCCACTAAATGATACATCAGTATAGAAACAAATGGAGTGGACGAGGAATCGGATGTTCCAACTGGCAAGCATTCAGCATCACCATAATAACCCTTTGAAGGGCCAAAAATGCGCAAGTTTCTACTGTTCCTCCACCTCAGGCGGCAAAGTTGGGCCTTTCGAGCACAAAGTGGTGTTGTGAAGCTCCTTTATTTTGTCAACTATGTTACAAGAACCTGGAATTCAATAACGATGACTTCAAACATTTGTTGAAGTTTCCGTGCGTGGGCTTGAGCCAAAGAAACGAGTCATGAGGTTTATAGTGATTTATCTAATTAGTTAATTATGTTGAACTAGAGTGGATCAATGGGATCGATCCATGCCCATCCCTACTTATTTCATATCACTAGTCATGAGATATCAAATATGTTATAGATACTGATGAAAGGGAGGGACGTAATAGGCATTCTGCTCTCATTAGTAGTAGAATTATTAGATGGAAAAATTAACTCAGTGTATGATAGTTTCCCCATCAGACTTTCTATCACTAACAATTTGAGACTGCTAGTTTACTGGAGACATACCTGAACATTTCTTACTGTCCCATACAGCAATGGATGTAGGAGTGCATGTAGGATCACACAATGCACGGTTGTCTTCATGCTTTACATTCATGGAAAGCATCCATGCGCCAATGGTGACATCTTCATAATCAAACATCCTTAAGCTGGGAAATGCACAAAGGGGATAATTACTATTTGAAAAATACAAGAAACAACGAGCAAAAGGAAAAAGATGGCAACAAGAAAATAATGGAATAAACTAATATTCTGCGAACTCAGCATTACCATGATCCTACAGTTCATTTGGTTCTTACAACTTAAAACAATTATACTATTAATGCAAAATATGGATACTCGGGTGTATCCTGCATATCTTTGAATGCAAACATACATGCAACTAAATACAATGTTACATGAACACGGACACCTGTGTTGGAATCTGACTCGGATTCGGGTTTCCAATTTGGCAAAGAAAATTTGGACACACGAAATACAATTCGGAATCCGACACGGGTATCGGAATCCGACTCGGATTCGGGGTGTCTGGTTCATAAAAAAAAAAATTGGACATGGGTGTCCAAGCAACATCAACTAAATATCAAAATGATGTTTCTTAGATACACAAAATCCTTGGACTAATGTACTCCTATGTTTTGGGTGAAATGGAAGGAATTCCAAGAGCGAATGCAAAATGTGGAAATTTGGATGCAGCCTTCATATGTTTAAGTGCAAACATACATGAATTCCAAGCATCTGCATGATATTTTCTTGGATGCACACAATAGCTTTCCCATGTTTCCGGTGCGAAGAAAGGTCAACAAAATTATTGAAGAGCTTCCACTCTTTGTTACAGATGGAAAAGGATAACTGACCAACCTATCATTCTTTGCAGTAACTAGAGCTCCAACCACCTCAGAAGAAAGAGCATATATGGAACCAGATGCATGCATGAAGTACTCATTGCCTAACAACTCCCATGAACTTTCGTACCTGAAATTTAGACAGAAGCACCAGTGTCAATGAAAAATATTATTGTTCTATTTCAGAGCAATAACTAATGTATTGATATTGTAAGCTAATGACTAAATATATAAAATACACGAGGACTCATACTCTATATCAAAATCAACATGGTGCTAAAAGTCTACAGACTAATATCATTAACAGACATGATCACTGAATGGTCATCCAAGACGTAAATGGATGATGCACCAATATACCAACACATTCTATGGGTGCTGTCGTAATTTGGAGTTAGGAAATTCAGTATCTCATAGAAGGGTCAAGTGTGTAAAAGAGATGTATGTCAATCAATTTAGAAGCAAGATATGACCCAGAATTTCAACTGACCATTTCATATTTGGATCATTGACAACTGGTCCCTTCTTCATGCAACCAACATAAGTCCGGTGATGAGGTCTGTCCTTGGCAAGAAGAGCAGCAAGTCTATCTGTATTGGAAGTATGACAGGTGTCATGTAACAGATCTAAGCAACAGTTTAACTGTATAACGTGATCACTGACTTTACCTGGGCGCAGATAGATATCATCATCAGCTTTGACATAGAATTCTGCGTCAAACATGTGATAAGTTGCTTTGAAAAATGCTAACCTATTAAATGGGTAACGAAAGGGGTATAGATGAGATTAATCCCATGTAAGTTCGCAGTTACAAATACAATGGTACAGAGTGTACACAAACTTACATTCTCAGTGGGGGCTTTGTATCCTCATCAGCATCAATAAACAAGAAGTCATGATACATATCCACCTCTTTCTGAAGATCTTCCATTTTTTCTTTGTCCTTTGTCCGTCCAATGACAAACCTAAAAGATAAACCAGTTCCATGCTCCAAACTGCAAGATGGAAGAGAAGGCCAAACTAAGCATATGTTCAACAGGTTATTTACAACTGACATGTTGACAACAGCAAAAATGTTTGACCAAGTAAACCATTTTGCCAATGAATGATCTTAACTAGAGACATTGGAGGATCCACATTGTTACTTGGACACGGGTCTCAGAATCTAACTCACATTCGAGTGTTTGATTTGGCAAAAATAAATGAAACATGAAATGTTACTTGGACACGGGTGTCAGAATCCGACTAGGATTCAAGTATCCAATTCAGTAAAATAGAAATTGGATCTTTGTATATTCGAATGAAGGTTTGTAATCCCAATGGCACTTGTGTGCATATATAATTATATGAAAAAATATTTTGGTAGAAAGTTGGTGTACAAAATACTACAGTACACAGAATATTGTGCTAGTTTTGCATCCTCAACACTCAATTCCTAGATGCACCACCGATTAGAGATGAAAATTTTCAACTGTAATTAATAGTTGTATGAAAATCTGCTCTACTTTAACCATATTAAACAAAGAGGTCATATATGATAAGCTCCAAACAGATTAGAAATGTTCATTTTATAGAGGGCATATTGAGACACAATCAAATGTTCATTTTATAGAGGGCATATTGAGACACAATCAAACTGTTTTTTAATGAGAAAATTTGTAAGCCAGCATTTTACATCGAGTTCTTGCAATGTGATATATACAAACAGAGAGCGCTATAAAATTTCAAAGAAACTAATCTATTTGGCCTCCTATCCCCACACTCCACACACAGTCCTAGTCTAAAGCGACCATAAAAACCCTTGTGACTTCTGTACATTGTGGTTTTGTACTCAGTCACCATACCTCTTTTTTTTTTTGTGTCAGCACTGCGAAGTTTCAAAACGGTAAATTGTATTTATGCTCACTACATTGGCACTACACCGTAAAACGTGACAAGTTGTGCCAGGAATTCATTTTATAAAACGGTACAAAGTACAAAATGGCACCCTCTTTTTTTCTTCGGACAAGGAATACAGTAACTGAAAACAGAGTCGTGTAAAATGGCAGAATTCTCCGGATTAGGTACACAGCAACACTTAAAGCTCCAAGGCAATAGCAAAGAAAAACTGAAGTAGCAACATTCGACGCTCCAAGGAAATGATCTTGCTCAATGGACGTGTCATTTACTTCAGTTATTGAGTCTTCAAGGGCGCTTGCTATACCCCAATTTGTATCGTGTGAACTATGAACACATGAGAACTTGTGTTTGCCAAAATGACTAGATGTGCATTGCAAATATAAATTCCACTTCTAATGTAGGAATGTGATTTAAAATGATGGAACCAAATTAGAATTACAATTTGAAGTTGTCATGTCTGCTGATTTGCTCATTTCTCCTATATTTGATAGAACACCATAAGATTGTGAGGTGTAGATCATGTTGGCAATCATTCACGGGAAGTCAGATAATGGTAACTTGTGGAAACAATCAAATAGCCCAAAGTTGTACGACTCACCCCACCCTGCCCTATTGAAAATATGTGTTTAGTCTAAAGTACAATTAAATCAAAGAATCGTCCATATCCATAGTTCCTAAGAGCTAGCGTTCGCAATTCGACCAGACGATGGAGTGATCTAAACTATGTAGCAGAAAAAATGGAAGTAACAGCAAAACCACAAGCAACGTCTTAACAGATCCCATCGCGGCATAAGCTTGACAAGCATTCCAGCTAGAAGCTTCTAGTATAAGCATGGCACGAACAGCAACAACCTAGATCAAGCATCTACCCAGATCCAAGCAGCAGGGATGGAGGAGCCAGCAAGTTTGTGGGAGTGTGCGGAACCTTACGATGCCTTCGGGGTTGGGCGGGAACCAGGTGGCGCGCAGCGCGGCGCGGCGGGCGGCGGATCCGAGCTCCGTGTGGACGCCGACGACGGCGAGCACCTTCTCCCTGTCGTTGGCGGAGTAGTTGCGGTGCGAGGAGGAGGACGCGAGGAACGAGCGGAGCGTGTCCTCGGCTTGGCCGCAGCGGAAGCCGACGGGTGGCGGCTGCGGAGGAGGCAGACGGCGGCGGGCGGAGAAGGCGAAGGCGAGGGAGGCGGCGGCGATGAGCAGACAGGCGGCGGCGAAGAGGATGAGGAGGCGGTGGGCGGAGGCGGATGGGGAAGTGAAGGTGGGGGTGTAGGGGCGGCGCGGCTTGGCCTCGTCGTCGGAGCGGCGGTAGGGGAGGAGGTCGTCGTCGTGGTGGCGGTGCTTGGGGTGGTGGAGCGGCATTGCTCGGTTGGTCCTAGAAGGTTCTAGAAGGGAGACGAAGTGAGAGAGAGGTAGGAGAGGGGGATTGAGCTGCTTTGATCGATCTGATCGGTCTGATCTGACTGTCCTTTGGGTTTAAGCTTTGCTTAATTACGGACACACTCCACTTCTACTGCTACCCTTTTGACCGAGCAGGAAGGGTGGCTAAGTCCGGTTAGGGTTGGATAGATATTAAATTTGATTTGATTCTAATTTTTACTGTGTGCAAAACAATTCTAACCCTGGATCTGACAAAGACCCGAAACTCAATCGTGGTGTAGGCTCTCAGTCGTGGGCGAAGGGAGTCGGGAGGGGGAGGCACTGCAAGAGCCGCACAAGAGATGGAAAGTGACTGCTTCGGACCCAGTCCGAATAGAGGCTCGTGGGACACCCGGGTGCAAATTAAGTCTTTTTTTCTGAACCCGATCTAAATTAGATCTCGATCTGATTGTTCTATAGGACAATTTCTACACTTGAATCTTTTCTCACCGGGTCTAAAATCCAGTATCTCGATCCGATCCGATCCACTTTCATCCTTAACCAGCAGTAATTTCACTATTTTTCTAAGGTGCAAGTTTTACATGTTTGACCCCAAACCTACTCCATTAAACTAAAAATAAACTTCCACTTAATTGTTAATTCATTTTTCTCTTGAATTCAGAGGGTGTGTACGGTGCAGTACACCAAGTCATCAATAGTTCTATGTTAACATTGTGGATAATGACACAGAAGAATGCTTGGGTAACGGTCCAGCTCCGTGGAAAAGCCACTGGAATCAGGGGCGGGCTAACTAAGGACACGGGTGTATAGATATATACACTACCTGAAAAACAGATAAAAAAAATGAAATAAATAACAAGTCATAATATAAATTATTACTGATGATAAAAGTGATGAGTCATCCTAGATCAGTCATAGGTGACGGATCCTAACTGTGACCCGTCACCTATTACGACTCATAAATAACGCATCATCTTAGCCAGTCATTAGTGACAGGTCACAACTTGATCCGTCACCAATAACTAACTCATCAGTGATGGGTTATCCTAGCCAGTCGTTAGTGACAGATCAAGTTATAATCCATCATCAATGACTTATCAATAAATTGAGCTATCATTTAATGTATTGTGTAATATATACTCCTAGGTATTCATATACTTAGGTTTATATATATATATATCATTTATGATTATTTTTGTAGATGTACATGTTCGATATATAGAGCTATCATTTTATATGGTGTAAAAGTGCATGTACTTCTAGTTTATGTCATGTGTATGTATATATATGTATAGTAGTACAAACATATACTCATATATATGTGTATCCTATGTTATTTTTCTCTATTCGTCAGAGGTATATATATATATATATATATATATATATATATATATATATATATATATATATATATATATATATATATATATATATATATATATATAATATACAGTCTTGGGAATATATATATGCATATGATGCTAAATTTTTTTATTTTTCTTTTATTTTTTTCTCACCTCAGTAGCACTATAATAGGAGTTATTGTACAATTTTGCTCAAGTTTAATGTAAGGGGTGGCGGCTATAAACACAAACGCGTATTTCGAAAATAGTATAGAAACTTCCACGAGCGAGAACACAATCTTCCAAGCCGTTTTGGCCTAAAAAAATCTCCGAACCCAACAAGATCAGGGAGAAATTAGTGTAACTTTTTCTGTAGATGTTCGTAGAGTGAAAAAATTTTGAAATCAAAATTCGTATGCAAAAGTTATACCTTTTTAATAAAAGCACTCCAGGTCAACATTTCGGGAAAAACATCATCGGTGATAGGTCATAATTGTGATCTGTCACCTATGACCTTCGACAACGAAGGTTAAAAGGATAACATAACCGGTTTTATCACAAGCACGTGATAGTTGAGGTAGTAAAAAAGTCATGCATGAGGCCTTGGGCACGGGTTTAAGTCCCATGAAATGCAAAACTGAAATATGTTTGAAAATGATGTGGATTCGACATATGCGATGGACCCTGTATTAGGGTGGCTCTCGGGTGAAAAAATATTTTTTTACTTTTTTGTGTCTAAAAAATACGAAACATGTTCACAGTCATAAGTGATGGGTCACTATTACGACCTATCACTTATGTTTAGGTGATGACATTGATGACGGGTCAAGTTGTGACCCGTCATCTATAACCACATTGGTGACGACTCTATACCCGTTACCCATAACGACTTATCAGTGATATGTTCAAGATGACGGGTGCGGGACCCGTCACCCATGTCCCTTTTTCACGTTGTGACATCAAAAATTTAAGTAATTTTTTTTCTATGTGTCATGTTTTATAGGTGTACCTAGTGACTGCGGTCTATGATAGCTCAAGCCTATCTCGTCATGATCTGATGGGTGTTGACGCATCCATGACTCATGTAGCCACGTATTGCGGCCCACATGTCCTCAACGCACAAGTGACGACCGCGTGTGAGTGAGTCGGTCCCTAAAAGGCTAAGACCATGTGCATGACTACGTAAGGATGCCCGACCTGATGACCTGACTTGCACTGCACTCGACCATCAACCGTGAGATGAAGGGTGCGAGCAAGGCAGGTAAAGAGCATTGCGACGGCTGCCGCGCCGGCGCGAGCCAGACGGGACGTGGCGACGACAGTTGCGGAGTTGGCACTCGACGAGTATGTACACCTAAGTGGAAAATCCTAGTCCTATTATTGACTGAAATCCATGGTACTAGTCAATGATGGGCAGTGATGCCATTGGAAGAGAAGATGCATGTGCTGAAAAGTTAAGTGTGTTTTCATATTTGCACCAGTCCACTCCAAGAGACAAAGCAAACATTCACATTTCTTTTTGCACGTAAGCAACTGAAGTGTATATGAATTATGATAATTCTAAAACAACAATCTGCTATGTACTTGTTCATCATAAAGAAAATCATTCTTGCCATTTTGGCCCTTCAAGGAACTGTTTGGGTAGGCAGGTTTTGGGTCCAATTTTTTGTGATTTTATATTCCTAGAGCAATCTCCCTCATCCAAAAAGGCGAAGATATTGATAATCATAACTTGTGAATTAGATTTTATAGGAAGAAAAATGTTCGCCTGTATCGGCAGGTTATCTTCAATTCAGGAGAACCATTGCTGTCTTTGGTCAAGATCCTGATGTTATAGCACTCAAATCAGAACGAAAATTTAGTGCATACAGCTTAGTTGCAATCCGTGTTGTATATCATGCTTCAGTTAAATGAAATATGATCGATTTGGATTGTAAGACGCATGTCAGTGTTGGAGATAATGAAGGCAGAAAAGGTGGAGTTGCGGAAACGAACAATGGATTGCTTCATAAAAAACAACCTAGAAAGTCACTTGTTTGTTTGCGCAACCATCCTCTAAAATGATGTACAACTCTATGGTTCCTCTGTCCAACATAAATGTTCACAAGGTATAGTACACATTTTCCCTTCCAAGAATGCAAAACAATAATCCTTACAACATCTGATTCGTGAACTAGGAAAATTGAAGATTCTCCGGAGCTGATTACAGTATGATCTATAGTGGGGAAAAATGAGTAGGATGGGGAGCCCATTCTGACGATATCTACCGTGAGCTAGCTTCCGCAGGTTTCTCCCAAGGGCTCGCACTATCCAGCAAGTTAACATCCCCGACTCCGACAGGCGGACCAATGCTGCAACGAGCAGTGTTATGAACTGCAATGGCATCCTTCAGCTTCTGAAACTGCAATTGCCAAATGGAGTAATGTAGGTGCAATCATGTACAGAAGCAAATGAACTGGAACGATTCTTGCACACAATTTTGAAATGGGAAACATAGGGGAGTAATGGCATGAAGTAAAGTTTAAAATGCTGAAACCAACTGGGAGTATCTACTAAATCATAAACATCGGGACTGTCCAAAATAACAAAGTGACATTTGCAAAGGGGATCAAAATGTATAATGAGATCTCTTGTCTCAAACAATATCATGCAGCAACAGGCGAGCACACCAGGTTGTGTGCACTGTCACTTGGTGCAGAGGCTAGAAATGCTTTTCCATTATCTAAAAATGCAAAAGGCAAGCACATAATAAGATTCTGAATGGGTTGAAGCACTCCTACCTTAGCTAAGGAACATGAGAAAGCCTCCAGTTGTCCATCAGCTCCACGGTAAAAATGGAAGAAAGGAAGGACTTTTACATTAAGCCGTTTGCACATAGGTTTGTTTTCATCAAAATTTACTTTTAGAATCAAAATATCAGGGTTCTCCAAAGCAGTCCTGCAGAGCTGCAATACGATTGAAATAGCATCAGATTTAGAACAGATTTCTGGAAGTCCATGAAGTTTAGACACTACTTCCGGATAATCAGGTGGCAGTATCAAATCTACACTGTCAGAATAACAAGTAGGGGAAGGAAAACAATCAACAGACTGCATGCCTTAATATGGATGTACTAAAAGTGCTAAAAAAACTCCAAAGTTCAAACACTCCAAATGTGACGTGAGCAGACACGGTAAGTGGCTACTCCAAAGGCAGCTTAATCAGCTCATAGTACAATCACAAACTAGAAAGTTCAAGCTGGAACTGCTGTAGTCAAAGAAGTTTGGTGTTAACGAGTTGATTGCCAGAGCCACATAGGTTAATTGAGAGGTCAAACCAGTCGCAGAGACGGGAGTCAGGGCTCACCTAAGCAAGCAAGTTAGGCCATATACTCATATGACAACGTCCTAAGCTAATGTGCTGAGAATAGGATTGTAGTAAAGACAAAAGATCTTAAATATCTTTTTGCACTCGAGAGAACCTTTGAGAAGGCTTGTCAATTGTTGATTCCTTCATAAAACTTGAGAGATCCTATCAACTGCTAAGTGTTGTCGAAAGATTGCCAACTTGAGTTACAATTTTATCCCAGAGCTAAAACAATCTATCCCATATTTACATGACCTTCATGCAAACAATTATCTGAGCTCTCCTCATTCTACAAAGGTTCCAATACCTCTGCACCATCCAAATACTCCAGAAAATGGGGATCATGCTGATTAGTATTTGCCTATGGAAATCTTGAAAGATGCTGCAATGGGAAACTCCACACACTTTAAGTTGCACCAGGATAGATTTTACAAATTACAATTGCTGCATGCATTTATAGATTCTCCAGTATTACTATTGTTGGAGGAATGGTACCGCGTGGACGGCTACAATGGTCAAATCTCAAAAACCAAGTTACAGAGGCTAACTTTAAGGTAGATGCTCTGCAGGAGTTAGGCTCGAGAAGGTGTAGTAAAACCTAAGGAACCAAGCTCGGAGGCAAAGCCTGAAAGCCGAAGGGGTGCGGCGAAACCCAAAGATCGAAGAGTATAGTGAAGCCTGTCGAAGATTAGTTCCTAACAATATGTTCGTAATTGAACTGGGCTACCTTCGAGATTAGGGATCAAGCAGGAAATAAGATACACGATGTATACAGATTCGGGCCCCCCGAAGCGGAATAATACCATACGTCCTGTGTGGATGATATTGTATATAGATTATCTCGAGTACAAGCAAGGTGGCTAAACCTAATGAAATGGAGTAGATTGGATCTAAACTAATCTAGAGTTGAAGTCATCGAGTATCTAAAAAAGCTAGGGTCTTAATACTTGCGTCGAGATGTGTAGGCGTTGATTTTTATATTCTCCCACTGGGGTCAGGGTCCTCACCTTATAAAGGTGTCCTGGCGCCGCCTTAGTCCCAGCCGTAGTTGATAGGGAGTTCTTCATCTTGTTGGTCAAAGCAAGACAGTCGAATCCAGCTTGGATACTAATCGTACTCAGGATGGTTAACCCAATCAAGACCTTCCTAGTACGGGGTATTTGAGTTTTTGCCATTCTGTCATCCGGTAAAGTAGCAAATTTACCACTGGGCTCACTGTCATAGATTCAGGAGGACCCATTTGTCATCCTCAGCGAGAAATTGCAAATGACAGCAACATACTGGCGTCGAGGTATAAGATGAATTCCGGCGGTGGTGTGGAGCTCGTCCCCACAGTGGCGGCCATGGATCCTGGCCCCCATGGCAGCATGGAGCTCATCCTCGAAGTGGCAACAATGGATCCCAGCCACGCTTTAGTGTGGAGCTTGTCCCATGGTTGTGTGGATCTTGTTCCCACTGTGGCGGCCATGGAGCCCAGCCCTACAGCGACGGCCATGGATTCTAGCCCCGTGGCTGAGTGGAGCAAACAAGCAGCATCACGACGAAGGGTAACAAATAGGCTAACCATGGGGAAGGAGGCCACGCTTGCACAACTTGACAATATCAATCGGACATGGGGAGGACGAAGGCATCATGGCGGCGTCACCGGACTTGGGAAAGAAAGAGGCGGCACTGGCGGACTTGGGGGAGGAATTGGGCGGAGTTTGACGGTGGTTGACAGTGAAGTCAGGCAAGGGGCTGCCGGAGTACGAGCGAGATCACCGACATCTGGGCCGTTGGAGCTCGACTCGTCGGAGGTGAGAAACGATCGGGCATACTCATGGTGTGGAGTCTAGAAGAGGTTCGAGCAATTCAGTGCGATTTAGATGGGTTGGGCTCAGTATTGATGGGCTTTCACTCCAATTGCTCTCAAATCCAGACGGAATCAAGCTCCAATTCTATTTCTTATTCTTAGCCCATCCAAACAACTGAATTCAATTGAGCCCAATTCCAATTAAGCGATTTCGGGACCAATTCAGAGAACCAAACATTAAGATATGTTAGTCGGAATAATCTTGTGGATAAGGGATAAAGATGTAATGACAACGGGAGTCGTTGAGGTATGCCTATAAATACTCTCACTTACCTAATGTAAAGAGGAGATGAACAGTTATTATATCAACAATTACTATATTGTTCACTGTATTGCGATCACGATCACAACAACTATTTTATTTGCAATCCCCATTTAACTCTGAAACTCTCAAGCGCTTGATATGACCCTAGCAATAACATAGTTGTTCATTGTTTTCTTCTATTCAAAGAACCGCAACACTAAAGAACTTATTTGAAACCTATGTAAATCAAAACTATGGATCGCTAAAATGTGCGATAGTACATCCTTTTTTTACACCAATTAGAAGGCACTAATATCATTTGAAGAGATCCATCCTACTCTAAACACACCAAAATGACACTTTCACATCCTTAGTCCTAGGTTGTATAAAAATGTTGTATAGAAAAGAAGTCAATCTGTACATTCTAAATAATTTGTATCAGTGTAACCATGTAAAGTCGTAATTAACAATGTGTGAACACATTAGCAATAAGATGTACATAAGGCAGGACAAAATTATGTCAAGTAGCTATATTTATGATTAGTGACATTTACCCTTGGAAAGAGTGCCCGGCACGAACCGCACCAGGTTCCATAGAACTCGACAATAACAAGCCTGTCTCCCGCATCTCTCAGTGCATCCAAGAACTCCTCTGTGGAATGGATGTCAATCATGTTTGGGCCAGCATTCTTCTCCCACCATTTTGGTTGCTCGCTGCTCTCTGGGACTGCAGCACGAACCTAGAACAACCAAACGGCAAAACCATCAACCACCCAGCAGCATAAACCAAGGAACGACTTTTCCCATGACTACGCATTGGAAGCGCGTAAAGTTTACAAGACTATGATACCATCCACAACTTCAACCAAGCAAGAATTAGCACATTCACATGGCACAGCACCAGAAATGATCCTACATGTAGAACTAAACACCTGGCAGCCCATATCGAAAACCAAGCCAGTGCAATTTAACAAATTAGTGAATTATACCAATTAGCACATGCTACATGAGCACCAAACTCCAAGCCCACAACGGAACAGGGCAAAGCCCTGAACTTTACCCTAGGATTTTGGGCGTTTATCTAAATGCAGAGAATCACAAGGGCTCCTGCATGATACAACAAATCAACGCGTATACACTTCTAATCTGTAGCCGAAATCCTGAAGCAGACGCCTTCGGCAACCACAAGCATCCCAAACTGCCGAAAAATCCTACATGAGGAAAAACCACCTAGAAACCCTATGGCGCGCCACCTCTCCACGGCCAATAAACAGCAAAGCCGCGACCTTTCCGCAAAATTCCATCATTGAAGAGCGCGCGCACCTTGACCCGCGCTAGCCGACGAGGCCGCGGGGGCTGCTGCCCGGCCGCCAGGCGTGCCCGTTGCGGCGAGCCGGGCGAGAGGGCCCAGCAAGACGGCGGGGACGACGTGGAGGAGGACGACGATGCGGAGGAGGCGGCGGAGGATAGGGCGAGGAAGCGGCGCGGGAGGAGGAGCGCGTCGACCATCGGGATTTTCCGCATCCGGGATCCGCTAGACCACCGCCGCTCTGGGCGCCACCGAAGCTGCCTGCGCCGGCGCCAGGGGCATCCGAGGCGTGGAGGGTTGGCGGGGAGGCGGCGCGCGTGTGGAGGAGCTACTGGTGTGCCGTTAGCGTTGGCCGCGCTCGCTGCTCTGCTTCTTCGTCGGGGGCGGGTAGGGTGTGGTGGAGATGGGGCTGGTTGACGGATGGCGTCCCGTGGATGGGGAGATTTGGGCAGCTGAAATGATACACAGGAAAGGTGAGTTTTTTTAAACAATATTATTATAATGGAAAAATGTAAATATAATACTAAAATTCGATATTTATATAAATAGGTACTTGCCAACATATGAAGTAAACAATTTTTCATTTGAATATGTTAAATACTCAAAAAGTGGTTAAAAATTTTAGATCTAGTTTTTTAATATAAAATTTATAATTATTTTTTGACATCTAAACTGATTCAAATGAAAAAAATAATCAATTACAAAATTGTTGATATCATCGATAGGTAAAATTTAGATATACAGACCATCTCCTTTTGAGATTATATAAAAAAGTTATAATTTTCTAATATTATTTACAGGATATAGGAACTATCGACACGTAGAGTGTCAATAGTCTTTAGGACTTACTACCATGCAGTGACACTAATTCATATCTATTTCTATAAATATTAGATTTTAATATTATTTTTATAATTTTTTTAATAATATAATATTATTTTTTAAAAATCCAGAAAAGGTCATGCGATCTGTGACAAGTGAGTGGGGCAGGCTGCTTCAGCAGCTGCGTTGTGCTGGTCGAAAATTTGCTTTGCCAATTTTGCAGCTAAGAAAAAGTATAAAATTATGACGGGAGAGTAGAGGAAGGAGGAAAATGAGGTGGAGACAATTAGAGGTTAGAGGTGCGCGGAGGATGTTAACAGCGGAATGGCTCCAAAGAGACAGGATCGACGGGGACGAATGAAATTTAGCTATTGCTAAGGTCGACTTTATCTTACTTAGGAGGTTTAAGGTATGTTTGGTAAAATTATTCTATCTAAATTTTTTAAAAGGAATAATTCTTTGAGTAAAGTGATTATATAGTTTAAAGTAATTCTCTAGGCAAATTTTATGTAGAAAATAATTCTATGTGAAAAATGAATTAGAGGAAGCTATTTTTTAACTTCTAACATTTAATTTATTTTAATCATTTCCATTGATTCCACTCGAGAAAGTAAAATTGAAAACTGTTATTTGATATAGCTCCCACTGATTTCACTTGAGAAGCTGTTTTAAAGTTATATATGTTTTGTTGGATGATTTGATTTAATTTTTCGTTTGGTAGTATAGATAGCACGATCCAATTTCTTATTTAGTTGTACCGATAAAACTTGGATAGAGTTAGCCTAAATTTTATGAGACTCACTGGTCATATATTTATTTTTTTATCAAAGTATAATCATGCAAGATGTTATTTGTTGATTTAATTATAATGAATACAATGGTACTATTGGATATGTGTCGAATAATTATACGGAGTTAGTTACATATAGGGTTTGGAGTTGTATTAGTGGTATATGACGGAATCCTAGTTGGACTTCTATATCCAGGGCTCCTCATAAATATGAGAGAAGGGTCGTTGTTTGTAACTATAACACATAGCGACAGGTTCACAGGGGTCGGTTGTGATTCTGTCAGGACCTCGGAAAGCGACCAGTGTTGCTAGTTGGGGAGGAACGCTCATAGACATGCTATGAGAATATATGCTTTGGCTGAACCTCATTGACAAACATCATGTGCATCATCTCGATAGATTCATCTGTTGCTTCCGCTGATAGTTAATTTCCTAATAAGTGGTAGAAGAGCTATGTGTAAGGATCAGTGACATCCTAAGAGGAAGTGAATTATAACACTTCAAACTAATCGGCTCAAAAAAATTCATAAGATAATCCTATATTAAGTTCTATCTAAATATACTCTATGTTTATCTAGTATGTCTACTCTACGTTAAAAAGGTTTGCAACATATAGCCAATTCTTGCAAACTACTTTAGCAATGCAAATATGTCAAGGTAGATTGCAGGTATGTAAATACGGAAACATAAATAAGGTAGAGAGCGCAAATTTGGCATAAAAGATTTTTATCCTCTCTTATCGATGGCATAAACGTCACACATAGTCCATGTTGGAGCAGTCACTTAGGCTATAGCTACCGGACAACACCTGGTCACGACCCTTTAGCCACCCAAGCCTGAATTAGGTTGAGCCACACAGCTACCAAGGCAAAACCTCACCATTCTTTAGGCACCCAAATAGGTTGATTCTACCTCCGGTTCTTGTATTCCTATCAATACTTCGATTTTCATGACCAACTCTTTGAACCGCTCAGGCATCCACAATCATGTGTGCAACAACTTTGCCATTATCCTTCTTTTTGAATTTGTAGTGGTTGCTCTTGGTCTTGATATTGTAGTTGGGCTTGATGTAGAGGTTGGAGGTCTTATTTGAGATATTTATGATCTTGTTATTCTCCTTGGTCTCATTCTTCATTTGCTTGCATTGGAAGGACTTGTGACCTTCTTGATGGCACTTGAAACATGTCACGGTGGACCCTTCCGCAAACTTGTTCACCATGGTAGTATTATTATCTTGAGGAGGTTGGACATGACTCTTACTTTTTAATCTTGCCAAGTTCTTCTCGAGCTTCTCCACTTATTGCTTGATCTCATCATTCTCTTGTACAATAAGTTCATTAGATGTTTCTACAACAATATTTTCAATACAAATCTCATTGCAAATGGATGAGATAGATAAATTAATTAAATTATCACAAGAAGTGCAAGCATCTACCTTATGATTGAAATTAAAGAGATAGGTAGAATGCTTCAAAGGGACCTTAGGATGAGAATCAATGATCTCAAATTTTTTCTAAGCTCTTTGTGCTCCTTGTTTAGTAATTCGAATTTGTTCAATAATTTTTATAATTAGACACAAATGTAGTATGAATTTCATTAATGGCATTGAATTTCTTTAGTGCTTTTGATTATTTCTTTAAGGCCTTTTGTTGCTTATCGATCAAATCAAGGAGTTCTTCTTGAGAGAGAAAATACTCATCGAATTTATCATCACTTATATTATTTTTAATACATTTGGCCATAAAGCATTTGTAGGATGATAACTTGGATGATGGTTTGCATGATGACGATTTTGAGAAAGAGCTTCTCTTGTAGAGTGGGTGGTGAAATTTTCATCACTTGAGTTTGAATTTTCATCTTCACTCACCCATCTTCCTATGCTTGCAAAGGCTTTATCTCTTCCTATTGTCTTCCTCTTCTTGATCTTGGTCTTCTTCTCATTCGTAATATGATCAATTGTATTTACCAAGTTCTACATGAAGATTGGATGATCAATCTTGACGTTGATCTTCTTAAAAAATTTCTTCACTTGTGAGATGAGCTTGGCGACCTTGGAATTCATCTCTTGGTCACTTAAGGTGCTTTCCTAATTTTCTTCATCGCTCTCTTTATCTTCATGGCCATCATCTTTACTTAAGCTTGACTCTTGCACCTGCTTCCTTATCTTCGCCTTCATGTGCGGTAAATGACCTTACTTGCTTGTGAGGGCAAAGCTCTTAGCGTCGGATGAGGAAGGAGCTTCAACCCCAATGTTCATGGTCATCTGATAGGCGATGATATTGCCAAACACGTGACTTAGAGTTATCTTCTTGATTTCATTGTTGTCATAGATGATGGAGACTATCAACTTGTACTTTGAAAGAAGAGCTTCAAGTATTCTTCTCACTACTTGATCGTCTTTAATTGGCGTCAAATCTAACCTATTGATCTCATTGACAAGAATATTCAAACGTGAGTACATGTTATTAGTACTTTCATGGGCAAGTAATTTAATGCTATTAAGCTTAGAGATTACACATGATATTTCTCATTGCGCACGTTCTTTGTGCCTTCATGTATTTAAATGAGATTAATCATGTGCATTTGTGACAAAATATACACGATTTGAAAGCATCTTTGCATAGAGATGATAAAAGAATACTTTTTCCTATAGCAATGCATTGCCTCTCCTTGTTTATAAGGCGTTGTCTTATCCCCTCCTTGATGGCTCTCCAAACATCTAAACTTTTGGCTTGTAGAAAATAAGTCATTAGAATTTTTCAACAGGAGAAATTTGTGCCATCGAAGTGTGAAGCACTACCAGAATTCATCCCATCTCCAGACATCCCAACTCACTAGGCAATGAAGCCTATGTGGCTACGGCTCAAATGCCATTTGAATTGGTAAAACATTGTAAGAAGTGTGAGGCTCTAATAACGATTGTAGAGCCAGTGTGAGCCCTAGCTCTGATACCACTTAAAGGGATTGGTGATATATTAAGAGTAAGGGGTGAATTAAGATATCTAAAACTAGCTGGTTTCAAAAATTTCGTAAAAAACCTATATTAATTTCTATCTAAATGTGCTCTAGGCTTATCTAGTGTGCCTACTCTACTATTCAAAAAAGTTTTACAACTTATAGTTAATTCTATCAAACTACTCTAAGAAGGTAAATTGTAAGTACGTAAATATGAAAATGTAAATAAGATAGAGAGAGCAAACTTGGCATAAGTAATTTTTATTCTATAGTATCGATGGCATCAACGCCACCTCTGGTGCACATTGGAGCTCGACCAAGAATATGCTCTTGGTCACCAAGACTCTTCCGGTCATGGCACTTGAGCCACCAAGGCCTCAAGCAAGATGAGCCACCGAGCCACCAAGGCAAGGCCTCACCACAACCCCCCTTTTGGTTACTTATTGTTGTCTTCACTTTGGAGCTTAAGCCACCAAGGCAAGGGTCTTCGCGTCCCCATACAATCTTCTTGCTACTGCTCCAGACTAAATTGGAGGGTCAGCAAGCTTGAGTCACCAAAGCTCAAGGTGCTGGTGAGTCGCCAGGACTCCAGGGTATCGATATACCTTTAGGTACACAGTAGAATAACTCCTTGATCCACTCACTAGGCAGCAATGCCTAACAATAACTCTCTCTCTAGCCTGTACTTAATTACATTGGATGATCACTTTAAGCACTTTGGTGGCTTGAATGTATTCAGTAATATATATTAGGTTCTCTAGACTCTAGCATACTTAAATGACCGAGTGAGAGGGTATTTATAGCCTCAACTACGCGAACTAGTCATTGCTCCAACGACTAAAAATTTCTGTTTATGCTGGATGATCCGGTGTAAATAGATTGTACTCACCGGATCATCCGACGTGTATATCATCCACGAACTAGCCGTTGAAACCCACTCAAACTTATTGTGAACACCGGAAGGTCCAGCGCGATGTCCTCCTTGAACGTCGAAACATCCTATGTTCATACGATGCCAACCAAGCCATTTTGCAACCCCTCTCAAAAATGGTCCAACGTGTTTATTTTTGTGAATGTTGAAACAGTCGGTGTGTATTTGACCCTATTTGGAAGCACTCAGAAAAAACAAACCGCCAAAAACTTCTTATGAACACTGGTTCATCTAGCGTGTTCATTTTTGTGAATACTGGATTATCCTCTGCTCTTCAAATTGTACACGTTGGAATATCCACCGTGTATATTTTTCGCCGACTAACAATTCAGGCATAACTTTAAGCTCTAGACTCTGATTTTGATGATCTTGGACTCTATGAAAAGCTTATGAAGAGCTCTATATGATTATACAGAAATCTGGAACAAGTCTAATTCATTGTGAACGCTGGATGGTCCGTTGTGTATATTTTTAGTAGACTGTCACTTCATATTTTGAGTATAACTTTTCGCTCTAAACTCTGATTTTGATGATCTTGTATTCTATGGAAAGATTTAAGAGCTCTATATGATTGTACAAAAATCTATCCCATTTGATCACACCAAAATTCATGGAACAAGTTCAATTCATTCCTCTCTGTCTCAGCTTTGGTGAGTTATCTTTTGTTGCATCTTTTGTTAGTCCTATTAACTATGTTGTCATTAATCACCAAAATCACATATATGTCCTAAGAGGGCTATGTTCGCTACATGAACGACAACAACAGTGACACTGAGTTTGATCCTTCTGAGGTATCACATTACTACGACCAACTTTCTACTCAAGTTGATACCTTGAATGATGCTCTTGTTAGCTAGGATAGATTACTCAAGAAAGCGGTTCGTGAGGTTAGGGAACTCAAGTCTAAACTAGAATGTTATTTATCTAAGCTTAAGTTGCTTAGGTATAGGGCCAAGGATGAGGAATGTGATAGTTGTCTTGTGGTCATGAGTGAGCTTGTTGAGCTTCAGATTCTGCATGCTCAAGTTATCAGTCGGCTTGAGACTAATGAGAAGAAGTTCCTTGAGCAGGAGTTTAGACCTACTCTCTTAGACGCTTGTAAGAATTTCTGTTTGCTCACAAAGGATGTTGAAGTGAAAGTCGAGCGCATTAAGGAGCTAGAGTTTAGATTGGAGAGTGCTGAGAGTTCTAAGGATGTGCAGCCAAACTGTTCCACCTACATCGTTCTTAAGTACAAGTTCAACAGGGTTAGAGAGCAAGTGCAGAAGCTCATGACTATAATGAGTATCTCCTTTCTCTTATGGAGAAGTGCTCAGAAGGCAATGGCAAAATTGATTTGATCTTGACCAAGACCGAGATGTATGCGGATAAGGCAAGATTAGCTCTAGGGTTAGGTTTTGATAGAGTGGCCTACAATGGGCCAAGTAAGACTGTGTTCACCACACCCACCACTCTTGAGAGTGAGAAATTCAAAATCAATGCCACACACTCTATGCCAGAAAAGAACAATTCCACACTACAAATCAAGAAGAGAGAGCTTGCAAAGACACAACCTAAGAGAGCTCCTTAGCCTAAGAAGAAAGCCCTATGAAATAATCTAGAGTGCTCTCTGAGAGACGTTATGTGTGCACCTACTGCCAGAGAGAAAGTCACCTAGTAGAGTTCTATTTTCGCAGTAGGAGAGATGAGTTGCGTGAGTGGAAGTGGAGCACTCGGGATATGTACCACCTCTCTTTTGGTGTACATCAGCTTTTTCCTCACTTTCGCTCACGAGTTTTTGACGCTTCTCGACCCTCTTCTAGAGGCGTTGCCCGGCATAGATCATGACATGATTCATTTAGTTTTGGTCCATGTGTAAAAGGTTTTGAGTCACAACGGTTTGGCAGACCATGTTTTCCTTATCATGGTACTGCCCCCAGCGTGCTAGAGCTATTTTACCAACACCTATTTTTACTCATTCTCCACAATCGACTCAGTGCTTGATTCCTAAGAAGTTTCTTACTTACACTAGCACTGAGTACTCGATCTCTCGTTACTCTATGTAGGTAGCAGGTGGAGGCCTAGAGAACAAGTGGCCCATCGAACTCGGTTGTTTGTGTCATATGACCGGAGATGCATCATGGTTCTCCAACCCCACCTCGACGAAGCGGCACAAGTACATCACATTCAGGGATGATAGAAAGGGAAGAGTGAAGGACAAATGTATGGTAAATGTGAATGAGAGTTTTAATCTCAAATGTGTGGCTTTGGTGGGGTATCTGTGATACAATTTGCTTTATGTATCTCAATTGTTGGATGAGAACTTGGAAGTGTGCTTCAAGCGTGATGCTTCTTGAGTTCTTGATTCCTTGAACACTTTTGTTTGTCGAATTTCCTAGGAGAGTTTTTGGAGCCATTTTTTCTGAATTTCATGGTCCTTCTAGGTGTTTAATTGCACATCCTTTTTTCTAAGCTTCGGATGTGGCGTAGGAGGCTATGGTA
Organism: Phragmites australis; assembly: GCF_958298935.1. Taxonomy (NCBI): domain Eukaryota; kingdom Viridiplantae; phylum Streptophyta; class Magnoliopsida; order Poales; family Poaceae; genus Phragmites; species Phragmites australis. Next base: position 6,144,007 of record NC_084931.1, read on the forward strand.
CATGAGCTTTGATTTGCTTTCTCATTTGAGTGCCCTAGGCTTGATTCGAGAATTCCCTAAGCTGAAGTTTGAGAAGAACCTTGTTTGTGCTCCTTGTCGGTATGGCAAGATGGTTCTTGCCTCTCACCCACTAGTCAATATGATGATGACTGAACAATCGAGGGAACTTCTCCAAATGGACACTGTTGGTCCTTCCCGAGTTTGTTCGGCGGGTGGGAAATGGTATGTACTTATCATTATTGATTACTACTCTCACTACTCTTGAGTCTTCTTTCTTGTGAGCAAGGATAACGTGTTCTCACACTTTCGGAGCTTAGCTTTGCGATTGTTTAAGGAATTCCCTAGTGCATTAAAAGCAATTCACAGTGATAATAGCACCGAGTTCAAGAACTATCTCTTTGATGCTTTCTATCTTGAACATGGCATTGAGCATCATTTCTGCCTCACGCGTTCCTTAGCAGAATGACGTGGTTGAAAGGAAAAATTGAACTCTGATTGAGATGACTAGGACGGTGCTTGATGAGCATATGACTCTTAGAATGTTTTGGGCAGAGGCTATTAGCATAACTTGTATCTCTAATCGGATTTTCTTGCACTCTATTTTGAATGTGACTTTTTATGAGTTGTACTTCGGGAGGAAGCCGAAGGTCTCTCACTTGAGAATTTTTAGATGTCATTGCTTCATCCTAAAGCGTGAAAATATTGACAAGTTCGAGTCGAGTTCATCCAATGGAATTTTCTTGGGTTATTCTCTTCATTATCATTCTTACTGGGTTTATAATCTTGACATTAACACCATACAGTACCACAAAAATGGTGATCACTACCGGTTCTAAAACCCCATAATTACGGATTTTAGAACTGGCAGTGATTACTCGGCACTGTTGATTGGTACCTATAACTGTCGGGTCTAGAACAGGTAGTAAATGGTGTTCTGGGGAACCAAAAAAAGACACGAGCTAGCTCAAAATCGAGCTAGCTCGGCTGCCGCCACCACTGGCGCGCTCCATCACTGTTGCCATGCCACAGCTCCACCGCCGCCACCCTGCATAAGAAAACACGACGGCACGAAGGCCGCTGCCACAGCACACATAGCACACATGGCAACGAGTACACAGAGCACACACGGCACACCCTTGCTCCGTCCTACACAAAGAAAGCGCGCGCCATGAAGGCCGCCGCTACAGAACACGCAGTGATGAGGAAGGGTCGAAGAACACGTACCTGATGGTGACGAGGTTCAGGGAGTGCAATGCGTGGGGCTGAGGCGAGGCACCATTCACGGGGACGCAGTGAGCGGGTAGGGTGTCGAGCCTGGTGACCTCAGCGTAGACCCTCTGCCATGGTAGGAGACCGTAGCTCCGTTGCATGATGGGCAGCAACGACGATTGCAACGGTGTCGAGGCAGCCCCTGCCTCATCCATCCGCTCACCACCGCTTGCCGCCTCTCGCTCCCCGACACTATTGGTGCATGGATCTTTGACCCTAGCGAGATCCATGGTGAGATCCGTCGGATCTCGCCATGGATCTCGCTAGGTGCGGAGTTGCTGGTGGGAGAGACTGGGAGGAGGAGGCCAATGAGGGATGAAGGAGAGAGAGGCTGGTGGGGGAGGAGGAGGAGGACGGTGGCGGGGAAAGAGATAAGGTGGAGAGATAAAGAGAGAGGAGGTGAGGGAAAGAGGGGATCGAACACGCGAGGAGATAAGGCCGAGCCGTGAGCGGACGTGAGGTGAACCAGAAGCCGATTCAGTGAAATTTCTGGTCCAGTCCTCTCATTAGTGCTGGTACAAATTAAAAACTGATAGTGATAGTATCAGTGCCTTTTTTAGTGCGAATCAGCATTGATAGTCGGTTTCAGTGCTGGTTCTTAATGGCTCAGTCATTTTTCGGGCATGGAAGGTTAAGAATCTGCAATGATACATTTTCAGTGGTGGTTCTTGTACAACCAGTACCGATGAGCCGCTATTTATAACCTGTTCTTTTGTAGTGATCAAGGTATCCTGTGATGTGACCTTTGATGAATTAACCTCTTGTTCTAGTACTGTTCTTGAGTGTGCAAGTGATCAAGAGATGAGCGAAAGGTGTTATTGGGGAGGCACCTCTCTCTAACGGATATGAACGAAGGGATGCTTCTTGAGGAGACATCTCTTTCCAATAACCATGAATTGATCATTTCTCAACGGATATGATAGCTAAATAAACTACTCTTTGATGTTTACAGGATATGAAGAAGAGGTGATTTGAAAGATAAAGAAACAGTACTGAAATGCCTGGAAGCATACTAGATCTTGTTGAGAGAGAGAGAGAGAGCGTTGCCAACATCAAGCTCAAATTCAGCTGGTCGGCTCTGCGGATAAGCACAAGTGTCCTTTTCTTATTGGTCAGAAACTATTAACAAGGTATAGGTGGTTTAAGTAGTGACTCACATGGTCACACGGTGTCTCCATCTCAGTTGTCAACGTCCGTCCCTCACCACTCCGTGAATCTGAAGGCAAAGCTCTTTCGGTTGATCATGCAATTCCTTCTTCACGAGGCAAGATTAACTCCAAATTACTCCTTTCAATTATTTCTAGTGTTCGGATAATCCTTAAACTTTAAATCTGTTCATTTAACCTCCAAAATTTAAGTACCGTATCTTATAACCCCTAGAGTAATTTGCAATAGCAGTTTTACTGACGTGGTGACGGTTTTGCTGACTAGGTCATCCCTTTCACCGCTGCTCTCTCTTGAATCCTCTCTTCTCATTCATCTATCTCTGTTCCTTTCTCGCGGATGTTGCTCTAAGCCGCCGACGAGATCGGGCTATCCCTCTTGTGCAGAGGAGCCCCACCCCATTTACATCTCCACTACCCGCTCTGTCTTATCCCCTTTGCCCCTGGCTCCCTCTGCTCCCTCTCTCTTAGCCATCATTTTCCCCCATTGTGCCAGAGCAGCAACAGCGGCAAGCCGAGCTCGCTCACCGCCTTCCTCAGCTCCTCCCCGTCGAAGCCATCACCGTAGGGAGAGCCGCTGGAGCTCCTTGTTCCATTCCTAGATTCAGACCCCTCTCTCTCGCTGTAGAGGTCAAGATCAAGGCCCTCCTTCTCTAACTCCGACTGTAGGACAACACTGCCGCCATCATCAATTTCTACCTCCTCCAGTGAGCCATCGGCCTATTCCCCTCTCCCAAATCTTCCTCGCTCTATGCTGCACCCCTTGGCTGCTTCTCGTCGTAGCTCCACCAGCACCTAGGCCAGAATCAACGTTTTCTCCACTGCCAAGGTCCACCGCCCGTCGTGAAGCACCTCACTGCTGCCGGCCTGCTCCAACACCTCTTTACCTAAGCCGAGACTGCAAAGAGCTCCGTCGTAACTCTAAGAAGCTAGAGCACGGGCCCACTTGGCTATGGCCCGTCACTGGCCTGAACTTCCATTAGAACCGAGCGCTGCCGCGCCATTTGGATCGCCGCCAACCAGGTTGTTATCGTGCCCACCAGTTGTCGAGCGCCTGTGTGAGTTCACTATCGTGCGCTACAGCTCCACACGCTGCTTCTCGATCTCCCACTCTCTTCCTAGCTCGGTCGCGCCTACGGCCAAACCCCCCACCGCCGTGCTCCATTGCTCGCTCGCGCACTACGCTGTGTCGCGCCGTCCCTCCGTGCCTCCTAGCCAGCAGGTGACGCTCGTGCGTGCCGCCCTGATTTCCCTCTCTGCTCTCTCTTCTGTTGTGGTGGACTCCCGCGTCGGTCGAGACCCACCACGCCAAGACTAAGTCGTTCCTTGGCGCCGAGGACGATCGGCCAAGAAGTCTGCCGCCAAGCCCTCTCCTCTGGCCAGAGGGAGAGCGATAATGTTGTAGCCATGTGGCAAAAACAGGTGGCGTAGCAACCACGTCATTAAAATAAATATCGCAAACTACTTAGGAAGTTATGTGATATGTATTTAAAATTTGAGGGTTAAATAAACAGTTTTAAAATTCGGAACGTTATCCGGCACCAGAAATAATTTAAGGAGGTAATTTGGACTTTTTTCTTATACTAATATTCCATAACTGAGCCCAAACTGAGTTCAAATTGAATACGTCCTACCCTAATTCATCTACTCAAAACCAAATTCATCACAATAATTTCAATAAAAGATCATCCAGAGACAAGAAATGTTTGCATTCAATCGATTATATCACAGTACATGATTAAAAAAAAATACCAATTCAGCACGTTTCTTTTTTATTTATTGAAAGAGCACGAACAGACCAAAGAACATCGATCTGCATCTCACTAACCAAGAAGCAAGAAGACGAGCAGTAGGTGGAGGGCAGCACGGTCGTCTACCAGCGTCCAGCCTCCTCGTCGACGCTGTCGGCGGCGCGGTGCAGCACAGCGTGGAGCAGGACGAAGAGGAGACCGACGAGCAGGGACGTGATGATGTTGGCCGTGGCGCCGGTGAGCAGCAGCAGGACGAGCGTGATAGCGGAGAGGACCGCAAGGACCACGCCTTCCCCGAAGGCGCGGCCGAAGAGGACGAGCGGCCCGTCGCGGAGGAAGTAGAGGAACAGCCAGGCGACCATGCAGGCGAGGAAGACGAGCAGGGAGACGGGGTGCCAGAGCAGGGAGAGGAAGATGACGCCGAGGACGAGGATGGCGTAGTTCGAGGCGAAGTGCGCGAGGTTGGCGCGCGCGCGGCGGTAGGCGTCGGTGAACCCCCGCGGGACGGAGAGCGCGCGCGGGTCCGCGAGCTCGCGCCAGGGACGCCGCGTGGCCAGCGCCGACGCGCCGCGGGCCTTGGCGCGGGAGATGAAGTCGAGCGGGGAGGAGCCTTCGGGCGGCGGGGCGGAGGAGGAGGGGATGGTGCCGTACTTGGACATGGCCGGAGGTGGAAGGCTGGAAGGTTAACGGCGCCGTCAAGGAGGGCGGACGCGACGCGAGGCGGTGGGGACAGGGGAGAGCTTGATGCTGGAGCAGTTGGACCACGGAAGGGGAAGGTATCCGATTATGCAGAAGGGGAAAGGTATCCGGTTATGCTGAAGCAGGCGTGCGCATGGAGAGCTGGAGACTGGGTAGGGACCCACGGCACCATCGGTGCGGTTGATTCTCAAACTGACGGGTGGATTGCGTTCATGCGGGGATTCTCGTTGGATAGGTAGGGCGGAAATAGTGCTGAGGTCGAAGCCCATGTTTGGCTTGGCCCATGAAATAGTTGGTTGGGCTGTGTCGCACGAGGGCCGTCAAAAACCTTCTTCATCTACTCCGCGCCTCTTCATCTCAGTCGCGGCCAGCTATACATTTGTGCAGTCTCCCTTCCTCACGCAGCACTGCCCACCTCCCGAGTGGCGCCCAAGGTTTTTGTCAAGGCATGGCACGAGCAGGAGCGGCAAGACCAGGTGGACGGGCACGCCGAGAGCACGACCAAGCATTCCAAGAGGGAGACGCAGAGGAACTTGCGTGTATCTGGGTCAGAGTGGGTGACAACATGATGTTTGGGCCGGCCTATGTGTGATTGATAAATACTCGAGGAACACTACCTGAGAGGGGAGGTTGTAACAGACAAAAGTGGCAATGCCGTGAACTATCTCCTATCCTAAACATGTAATCTATGGAGATGAAGAGCCTCGACAATCGGTTTAGCTCCATGGAGAAACACGTCGATGGAGTTGAATCCACACTAGAGGAGAACGGCAAGGCGATCGATGACCTCACAAGCGGGATCCAAGAGTGGAGACCACAAATCGACGCATCCATGGAAGGCATGTGCATGGAGATTGGCGTTCTGCGCAAACACATGGAGCTGACGATCCTCAACACCTCCAACACCAATCCCGGTATCTAGGCGAGTCCCGAGATGGCGGCCGCACACTCACCTGCAGGCGATCCAACCATTGGCCCATTGGGCACCGCGTCCACAACGATCACCAGGAGTCTGTGACGGGGCTGATGTCTGGCCTCTCACACCTCACGGTCACAGGTACTCGCCAATCCCCTCCACCACATCATCCATTTGGTCGCTATCCGATAGATTCCATTGCTAGATCCTCACACCACCACTCATTCCACCACCCTCCCAAGATTCCCAAAATGCACTTCTCGGAATTTGACAGTAATCACCCCAAACTTTGGTAGAGTCAGTGTGAAAATTACTTTGATCTTTATGCCAATGAACCAATAATGTGGGTCCGGGTTGCGTGGATGCATCTCACAGGCGTGGCTGCATGTTGGCTCCAATCTGTGGATCATCATGTCCACGATGCCACTTTGTTGGATTTTGACGCCACGATTCATTCACGCGTTGGCCGGGATCAACATGAAGTATTGATCAGGAATCTGTTTCATATCCGACAAATGGGTTCAGTGAAAGATTACACTGAACAATTCACTGAACTCGTTGATCAGCTAGCAGCCTATGATTCCAAACCAGACCCGCTATATTACACCACTTGATTCATTGATGGTTTGCGCGATGACATAAAGTCGATTGTGTTGGTTCAACATCCCCCGATTTGGATACTACTTGTGTCTCGGCCTCATTGCAGGAGCAAGTTAGCGATTCAGGGCAATGTAGCGAATTTCGCAAATCTGATTGGTTTGCTATGCCATGAGTAGTACCGCATGGAGCGCTGCCACTCCCTCCACCTCCGTCATCAAAGCTAGCAACCGCTGAATCTGCGGACACCAAGTGTGGGCTGGATGCAGCATGCAGTCAATCGACGAATGACAAACTGGCCCCCCTTCGTGCCTATAGGTGTGCTTAGGGCCTCTATCATAGATGTGTAGAGAAATGGAGTCATGATCATCGCAGCAACCCATCAATTCAACTCCACGTGGTCCAGGAACCCTTGGAATTGTTCCACTTAGAGCAGTGTAAAGATGATCAGGCTCAGTTGGGTGATAGTGAACTTTTCTCTCTATCTTGTGCTGCTTTGTTAGATAAAGAGACCCCACGTACAATGAAATTGTGTGACATGATTCAGGGTATTGAAATATTGATGTTGATTGATTCAGAGAGTTCCCACACATTTCTGAGCATAGCAGTAGCAAAGCAACTTCCAAGAGTCATAGCATTACAACATCCATTGCCAGTCCAGGTGGCTGATGGTGGTATTCTTTACTGCACTGAAGAACTTCAGCAGCCATCGTGGTCGGTTCAGGGGATTGAATTTCACACTTCCTTCAAAATTATCCCTCTGCATTGTTATGGAGCTATCATAGACATGGATTGGCTCAAGATTTTCAGTCCTATCAAGATCCATCGGGGCACCAAAAGGATGTCTATTCCTTACCAAGGAAGTTGGGTGCAGTTACAAGGCCTGTTGTTAGATCACACGCACTATTCAGCAATACAAATAAAGGTAGTATCGACAGAGCCTACCACCACCTCTCAATCAATCTTACCAGCAGCAATCCACTCACTATTGGATCGATTTCCTGACATCTTTGCTAAATCAGAAGGGTTACTACCCAGCGGCCCTTGTGATCACAAGATTCCTCTAGTGCCAGGAACTCGGCCTGTCATCATCCGACAATATAGGTACCCTCAACTTTGAAGAATGAAATCGAACAATAGGTGCAGGCCATGCTCCATCAAGGAATCATTCAACCTAGCTCCAATGAGTTCTCCTCCACGGTCCTCTTGGTCAAGAAAAAAATATGGCACATGGAGGTTTTGTGTCAATTACCGGCATCTAAATGCTCTGTCATTTACACCTAAATATTCGGTTCCCATTATTGATGAGTTTCTAGATGAGCTATCCGGCACTTGTTGGTTCTCCAAGCTTGATCTACGAGCTGGCTGTCATCAAATACGCCTCAGCACTGGTGAAGAATTCAAAACGGCCTTCCAAACTCACATAGGGCATTACGAATTCAGAGTAATGGCCTTCGAGTTAGCAGGAGACCCAGCAACATTTCCCAGTGCGATGAACACCACCTTAGCACCCCTTCTCCGCAAATCAGTAATGGTCTTTTTCGATGATATTCTCATTTATAGCAGCTCTCTGGAAGACCATGTGATTAATCTTCAGCAAGTACTGCAACTACTCCACCGGGACAATTGGAAGGTAAAACTCTCTAAGTGTTCATTCGCTCAGACAAACATTGCATATCTCGGCCATATCGTCAGTGTTGCTGGTGTTCATACCGATCCTTCTTAACTTGCTGCTATCCAAGCATGGCCAGTACCCAGCAATGTTAAGGAGCTTTTCAATTTTCTCGGTCTCACAGGCTATTACCACAAATTTGTCTGTAATTACGGCTCCATCAGCAGACCTTTAACAGAATTGCTGTGCAAAGGAAGTCTTTTTGTCTGGACTGCACAAACCGAGATGCATTTCCACACCTTATAGCAAGCCTTGAGCATGGCACCTATCTTGGCGTTGCCAATTTCTCCAAACCATTACAGATTGAGACCGACACAAGTGAAAAGGGTGTCTATGCAGTATTGATGCAGAATGGCCATCCCTTAGCCTTTGTCAGTAAGTCCTTGGGTCCAAGAACAAGTGTATTGTCAACATATGAAAAGGAATACTTGGCTATACTGTTGGCCATCGAGCAGTGGAGATCTTACTTGCAGCTCAATGAATTCGTCATCCTTACTGACCATTGCAGCCTTACCCACATGAATGAACAATGCCTCCGCACCCCGTGGTAGAAAAAGGTGTTCACCAAGCTTTTGGGCCTACAGTATAGGATTTCCTACAGGAAAGGTAGTGACAACAGAGCTGAGGATGCACTGTCGCGACATCCTAATCCTCCTATGAAACTGCAAGCTATATCTTCTTGTCAACCAACATGGTTAGCTAAGGTAATCGCTAGCTATGACTAGGATCCCACAGTACAATAGCTCCTAATCGAATTGGTGGTGGGAAAACCGACCGATGGTTTGTACACTCTGAACCAAGGAGTAATTCGTTACAAGCATCGCATTTGGTTGGGCTCTAACACAGAATTGCAGCACAAGATCATTGGTGCTTTACATAGCAGTGCTATTGGAGGGCACTCCGGGTTTCCAGTTACATATCACTGGATCAAAAAGTTGTTTTCCTAGAAGGGGATGATATCACAAGTGCATCAACATGCTTTCTTGCCAAATCTGTCAGCAAGCCAAGCCGGATCGGGAAAAGTACCCCGGCCTGCTTCAACCACTCCCAGTCCCCAAAACTTGTTGGAAGATTATCTTGATGGATTTCATCGAGGGGTTACCTCAATCAGGCCACTTTAACGCGATACTCATTGTTGTGGACAAGTTCTCTAGGTATGGGCTTTTCATCCCGCTTTCTCACCCCTTCACAGCAGTCACAATCACACAAGTTTTCATGGACTCTATTTACATGATCTACGGTCTTTCAGAATCCATTGTGATTGACTGTGACCACATCTTCACGAGTCAATTTTGCCAAGAACTATTCAAATTAGTAGGAATCCAACTCTGTATGAGCTTGGCGTACCATCCACAGATGGACGGTCAAATTGAGTGACTCAACCAATGCCTAGAAACATATCTCAGATGCTTCATCCATGCTTGTCCATGCAAATGGAATGCTTGGATCCCATAGGCCGAATACTGTACAATACTTACTTCCACTCCACACTTGACAAATCTCCCTTTGAAGTTCTCTACGGGACATCTCCTTTGCACTTTGGTCTGGATGACACGGCTACCACTACTGCTATGGATGTCATCAACTGGCTACAAGAGCATGGCCTCATGAACAAGCTCATGCATCAGCATTTATAGCGCGCGCAGCATCGCATGAAGAACCAAGCGAACAAGAAGCGCTCAGAGCGTCACTTTGCCATAGGTGATCTTGTTACAATCATATGTGCAATCCTCTGTTGCTTACAGGTCCAACAACAAATTTGCGTTCAAGTACTTCGGATCATTCCACATCATTAGCAAAATTGGTACAGTGGCGTACAAACTGGACCTTCCACCCACAAGTGCCATTCACCTGGTCTTCCATGTCTCCCAGGTTAAGCCGGTGGTGGGTAGCACGACAATGATCGTCCCTGCGCTTCCTCTCGACAACACTTCTCTGCATGTTCCGGAACGCATCCTGCAACGTCGCCTGGTAAATTGCGGCGCAGTAGCCATCACTCAAGTCCTAGTCAAGTGGTCCACGACACCAAGGGAACTCTCAACGTGGTAGGACAAGGAAACCTTGCATCAACGGTTCCCATTTGTTCATGCTTGGGGACAAGCAAGCCTTCAAGGAGGGGGGATGTCAAGGCGTGGCATGAGCAGGAGTGGCAAGACCAGGGAGACGGGCACACCAAGAGCACGCCTAGGTGTTCTAAGAGGGAGACACAGAGGAACTCATGTGTATCCGAGCCAGAGTGGGTGACGACATGATGTTTTGGCTGGCCCGTGTGTGTGATCGACAAATACTCGAGGAACGCTACCTGAGAGGGGAGGCTGTAACAGATAGAAGCGGCAACACCGTGAACTATCTCCTATCCTAAACCCAGAATATATCCTCCTCCTCTCTGTCTTGCTTCTTCTTCTTCCCCACGTTATATTGCTGCTAACAGTTTTCATACCCGATTTATAAATTTTATTTGTGGTTGCTAGTAAATCGGATAACCGGTTTTCCCTGAAATCATCCGGTCTGCCCAGGGCAAAGCGAAGCCAAGTGCAACCCCCCTCCCACCCTCTTCTCTCACTGATGGCAGTGACAATTGCTAGTTCCTTTTTCCTCCTCCTCGCGTGTGCTATGCCCTTGCAACTTCAATCGCTGACCACCCCAGCTGATGCCCTCCTCTGTCTGGGTCCTCCGCGCGCTGTCTCTGTGATTCCCGCTCCACCTCCTCCTCCTCCTCTGCCTGGGTGCTCACCGCGTTCATCGCTGTTGCTCACTACCGCCACCCTCTGTTGCCGCCCACTTGCGAGATAGGATTCGAGGGGCTAGCTCGACAGCACGATGGGAGCGGTGTGCGTGGAGGTTGTGCAACGAGGTGGGGGCGGCCATCACCTGTGATGAAGATGACCAGTCACGGTAGATCTTGAGTAGCAGAACAATTGATGTGTGTGAGGAACATTTGATGAAATGATTCAGAACATTTTTTCTGTGGCCAGATTAATTTGGCTTCAATGCTGGAACTTTTTTCCTCGGATGCGAGCTTGCCGGAGAGCCCCACCACGTTGGACGGTTGGAGACGTGCAATAGTGCAGCGGTGGCGGTGGCAATATGAAATGACGAAGATGAGGTGCTATCCGAGCTGGCTTTAGGGGTGTTTCATGGGCCGCGATTTTCCTTTGGTGGGCCTACTCGGGTGTAAGGCAGTGTGTGGGCTATCGGTGTTTTCTGTCCACCCAGGCAGACTGCAAGTCCTCCCCCTGCCCCCGGGGTTTCCCTGGTTTTTCTCAGAATTACCGGATGCACTCGACCAAAATTTTTAAACAGCATTTGAAAAAAATCCACTTTTATGAGTATAAATAAAAAATGAACACGGTATAAATCAATAGAAGCCCTCATGCCTGGTGGTAAAGTTCTACGCATATAGAATCAAGGATATCAACTAAATGAGGATGAATAGTCAGTTTCGAAAACTAATAAAAGAACAACGTTATTAATTCACGTACAAAGATTACACCTAGGTTGGTAAAAGGAAGTATTTCGAAATACTAGGATGACATACAACAATTCAATCTCTAAAAATTAAACTTGCAATAATATAAATTGCACAAATATAACTCGAGCTCAAGAAATACCACAAAGGAGACACGGTTTTTATCATGTGGTCTCGGTAACTTGTCGATCATCCCTAATCCATATTGAGGTGAGTTGAAGCCTCTAGTCACTCCTCTATCACGTGTCTCACATAGAGAGGGACTTTATCTTGAGCTGTATTAGTCCAATGAACTACTCAATACCTCGATTTCAATAGAGTTGTAACTTTACTGCATCGGCGAGGGACGCACAAGACCTCTCACAATCACAGCTGGAGCTCCTTCACAAGATTCTTGAAGTAATCAAAAGTGTCACCACATCCAAGCTGTCAGGAAACAACAATCTTGACGATGGGTAGTTTAAAACTACAATATATTGGTAACATATACGTAACAGGATGCTCTAGGGTTTTTTTATTCTCAGGGTATACGTTCCTGGGAAGGAAATCCTTAGGCGTATAAAAACTTCCCAGAGCTACGATAATATCTCGTAAACAGACAAGTTTATATCTAAGGATGAAAAGAAAGGAATACAGAGATCGCACGTGTGTGTACATATATATATATATATAAACCAATAGAAGTCTACACAACTCCTGTAGCAGCTCTGACCCTTGATCCTTCTGCAACTTAGAGCTGTATTAGCATCTCTTCCCAACTACTCGCAAGTAAGACCTCCAACTAGATTTATATCCATCTAGGCTAGCTAAGCATCCTTTTGTAAATAATCCCAAACATTAATACAAGATCAAAGGATGTAAGGCTATTATTCTAAAGGAGACTTGAACTTATATAAACCCCTGTGTGTGCTGTGTGATTTAGCTATTGGAAGCATCCCTACTCTTTCTACAAATTCGTTAGATTGGCGGTTCACCAATCGTTGACAGCTGGCTCCATCTATGGTGAATATGACCAAAGACGTTGAATCCTCATCACACTACATGTCGTCGACTCCAACCAAGTCTGCATCAAGAACTGGCATCTCAAAAGAGGGGTTCTACGATAACTTTACCCTCTCGACTGATAAGGAACCGATGGCTGAGCAAGTGGATCTAGGCGACGGCCTTACTGGTGATGATTCCAGCGACAAGTTAAGTCATTTTATGGACCAGTGTGCCAAAGACTATGGCATTGAGCCTGAATCGTTCGGTGACCAAGATGATCGCGCAAGCAACATTCGCCGCAAGTTGGGATCTTGCCCCGCGGAGACAACATGGATTATCAAAAAACCTATCCAAAGGCATCCTCTAATGATCTTTCCATCAAGACCAAAAGGAAAGAAAATCTCATCTCTCCCACAGGAGGAAGGCTGCAATACGCTTTGCAGCTATACTTTATGCCACAAACAAACATAGCCGAGTATGAGGGTCTGCTTACTGGTCTTCAAGTAGCATCTGCGCTTGGTATCCACCGCCTTCTTGTAAAAGGGAATTCGCAGTTGGTGGTGAAGCAAGTTAGTAAGGAGTATCAAACAATGAATAAGACCATGACAGATTACCTTGCGGAGGTGAGGAAGCTGGAACAGAAATTCATCAAACTAGAGGTCAGATACATCTCAAGAAAGGATGGTTGCCTCACTGATAGTCTTATCCGACTAGCCTCCTCACGATCTTCGGGACAAACTGGATCTTCATAGAAAGACTCTCAAAGCTGTCATGTAGTGCATCTCTTAGAAGTAAGGTAGAGAACTATTCAAGGAAATTCATAGAGGGGTGTGAGGAGCTCATGTTTTCTTCTAAACCCTGGTTGAAAAGGCATTTAGACAAGGTTTCTATCATCCTACCACTCTCCATGATGCGAGCAAGATGGTTAAAATATGTACCAACTATCGATTCCATAATAGGTGTGTGCATCAACCCGCCCAAGCCTTACAGACGATCCCCTGATCGTGGCCATTTGTGACTTAGGGGCTAGATATTCTGAGTCTCTTTCCGGTAGCACCCGGGGGCTTAAAGTCCCTTTTGTCTCCTTCAGCACCTTTACCAAGAAAGGACTCAAGTGTTGATATGATTATTCGAATGTCAAACTTCTCCAGAGCTACTATAACAAGACATCCAAAAACGAGCCCTCCAAACTAGGAACTTGGTTCTACGACCTGTTTAGAGCCAACATAAGGGCAACAAGCTATCCCAGAAGTGGGAAGGTCTCTACATGGTGGTCAAGTCTACTCGCCTTAGGTTTATTAGTAATGGAAGATGGATGAGTTTTTAATAATACTTGGAATGTTGACCAACTCTAAAATTTTATGGGTAATTAAGTTTACACTAGTAAAGGTTCATATTTCCCGTAAGGTCGCTTGAATCTCTTTGTGTTCTATTTATCTTCCCTAAACTAAACGTCTAGCACCTGTAAGATGGGTACACCAACAGTAAGCCGCAATCTGGGTACCTTTACCTATCATGCACACCCGGATAAGCTTGTACAAGGTCACACGGGAATCAACTTCAGAACACAAGAGTTTCTACGACTAGAGGGAAAGTATGATCGTTCAATTCTTTTCTCTTACCCTGACTGGCTGATTCATAATTGTCAGTCATCAGTTTTTATCTTATTATCTTTGATTGCCTATATGAGTTTTCTTCCCAAATAACCAGTCGGGAATGGATGAATACAATATACAAAGAGGTAACGATAACATATTGTGCGTGTGCCAAAGTGACTTTTGTAAGACCCCATTCTTGGGATCTCATATGCCTCTTGTATCAGTCACTGGATCAAGTAGTTGATACACAAAATACAATAATTATGGCATCACACTCAAACATTTTACATAAAGTATTAAGGTTATAGAGTATAAAAGATCTACAAATCATATTGTATATTACAGACCAAGCCCAACGGCCATCAAAACATAGCGGAAATATCTACCCAAAGCCACAGGCAGCTAGGGTGCAAACGTGACTACTAACTCTACTCTTCATCTGTGCCTTCATCTCCGATGTAGTCGACATCTGTTTCCTCATCTAAATAATAGCAAGAGTATAGAAGGTACTCAGCAAGTCCTACACTACTTCAAGGTATTAATAGATGCATAAGGGATGAATCAAGAATAAGGCTTTACGATTTAGTTTTAAGCGTAAAGTGGTTTTATGCAGATATTCAGTTGTATTCTCTAATGTTAACCTTTTAAAATAGTTTGAATAAGATAACAGGTAGCAAGGTATATTTGGGGGTTTTTCGGTCCTGGGAGGGGTTACACCTCGCTCAGCAGTCCCTATCATATATTATATCTGGTGTACCCCTAGTACGATATAGCTCCTGGAGCATTGAGCCAGCAACCTCATCACACAGACATCTAGTCCACACACTCACTCATAAAGAGACACATACCCTAATTCTAATCAAGATGGTTGCTACTTTCACATGTCCATGATCGTGGACACAGCTATTCAAATAGTTTTACACTCTGCCGAGGTTGTACGCTGTACCCACATGATATGTACAGCCTTCAACCATTGTGAGCGACGGAGCAAATCATACCAATATACTTCAATCATCTTTCCTTACCGGGCTTTTCTACAAGTCACCCCAAGTATTAAAGACCTTGTACTAAATGCCAATCAGCTTTTGCTATAACTCAAAGCATTCAAACAGAGGGTCATATAGTCACTTCAGTACTCACTGCTCCCAGCCTCCTAGTATGATGCCCAACATGGTTGGGAGAAGAAAAGATAAGTCCTGCCCATTAAGGACACATGGTTGCATGGGGGTGGCTAAGCATGACGGCGCAAAGACTCGGTCCTTAAACGGCCAAGGTGCGCATCTCCGTTGGCAATGAATACCACAAAGGTAATTCAAGCCCCCAAGAGCATCCTCGACCGAAGGACTACTCTACCTGGCCCCGCTAAATCAGTTTTCACCTATTTTTACACATCACCCTCCATATCCCACACGACATCAAGGATTTCACAACCATCACAAAATTTACAACCATCAAGGATTCATGGTATATGAGTTAATTTGATAAACAATAAAGTGACATCTTTGAGGAGATGTATTCTAAAAGTGACATTTTCGAAGAGACGTATTCAATCCTAAGCATGCTAGGTATCAAGGCTTCGTCCAACATTAATATAGATAACGATAGGTAATCCTAGGGTGATATGTATTATGGATGGTGACATTTATGACATGTCAACTGTTTGATGGGATTATCTACTACAAGTAGTTCAAATAGCACAATACATAGCACATGCGATAATAAGTCAAGTTTTACGTTAATCAACTAGATTATTTAGAAAGCATAGGTTCACAATGAGCAAAGAGATAGGACTTTCCTTCTTCAAAGTCTTCTTATAAGTCTTGGTCGAAATCAGGATACTCCGGGTTCTCTGCGAAGTCTTTCAGCTCTGCAAACGTGACTACAATCAATAACAAAATATACTAGAGAAGAATCAAATATTACCATATGGAAATCCAAATAAGCCATAATGGAAATCACACTATGATAGAAAGGTAGATGTCGAATTTAGATGAATTAAGGCGAAAGAATCACCAAAATCAGAGCCAGAACAGAGAAGTTATGACTCTCAGATAATGTAATCTAAAATTAAATCAAGAAATATGAAATGATACTATTCATGGGTAGAACCCACGGGTGGGACCAACTAAAAAGTATTGTGGGACCCATTGAACAGTAACCAGTGGGACCCACTATGCAATATCATACTGGCCCGAGATGGGCTTGGGCTTGGACCTAGATTTGGGCTTTGTCAAGCTTCATAGTACTAGGCCTAGGCTTACACAGTAGTTGGTCCCACTTGAGTCGGGCCGACAATGTTCATGGGCTAAGGAAATTGGGCTAGCCCCCTAGGGCATAGCCTTTTGATGGATGGACTGGCCTGGCAGGCTAACGGCATGCGGCTCGAGCTGTGGCCCACTCGATCAGGTCGTGTAGCGCGTGAATGGTAGCCTAGCCATGCATGCTCATGTACGTGGGTGCGCTAACAGAGTGAAGCGGCAAATGGGGAGCGGTGGCTAGCAATCATGGCGGAGCCACACTGGAGAGCTCACCTGACTCGTGCTCCTACGAGTGATTCATGAAGAGAAATGGTTGTGGGACCTCTACATGTGATGAGGATTCCATTTGGGGGCTTATCATTGGCCAACGATGTCAGACGGTGGCCAAAATGAAGCTAGGTGGTGGAACACAGCTGGGGCACCGGATAAGGGAAAAGGGAGGGGGTTTGGCAGGCTAAAGGTGCCTACGAGCGCAGTGCGATGCGGGGAGCTCAGCATGGGGGTTCGAGGGCCGATGGCTAGACCGTGGTCTGGTCGGTGGCGTGTAGGTGAGGTACGGCAACACTCGATCATCTTGGAGGGGTACACTGGCTTCGAGCCAAAGGAAAAATGGCACATGTAATCGGAAGAGGTGGGCGAGGGGAAGCTCACTGAGGCCGAAAAGGGTGAGGAGGTGGCTAGAGTTAAAGAAGAAGCGTCAGTCGGTGGTGTGGAGCATCAGCGGGTGTGACTGCTTGGCTTGAGCTCAGATGTGCTCCCTTTGTGCTTCGGGCGAGGGAGCACGACACAGGAATGGCGGCGAACTTTTGGTCCTCCTCGGCAGCTCGTGGGAAAGGAAATGGTGACAACAACACAATGGCAGCTAGCAAAGGCGCGACAATAGTGCTATGTTGGTGGTGAGATGGGAAAAAAGAGAAATAGAGGGCCGGATGCTCAATTTATTGGGGTGGGGAGCACATAGATAGACGATGGGTGGTGTCGCACTGTTCTTGATGGTGGCCGCAACCTTAATTCCCGTGGCATAGCCACACTACGCTGGCCACACATGCATAGGAGAATAAGTCATGTGTTTCAAATGCTTGGGCACCATGCTGCAAGGGTAGGGAGAGGGGAGAGAGTGAGGGGGAGGGCAAGAAAGTCGCTGACACATTCATTGCGCCGACCATCATGGTGGTGGGGCAGACAGCGTGGTGACATATCACTGACGGAGGGAGACGACGGGCATCAGTCGGCACACGTGTTAGCGGGGCGAGAGTGAGCGAAGGTGAATGCACGATCGGATTGCTGACACGTGGATGGCGCAGTGCTCTCGTGCGTGCTCACAGCCAAGCTCTGCAAGCTTGTGGGGAATGGGCCAGGAGGCGTGTTTGTGGGTCAAGCATGGGGAGCGGAGGGGGAAAACGGAGTCAGGCTGGCTGACCGTTTGTTGGGCTATGCAAAGAGGGAGGGGGAGAGATTGAGCCCGGGGAAGAAAAAGAAAAGGAAACGGAAATGTTTCTGGGATAAATTCAAATGAGGGATTTGAATTTGGATTTGACTTTGCACTTGGCATAAATTCAAAAAGGGATATTTGAATTATGAAAAAGAAGTAAAGCTCTGAGATTGAAAGATGATTTGAATCCAAAAGATTTGAATTCAAATTGGATTTGAGTTGGAAGGAAACTAAATAGATTTTGAATTTGAGATATATTCAAATTCAAAACTCCACTCAAGGAACCATAAAAACAATAAACCAATGCATATGAATCAATTAATTCATGGAGAAGTTTAGAATTTAATCTAATGCACTTTCGAATACTTAGGTATATATGAATATATACATGCAAGTATATATGAATTTATGTGGTTTAAATAATTACAAAATTTTTAAATTGGAGTGAATTTTGCAATAATCTATATGCTAAAACTCAGGATGTTACAACTTCTTTTTTTTGGAGATAATGTTCTAAGTTACAAACTCACAGGATGTGACAAAGGTTCCTTATCATATCCTCGAGTGTCGTGGGCTATGACGTCTACAACTCACGTCGGACCAAGGCTGACTCTATTAAGCTCCCCAATTAGTAACAAAGTCATCCTACCCTAGGCGAGGGAGGAAGCAAGTAGTACTAAGCATGTTAGGTTGTCGTTATCTCCTTGGTATCAAGTTTCCAAGAAGTCCCATCATTTTCATTTACATTCTTTTTTTGTTTTTTACTAACAAAAGAGTAAGTTTCTATTCCCAAGCACACGATAAAGAAAAACCTTAAGCGGACATGGTGATTCTCCGACTGGCCACCATGGTGGTTCCGAGTATTACTTGCGGCTATGATCTCATGTGCTAGGGTCCCATCATATTTTATGTTTGAGATCCTTTTCGGCACATGCAGGGGCTGTTGGTACGAAATCCAAGGAGAGCTGGCGCACGACACTGATAAATGCACTTAGTTTCCAAACACCATCGCGATCTTTTGTCAGGAAAGATTCTCTTCACCACTACGCGAAATTTATGTTGCGATGATTCAAAATTCAAACTAGGTCAGTGATGAGTTTTTCTCCCCGTCCTTTCAAAAGGTTGGGATGATATCTCTTGAACGACTCAGAATTCCTATTCGGATGGAATATTTACCTGGGGGCTGGCACGAGTACTTGGATGAATTTGAAATCCTGACTAAATGACCTGAGAACTTCCGAGATCCTGGCTAGACATACAATCCTACCTGTTATTGCTCAAAGGTGACGTATATCAAAATGACTTTCTTCGTTAGACTAAGTTTTTGATATGTCGAGGTATCGTTTCATGTACTGATGAGTGTTTAATGATGTGTAGCATAAAACTAACATATATCGATATCATATTCGTATCCAAATACTCTAGGGTTTTCTGTATTCTTGAGGCATATGTCTGTGCCTCGGAAGGGAATCCCTACGTCTAGAAACTGCCCATAGGTATCTAGATATCTCATAACATAGAAGCTTATCTCTAAGGGTGACAAGGAAGGAATCCACAAATCACATGATGACCCCCATATATATATACAGAGCTAGGGGACTCTGTGGAGAACAAGCCGATAGAAGTCAACACAACTTCATTGAAGCCTTTCAAACCTAGAGGAGCTCTGAACCCTTGAGCCTTCTGCAACTTAGATTTGTATTAGCATCACTTTCCGACTACTCGTGTCACACCCGGTTTTAAGACCAAAACCAGATGTAAACTATATGTATGCCAGGATCAGTTATTCATACATATAGTGACTTCATTAGTGTAACAGACATAGTGTTTCTTATTACAACGCTAAATTAATACAAAATGACCACACACGGGTCTAAAGAAAAGAACACCACAGCGAAAAAAGGAATGGCGCAGCACCAAGCCAACAGGCAGCCGACCGAGAGTTCCACAAGCCTAGAACTCGACATCATCCTCGGGGAAGTCATCCTCAGAAAATTCTTCAAAGGTTTCACCTTCTGAAACAGCAAGCGTGAGTATTTCCAATACTCAACAAGTGGGGGAAAAGTGAATTTAATATGGTGACTTGAAACAAGGTTTCCTAATCTAGGGTTTCATTTGCATAAAAGCCGATTTTTAGCCCTGAACTATGGAAAACGAATTTTTATTTTAACCAAGAAGAGATGTACCAAGATTTTCTTTAACCTCCGGGAATTCAACCCAATTCCCAAAGATCTTCTTTAACCTCCGGGAATTCAACCCAATTCCCAAATCAAGAAAAATACCCACCCGACTAATCATGTGAGGGTCCATGGTGCTCATAACCGTGAGCACGGCTGAATATTCAGTTTGACACTCTGCAGAGTTTGTGCACTTTACCCACGAGTCGTGATCATCTCTGTTGCCGGTACCTGATGGTACCTTACACACTTCCGGGGTGTGCGCCAAGAGATCACTACGAGCCCTTTTCAGAGAGTCTCCCAGTTACGCACTTGCCCACTGAGGTTTCACTGCCGTACATAAGTGGAGTAACCCTCCACCCCAGAAGCCCCCTCTTGTGCCAGGTAGAATTGGGAAGTAACCCTTCCTCTTCTACACATCCGATTGGCTCATACAACCCTGGGAGAACATCTAGTTACTAGGCCAAGCCGTACCATATTGGTCTCGTGGTTGCCTTGTTTGCCATGGGTGTTCTCTCCATGAACCGGTCCTTAAAATGGTCTGGGCAAGACCTCCAATAACCCCATAAGGGTATACTACCAAACAACCAATCATGCTGGGAAAAGTAGCCCTTTCTTGCCCAAAACCTCAATTATCTTTGTTGTTAACTCCCTTAACAACATTAGTTTCCATGGTATTCTTCCTATATAAATTTTTAGTTCCTAACTCAAGATTCATCATTCTACACGCTACATGTTCATCTAAAGCATGACTAAGCATATACATGATGATCTGGTATGGATAAAGCACCTATTTCTAACACTAGTATTTGCTATACTACCCATTTGTAAAACTGCATGCATATTTGTCAAAGACTCACTTTATGTAAAAACTAGGTTCTGCAATATGGTCAAGACACTTGCCTTCGTCGAAGTGTTGCACAGGACCTTCAAAATCTTCCTCTTGAAAGTTGCCGAACTCCTGGACTGAATCGTCTACACGAGCACACAATCTAACATAAGAACAGTACACCAAACATTCCTAAAAACTAGATGAAAACCCTATAAACAGATCCTACACGACGCTACGATCACTAGAGCGCGAAAATCGTCTAAATTGGAGCTATGAACAAAAACTTAAGATTATTAGAAGTTTCAGGGGCTATTCTGCAAATTTTACTTGAATTTTTAGAGAATTACCGAATTGTTTTTATACTGAAAATCTTATTTATAAACAAATCCAGGGGTTTCTATAAAAGTATAGAGCTTTTATGAGGTTACAGAGAAGTCTAGGGGCTAAAGTGCAAAAATACCACTTTTCCCGAATTAAAACAAATATAAATCTGACTGGGTAAATGGATGATGATGTGGCATTGCTACGCGGGCAAAAAGGCTGAGGTGGCCGGCTTACGTGGGCGATGAGGTGGCGGTTCTTTGCCAACTGGGATAACATAACACACGTGTCGCAACGGAATTGGTTAGGCGAAGGGGTATTGGTGCATCTAATTTGGGCCATCCATCACGAATCCGACGGTGGGAAAAAGAGGGAGCTCGGACCGGCGGTGGCCGGCCGACGGAATGGTCGGAACCTCGCCGGAATCACGCAAACGGTCACAAAATACGACGGGACAACTTTCAAATGGAAGAGGAGCTCACGAGGAGTGCATACCAAGGCTTCACAGTGGCGGAGATGGTCCGAGTGATGGCCGGCGATGGGGAAGAACGGGCGGCGGCCTTGGAGCTCGGTGCGATGGCGTTCGGCGGCGGGAGAGACACCGAGGAGCGTCGGGAAGCGTCGCCCGGTGTCCTGCGACAGCGAAGACCAAGGTTAAAAAGGGGTTCAGCACGGTGAGACAAGGCGGTGGCGAGCTTCTCACCGGCGGTGAAGAAGAAGCCGGCGTCGGGGAAGAATCCGAGTGGAAAAGGAGGAGGAAACGGGTGCAAGATGTGCAGGACGTCGCAAGGGAGATGATGGAGGGCTTAAATACGCGAAATAGGGAGAGCATCGGCCAAAATTTGAAGAGAGGCGGCCGGCGGCCATGGCGTTCAATGGTGTCGGTTTCCTTGCTTTGATTGGGCAATAGAGAGAGGTAGAGAGGGGGGAAACGGGTGGAATCGCTCGGTGGGGATTTATGGCATTGAATCCAGCCGATTTTGGAAGGGGAGGGGGCGCGGGGAGGCGCCGATTCGGCGGTGAGCCGGCGGAGGGGATGCATGGCAGCGGAACAGAGGGCGGGAGGGGCGGCTCGGCCTAGCGCAGCAGGCCGGCTCGGCGGGGCGGCCCACGTGGAAGGAAGGAGAGGGGAGAAGGGGGGGGGGGGGGGGTTTGGGCCGAGGGAGAAGGTGGATTTCGGCCCAAGAGCGCTTTCTGATTTTCCAAAACTTTTTCCAATTGAATTTCATCAAATTTTCCAATGAGTTTTTAAAGCGGTGAAAACTAGCGAAATTTTGCAAACTTTTTCCACCCAATAAAACCTTATTGCATCTACCACGGCATGAATGCATTCAAACAATTATCCTAGGCCAGGTTAATTTTAGAAATTAATTTTTCTATTGAGCTAAGTTGCAACACTAGATTAAATTCCTAGAAAATTTTTAAATTATTGCAAAAATTTGAATTTGGGTGTTACAAACCTACCCCCTTAGGATGAATCTCGTCCTCGAGATTCGGGTTGGTCTTCAAACAACTGCAGGAATTCTTCCTTCAGATCATCTTCTCGCTCCCAGGTTGCCTCATCTTCTGAGTGATGACTCCATTGAACTTTGCACATTCTAATAGCCTTTCTTCTCGTTGTTCGCTCTACAGTGTCCAGAATTCTGATAGGATATTCTGCATAGGTCAGATTTTCTTTTGGGTCCACTTCTTCCAGGGGCAACTGTTCTTCTGGCATTCTTAAACATTTCTTTAATTGAGATACATGAAATACATCATGCACGTCAGCCAGTGTAGATGGCAGTTCCAGCTGATAGGCTACATCTCCACGTCTAGCGATTATCCTGAATGGTCCAATGTACCTGGGTGCCAATTTTCCTTTAACCTTGAACCTGCGGAGACCTCTGATAGGTCAGACTTTCAAATACACCATATCCCCCACTTCAAAGGTTAATCCTCTCCGTCGATTATCCGCATAACTCTTTTGTCGGGACTGTGCGGCCTTCAAGTTTTCTCGTATGGCCTGAACTTGCTCTTCCGCTCTTCTAAGAATTTCTGGCCCAAACACTTGGCTTTCTCCAGTTTCGTTCCAATACAATGGAGTTCTGCACTTTCTACCATACAAAGCTTCATATGGAGACATTTTGAGGCTGGCTTGGTAGATATTATTGTAAGAAAACTCTGCATATGGTAAGCTTTTATCCCAACTCTGCTTGTACTTCAAGGTGCAAGCTCTTAACATGTCTTCCAACACTTGGTTGGTCCTCTCTGTTTGTCCATCGGTTTGGGGGTGATATGCGGAACTGAAGTTCAGTTTAGTGTCCAAGGATTCGTGTAGTTTCTGCCAGAAGCGAGAGGTAAATTGGGTACCTCTGCCCGACACAATCTTTTTGGGTACCCCATGTAGACACACAATTCTTGACATATACAACTTGGCAAGTTTCGCACTTGAATATGTTGTCTTGACTGGGATAAAATGCGCAACCTTCGTTAAGCGATCCACCACTACCCAGATAGAATCGTAACCTGATTGAGTGCGGGGTAACCCGACATGAAATCCATACCAATTTCTTCCCACTTCCACTCTGGAACTTTCAAGGGTTGCAATAATCCCGCTGGCCTCTGATGTTCTGCCTTTACTCTCTGACAGGTGTCGCACAAAGCCACATATTCTGCAACATCTCTCTTCATACCATACCACCAATAATACTCTTTCAGATCCTGATACATCTTAGTGCTCCCGGGGTGAATGGAATGTGCAGAATCGTGTGCTTCTTGCAAAATCAAATCCTTCAAAACTTTCTGGTTGGGTACACAAATCCTTTTCCCAAACCACACTGTTCCTTGATTATCTTCCGAGAATCCCGGTGCCTTATCTGTTTTTATGAGTTCTTTGATCTCCTTTATTTTCTCATCTTCCCATTGTCCTTTTCGGATGTTTTGTTCCAATTGTGACTTCATTTCTATTACTGTTGCATCCATGTCGGCAATAAAACCTAAATTTAGTCTCTCAAATTCCTTGCATAATTCCGGCTGACTTCCTCGCAACATAGTCATATTGCAGTATCCCTTCCTACTCAGGGCATCTGCCACAACATTTGCTTTCCCAGGGTGGTAATGTATTCCCACATCATAATCCTTGATTAGTTCCAACCATCTACGTTGCCACAAATTAAGATCCGGTTGGGTGAAAATATACTTTAGGTTTTTATGATCCGTATATATTTCACATCGGTTGCCAATGAGGTAGTGCCTCCAAATTTTAGGGCGTGAACCACTGCAGCTAATTCCAAATCGTGGGTCAGATAATTTTCCTCATGTTTTCTTAACTGCCTAGATGCATATGCTACCACATGGCCTTCCTGCATAAGCACACATCCCAACCCTTGTCGAGATGCGTCACAATACACCGAGAACGATGTCTGGGTGTCTGGCATGATAAGAACTGGCGCGGTGGTCACCTTTTTCTTCAATTCGTTGAAACTGGCTTCTCGAGCGGCTGTCCATTTGAATTCTGCTCCTTTTCCTAGTAGTTCTGTCATTGGTTTCGCGATCTTGGAAAAACCTTCTATAAATCGGCGATAATACCCTGCTAAACCCAAGAAACTGCGGATCTCTGAAACATTCTGCGGGGTTTTCCAGTTTAGTACATCCCTTACTTTGGACGGATCTACGGACACACCTCCCGACGAAATAATATGACCAAGGAAGGGTACTTCTGTCAACCAGAACTCACACTTACTAGAAGGACCTGGACAGGCCGGCTCTGAGGGGCTTGCTCCAGGTGGTGACCGGCGTGGACGACCTGGACCGGGCGGAGCTCCCCTAGAAGGAGTTGGCGCTCTGCGCCGACCCGAACTGGGTGGCGCTGCAAGCGACGATGTCAGAGTTCGACGCCCAGGGGCTGGTCGACCGGCCAGGGCGTCGGAACTCCCAGACTATCCAGATCCCCGGGGTGGAAGAGGCGACCGACTGCGCTCCGAGTGCCCCCGGTGGGGACGCCGCCAGGAGCAGGCCGCAGTCGAGCAGTGTGGAGGCCGCGGGCGGCCCGGCGCAGACCGGTGGCTTGGGCGCGGCGATGGCCGGCCGCAGGCCAGCCGTGGGGCTGCTGCAAGCAACAGCCGCCAGGCCGGTGGAGGAGGCACCGCCGGTAGTGGGGCAGCGACAGCACCGGGGGACAGAGGGAGGAGCCCCCGGACTTTCATTCCTACGCCGACGTCCTCGTCATCATCGTCGCCGTCGTCACTGCGGCAGCGGCCGCCGCCGGGCGGCGCGAAGGGGGGAGGCCGGGGCGGCCAACCGTCCAGCGCAGAGCCTACGACGGAGGCGGCATCTGTGGGTCTGGAACCAGACCTTGATCTGCTTGGGCTTGGTCTAGAATCCGGAGACCAAGGCCGGCATGGGAACGCGAGCACAGCGAGTGCCCAAGCCAGCCCACCGCCAGCGACGGACCCCGCGGCGGCCCCGCAGAGCCCCCCGCGGAAGAGGAGGAGGGAGGACTTCGGGCCAAAGCCGTCGGGCCCGGAGTACAGGATCCCAGAGTCGAGATGGCAGTACCGAAGACCCAAAACCGCGTAAGTTCCCCCCTTTTCCCTGAGCATGCCTTGCCTGGAGTGATTTCAGAGACTAACCTCCTTTTCTTTTTCAGGCCGCATAAGGACCCCGCCGGAGACCAAGGACGGCCGGAGGTGCTGAGGCCAGCTCCAGTCCCCGAGCCGAGCGTGCCGGTGGAGCCAGATCCGCTGAGCGCACCGGAGGAGTCGGAGCCGCTGGGCGCGCTGACCGAAGTAGAGCCGCAGGCGCCGCCCTGCTCCGAGTCGATGGCAGAAACCGCGCCTGAGCAACCGGCGCCAGCGGAGCCCACCCTGAGCACATCGGGTGCGGGGCGGATGGCCTCGGTGAGGGCGGTGCCCCTGTGGCAGTGTTTGGGGACCCCAAGCCCCTCGGAGAGGGCTCGCAGGGGATCCAGCGCTCGGCCGTCGTCCGGCCTGCCTGCAGAACCCCTCCTGGACGTGCTAGGAAGCACCCAGGAGGTGATCGGGCGGCTGGAGGCGGCTGTGGTGGGGGAGAGGACGCTGCTTGAGGCGGGCCGCACCGCCCTCCTGGAGGAGAGGGAGCGGCTAGCCGAGGGCAGGCGCCTTTTTGAGGCCCGCGTCGTCACGGCGCGCGCCACCAACGAGAAGGAGCAGCGCGCAATAGAGGCAAAGCGAGAGGCCTTAGAAGAAATATGCACGAAAGCCGTGCAGGAGCAAGAAGAAGCCGTCCGCCTGGCCGAGACATCGCGGCAGCAGGCCGCCGAGGTACTCGCCAGGGAGAGGCTGGTACAGGCTCGGGAGGAGGCAGTCCTGTCTCGCGAGAGGACGGTGGAGGCCTCCCAGGCGGACTTGGCCCACTAGAAAGGCGAGGTTGAGCAGAGCCACGACAAACTCCAGCACTGGAAGGAGGAGCTCCAGCGCCGGGAGGAGGACGTCGTGATCCGCGAGACCGACGTCGGCATTATGGCGACGGCCTTGGACACCTGGGATGAGCTGCTGATCCGCCGGGAGATGGAGGCTGCTGAGGCGTTGGTGGCCGCTGCCGCTCGGGAGGAGCGGGCCACCCAGTGGGAGTCGGAGCTGACTGCCCGAGAGTAGGCCCTCTCCGCCCTCGCCGAGCATGTGAAGCCGAGGGAGGCCGAAGTCTGAGCGCCCGGCGCTGCCTCGACCAGCACGGCCGAGGGACTAAGCCTCAAGGAGCGGCTGCAGAACTTGAAGGATGAGCTCATGACCACCCGCGCCAAACGGACGAACGTGAAGCTGATGATGGAAGACATCCTTTGGCAGGCACGGAGGTCTGTGAGGGTGGCCGGGCTCGGGCGAGTCCATGTGGGAGCGAAGGGGATGGACATCGGCCACATCGCCCTTGTCTTCCAGAGAATCAGCTAGCGCCTCAAGGCGCTTCCCCAGGCGGTGCAGGAGCTAGCCGCCCAGGAAGGGCGTGGCTTAGCCCGAGCGGTGGCCGAGCACGTCCTGGCCTGCTACCGGAGCCGGGATCTGAACTTCTCGCTCGAACCAGCTAGGAAAGGGGTGATCGAAGCTGAGGAAGAGGCCGCCCGAAAGGCTGTCCGAGGCGTCGCCGCCGAGGTGGCGGCTTGCTTCACGCGGGAGCCGCCGCCGCCGCTGGTTGCCGGTAGCAGCGGCGAGGAGGCCCCGCAACCTTCCGAGCCCGATGGCTCTGCCTTAGAATAGGTTTTTTTGTAATTTTCTTTTTTCTTTGACTTGATGTAAATATTGGAGTGATCCCTCAGAACAGCTGTCCTTTCTTGTGAATATAATGGAAGCCTTTCTTTGGGGTCGCAACTCCAGTGTTCTTCCAAATGCTTGATGAAGTCTGTGTTTTTTTTTCACTTGATGTCCCGAGGAGTACTCAGTCAGACCGAGCCCGACCTTTCCCTCCTCGAGAACGACGTTGTCCCGACCACTCGTCCCCCGAGCAGTGAGGCCTTCTTTGCGCGTTCTGCCCCTGAGCGCTCGCAAGTCCGCAGTGGCTAAGTCAAAAGACAAAGGCATGAACTTCCTTGCTTAGGAGATAGATCGATCCAGCACGGAGCATGCCACGACCAGTGAACACTTTCCCATTTTGCGACCACTCAAATAGGTAGATCGGAGACACGTGCAGGCGGAAATGCGACCAAGAGTCCCCACGGTTTGGTGGTGCCCGGGCTAGGACGGACCGGACCGAGCACCGACAGCCCGCCCCCAGGGTCTAGGCTCCCGACCGCTCGAGCAGCTCGAACGGTGAGATAACCCGAGAACCCTAGAGGCTCGGTAGTGCCCGGGGCCTTTTAAGCGGACCGAACACCATGATCACCATAAAAGACTACGGTCAGACATTGCCGTACGTACGGTACACCTTTCTACTGACCGTTCTGTCGTTCCGGGAAAAGCGGACACGTGGCAGGGTTTTGTGTGCGAGGAGACCATCTCGCCGAACAGATTAGAATACGAGGGCCCCGAGGACAACTCGGGAACAATATATTAATGGCTGTAAAATTCATATGAATTTAACCACTCACCGGATAGCTGTCGGCTTTTTGGCCGACCGATCCAGGAGAGGCATGCGCTCTGAGCTCGGGGTGCCTGGGAACTTGGTTCCCGTGGCTGGGGCGCCCGAGCACCGGGGGGCGCATGGGGAGCCCGGGACCAGGTGATCCCGACCACTCATGCCCGAGCGGTAGGACCACCCGAGGACCCCAAGGCCCAAGCAGCGACCTGGGCACTGAGGCTCTCGCGGTCGAGCTATTTTTGCTTTTGATTGTCGATCTGTGACTTGAGAAAAATAGAAAGATTCTTTGCTTGGTGCACTTTGTTAGTGCGGTACTCATTATAGACCGCTCTCATTTTTGACCCGAGACCTCTCGAATACCCGGACTGGCGGACTATACAGGTAGAGGCATAACCCAGAGGTTCTATGGTTCGGTGGCGCCCGGGTATGACAGACCAGACTGAGCACCGACAGCCCGCCCCTGGGGCCTAGGCTCCGGACTACTCTTTGCTTGAGCGATAGGATTACCCGAGGACCCCAGGGACTCGGTGATGCCGGGGAGACTGCCACGACACCGAACACCACAGCCTACCATGACAGACGTAAGTCAGGGGCAACTGCCCGCGCACATACCAATCGGGATTCTTTTATCAACGGGGAAAATGAGATAGCAATTTTTTTCTCGCACAATTGAGCATCTCACCAGACAGATTAAACATATGGAATCCAGGAAAAATAAAATTTGACATAAGAACTGCACATTGGTAACACATGTATATATTGTATTGACAACTTTTACAAGGTTGGGTGACTTACCCGGTTAGTGGTAGCCCCCGGTCAACTTGGGGGGGGGAGGGGAGGCCCCCAGTCTGGTTGACCTGAGCACGCATACATGGCATCTACGGGAAGAACTTGTGCAAATGCTCGATGTTCCACACGTTGGGGAGCGGGTGCCCGTCCTCTGCAGCCAGCCGAAAGGAGCCTTCTCGCGGGACACCGATCGCGGTAAAGGGGCCTTCCCATATAGGGGACAGTTTATTCCTTCCGCGCGATTGGACGTGTCGGAGAACTAGATCCCCCACCTCGAGAGACCGGGCCCGGATGTGGCGCTGATGATAGCGCCGCAGGCTTTGCTGGTAGCGGGCTGCTCGGACGGCGGCACGCCGCCGACGCTCTTCCAAGTAGTCAACGTCATCGCGCCTTCGCAGTTCCTGTTTGCCTTCAGAGTAGGCATGCACCCAAGGGGAGCCTAGAGTGAGCTCGGAGGGGAGGACCGTCTCAGCGCCGTACACAAGGAAGAAAGGAGTCTCCCCGGTAGCGCGACTCGGCGTGGTCCGATTGGCCCATAGCACGGCAAGTAGCTCGTCGATCCACCGTTTCCCGTGCTTTGCGAGCACATTGTAGGTCCGGGTTTTGAGCCCCTTCAGTATCTCTGCGTTGGCGCGCTCGACCTGCCCATTGCTCCGAGGATGAAAGACAGAGGCGAAGCAGAGCTTGATGCTGAGGTCCTCGCAGTAGTTCCCAAACAGGGCACTTGTGAACTGGGTGCCGTTGTCGGTGATGATCCGGTTCAGGACACCGAAGTGACTGGTGATACCGCGGATAAACTGGAGCGCCGTGTTCTTGGTCACCTTGACGACTGGAACCGCCTCAGGCTACTTGGTGAACTTGTCGATGGCGACATAGAGGTACTCATAGCCCCTGATTGCTCGGGGGAATGGACCCAGAATATCCAGCCCCAGACCGCGAAAGGCCATGATAGGGGGATGGTTTGAAGAGCCTGAGCTGGCTGGTGAATCCACTTTGCGTGGAACTGGCACACCCTGCAGCGCCGAACCAGCTCGGAAGCATCCCGGAGGGCTGTAGGCCAGTAGAAGCCTTGCCGGAAGGCCTTCCCGACCGATGCATGGCCACCGCACTTGCCCTCGTGGACCTCAGCGAGAAGCTCGCCGCCTTCTGCCCGGGTGATGCATTTTAGGAGGACACCGCCTGCGCCATGCCGGTAGAGATCCCCATCTACTATGGCATAGTATTTGGACTGCCGAGCAATTCTTTCAGTAGAGGCATCATCCCCGGGGAGGAACTTTTCTTTCAAGTACCCTCGGATCTCGTCCATCCACGAGGCATCTTGAGAACAGCTAGCAAGCACAGCGCACTCACCGGGCGGTGGCACCCTGTCAGGGCTTCCCACTGAGGGCGCCGCCGGGGTCCCCTGAATTGAGCCTGAGGTTTCCCCTTCGTCCTATTCGGCAGGCAGGACGGAAGGCCGTGTGAGTCTTTCTTCGAAGACTCCGGTAGGGACGCGCGCACAGGAGGAGGCCAAGTGACAAAGGTCATCAGCCAGAGTGTTGTCACGGCGAGAGATTTTCTGCAGCTTCAGGCCGCCGAAGTGCCTCTCCAGCTTCCTGACTGTCGCCACGTACGCTGCCATTTGAGGATCCGTGCACTGGTATTCTTTCGATACCTGGTTGACCACCAGCTGGGAGTCTCCCTTTACCAGGAGGCGACGAATCCCGAGACCCACCGCGGCACGGAGGCCAGCGATGAGGCCTTCATATTCCACCATATTGTTGGTTGCTCGGAACTGCAGCTGCACGACGTACCGGAGTTCTTCACCCGTTGGGGAGGTGAGAACCACTCCGGCCCCCGCACCTTTCAGCGTGAGGGAACCGTCGAAGTGCATAATCCAGTACTCGGGCGTATCGCACCTGGGATATGTGGAAATCTCTTCTTGGACGACCTCAGGGACGGGTGTCCACTCTGCCATGAAGTCAGAGAGCGCCTGGCTTTTAATCGCCTGGCGGCTGACAAAGTGCAGGTCGAACTCCGCCAGCTCCACTGCCCACTTGACGACACGCCCGGTGCCTTCTCGGTTCCGGAGGAAGGGCCCCAGTGGGTATGTGGTAACCACCGAGACCTTGTGCGCCTGGAAGTAGTGGCGCAGCTTTCAGGAAGTGACGAGCACGGCGTAGAGCAGCTTCTGCGCTTGGGGATATCTTGTCTTGGCCTCCCGGAGGACTTCACTGATGAAGTACACCGGTCACTGTACCTGGCGGGCCCAGACTGCAGCTTCACCTGAGGGCCCGTCACAGCCCCCGAGCTCGGCGATGTGGTCGGGGCTGGTCGGGTGCCCGGGCTCGACTCCCTGGTCGGGAGGAGCCAAGTGCTTGGGCTCGACCCCCTGCTCGGGGGGAGCCGAGAGGACTGGGGAGTGCTCGGGGGCGACCGGGAGCTGGGACCCAACACCTAACCCCGTGCACTCATCACGCTCCACCACCAGTACCATGCTCACGACCTGAGGAGTGGCCGAGATGTAGAGCAGTAGTGGCTCGCCCTCGGAGGGGGCTACCAGTACGGGCGACGAGGTGAGGTACTTCTTTAGATCGCGGAAGGCCTGCTCGGCCTCTGGCGTCCAGTCGAAACGATTGGTCTTCTTCAGAAGCTTGAAGAGGGGGAGTCCTTGCTCCCCAAGTTTGGAGATGAAGCGCCCGAGGGCCGCCATGCAGCCAGCAAGACGCTGAACCTCCTTCAGTCGAGCCGGGGGTTGCATCTGCCTGATGGTCCAGATCTTCTCTGGGTTGGCCTCGATCCCTCGACTAGAGACCAAGAAACCGAGGAGCTTGCCCGCAGGTACCCCGAAGACACACTTCTCGAGGTTGAGCTTCAAGCGGGTAGTTTGGAGACTGCTGAAAGTCCCAGCAAGATCTTCAAGCAGGGTGGCGCGGTCTCGAGACTTAACCACGAGGTTGTCGATGTAGGCCTCGACGTTGCGGCCAACCTACGAATCAAGGGTGATGCAGATAGCGTGCTGGAAAGAAGATCCAGCGTTGCGCAAACCAAAAGGCATCGAAACATAGCAATAAGTCCCCACCGGAGTGGTAAAAGAAATTTTTTCTTCATCCTCTATGGCCATGCGGATTTGGTGATAACCAGAGTTTGCATCTAAAAACCACAAAAGATCGCATCCCGTGGTTGCATCTACAATCTGATCTATGCGGGGCAAAGGAAAAGGATCTTTGGGGCAAGCCTTGTTTAGATCGGTGTAGTCCACGTACATGCGGAGCTTGCCATTGGCCTTCGGGACGATGACTGGGTTCGCCAGCCACTCATGGTGGAGGACTTCTTGGATGAATCCGGCGTCAAGGAGCTTACTGACTTGCTCCCAGATGAACTCCTGGCGCTCGGACGCCTGCCGTCGGACTTTCTACCTCACCGGGCGTGCGTCCGGGCGCACAGCCAGGTGGTGCTCGATCACCTCCCTAGGGATCCCGGGCATATCGGACGACTGCCATGCAAACACGTCGACGTTAGCCCGGAGAAAGGTGACGAACGCGCTTTCCTATTTGCCGCCCAGGTCACTGCTGATTCGGACGACCTGGGAGGCGTCTTCGCCCACCACGACCTCCTTCATAGGAACGGAGGCATTTGCAGCGAGTCGGGGTTTGGATGAAGAGGGTCCCGGTCCCCTTGGACGACCTTCGACCTCGGCTCGAGCTGAGACC
The DNA here is from genome assembly GCF_958298935.1 of Phragmites australis. Lineage (NCBI taxonomy): Eukaryota > Viridiplantae > Streptophyta > Magnoliopsida > Poales > Poaceae > Phragmites > Phragmites australis. The sequence goes on from NC_084931.1 coordinate 6,176,649, forward strand.
AATGCCGAGTATAACTGCTTGGCGCAGGAGACGACGCTGCTGGTTTCGGAGGACACAGAGATGGGGCCCGCTGGGCCTGGCATCTTGACCGTGAGGTACGTGTAATGCGTGGCCACCATGAACCGAGCGAGCGCCGGGCGCCCGAGGATGGCGTTGTAGGGGAGGTGGAGCTCCACGACGTCGAAGATGAGGTTCTCCGTCCGAAAGTTGTCCCGGCTCCCGAATGTCACGGGCAACTTGATCTGCCCGAGGGGCAGGGAGTGCCCGGGTGTCACCCCGTAAAAGGGGAGCGAAGGGTTTAGGTGCCTGGAGGGCACCTGTAGCTTCTAGAAAGCCTCCTTGGAGAGGAGGTTAAGGCATGCGCCCCCGTCGATCAGCACCTTGCTGACCTTCATATTGCAGATGGTTGGGGACACTACCAAGGTTAGTCGCCCCATGCCTGCAGTACTGGCAGGGTGGTCGGCCAAGCTGAACGTGATCGGGGCATCCGACCACTTCAGGGGCCTTGTGGCCTCTTCGCTCGGGGTCACCGGGCACACCTCGCGCCGCATGGTCTTGACACTGCGGTGGGAGGAGGGCGTGTAAGCGCCTCTGTCGATGAAGACGATGGTGTGCTCAGGCTCCTGGAAGCCGAGCTCTGGGTTGTTGGGGGCGGCTTCATCGTTGCCACCCCTGCGGGGCTCCTCGCGGTCCCTTTGGCGCTGCTCGATGAGGCTCCCTTTGGCGCTGCTCGATGAGGCTCCCTTTGGTGCTGCTCGATGAGGCTCCCTTTGGCGCTGCTCGATGAGGCCCTTGATCGTGCGGCACTCCGTGAGGTCATGCCACCTGGTCTGGTGAATCGGGCACCACTTCCCCGGCTCGGGCCCCGCAGGAGCGGGGGCCCTTGCCGGAGTAGGAGCCCTTGCGGGAGCCGGAGCCCTAGGAGGGGCTCGGGTCGGAGCCCTCGCTGGCACATGCCGTCTGTCGGTGGCCGCCCGGCGTGCTTGCCGGCGGTCGGGTTCTTGGGCCGGCTCACGGGCAGGGCCCCAGGCTGTTTCGACGGGGACAACCTCGCACCTCCTTCTCTTCTTCTTTTCCTGCCTGTCAGAGCGGGAAGGACCTGGTTGATCGGCGGTGGGGTGCTCAGGGCGCGGAACGGGCCATGCCCGAGCTTCCGCCGCTTTGGCGCACTTGTCAGCCAGAGCTAAAAGCTCCGCGGTGGTTTCGACCTCATGCGTGCCTAGCTTCTCGAGCATCCGCTCGTCGCGGACGCCTTGCCGGAACGTGACAATGATAGCGTGGGGGGTTATCCGTGGGATGGTATTGCGGACCTGGCTGAAGCGCTGTATAAAGCGCAGCAGCGTCTCCCCCTCCTGCTGCTTGACGGCGTGGAGATCGCACTCCAGGACGGGGCATGTGAATGTGCCCTGAAAATTAGCCACGAACTGGTGGCAAAGATCATCCCAGGAGCCGATGGATCCTGGGGGTAAATTCATAAGCCAAGAGCGGGCAGAGCCCGTCAAGGCGACATGAAAGTGGTTGGCCATCGCCTTCTCACTGCCACCAGCCGCCTGGACAGCGGTGGTATATATCTGGAGGAACTCGACGGGGTCAATGGACCCGTAGTACTTCTCCGGCAGTTCGGGGCAGAACTTGGTGGGCCATTTGACCCGACAGAGCTCACTAGTGAAGGCCCGGCAGCTGGTGCCGTACCCTGCGGCACTGGCAGCGCCCCTGGGCGGCGAACGCCGGCGAGCCGGGGAGTCCCGACGATCATGGGCCGGCAAGAAGGAGGCCTAGTCCTCGGCTTCAGCCTCATGCTGGGTCTCCCGCTGGCGCTCAAGGGTGACGCGCGCGTCTTCCACGGTCCTCCACTCATTGAGGTGTAAGTGGAGGTCCTGAGCTCCGGTTGTTGCCAGGGGGGCAGCGCTCCGCTTGGAGGCCCCCCGGCCAGTGCGACCGCCACCCGATGGTGGGTCGGTCTTAGCTGCGCCGCGGTGTGAGGTAGCGCGGGAACTTTCGGCCAGCACCTGGCGGTGGGCCGTGCTGACTAGGGCGGCTACTTCCTGGAGCCAGCGGCCCTCCGGGGTTTCCCCCGCCGCCTGGATTGGCGGGTGCATGAGGAGAGCCTGCGCCGCAAGCAGCGCGCTCCCAGGACTGGCCTCGCCGAAGGCGAGCCTGCGCCGCAGCGGCGCCCTACACTGTCCAGACGCGGACCTGGTGGCAGGAGTTTCGGCCACCTGCTAGGGGTTGGATGGTGCATCGGCGACGGCGGCGATGGCCCTGCTGGGCCCAGCGCCATGGTCCCCCTGAGAGGGGTACCCCGCGCGTGCAGACCGCTGCTGCTATTGAGAAGCAGCAGCGGTTGGGGCCTCCTGAGCGAGGGGCTCCATTTCCTCACTGGAGCTGGAGTTAGAGCGCCGGAGATGATGGCCACCAGCCATTTTTTTCTGCAGGAGAAAACAAACAAACAAATTCAGGGATGCTTCGCCCCTACTTGGCGCGCTAGCTGTCGGAGGGTTAACTCCTGTCGCAGGGATCCTGAGGGACCCCTTTTTAGAGATTTGGCCGGGGGATGATCCTGAACAAGTTTGCTGGAGAAATAAATAGATATGAATGCGATGGCTGGCGGGGGTGGAATGATCCAATGCAGAAAAGAGTAAATGCACTGGGAGTTTAGACAGGTTCGGGCCGCATGGAGGCGTAACACCCTACTCCTTTATGAATGCTATAAATACCCTGAGAATTTCCCTCAAGGATGTTGCTGGTTACAGGAATGTTTGTCTATCCTAGAGCCTGGGGCTCCTTGTTCTTCGGTCTGTGTGAGCGTATCTTTGCTTGTTCATCTTGTCTCACTTTTCTTCAACTTGTCTTCGATTCGATTCAATCCCATCTTATTCGATTGTCTTTGTTCGTACTACCGGCTGCTTTAAATACCCGCCGGCAGTAGCGTGCCCTGAAGAGAGGGCACGAGTTCCAAGACACCATAAATGGAAAGGGCATCATCATAGCCTCTGTGCGAAGTGACTGGGGGTGGAAAATGCGCCCCGCGCCTGGTCATCCGTCACCATAAATGCACTGGCAATGGGCGCCGTGGAGAGGGCCCACTGGGCAGCCCCAGAGCGGCCCGGCGTGCCCGCCCTTTCTTGTCCTCCTGCCACAGCAGCGCGGCAGACGGAACTCCTCGGCCCTCACGACGTTATCCCGAGACGTGCCAGATGGCACAGGACGGGACCCGTGCATTTAATGTCCCCACGCCCTTCTGCCAGAATGTGGCAGGAACTGACACTGTGCGTGGCGGGAGCAGTTGGAGGCGACAGGCCACGCACGCTCTTAAATGCGGCCTCGGGCCTTTCACTGGCTGACACCTCATCTCTGGACCCCTGTGGGGGCCACCGTCAGGGGGCTTCCTAGGTCGTCTGGGAACCGGGTGCTCGAGGTCACTGTTTACCTCCCCGAGCACTCTCTCCCGAGAATGCCCTTTCTTGGTTCTCGGGGAACCGTGTGCTCGGGGGCCACTGTTCACCTCCCCGAGCACTCTCTCCCGGTCTTGATTGTACGGATCCTTCAAGGAATCGAGTGCTCGGAGGCCGCTGCTCGCAGTCCCGAGCACTCTCTCCCGGAACTCAGTTCTCCTGGTCGTCGGGGGACTTGGGTGCTCAAGGGTCACTGTTCACCTCCCCGAGCACCTTCTTCCCGGTTGCTTAGTCTTCGTAGTTCATCGGGGAACCCGGGTACTCGGGGCCCACTGACTGCGGCCCCGAGCGCCCTCTCCCGGGACTTAGTCTTCTCTACCTCGCGGAGGTGACCCCGTGGGATGGCGCCACGTGGTGGATTGCTGGTCTGGCATCGGGATTCTGGGACCCCCGGTTCATGATTCACCGACACATTGGGTCAATGTAATTTTTGTGATTAATATCAACATAGTGCTGTAGGAACATAGTTTGCTAGTATGCAAGGTTTAATCTCATGAATCAAATGCGATGGACATGTGGTTTCACACACTTCAAAGGGAAAAACATCAAGGTCAAAGAGGAGCTTGGTCATGACTTATATGTTGCCAATGTAGATATCACAAGTGCATGGGTCGGTTGTTGCTTTTTCCTTTGAGTATTCCAAAGTTTATATAACACAAAGAACAAGTGAATATCTTATCTAGCTAGTGACCTTTACTACTAACAAATGGGGATTGTGTTGATGTATGTGTGGACTCGAGGATTGGACACAAGGAGACTTAGGATTGTAACCAGAGAGTATGAATGAACTCCCCCTAGGCTCCAGGTTCACTTGCTTGTTTAGGATCAGTTCATGTTATCAAGGGTATGAACTACTTGGCTGTTACACAGCAGATAGGCTACACTCACCTCTGCTCCTGTCATGAGTTGGCTAATTGACCCCCCTATTGTTTGTGCACTATAACAATGTGATCAGTGAAAGCAACCTAACCACCACGGTTGAATCAAATATACTCCACTGAGATATATCATAGAAAATTCATATATAGGATGAAGCACACATTACATAGACCAAGATAAGTCCAATAATTAAGATAACAAAAGCATCACAGAGTTTACATGGCAAGATCCTATCACACCGGATCCTGTCACACCGGATTTTAACGGACAAAATCAGATGCGGCTTATATGTGCCCAGGATGTTCAATACGCATAAGGATGTCATAGGTGAAGTAACAAAAGCAATACTTTAACTTACAACTGTTCAACTCTTACATAAAGACTTAAACTAAACAACTTTATTACTTAAATGACAGCAAACTAAACGACGGCAATGAGACAAAAGCATCGGTGACCAAGCAACTCCACAGGCACCAACCGGAAGACACGCTCCTAGAACACCAGGTCATCATCTTGGAAATCTTCCATTGAACAGCATATGTATTGTGGGAAATAGCAAGGGTGAGCACATGGAGTACTCAACAAGTGTGGTAAAGTAATGACATGTAGGATTTCAATAAGAATAGGCTAACACATGGTATATTTGCATAAATACAAGTAAAAAAAATAGTAATTTAATTGAAAAGCATTGAACAGTTGTTAAGTGAATGTAGCCCAAATGACCCAACAACTACCAACCGAGGTTAACTACCATAACCATCTAGTACTCCATGTACTATAACCAAAACTATAACCACAACCAACTAATCATTAACATAACCAACTAATCATGTGAGGATCTAAGTATCCCATAACCGCGGGTGTGGCTATTATAACAATTTTACACTCTGTAGAGGTTGTCCAACTTTCCCCAAGAGTAGTGATTTCTATGTTGCCGTGTTCGTGAAATACTTAATACACATCAGTAGTGTACCGCTTCGAGATCACTACGAAGCATGGTTCATCAACTAGGTCATGTTACCCCAACAAATACGAGCTAGGTGTCTAATCAATATGCTAAGCCTTACCCATACCTGTGTCTTAGCTGCTACAGTATTTCTTGGGTTGTCGTTCCATGAACCGGTCCTTATATATGACACTTGGGCAAAGACTATCCAATAGGGAAATAATCAACAAAACCTAACACCCTTGCTTGGAACATATCCACAAGCTCATCACATGAACCACCATTATTAAACCATCTCCTTGCCCAAGTCCTAGGGTTCCATGTTATTATATCAAGTTTAGCATAACACTGTATATGTCCACTGATCCTGTAAATGACACTTCCTAACATCCCGATGACATAGCTGAGCAAATCTACCTGAAAGACACATACATCTACCACTTAGGCTTCAAGGGATGTAAAGGAAAAACTAGGAAAAACCCTAACATAGGTGACTACCCATTAGGTTAATAGATATTGCATGCAATTTGTAAAACCAAACATTTAAAAACATAGGTACAAGATGATCAAGAACACTTCACTTCTCCTTGCTGCTGCTCAGTGTACTCTAGCTCCTGATCTTGATGTTTCTCAAACTGATCCAGGGCATTGTTGTCTAATCATACAATTACTGACAAAGTACACAAAAAATACACTAAGAACAAGTTACACTAGAAAGATAGAGCTCTGAAAAACAAATCCAACAATGCAAGAATCACCGAAAAAGGAGCTAGAACAATAAAGTTACGTTAAAAACAAGTTTAACATTAATTCTGAAAAAGAAAATGAACTATTTTGAATAAAATAGAAAGAATAGGTGCCTTTTTGTAAAAATAGAGGGACCATTTTGTAATTATAGAAAAGTTTAGGGAGTACAATGCAAAAAGACAAGGGCTTTTAGGTAAAAACAAAAAAATCAAGGGCCTAAGTGCAAAATTACTAATTACTAGAATTACTGGAATTATTTTTATACTAAAAAAACCTTTAATTATTGCACAAGCGTTGACTGTGCTACGGACTAGGCGTGACTGGATGACATGTCAGCAAAACTGATGACATGGCAGCTGAGGTGGCTTGATGGTGTGGCAAGGCTGCTAACTATGTTTAGGCATGACACGTGTCGGCTTCTAACTAGCTACTGAAGTAGTACCTACTAGATCTAATCGTGACTGCATGCTTTAGATCTAACAACTCAGAGGTGTTGGTGGCGAAAGGGACGGCGACAGACACGGCGTGGCGGCGACCTTGCTGGACTCTCACCGGGATCGGGTTCCAGCGGGCTAGGCACTTCGGCGAGCAACGTATCACATGGAGGGGAGCTCGAGGAACTCACCTAAGGTGTCTATAGGGGCGGTGGAGCACCGGAGTGGCTTGGCGTCGAGCGGCAATGGCTTCGGGTGTCAGAGCTACGGCGCGAGGGATCTCTGATGTCAAAAACAAATCACGAGTTGGGGAAAAGGGTCGACATGTTCTGGGGAGGGTGTAGGGGTGATTATTTATAGGACGAGAGGCTCCAGGAGGCCAAGAGAGGTGCAGCTAGGGTTTAGGACAGCGGTGGCTCAAAATCTAGTTGAAATCCCCATTTAAACTCAAATTCATTGGAGATAAGGCTGGAAAGAGATAGAGGGGTTCACAGGACGAGCTTCTAGATGATTTCCCCTCCGATTTGGGCATGGATTTGGCAGGATTTAACGACCAGCATGATTTAAGCTTGAGTCAGAATCTGATTTGGGGTAGAAGATGACTCCGACAGTGGGACCCGTATGTCAGTGGCTTAGAGAAAAGGCGGAAAGGTGAAGGGCACGTTTGGTTGTGGACTGCGACGCTGGCTGGCTCGGCTGCGGTGCTCACACTGGCTAGGCTGAGGCTGAGGCCCAAGCGCAGAGGAGGGGAGGGAAGGGAGGAGTAGGCTGGTTCGACTGGCCCCGAAGGAGAGGGATGGGCCAGATAGAGTTTAGGCTGTTCCTTTTTATTTCTTTCAATTTTCTATTTCTTTTCCTAACTAAAGAAAAATAACTCCAAATAAAAGCCAACAAATAAAATCCAAATAAAACAAATAAAACACTAAATGCCTATTCTCGGCATGAATGCAAGTCAATCAAAATATAACCTATGTCAAATTTATTTTATTTTATAAAATAGGTTTTAACCTATTCTATTTGTTCAAACCCTAATTAAATTATAGAACATTTTAGGAATTTGGTAAATTTCAAAACCAGGGTGCTACAAACCTACCCCCCTAGGAATAATCTCACCCTCGAGATTTGGATAGATCAGAGAAGAGATGGGAAAACTCCATCTGTAGATCTTCTTCTCTTTCCCATGTCGCTTCATCCTCTGAGTGATGACTACATTGCACTTTGCATATTGATACTACTTTGGTTCTAGTTACTCTTTTTGATCTTTTAATGATCTTCATCGGATACTCTGTATAGGAGAGATCTTCTTGAACATCCAATTCTTCCATTGGTAATTGTTCTTCGTGCACTCGGAGGCACTTCTTCAACTGAGAAACATGAAAGACATCATGCACATCTGACAGTTGAAGCGATAACTCCAACTGATAAGCTACTTCTCCTCTTTTATTTAGTATCTTGAAAGATCCAATGAATCTTGGTGATAACTTTCCCTTGACCTTGAATCTTCGAAGACCTTTGATATGTGGAACTTTGAGATGGACATAATCTCCAACTTCAAAAGTCAATTCTCTATGTCTGTTATCAGCATAACTTTTCTGTCTCAACTGAGCAATCCTTAGATTCTCCTGAATTATCTAGACTTTCTCCGATCTCATTCCAGAATAGAGGTGTTCTACACTTCCTTCCGTACAATTCTTCAAACAGAGAAATTTGAAGACTTGCCTAATAATTGTTGTTGTATGAGAACTCTGCATACGGTGAACTCTTATCCCAACTTTTACCATACTTCAGAGCATAAGCGGAACTGAAATTCAGCTTCGTATCCATAGACTCATGTAGCTTCCGCCAAAACTTGGAAGTAAACTAAGTTCCTCTATCCGAGACAATCTTCTTCGGCACTCCGTGCAAACACACTATTCTTGACATATACAACTCTGCTAGTCTAGCTCCCCTATACGTAGTCTTAACCAGGATGAAGTGAAATACTTTCATCAATCGATCCACTATAACCCATATCGAATCGTATCCTCCTTGTGTACGGGGTAATCCAAAAATGAAATCCATACCGATTTCATCACATTTCCATTCAGGTACTTCCAAAGGTTGTAGCAATCCTGTTGGTCTCTAATGTTCTGTTTTGACCTTTTGGCAGGGATCACACAGAGCTACATACTCTGCAATATCTCTCTTCATTCCATACCACCAATAGCGATCCTTGAGATCCTCATACATCTTTGTACTTCTAGGGTGAATGGAATACATTGAATCATGATCTTCTCTCAAAATCAGTTCTTTAATGTCCTTCTGATTAGTCACAAACAACAAGGTGCCTTGACCGTCTTCTGTAAAGCCTGGTGCTTTATCATCCTTGATTAACTACCTATTTTCCTTAAGTTTCTCATCCTCAAGTTGACCCTTGCAAATATCTTGTTCTAACGTGCAATCAACTTCCATGGTGGTTGCCTCTATATCTGCCGCAAATACAAGATTAAGCTTCTCAAACTCTTCCCATAACTCAGATTGACTATCTCGAACCATCATCGAGTTACAATAACTCTTTCGACTCAAAGCATCAGCTACTACATTAGCTTTTCCCACGTGATAATGGGTTCCCACATCATAATCCTTGATTAACTCTAGCCATCAGCGCTGACATAGGTTTAGATCCAGTTGAGTGAATATATACTTCAAACTCTTATGATATGTATATATCTCACACTGTTTCCCAATGATATAGTGTCTCCAAATCTTCAATGCATGAACCACGACTGCTAACTCTAAATCATGAGTAGGATAATGTTCCTCATGATTTCTTAACTACCTTGATGCATAGGCCACAACTTGACCTTCTTGCATGAGAACACATCCAAGTCCTTGTCGAGAAGCATCACAGTAGATATTGAAGTTCTTGTTGATGTTTGGCAGAACTAGCACTAGGACTGTAGCCAATCTCTTCTTCAACTGTTTAAAACTTTCTTGACATATCGGGCTCCATTTGAAAACCGTGTTTCTCTATAGCAATGAGGTGAGAGGTTGAGCTATCTTTGAGAATCCTTCTATGAAGCGACTATAATATCCTACTAAACTAAGAAAACTCTGGATCTCTGACACATTTGTAGACGGTAACCAATTCAACACATCCTTCACCTTGCTTGGATGTACTACTACACCACTAGCTGTTATGATATGGCCAAGTAAAGTGACTTGATCTAATCAAAAAGCACACTTGTTAAGCTTGGCATACATCTCATGTTCTCTGAGAGTCTGCAACACTGTTCTCAAATGCTCTTCATGTTTTCCTTCACTCTTGGAAAAAAACCAAAATATCATGAATGAACACCACCATAAACTTATCCAAGTAATCCATAAACACCTTGTTCATAAGATTCATGAAGTAGGCTGGTGCATTGGTCAAATCAAAAGACATGACAATATCCATATCGAGTACTGAAGGTGGTCTTGGGTACATCTTATGATCGTATCTTCAACTGATAAAATCCAGACCTTAGATCAATCTTGGAGCACACATGTGCTCCTCTCATCTAATCAAACAAATCCTTAATCTGGGGTAATGAATACTTATTCTTAATGGTCACATCATTGAGTGCTCTATAATCTACACACATTCTTCGAGTATCATCCTTCTTAGCCATAAAAAGAACTAGGGCTCCCCAAGGTGACGTACTTGGTCTAATAAAATCTTTACCTAACTGCTCTTGAATTTGCTTCTTTAACTTAGCTAGGTCATTAGCAGACATTCTATATGGCCTTCTAGCTCTGAGGCTGTACCGAGTACCAATTCAATAACAAACTCAATATATCGATTTGGTGGCGTACCTGGCAATTCATCGGGGAAGATATCGGGAAACTCACAAACCACTCTGATCTGATCAATGGGTGTATCTTCAAGTAAATTAAGAGAACATTCTTCTACTGCTGGAATAGTAGCTACGAACTCATCTTTAGTTTTATCTCCATTGGTCAAGTGGACTGCTCTTCTAGCACACTCTATTATTCCATCAAACTTAGCTAACTAATCCATTCTAAGGATGGCATCTATGCCCTTAGATTCCAAGACTATAAGATTTACTGGAAAGTCTACCCCCCCCCCTCCTATTTTGAGACTCATTCTGTGACACATATATATTGTGCTTTCAGATCTCCTCCGGGGGAGCTAATAAGCATAGGTTGTTTCATCATGACCATAGGCAAATCATGTTTTGCAACATATTGAGTAGTTATGAAGGAATGTGAAGCTCTGGAATCAAATAAAATCGATGTGGGCTGAGATTGACAAGGAACATATCGTACACCACATCCTGACCATCTTGAGCTTCTTTTGCTATGACATGGTTGACCTTCCATTGGACAAAGTTCTACTGTCTACAGTTGTTCTGAACAGGGGTCTGATTTCCATTACGTGCTTAGGGTTGGAACTGAGTAGGCTTCGAGGTGTAGGTGTTGGCCTGATTTAGTTTCTTCTTAGGACATCGATTCACATAGTATCCTAGCTCTCTACAATAGAAACATCCTTTGCCTAAGGCTGGAGTGGTTAGGTTGTTCTTGACTTGAGGAGTGGTTGGTGGGGTTGAACGAGGTGTCTGATAATTGGAGCGCTGAACAAGTGTTTGGGTTTGGATCATGTACTGATTGTTGGAGCGAAACATAGGGCCTTGTCGAGGAGATTGAGTTGCCACGTGGGGACATGTGTTGCTTCTTTGTCCTTGAAATGAAATCCTCCCTTTTTTTCTCATCCAGCAGATGGTGCTTGTGTTCAACCACTAAAGCTTTGTTCATCATGGCTTGGAAATTGGCAAACTCATGAAGAAGTAGGGCATATTCTATAGCATCATTCAGACCTTTGAGAAAATGTTCCTGCTTCTTCTCATCTGTGTCCACTTTGCCTAGTGCATACCTAGACAGCTGAGTAGACTTTTTCACGTACTCCCTTATCCTTGCTTCAAGCTCATAAATTATTTCTTCTTCATACGAACATCTCCTAATGATACATGGTGAGTGCGGAAACTGGTTTTAAACTCCATCGAAATGATAGATGATGGTTTATTAGATGCGATACAATATGCTTTCCACTAGTCCAAAGCTTGACTAGAAAGTTGGTGCGAAGCATAGAGAACCATCTCTCTATCAGTGCACTATGCACTTGTAGCTTCCTTTCTATGTCTTTTAACCAATCATCTGCATCCATAGGGTCCACTACATGACTGAAAACTGGGGGTTGAGTTCTCTTGAATTCTCCAGGTCTTGATGGTTGGTGGGGTTGAGGAGAATGAATTAGTTGTTGCTGCTGTATCTGCACCATGGTTTGAGCTAAAGCTTACAAGATCTAAGTCTTCATAGCCATCTGTCGTTCTAGGGTCATTGGAGGAGGCAGGGGTGGATTCTGGTTGTTGTTGTCCTCCTCATTGGTACTAGTGCCCCTTCTTGTAATAACCATCTTGTTGGGGTTGAAAAGATAGGAGTAGATAAGCGAGACTGGAAAGGATTTAACTAAGGAAACCCAACTATATTATATTATATAGATATTAAAGATGCATTTATGGACAAGGTGCCAAAGTATTCCACCGCTCACATCGACACTCAAACAAAAGATCTAAATCACACACTTAGCACCATAACAATTCTCACACTATCATTATTATTCTTAACGCTTACATCGACGCTCAACCTAGACAGACGATTCTACTAAAAGACTCTACTACTGGGACTCCTCTCTAGTACGAGATCCTGAGAAGGAATCGATTGATCCTTCTTCTTCTATGGCAGGGGCATTGAGGTAGATTCTCTTGCATAGTGGTGAGTTGATAGACAAGGCTTCTTCTTCAGCTTCTTCAGGTTCTTCCTGGCTGAAACGATGCTCATCCATGAGAAGTGAAGTGACAAAAGTGAGGTGTTGACGAACATCTCTCAATTCTCATAGGGTGCAGTCCGGCTCATCCTCCAAGGCCATAGTGAGTGCCACTTGCTCGCATAGCTTGGGGCTTTCTCCAAATGGGCGCTTCATGAATGGTTCATCACTTCCACGAGTTCTCTGGGCATAGTATGCATAAGGAGAGTCGACCATCTTGCTGTTGTATTGATCTCGAACACGGGAGATGGTTTGACGTGCTGCATCTCAAACGCCAGCGGTGAAGGTTGCTCTTGGGGACATTGCTGAGTGAATGCCCACAACTCGACGAACATCCAGACCTTCATCTTGGCTTCTCTCGTAGTCATAGATAGTGACTTTGACCTTCCATACTACATATCCTTAGTATTGCTTCTTAACTCCCCTGTAGACTGGCTTCTGCGTATGTCCAAGTCCAAAAAGTATTCCTCACAATAAGCGAGGAAGGTGTCCAGCGCGAAGACCATCACTCTCATAGACGTTGGGAACGGGATCCATATTGCAGAAAGTGGGATCATCAATCTCCTTTTTGGTTGGAACATGTTAAAGAAAAGGTGAATGACCTCCAGTTGACTTGCGAGTAGTGAGCAGTTGGCGAACCATCTATAAAGTAGAAGATAGGATATAAGAACTAGTCTTAAAAATAGCAAGAGGCAAGTAAGATAACTAAGGAAAAGCTTCTATAGGTTCAAACGGACTAGGGAGAACCTTAGAGACGACCATTCTATCTAGGCTTGTTGTCCAACAGTTAGTATGGCTCTGATACCACCTCTGTCACACCCAGTTTAAACGAACAAAATCAAATGCAGCTTATGTATGCCCAGGATGTTAAACCCACATAAAGACGTCACAAGTGAAGTAGAAAAAGCAATACTTTAACTTATAACCGTTCAACTCTTACATAAAGACTTAAACTAAACAACTTTATTACTTAAACGATAGCAAACTAAACGATAGCAACAGGATGAAAGCATCGATGACTAAGCAACTCCACAGGCACCAACCGGAATACACGCTCCTAGAACACCAGGTAGCCGTCTTGGAAATCTTCGAAGTCTTCCACTATGGTATATTTGCATAAATACGAGTAAAGAAACAGTAATGTAATTGAAAAAGATTGAACAACTGTTAAGTGAATGTAACTCAAACGATCTAACAACTATCAACCGAGGTTAACCACCAAGTACTCCCTGTACTATAACCAAAACCATAACCACAACTAACTAATCATAACCATAACAACATAATCGTGCGAGGATCCAAGTCTCCCATAACCGTGGGTGCGGCTATTATAACAGCTTTACACTATGTAGAGGTTGTCCAACTTTCCCCATAAATCATGATTTCCATATTGCTGTGTTCATGAAACACTTAACATACACCAGTGATGTGCCGCTAGGAGATCACTACGAAGCATGGTCCATCAATTAGGCCCTGGTACCCCAACAAATAAGAGCTAGGTGCCTAATCAATATGCTAAGCCTTACCCATATCAGTCTCGTGGTTGGTACAGTATTTCTCGGGTTGTTGCTCCACAAATCGGTCCTTATATGTGACGTTTGGGCAAAAACTATCCAACAGGGATAACTAACAAAATCTAACACCCTTGCTTGGGACGTATCCACAAGCCCACCATATGAACCACCATTATCAAACCATCTCCTTGCCTAAGTCCTAGGGTTCCATGTTACTATAGCAAGTTTATCATAAACACTGCATATGTCCACTGATCCTGTAAATGACACTTCCCAAAATCCCGACAGCATGTGATGCGCGTTTTCCTGATCTTCCGAAGGTAATATGATAAGTCGATTAGTGGAGTTTCGACGTTGATGATCCAAAAGCTCCAATCAAAACAGATTAAGAACCCTCGCAACCACTACACCACTACAAGAATTTAGTAGTAATCCATCTAAGGAAACATGAACAGCAAGGAACGAGTTCACTTGGTGGTCTAATTATCGTGCACGTGCTGTTGTAATTGGACCTTGTATGATTTGAGGATTATTAGTGGTATCGATCGAATCCGAAGGAGCCATGGGTTCATCAGCATGGCTGAGCAAATCCACCCACGAGACTTATACATCTACCACTTAGGCTTCAAGGGATGTAAAGGAAAGACTAGGGCAAAGCCTAACATAGGTGACTACCCATTAGGTTAATAGACAATACATGTAATTTGTAAAATAAAATATTTAAAAACATAGGTACAAAATGATCAAGGATACTTGCCTTCTCCTTGCTGCTGCTCAGTGTACTCTAGCTCCTGATCTTAACATTCCTTAAATTGATCCAGGGTGTTGTTATCTAATCACACAATTACCGACAAAACACATAAACAAAGTACACTAATAAAAAGTTACACTAGAAAGATAAAGCTTTGAAAAACGAATCTAACGACACAAGAATCATCGAAAAAGGAGCTAAAATGACAAAGTTGCGCTAAAAACAAGTTTAGGGTTAATTCTGAAAAAAGGACCTATTGTGAATAAAATAGAAAGAATATGTGCCTTTTGTAAAAATAGAGGGACCATTTTGTAATTATAGAAAAGTTTTGGAACTACAATGCAAAAAGACATGGGCTTTTAGGTAAAAACAGAAATTTTAGGGGTCCATTTGCAAAATTACAAATTATCATAATTACTGGAATTGTTTTTATACTAAAAACCTTTAATTATTGTGCAAACGTTGACTGGGCTGTGGACTAGGCATGATTGGGCTGGTATGTCAGCAAAACAGATGACGTGGTGGCTGCAGTGGCTTGATGGTGTGGCAAGGCTACTGACTATGTTTAGGCTTGACACATGTCGACTTATAACTAGCTGTTGAAGGGGTATCTATTGGATCTTGTGACTGTATGCTTTAGATCTAACGGCTCAGAGGTGTTGATGGCGAAAGGGGCGGTGACAGACACTGCACGGTGGCGACCTCGCTGGACTCTTGCTGGGATCGGGTTCCGACAGGCTAGGCACTCTAGCGAGTGGCAGATCACGTAGAGGGGAGCTCGAGGAACTCACCTAGGGTGTCTGTAGGGGCGGTGGAGCACCGGAGTGGCTTGGCGTTAAGCGGCAGTGGCTTCGGGTGTCAGAGCTATGAAACGAGGGCTATTCGACATCAAAAAAGAGTCAACAAGTTGGGGAAAAGGGTCAACAGGTTCTAGGGAGGGCGTAGGGGTGACTATTTATATGTAGGGAGGCTCGAGGAGGTTGGGAGAGATGCAGCTTGGGTTTAGGTGGCGGCAGCTCAAATTAGAGTCGAAATCCTAGTTTAAACTTGGATTCGTTGGAGATACGGTTGGAAAGAGATAAAGGGGGTCACAGGACATGCTTCTAGATGATTTTCCCCTCCGATTTGGGCGCGGATTTGACAGTCAACGCAATTTGAGGTCGAGTCAAAATCCGACTCAGGGTAGAAGACGACTCTGATGGTGGGATCCATGGGTCAGCGGCTCAGAGCATAGGCGGAAAGGCGGAGGGCGCTTTCGGCTGTGGACTACAACGCTAGTTGGCTCGAGCGTGGCACTGGCTCGCTCGGCTATGGCACTCGAGCTAGCTGGGCCGAGGATGAGGCCTATGCAAAGAGGAGGGGAGGGAAGGGAGGAGTGGGCCGGTTCAGCTTGGCCAAAAGGAGAGGGATGGGCCGAGTAGAGTTCAGGCTTTTCCTTTTTATTTCCTTCCCTTTTCTATTTCTTTTCCCAACTAAAGCAAAACAACTCCAAATAAAAGCCAACAAATAAATACAAACAAAAACAAATAAAACCCTAAATGTCTATTCTCAGCATGAATGCATTTCAATCAAAATATAACCTATGTCAAACTGATTTTAGTTTAGAAAATAGGTTTTAGCCTATTCTATTTGTTCAAACCCTAATTAAATTCTAGAACATTTTTGGAAATTGTAAAATTTGAAAACCAGGGTGTTACAGATCCCTGAAAACTTGAGGGAATAATAGAGGTTTACTTTATAACATAGAGGACATACATTGTGGGAAACATATAAGGAGTGCCTCTACAATCTACTGGAAAAAGATGGCACACCATGGGTGAAGAACTCAACCTTGCCGGTCGGCAAGGATGGCTTGCTAGCTGGCAACCCGGCCAAATTCACTGGATCACCGCAATTTTTGTTCATGGTGAAGCTCTCTGTTGTCTCACCTTAATTCCGCCACAACCTTAGCCGAAAGCTCTTCCCCCTTTGCATGGGAATATGTTCTCTATTTATTGGTGTCCCAGGGGGGGTCTATCCTCAGTGGTGAAGAAACTTCCTCGAATCTTAACTTGCACTCTAAGGAATCCTTCCCATATATTGCGTTGTGCAGATCTTCCTTCAGGATGAAGGTTTACCTGAATTAGGCCTCTTGGGACCTATTGTTGGCAGTAAGATGTTGCTGACCAACAAAGGAGGTTCATGGGCCTAGCAAGGTCCAGGTTCTTCTGGCCATCTCTTGATCATATTATCTTCCACTTTTTTATGCTCATTTTTTATGGTTCCTTCACGACTTCTTCAAGTGTGTCATTTTGCTCATATTTCCTGTCATTCATCACAATCATGCAAAACACACAACATAGTCCAAAATGGGGTTAATGTTGGGTGCCAAGTGGCATAAATGATCATATATAATTAATATATTCACTAAATAGATAGCTAATATTGGTGCATAACCTGGGCCCAAAGAGCTCCGTGAAGATATAAGGTTGTATTGTTCATAACAAGTGATCATGTTGTTCAAAGTATGACTTATGTAGATTAGTTTGTTTTTTTGGTCGTGCTACAAAGTGGGGGTTTGATTTAGTACATTTATCTAGTATCTTTAGGCTAGTTACCTAGTAGGTGATGCAAAATAGGGCTAGCTGGCCCTAATAGACCATAGGAATAACTTAAGCCGAAGTAAATAGATGAATGAATTGAACTTGTACTATGATTTTAAATTTTATTATATTGGTTTGAGCTCAATATTTTAATGGATATATGTAGACGTCTTCACAAATTTCCATAGAATCCAAGATCATCAAAATCAGAGTTCGAAGCGAAAAGGTATGGCCAAAATACGATTATAGTTTCTGGGGCACCATACGATGCCAAAAGAAGATGTGTAGAGCTCATCATAATCATCACCATTGGCCTCCTCTTGGTCGATGGAGACATCGGAGTTGGGCTCCTCCAAGGAGACCTCCATGGCCTCCTCCTTCTCCTCCTCTGAAGACTAGTTGAAGGGCCAACTAATTGGCAACAATGGCGGCGTGGCCATAGAGGTGTGGTGGAGCTATGAAAGAGGGAGTGGCGATGATCAAAACTACTGGGGGAAGAGGAAGCGGCAGCCAAGATTGGGGTTTTTTGTGACAATGGGGGTGGGAATGGGGTTTCTTAGGAGAGAGAGCCAGCCGATGTGGATTTCTTGGGAGAGAGATACAAAGGGAGGGACATGAATAGCATTTATTTCTCATGGATGGGAAGCAAAATCGCGAGAGATAAATCTGGCTCCTCGTATCCACCACGACTCTAGAGAATTGCGTCCAAAATTGATAACTCTCATGAGTTCAAATTGGAAGCGCGGAAGATATTTACTATATCTCACGGTTCCAACCATATAGCTTGTTTCACCTAGCTATCAACTAGGCCTATGGAAGATCACTTTTTTCACACGGTTCCAAAGAACCTGTGTGGCACAATGAGTATCATATGGGTTTTTCTGTAGTAGTATATATTTTTAGGTGAAATTAGGTGGATACCATCGTAAAAGTGTTCATATTGGAAAATACCATCGGCTGTGAGGATGACATGTGGGCCTATCTACAGTTATTACATTTTATCATTGTTCCAGAGGCTTTCTAAAACTATTATCATTACTCCGAAAAAGGGCATTATTTATTGAAGAACAAAACAAATAATAAAATAAAATGTTAAGCTTCTGCAATCTTTAGTGTCAGCTTCAAAGACAAAGAAGTGTTTCCTGAAGATGATTCCATATCCAATTTCTGAGGCCACAAGATTTTGACATATCAAGCAGCATGATAGTTTCTGTACAATTGCTGTCTATATAAGGGCAAAGTAAATGAAGCAACTGAAGCGAAAATTTGATTGAGGAACAAGACAAAAAGATGTTAAGATTGTGCATTCTTTAGTACCAGATTTACAGATAAAGAGGTTTTTCCTGAAGGTGATCTATTTTACATCCAATTTCTGAGGCCATTAGGTTTTGACATATCAATCAACATGATTATTTCTGTGTATTTGTTGTCTGTATAAGGGCAAGGTAAATGTAGAAAGTGAAGTGAAAAAGAAGGCTTGGAGTGCACATGTTCAACCTAACAATATGATGTGCATATAATCTTGTCTTCATAGCAGTGCTATTGATTGATAGGCTTGTAACTTTTTAATTTCAATGATAAATGCAAGATGAAGTAATCTCGCTAGGGGTGGGCGTGGAGCGATCCGTAGATTCACGCTAGTCAAAATAACTAGTAGTTAATTAAGTTGAACTAGAGTAGATCTATGAATATTCACATATCGCTCCATGCACGTCCTTAAATCTGGCGAACCTTTCAATGTGTTTGGTTGGTGTCTTGGTGATGTGCAAGCAAGAGGTACCATAAGCTAGCTATTACCCCAAACTACACAATTAGCCAATGGGACCTAACATTATGAATGATGATAGAATTGGTTTTTTTGTAAGATGCACCCTGCTGGGCCTGTAGAACAATAGCAATGTAATAGATGGGACCATAAACAATTGAAGTTCATTGTGTTTTTAGATTCTTGGCTATTCCTATTCTCATTTTTAATTTGTTCTTTTTTGTCTGTATTGCTTGTGGATATGTGCACACTATGTTTACTGTCTCCCTGAAGTTAGCAATGCTTCATCGTATGGAATTGGGTATCAAATAGAAGTGTGCTTTTCTCCAGTTTCTTACCTCCGTCATTTGTAGAAGATAAAGACTGATGTACTTTTGCCTCTGTTACTGAAGAAGGGTTCCTACGAAGGCAATTAAAATCAATACGGAACCATATGGGAGACCCTATTTAATGGCCATTACAAGCTTAGGGCTAGTACAGTGGATGGCAAAAGTAACAGAACAGCAACGAAAGCTTTTCTCACAACCTGAATCTCCTTGTTCCCATTTTTAATATTTTTTCTTTGAAACCTTTTGAGGTCTTCTGGCAGTGGATGGCTGGATGCACTGGACAGCTACCCTGCTTATGAATTTACTCCTCAAGAGTATTTCGACCTCCTTATATATATATGATATAGAGAGAACATGTTGCCAATTTCGGACAAACTGATTTCCATAATAATTTTCTGTTAAAAAATTGATTTGTTCTATCACATGTTAACATGGCGGTCAAATATTATTGTTTTCTGACCTAGAAACTTCCTTAATACTTGGCTTCATTGAAAAGAGGGCAAAATAACCACAAGAAAAAACCTCAAATACCTTCCCTGATATGCAAATAATGGAGAGATGGAGTGAAAGATTCAGATTATTTTCTTGTTAACATTGCTCAACTCTTGTTATAGGAGAGTAAAATTAGTTTATATCTCAAGGATTATTTGAGATCTAAGTCATCATGTACTCTATATAAACAGTTTATGAGCCTCAGTACAAATCATCCATTGTAGTATATTCATCCTCTTACATGGTATCAAACCGACACCGTTCCTGAGCCGCCGCATCCACAGCTTCTGCCGCACCACCCATGGTAAATGATCCGCTATCCATGATCTCTCCCAGGGGCTGCACAATCTGTAGATTAGTGTTGTGTTGCTGGTCCATAGATTGGAAACCACTTAGAGCTTTTCCCTAGTCATCTTCAGATGAGGCTTTCTTTACCTTTTTCGATCATAAATCGGATTGCGTCGCCCTGCCAACCAATCGATGTTCCTCACCTCTGGACTTTATTGCCTTTGCTTTGACCTCTCGGGTGCCTCCTCTCTTGTAATGGTGTCGCAACTAGACGCGGCACAGTCGTCCACATGCCCCCTCCTATGTGGCCTTTCGAGCGACCTATCTACATGTCGTCATCTTGCTGGATCATTGCCGTTGTCCCATCATCCACGAGCACGAGTGGTCACGCCATCATCATAGGTGTCGCTGCCTCTCCAATCAATGACTCTACCCTCATATTGCTTGTCCTCATCACCATGCCAGTTATCACTCTAGCTTAGCGCCTTCCCTTGACACCTCCAGGCTATCACCACATCCCAATCGAGGCCGCCGCCACCCTAGTCGAGGTCCTCGGGCAGATCAACCTGACTTTGTGCACGAGTGTGCTCATGTTGGTGCTTTGGACCTACACTGTAACACCCCACTGAAGGGATCGGTGACGTCCTAAGAGGAGGATAAATTAAGACACTTAAAACTATTTCAGCTCCAAACAACACAAGATAAACCTATATCAATTTCTATCTAAATATGATCTAGGTTTATCTAGTGTGTCTACTCTACCGATCAAAATACTTGAAACCTATCTAAGAAGGTAAATTGCAAGTAAGTAAATGCGAAAACGTAAATAAGGTAGAGAGAGCAAACTCAGCACAAGGATTTTTTCCCGTAGTATGCACCCCTAGTCCACGTTGGAGCTCCACAAACGATATGCTCCCGGTCGGCACCCGGACACGGCCTTGAGCCACCGAGTCACAAAGACAAGGCCTCCATCCGGATGAGCCACCAAGCCACCAAGGTAAGCTCTCACCACTAGCCTCTCTTCTGGTTCCTCACCGCTGTGATTACTTCGAAGCTTGAGCCACAAAGGCAAGGGTCTCCACATTCCCGCACAATCGCCTTGCTGCAACTTCACACCAAGTCGGATAGTCAACAAGCTTGCCGGCGAGTCACCAAAACTCCAAGGTGCCAGCGTACCAAGAGGTACACTGTTGGATCACTCCTTGATCCACTCTCTAGGCAGTAATCACCTAGAAACTCACTCTCTAGGCTTATAAGCACTAATCACTAACTAATCTTGTGCATGATCGCATTGGATGATCACTTTAAGCACTTTGGTGGCTTGGATGTCTTCTCAAGTGTATATGAACTTCTCTGAACTCTAGCACCCTCAAATAACTGAGTGGAGGGGTATTTATAATCTCAAACTCGCGCACTAGCCATTAACCCAACGACTCTAAAAAGCTGTTAATACCAGATAATCTGGTGAGAACAGTACTACTAACACCAGATCATCCAGTGAGTATACTCTCACAAACTAGCCTTTAGAACCCCACTCAAGCCTCTGTGAACATCAGATGCTCCGGTGTATACTGCATCTTTATCACCGGACTTTCCGGTGAGTATACCTTAGTCATCCGGGCCAACATCTTCTCTGTGTAAATTGCTCCGGTGTATTCTCCGGTGCACATCACTTT
Source organism: Phragmites australis (assembly GCF_958298935.1). NCBI lineage: Eukaryota > Viridiplantae > Streptophyta > Magnoliopsida > Poales > Poaceae > Phragmites > Phragmites australis. The sequence continues at coordinate 6,198,370 of NC_084931.1, forward strand.
ATCACTGGATCATCCAGTGTGTTATCTTCAGCCAGCCAAGCCAATGCAACCCTCTCTGGAAAATATACTCCGGTGTACAAATCTTCAGAGCACCGGACCTTTCGGTGAGGTCACTACATTCTCCCCTTTGTCAACAATGTTCCGATGCATTCCTCCGGTGAGTTCAAATCAATCACCGGACTATCCGACGGGGTCTTCTTCTTCTTCGTCTTTGCACTGTTCATTGTCCGGTGTATTGTCCAGTGCACTTCTCTTCATCACCGGACCTTCCGGCGTGTTGACCTTCGATCTTCAATAGCTGCAACCTTCTCTAGTGGAAATGCTCCGATGTCTATCCTCCTCTAAGCACTGGATCATCCGGTGAGGTCAAATACCTCTAGACACAATATACCAGTGTGTTCATCCATGTGAACACTGGGTCATCCGGCGAAGTCATTTCTCCTAGGACTTTTTCCAATTCAACCAAACTTTGTTCCGGCTTCGGTGGCTTCTTCATGTATTGCATCCATGAGACCTACTAACATATATTCTTGATAAACATATTAGTCTCATTGACTATATTATCATTAATCACTAAAATCACAATCATGGCCTAATAGGGCTATTTTTGCTACAATCTTACCCTTTTGATGATTGATGACAACACAACCAAAGCAAGTGGCAAATAATAAATGATTCCAAATGTAAATATCATAAATGATCATAAAATCTTACCACATTGCTTGGATGCATGTTCTTACCACTTAGTCCCCTTTGTTGTGGCTCCCCCTTTCTCCATTGCCACTTTCTCTCTTGATTTGACCTAAGCAAGAGCTTATCCCCCTTTGTTAACCTTCATGTATCTTGCACTTGCTACAATCTCCCCTCATTGTTCATCTTGTATTTCTTACTTTGGTCATCAAACTTCTTTTCCTTTGTCAATAATCATCCAAAAAGGACTATATGCATATGTTGAACTTGAAGAGAAAAATATTAGAGCACATGGGAGAGAGCTTCACAAATCATGATCCAATTAAAAACTATACTAATTGTAATGATATCAATTGTAGGAATCTCACTATAAAAGAATGATACCAATTGAAAGTTGTGAAAGCACATGGATCATAATTCATGAAACTCACATAATATAGTCTAAACTCCCCCTATATGTGTGCATACATATGATGAGAAAGAAACATATGCACAACTAGACAATATGTCAAGATAGGAAGTTTAAGCTATATTATGCATGGAGGTAGCTTAAATGAATAAAGATTTGACAATGATACCAATTGAAGCATTTAAGCATTGCATACCTCTAGGGACATGTTGATTGCTAAATGAGACTACAAGAGATATAACTTGCAACACATATTAGTCTCGAAATCATAACCTATACGATATACTCTTCCTAAATGTGTGCATACAAGTGCTGAATACTTATGAAATATATACACTTGTTATTGATAACAATGGGAACTTATCTTATTGATTGGATCATGGCACATAAAAGATATCAAATGTAAAACTAGTGCCATAGAAGAAACATACCACTAATAAACCATGTAGGTTGCTCTTGGCTAAGAAAGAAATACAAGCAACATACCATATGAAAACCTACACTAGGCATTGCAATAAATTAAAATAAGCACATGCGATCCTAGATAAGGCAATTGAGCTAGAAGCAAAACAAAATTAATGAATAAGAATCTAGCTACACTTACCTCTTTTACTTTTGGATGGGGATTTGGATATGTGACGATCATAATCTTCATCAATGCGTCTATCTTGTACACTTGGCTTCTTTACTTGAATCTTCACTTCATCTTGTAAGCCAAGCCTCCAAATCCCCATAGCCGTCTCGAGCTTCAAGTTCTCTTTGGAACCCAAACCGATTGGGGCCCCTTCATGTCGGTGATGACTTCTTTTGGCACCCAAATGGGTTGGTTCCACCTCCGATCCTTCTTCCCAACCATGTGTGCAACCACCTTGCTATTTTTCTTCTTCTTGATCTTGTAATGGTTGCTCTTTATCTTGTTCTTGTAGTTGAGCTTGGTGTAGAGGTTGAAGATCTTGTTGGAGAGATTTGCCATCTTCTTCTTCTCCTTGGTCTCCTTCTTCACTTGTTTGTATTGGAAGGACTTGTGGCCTTCTTGATGGTATTTAAAGCATATCATGGTTGACCCCCTCCGCAAGCTTCTTCACCATGAAAGCACCGTTATCTTAAGGAGGTTGGACATGTCCTTTGCCCTTCAATCTCGTCAAGTTCTCCTTGAGCTTCTCCACTTCTTGCTTGAGCTTATCATTCTCTTGTGCAATAAGTTCATTAAATTATTCTCCAACAACATTCTCAATACAAATCTCATTGTAAAGGGATGAGCTAGATAAAGCATATAAATCATCATAAGAAGTGGAAGTATCTATCTTAGAATTGTAATTAAAAAGAGAGGTAGATTGCTTCCAAGGGACCTTAGTTTGAGATTCAATACACTCAAATTTAGCCTTAAGCTCTTCATGCTCTTTATTTAGAAAATTGAATTTGCATAATAATTATTCATAATTAGAAACAAAAGTAGCATAAATGTCATTAAGTGCATTGAATTTTTTAAGCTCTTTTGATTGTTTCTTAAGGGCTTATTATTGCTCATTGATCAAATGAAGGAGTTCATCATAGGAGGAAGAATTTTCATTGGATTCATCATCACTTACATCGATATCCATACCTTTGACCATCAGACAATTGTGAGATGGCTTGCGAGATGACTTATGTAATGATGATTTTGAGGAAGAGCTTCTCTTAGAGGAGTGGTTGGTGATACTCTCATCACTTGAGCTTGAATCTTCATCATCACTCACTCATCTTCCTATGCTTGCGAATGCTTTGGCTCTTCTTCTTGTCTCCCTCTTGTTCTTGGTCTTTTTCTTCTCCTTCTTAATATGATCAATTGTTTTGACCAAGTCCTTCATGCAGATTGGGTGATCAATCTTGGTATTGATCTTCTTGATATTGTTCTCCACTTGTGAGATGAGCTTGATGATTTCGGGATCCATCTCTTCATCGTTTGAAGTGTTTTGCTCATCCATAGCTCTCTTCATCTTCATCTTCATCATCTTCACTTGAGCTTAACTCTTGCTCTTGTCTCCTCATCCTTGCTTTCGTGTGTTGACATTGAGCTTGCTTGCTTGTGAGAGTAAGGTTCTTAGTGTCGGATGAGGAAGAAACTTCTACCCCCCATGTTCATTGTCATCTCATGGGCGGCGATATTGCCGAGCACTTGACTTGGAGTTATCTTCTTGATGTCACTGTTATCGTAGATGATGGAGATGATAAACTTGTACTTCAGAAGAAGAGCTTGAAGTATTCTTCTCATCACTTGATTATCTTCAATTGACGTCAAACCTAACCCATTGATCTCATTGACAAGAATATTCAAACGTGAGTACATATCATTAGCACTTTCACGGGGTAGTTGCTTGATACCATTAAGCTTAGTAACAAGCACATGATATTTCTCTTGCCCACATCATTTATGCTTTCATGTATTTCAATGAGACTATTCCAAATATTATGTGCATTGATGAGAGAATAAACATGATTGAATGCATCAACACATATAGATAATAAAATGATACTCTTTGCCAATATATCTAATTACCTCTCCTTGTTGGTGATGCGAGGTTTCATCCCTTCCTTGGTGACTCTCCAAACATCTAAGCTTCTAGCTTGCAAATAAAAAGATATTAGAATTTTTCAACGCGAGAAATTTGTGCCATCGAAAAATGAAGCACTATGAGAATCCATCCCAACCCCGGACGTCACAACTCTAGGATTTTAAGCCTATCAAGAGCACGAGGCTCTAATGCCAATTGAAGGGATCGGTGACATCCTAAGAGGGGGGTGAATTAGGACACTTAAAACTATTTCAGCTCCAAACAACACAAGATAAACCTATATCAATTTCTATCTAAATGTGCTTTAGGTTTATCTAGTGTGTCTACTCTACCAATCAAAGTGCTTGCAACCTATCTAAGAAGGTAAATTGCAAGTAAGTAAATACAGAAACATAAATAAGGTAGAGAGAGTAAACTCGGCACAAGGATTTTTTTTTCCTGTGGTATTGATGGTATGAAAGCTACCCCTAGTCCACGTTGAAGCTTCACAAACGATATGCTCCTGGTCGGCACCCGATCACTGCCTTTGAGCCATCAAGTCACAAAGACAAGGCTTCCATCCGGATGAGCCACCAATCCACCAAGGCAAGGTCTCACCATTAGTCTCTCTTCTGGTTCCTCACCGACGTGATCACTTTGGAGCTCGAGCCACAAAGGCAAGGATCTCCGCGTCTCCGCACAATCACCTTGTCTTTGCTCCACAACAAGTCAGAGGGTAAACAAGCTTACCAGCGAGTCACCAAGACTCCAAGGTGCCAGTGTACCAAGAGGTAACTGTTGGATCACTCCTTGATCCACTCTCTAGGCAGCAATCACCTAGCAACTCACTCTCTAGGCCCATAAGCACTAATCAGTCACTAATCGTGTGCTTAATCGCCTTGGATGATAACTTTAAGCACTTTGGTAGCTTGGATATCTTCTCAAGTGTACATGAACTTCTCTGGACTCCAGCACCCTCAAATGATTGAGTGGAGGGATATTTATAGCCTTAAACTCGCGTACTAGACGTTAACCCAACAACTCTAAAAAAGTTGTTAACACTAGATGATCATGTGAGAACAGTAGTACTAACACCGGATCATCCAGTGAGTACACTCTCACAAACTAGCTGTTGGAACCCCACTCAACCCTCTGTGAACACCGGATGCTCCGGTGTATACTCCATCTTTATCATCGAACTTTTCGGTAAGTATACCTTAGCCATCCAAGCCAACATCTTCTTTGTATAAATTGCTCTAGTGTATTCTCTGGTGCACATCACTTCATCACCGAACCATCCGGTGTGTTATCTTCAGCCAGCCGAGCCAATGCAACCCTCTCTGTAAAATATGCTCCGGTGTACAAATCTTCAGAGCATCGAACCTTCCGGTGAGGTCACTGCATTCTCCCCTTTGTCAACAATGCTCCGGTGCATTCCTTCGGTGAGTTCAAATCAATCACCGTACTATCCGGCTTCTTCTTCGTCGTCTTTGCACTGTTCATTGTTCGGTGTAGTATCCAGTGCACTTCTCTTTATCACCGGACCTTCCGGCGTGTTAACATTCGATCTTCAACAGCTGCAATATTCTCTGGTGGAAATGCTCCGGTGTGTATCCTTCTCTAAGCATCGAATCATCTGGTGAGGTCAAATGCCTCTGGACACAATGCACCGGTGTGTTCAATCATGTGAACACCAGACCATTCGGTGAAGTTATTTCTCTTGGGACTTTTTCCAATTCAACCAAACTTTGTCCCAGCTTCGGTAGCTTCTTCATGTATTGCATCCATGAGACCTACTAACATGTATTCTTGACAAACATGTTAGTCCCAATGACTATGTTGTCATTAATCACCAAAATCACAATCATGGTCTAATATGGCCATTTTTGCTACACCCACCTTCAAAATTCTCTTACAGCCTAGCCCACATGTAAGGTGGGCCCACATACGTATAGCACCTCTCTTATACCTTTGTCATCGCTTCGTGTAAAAGGAATAACACGGGAGTGCTATGTTTGGAGCGCGAAGGATTATAAGTTAGCCTAACCTATCTAAACTACCAATATAGTATTAAATCCACCACACCGAAACATTTGGGTCACACAAGCCGAAACTAGAAACATTAGTAGTCTGGGGTATTTCATCCCCCCTTCAGGGCTGACGCCCTCGTTAGCTTACTGCATAAGCAATAGAAAAATACACATGATCTCCCCTCAGTTCCACGACCATGCCATGTCCCCTTCATGGGCCGACACGCATGCACTCGTGCAGTGAGAATTAGCTTTGATACCATCTGTAACACACCGTCTCCAAACTTTCCTTACAGCCCAGCCCACCTATGGGGCAGGCTCGCATACGCATAGCATCTTTCTTATACTTTTGTCCTCGTTTCATGTAAAAGGGTTAACCCATAGGTGCTATGTTTGGAGAGTAAATGCGTATAAGCTGACCCTAACCTATCTTACCACACTGGAACACTTAGGCCGCATGGGCTAAAACTAGAAACATTAATGGGTCAGGGTATTACATACACCCTCCATAACTACGACCGCGGTCACCTTGCTATTGGCTATCTCGGCACTAAAAGGGCTATCATTTACTTGAGCAAACTCACCGGCTTGCAGTCCAGTCTAAGCATATGTGTTGCTCATGCTATGACTACGGGAGAATGTTATAATATATATAAGGATCCAAAATTATCTGACTATTATGGTAAGGTAGGATTAATTTTCATCTTATCTCTTAGATTTCTTGAAATTCAAGCCATTATATACTCTATATAAATAGCTCATAAAGCTCAATACAAATCATCTATTATACTATATTCATCCTCTTACACCTGTGATAGGAGAAGTATGTCACAAAGAGTTGAAAATAATAAAAAAGTTCCTAGTAACCAGTGCAAGATTCCCTGTTAACCTAGAGTCCCGGATAAGTTAGGTTATTGAATAGGAAGTAACCCCACTGTCCCACTAAGCAGGTGCATCTTAGCATCAAATGCTGGCTAATGCAAAAGCTGCAGTGACTAGTGATTTCATCATTTGGTGCCTCAGAATAGAATCATATCCAAAGCTCCTTTAGGTCTGCCAGACCTAACCATGGTTCTTTGACCACTCTGTCTAATCATATCCTTGATGCAAAGCAAGAACAGAACCATGCAAGCTGCAAGGAGCAAATAGGACACATCAGCCTCTGCCTTAGCCTGCGTGTAATCATACTGATAGCCCCTTAAACAAGTGATTCTATTAGTCGCTTTAATGGCATGGGCTTTTGGTTTGGGTATCTGGCTACATCATTGCTTGGAACCACCATACTGTGAATACACTATTAAGAGTGCATTTGACTTTAAAGCCATGTAGGGTTGGATCATTATCCCATCAACGGCGTTATAAAGGATTTGTTTGATAGAGCTATTTTTTATTTAAATTTTTTGAGAAAGTATTATACGAGGAAAGTGATTATGTAACAAAAATGGTTCTCTAGAATAAACTCTACAGAGAAAGCGATTTTATGGAAGAAGTGAATTAGGGAGAAATTAGTTTTTTAGCTCCCAACATTTAGTTTATTTTAAAAAATTATTCCCGCAGAATCGCTATAAAAGTTAAAAATTACAAACTAACATTTAACTGAACTCTCACTGATTTCACTCTGAAAGCTAGTATAAGAGCTCTGCCAAATAGACTCGGATATACAACATGTTTTTCTCTATTTGGCTTTTGCGTTGAACAAGAGAATGGAAGGATAATTGTGTGATGTATGCATGTTCTTATTGGGTGACTTGCCTTTGCATAGTGCTGGCATCTTTTTGTTGTTTGTTCCTGTGTTGCAAGTGCTGTTTCTATTCCAGTGGAAACTTCAGTGTCAAGATTTATTACAGGTGTATACAAGAGAGAATATGTATTATTTGCTTTTTTGAGCTTGAGGAAAGAAGGAATTTTTTGTTTGCTTATGACTACACCTACAGCATTCGCAACGTGGTTGTTGTTTTACTCGATAACATCCATTTCTAATCTAATGGTTGTGGTCTGATCTTAGTGTTCATAGCTTTTATGCGACATATGCAATTTTCTTATTAACTCTCATTAGTTTGTACTTTTTTCCAAAGGAAACTTGTAGTATCTGCACTTTCTTTTTCCTGTGGAGCACCCAAAGTTTATTAGGGATGCTTCTCATTAGTTTTCTTAGTGAATTCATTATCAGACAAATATTAGGATCATCATAGACTATTTACTTATATATGCAATGTCCTTATTAACTCCAAGATGAAGAATCTTTACATAAAAAGTCTAGATTTATTTTGGTGAGCTGTCACAGAATCGCTGCAGATATGGCATTATATTCCTCTTCCTTCGTCTGAACTGCACTGCACTGTATCATTTGTACTTGTGTGCAAGTGCAACGTACACCCATTTCGGAGTGCTTTGTCACGTGCGGTTAGATACACATCACACATCTCATTGGGTCAACCACGCGTGCGCCTAAAGCTTGAATACTTGGAATCCAACTAAAGGCCGTGCAAATTTCGCTTTCTACTCAAGTGACACCCAAATTAATTTTTATTTCTGAACTCATTAGGAGATATTTTGGTGCGCGCTCCCATCTATGGGGCCCGTATCTGGGGTGTATCTCGCCATAAGAGACCACAAAGGTGGTCAAAAAAATTCAGAAGAAATTTTTTAGATGCTCCATTTCCTGTTTTTCCATGTATCTTGGTAGATCGACTTGTGCTAAATTTGTCAGCATCTCTGGCAGAAGCAACCATCGTTGAGCGGATATTTTCTCGAGATTATGTCAGGAGCTTTGGCTTGCACTAAAAAGAAGGTGGCCATCTGGATTTGGGCCCAAGCAAGGTGAGGTGCTCGACACGACGCCTACCAACCAAACAAGGGTTCGGTCCCATGCTTGGTTCCTCCCACATTTTAAGTACTCCCTCCCGTTATAAAATTTAATTTTAACATCAATAAGTTTTAAAATATTTAGTTTCAAAATATAAAAATAATATGTATAGATTTATCTTTAAAATATTTTATAATATTATAAATTTATTAAATTAAATCAATATATTTTAGTTAAAAATAGTGATCAAAGTATGAATCCAAGACTACGTTATATAAAAACATAAAGTTTTTTTTTTTACTAAAGGAAGTAGCATTAATGATAGTGCTAGTGTGCTACAACACGGCTGTCAACTAATCATGGATTATGCGGCGCACACAATTTAATGGTTAACCTAGAACTCGTGGAAGGCATGATTGCAACCAAAAGAAAAGCTAGGTTCCATCTCCTTCTTGCTAGGACGGCCAAATTAAAACAAATGAATTGTGTTCATCTCTAACGACCCAATCATCACGTCATAGGATCAACATGGCTTCTAGCTAGACTAACTGCTAGAAACGATCGAAAACATGGTATTATATGTTTTCTTTATGACTTATAGAGTTGTAATAGAAAGTTTTCGAGTAGATCCGATGACATTGACACCAGACTCACACATTTGAGGACTAGATCATTCTAATTGTCATTTTTTCCTGAAACAGATTCTTCCCACGGTTTGAAAACATGGTATTATGTTAGTTCCCTTTACTTTCTCACCCCATGAATTTATTGATCATCCGAAATTCAAGTAGAATGTTCATATATTGCACCATACACTCGACTCTGTTTCTTCGTCATTGGATCTTTCAAGGGCTCAAACCCCCCTACTATGATAGCTCACTTAGGAACCCTTGAGCCCCTCCTTTTAAAATCTTGACGGGTAATTGAAGAGCTAAGTAGCATAGGTGGGCAGCGGCACGAAACGGCCAGCCTTCCTAAAATTTTGTGTTAGATCCGTCACTGCCTGTAAATAACTTTATTTAGACTAGTTGGCTCATTCATTTGAAACACTTTTCACTTACTTTAGCGATTTTTTTTCAAAAAAAAGAAGCACTTACTACAGCACTACATATACAGGAGTACAGGACGTGCCTCACGCTGGTGGTCACAAACTCAACCATCTCTCCTCTCAAATCGACACAGCCAGACGCCGCCGATCGATCGGATCCACGTCAAGCACCTAGCACGCGATGGGGCCGAGCGCCGGTTCTTGGTCGGCGTGTGTCGCCTCTGCCGCGGCGGCGCTGCTCGTCGCCGCCGTCATCGTTCGGCTCCTCTCCGCCGTGAGGTCATCAGGAGATAGGCGGCGGGCAACGGCGAGCGGTACGGCCGAAGCACGGTTCCCTGCCGGCTCGCTGGGGTGGCCGCTCCTCGGCGAGACGCCGGCGTTCATCTTCGCAGCGTACTCCCCCCGCCCGGAGTCGTTCGTCGAGAAGCGCCGCCTCCTGTGAGTAAGCCATAGCTAGCATGCAGTTAAAGCTCTCCATTTTTCTCGCACCATCATATACGGGAAGAATTGATTATGAATTTCTCAGGTATGGGAAGGTGTTCAAGTCACACCTGTGGGGGTCACCGGCGGTGGTGAGCTCGGACCCGGAGGTGAGCCGCGCTGTGCTGCAGGCCGACGCGTCGGCGTTCGTGCCGTGGTACCCGCGGTCTCTGATGGAGCTAATGGGGGAGTCTTCCATCCTGGTGCTCGGCGGCGGCCTCCAGCGCCGGGTGCACGGCCTCGCGGGGGCCTTCTTCAAGTCGCCGCAGCTCAAGGCGCAGGTCACCGCTGACATGCAGCGCCGCGTCGGCAGCGCCATGGACGCGTGGCGGCGCCGCGGCGGCAGCGGCGCGCCCGTGCGCGTGCAGGACGAGGCCAAATCGGTACGTGACGCGACACGATCGAGCAGCATCCCTCTAACAATTATTAGTGTCGTTCGAGTACTTGTGTCCATTCTGCATGCACGTAGATGTAGTTGCGTTTTCCTAGGTCGCTTGCACACGTGTGCTGTTCGTGCACACGTGCGCGCCCATGTCGCTATTATAGGGGAGGTCCCTGGAATAGACGGGCGCCGTGCGCGTGGATGTGAGGTCAGTGTTGATGCTTTTGGCAGTTTGGGGGTTAGCATTTGTCCATTTCTACATGGGCAATATTGCCAATTTCAAAGGTCACCAGCAAGTTGAAACCACGTCATCCTCACAGTACGTGTTGTTTTCTAATTTGTGCTTCTCTGTATCACTAAGCTATGTCATTCCGGGTTCAGTGACGTAGACCAAGATGAGGGGTTACAACTTACAAATTTAAGGTGCCCGGCTATATCACACATTTTGTCTTTGATTTACGCCATATCATGATCAAATGGGATAATTATTATCATAATGCCACGTGGAATCCTAACTATGAAAAGTCCCATATATAACGATTCTTGTCTGGAAGTCATGTGCTTCCAAGCCATGGTTTTGAGGTATGGTCCTATGCTATCATACGGCACTATCCTAGTATAACGATCCTCTCAGCACCAAAATTATCTTGCCTAACAATTTTAAGACCGCATCTTACAGACTTGGTTTTGTTTTCCCTTAAATTGGTTTATATTTGTTGATTGAGCTACTGCTATGAACGTACGATTGAAATGTTAGTTTGCTGTGCTGCTGATGACCCAGTTTTATAATTATCCTTGTCATGTGCTTCACAGATTGTGTTCGAAATTTTGGTGAGGGCGCTGATAGGGCTAGAAGCAGGCCAGGAAATGCAGTTCCTCAAGCAACAATTTCGAGAATTCATTACCGGTTTGATATCACTTCCAATTAAGCTTCCAGGGACTCAGCTCTACAGATCCCTCAAGGTAAATGCTAAATACCACCACTATCTTTTCCGCCTTTAATTTCTTAATGAACTGAAATGAGATTACTGATGTACCAAGGCTAAGAAAAGGATGACAAAATTGATACAAAAGATCATCCAAGAGAAGAGGAACAAGAGGAGCAGCATCGAAAGCGGGATGTGTCCGCGTGACTTGATCGACGTGCTGTTGAGCAACGGCAGCGACGAACTCACCGATGAGCTCATATCTGACAACATGATCGACTTCATGATCCCCGCGGAGGACTCCGTGCCGGTGCTTATCACGCTCGCCGTCAAGTACCTCAGCGAATGCCCCCTGGCGCTGCAACAGCTGGAGGTATATATCCATTCTCAATTCTGTCACAAACTCATAACATCTCTCTTCAGATAATTAAATACAACAGTCGTTGATCAATATTTAGGTCAGTAACTCCTGTTGTGTTGATCTTGGTAAATCTTATATATATCCAATATCTATTAAGCCAAGCCAAACTGTTGTTGCTTCTTAAGGATTTGCCTCATGGATTTGAGATATATAGTTGTTAACGTAGTACATCATGACTATAAGCTCCCACATAGAGATGGGCGAGGAGTGATACGTAGATCCATTTTAGTTCAACTCAATCAACTAAATAATTATTTGACTATATCAAAATGACTAGTTAATTAATTAAGTTATACTAATGTGGATCCACGGATATTCATAAGAGCTCCACGCCCATCCCTACTCTAGCCGTCCTCAACATATTATTAACCATGAGGCCCAACCATTTGTTGCCTTGCTAGCAAGCTTAATTATGAGGTGCTACCATGATTTTAATCAGTTAGCAAATTCTGATTTGCCGGCAAACCATGGCATTTGATGAAGATATGCCCACCTAAACACACTTAAGGCCTGTTTGGATAAGGAGACTTGAATTAACCGTAAAAAAATCTAAATCAGTTCTCCTGATCCACACGACCACACCCGGCTCCTTACGAGTACATTCATTTGAGACCTACATAGTTGATGTGAAAAAATTCATGATCGACGGTGACATGCAGGAGGAGAACATGGAGCTGAAGAGGCGGAAATCGGAGGCGGGAGAAGCCCTGAAATGGACAGACTACATGTCACTCACCTTCACGCAGCACGTAAGAACATACACATGTACTAGCATAACAGTTGCGGTTGAATGTGTGTGTATATATATATCGTCCATGGATATGCAGGTGATCACGGAGACGCTGCGGATGGGCAACATCATCAACGGGATCATGCGGAAGGCGGTGCGGGACGTGGAGGTGAGGGGCCACCTCATCCCCAAGGGCTGGCGCGTCCTTGTCTACTTCCGCGCCGTCCACCTCGACGCCGACGTCCACGACGATCCCCACGCCTTCAACCCCTGGAGATGGAAGGAGAGGACGGACCTGACCATGAGCAGCGGCGGCTTCACCCCCTTCGGCGGCGGACAGAGGCTGTGCCCGGGGCTGGACCTGGCCAGGCTCGAGGCGTCCATCTTTCTGCACCATCTCATCACCAGCTTCAGGTACATATATAATACCTATGGATGTATGCATGGACCAGTCTAAAGCTGGCCCTGTTGCAATACGTGAATTCAAGCATAGATGTTGCACGTGTGAACGAAACGTAGCTGTCCTAGGGCTGGTGCGCATCATATGAATTTTGCATGTTAGCATGTGATCGATGTACCTGTTCTGCGGCTCCGGTTCTTCTTCTTGCGTGTGCTGAATGTTGACACTCTCCAATCTATGTGCACGCGTGCGCTGCAGGTGGGTGGCTGAGGAGGACACCGTCGTCAACTTCCCCACGGTGCGGCTCAAGCGAGGGATGCCAATCGTCGTCACGCCCAGAACCTGAAACAACTTGCCCGGCTGGAAAGCCCCCATCGTTGTCGTCGCCGCCGCCTCATCCGTCCAGGAGTTTGATTGACTACAATAGTTTTATTTTTCAAAGCAGAAAAAGAAAATAATGTAACGCGATTAAAGAGAGGGGAGACATACATTTAAGGTAGGGGGACAAAATAGGTATAGCAAAGAAACCTTGGTGCCCAGTTGACTACTTACATGATTTTAGTGTTACACTTGCGGCTCCACGCCTGACGCCTCGCTATGTGACCAATCCGTTTGGACCAGGCAGTGAAGACTGAATAGTGGCGCCAGAATGCAAATGATAATGAACAGTAACAATGAGCAGTGGATGGATATGCGCGCAAGCCAGCAGTGCTCTTCTCTGTTCTTCAAGCATTTTGTGTTTTGAGGTCAGACTTATTTTCTGTTACGTGATTACTCGGGTTGCGTCACATCTCTTTTTGCCAGCTATATCGTCCCAGTTTCCCAGCACCATTCCTTCAAATTCATGGAGAAACCGACCTCTGAACGCTCTTCGGGTAACGTCACACAAAGTAAAAGAACACATGCTGGTCATGTAGGTACAGATCAGGTGAGCAAACAGACAAAAGCAGATCCCCTCACTCCGACCTTTACAAACAGAATTGCACATGAAAAGGGAGCTGGATTACATAACGAGTAAAGAATAACGTGATAGTAGTCGGCCGCATACACAGGAAGCTGAATTGCAGAAAAGTAACGACATAACAACACTAGAGTTATATGCATCTAACATGGAAATCACTGTCATAAGATCCATGCAATACAGATGCCCCCATTATGCCATTGCACGGTGAGTCCAAGCTCTTTCAACCGAACCCAGCCCAAGACATCTAACTGAGGTCTGAGAAGCCCAAACACTGAGCACCATGCATTGATGGGTAATCAAGTTTACAACTTACAACACATCGATTTTAACAATCTATGGACACACGGGTACAATAACTGAGCACAACATACATTTCTTACAACCACACTAGGGCAACTACCGACGGAAAAGAAGCAGGCTTGCGCATCTATCAGATTGGTTAACTATAGGTGACAAAATTAGAAATGTTACCACCCTTCAAAATTCTCCATCTAATCATAATCCAGCAGTCCATATAAATAAACTCTACAAAGAGCACCAGCCAAACAGAACGGACGTCATGACACCGTTCTTCCATAGCAAATGGAGGCTAAGTACATATTTTTCGCCCATTTCTCCTGCAAAGATATCAATCAGTAGGTGCAATTGGTGACTCCATCCAAATAGGTTAGAGAAAAGAGGAAGACTATCAAGTCACCTTCACATGCTGACTGGGGAAAGCAGATGTTCGGAGGGTTTCCTGTGTTTCATCAGCAGGCTTTCTTTTGGGGATGCTCAAGATAAATGCCGCCTGATCCCATGTAGCTGCTGTCGCAGTGATGCGATATCCATTATCCCAACGCCGATGGATACCCTCACTTGGATACAAGAAGTCAAGCTCCACAACCTACAACAGAAAATGTTCAAAATAAGCACCAAACTAGAACCATGTAGTTTTCAGCATGCTTTGTTGAACTCTCAATGTTCATTTCAAGATTCAGCAATGGCAAAGCATGTCGATGTGAGCCAATTTTTTTAGGCTAGTAGACCACTCGAACAGGAGGCCAATCTTAAAACATACAAGATGTGAGCATGTCAACATACCTGAGCAGTAAAGCCAGCATTCCGGGACATGACCACCGCCCACCGGCTTCCTGCAGTGGCCATAGCAGTAACATAGAAACCCTCCTTCCACTTTTTGTTTATCCACTTGAAGGGAAATGAGTCGCTTACTTTGTAGGATTGCTGGGCATATTGTGTTCCTGGAGAGCTCAAAGTCAGTTCCAATATACAGAACATATACAAGTGCAATAACACAAATTTACTGAACCTCCAACTTTGAAAGTTTGCAATTGCTGCTTAGCGAAAAACTTCAAATTTGCACATCCAGGCAAGATTAATCTAGTCCAGCATATCTCACTATACATAACCTAGTGAAAATGAAAAGTAGGGTTATTTAGGGACAATCTGTCAGGGTGCCCTATCACACCAATGTTACACAATTTCATTTTGTACACAGATTTATTCCTGTAAAACAAGTTGCAAACCATATCGAGTATCGGGTGAAGCTCTAAGGTTCCAGAGAAACTTGAGTACCAGGGCATACCAAAAAAAGCCCTGGTACTGTGCATGCAAGAGAGTATTGTTCATTTGTTCTTGAGCCCAGGCACCAATTGTATTACCTCTCGACATGACAACCAGTGAACTGCCATTGTTTGCACCTGCTAGCGCAGTGATATAGTAGTTTTTCTCCCACTGCTCCATTATCCATTCCTGAAAGCAACACACACAAAAATCAAAATTAATGGCAAAAAGTCAATTGCAAGTCAGCATAATATCGATACACTTAAGTCCTACAAGACTACAACACCAAGTGTGAAGGGTATGAGAATGCTAGAATACAAAAAGAAACGAGCCAGTATAATTGCTTACCTTGTAAAGAAAATATTGAGAAAGTTCATATACTTGAGAAGTAAAGCCAGTATAATTGCTTACCTTGTAAAGAAAATATTGAGAAAGTTCATATACTTGAGAAGTAAAGCCAGTGCCAGCATCCATTATCAAAGCCCACAGATTTGAACAAGAGGCAACGGAGCTTATAAACAAGCCATCCTCATTTCCTTTTGAAATGTGCTGTGCTAACCTACAATCTGCAACATTATAGTGATACCTGCAAATGAAACGTGATTAGAATGAAGTATTTTCTTTCCAACTAAAACATGCACATGCAATTCAGACCTCTGCTTCATAGGCCGCCTGGCATTGTAAACACTAATCCATTGGGTCGCAGGCATGCCCATCCTAATCTTCTTCTTAGGTTGCTCATCATCATCATCATCCTCCATCATAAGGCGGCCTCTCTTCTGACCGACCTGATATATAAGCTGGTAAAATATCAACAAATTAGTAAATAGTAGATTCCATACAAACTAAATACCACTCCCAAATAAGTGATGGCACCCAAGCACTTCCTACAAGCAATAGCTTGAAGCAATCTTAAGTTAACAAGAAGCAACATGGTTGGAAAGAAATATAGTACCTTCTGAGCACCATCAGTGTTGATTGGCCTTATGTCCGGATTTGGACCAACAATGCCATCAAAAAGAGAAATGCACTTTGCATAATTTGGTTCTTCGTCAAACTTTAAGTTCACAACATACTCAATAAATTGTCGGAAAGGTTGAGGGCAAAAGCAACACAAAGATTCTGGTGAAGTTGCCATCTTTTTCTTGCAAACAAGGAAACCTTTATTCTCCCCCTAAAATTAAATTGTAGAAAACTCTAGTAAGGAGAAAGAAAAAAAGAAAAGCACTGCAATAAGTAGAGAACATTTCAAGCTCCAAACAAACTTCACCTGATATCCTTGCCAAGGAAGGCGACCACGCAGAAGAAAAATAAGTGTGTAGGCGAGGGATTCAAGGTCATCCCTCCTGCTTCCAGTTCTTCCCAAGTGGGCATGCACACTAGCATAGCGAACAGTTCCCCTGTACAGTTAAACAAGTCAAGTATGACAACAAAATGTCAGTTTAGAAATATGAAAGGCTAAGGACATTACAAGTTAGGACCTAGTAAAGTATTTCTCTTGGAAACCTAAAAACATCGGGCCTCTGGTCATAGTCAACATGCTCTCCTGTACCAGTGTCTTTCCATCTAGTAGCTGTGTTGAAAAATCAATGTCAAGACAAATGAAACAACATATATATTTGTTGGTCCACTGAGCCCAATATGACACTAGAATGCTCCTCTGAAATGAAATATCAAATAAAATTACCTAAACCAAGGTCAACCAGAAAAAGTTTCTTCTCTTCCAGGGTGCCTGGAGGTCCAAGCAAAAAGTTTTCAGGTTTTACATCGCCATGGACATACCTATCATAAACAAGAGATTTTAGTTATGCTTTTAAACGCAGTATGCAAAATACTATTAGTCTCCTTTGGCAAGAGGTATGATAGATAGTAGATACCCTTTCGAATGCATCTTCTCCAGTATCGAAATCGCTTCTATAGCAATGCAAGCCACCATTTCAACAGACATACTGTAAAAGAAACAAATTGGAATCAATTAATAACTTGAGAAAACTAGAGGAGAACATTCAAGAATAAATGGAGCAGCATTGGATACTTACGAGTGGGAGTTATTATTCCAAACATCCCAGAGGCTTGGTCCCAACATATCCATAATCTGCATAGAAGTTATGTTGCATGAGAAACATATGCCATCAGCGAACAGGCTTTTTTAAGTAATAAAGTGCCAAGCCTTCAACTTTTCTCCATCTGTGATTAATAATATATCAAACAAGCTGAAAAATATGGAAATATATCAGCGATGAGATCAACTAAAAGTTAGCTTACACAACCAAATTTGATATGCTAATTATATATAAAATAAAGAGCCAAACTTGTACTGTTTTACACTTGTGCGAGTAAGAGTGGATAACTAGTCTTAGCGAACACAGCACTGGTGCACTGGTATGAGATACAACATGATAGAGAAGTTTACAAGACCACATATTTGCTATTACATATCGCAAGTTTGATAAGGAAACAAGTTTCTCCTAATTGCTTCCTACAAAGGCATTAACAATGCAATGCCCTTTATTTCATAGCTTTTGGAGTCAATATATGTAAAATGTCCATTCAATAGAGTCATACTTGTTCATTTTATTTTTTCTTGGTGGATAAAGTTAATGATCACAATGTATCAATACACCATTAAACCTTCACTACCCTTCAAAAAAATATGCAGGTATTTATATGTCGGATGAGTAGCTTATGATGTTTCATATTGTCCAGATGATTCAGGTGCGGACATGTGTTACTTCTAACTAGATCACCCCACATTACATAATTTAGCTCTTGTAATTCTGGAACATTTTAGAAAAAAATATATATTGCAAAAGAAATAATCAAGTTCCAGAAATTATTTTGGGTTATCAATATTACAGCACCACAGTTAGTAAAGCTGAGAACTGTGAAAATAATGTTTAAGCAGTTAATAGTTCTGTGAGTTCATGTCTTAGACAATTTGCCCATTTGTAAGCTAGTCAAATCCCATTTATCAGATCACTGACATATTGTCTTAGAAAATAAAAAATAATAGGTTGCTTGTCTGGCTTATGGAAAGACATAATGTGGCATGTGCAGAAATAAGAGTAATTCACTGTCTGTCCCAAATCTATATCTGGAAGTTCAGATGGGCCCAACAGAGTAGTAAGCGTGGCTACTAGCTGACAATCTTTGATATATTTGATCAGATTTCATATTTGTCTCTATACTTCAAGTTTTGTCCATCAGGTACCCTCTGCAACCTCCCTTGGTATGATGGTAAACTCCAACCAATGATATATGCTCCTGTGTATTGTTTTTCACTTGTTTGCATGGGATCTCTTGTTCTTGTTATATACTTACATTTTTTTTAGTAAGCGCTGGCTTGGATAATGGCAGGTTAATTCTAATGGTAATCAGAACCGGAAGTATCTCGAAATATGTTAAGACACATTGACACAGCCTATTTTGGACTCTGGGCAGTATATTACTTGTGTGTGGGTTCCCTCTGCCTGCTTATCATCTGGAATCTCCATTAATTCCATCACATCCCCATAAACCAAACATCCCAATTCAACAAGTGTACCAACTCATGATGTCAACATGCTTCGTAAGTGTGAACTAATGGGTATCATGGCACTCCAACTAGCCGCAGAAACCTCAGGGCGCCAGGACTCCTAGGTGATGATTAGAATAAGTTTTATATCAGCCTAATCAACACAGATAGCACACGTATGTCACATATAAAAAAAATAGGGAAAAGTGAATTGATATTGGCTACTAGTCCACTCAGTCGACTACGTTACTCAAGCCCAACAGCCTATCTAAGCACCACCTTCACACATCCTGTCCCTTGAATCCTAACACCACCAGGCAACCACTTCCAAGCCCTCCATTGTCTCCACAACTTCTGCTGTCTCATTCTCTCTACTACATCCCTCCCGTGCCTCCTCTCTCTCCACCTCATGGCGGCTTCTGCTGCCGCTGCTCCACCTCATCCTCAAGCTACAATCAGCAACGGCCGTAGCAATGGTGGGGCTATGGAAGTGGAAGGAGGCAATGGCACGCTTCAAACAGTAGTTGAAACAATGGCAGAGGCAACAGAAACCATCTCTGTTTGTTTCTTTTTCTCTATCTCAAACCAGTCAAGGTGAGGGTCCATGTCGTCCACCTCCGGCCGCTGGGACGCAAACTTGTCCTGTTATTAGGGCATAGGAGGGCAGAGCATGGTGCTTAGATGGGGTGTTAGGCCTGAGCATAGTTATTGAGACCGGACCGGAGATCGAACCGGCAAGGTCACTGGTTCGACGGTCCAACCACGGTTCACTGGTTGAACCACCGGTTCTATATAATATATATATATATATATATATATATATATATATATAATGTTATATTATTTTAACCCCAAAAATTACCATTATTTCTGTCATTAGTATCCATTTATACTGAAGTAATAAGAATCAGCAATCTTCCTAATCCCCAAATGCAGAAATACAAGGTCTAAAACGATCCCAAACATCACAAATTGTACAGATCATGCCTAGAGTGAATGGAAAAGTAAATCTGTTTGATCCTTCATAAAGAAAGCAAGCAGTGCTTACAGGACGAGTTCAAGAAATTTGAGAGGAAAATCAAGCAATCTAAAGAACTCAAAGTCTCAGATCTAAAAGGAGGATGAAAAGAAGATGCAAGAATAAAAAAACACAAGATCCATGAATACACAGTTTTTTGGACATTACAGAGCTACACTCCTTGATTGCTGGATGGATGGTGCAGTGCAGCAATCAAAGATGAAGCTACCGTTGTTGCGGAGACCCTCGCCGCGAAGCCATTGCAAGACCTGGCTGCAACCGAGACATGGACGGGTGGACCCCGTTTGATGACAAAAGCTAAAAAGAAGGCACGTAGAGGAATGGATGAAGCTCGACCATGGAGTCTCCCTAGATTTTGGTTGGAATCGTTGGGAGGCAAAATAGTACTATGAGAGCAAGAGATTCAGGGAGAGAGAGGCGGCAGCTGTAGGAAGACAGAGAGCTAGGGTGCAGGACATCAATTGCGCAGTGGCTGCTTGGACCGTGCCTGCCCAAGGCCCAAGCCCAGGCGTTGTGTCTTCTGTAAACAAGAAACGCTCGGTTCATTAAAAACCACCCGGTTTGCTAGTTTCCCTAAAAACCAACCGGTTCAAAACGGTTTTTAGCGGTCCGATTGCGCGAGCGGTCTTTAAAGTGAACCGAGCCGCTGTAATCTCTGGATCCGGTTTTTAATGGTCCAACTACCGCTTCGGTCCAGTCCTAATAACTATGGGCCTGAGTGACGTAGTGAGCTGACCGAGTAGAGAATTGGCCCATATTTCTTATACTTTCCCTTTTTTCTCTGATAAATGTTTTGGGTAGGCTAATGTAAGTCATCGTCTAATCATCGCCTAGGTGCATAGGCATCCCGGCCGCCAGACTTGATTGAATCAAATGTTAACTATTTGACAAAGTTGAGTTTTGTGTCCCTATTGAATTTCGAGTAACATCTAGGACCAACAGTGAGATTTACTCTGGAAAGTGAAGGGCTATTAACTTATTATTTAATTCACAGAGGTAATATATTTTATCCAATCAATAGTGAGTCTGAGAGTATGCAGCATGGCAGTGAAGCATATTCAGGGGCTACAGGCAGCACTAGGTGGTGTCAAGCAAAGAACTAAGTAATTGATTAGTTTCATTGAAAGAAAATGCTATTCTGTTTTTGAGCCATTGTGCTAAAGGGCAAAGTTTTTCTTTCTATAGGCCTACCAGTGCCCGAAAAGGAAAAAATATCACTAATTTTGCCTTTTGTATGCTTATGCCATGGACAGAGCAGTTTTCGTAAATGCTCTCATCAATGATGAGGTGCATACCTTCCATGGAGAAAAACAACGCATATTTTAAGTTTTTAACCGATCAAGACACCAACTCACTATGTTTCTAATGATTCGACTAGTGAAGATACCTTACCTACACCTACTAATGTCATTAATGCCAGTGCCAGTTTGAATGATAGTACAGATTTGGAAAACCGAGGCAGGAGCCAGCGGGTTTAATTGGATTAAACATAAATGAAAGGAAAATTTAAGCGAAAATGGCTTATACATCATAAAGGTGCTGAGTAAAAGAGGGAACATATTAAAGGGTTGGTTAGCAAGTGTGGGTGTGCATGCACTATATATAATAATATGACAGGGAAAAGATTGCATGCTTCATTACCATGATATAATACTCTCCCTGCTTCCCTTTGTAGTGTACTCTTGGCACACCATGAATTCCACTAAGAGTGCTGCAGGATGGATATGTTGCACAAACACAAAAAAAAAAATTAACATGTAAATTCCAGTCGCAATCATACCATAAACAGAAAAAAAAAGGCCAAAGAGAAAAGTGTAGAAATTAGCACAAGAAAAATAGGAAAACTTGGTCACTTACTTGTAAACTTGCCACTCATAAGGAGCGCCGTAATTGCAACCTTTGCTGGTTCGATGTTCAAATTTTATTGCAACCTAGTATGAAGAAAAGGATGAATACTGATGCAACTATGATAGTATCAACCTTTTAAATTACAAATAAATATCACACAGACCTCCAAAGCATTTGCACCTGGTGTCCTGTCACTAAGACTAGGAGAGGAAATACGGCGACCGACATGTACTTGCCCGAAGCCTCCCTTTCCAAGCTTTCTATCAAGCATGTAGGTAGGAGAATTGCCAATTTGAACCTGTTACAACCCACCGGAAAATGATATATGAGTCATACCACCAACAGTCCAACACATCATATATGGTTCCCAACTTTCCATGATACACTCCTACATCCTATCTTGCAAGCTGAACCAGTGTTATTGCTGCAAGGGCTCAAATAAGATGTATAGCAGCTACACGTAAGGAGTGAATAAAGATCAGTCAGTGGTTAATGCAGTTATAGGCCCTCTTACATGTAGACACAGAAAGATCTAACTCAATGTCATAAAAAAAAAATTCAGGTTCTTGCAATGATAAAATTTACCCCTTTTCCACATGTATCTTATGCCTATTAGGACTTAGTCACAACACAACAAATGAAGCAAACAGGGTATACCACACAAGTAAGCAACCAATTAGGGAAATCAAATGCAGAAGATTCAAAAAGAATGTCATAATCTTCAGCAGCTGGATCAAGAAACTCTCATCCCAAGTCAGGAGAAACACTATCAATTAATCCAATTTTTTGATCTCTAGGAACTCAGAATGGTCAGTACTGTTACTTTCTAAACTGTCATATAAGTAACAATTTTCAAAAAAAAAATATATGATAGAAGTCCTGTGCGACAGCCTTACAAAGCGGTCGTCCTAGTCAATTATTTCAATAACTTCCGAGAAGCATTGAGTGGAATGTGGATACAACAATTTCAAAATGTTATGCATCTATTTATGTGTTCCATCATATGACAAGCTAACATGTGTTCCTCAATGTCATTACATGAAATTTATCATTTCTAGGATGCTACAGATAACGCATGAGGTGTACAACACGTGAAACTTTGCAGCATGGAGGCATTCATGTGTTCCTTTCTGAAACATTAAACAAAGGGTAGTATGAAATATGTATATGATTAAATTTCCACTGTCAGGTATGCTACTATTTTTATTGAAAATCACAATTATCTGATACTTTGTCCAACAAATTGGATACATGGATGTCAACCTAAACATAACAGCAGTACTACAGAAGTTTTGGATCACCAAGCAGTAATTGCAGATTTGCAACTCTAAGAAGTAGCGCAGCATATTCTGACCGATCAATGCTGGAAGGGTTTACAATTTTAAAACTGTGATTCTGTATTTACTATTGCATTAATCAGCTCCATCATTCCATATATCAAATACAACTTTATAGCTCACACGGCTACTTCTTGGAAAATATGATGGGTAATTTTTCATTTGCTCGTTCGCACTGCTCCAAACACAGACAAGCGACAAACGACATTCCTAAATTCGTAGCACCAACAGAGCTTCCTAAATTCCAAAATGGCACGCTCATGTCACATTCCATACTTGAGCGACTTCTGACACTCAACAACAAAGCTGATCATCCACGCCAATATGCCATCCTAGACCTGAGAACAAGTCAAATTCATCTCTATTCGAATTCTCTCTTTTAGCATGGCAACTTAACCAGACACCTCCATCCCCAACCCCTGCGGCACCCATCCACGCAATGCAAGCACACCACCCCAAGCATAAATCAACCAATCCGCACCGCGACGCGCTGCAACCAGCGCCTAACCGCGCGCGCCGGGGCTCTAAATGCCGCCCAATTTCGGAATACGCGGGAGTTAACGGAAGAGAGGGGATCCACACCGTCTCGGGGAGCGGCGTGGTGCTGCCGTCGTCGCCCGGGGCGGCGCCCGCCTTTTCGGCGCTCCGGACGACGCTGTCGACGTCATCCATCCCCGCGCGGCGGCGACCCTCTTCCCACTCCCCCTGCCGCTCCTGCTCCGGCGGCCTCCGCGCCCGTCCGCAGGCTTCTTCTCAGACGTCCGCTGCTTTGGTTGCTGCTGCGGCGGCGGGGTGCTCCCCCGCAGGGACTCCGGGCGGTTAGGGCTAGGGCTCGAAGATGAGCCGATGAGGACGAGTCGGCGGTGGTGATATGGTCGGCGGCAGGGAGAGAGAGAGAGAGAGGGGGAGAGAGAGAGAACAAACGGGAAAGCAAAAGCAGAGGAGAGGGGAGGGGCTGGAAGATTCTGGACGGGCCAACGAGCTCGTGTGGATCTCTCTCGCCTCCTACCACGGACGATTCCTCCCTCCGTCTCGTCGCCAGCGTAGAGGCTTGGCTCCGCCTCTGAAGAAGAGATGCGTAGTTTAAGGGTTTGCGCCTTCAGTGGTCGGCGACAGAGTGCCGCGATGACCTTTGGTGATTTAACCGTCGTGGGTCCCAGAATGGCTGAACGGATTTTCGCTGATCATGTGACACATGTGTTTGTATCTTCCTCCTCACGTGCCTCGGTGTAGCCATCTTCATTTTAGCATCCACCAAATGCAAGTTGCAGTATCTAAACGCATACATATGTCACTATACTTACACACTGATAATAAGTAATATAAAATTATCATATATGACTGTCCTCTATATATATACCAATCTCTTAGAATTTTGTAGATTCTTGAAGCATATAACTCTATCCGGGAAAAGGGTCCCTAGACGTATGAATATTGCCTGTAGATTTCAGAATATCCGTTAAACAAGAAAGATTATCTCTAAGTTTAAAGATAATCGAATCATACTCGAAAAGAAGTATAGATATTACACGGTAGCCCTCGTATATATACGGAGTCAAGGACCCCGCAGAAGGGGAGTTCAAGTTCAAGAGGAACACAACCCAATTTGACAACCACAATCGTGATCTACATTGGCAACTCACCAGGCAGCACACAAGAAGCCTTCGACTAGATTCAGATCCAATCTAAACTAGCCACGACCCCCTTATAATATGTCTGAAGATCAATAACATAACACATGACATATGGGTATTATCCTCTGAAAGACTCGAACCTGTATAAAATCCCTATCTTTCGATGCATAATTTGGCAAGAGGAAGTATCCCCTATTCTAATTACATATTCGTAAAATCGATGGTTTCCTATTCATTGACAGTTAGCGCTGATTGTGGGGATCATGACCAACAACGCTGAATATTCGTCACACAATATATCACCGACTCCACCTAAGCCTACACCAAGTCTACGCTGAATTATATTTTTGATGTATTGCTAATGCTCAAAAGCTTGGGGCTAGGGAAACCCTTCTATCCTCAAGCAGAGAATATCTGCTATATCTTTTGCAAAATGACTTTATGGTTACAAACAACGCAGTCGAGGATGAAGGCTTGCTCGTGAGTCTTCAAGTAGCTCCTGCACTCAGCAACCATCGCCTCTTCATGAATTGAGATTCATAGCTGGTGGCAAAGCGAGTTAGTAAGGAGTATTAAACCTCATATAAGACCATGACATCTTACCTTGCGGAGGTGAGCAAGCTAAAAAAAATCATCGGACCCGAGAAAGACAAATGTCTCGTCAATAGTCTTGCTCGACTAGACACCTCACGATCTTCAGGACATCCCGGGATCTTTTAAGAAAGACTCTCAAGCTATCCGTGACATCTAAAGATGACATGTCGCACCGCTGCTCGATTAGCTAGCCACTGCCGTGGAGCTCATCGCCAAGAGTGCGAGGGTGCCATGGGTGACTCTTGGAGCTGAGAGGAGCACGAGGACGCGCATCTGAGCTCGCCATCACCGCCATTAACTTTGTCGACGATGCCGCCAGGAGTTCCACGCTGTCGGTCACCCTTCCTTCCCCTATACACCAGTGAGCCTCCCCAGCCCCTCCTGCTTCCCCTAGGTAGTGTGTCATCGTCCCTGTGTCCTGCCCGCAAGATTTTTCCCTACCGCACCAGCCAATTAACTGCCACCGGTGCTCCTCCCTCTATCTATGTGAGACAGCTGTCGTGCCGAGTAGCCCAAGAGCACTAGGCTCCTTTTCCTTGCAGGTAGACTGTGCCAAGTATAGCGGAGGCACTGTCCATTTCTCTATCATTGTTGTCCCCATCTCTGGCCCCCATCTAAGCGTGCTTCAGCCGCCGCCTGTAAATGAGGAATAGCAAAATGGACTCCCCATCACGTGTAGATCCTTAACCACCTAGTCTCGACCAAACCCGCCTATGTTTAGCCAACTCTGGCAATGCGCTGCCATAATTCCTCACTGTCGCCCCTTCTTTGCTCTGCTAATGAGTTGGCCTACTAGCGCATCCTAGTGTCCAAGGCCATTCCCTAGTGGGCCAGCCTAGCTGCCCTAGCCCATTAGTTCAATGCACTATTTAGTGAGTCCACCATTATTGTTCAGTGGGACCTACCTGTGGCCCCCACCCATAAATAGTAGCATTTTGTAATTTCTTGATTTAATTTTAGATTAAATCTTTTGGGAGTCATAACTTCTCCGTTCTGATTCTGATAGTGCTTCCTTCGCCTAAATTCACCGAGATCTATCTTTCTATTGCAGTGTGATATCCATTATGATTTGTTTGGTATTCTATTTAGTGTTATTTGATTCTTCTCTAGAATAGGTCATCGTTAATCGTAATCGCGTTTACAAAACCAGAGGAATAAGAGAATCCTAACTTCGACCAAGGGCTAGAAGAAGACTTTAGAGAAGGTAAATCATATTTCCTTGATCATTTTGAACCCATATTTTCAATAATCTAATTGATCAACTTAAAACTTGACTTATTACCACATGTGCTATGTATTGTGCTATTTCAACTGTTTACAGTAGTTAAATCCTATCAAATAATTGTCATGTCTTAAATGTCATTATCCTGAATCCATGTCACCTTAGATTTCCTATCGTTATCTATATTAACGTCAGATGACGCCTTGATATGTAACATGCATAGGATTGAATACATCTTTTCGAAGATATCGCTTATGAAATACATCTCTTTGGAGATATCACTTTATTGATTATCAATTCAACTCATATGTCATGAGTCTTTTATGATTGTGGAATCCTTGATAATCATGTGGAATATGGCGGGTGGTGTGCAAAATGGGTGAAAACTGATTTGGCCGGGGCATATAGGGTAATCCTTCGGTGAGGATGCTCTTAGGGGCTTGAGTTACCTATATGGTATTCATTGCTAGCTTGAACATGCATGCCCCAGCCATATAAGTACCAAATCATGGCGCCATCATGCTAAGCCACTCAAGTGCAAACATGCATTTTGTTATGAGTAAGACTTAACTTTTCTATCTCCCGACCAAGCTAAATATTTTTACTAGGAGGACAGGGGAGCAACGAGAACCCAAGCGTATGTCAGGTGCTTCATGGGATGTTCATTGAACCAGACTCTTTACGAAGGTCCAAGTGATACCATGTCATCCCTTACGTAGGCCTGGAGCACTTGGGGTGTCTTGTAGTATAGTCCAGCAACGAAAGGTGATTGAAGTGTCTCGGCATGATTCATTCCTCTACTTGCAACAATTGGAGGCTGCATGTGGCTTTGGGTCGTTATTCCACTTGCATATCGCGTGATTACAGTGTACAACCTCTGCAGAGCGTAAATCTATTAGAATAGCCATGTCTATGATCATAGACATGCAAAGCAATAACCTCATTTGGTTAGACTCAGGGGCGCGTGTATCTTTGATGAGTGAGTGTGTGGACTAAATGTCCGTATGATAAGGTTGTTGGCTTGATCCACCAGTAGCTAATTGGTACTAAAGGTACACTAGACACATTAATAGGGATTGTAGAGTGAGGTGTAGCTCCCCTCAGGATTGAAAACCCTCAGATATACCTTATTACTTTGTTAAAACTATTTTAAAGCTAACAATAGAGAATAGAACTAGATATTTGCATGAAACTACTTTACACTTAAAACTAAACCATAAAACCTTGTCCTTGAGTCATCATCCTTTATGCATCTATCAAATCCCTTGCAATAGTATATGACTTGCTGAGTACCTTCCATACTCATTTTTGCTATCATTCAAATGACGAGATGATTGCCGACATCGTAGAAGATGAAGGCATGGATGAGGAGTAGATTTAGCGGTCACGTTCTCACCCTAGTTGTATGTGGCTTTGGGTTATTACTCAGTTGTGCTTTTGTTGGCTGGTTGGCCAGATTTATAATGTACCCTATGGTTTAAGACATTTTGTACTCTTGTAACCTTAATTTATTATATACGATGTATGACTGTGATACTACAAATGTTGTACTATGTGTATCAGCTACTTGATCAAGAGACTGATAAAGGAGACATATGATATCCCGGGAAAGGGTCTTACATCTCTCACTCATGTCGAACCTAGGACTGACCCTCTTAAGCTCCTTGAATAGTAAGGAAGTCATCCTACCCTAACTGGAGGAGAAAACAAGCACTAAGCATGTCAGGTTGTCAGTATCTTCTTGGTATCGAGTTCCCAAGAAGTCCTAGGTTTTCATTTACATTCTTTTTTTTTGTTTTTTACTAACCAAAGAATAAGTTTCTATTCCTAAGCATATGATATAGAAGAAAACCTAAGCGGACTCGATGATTCTCCGACTGGTCACCATAGTGGTTCTGAGTACTACTCGAAGCTATGACCTTATGTGTCAAGGTCCTATGGCATTTTATATTCACCTTATGTTGGTGAAAGATGACCTGGAGGAACATGCGCTGGAGGAGCTGAGGATAGGAACATCGTCTGAGATGTCATATTCGGGATCTTACTCGTCCTCCCGATCCTCGTACTCCACCCATTCAATTAAACTAGGGATGAGTTCCCCCTTGTCTGTCTCACCAGTTGGTTCCATCGAAATGGCTGAGGACAAATCAACATCTGATTCTCCAACATCGTGTTCAACTATTTCATCACCCTCCCCCTCCTCCATATCACTTGCACCCTGAATCTCCCCAAATCGCTCATTGTATCTCTATTGCACAAGTAACATAGGTGACCAACTTCTATCAATTACATCCTATAGGTATCTCCTTCAAACCTAGGTTTCACTAAACGGGTACATATCCTAGTAAACACCATCAGTTCTACGGTTGTCCAGAATGCTAGTGCAACTATCTCTAAAACATAGGTCTAACAATTACTCTACATTACACTAAAAAGCTAGATCTAATAACACTAGGTCTAATACACTAAAAGCTAGATCTGATTGCTAACCTATATCTAGACTTAAATCTGATGACTAACCTAACTGATTTGTAAATAAAATTTAAAGATCAGAATATTTACCTTCGTCGGAGATAGATTCTAGCAAAGACTTCACCGCTTTCTTCTCTCTCCCCTCCCCTCCCCTCCCCTCCCCTTTCTCTCCTCCCCTCGACAATCCTCTCCTTCTTCTCTCTTCCTCTCTCTGCTTGCTAGTGTGAGAGTGGAGACCCAGCATGGCCCTATATAAAGAAAAAGTTATCAACCGCTGAAAGCATAATAGCTTTTCTAGTGTGTCCTCATGTGTAGATGCTCCTGTCACCTGTTAGAAAGACGTTATCTATTGCCCTTCCAACAAGTGACATGAGGATATGGCTACCACCGTAGAACTCTATTTATTTTTTTAGCCATTCAATCATGGGGTCTACCACCTGTTGTCCTTTCAACGGATGACAAAAGCTTATTATTGTATTTTTTTTTTCAAATGGACACTTATTTTTCTAAAATTTTAAAAATGAAATATTAAAATAAAAGGAATTATAAGTGAATAAATATGCAGTACTGTGAGACAGTAGTTTTGCTAATATATTGGCGGGTTTTTTTTTAATTTTGCTGCCTACGATCGGCAACAATTTGTGCGTGCGTGGACTTTTTTATTTTTATATTTTTAAATCCGAAATTGTAAATACATACATTCATTTTGAAAAATTTTCATCTATATACTCCTATCCCCTTCCCACGGGCGACATATTTATAAAAAATAAAAATGCAGCGTTCAGCTCTCAAAAAAATCGCGGCGGTGCCCTTCGCGGCTTCCTGCTCGCGCTCGCACATCTCCATGCGTCTTGGGCTGAATCCTCCTCGGCTGCACCTATTTGTTTCCATTCGTGGGCTTTGTTTTCCTTTTCAGCCCAATTCATTACTTTGTTTGCTTTTTTTGCTCTGGGAGCGGGTTGTGTTGTGTAGACCCGGTTAGGGTGGCCCAGTTTTTTTTTAATTGTATTTGTCTTCTATTTCTTTTGGGTTCACCAATCATAATTGCTTTTGCTAACTCACGGTGTCTAGTTTTTCTTTCTTTGTCTGTTTATGTAGCTATAGGTCAAACAACCTCTGTGGCTTAAGGAGTAACTACTTTTCATGGAGGAGTCATGTAATAAATTATTGCAGTTTCTGGTTTTTAAGAGTATGTATAATGAAGTGTTAAGAGAATATGCTTATGAAAAAAATTGGATTTTTTAACTACATTGTCATATATGCTTAGCGAAGGGCAATATACTTACTTAGTCACCGCTGCTTATATTAATACTAACAAAATAGTTAATCATATTTAAACAATTACAATATTTGTTTCCATTAAAAATTACAATCTTTATGTATGTACTTAATACTCTCTTTTATTAAACACTAATAATAAATATCTAACATTAAAAATATCAAAAATCAAGCCTTTGTTGGTGTTCAATAGTGAAGGGATTTATTTGTTTGTCTGTCTATTTTTGTCATTCGTTTTGTTTCGGTTTACCAATCATTCGATCGGTTTTATATACAATAAATTTTTACCAATCTTTTATATGTGTAGGAATTCACTAATACTGGGCAATTGTCTGTTAGCTCACTAAACCTCATACTCTTGTGCTTGATAGCAATCTGTCTCATTATGTATATATGTTCTCTTAGTTAACCCCATCACTCCCTACTGCGCGTCTGCACGCGTCCCCGGAGGTTGTCCATAGCCGACCGATCTCCCCACCTCCCCGGGCATCGCCCCAGCTCGCCGCCACTCCCTGCCCCTGTCCTCGCCTCCCCGGTCGCCGCCCAAATTCATCATATTGGTGTCCGGATCCGCCCAGCCTAAGGACGAAGGAGCAAGGAAGAAGGCCAAGCGACGTCTCCCCTAGCTTCTCCGACCGGATCCTATCAATTTCCTTATGGATTTTGCATGCCACCACCTTCTTCCCCAAGTCCGGTGACCATTTTCCGCCCCTCACCGTTGACACGCCGCCGATGCACGCCTTCTAATAATTAATTCTTGTAACTTTTCAATTTTTATTTCTTGATGATTGTTTATTTATTGTTTTATTGTTTTAGGAGGAGCTTGATTCAACAATAATTGACTGAGCAATTATGCTTCAAGAGAGATGCTCAGCCGGAAGTGAAAGCTTAGATAATCATTATATTCTTTATGCCTGTAATGCTATTTAGGACCTGTTATTATACTGTGACACTTGATAGTTTGATGTTATGCACTGTTATAGTTTGAGACTGTACTACTGTTATGTTTATGTTATGTGCTGGTTGCTGCTGCTGGTAATGCTATAGTTTGAGACTGTTATTATGCTGCGACACTTGACAGTTTGATGTTATGCGTTGCTATAGTTTGAGACTATACTACTGTTATGTGCTGGTTGCTGCTACTTGTAATCTTCTACTGCATGATGCAATGCTTGCAGGAGAAACGAAATCGAAATCATCTAAGCACACATTGATCACAAGTCAAATTAAGAACTCGATCCCCGGAGCTTCGATCCGTTTGTTAATTAGAATCTCCCAAAATTTGGAAGAACTATATCCCCTGCTAAGTTTCTGAAGAAATTGCTGCCTTTTTGACCCACTCCACGTAATATTCGGTGAATGTATCTGCAGATGCATGGGTCAAATGGTGTGGTCGGTTACCATTTGTCAAAAAGTGGAGCGCAAACAACAGAACCTGCTGGGCCAAGTTGTTGATTGCACCGCAAATCGGGCTGGCCATGCGGAATTTCACTATAAAAAAACTCAAAAGTGATAGATTAATTATAATAGGTAATGAGTATAGTACATTTCATCTCGAATGCGTCACTAATAACTAATGATGAGTAACAAGTAAGAACCTATCATTAATGAGATCATAAGTGATGGTCATAACTATAATCCGTCATTTATTACTGACAAACATTTTTTCCATTTTTTGACAAAAAAAAATCAAAAAATATTTTTTTCATCTGAACCATTCCAACGTAGGGTTATCATCACTTGTCACGTATCACAGACGATTTTCATACTATTTTAATACTTTGCTTTCCAACGGAATCGAACCCATGATCTAGCCTTGCGCGTGTAGCGCCCTTACAACCTCACTCTCACGTGCATTCTAAAGGAAGCCAGAGATGTTATCCTTTTAACTTTTTTACCAAAGGCCCGTCACCAATAACTTCATTGGTGATGGGTCGTAATAGTGACCCGTTCTAGCAAAAATAGTATAATTAGATCATGATTGTGATTTTAATGATTAATAATAATATAGTCAATATAACTAATATGTTTGTCAAGAATATATGTTAATAGGTCTCATGGATGCAATATATGAAGAAACCACCACAGTTAGGACAAAGTTGGACTAAATTAGAGAAGTCCTAAGAAAATTTGCCTTACTAGATGGTCCGGTGCTCTAGGTGTTGAACTCACCGGAGCATATTTGGCAAAGGGAGAGAGAGGCCTAAAAACCTCACCGGAAGGTCCAGTGATCAGCAAGTGTGCTCACCAGAGGAATTCTTCCAGAGAAGGGTGTCGTGCTGAAAAATAAAGGCTAAGCCTCACCGGATAGTCCGGTGATCAAAGTATGGCAACACCGTACTGTTTCTGTCCAGAAGGCTGAATGGAACAATCCATCGAAAAGTTCGATGATCAAAAGAAGATACACACTAGAGTATTTCCACCAGTGAAGGTTGCAGTCGTGGAAGATCGAAGATCAACACGTCGTAAGGTCCGGTGATGAAGCAAGGCTACCCCGGACAATACACCGAACAATGAACAGTGCAAAGAGACAACAAAATTCAAGGCATCGGATAGTTCAGTGATGAAGTGATGTGCACCGGATGATAACATCAGATCAATTTACACAGAGAGGATGCAGTTGGCTCGAATGGCTCAGGATAACTTACCGGATAGTCCGGTGATGGAGATGAAGTAAACATCAGAGTGTCTGGTATTCACATAGGCTTGAGTTGTGTTCCAACGACTAGTTTGTGAGAGTGATCTCACCAGATGATCTCGGATCATCTGGTGTTAATAACTTTTCTGAGTCGTTAGGTTAACGCCTAGTGCGCATATTTGAGGCTATAAATACCCTTCACTCAGTCATTCGAAGGGGTGGCATCCTGGTGGAGTATAGAGGAAGCTTATACACACTTAAGAAGACATCCAAACCACCAACGTACTTAATATGATTATCCAAGGCGATTAAGCACAAGATTAGTGAGTGATTATTCCTATAGAGAGTGTTGCTATGTGATGGTCACCTAGAGAATGGATTAAGGAGTGATCCAACCTTGTACCAAGTGGTACGCTGGCACCTTAGAGTCTTGGTCGAGTCGGTAAGCTTGTTGACCCTCCGACTTGGTGTGGAGCAGCGATGAGAAACGTGTACGGGGACATGAAGATCCTTAGCTTGGTGGCTCAAGCTCCAAAGTGATCACGGCGGCAAGGAACCGGAAGAGAGGCTAGTGGTGAGACCTTGCCTTGGTTTCTTGGTGGCTCATTCGGGTGGAGGCCTTATCTTTCTGATTTGGTGGCTAAAGAGCTGTGACCGGGTGCTGACCAGGAGCATATCCTTTATGGAGCTCCAATGTGAACTAGGAGTGACATTTATGCTATCGATACCATAGGATAAAAATTCCTTATGCCGAGTTTTCTCTCTCTACTTTATTTACGTTTTCACATTTACATTCTTGCAATTTAGCTTTTTATATAGGTTGCAAGTGCTTTGATTAATAGAGTAGACACACTAGATAAACTTAGAGCACATGTAGATAGAAATTGATATAACTTTATCTTATGTAGTTTTTAGAGCCGAATAGATTCTAAGTGTCCTAATTCACTGCCCTCTTAGGACGTCACCGATCCCTTCACCTGTCACCAATGACAGATTTTCATTTTGACAAATAAAATTGGTGACGAGGAGTACTTTTAGTAAAAATAGTATATCTTTTGCATACAGACTCTGATTTTAATGTTTTTTTGACTTTATAGACATCTAAATAAAAAGTTATATCTGTTCCTCCCTGATGTTGTCGGGTTCGAAGAATTTTTTGAGGCCAAAAATGCCTTGGAAGATTGAGTTCTCACTCTAGAAGTTTTTGCACCATTTTTGGAACGCGTGTTTGTGTCCATAGCCACCACCCTTTACATCAAACTTGATCAGAATTGTACAATAATTTCTATTCTCGTGCTGCTGAGGTGAAGAAAAAAAAGAGAAATAATTTTTATTAGCCTACTATACATATATATGAGTATATGTATATGCACTTTTGCATTGAGAAAAATGTTGTGTATATATATGTTGTGTAGATGTATCTACATAAACGTAAATATATGTATGAATACCTAGGGTTATATATACACATAATACATGAAATGATAGCTCTATGTATTGATCAAGTCATTGGTGACGAATCATAACTTGACTCATCACTAATGACTACTAGCAAGGATGACCCATCACTGATGCATTAGTCGTTTGTGACGGGTCTGTGACCCGTCACCAATGACTGATTAGGATGACCTGTCACTTATGAGTCGTAATAGATGACGGGTCGTAGTTACGATCCGTCACCTATAACTGATCTAGGATGATCCATCACTTATAATACTTATGATAAGTCATAAGTGACGGATCACAAGTATAACCCATCATTTTTATCATTAGTAACGAATCATGTTATGTTCTATCACTCATTTCGTATCTACTTTGTGTGATTTTTACGTAGTGTTTATGACTAACTAACATAGGCTGGACTGAGTAAAAACTGCACAAGAATCTTTGAAATTGCACAGTCCTGCATGCTACCTACGCCAGAGAAGATTTTTCCCACAAAGTTCTTTTTGGTGTTCCTTTCCATCCTTTTGAATTGTTAAGGTTCCTTTAGATTCATGGTAGATATTTTCAGTAAATTTTACAAGTTGTAGAATATAAGTTGTCTGGTCAATGCCGCATTTTGGGGCCTAAAGCACCACTTTTTTGTGACGGAATGTAGTAGCATATACGGACCCAATCCGAGGTAACTTTTTGATAGGATCTCTCCCTTTACAACATATATATAACTATATCAGAGGCTACGTTCGAGGCCACTGACATGCAAAACTAATGACTACGCACAGTTGTTGAAGGAGCGGCACGAGACAGCGAAGAAGCAGGGCTGTTCCTATGCCCATGCCACAAGGGCAACCGCTCAGGCCCCCAATGCCTAGGGGCCTACCCTGGTACACATATCATCAATCAATACTATATATTAAAGCTCCAAGAATTGAAGCGATTTCAGGAGTTTAAGTACTGTAGCTACTGTTTATATAGGCGCTATGTATGCATGTAGCTACTGTTAGTTTATATAGGCGCTATGTATGCATGTAGCTACTGTTTATATGGCCCTATGTATGTATATATGTATACATATGGATACGGATATGTATACATATATATGTGTACATATACATATATGTATGTATATATGTACACGTATATTTATATGTATAATATATTTTTTTGGAAAATTTCAGAAAAATAGCGAAAGGTATAATAGTTATATTGATAAATCAGCTGAAATAATCTAAAATGCACAGAAAAATATCTAAAACTCAAAAAAATATGAAACAATTTTTGTTAGGTTTGTATTACTATCGTCTACATATTAAAATTATGTGCATACATAAAAATAATATTGTTTTCCCCATAATTAAATGAATGTGTTAAATATTAATAAATTTATAAATAAATATTGAGATGTCCAAAATTGATGAACCTAATTTTTTTAGTCTTATTTTGTCATGTTCTGTGAAAAAAAAGGACGCGGCGTAAGCGCGCCAATCCACCTAGTATATATTTAAAATGTAACATTTTGCCATTTTTTAAATGGGTGGTTCCATAATTTGTTACTGTATCTAAGTGACAATTGGGCCCCTGTGCCACATAACAAATAAAGTGCAATCATATGTGTGGAAAATTATTTAGGGCTCCAGTTATAGATGAGACATTCCAATTAGTAAACTTAATCAATAGAATCGGTTAGCTATCCAAGGCGAACATCTTTGATGGTTCCTCTTCCCATGCCACAATATTATTAGCTTTACAACTGAAATAAGGGTGATGTTGTACATCATGCAAAAAAAATGAACTCTTTTACACTTGACGAAGCACAGCTCTCCGATCTCCATCAAACAACCCTTCTCCCTTCTTCATCTAGTAGGCCCACACTATTCTTCTTCAACCCTATGCCGACATGACTCGATCCCCCGCCCCACCCACCACCTCTGTTCATGGTGTCACCGCTTGCTGCCTCCACATCGCTAACATAGAATTGCCAAGTGGTTTATTTGCCTCCTCTCCACTTCTTCTACCCACCACCGGTCCTCCGCCACACGATCGGCGGCGCCACATGTACCTCGTCGTCCTGATCACTGCCACTGTTGCATCAGCATGCACCCTCCCTCTCACCATCCCTGTAAACTTGAGGACGCTAAAACCGCACTTTTCTAGACCCTAAACCACAATAGTAACCTTGTTGTTGTTGCATCGAGTGTAAGGAGGCATGTTTACACTCGATTGATCAATAGGAAAAAGTTTTTAATTAAAGTATATTATTATGTATCTACGTTAGCATAAGGGCTTCTCTCTTTGTCTTGTCCTAGGGACTTCGAAATCTTAGGAATGGCTCCGCGAGGGGGTGCCTGGGCAAGAGTGAGGAAGACATGGATGTTAATTAAATCTTCCTCCATATATGCTAGTGTCACCTGTGTTTAAGTCCTAGAGATGCCACAATACATCTTTGAGCACGTTTGAAATTAACCTGAGAATTCGATAGCGATTTTGCAAGAATAATACAGGGAAACAATTTAATTCCTGATCAAGTGAATTCAAATTGAATCTATAGGATCGAGAATGGCAACTAAAGAAGATGAATATGAGCCTTACCAACTTCTTGGATGGTCGTTTTCTAGTCTTTCACCCAACGCACCTGAAAATAACATGCAGAAGCAAAAACTTAAGAAACATACGTTGCATCAAAAGATCCTCTAAAAAAGCATAGCTCTCATAGATGGAATTGAACACTAGTTTACATTGAAAACCAATCCATGCTTCATCGCACACAAAAAGCTTACAATTTGAGAAAGAAATACTTAAATCCAAGGAGATAGTCACCGGGTGAAGAAACTCGTCAAGTTGATGATTTAGAGGCAAGAAAATTCCAAACAAATTCCAAATGTGAATTTTATGCCTTTAGCAACAAGAAGAACCACTTTAACATGATGAAAAATTTCAGCTCTTATGAAACAAGGGAGCCAATAGAGGAAAACTAGAAGGAGATAAACACAAACATAAGAGGAAACATTAACTTCATTAATTGCAAAGGAGAACCATATTTTCACAGATTACAAATTATTTTGCATATAAAAAACTCACCTATTACATAGACTAAGCACTCATCTCTCTCTCCTGAAATCTTACCACATAACTCTCAAATGGTTGGCTCAAAGGGCTTAACCATCTCCCCTCTATTTATAGCCTAGGTTCTTTATCCCCTAATTTCCTAGATTGTTCCCAAAATATCTCTATCTTTCAATACACTTCTACCTATCACATAGGGCATTTTTCACCCATCTTTTCCTCATCCATCGAACTGTCGTGGCCCCTTCATAACTTAGCTTTGTCTTGACGCAAGCTTCGCGATAATGCCATATACACTTCATACTTTCCCACAGTTTTGGTGGACTCGCATGAAGCGAGAAATCACTCGATATGTTGCTGAGTGTGATGTCTGCCAAAGGGTGAAGGCCGAGCATCTCAAGCCAGCCAGTACGCTTCAACCTTTACCTATTCCCTCCTGGAAGTGGTAGGAGATCGACATGGATTTCATTACTGGATTGCCGAAGACCTCGCATGGCAAGGACTCGATTTGGGTAATTGTGGATCGGTTGACAAAGTCCGCTCACTTCTTGCCCATCAAGACCACATTTTCGGCCAAGCAATATGTAGAGCTATACCTCACTCGGATTGTTTGGCTCCACAGGATTCCGAAGAAGATCATTTCTGATCGAGGCACTCACTTCACCTCTCATTTCTGGAGGAGCCTTCATGAGGCTGTGGAGACCAAGCTCTTCCATAGCACCGCGTATCATCCTCAAACCAACGGTCAAATTGAGAGGGTGAATAAGATTCTGGAGGACATGCTCCGGGCTTGTGTTCCCACTTATGGGAAGAGGTGGGACATTTGCTTGCCATTTGACGAGTTCTCATGTAACAATAGCTTCCAAATGAGCATTGAAATGTCGCCATTTGATCTATATGGCCGACGATGCCGAACGCCGTTGAATTGATTCGAATCTGGCGAAAGGGCTTTTCTAGGCCCGAATTTGGTCAAAGAGGCTGAAGAGCATGTTCTAGCTATTCGAAAGTGTCTTCTCACAGCAGAAGAGCTATGCGGATCGCCGCCACCGAGACCTCGAGTTCGCAATTGGAGATTATGTGTATCTCAAGGTTTCGCCTCTCAAAGGCATCTGACATTTCCAAGTTCGAGGCAAGCTAGCGCCTCGCTATGTGGGGCCTTTTCAAATTGTTGGTTGGCGTGGAGAGATAGCCTATCAATTGGATTTGCCGCCGTCTCTCTCCACCGTGCATGATGTGTTTCACGTCTCGCAGTTGAAGAAGTGCCTTCGAGTCCCAACTGAGGTAACCGAAGTTGCAAACCCAGAGTTGCA
Organism: Phragmites australis; assembly: GCF_958298935.1. NCBI lineage: Eukaryota > Viridiplantae > Streptophyta > Magnoliopsida > Poales > Poaceae > Phragmites > Phragmites australis. The sequence goes on from NC_084931.1 coordinate 6,237,142, forward strand.
GCCGGATATTACATATTGTGAGCGATCGATTCGAATATTGGACGTAGCAGAACACAAAACTCGGTGTTATTCCATAAAGTTCATCAAAGTCCAATGGAGCAACCATTCGGAAGCCGAAGCGACATCGGAGCATGAGGATAAAATCCGCTCCGAGTATCCCGAACTCTTTGAGGATTAGTAAATACCATTGTAACATGTGTACATTTGGAACCTCTCGCATGTATATATTCATCAGCATGTTGAATGGAAATCAAGTCTCAAAGGAGTTATGTTTGGAGGATGACCCAACCCGAAGCAAGTGGAACCTGTTTTTGCTCTCTACTGGCTCGCGGTCTGACCGCAATTGATTTGCTGGTCTAATCTTTGGTGGGCGGTCTGACCGCCACAAGACCTGCGGTCCCATCGTCAGAGCCCAAAACTCTCTGTATAGATTTCGGTCTAACCGACAAACCCGCGGTCCAACAGTGTCGTAGTCTGACTGGTCCTAGCATCGGTCTGATCGCCAGGGCACAGTGGGGTCTGTTGGCCATCTTTTCATTCTGACGATGAGTTTCTGTGAAATTCTTCTCCGTCATGGAAGGATACTTCCCGCCTTGTCGCCGTCAACTTCACCTTAACTTTACTGAATCTCGTGACGAGATTCTTCTTAAGAGGGGAGGTTTGTCACGTCCCAAAATTAGTAATTACATAATTAAGCATAAATATGCTTCTAGAGCATTATGTTTAATTTTGTTAATTTTGTTTTGTAACTCTAGAGCAATTCGTTTAAAGTCATTCGGATGAGAGAAAGAAATCCGGGAGAGAAAAGAATAAAAATTCGTAGCTAAAACGGACTTTTCTCTAACATGTGGGACCCACACATGGTCCCACACCCCTCTCCCTCACGTGCAGCCCACCTGCTCCCTCTCTCACTCCCTCAGCTCACTCTCCCCCACCGTGCAGCACACAGGAGCAGTAGCTCCTCCCTCCTCCCTCACACTCACTCTCTCTTTCTCCTTAAAATCCCACCTCTAGAGCAAGATTCGAGGTGAGTATGTAGTACCATCGCGATCATGAGCTCCTAAGCTACGCACCCATCCAATTCCTTTTCATTTTCTCGAAGGATTTGGGCCAGATTTGATGTCTTTTGGTGTTTAGGGTTGAAACATGAGGAACACCGGCGTTCATCCTCCTCTCGAGCGATTTCCCTCTGTTTCCTCCTTCACCCGGTTGTCAACAACCTCAGCAAAGACTCTTGGGTGAGTCCCCTAGGCTTACATGTCAACAATCCGTGTTTTGGTTGGATAGATTTCAAATTTAGAGCTAAGGTTGTGAAGGTCTAGTGTTCTTAAGTATTGAAGGCAATAGCCAAGTTTTGGTTGATTTCGGCTTATACGTGTGGTCCTATGCGGTAGAGGAGGTCAAGAAGGTGCTCTAGGTCTAAATCCCCACCCCAAAAGCCACCGGAATCGTCCCCGTGAGCTCACCTAGTGCCCTCGGGCGCTCCTAGCGGTCTGACCGCGTTTTCCAGTGGTCTGACCGTCGTTCCAGGGGTCCAACCGTCGTTCCAGGGGTCCGACTGCCAGAACCCAAACCTCTCTACACGCCGGCAGTTTGATCGTGACTCCCGGTGGTCTGATCGCCCCTTTTGGTGGTCTGACCGCGGTCAACTCAGCAGAACCGTTTCCAGCACAGCTTACTATTGGCTAAAACTTGTAAAATTCATAATAAATTCTCTGTAGCTCCAAAAATTATGATACCAATTTTTTTGGTTTCATAATAACCTATTCTACCTAATAAAAATATCCCCATCCATTAAATAATTAATTAAATTTATGAGATTAATTAATTAGATTAAAGCTTTATTAATTAACCGTTAATTCATCTTAAGCCCAAAATAGGTGAAACCAATTTTGCTAGTCTTCCTATGACTTTTTCTATCTAAGAAAAATGTTTTGATGCATTATAAGGCATAGTTTTATGGTATTTCATCATATGCATTTTTGTGGCATACATATTTGCACTTTATTTATACTCATCATTGTATGCATTCTTCCTTAGTGAATGAAGAACCGAAGCGTGACGCGGGTGTGAGCGAAGGTGGCAGTGAGTTCCTGCATTTCTGTGAATTCTATGCGGGGAGTGTCAGGCAAACCCAAGAGCGGCAAGGCAAGCAACTAAGCATATTGCACATTTGTTCAATTGAATGAAGTCTAACATTTGTAAACTATGCTTATGTATGTTTGCATGTGTTGAGTCAAGATCAGGTACAAGTGGGTAGATCCTATGTTGAATGCATTACTTCTACCTTGAATTGTTGTTCATCCTTTCCTTATCGCCTTGAGTATGTTGTTGGTGTCTAGATTACAAGTTAAATCGAAATGCTTAGCAATGCATAGGTCATTCGGTAGAAGTCGAGTGGTGAATTGTTTCATCCTTTGCGAGCATAGGCATAATTTACTTTCGTAATGATCACAATGTTGGATATGGGTTGATGATGGTTGGATGAGTCGTGAGTATGAGACGAGATGTGGGTGGTGCTAGGGGTGTTATCTACTCTGGAGGAAAGTCCTGGGGGAAGGTCGGGAGAGGAACCCGGACACCGTAGATCGCTTGCGTTGTTTAAGCACCGATCATCGGTGTAGTCGGCTTTAGCACTTACCTTACTCACCACATGCCGATCTAATGGTAAGGAGAGCTGAATACCTCCGTAGTTGTGATCATTTGGGCGTGAACATCGATGGTGTGAGAGGGTGGGCTTGTAAGAGGTGCTAGTTTGCTCCAGGAGTAGTTCTAGTACCTCCACATCGAGCGATGCATGATCCAAATGGTCGTGGCTTGTTGGGAAAGGTTGACATGAGTACCCCCTTGTATGAATCTGTGTGGTCATGTAAGCCGTATGGTCCTCAAGTCATGTGGGTCCAGGAGTATCCTCCGGCAGGGTGTAAAAATATTTTGAAATGCCGCACTCTCGGTCATGAGCATGCTTCTGTCCATCTGTATCGGTCGTAGAGTTTTCGCTTGTGGTTAATGGTTGGATATGTGGGAGATGGTTGAGTTGGTCTTTGTTACATGTATGTTCATAATGGTTCCAGTTATTTATGTTCAGTTGGTTATGACAGGGTAGAGTTATGTTGTTGTTGGTTAAGTTAATTGCTCACATCTATGTGTCTAAGTTGCTTACCCCTTATGTTTAACTTAACCATATGGCTTTTCCTTGCTAATGATTTAATGCATAATCCTTAGAGTCAAGATATGTATATGTGCTCTTTATGGTTTAAGTCTTGCGAGTACTTTCATGCTCATGCCTGCGTTTTCAGGTGCTGCTGGTGAGGAAGAGCTGGTGTTTGGCTACTTTGTGCCTTCCGTTCAGGGTGGCGGGTAAGAGTAGTTCATCCTACTCTCGGAGGTTGTGCTTTGGGGTGGAGCCTAAGGGCACATGGCTCCACTCTCTTTTGGTTGTATAGGTTTAAGTTTTCGCTGCGCAGATGTTGTTACCTTTTGATGTAAATTGTTCGAAATGGTTGCATGTTAAAGACTTATAATATAATATTAATTACTCGCTCTTTCTTAAGCTTTGTTGTGATGTATATGTTGGAAATACATGTGTTTCAATTTTGGGCACAAAACACGTGCCGTGCCTACCGGGATGATATTCTGTTTAAGCATCGAGGTTGTGGTTATGAATTATGATTCTCCTGGTGATTAATTAGAATATTATTTGGATGGTTTCTCACATTTATTATGGATTTTTCAAACTTTAGGGTGGTGGGTGCGGTGAACACAGTCTTCCTTAGCCCACTGTAGGTAACTCTCTCAAAACCCAACCTTAGAGCTAATTCTGCCTTATCCGCACATATCTTGGTCTTGGTCAAGATGAAATCTTATTTGTCCTTGCCTTCTGAGCACTTCTCCACAAGAGAAAGGATATACTTATTCTTAGCCATGATCTTTTGAACTTGCCCTCTAACATAGCTGAGTTTGTCCTTAAGGACGATGTAGGTGGAATAATTTGGCTGCACATCCTTAGAACTTTCAGCACTCTCCAATCTAGATTCTAGCTTCTTAATTCGCTCGATTTTCACTTCAACAGCCTTTGTGAGAAAAGGGCAATTCCTCCAAGCACCTAAGACATTAGGTCTAGACTCCTCAAGGAGCTTCTTCTTAGTAGTCTCAAGTCGATTGACAACTTGAGCATGCAAAGTCTGAAGCTCGGCAAGCTCACTCATGACCACAAGATGACTATCACATTCCTCATCCTTGGCCCTAAAACTAAGCAACTCAAGCTCAGATAAAGAATATTCTAGCCTAAACTTGAGTTTCCTAACCTCACGAACCGCTTTCTTGAGTAATCTATCTTGACTAATAAGAGCTTTATTCAAGGTATCAACTTGAGCAGAAAGCTGATCATAGGAAGGTAATATCTCAGAAGGATCAAGCTCAGGGTGCTGTCATTGTTGTCCGCCATGAAGTTTTCACATCCCAACATTCTAATAACGTGATTAAGCATGCATAATAATTGTGACATGATGTTTATACGTATTCGATTGGTAATTTGAGTTTTAAATGTGTTCAAAATACTTGGAGTTGGCCTAGAGATCTTTAGGAAGACCCTAAATACTTTGGAGAGAAGGAGAAAAGAAAGAAGAATGAAAAGAGGGAAAAGTTAGAAAATTTTAGTAGAAGAACCCTTCTCGCGGTCTGATCGGGTCTCATCGAGGTCTGACCACCAGGGAGTAGCCACGTGGGTTTGCCACATTGTTTTTCCGTGGTCTGAACGACACCCCTCGTGGTTTGACAACCAGAGCATAGCAGAGGCGCCCCTTAAGTGGTCGATCGGTCTCTCTCTCTCCCTCCTTGTCTCATTTCACTCTCACTATCTCCCTCCCCAAACCCTAGAGAGAAGGTGAGATCTGCTCGATGCATACGACGATCGGAGATCAACGGTGGAAACTCTCACGAGCTCCCCGGAGGACTTCCCCGAGCTTCTTAACCCTTTCCTCCCAGCCGAAGGGGTTTCCTCGCTGTTTCTTCCTCCGCGAGTTCATTCACCCTCCGGGTGTCCAATCGGTAGATCAAAGCCTCTCTAGAGGATTTCGATCCAATACAAAGTTCCTCTATGCCGAGGTAAATATCCTTCTACCATTTTCTTGTCATTTTCAATCCCTAGGCGATCGCCATTTCGATCTTCCCCGTGAGACCCTAGTGAATACTTAGTATAGATCTTATTTTTGGGGTTTTATGTGTTCGGACCATGCCTGTTGTCCAAATAATCAGAGGATATGTAGCCTTAGTCCTATGGAGTATTTTTGTGCTCTTCATCGTTGAAGGTTTCGCCAGAGTCCTCATCGGCGACCCTGTGAAGGTGCTGTTGGCATGGTATGATGGTCCGACTGCCACTAGTGTCGGTCTGACCACTAATATGTTAGGTCATAATATCTGAATTTAGAAGTCAGACCGCTGTTATGGCTGGTCTGACCGTTGGTCGGCGTTCTGATCGCCACCATGCCTTCCGTCTAATTGCCAGTGCCCTAAACTCTCTGCACGCTTGGGGTCTGACTGCCACTTGCACGTCGGTCTGATCGCCAGCCATTCAAGGCTATGTGTACATAGGTTACCTTGTCCGGGGTTTCAAACTTTGAAACCCTTATCTTTTGGTAGTCTTTTGCAAATGTTCTCAAAACACAACACTCTATTATTATCCAAGCATGCATCATTTACACATTTTTCCATCGTTCATTTGTTTATGCAATGTGTTCATACACCGTGCTGACGCTTGCCGTGCATCCCTATGACACGTAAGAAAAATAAAGGAGAAGTAAGGTGATGGGGAGCTGGAGGTGTCTAGGACACGCTTGTGGTAACTCCGATGTCATAGGAGCATGTGCAAGTGGGTAGTTTCAGGTATGAGAAAGGTTATCTCGGGGGTGAAGAGGATAGTCTCGGGTCGTACGGGTAAAGGTGTACCCTCTTATAGGGTGTAAGAATAATTTGAATTGCTGCACTCTCGATCATGAGCATACTTATATCCATCCGTGTCGGTCGTAAAGTTTCCTAATTTGGGGATATGATATATGTTTGGTTGTTGAGGATTAGTGATTATATGAGATGGTTCCTTTTACATTATGTGCAGGTTGATGTTGTAGGATAGATGTGCTTTGAGTTAAGTATAGATGCTGACACATAGATGTTAGGTTGCTTATGTTTATAAATTTACTTCTTGTGGGCTACTCCTTGCTAATGACTTAAATACATAATCCTTGGAGTTGGGTTGTTATATGTACCCATTATGGGTTAAGTCTTGCCAGTATCTTCATACTCATACTGCTCTTTCAGGTTCTGCTAGTGAAGAGGAGCTCGTATTTGGACACTTCATGCTCGCCAATGTAGGTGGCAGGAATGAGTTGTGAAAACTACTCGTGTGGCGTGCTTTTGGGTGGAGCCTAAGGGCATATGGCTTAACCTAGCTTTTGGTGTTAATAGGTGTTATCATCCGCTGCGTAGTTTCTAGTTTTGGTTAACAGGTGATCTGTTCCTTACCCTCCTAGCTTCCTTTTGTTTTAAATTTTGTAAATGGTTAAGTGCTTAAGAACTTGTAATATAATTTAATTACTTGCTCTTTCTTAAGCTTTGTTGTGATGTTATATGTTGAAAAGGAACGTGTTCCAATCTTGGGCACGAAACACATGCCGAGACTACTGGAATTGAATTCTGGTTAATCGTTATGGATGTGATTATATTATAGATCATTCCTGATGATTAATTAGAATACAATTTGGACGGTTCCTCATAGCGTGGTATCAGAGTTTGATTTAATGAAGTAACCTAAAAACTCTTAAGACGTGGGTTAGTAAAGGGTGTCAACATCACTAAGTAACCCACTAAAGTTTCTTTTTACCTCTTCATGCTAATATGTATAAACTTACTATATTATGCCTCTAAGTATAATGAATATTTGATTACTGCATTGAGTGTTTATTTCCGCATGGTGATGTCTTTATGGATTTTGTTGCATCGACAAAAAAGGTAAGGGATGCATTCGGATGGCGGTAAATATTGGGGGCTCAACCAGTATGAGGCAGGGGCCTGGTATGTCACGTACGATGATGGTAAGGGAAGTGAATACATTAGCAATAACGTATGAACATCCACCATACAATGGTAGTTATGGTTGTATACTCATGTGGCGATTATATGGGGTGTCATATAAGGTAACGGTAGGGGAAGTGAATACGTTGGTAACAACGTATGAAATGTTGCTTGTGCACCTTCACGCTACTTTTTCTTTCTCACGATGCACAAGCACCATTCACGTGAGAAAGAAGAAGTAGCGTGAAGGTTGATGATTGGTAATCGTGGTATGTATGGGTGCCTATGATCTTGGTGTTTGTTGCGGAGTGATGCGCCTGAGGAAGAAACACGTAGATAAGGATCCATCGTGTGTGGAATGGGGTGGAAAGGCCACTGCTGCTGGCGCCAGACTTCTAGCAGTCTAACTGCCAGGTAGGCAGCGGTTTGACCGCCATATTGCCTGCGGTCTGAACGCCAACGGTGGTCTGACCGCCAGCGGTGGTCTGACTATTGGCATTTGCACAGGAAATGTTGCGAGGGTGAGCTAGGTCATGTTTTTGCCATGCTTTACTAAACCTTTTGATCATGCATACTCATTACTATAATGTGATGCTCTAGTGTGCATCGTTTGTCTTGGTTCGGCCGTTTCCATTTCCAGCTAAAGTTTGGATTTAATCTTCTGTCTTCTCTCATTTTTGCCATCTCTAGCAGGATGAGAACCTGCCAAAGTCTCAGAGATCTTCCCGAGGGTTCCAATGAGAACAATTCTATGTCTCCTCTGCCACTAAGCATGGCGGATGTTCTCATGCAAATAGAACAGAACCGTCAAGCTCAGACAGAATTCCTCGAAGCTCTCATGCGTAACACGGCCCTTCACGGAGGAGGTGGAGCCGGACGTTGGGATGACTTCTCAGATTTACTTAGGACTCTGTCGCCCACCTTCATGCAAGCTAAGGATCCTCTCGATGCCAGCCACCAGCTCTGAATCATCGAGCAGAAGCTCGCACTACTCTGGTGCAAGGACCATGAGAAGGCTCTCTTCGCCGCCCATCAGCTTTAGAGTGCTACTGGAGCATGGTGGTCCAACTTTCTAGCCATGCACACCACCAACCACAGGTTGTCTTGGGCGGAGTTCCGTCAAGCCTTCTGTGATTATGACATCCCCAAGGGGTTGATGGAGATCAAGAGGTGGGAGTTTCTGGACCTCAAGTAGGGAGGCAAGTCTGTCTTGGAGTACGTGTAGGTGTTCAACCACCTTGCATAATATGCATCGGATGAGGTCAACACTAATGAGAAGAAGCAATTTTAGTTTTTGAATGGCCTCTCCTCAAAGATGCAAGACCGGCTGTCGGCTCACGAGTTCACTGACTTCAACAAGTTGGTGAGCACCTCCCTCACGGTCAAGTTCAAGATGAGGGGCCACCAGGAGGAGAAGTGCAAGAGGGACGGGCGGGATCTCTCAATGTACATGGATGGAGAGCCAACCTCCTCCATCTCACATATTGGCCTCAACCGCTCCACGACCAATGTGGATAGTGTGGTGTCCATCTTTCTTCGCTCTGCAAGGATAACCTCCAAGACCTACCATATCTCAGGGGAGTGTGATAGGTGGCCCTGATGACCCAAGTTACAATTGTGGCCGTGTCGATCATTATGCATGGGATTGCCCTTTCCTGAAGCCAGAAGCCATGGTGATTGCTCCAAGGCCTTCACAGTCAGCTCAACCCTTTCCCCAAGTTTCCAAGATAGCACACGTTCCAAGCGTGGCTGAGTGAACTACACCACCTCCGAGCAAGCTCATGAGGATGCCAATGTATTGATGGGTATGTTACTGGTAAATTCTTCCCCTGCAATTGTGCTTTTTGATTCCAGGGCATCTCATTCATTCATCAAGGAAGGGTATGTTTTGAGTCACAATATTGCCACCAAAACCCTGCCTTCTTCATTCTGTATCGATGCACCTAGTGCTAAGTTGCAAGCTGATCGGTTCGTCCCATCAGCCAAGCTTCTCATTGAGGGACTTCAGTTTTCTGTAAATTTGATCCTCTGTGACACTAGAGGAGTAGATGTCATATTAGGAATGAATTGGTTAACCCAATATGGTGCTCGAATTGATTGCGCCAATAGGGTGGTTTCTCTCAAGAACCCAAGTGGTGTGCGGATTTTCCTTCACCTTGGAGATGATGGTCTCCACTTGTATGCCTTGAAGGTTGCCATAGCCACGGATCTCTGGAATATTCCTGTGATCTGTGAATTTTCTGATGTCTTCCCAGAAGAACTGCCCGGAATGCCACCCTACTGAGCAGTAGAGTTCTTTATTGATCTTTTGCCCGGTATAGCCCCGATTTCAAAGAGGTCGTCTAAGATGCCTCCAAATGAGTTAGAGGAGTTGAAGATGCAGATTCAGGAGTTGCTCTCAAAGGGTTTCATTCGCCCAAGCTCCTCAACCTAGGGATGCCCGGCACTCTTTGTGAAGAAGCAGGACCAAACTCTTCGGATGTGTGTTGATTACCGTCCGTTGAATGAAGTCACTGCCAAGAACAAGTATCTGATTCCTTGGATTGATATTCTATTCGATCAACTGACTGGTGCACGAGTTTTCTCCAAGATTGACTTGAGGTTGGGCTATCACCAGATAAAGGTCCGATCGAAGGATATTCTAAAGATAGCTTTCTTTATCCGTGATGGGCTTTATGAATTTACCGTCATGTCCTTCGTCCTTACCAATGCACAGATATTCTTCATGTACTTGATGAACATAGTCTTTATGGATGAACTCGACAAATTTGTCATGGTTTTCATCGATGATCTCATATACTCTAGGACTAAGGAAGAGCATGCGAAGCACCTTCGTGTTGTTCTTGGCTGACTTTGAGATCACCAACTCTATGCCAAGTTTAGCAAGTGTTAGTTCTGGCTCAATGAATTCACTTTTCTGGGTCTTGTTCTATCCAAGAACGGTGTTGTTGATCCAAGCAAAGTGCGAGAAGTCCTCAATTGGGTTCAACCCAAGAATATCATCGACATCTGAGTTCTCTCAGATTTGTGGGTTATTACCGCTGATTCATCGAGAACTTCTCCAAGATTGCCAAGCCAATGACTGAGCTATTGAAGCAAGGAAGTTTATTCAAGTGGTCGAGTGAATGTGGGTCAGCTTTCCAAACTTTAAAGAAACTTCTCATGACCGCACCCATTCTTGCTCAACCCGAAGTGGACAAGGGTTTTGACGTCTGTTGCAATGCTTCCCGCATAAGCCTCGGATGTGTCCTCATGCAAGAAGGCCAAGTTGTTGCTAGTGCCTCACGCCAGTTGAAGCGCCATGAGGAGAACTACCCCAGCCATGACTTAGAGCTTGCGACAGTTGTGCACACTTTGAAGATTTAGTGCCACTATCTGCTAGAAAATCTATGTCGTATCTATACGGACCACGGAAGTCTCAAATACATCTTCACTCAAGCTGATCTAAACATGAGACAGAGAAGATAGCTTGAGTTAATCAAAGACTATGTGCTAGAAATTCATTATCATCCTAGTAAGGTGAATGTGGTTGCCGATGCATTGAGTCGAAAGGCTCGATGCAATTATCTTATGGACAAGCCCGGAGATGCCACACTTCGTGATGAATTCCAAAGTCTTGGACTCGAAATGGTCCTGAGGAATTTCTTGCAAACTTGGAGATCAAATCGACCCTCCTGGATGAGATCAAGGAAGCGTAAAAGGATGACAAGGGCATGGCCTGAATCTGAGAGAAAATGAAGGAAGGCAAGGACACATGTTTTTCTGAAGATGATCAGGGTGTCCTATGGGTTGAGAAGAGACTAGTTGTTCTGAAGGATGAGGATTTTGGATGAAGTTCATGGTTCTTAGCTATCCATTCATCTGGGAAGTACTAAGATATACCAAGACCTCAAGCCCAGATTCCGGTGGAGTCGCATAAAGTGAGAAATCGCTCGATATGTTGTTGAGTGTGATGTTTGCTGAAAGTAAAAGCCGAGCACCTCAAGTCGGCCAGTACGCTCCAACCTTTGCCCATTCCCTCATGGAAGTGGGAGGAGATTGGTATGGACTTCATTACCTATTTGTCAAAGACCTCTCAAGGGTATAATTCGATTTGGGTCATCGTGGACTGTCTCACAAAGTCAGCACATTTTCTCTCGATGAAGACTCGATACAATGTCAAGGACTATGCCGAGTTGTATCTCACTTGGATTGTTTGCCTTCATGGGATTCTGAAGAAGATCATCTCCGATCGAGGTACTCAGTTCACTTGTCATTTCTTAAGGAGCCTTAATGAAGTCATTGGAACCGAGCTCTTCCATAGCACCACTTACCACCCTCAGACCGATGGTCAAACCAAGAGGATGAATCAGATTTTAGAAGATATGTTGTGGGCTTGTGTTCTCACCTATGGGAAGAAGTGGCAGATTTGCTTACAGTTTGGGGAGTTCTCCTACAAAAATAGTTACAAGTCGAGTATTAAAACGTCGCAGTTTGAGGCTCTCTATGGCTGAACACTGCTGAATTGGTTTGAATTCGGTAAAAGGGCTTTTCTAGGACCTGATTTGATCAAAGAGGTAGAAGAGCATGTTCTGGCTATTCGCAAATGTCTCCTCACGGCTCAATCCTGACAGAAGTGCTATGCAGACCGCCACCGATGAGAACTTGTGTTTGATATTGGGGACTTCGTATATCTCAAGGTATCACCTCTCAAAGGGGTTTGACACTTTCAAGTCCGAGGGAAGTTGGTACCTCGTTATATAGGGTCTTTCCAAATTATTGCTCGGTGTGGAGAGGTGACCTACCAATTGGACTTACCTTCGTCCCTCTCCACCGTTTACAATGTGTTTCATATCTCGCAGTTGAAGAAATGCATTCAAGTTCCAACTGAAGCCAGAGATGCTGCAAATCAAGAATTGCAAACGGATCTCTCATATTACGAGTGACCAATTAAAATCTTGGATGAAGTGGAATGCAAGACCCAATGTGTTGGAGGGTGAACTCCTCAAGCGGGGATCCGGAGGGACCCCCTTTGAGATTTGGCCGGGGGGATGATTCTGAGTCCGCCTTGTACATGAAATAAATGGGAGTAAATGAGATGCAGGTGGAGTGGATGATCGGATGCAGGAGGAAGTAAATGCTCAGGGGATTTTTAGACAGGTTCGGGCCGCACTGAGTGTAATACCCTACTCCTGTGTGTATGCTATAAATGCTCTGAGAATGTCTCTCTGAGGATCTGCTGTGTTACAAGAACGATTGTCTAAGTCTAGACCTTCGTGCTTCTTCCGTCGTCGTCGTCCGGGTTAGTCCGACATGTTCCGGTGTTCTCCAGACTCGTCCTCTTCTCCGGGGAGCCCGCCCCTCTTTTATACCTGGTCGAGGCGGGTGGCGTGCTCAGAAAGGATCGGTGCAAGTTCCAAGGCACCATAAATGAAAAGCAACTATCATGGGCTGCATCTTGAGGTGATAGGGAGAGTTGAAAACACGCCCCCGTCCGGTCTTCGTCGTCATCATTCCGCTTTCCAGCGGGCGCAGTAGGGAGGGCCCACCGGGCAGCCACCGAGCAGCCCCGCGTGCCCGCCTAGTCAGAGCGAGTCTGACACAGAAGGGCGGCAGGCGTTACGCCTCGAGCCTTGCGACGTTATGCCAAGGCGTGCCGGATGATGCGCGATGGGACCCGTGCATTAAATGTCCCCACGCCTCCCTGCCAGACCGTGGCAGGGACTGACAGCAGGCGTGGGGGGGTGGTTGGAAGTGACAGGCCACACGTCCTCTTAAATGCAGCATCGGGCCTCTCACCAATTGATACCTCACCGCTGAGCCCCTGTGGGGACCACCGGCGAAGGACTTCTCAGGCCCTCGGGGAACTGTGAGTGCTCGGGGACTACTGTTCACAGCCCCGAGCACTCTCTCCCAGATATGCCCTCTCTTGGTCCTCGGGGAACTCGGGTGCTTGGGGACCACTGTTCACGGTCCCGAGCACCCTCTCCCGGAACTTGACTGCTCGAGTCCTCGGGGAACTCGGGTGCTCGGAGACCACTGTTCATGGCCCCGAGCACCCTCTCTCGGAACTGACTTCTCTTATCATCGGGGAACTCGGGTGCTCGGGGACCACTGTTCATGGCCCCGAGCACCCTCTCTCGAAACTTAGCCTTCTCGGGTCATCGGGGAACTCGGGTACTCGGGGACCACTATTTATGGCCCCGAGCATCCTCTCCCGGAACTTGATCTTCTCGGACCTCGGGGAGATAATCCCCGAGGGAGGGTGCCACATGGCACTCTGCTGTCCTGGCCTCGGAACTCGGGGACCCCTGGTTCCCACGTCACCGACACAATGGTATTCCATAAAATTCATAAAGGTGCAGTGGAGAAACCACACCAAAGATGAGGCAACTTAGGAACATGAGGATAAAATCCGCTCCGAATATCCTGAACTTTTGAAGAACATGGAAATATCGTTGTAGTTTTGCATATTGGAGCATTTTACATGTCTATAATCATCACCATGTTGAATGGAAAGTTTGTTCCCAAAGGATTGCACTTAGAAACCTTTTGAACTGGGAGAACATACTCGTAGTAGTCTAGCCGCTGTTGGTCTGCCAGTCTGACTGCCGGAGTCGTTTAGAGTTCAAAACTCTTTGTATAGATTTCGGTCCAACCACTATTTTCGCAGTCTAACCGAGTCGCGGTCTGACCGAGCCTAGTTGCGGTTTGACTGCCAGGTTTTGTGAAGGGCTAATAGTTGTCTTTCCATTCCGTCGATGGATTTCGACAAAGTTCGTTTCCATTTATGGAAAAATCTTTCCTGTTCCACCACCGTCACTTTCTCCCTTTTTTAGTTTGCTAAATCTCGAGATGAGATTCTTTTTAATGGAGGAGGTTTGTCACATCCCAAGACGCTAATTATGTGATTAAGCATGCATAATCATTGTGACATGATGTTTATACTTATTCGTTTGATAATTTGAGTTTTAAATGTGTTCAAAAAACTTGGAATTGGCCTAGAGCTCTTTAGGAAGACCCTAAATACTTTGGTATGAAGGAGAAAAGAAAGAAGAATGTAAAGAGGGGAAGTTAGAAAATTTTAGCAGAAGAACCCTTCTCACAGTCTGACCGGGTCTCACTGTGGTCTGACCGCAAGGGAGCATCCATGTGGGCTCGCCATGTGGGTATTCTGCGGTCTGAACGACGCTCCTCGTGGCTTGACCGCCAGAGCATAGCAGAGCCGCCCCTTAAGTGGTCAATCAGTCTCTCTCTTTCCCTCTCTCATTTCACTCTCTCACTCTCTCTCTCCCCAAACCCTAGAGAGAGAAGGTGAGATAATGCTCGACGCATTTGATGACTGAAGATCGATAGTGGGAACTCTCACGAGCTCCCTGAAGGACTTCCCTGAGCTTCTCCCCTTTTCCTCCTTGCCGGAGGGGTTTCCTCGCTGTTTCTTCCTCCGCGAGTTCATTTACTCTCTGAGAGTCCAATCGGTGGATCAAAGCTTCCCTGGAGGATCCTGATCCAATACAAAGTTCCTCTACATCAAGTTAAACATCCCCCTACCATTTTTCCATCGTTTCCTAGCCCTAGGCGATCTCTGTTTTGATTTTCGTCGTAAAACCCTGGTGAATACTAGGTATAAATCTCATTTTTAGGGTTTTATTTGTTTGGACCATGCATGTCATCCAAACAATCATAGAATACGCTGCCTTAGTCCTATGGAGTATTTTGGTGTCCTTTGTCATCGAAGGTTTCGCCGGAGTCCTCACCGGCAACAACGCGAAGGTGCTACTGGTAGGGTCTGGTGGTCTGACCGCCACTAGGACCGATCGGACCGCTAATAGGTCGGTTCAAAATATCTAAATTTAGGAGTCAGACCACCATTAGGGCTAGTCTGACCGCCACCATGCCTTCGGTCTGACCGCTAGGGCCCTAAACTCTCTGCACGCTTGCGGTCTGACTGCCACTTGCACGTCGGTCTGACTACCAGCCATTCAAGGCTATGTGTACTTAAGTTACCCTGTTCGGGGCTTCAAACTTTGAAACCCTAATCTTTTGACGATCTTTTGCAAATGTTTTCGAAATACGATGCTCTATTATTATCCAAGCATGCATCATTTACACATTTTTGCATCGTTCTTTGCTTATGCAATGCGTTCTTGATCCGTTTAGAGAGCGTTGCAACGATGGTCCAAGCGAGTGAAGGCGACGCCGAGCTACCATAGTTTTGTGAGTGCTGTGCGGGCCGTATCAGGCAACCGCCAGAGCAGCAAGGCAAGCATCAAATCATATTGCAGCCTTTTGATTGAATTGAATGGAGTCTGAATTGATAAATCATTGCTTATGCATGTTTGTATGTTTAGCGAGTCGTTGTTGAGCTTATATGGGTAGAACCTATGTTGACTGCAGTACTTCTACCTTGAAGTTGTTTATTATCTATATCCTTGTTGCCTCGGTAACATTGTTGATGTCTAACTTAAGAGTTGATCAAAATGCTTAGCAATGCATAGGTCCTCGGTAGAAGTCGAGCGATGATTCAACCATTGTCGTGATCTTAGGGCTTACTTATTTTCACAATTACAATGATAATGATGTGGGATCTATGAGATGTGAGATGATGCGAGATGTGGGCAGTGTTAGGGGTAGGTCGCACTAGTAGAAAAATAATTTGTATAGACGGTTCAGAAACCCCGTGTGGGACACTTTTGTAACACCCAAAACTTCAAAATTTGCAGTAATTTAAAATTTTGCTAGAAATTAAATAAGTGGATTTCATTTTAGCTCTATAGGAAATTAACTTCTAAATTTAATTTGGAATAGGTTGAATGTTTGTCGCATTCATGCCGTTGTAATTGCAATAAGGTTTTATTGTGTGGGAAATTCTTTTTGCTAAAATTTTCGCTAGAGTTCGCTCGGTTAAAATCTCTTTTGGAATAAGTGTGAAAACCTAAAGCAAGGAAGAAAAGAAAAGGATTTCTCTAATGGAAAACCTTCCTGGGCCGTCTTCCCCGCGCCGGCCCAACCCGCCTCTTTCCCCCTCCCTTTTCTCTCCCGCCGTGGGCCGCGCCCCTCCTTTTTCCGCGCCGGCCCGCAGGCCGAGCCGGCCTACCGCGCCCACCGAGCCGCTCGCCTCTGCCCGCCTCGCTGCCAAGTGGGCCCAGCTCTGAGCCGAGCCACCCTCCCGCCCGAGCCGCCGAGCCGCCGGCTCGCCTTCTTCCTCATTCCGTCGCCGGACACCGACGCCCCCAAATCGCCGCGACCGTTTCAAATCGAAGCCTCCCCGTGCTTTAACTCTCCAATCAAACCACACCACCGTGATCGCCGCCCCCTATTTCCTCCATTTGAGCCGTTTCCCCCTTGAATACCCACTCGTTTGCATGGAAACCGAAGTTTTTAAGTGCTTTCAAGCCGCCGGCCGACTCTCCTCGAATCCGGCCGTTCCACTCCTCCTCTCGGGTATTTAAGAGCTCTATCGGCATCCTTGTTCGGTTCCGCACCCGAATACCCCATCTCCCCTCTCTCTTGTGCACGGATTCGAGCCGCCGCCGTCACCTCCATTGCCGCCGGTAAGGAGCTCGGTCGCCACTCTCTTTCTCCTCAACCGAACCGTGATTAAGCTCGTTCTTCGCTATTTTGGTGCCGTCGGACCTCTAGGAGCTCACCCCGGCGCTTCTTGGAGCTTCACCCGCCGTCGAACGCCTTTCCCGCCAAGCCGCTTCACCTCCGCCCGCCGTTCTCCGTCGCCGGCCATCTTCGGACCTCCTCCGCCGCCGTCAAGCCCGCAGTAAGTTTCCCCGCGAGCTCCTCGTTGCTTTGCGCCTAGTCCCGAAGCAAACCGTGGCCGGATGCGCCTTTTGCGCATCGCCGGCGAGCCCGCCACCGTCCCCGTCGTCGCCGGCCGCCGCTCCCACTGTTGAAACCGCCGGTGCCACCCCCTTTTGATTTTCGGCCGTCGGATCTCGGTTCTTCGGCCCGGATTAGACCGGCCAATTCTTATACCCCTTCGGTCCACCATGGACCGGTGGACCGATGCCCTTTCAGTGGTCCACAAGCCCGTGGACCAATTCCATGTCATTTCCAATTAAGAAATAATTCAGTAATTGTTTTATTGCGTCATAATCCAATTTCCAGTATAAAATTATTTCGGTTTACTCTCTGGAAAACATGTAAAACTTGCAGTTTAGTCCCTACATCTTCAAAAGCTTATAACTTTTTGCTCGTAGCTCCGATTTTGGCGATTTTTGCGTCAAATCGTTTGTAGCGTCGTGTAGAATCTTTTTGTAGAGTTTTTGAATAGTTTCAGTACTGTTTGGTGTGCTGTTCTTAGAGTTTTGTTTGGTTTGTGTTTTTCCGGTCCGTCGTTTAGGAGCTGAGCAGTTCGGCAACCTCCAAGACCAAGTTTTCGAGGACTTTGAGCAGCAATCCGGTGAAGGCAAGTGCCCTTGAGCATTTCTATACCAGTTCTAGGACTTGCAGGTGTAGTCTTTATCCTTCAATATGCATGCTGTCCAAAATGATATCCCATGCTAGGGTTTACTAGTTTTGTCTCAATATTTTCCTTGTCGCCGTTGATGTATCGGGTTAAGAAGATGGGTAGATCATGCTAGCGCTGTCCGGGTGGGAAAATGGTTAATATTGACTAATGAACCCTGTAACACTGTCCCGGTGGAAAAATGATAATTCTTTGTAGCAACATGGTATAGGTCTTCCCCAACAGAATGGATGGATTGTGGTGGTGCCTATGGCAAGTTTGTGTATGTATCTGTTTGGGGTCCTAAGGACCGGTTCTTGGGCATGTAACCAAGTTATATCCGTACAACCATGAGGCCTATATGGGTACGGCCTGGCCAAATAATTAGCGACCACCGGTTCTGTGGGCATCACTGGTCGAGTATGTGGCACAAGAGGGGGCTTCTGCAGCGACTCGGTCGGCTGTTAGCGGTGAAACCTTAGTGGGTGCCTACAAATCGGCGGGAGTTTTGTAAAGGCCTTGTAGTGAGACCCCGACTCCTTACCCCGGAAGTATGGAGTAACAAGGGAATCACGACTCGTGGATCTGTGCAAACTCTGCAGAGTATCAAACTGGTCGATCAGCCGTGCTCACGGTCAAGAGCGAGCTTGGACTTCTTCAAGATTAGTTGGATCTGGGTTTTGGTATGGTTGGTCGGGTAGCCAGGTAATGGGATTATCTGGTGAGCTTTGGGGTAACCGGGTATGGGATACCCGGTGAGTCAAATCCCTTTTGTTATAACAAGTGTCTTCACACCTAGTAAATAGGATGCCTGTTGTTAGGAGTATAGGTTAAGGCATCGTTTTAGTTGCTTAGTGCTAATAACCCCTGTCAAGCCTTTTTCTTGTGTAAAGCCTCATACCCTACTTTCCCCCTGCACTTGCGGAGTACAACGTTTTGTACTCACCCTTGTTATTCTCCCTTGCATTCTTTCGCCAATCAGAAGCTGTCTTTGAAGCTGGTACCTTCGACCTCGATGACTTCGATCCCGAGCTGCTGTTCTAGGCTGTGGAGCCCCCGGTTGACATCTTCGCCTGTGGAAGCTGGAGCCGCTGACGCTGAAGACCCCTCTTGTCTCCCGCTGTGTTTTCTTTCAGACCCTCGGGTCATTTTGTATAAGGTTAAGTACGATATATCTTTTGCACTGTGATGATAACACTAATGATGTAAGCGCATGTATGGAAATTGTTCCTGGCATACATGTGTTGTGCCCGGTTTTGTTTCCTTTAAAACTGGGTGTTACAGAAGTGGTATCAGAGCCGTGTTGACCGTAGGACGCAGCCTAGGTAGACTGGACACGCTAAGGACTTATGTTTGTACAAAATTTACCTTCACAAAATTGTTTTCCTCCAGTTATTTCTTTCTCAGTCTGCTGCTTTTTATAAAATGGTTACTAATTTCTGACTTTTCCAAAATTTTAGATGGCCCGTACGAAGATCACCCCACGCAAGCGCGTGCTGGTTCCCGACGTGGAGGTTCCTGCGGGTGCAGTCTGGAGGTACCAACCCCCAGCTGAGTTCTACTCCGACGGACAGCTGGCAGGGTACTTCGCCCGCACGTTGTGGTATCTGCTGCAGGGTCTTGGCTACCACGACGCTCCACTCTTCAAAGGCGTCAGAGTTCCGCTTGGAGACCGTGGTTACTCCTGGACAGTGGAGGTAACAATGTTCGAGAAGCCCTCCGCCGACGACCTTCGCCGAGTCCGCCGAGTCCACACAGCCACCGCCCCCAGAGCTACGTTCGAAGCAGGGATCGAGGACGCTGCTCGCCAGGCTCTGGCTGTTCTCTGCCGGGAGAACAGACAGGACCTCCGCCTCACCCAGTTCGGGAAGTTCCCGCAGCGCCCGTCAGGCAGTCTGGAGGTCATCTTCGCGCCCGTCAACAATGAGCCGGATCTCCGTTTGCGAGAGCAGGTCCGCCTCACCGCCGCCCTCTACGCCGAGCTGGACAGAGCACTCGATGAGTTGGAGGATCTTCACCAGCGCCACGCCGAGCAGGAGCAAATGATCTACGAGCTAGAGATCATGCTGCAGGATCCCGACCAGCACCCCGACGAGGCTCCACCAGCACCGCCTTCCGCCCCTGCACCGCCCCGCTCTCCTTCGCGCAAGAGGCTCCGTCAGGCAGATGTTGCAGGACCTTCAGGCACCGCCGGCCAGGAGTAGAGTCGAGCTAGGAAGATGTCCCCTAGCAGAATAAGTCGTTTAGACTCGTGTCATTTGTAGTAGGGTGTGCTTGTGCTTGTGCCTGTTCTGTGTAGACCTTGTTTTGAGTTGGATCTTTGCTTGAGTGTTGGTGTGATGTAGGGGTTTCCCCTCTACATTTCATCAGTTATTATAATAATAGTCGGGAGTCCTTTCTTTCCGTTCCCTTCAGTTTCATTCAGTTCTTGTCTC
The DNA here is from genome assembly GCF_958298935.1 of Phragmites australis. Classification (NCBI taxonomy): domain Eukaryota; kingdom Viridiplantae; phylum Streptophyta; class Magnoliopsida; order Poales; family Poaceae; genus Phragmites; species Phragmites australis. The sequence goes on from NC_084931.1 coordinate 6,257,083, forward strand.
GTCTTCCGTCCCTGTTTTTCCCTTATGCTTCTCGCGCCTTGGCAACAACAGATGGTGAACACCCGACGTAGCAACAACACCAATGACAACATCAACAACAACACTGTCAACAACAACGCTGCCAACAATAACAACCTTCCTCCCCCGCCACCCCTCATGGACGCTAACCAAGTCATGACTCTTCTTCAAGGTTTGGTCCAAGCCATCAACCAGCAGCCTCAGGCTCAGCAGGCACCGCTGTAGCAGCCACAGTCTAGACTCAGGACTTTCTTGAGCACCCAGCCACCTACCTTTTCTCAGGCAATAGAGCCAATGGAGGCAGATGATTGGCTAAGTACAATCGACAGCAAGCTTCAGATAGCTCAGTGCAATGGAAGAGAAAAAGTTCTCTTTGCATCCCACCAACTCAGTGGGCCAGCTCAGGAGTGGTGGACTGCTTACACTGCCGCTCATGAGGACCCCCAGGAGATCACCTGGGCAGAATTCCGAAGCAGTTTCCGCGCTCACCATGTTCCTATCGGAGAAATAAAACTGAAAAGGAAGGAGTTCCTCAGTCTCAAGCAAGGCCCTATGTCTGTAAGAGAGTACCTCACTAAGTTCACTCAACTGTCTCGCTACGCCCCCAGTGATGTTGACACAGATGAGAAGAAGCAGGACTGTTTTCTTGAAGGTCTAAACTCCGGTCTACAGTATGCCCTCTCTGCCAACGAGTACCCTAATTTTCAGAAATTGGTGGATAGAGCTTTCATATTAGAAAAGAAGCGCCAGAATCTAGGTGAAGAACGTAAGCGCCATCTGCAGGGTCAGTCTTCTGGCAGTAACACTCGCCCCCGTTTCAACGCCCCTGCCACTGGTCCGATGTTCCGCCAGGGAGGTCAGAACCAGCTGCAGCAAAACCAGCAGAGGTCACCGCAGAAGATGCAAAGCCAGGTTACAGGGTCTTACAAGCCCCCGATTCAGCAACAACAACAGCCTCGCCCCAACTTCCAGCAGCAGCGACCCAACCACAACCAGCCACAACCGCAGAAACGCACAGGTCAGGGGTCAGGCAACATTGGTCCGTGTTTCAGTTGCGGCCAATTCGGGCATCTTTCCAAGCAATGCCCTAAGAAGCAGCAAGGTCAGGCCCAAGGTAGCAACAACCAGCAGCAGCAGCCCCGCCAGAACGCGATGCATGGTCGCGTCAACCACGTTGCAGTGGAGGAAGCCCAAGAAGCTCCCGACGTAGTGCTGGGTATGTTCTCTGCAAACTCTCACCCCGCAACAGTATTATTCGATTCAGGTGCTACGCATTCTTTCATATCATACCAGTTTGTGAATGCTTATAAATTGCCAAGAGCATTAATGAAAAATAGAGTACTAGTAAGTTCTCCTGGAGGAGCAATGGAATCAAGGCAGGTATGCCCTAAAGTAAATATAAGCATAAGGGGGGTAGATTTTCTTGCCAATCTCATCATTCTGGAATCCAAAGGAATCGATATCATTTTGGGAATGGATTGGCTGACCAAGTACAAAGGAGTCATAGGATGTGCAACAAAGACAGTACAGCTGACGCATACTGATGGTACCAAAGTGGAATTCCAAGCTACAACAGAGTCAGCCATCAACGCCAGATTGAACAAAACCAATGCAGTGGAAGATAGCAGGGTGGTCAGCGAATTTCCTGATGTCTTCCCGGAAGATTTACCAGGTATGCCACCTGATCGAGAAATTGAATTTGCCATTGAATTAGTACCTGGAACGGCTCCTATATATAAGAGGCCATATAGAATGGATGCCAATCAGTTGGCTGAGCTCAAGGAGCAAATGCAAGAGCTACTAGACAAAGGGTTTATTCGCCCCAGTTCTTCGCCCTGGGGAGCCCCTGTAATCTTCGTTCCAAAGAAGGATGGTACACAGAGGATGTGTATAGACTATCGAGCTCTGAATGAAGTAACAATCAAAAACAAATACCCTCTGCCTCGCATTGAAGATCTGTTCGATATGCTGATAGGAGCATGTGTGTTCTCCAAGATTGATCTTAGATCTGGATATCACCAGCTGAAGATTCGTGCTTCGGATATCCCCAAGACTGCATTTGTTACTCGGTACGGTCTATACGAGTACACAGTAATGTCTTTTGGACTGACCAATGCCCCAGCATACTTCATGTATCTGATGAACAAGGTTTTTATGGAATATTTGGACAAGTTCGTGGTGGTATTCATCGATGACATCCTGGTTTACTCCCAGAACGAAGTAGAACATGAGGAGCATTTAAGGATGGTATTGCAGAAACTCAGGGAGAACCAGTTGTTTGCCAAACTGAGCAAATGTGAATTTTGGTTGAAGGAAGTTCCTTTCCTCGGTCACATCATATCAGCAGGAGGTGTGTCCGTAGATCCATCCAAGGTAAGAGACGTTCTGAATTGGAAGCCACCGCAGAATGTGTCTGAGATTCGTAGTTTTCTGGGTTTAGCAGGATACTATCGTCGATTTATTGAAGGTTTCTCCAAGATAGCGAAGCCAATGACCGAACTGTTAGGGAAGGGAGCAGAGTTTAAGTGGACAACAGCTAGAGAAGCCAGTTTCAATGAATTAAAGAAAAGATTGACCTCAGCACCAGTTTTGATCATGCCAGACACTCAGAAGCCATTCTCGGTATATTGTGATGCATCCCGTCAAGGTTTGGGATGTGTGCTTATGCAAGAAGGCCACGTTATAGCTTATGCATCTCGGCAGCTAAGAAAGCATGAAGAGAATTATCCAACGCATGATTTGGAGCTAGCCGCAGTTGTTCATGCACTCAAGATTTGGAGGCATTACCTGATTGGACAAAGATGTGAGATATATTCTGATCATAAGAGCTTAAAATATATTTTCACTCAGCCGGATCTTAACCTAAGACAACGCAGATGGTTAGAGCTTATTAAGGACTATAATTTGGGAATCAACTATCATCCAGGAAAGGCGAACGTAGTAGCCGATGCCTTGAGCAGAAAATCTCAGGTTAATTCTATGACTCTCCAAGAGTTGAGTCCCGAGCTATGCAAAGAATTCGAGAGGTTGAATCTAAGTATGGTGTGTAATACCGAGATGATTGCTATGGAAATAGACTCAACACTTGAACAAGATATAAGGAAGGGTCAGCTTGAAGATGACAAGATTTTGGAGATCAAGCAGTTGATCAAAGCAGGCAAAGCCCCGGACTTTTCTGAAGACAAGCAGGGTACAATATGGTATAAGCATAGGATTTGTGTTCCGGACATAAAGTCCATTCGGGATACTATTTTAAAGGGAGCTCATGATTCAGCGTATTCTATTCACCCTGGGAGCACCAAGATGTATCAAGATCTTAAGGATCAGTACTGGTGGTATGGAATGAAACGTGCAGTAGCAGAACACGTAGCTTTGTGTGATATCTGTCATCGGGTCAAAGCTGAACATCAAAGACCCGCAGGACTGCTACAGCCACTAAAAATACCTGAATGGAAGTGGGAAGAAATTAGCATGGATTTCATAGTGGGTCTACCACGAACGCAATCAGGATATGATTCTATATGGGTTGTGGTTGATCGGTTGACGAAAGTGGCTCACTTTATTCCAGTTAAGGAATCCTATCGAGGTCCAAAGTTAGCCGAGTTGTACATGTCCAAGGTTGTATGTCTGCATGGAGTGCCTAAGATAATTGTATCTGATCGTGGCAGTCAGTTTACTTCAAGGTTCTGGCGACGTCTGCATGAATCGCTGGATACAAGGTTGAATTTTAGTTCAGCCTATCACCCACAGACTGATGGGCAAACGGAAAGAGTAAATCAAATTCTTGAAGATATGCTGAGAGCATGTGCACTCAAGAATGGTAACAGTTGGGACAAGAATCTACCGTATGCAGAATTCTCATACAATAACAGCTTCCAAGCTAGTTTGAAGATGTCCCCTTTTGAAGCTTTGTATGGGAGAAAATGTAGAACCCCGTTGTTCTGGAATCAAACCGGGGAAAGCCAAGTTTTTGGTCCTGAAGTCCTGAGAGAAGCAGAAAGGCAAGTACACGAGATCCGGGATAATTTGAAAACCGCACAGTCAAGGCAGAAGAGTTATGCGGATCATCGACGTCGGGAACTAACCTTTGAAATAGGAGACTTTGTGTATCTCAAAGTATCACCAATACGAGGTCTACGTAGATTCAAAGTCAAAGGCAAGCTATCACCTCGGTTTATTGGTCCGTACCAGATACTGGGAAGACGAGGAGAAGTAGCTTACCAGCTGAAGTTACCACCTCAACTTTCAGGAGTACACGATGTCTTTCACGTATCACAGTTAAAAAAGTGCTTAAGAGTTCCAGAGGAACAGTTACCAGTAGAAGACCTGGATGTGCGAGAAGATCTGTCTTATGCCGAATATCCGGTCAAGATTCTTGAGACGTCAGAACGAGTTACCAGGAACAAGAGAGTCAAAATGTGCAGAGTGCAGTGGAAGCATCACTCAGAAGAAGAAGCCACCTGGGAAAGAGAAGACGATTTGAAGACGGAGTTTCCCCATCTCTTCTCCGATCTTTTCGAATCTCGAGGGCGAGATTCATCGTAAGGGGGGTAGGTTTGTAACACCCAAAACTTCAAAATTTGCAGTAATTTAAAATTTTGCTAGAAATTAAATAAGTGGATTTCATTTTAGCTCTATAGGAAATTAACTTCTAAATTTAATTTGGAATAGGTTGAATGTTTGTCGCATTCATGCCGTTGTAATTGCAATAAGGTTTTATTGTGTGGGAAATTCTTTTTGCTAAAATTTTCGCTAGAGTTCGCTCGGTTAAAATCTCTTTTGGAATAAGTGTGAAAACCTAAAGCAAGGAAGAAAAGAAAAGGATTTCTCTAATGGAAAACCTTCCTGGGCCGTCTTCCCCGCGCCGGCCCAACCCGCCTCTTTCCCCCTCCCTTTTCTCTCCCGCCGTGGGCCGCGCCCCTCCTTTTTCCGCGCCGGCCCGCAGGCCGAGCCGGCCTACCGCGCCCACCGAGCCGCTCGCCTCTGCCCGCCTCGCTGCCAAGTGGGCCCAGCTCTGAGCCGAGCCACCCTCCCGCCCGAGCCGCCGAGCCGCCGGCTCGCCTTCTTCCTCATTCCGCCGCCGGACACCGACGCCCCCAAATCGCCGCGACCGTTTCAAATCGAAGCCTCCCCGTGCTTTAACTCTCCAATCAAACCACACCACCGTGATCGCCGCCCCCTATTTCCTCCATTTGAGCCGTTTCCCCCTTGAATACCCACTCGTTTGCATGGAAACCGAAGTTTTTAAGTGCTTTCAAGCCGCCGGCAGACTCTCCTCGAATCCGGCCGTTCCACTCCTCCTCTCGGGTATTTAAGAGCTCTATCGGCATCCTTGTTCGGTTCCGCACCCGAATACCCCATCTCCCCTCTCTCTTGTGCACGGATTCGAGCCGCCGCCGTCACCTCCATTGCCGCCGGTAAGGAGCTCGGTCGCCACTCTCTTTCTCCTCAACCGAACCGTGATTAAGCTCGTTCTTCGCTATTTTGGTGCCGTCGGACCTCTAGGAGCTCACCCCGGCGCTTCTTGGAGCTTCACCCGCCGTCGAACGCCGTTCCCGCCAAGCCGCTTCACCTCCGCCCGCCGTTCTCCGTCGCCGGCCATCTTCGGACCTCCTCCGCCGCCGTCAAGCCCGCAGTAAGTTTCCCCGCGAGCTCCTCGTTGCTTTGCGCCTAGTCCCGAAGCAAACCGTGGCCGGATGCGCCTTTTGCGCATCGCCGGCGAGCCCGCCACCGTCCCCGTCGTCGCCGGCCGCCGCTCCCACTGTTGAAACCGCCGGTGCCACCCCCTTTTGATTTTCGGCCGTCGGATCTCGGTTCTTCGGCCCGGATTAGACCGGCCAATTCTTATACCCCTTCGGTCCACCATGGACCGGTGGACCGATGCCCTTTCAGTGGTCCACAAGCCCGTGGACCAATTCCATGTCATTTCCAATTAAGAAATAATTCAGTAATTGTTTTATTGCGTCATAATCCAATTTCCAGTATAAAATTATTTCGGTTTACTCTCTGGAAAACATGTAAAACTTGCAGTTTAGTCCCTACATCTTCAAAAGCTTATAACTTTTTGCTCGTAGCTCCGATTTTGGCGATTTTTGCGTCAAATCGTTTGTAGCGTCGTGTAGAATCTTTTTGTAGAGTTTTTGAATAGTTTCAGTACTGTTTGGTGTGCTGTTCTTAGAGTTTTGTTTGGTTTGTGTTTTTCCGGTCCGTCGTTTAGGAGCTGAGCAGTTCGGCAACCTCCAAGACCAAGTTTTCGAGGACTTTGAGCAGCAATCCGGTGAAGGCAAGTGCCCTTGAGCATTTCTATACCAGTTCTAGGACTTGCAGGTGTAGTCTTTATCCTTCAATATGCATGCTGTCCAAAATGATATCCCATGCTAGGGTTTACTAGTTTTGTCTCAATATTTTCCTTGTCGCCGTTGATGTATCGGGTTAAGAAGATGGGTAGATCATGCTAGCGCTGTCCGGGTGGGAAAATGGTTAATATTGACTAATGAACCCTGTAACACTGTCCCGGTGGAAAAATGATAATTCTTTGTAGCAACATGGTATAGGTCTTCCCCAACAGAATGGATGGATTGTGGTGGTGCCTATGGCAAGTTTGTGTATGTATCTGTTTGGGGTCCTAAGGACCGGTTCTTGGGCATGTAACCAAGTTATATCCGTACAACCACGAGGCCTATATGGGTACGGCCTGGCCAAATAATTAGCGACCACCGGTTCTGTGGGCATCACTGGTCGAGTATGTGGCACAAGAGGGGGCTTCTGCAGCGACTCGGTCGGCTGTTAGCGGTGAAACCTTAGTGGGTGCCTACAAATCGGCGGGAGTTTTGTAAAGGCCTTGTAGTGAGACCCCGACTCCTTACCCCGGAAGTATGGAGTAACAAGGGAATCACGACTTGTGGATCTGTGCAAACTCTGCAGAGTATCAAACTGGTCGATCAGCCGTGCTCACGGTCAAGAGCGAGCTTGGACTTCTTCAAGATTAGTTGGATCTGGGTTTTGGTATGGTTGGTCGGGTAGCCAGGTAATGGGATTATCTGGTGAGCTTTGGGGTAACCGGGTATGGGATACCCGGTGAGTCAAATCCCTTTTGTTATAACAAGTGTCTTCACACCTAGTAAATAGGATGCCTGTTGTTAGGAGTATAGGTTAAGGCATCGTTTTAGTTGCTTAGTGCTAATAACCCCTGTCAAGCCTTTTTCTTGTGTAAAGCCTCATACCCTACTTTCCCCCTGCACTTGCGGAGTACAACGTTTTGTACTCACCCTTGTTATTCTCCCTTGCATTCTTTCGCCAATCAGAAGCTGTCTTTGAAGCTGGTACCTTCGACCTCGATGACTTCGATCCCGAGCTGCTGTTCTAGGCTGTGGAGCCCCCGGTTGACGTCTTCGCCTGTGGAAGCTGGAGCCGCTGACGCTGAAGACCCCTCTTGTCTCCCGCTGTGTTTTCTTTCAGACCCTCGGGTCATTTTGTATAAGGTTAAGTACGATATATCTTTTGCACTGTGATGATAACACTAATGATGTAAGCGCATGTATGGAAATTGTTCCTGGCATACATGTGTTGTGCCCGGTTTTGTTTCCTTTAAAACTGGGTGTTACAACTTTTTTGAACCATCTGTGAAAAAGAGTTTGTACAAATCATTTGTACAAACAACTTGTTATTGGAACCGTCTATACTAAGTTTTATGGAGCTAAAAAATCTAAAAACATATTTTTCTTACCCTCTATATTATTATGTAGATGTGGTCGCAAGTCACACAATTTTTCACACAAAATACCACGAGTGCATTTTCTTGGAGTCGAACCTGCAACCTCTAACCTCGCATGAACATTCCTTACCGTCTCACCTGTCGTTCATTGCTGACCATTGTATGAAAATAATCTATATAAGATATACGATCAAAATGAGTGGGACACTATTAGTACATACGGTTCCAAGTTTAGAACCGTATGTACTATTCCTTTTTTACAGATGGTTCTAATTTGGAACCGTCTGTACCATTACTGCTAATAGTATAGATGGTTTCAAATTAGAACTGTCTGTACAAAAAGGAACAGTACGAATAGTTCTAATTTGGAAACGTCTGTTCTATTAGTACAACGGTTATAGTTTGTCACCGTCTATACTATAGCATCCCGCTTTGTTGCAACTGCTCGTTGCCATTTTCTCATACGGTTCTAGTTTGGACTCGTCTATGGTACCTTTTGTAAAGACGGCTCCATAGATCTGTTTGTACATTGGCATCCCACTAAATAGATTCTATAGAAGTGTCAAGAGTGGAACTTGGATGTCATAGTCCGCTTGCATCATTTAAGCACCATCCGTTGGTGCTGTTAGATTTAGCACTTTTCGTACAACCACATATTCAGATAATGGACAAATGAGCCAAATATCATACGCTATGCTAACGCTTGCCGTACGTCCCTATGACGCGTAAAAAAAATAAAGGAGAAGCAAGGTGACAGGGAGCCAGAGGTGTTTGGGACACGCTCGTGGTAATCCTGGTGCCATAGGGGCATATGCAAGTAGTAATTCTGGGTATGAGAAAAGTTGTCTCGGGGGCCAAAAGGATGGACCCAGGTCGTGTGAGTAAGAACTTGTAATATAATTTAATTACTCACTCTTTCTTAAGCTTTGTTGTGATGTTATATATTGAAAAGGCATGTGTTCCGATCTTGGGCACGAAACATATACCGGGACTATCGGAATTGAATTCTGGTTAATTGTTGGATGTGATTATGGTATAGGTCATTTTTGATAATTAATTAGATTACAATGTGGACTGTTCCTCACAGAAGCAAAGGCTGGTGAAGTCCTTATTCTTCTTTTTGTTCCTCACGGGTGACTCCTCCTCCGAGCTCTCATCCTCGCTTAAGGATGTGTCAACATCGCTAAGTGCTACCACAAAAGCTCTTATAGTCGTCTTAGCTGCCTTCTTGGCCATCTTATCACGATTCTTGAAGAAGGGCTTCTTGTTCTTCTTGTGCTTGTTGTGGTCGTGGTTGCGATATTCCTTCTTCTTGAGTTTGGGGCAATCTGCCTTGAAATGAGTGGTGTCACTACACTCATAACAAGCACGAGAACCACCTCTCCTTCAGTCTCGTCAGTTGTTGAAGAAGTGGGTGAACTTCTTCACAATCAAAACAAGTCCCTCATCAAGTGCGTCGACTTGCTCTTTAGTGATAAAGACTAAAAAATACAAAGGAAATCCGCTAGGTGAAGCGTTAGCACAAGAAAAAATAACTTCAGCCCGACTACCACCACCAGGCCCTAAAACCAATGCTATGTTTTGAGACAGAGGGTTTCATAGAGCTATCCTAACAGTCTTGGCTATCTCTGTGAATTTTAGCTTGCTGAAGAGTTCATCACAAGCCAGTGTGTCAAAATTGGATGACTCCTCAATGCTTGAGATCTTTACTTCCCAAATGCTACATTCAAGAGAATAGAGAAGCTTGATCACCCTCTCATGATCAGAGTAAGGCAAAACCCCAGTGGTTCTAAGATTGCTAACAATTGCATTAAATCTTGAAAACAGAGCATCCAAAGACTCTCCGGTGCTTTGCACGAACATATGATATTCTTGATTGTACGTTTTCTAGCGGTGAGCCTTGATCTAGTTGGTGCCTCATGAAAGACACTAAGAGTAGTCCAGATCTCTCTAGCAGTACAAAGGTGTTGAACTCTATCAAACTCATTATGACTCATGCTGGTGAACAATGTATTTCTAGCAATATTGTTGGTTTCATAATGTTCATCTAGGCCTGAGAAGTGCGAGCAATAGGAATATCATAGTTAGAGTCTACAACCTCTCATATAGAACTTCCTTGGTTTAAGAGATAAGCCTCTATGCGCACCTTACAGTATGAAATATCATGACCTTCAAAGAAAAGGATCTTCCCATGTCTCTGCATTGTTGTCTATGTATTACGAAGCCGGTTAAGTCCAATAGGTGATCAAACCGGCTCTGATACAATTGTAGGATCGAGAATGACGACTAGAGAGTAGTGAATATGAGCCTTACCAACGTCTGGGATGGCCTTTTCCCAATCTTTCACCTAACACACCTCAAAACAACAAGCGAAAGTAAAAAGTCAAGAGAAACATGTTGCACTAAAAAATCCTCTAAAAAAGCATGACTCTCATGAATGGAATTGAACACTAGTTTCCATTGAAAATCAATACATGCATCATTGCACACAAAAGCTTGCAATTTGAGAAAGAAACACTTAAATCCAACGAGATCCGGTGAAGAAACTCTTCAAGTGAATAATTTAGAGGCAAGCGAATTCAAGACCAATTCTGAATGTAAATTTTATGGCTCTAGCAACAAGAAGAACCACTTCAACATGGTGAAATTTTTTATGTCTCAAACCAAAATGAAAATCGCAATAAAAACTGAAAAACTCCCAATGAAACAAGGGAGCCGATAGAGGGAAACTAGAAGGAGATGAACATAAGGATAAGAGGCAACATGATTTTATTACTTGCAAAGGACTGCCTGATTTTTGGCAGATTACAAAGTATTTTGCATAAAAAAGCTCTCACCTAATACATAGGCTAAGCACTTCTCTCTCTCCTGAAACCCTACCATATAATTCTCAAATGGCTAGCTCAAAGGGCTCAACTAGCCCTCCTCCGTATTGGTTCATTGACACCTAAGTTTCCTATATTGTTCCCAAAATACACCTCTCTTCCAATACACTTTTACCTAAAACCGAGGGTATTTTCATCCGTTTTTTCTTTATCCATCGAACGGTCGTGGTGCCTTCATGACTTAGCTTCGTCTCGACGCAAGCTTCGTGATGATGCAACGTACACTTCACACTTTCCCACAGTTTTGAGGCCAAACCGCGAAACCGACCGCCTCACGCGCTTCTTAAAGTGTGACGCATGCCACTTGCTTACACCTTAAGCAAGCCATCCGATGTCGACGCGTGTACTTTATCATGCGATCTTGACCGTTGGCAAGTCTCTCCCACTCCTGATTCCTTGGACCACCTTATCACTTGCATCAGCATCCCTTTCATTTGACTTTGTCAATACGCTGTCTTCATCCACCTTCTCACGCTTTTATTGCACACCACATATATAGCTAGGATCACCTTTGACTCTGCCCGATCACCTTGATCGTCCAGTACCAAGGACCCCACTTAGCCCCGATTATCTCACTGTCGATCATAAGTTGCATCCATCACCTATACATCATAAGACAAGTAAACACGTATCTCCAACTCTATTATAGATTAGTCAAATTGAAATCCTTAGTCAAAAAGCTCATCTCAAAAAATCGTAAACACCAGATGATCCAGTGTTGCAAACTCTTCAACGTAGAACCATCTGGTGAATGCAACCCACCAGACAAGCCATTTTGCAACATCTCTGGAACAAATGCTCCAATGAATTCTCCAGCATTTACAGATCCAATCGACAGACTATTCGGCGTGTACATTCTCATCAGACATGTCATTTACAACTTCTCTGAAAAAATTAATCTGGCGTGCACAAATCCGCCAGACAATCTGACGTGTAGTATTGAGTTTTCTCTTCTGACTCAAAACTCTCCGACGTAAATTTCTTATGTACACCGGATCATCCGATGTGTACATATTTTTTTAGCGTCGGACCATCCAGCGAATACAAATTTTCTCCCTTAGAGACAAACACACTAATTCTATTTTTCTTTGCAACTTTGATTAATCATGATCATAATTGCACTACATAGACATCCTCATACAATCTCACAAATTACAAACTAAATTAATAATTTTATTAATCACTTATCACGTATAACTAATACGCATTTCTTATAATCATTGAGCAAACAAAAAGTGAATGCAGACGAAGTGGGGACAATGTTCTCAGTGAAGGTGAAGCAGGCACCTAACCAAAAGCTCAAAAGACGAAAGCTAATCAAAGCACTGCTCGCTTTAATTTAACGATGCTGTTGGGGAGTGTATGGGGATACCCATGCATGCCCATGCGCTCTGAACTACCCATACCTATAGATCGAATAACAACGAACGAATCACAACAAACTGATTGGAGCGAAAGAGAAGGATCTGAATTTGGTGGAGAATGAAATCAAACAACTCCTAAAACATAGAAATCGGTCCAAGCAAGCTAGGGTTACTCACCAACGAAATAAGAAACCAATCAGTATCCAGATGGATCTCTAGTCTCCGCTCCACCGCTGGGAAGCCGCACAAAGATTTTTGCTCGTCGCTGGCCGCCGACCGTCTCGCCGAGTCGCCGTGTTCTCCGCGGTGGTCATTTGAAGAGTTATTTTAGGGATGGGTACCTGTTGGGCAAACGGGCAGCACCCATCCCATATCGTATTAATCAGCGGTACCTGTACCCGCTCTTTGCGAAGGGATTTATCCAGTTGCTATTAATTTAGTGGCATTTCGACGAAAAACCATATCTCTCTCACTAACGCATGAAACTACTGTATCAATAACATATACGTTAGGATGATAAATCTTCAAAACATAGCTTAGATTAATAGCATATAATCAATTTTTCTCCTCCCGAGAGTTTAAAAACCGACATTAAAACATCAACAGTACCAATTACTGTTAAACCGGTACTGATAAACCAGTGTGTGTGTGTATATATATATATATATATATATATATATATATATATATATATATATATATATATATAAACTGGTGTTTTATAGTAAGTGCCCTAAGCTTCTGTCGTCTGAGCGTGATATGACAAAAATAGTGCAAAAGGCTCGTGCACGAGGGTCCACGTCGCATATATACATGACTCAAAGGCATGTGCATTTCTTTTTTCGTTTGTTTTGTGCATGTGATATACGGTTACGTCTCTGTTTATGTACCGACCACATCGCACTCAATCATTGATCTTCGTGGGCCATATGCCTAGTTAAGTTAATTGCAATATTTATTTTTGAACATTGAAAAGAGCAAAAGATGGATCTCAAAAAAAGAGAGCAAAAGATGAGTGGATTGAAAGAGATTATCCAAATTAATTTCTCTCCGTAGTATCGTATAGGTGGCGTCGCGTCTATTCTCTACAGCTATATGTCTAGTTTGGATTTCCCAAAAGTGAAATCCACCGTATAATCTACAAGGAAAAAAGGCTAATGGGAAGGTGCTTTTAGTGGCTTTTGTGGGTTGAGTTCTACATTCGCCACCAAAGCTGGTCTAAATTTGAATACGGGGGGTCTAAGATATATAGAAATTGTTAATTCAAATTAGGAAAAATTGAACTCATGAAAAAAATTGAAATGTCAAATTTCATGTTGTTTATTTTACGGTTTATTTTGTACTTGGACTTCAGGTTAGGCTAGTTGATCACAGTGGGATGTGCGGTTTCGCATGTCTTTGGGCAACCTCATTTTCTCCGTACTGATCTAACCATCGTAAAACCCAAACACCGTGGACATATCTGTGATTCCCTTATCATCAGTAATGGGATCCAGGTGAGCCCGTTTTGTGAAAAAAGTTGGTATATTTTTTTTTTATATTTCAAATTTGAAGTCAAATGGCCGAGGGTAGTTCTTGTGTAATTTGGACTTTCAAAACTGTAATTTAAAGGACACCACTAGATCTCCAACAATTCTCGAATGGTATTTGCATGTTGTGGACGGTTATTATTCTTCTTTAGCATTTTTTTCTCAAATGGCCGAGGGTATTTCTAGTGTAAGTTAGACATATCTTGTAGTAAAAACAAATTGGCAACAATAAAAATTTCCAACAAGACTATATAGCATATGAAAAAATGAATAGCAAATGTATTACACAGTTGGCTATTTAGTAATAATACACTTGAGAATTATAAGTTATTCCATCCGTCCCAAAATATATGACATATTAGTATTTAAAAAAGTCAAATTTTGTAAATTTTGATCAACAATTAGTCAAATTATACATATATTTTAATGTACAAAAGTTGTATCAATACATTTGTATTTCATAGACCTTTTAATACGACCTTGATTTTATAGCAATTGATAATATATTACAAAATAAATTAATGATTAAAGTATACTTTTAAAAACGTTTTCAAATATTAATACTTCATATATTTTGAGACCGATGGAGTATTTTGTAGTGGGATACTGATCAATGACTAATGTTAACGAGATTCATAAAGAGCAAACACAGGACATTCATCTTATGAACTTGAAATATGCTACCTCAGTGACTTCAAACATAAGCTATATGTATGCAAGGGTGCCATGCACGCAATTGAGGACATGCATGGGAGAGAAAGCTTTGTTCGAGTAATAATTGCGTAGCTAGCCCCACGTTGTTGTGAGCAAAAGGTCACGGTTGCCTAGCATCGGCCGAAGATAACTGGCATCCTCCTATTTCTTGGCAGGGTTTGTCCTCCATTGATGCTTGTTCAGAGATCAAACGGCTGGCAGTGACGTAGCAGTGCAGGTATGTAAGGCTGTAAAAAAAAAAGCACGAGGCTAGTGGGCTATTTGAACTTGACTTGCTATAGTGGAGATAGGCGCGTGTTTGATTTGAGTTCGGTTTGAGACTTTAATAAACTAAACTCAAGTCTAGTTATAGGCTCGCAAGCCTGTCAAGCTCGAGCTCGAATAGCTTGTCACATTACGCGAAAAAAGGTTATAAATGACGGGTGATAATCCGAACACGTCACTGATAATTAGCTATTGGTGACGGATTCTGATTTATCACCGATGAGGTCATCAGTGATAGTACTTATGGCTTGTCATAAATGACAGGTTATAATCTTTAGTTGTCACTAACGACTGATGAATGTTTTTCGTATTTTTTTTTGACCAAAAAAGCTAAAAAATATTTTTTTCTCACGAGCCATCACAATGCATAGGTCATTACCACTCGTCACGAGTCACTTACTATTTTCACACTATTTTTTATAGTCTGTGTTCCATGGGAATCAAAACAGCTACCTCCATACATGTGTGTAGCTCTCTTACCACCTCACCCTCGCGTATGTCTGATGGAAGCCGGATATTTAATCCTGTTTGGCCCGTCACTTATGACCTTCGGCAACGAAGGTTAAAAGGATAAAATATCCGGCTTCCTTCAGAACACACGTGATGGTGATGTGACATGTCACTAATGACTTATCATAAGTAACGGGTCATAATCTTGATCCGTCACTAATAACTATTTTTACTAAATTTACATATAAAACTTATTATTCATGTAAAATAAATATTTTTCCATTCTTCTATAAAATATAGTGAAATAAAAAATATTTTGTACATCTATATAGATATATTCATGTATGATCATTTCAAGAAAAGATCATACCTAAAGATTCATTTTTTTTATTTTTCTTTGATATTTTTCTCACCTCATCAGTACTAGAATAGGGATCATTATATATTTCTACTTAAGTTTAATATAAGGTGGCAGATATGGACATAAACACACATTTTGAAAATGGTGCAGAAACTTCATGGCACAAGAACTTAATTTCCAAACCGGATTTGGCATCAGAAAATTTTTCGAAACCGACGTAGTCAGTGAGCAACGGATGAGTTGGTCTGTAGATGTCCGTAGAGTAAAAAATCAAAATTGGAGTCCGTATAAAAAAATTATACCTATTTTACCGAAGACACTCCAGGTCACCTATCAAATTGCGATCTGTTGCATGAGATATTTAGAAATTCATAAAAATTTTGTACAAATTTGGATGATCAAGGTTCTGAACCACTCTTTGGTTTGCATAAAAATATAGAATATGATCTTTGCCTCTTTCGATTTGAATCTTTAAATGACTAGTCATAAACTTTCAACACAATATCTAATAACAGAGCTGAGTCATCAGTGACAGGTCATAACATTGACATGTCACTTATGATTTGTTATATATGATGGGTTGTAACATCACCCGTCACTTATGACTGACCTTGGGAGACCCATCACTGATGATTGGCTTAGGACGATCTGTCACTGATGAGTTGGTCATTAGTGACGGGTCATAACTTGAACAGTCACTAATGTCATCAGTGATGGATAGTTTTATGACACGCTACTGATGACCTATCATACGTGACGGGTCATGGTCCGATCCCAACCCGAGGCTACATACGTGACAGGTCGTAACAAGACCCGTCACTTTCATTTATGTGTGTTTCCTTTATCTGTTTTCATATAGTGTCAAAAGCTCGGCTAACTCCAATTGTTGTTGGTCGAGGTAAAGCCAGTGTCCATTCACTTTAGCCAAGTTTATTTCTTTAACCTCACCATCAAACCCAAAGTCCAATCGTTCAACCTCAAGGCCACATAACTATATATAGATGTGGATTATTGATAAGGTGAAAGTATTGATGATGTCTTAAGAGAGAAGTGAATTAGGACACTTAGAACTATTTTGACTCCAAAAACAACACAAGATAAAACTATATCAATTTTTATCTAAATATGCTCTAGGTTTATCTAGTGTATCTACTCTACCGATCAAAGCACTTGCAACCTATCTAAGAAGGTAATTTCAAGAATGTAAATGCAAAAACGTAAATAATGTAGAGAGAGTAAACTCGGCACAATAATTTGTTCCCCATGGTATCGATGGTATAAATGCCACCTTTAGTCTAAGTTGAAGCTCCACAAAGGATACGCTCCTAATCGGCACCTGATCATGACTCTTGAGCCACCAAGTCACAAAGGCCTCCACCTGGATGAGCCACCAAGCCACTAAAGCAAGGTCTCACCACTAGTCTCTCTTTCAATTCTTTGCCGCCGTGATCACTTCAGAGCTCGATCCACCAAGGCAAAGGTCTCCGCGTCCCCGCACAATCGCCTTGCCGTCGCTCCACACCAAGTCAGAGGGTCAACAAGCTTGCATAAAGTTGGATCACTCCTTAATCCACTCTCTAGGTAGCAATCACCTAGCAACAAACTCTCTAGGCCTATAAGCACTAATCACTCACTATTTTTGTGCTTAATCACCTTGGATAATCATATTAAGCATTTTGGTGGCTTGAATGTCTTCTTAAGTGTGTATGAGCTTCCAATAGACTCCAGCAGCATACCACACCTTCAAATAACTGAGTGGAGGGGTATTTATAGCCTCAAACCCGTGCACTAGCCGTTAACCCAACAGCTCAAAAAAGTTGTTAACACCAGATGACCCGGTGAGAATAATAGTACTAACACCGGATCATCTGGTAAGTACAATCTCACAAACTAGCTGTTGGAACCCCACTCAAGCCTCTGTGAACATCGGACACTCTGATGTATACTTCATCTTTATCACCAGACTATCCGGTGAGTTATCCTAAGCCATCCGAGCATTTCCTTCTTCTCTGTGTAAATTGCTCTAGTGTAAGCATTCGGTGCACACCATTTCATCACCGGACTATCCGCTAAGTTGACTTCAGCCAACCGAGCCAATGCAACCTTCTATGGAAATAATGCTCTAGTGTGCACAGCCTTCATCACCGGATCATCTGATACGTTGAACTTCGTTCTGCCTCTTTGCACTGTTCATTGTCCGGTGTGTGCAACATATTGATCACCGGACCATCCGATGCTTTGATCTTCAACTTCAATGGCTGCAACCTTTTCTAGACAAAATGCTCCGGTGTTTATCTTCTCTGATCACTGGACCTTCCGGTGAGGTCTTCAGACCTCTTTTCCCTTTGTCAAATATGCTCTGGTGAGTTCAATACCCAGAGCACGAGACCATCCGGTAAGTTCATTTCACACAGGATTTCTCTAATTTAATCCAACTTTGTCTCGGCTACGATAGTTTCTTCATGTATTGCATCCATGAGACTACTAACATATATTCTTGACAAACATGTTAGTCCTATTAACTATGTTATCATTAATCACCAAAATCATAATCATAGTCTAATATGGCCATTTTTGCTATATAAGGCTATGAAAAAAGCTCAAGGCTTACGAGTTACTCAAACTCGACTCTCTCTAGGCTCGATTTGAGTTCAGCTCGAGACACCCTAACAAGGTAAGCTCAAGCCTGGTTATAGGATTTGCCAGATTTTTGGTTCGGATCGAGTTCAGCTCGAGTTTCTATCAAACTCAAGCTTGAGGTGATGGGCTCGCTGGAGCTCGGCTCGTTTAGAGTAGTGCAGGTAGGGATGTAACTGTAGGGTGGAGAATTGTTGTGGCCAAGGTGGGCCGTAATCCCTATAACTCAACAAATTTTCTATATTTTATAGTGTATTTTCTGTATTTTATAATGTATTTGAGTTCAATCTCTCATATTTTATTGATTCAACCCCTGTGATCTAGTTGGAACCCGTTTAGCTTCACCGGCCCCCTGTGTAGGTGGATACTTAATCGGTAGTTTAAGTCACAATTTAGCTTTTTTAATATAATTAGTTGGAAGTGAACCTTTAGTTATTATTTTTTTAAACTTTGAATCGATTTAATAACTAAAAATACAAATCTTGCATCTCTAAGTGAAAGTAACCTCGCGTCGGTGGTCGCTTGAGCCGGATTTATAGTCAAGGAATAAACAAACATTCGAATCATGCAGCAAACTACTGCAGGTTACCGCGTCACGGGTAAGGAATTCATTTAAGGCCTAAATGCAAAGAACTTGTTAATTTACATGCACGCGAACTATATCCTAGTTCGAACGATTATTTGCTGAATTCTTGATTTAAAAATGAAATTTTTAGATGACCGATGAATAGCATAAAATCACGCCGAAATAAGATTTATTTTGGGGAGGGAAAAATAACATGTAAATTAATTGAACAACTTCATGAACAATGCGCAAATCTATTGGCTCTCCATCATGGATTCATGGCCATTCAAATGATGCTTGAAAATTACCCCAAATTGATGATCTAACTAAAACAACAACTGATCTCGGTAGATGTGGATGTCCTCATGGTAAAACAATTAATTCGCGCACAGGACCAAGCATTTTTCCACATACGCTTCATCATATCGCTCTCGTGGGGGCCATGCATGCATGCTACCACGGACACACGACAAGCGCGGGCGTGTGCGCCCACACGCACGTCACTGATGCAAATTACCAAAGCCGACGCAGAGCCGGCCGGCGGAGCTAGGCTAGCTCCCCGCGGCGGCGCAACTGGCAGTCAGGCGTGGCGGCGGAGGGCTGCATCCTCAGCTGCTCGTAGAACTTCCTGATGAAGTCGTCGGCCTCGGCGTCCACGCGCTCGTTGCCGCCGCAGCCGTCCTCCGGCACGGCGGGGAACGGCGAGTCGGTGACGCGCAGCGGCCGGACCCCCGCGGGGCTGCGGCCCAGGATCCACGCCACCATGGGCGACGGCGTTGCGGTCGCCACCCCGGCTGACACCGCCGGCGTGGCCCCTCCGGTGACCTCCACCTCGGCGCTGAGCATCTCGAACGCCCGCGCCACGGCTGCCGCGTCGAGGCCGCCGTACTGGCCGCGCGCGCCGCCGCGACCGCGGCCCTTGTTGAAGGGGAAGAGGCCGTAGTGAGGGTAGGACGGCGTGGTGGTGCAGCTGAACTCCACCTCCCGGGGGTGGCCGTAGAATGAGGCCAGCGAGGAGGAGGAGTAGGCGGTGGCGCCGTAAGCCGCGACGTGGCCGTGGCCCGCCGGGTGGGCGAGGAGGCCGCGCAGCGCCCTGCCGGCGAACTTGCCGCGGCCGAGGAGGAGGTGGACGTCCATCATGATGCGCTTGCGGGAGAGGCCGCGGCGCAGCATGTGGCACACGGCGAGCACCACGTGCCACAGCCGCCGCACCAGGCCCGGCTCCATGGGTTGCCGCGCTGGCGTCGTCGCGAGATCCATTAGCAAACAGCTGCGGGAAGCAGAATTCGAAGCTCTTCCAAGGACCGATGCGCCTGCACGACTGCAGATCAACCTGACAAGCCAAGGGGAGATCGTCAATGAGAACTGCTAATTGATTTCTTGTAGCTTGAGGGGGTGATTAGTAGCTTAATGAGCTTGGCCAGAGGGGTTGGGTTGATGGAATGGAATGAGTAGGATGGGGGAGAGAGGGGAGGTATTTAAGGAAGGAAAGGCTGCAAGGGCCCCACAAGAACACAACTTAATATGGAAGGAAGGGTTAGTGCAAGTTATTCTTTTTTTCTGCTTGGACGTGGTTTAGCCACTATTGCTACCATTAACACAGCCATTAGTTCCCATTTGAGTTCTCAACAATGGAATAGAATCGAAAGACTTGCAGTTAAATTTGGCTGATTGATGAATTGTGGCTAGTGGTTTGGTAGCAGTGACACTGACTGCAACAGGAGAGTGTGAACAGATAAAGGTTTCTCCTTTAACATGGTGGTGTGTGAAATTGAGACAAGAAATTTACATAAGTCGGTTGGTGGAGTGGTTATTTTCCAAAGCTGGTTTCATAAGTCAATTCTTTCTCAAAAGGATCACTTTGGAGAATATATATGTCCACAGCAATGCAGGTGAAATTTCATATTAGACGCCAATGGTGGCGGCATCAAATAAACAAGCAGGACTAGCTAGGTCAATACAAACAAAAAAGAAGGTAAGAAATACCCTCATGGAGTTCGAAACTTCCTCTCCGGCAAAAAAGGAAAGAGAGAGAAGATCACATAGGCTATTACATGTTAACTGCATATATGCTTTGTTTGAAGGATTTTCATGTTCATTTAACAACAGAGTTGTTTGTGTTTGTTTGCAAATAGTAGAAGTCTCTTAAATTATGACCAATCTTTGCTGGTATAGTAAAATGTTCATATTACTGATAGAAACTGTCGACGATTTGTGAATCACCGATCTAACGAACTTGTTAAAGAAACAAGAGATGTTTTAAGTAGACGGATTGCAGGACAATATACATGGGTTTTTATATAGGTTCAGGCTTCCAAGAGGATATTAACCCTATGTTCTGTTTGTCTTGTATTGATTTGAACATGTTACCATAGGTGTGTATCTAGCCTAGATGGATTTAAACCTAGTCGGTGAGTTACTTTCTCAGCTTTTGTTGGCTTGTGTTGCTCTGGTTCGACTTGTTCTACTCTGATTCGACTTGCCGCAAGGTCCATTGATTCCGTATATATATGGGGATGTCATATGTTCTCTAGACTCCTCATTCATGTTCTTGGAGATAAACCTTCTCAGTTATGAGATGCCTTGGGTACCTATGAGTGATTTTCTTTCATCTAAGGATCCTCTTTTCGGAGATAAAGATATGTCTCAAGAATTATAGGAAACCCTAGGGTGTCTAGCTATAGTAACTATCAATTATTCATTATCAAGCTCCCCCATCAGTACGTGAAATGAAGCTTCAACAAATCAAGTATATGCTCAACAAAGATAAGCTTTTTGTTCGACCATGTCATCGAGTAGGACTCGGATCCCTGGTTAGGGTGAAGCTTCTTACCGGGTTTTCTAATTTTCTACTCGGGATCTCGAACGCCTCCAAGTCCCTAAGAGAGTTCTCTAGAAGGTGTTTCATCCGAGTAGGTTTTCTATTATCTTTGCCCTTTGGAAGAAAAAAAGTTTGTCACTAGTTGATTTTGAAAGTTGAAATATCGCTGCGGAGATTTTGGGTTGTGGTAAAAATCTTTTACTGCCAATCATGATTATGATAGTATCCCGTGGAGACAAACTCCTCAGGGTACAACACCAATTGCCTCGTATGTGTTGAGCATTGAATGTGATGTGACGATAAAACGAGAGATCGTGGCCTCGAGTCATGTCATGTCGTTAGCCGAAACACCATTTTCGGGAGCCTCCGCTCTGCATAAGGCAAAAGGAACCCGCTTCAATTTCCATTCTTCTATCATTGATTGATTTTTGTCACACCCATCATTCTCCTTGTGCCCTTGCCCCAAAACCCCCAAAAAAAGTCTCTTCCCTCAATCTCTCTGCTACCATAGGTAAGAAGAAGATTGAAAAAGAGCGCTCCTTTACCGACGAGATGACGAGCGTGATCCTAGAGTGGCAAGAATCCAAGATCACGGAGGAGGCTCTGGAAAAGACCGGGACAGAAGAGTTGATGAGGCAGATGATCCCGAGCCCAGACACCCATAGCACAATGGTCTTCCTAGATTGCTTCCGCTGCAGCTTTGGCTTCCCTCCTTCCAGTTTCTTCCTCGAGTTTCTTGCTTTCTATGGCTTGGAACTCATCCACCTCAATCCGAACTCAATCATCATACTGAGCATATTCGCACATCTGTGTCAGGCCTTTCTTGGTTTCCTCCCATCTCTTGACCTCTTTTAGTACTTCTATGCCCTAAGGCTTCAGAACAAGGTGGACAACGATGCTGAATTTCAGCTTCGAGAAGGCAAGTCGGCGGAGTACATTGACTTCGTCGCTAAATCCTCCGGGTCAAGTTGGCACAAGAAATTGTTCTACTACCAACCCAGGCCAAAAAGGACTTCCTTATCTGGTCTTACCGGCGTTGTCAAGGCCTGCTTGGATGGAAGAGCCGGTGATGACCACCCTTTGCCAAAACCTTATCAGAGAGATCCAACACATGAAGGGAAAAACCTGATGGTGTATGATGTTGTTAGAGACATTATTAGGTGTCTCCTTAGTCCTCTGATGTCGAGGATTACCAGCGCCTGACAATTTCCAGCCAGATTAGATTTGGCTCGAGAAGGTGAGATAGGACTTCCCGATCCCGAGTAGCCATATTTAAGGGATCTACAAGATTGATTCTCATTGTTTTTTGCTTCTTCTTGCAGTGTTTTCACTAGATGCTGTCGACAAGAGGGTTAGGGTTCTTTTCGAGGCCATCCTCTCTCTTGGCAGCAAGAATGTCCCGGTTCCCATTGTAGAGATGAACTCTGATGCTCAGATGAGAATCATGTCGGTAAGTGTCACAAATCTTCTCGATTCTTGTTTTCTTTTCGAGTAGTCTTACCTATGGTGACGGCTATTGTAGGCTTGGACAACTTCCCAGATGTGGACAACTCGATCCAGAGGCCAGGAGAGCGGAGGCTGAGTAGATTCAATGGTAGGTGGCGCTAGGCCGTCGACACCAACTGCTCTTGCTACCTCTGCTTTCGCTAACTTTGTGCTGACTTCAACAACGGTCCTGACTTTGGTAATTTGAACTTTTACCCAGACCATTTAAGGTCGTGCCTGTTCTTAATTTTTTGGTCATGCTTTAGCCTTCATCCTAGTAATGCGAGAAGGTTGTAGTTCCAGTGAGTTCGTCGGGTGACGCTCCCTTTGCACCACTAGTGTCGGGGAGTAAGAGACTAGCACCCCTCCTAATCTCGATGAAGCCTTCGTTGACCAAGAAACGTTTCAAGTATGCTGGGAATTACTTCCTATGCTGGTTGGAATGCATGGTTTGAATTCGTTTTCCTGCAGGCTAACCAGAATATCATGGACAGTTCCTAAGCCCTGACCTCCACAATCTCCAACCCCTACCTCCTCTGAAGGAGATGGAAGCAAGCTTGGTGAGCCCCAGCATCGGTGACCACCAATCAAAATTGGAGGTAGCCATCCTTGGTGTTTCCACTATCCTTCCAAAGAAGAGGTACATGATCTCGCTGGATGCATCATGGGGGGAAGTGCTTGAAGGGTGGGTAGGCCAAAAGCCGGACTTGGTGTTCAATGCCTTCTTCACGGTAAGAGTCTACTTGCATATTTCAATCTAATCAGTGGAAATAACTGGTATTGAGCTTAACGTTCTTTGAACTTTGTTGTGCATCGCTTGAACAAGACCTGTTGCGATGCCGAGAGGGACACCATCTGAGTAGCTGAGCTTGAGAAGGAGGGTACCGAGCTACGCTACAAGCTCTCTTAGGTGACAGCCGAGAAGGTATGGTGGACACTATGCTAGAGGATCGGATGAATGGTGAGCTTCTAGTATCTTGACAGGTTGCTTATCCATTTTGTCTTCTTAACATGTTTCCCTACAGAACTCTCCATAGCATGAGAAACTGTTGCCCAGGAAGGGACCCAGATGTCAGCCGCCTGCCAATGACTCGCCGTGGTGCTAGATGTTTTCTTGGAAGCGCTGGCTAGGGTTTGGCTCCAAGCAGAGGCTCTCGAAGGAGAGGATGCTCCATGACTTTCTACTCGGACCACCAAGCTTGCAGAGATGTTCAGTGGGTTCTGAGGGATGGTCACTGAATAGATGTTGAGTCAGTCCCGGCTGAGTGCTGAGCTGGCACTTGCCGATGCACTGGCCGTCCTTAAGACCCACCAACCGGAACTCAACACAAACGTCCTTCTGGAAAGTTTTGGGAATGATCTGGAGGAGTGATCACCTGACAATGTTGAGGAGGCCACTGGGACATCCAAGGCCTTAGTGGACAAGATGGACTTCTTTCCCTCATGGTAGTTCTTCCTTTTTATCCCGCAGTTTGTACAGTTGGTAGATTTTGTTAGTTTTAGTTGGGAACTTAAACGTTTTTCACGCTTGATGGGAGTACTTCATGCTGGACTCTTTTGATAGCATATCATGGTTTTTTTATTGGCTTTTTCCTTTGATTAGTTCAGGACAAGTTGATCACTAGTTAGAGCGCTTATTATGATCAGCCTTCAGTCCACTTAAGTGGGAAGCATCGTAGCCCCCAGTCACCAGTGGAATGCAATAAGCAGCCTTTTCGCAACCCCGAGTTTGCAATGCAACGGCTCTTCTCTTCTCAGTGGAATATGCTTTCAGAGAGTACACAATATGTTGCTTTAGGTTTTTAGCACTAGTACTTATTAAGCCACCGACTGTCTACTCGGAAAAAGGGATTCCGTGTAGGAGGTCCAAATAGTAAAAATATCTTTAAGTAAAGGGAACTCATATTTCCCTTGGGTCAAGACAAGCTTTTCACCACCCTGAATGCACGTTTTGTATGAAGGACCCGAGAAGCACCTTACCCCATTTATTGGGCATGAAGATGCACGGTAAGGCAAGTAAGATAGAAAAAGAAAATCAATCATCTTCCTAGGCAATATGATCTTTATCATTATGAGAAATTACTCTTAGGACTTACACTTAAAACTTAAACTCTTGACAACCCAATAGCTATGTAAACGTATTATATTAAGCCTATATGACACATACTAGATTAAGTCGATAAGTAGTGACCTTTATTGCCTCTGGGGTAGCGTAGGCATTGTTTCATGGGCTCCGAACTATTCATGAAGCTGAGCCCTGAGAATCTGGGTTTGCATCTCGAGGCACTGTGATTGCGGTCATGACTGAGGCTTCTTATCCACCATGATCCTTAAGCTCTTAGGTTTCTCGCTTGGTTGGTGTTGAACTACCATGTCGATAATCCGCCTATCACAACGGAGACCTTCTTTGGAACAACCCCAGACAGTGATGACCCCTTCGGGTCTTAGGATCTTCACGCACTGATAAGCCTAATACATGACTGCTATGAATTTTGTGAGAGTAGGTCTTCCTAAGACGGCATTGTATGCCATCTCAAAGTCGACCATGTCAAACATTTTTTCTATCTGGAAGTTGTCATGCTTCGCGAAGGTACCAAGTAGCGATGTCTGGCCGATGGGAGTGGCCGAAGATCCAAGTACTATACTATGGAAGGCTTGAGTAACCGACTTGATAGTAGATTGGGAAATCTGCATCCCTTTGAGTGCATTTGTAAAGAGGATGTTCAAGTAACCCCCTCTATTGATAAGGACTCAGGTAACCTTGTAATTATTTATGGTAGGCTTGACCACTATCGGGAAGCGTCCTGGCTGTTCAAAGTTATCAGGGCAGTCTTCTTGGTTGAAGAAGATTATCGTGTTTGACCATTTAATGGCCCGGTAGACTTCTTTGCTGAAGAGGATTTCTTGAGCCACCGTCTTGTATTGCCGCTTGGACTTGTAGGATGTAGAACCACTGTCTTCTCAATCGGCTGGAATGACATCAGGTCCGTATCT
This sequence comes from Phragmites australis, assembly GCF_958298935.1. Taxonomy (NCBI): domain Eukaryota; kingdom Viridiplantae; phylum Streptophyta; class Magnoliopsida; order Poales; family Poaceae; genus Phragmites; species Phragmites australis. Next base: position 6,282,884 of record NC_084931.1, read on the forward strand.
TCCTCGCTATCACCTGTGTTGGAGTCTCTACTTTGGGCCACAACTTGGATGTTTTTTCCCTTTGCCGCTTTCTCGACCTCCGCTTTGACCATCTTCTTCCAGACACGGTACTCATGGAGTTTGTGGTTAGAGATCTAAGATGGAGTGCGGTGGGGGCAGTTTTTGCCTCCACCCGCCACCACCCGCACGTCCCGTACCTTGCCCCGCCCTGACCCGAGGCCAAGTGAAATTTTTTCTTGCTCCGTCCCGCCCCATGGATCCCCGACTTTGACCCGACTCGACCCACCCCACTCCGATTAAAATTGTTAAAAGCTCAAGATCAAGTTTAGTTAGGAGATAATAGCTATCATAACATACAAATCAATAAAAAAATGCATCTAAGATTCACGAGACCTAACATAACACGGCAATAGTTACATATATGCATTAGTTTACTAAAAGTTTCATTACAAAAGGATAATAAACTTCTTAATAAACCCGCTAAACATGCATGTAACATATACTCCAGGTCGAGGCAGGGCGATGCATAACTTGACCCACCCCACCCCGCACCGACCGGTGCCTCACCCTATCTTGTCCTACCCTGACCGGTGCCCCGCCCTATCTTGCCCCAATCGGGGCAGGGGTGAATGGTGACCCATCGGGTCGGGTGAGGACTTAGACCTCTAGATATGGTTGTCATCCTGATAAGAGTTCTTGGCCTGAATAATGATTTCCTTTGTTAAGTCAATCGTCGAGTTCATCCAATCCTTACCTGCTGGGGTAGCCAGATCTGTGGTTGGAGGGCACATGAGGGCCTATTGTAGAAGGAGGATCCTTTTAGCCGTTGCGGATTTAAAGCGGTCAACCCCCTACTGGTGTTCGGGAGACGGTAAGACCGAGGCTCTGTTATAGACCGGGGGTGGTGTGCTCATCTCCGGCTGACCATTACTCGCACCTAGAGCCGTAGTACCCTATCTGTTTGTAGGATCGTCTTAATGATGACCCAGATCATCACTCCCGTCTTTGATAGCGAAAATTTCTTTGAGGTAACCTTCGCTGGGGGACATGTCTAGATCCATCATCGATGCTTCATCGGATTGCTCCGTGTTGGTATCTTGACAATCAATGTTGCCGAAAGCTTCGGAGATTGATATTAACTTGATGTGAATCGAACATTCACAATTGTCTTGGTAGCCGAGCGGTTTGAACTCAGTGCTGTGATCCTTAGCACATTGACCCATAAATTGACTTACCTTGTTGTTTGAATCGTCGCTGCAAAGTTCCTCATCAAAATTCACACGATCGATCATTGGTTCTCCATGAAGCGGGGCAAAGTTGTCGTATAACCCCTCATCCAAAAAACCAATTCTCGGCAAAGCTTCAGGCGATGCCGATGGCATATTTTGCATAGTTTCTTTAACACCTTTTGTCATGATCCCCACGGATGGCACCAGCTGTCGATGATTTGTGAACTGCTGATCTAACGAACTTGTTGAAAAAATAGGGGATGCTTTGAGTAGACAGATTGCAGGAGAATACAGGGGCTTTTATACAAGTTTGGGCCTCCAAGAGGATAATAACCCTATATCATATTTATCTTGTATTGATCTGAGCCTATTACAAGGGGATATGTAGCTAGCCTAGATACATCTAAATATAGTCGGCGACTTCCTTGCTCTGCTTCTGTTATCTTGTGTTGCTATGTCTTAGCTTGTCTTGCTTTGGTTCGACTTGTGCTGCTCTGATTTGACTTGTCTACCGTATGGCCCCATGACTCCATATACATATAGGGGTGTCGTATGTCCTCTGGACTTCTCCTTTCTATTCTTAGAGATAAACCTCATCAGTTACGGGACGCCTTAGATACCTATGGATGGTTTTCTTTCATCTTGAGATCCCTTTCCCGAAGATTATAGAAAACCCTAAGGTGCCCAAATATGATAACTATCTATTATTCATTATCAGAAACAGATATTGACTAGTTTTTATATCCTAGTACAGAAAAGTGCTTTTAAAAAGGCCACCATATTGGTGAATACAACCTTACACTATAAGTAAAATATATATACACATAAACAGATAAAGCAGATAATGCCAATAGTAACAATTAATATAAATTGAGCTTCTTATGCATTAATTAATTATGCACAATATGGGTACTTGGTACACGTAGAACAATAGACACAAAAATAAATAATTATGCAAGTATATATTGTTGGTGCTCTACAAGTAAGATACAGATAAACAGCTAGGCATACATGCCAGAGAATTGAAGAATTCTTTTTAGGGCTAGAGAATTGAAGAAATGCTCGTACTTTAATGTACACAATAGAGTAGACAAATTGTTGTTTACCCAAGATAACCCAGTTAGGATCAGCAAACGTCCCATGATACCATCAGCAAGATCGAAATACAGTACAGAACTGGCCAAAAAGAGGTGATGATACAAGGTGCCTGTTTCTTGCTCTGATGCGCACCAAAAGCTATGCTTATTCCTTACCAAGTGAGGAATTTGCCCTCCTTTCGTAGTTTAGTTTATTTTCCTGCTTGATTGTTGCACTTGTGTTCTTGGCTTTGGCTAAAGCTGGTCATCGATCAGCTCGGAGCTCAAGACTCCAAAGGTGGCTTTTCCACAAGCATTGTTGATCGAGGTTACTTTTGGGTTAGGGAATAATACAGGTCTTGCTCGCTAATTAATACCCTTTTCTTTTAAAAAGCATCATGATTATTGAAACTAGGCTGTGTCTCTAAAATCATAAGAGGCTCAAGCTAGAGATTCTGTGTGTAATTAAGAGTATGAAAATTAACTTGCAGGACTTTTTTTTTCAAATCGACGTAATTGGCTTATGATAATTTTCCCATATTTTCTTCTTCTTTATTATGAGTCAAACATGACACAATAATATTAGGACTTATTATGCCTCCTAGGTTAATTCCTATCATCATGTCATTCCTGTATTCATTTAGTTAGGAGTGAAGTTTAAAATCTAAGGTAAAGATAATGTCAAGATTAGTATCTAGTTACGTAAATAAAGTACAGCTTGGAATGGAGGAATTTCATGAAAAAAGCATTCCAATTTCTACAAGAAATCAGAAAACTCCTTCATTAAAAGCGAGATTTTGAAAAAATTTGGAAACATTAGAGAAATATAATATATATAATCACAGAAAAAGGCCACCATAAGTCTGTAAAGAATTACTATCATGATTGTATAGGAACTTTAGATATAGCTCGTCATGTTAGCTGTCTAACCAAATACCACAGTATATCTAGCAAAAGGTCATCTCACTTGTGGTTTATGGAATACGATCATGTTATATCATGGCATTTAGAATAATTGGATGAAAAATGTTGCACCAACCAAATGCCCCTCTGATAATAAATGTGAAAGTATATAGGTTGCGTGATGAATTGAAACACCGCGCCGGGGTGATGGATTAGACTCGACACACGCAGAAAAGAGCTAGCAGGCAAGCAAGCACTGCGCCGGGGTGATGGGTGGTCGACGACTGACGATGGCGCCGGCAGCGGTGCCAGACCCAACGCGGAACTGCTCGCCGTTCAGGACACCGGTACCTAATTAACCAGGCGGCGCCTCGGCCATCATGAGGGGATTTCTGATCCGCTCTTTGATCGTCAGCGGGATGACTTGGGATCAAGATTTGGCCTCTCGCAGATGGTGATATATCGTAAGAAAAGGATGAACCTGCGTCGAACCCAACGCTGGTGTTCTTGACAATGGTTTTGAACATTGGGTTCACTGTTGCTGAGGTCATGGAGGCAGAGGCTTGTCTGGTGCAGGCTGAAGAGACAACGAAGGTGAAGTCCATTGCTCTAAAATATTTCGACTAGTATTTTATTGAATAACTATAAAAGTTTAATATTTCAGCTAGTAATAATTTGAAAAATCCTTCGTCTATGGTGCATGGTGAATTTTATATTGATGTGTAGCATGGCAAGAAGGTGAAGGAGAAAAGTCTAGCTGCTAGTCCTAGTGTTTTGCCGAGCAAGTTGATATTTAAAGGAATTAATCTGCTCGAGAGAAGAGAAGAGGAAAAAAATATATTTGTATTGGTTCCATGTAGGCTAAGCTCAAGAAGGAGGCCCAAGTTGATGTGCCTGCACGCAGTATGGATCAGAATCTAATTGATCAGGATTATTTTCTTTAGCTATGACAATGCGTTATAGGGCAGCCATTTCTGTTATGGGGTGCACAATATTTGTTGAGGAAAATTTGTACAAGAAGGAGAGCCATAAAAACAAGAAATTGAGCCTATATTTGCTTATTGGCAAAATCTGACTTGATTAGCATTTTTACTGGAGAGCCCAATATTTGTTGGAACTAGAACCGGCACTGATGCCTGTGTTATATTTATATCCGGCACTTAGCCACTCTCCTCGTTTGCTCCATTCAGCCTGTGTTATATTTATATCCGGCACTTAGCCGCTCTCCTCGTTTGCTCCATTCAGCCTGATGCCGCTCGTCCTCCCTGACCGCCGGCTCCTCCCCGTCCGCAGCCTCCTCGTCATGCGTTGGCTCGTCACATCCTCGTCCTCATCGTGCGTTAGCCCACCGCCTCCTCCTTTTCGTCGCGCGCTGACTGCCGGCTCCTCGTCCTTGTCGTGCGTCGGTCACCGCCTCCTCGTCCTCGTTGTGCATAGGTCGTCGCCACCTCCTCGTCTTCGTCTTGCGTCGGCTTGCCGCCACCTCCTCGTCCTCATCGTGCGCCGACCGCCGTCACCTCGTCCTCGTGGTGCATCAGCCCGCCGCCGCCTCCTCGTCTTCATCGCGTGCCGGCCCACCGCTGCCTCCTCCTCGCCTTCTTGACGTCCCCATGGCGAGCAGCAACTGCAGTGGAGGTGGAGGGCGTAGATCTTGGTAGTGTGGAGGCGACCGCTCCATCCTATCCGGCTGTCTAGGTCCGGGTGACCACCCTCATACTCCTGGCCTCCAGATCCTCAATGGTGTATCCCCTTTCTACCTGGAAGGGCCACGAAACACCTGGGTTAGTTCTCAAATTCAAGTTAGCAAATTATAGTTAGCATATTGTAGTAATCAATTTTAGTTAGCCAATTTAGGTCCTGAAATTAGATATGTATTTTAGTTCAAAATATATTGGCTTATTATTAGATGTGTATGTTATGATATTAAATGTGTATCGCTATATCTGTGTTTTAGATGTTACCATCACTTCCCAGTTAGTAACTAGTTTGGTGCTTCCTTATTCTGTAATTAATGACTTGACATAATTGCAAGATTATCTACATGTGCCGATTGATATGGTATTGGCATTTTTTTCTCTGTGCATGTAGCCATACTTATAACTTGTCTTAGGGATATCTGCATGCTCAGAGATGAAAATCCCTTTGCTATAAATTATAAGAAGGTCAGTTAATATTGCAGTTTGCAGTTAACAAAAATAGAAACTATCATGCTGATTGATGTAGATGCTTCCTTATCTACAATGGCTACATGAAATTATTGCGGACCTTGGTGGTACACCACCTGTGGTGACGACCACATTGGCTGATAACAATAAAATGAAGATCACTATCGCTTTTAGCATTGCTTTTCCTAAAGAAGGATATATCACTTTAATAGCATCAAGCTCCGAAACAGACCAAAGACTTATGGCTGAAAGATCTGCTATTTATGCGCTTCTACAATCAGTTAACCTGCAACTTGGATACATGTTTCCGGACTATAGTTATTTCAAATTGAAAGCGCTTGAACAGAATGAGGATGTGTTTGCAATGACTCCTAGACTCTCGCGGTTACTGCAGCTAAAACAGTTAGTGACATGGACTTGTAGTTTGTAGCTAGGATTATTTCAATAATATTAAATTTTTTCTCTATATTGTTGATCTTTGTCTATAGGATTGTTACTGAAACACTCGGATGCGAATGGATCGTAGCTTGACTTCCATCTTACGTCTTTTTGCCTAACAATGGGGTACACATTACTTGGTCCTCAATGTAGGAAGGTCTGGGAAGGAAAATACCAATCGCATCTTAAGTTTCCATGTGATAATAACAGTTTCGTTATTTACGGAAGTCTAATGGAACTTCCGTTTGAAGCAATAGCTAGTGCACTCATTTATGCACTGAATCATCTTGATGTGATATTTGGAGTTGAAATGTTAGATATCAACTATGTATATAATGGTATTTGATGCAATTTTAGAAATACCTATAGTTTGAATTAATGTATTAAGTATTTATCGTGACTTAAACATTAGAAGAACGGATGCATGTGCATGTGATGCATTTTGGATTGTGCAATTTTTTTGGCTGCCGAATATCTATCAGTGCCCGTTCTATTTTAGAACCGACACTAATAATCAGTATCAGTGCCGTTCCGTACCCAACACTGATAGTCACTGACTATCAGTACCGAGTAATCAGTATCGGTTCAAAACCCGCCATTGATGGCGATCAATTAAATTACACTACTGCATAATACCTCATCAGTGTTGGTTCAAAACCCGCCACTGATGGCGATTTTGAACTAACACTGATGAGGTATCCTGCAGTAGTGTAATTTAATTATATCTACATATTTGTATCTATTAGATGGCTGCCAACGAGTCTTCATCGGGATCCTCTAACGAAGGACAAGCTCCCAATCAGATGTCTACGCAACAAGGTCCCAGTGGAGCAACAATATGAAGGCCAATGACACAAGCAAAGTTGTCAATAGACAAGATTACCATCACAAAAATTGACGATGATGACATGCCTACAGAGAAGAAGGCCCATGTAGAGGTTGCAGAAGCTTGCGGGCCTTAAGGCTTGGGAGAGAGTGTCATTGACCCTTCCGAAGTTTGATGACCTCACTATGGCTCAAAAGAATGCCTTTGTTCAATGATGGCGTCAATACGTTTGTGGAGTTCCTGGAGAACATGAAGGCGAAGGGTTTCAGGGCTACTCTGAAAATGATCACCAAACTTTGGAGAAGACACAAGAGCAAGCTTGTGAACAAGTATATGGCAAAAGGGTTGGATCCCTTCATCAAGTACCCATATATGAAAAGGGAGGATTGGGGAACATGAAGGCGAAGGGTTTCAGGGCTACTCTGAAAATGATCATCAAACTTTGGAGAAGCCACAAGAGCAAGCTTGTGAACAAGTATATGGCAAAAGGGTTGGCATCAAGTACCCATATATGGCAAGGGAGGATTAGGAAGCTTTTGTGGTGTTGAAGAGTTCAGAGGTGTTCTAAAATGAGAGTTCAGCAAAGAAGCAGCTTTAGATAAAGAACAAGCAGAACCACAATCTAGGCACAACCGGGTAAGTGGGAAAAAGGTTGAAATGACAGACAGAGGATGAAAATTTAGCCAACGAAGGTCGTGATCTTGGGTTACAATTCTCAGGATGATTGAAATCGTATTTGTGAGCGATAGGTAAGCTATCAGAAAGTGGAGAAATCACAACTGAGACAGTCACTGAAAAGGTAAATGAAATAGCAGCACAATCCTCCGAAGGTTCATTCATCGAGGTGAGGGAACATGACGAGCTCTCCACTGCGCTAGGAAACCCTGAGCACCCAGGTCGCATTCTATGTGTTTCGAGTTCCATGGGCTGGAAGTTAGGCTTCGCTAAACATATTGGGATGTATAAGAAGAGGAAGATGTCAGGTGCAATCGATGTGCAAGCATTGACCTAGTCAATTATGGAGGGCATTTCTAAAGACGTCCTGCAAAGGTTTGTGGCACAGGAAGTCTTAATACCTAGTGCACCAGCAGGTGATAGCTCCATTGGTAGACTCAAGAGTAGTCAAGCCTCCAGGGAGATCGAACAACCTGTCTTCTCTCCATCCATGGAGTCAGATGCTATACACCTTGATGGGCCCACACCATGCTCGCTAGTCATAAGACCCGGTGGCTACCAAATTGAGGTTGCAAAATGCCAGGTGCATCAAGAGGTCTAGGTGTTACATACGGTCCAGATATGTCTTGGCTATAGTCTTCATGGATTTTGTATATGCCAATTCCATGGACACATATTTACCCATCTCCCCCCAATGATGAGATCCAAAAACTAGGTCAAGCTCGTTTTCAAAGGATCCAATAGAAGAGGGGGCCCATCTTGGTCCAAACAGAACCATCTAGGAGTGATCTACTTGGATGTTCAAGTGCACTGAGTTCCCTATCCCAACCATAGCCTCAAGATAAGCCAATTGCAAATCGCATTTGCCCACTCCGCCATCTCCAGTTAGTCAACCTGAGGGCAACCCAGAGAAGAAGTCGAATGCAGGTTCCATGAAGCAGCTACCGAAGAAGTCCAAGACCTCTAATAAGGACTCAAATCACTGAGAAGCATGAGATAGGACCAGCTTGGACTAAGGCTAACCCAAAATTCCAGCTTGACAAGCCCTTGCTGTCAGTAGATCCACTTCGGAGGGTGGGATAACATTGTGTAGAGTTGCATAATTACTACCTGCAAAATTGTAGAGCAAAAAAGACTTCTGTTGTCATCTAGTACCAACATCGTCACTTTTTGAATGAGGATGACTACTTCATTGTGAGCTTCAATGTCTTATAAGACCTCTTCAATCTCGATGGCCTGGATGTGGAGTTATTGTGATGCTTTACATTGTGAGCCCTTTCAAACTAGACTCATTAATTATTACCACTAATTCTCCAATCTTACTAACTTTTTATATGTAGACACTTGGTGAAAGAAACGAGGAAGAAGGAGCCATTTGGATTCCTTGACATCCAAATTATGATGATTTTTGTGATGGAACAAGAAAGGGAATTCATTGTGGGATATGTGGCTAGGGCAATGATCCACTTTTTAAAGAAAGACTACCTGATGGCCACCCACAATATGGGTGACCATTGGATCTTACTGGTCATTGCCTCAAGTGGAACTTGGTCAGGTACCTCGATTCATCAAGACCAATAGTAGGACCTAACAACGAACAAGGATAATGTGACTATACTTTGGCCAAATAAATCCTTGACGAGTAAGTTCTTCATGACTTAGGTTACATATTGAACTTTTCAAATTTACACCAAATGTTGACTATTGGATCCCTCTTCACATGTAGGGCTTTTGATAAGTATATGCGCTATAATCCAATGTACGATCCGAATAAGCCCCGAACACTGACACATAAGACCACTTTCATGGTAAGTGCTAGGTTACAACCACCAGGCAATGCCTGTGACTTCTACTTTGCGCGTTATATGGTGCTAACCATGACAGCAAAAGATATGAAATCCCCAGATGTAGAATAATTGTATAGTCTTTTCATAACTGTTTTCATTCATTACTAATATCTAATGCTCACGCTAATTGCCAGATTTTGCTCACGCTAATTGCATACTTTTTCCATAACTACTTTCATTCAGCATGAATTCAACTTACCGGACGACAACATTGCAGAGTCTACACTCTTCAACATTCAAGGATAGATTACCTCATTCAAAATGACCGAATTCGTCTCTTCAAAAGGCGAGTTCCATTGTAGGGAGATAGCGTACCGACTTATGTAATTTGTGGTTCCATTTTCGACTTATGTAATTTCTAGTTATCTTGATGTGAACTTGCGCCATTGTATGCTTTGATTATGTATATGTGCATATATCATGACTTTGGTCCCTACAATGTGGATATCTTGAAATACATGATGATTATGACATAAATGATATGAGTGATCTCGATGTGGATATCTGGATGTGTACTATCTTGTTTGCAGGAGAAGATGACTACACAATCCTAACATTGCTTAAGGATGTAGTAAGGAAAAAGGTAAAGCCCTTAGGAGGATGAGCACATTAGTGATCAGTGAAAATGTCACACATCACTAAAGAGTGTCATCAGTGACGGGTTGCAACCTTACGTGTCACTGATGACTTGGTCATTAGTGATGGATGCATTTACCACCCGTCACTAATGACCCAGTCTTAGTGACGGGGTATGGTTACTACCCATCACTAATGACCGAGTCCTAGTGATGGGTGGAAAGCTACTCGTCACTAATAATCGAGTCATTAGTGACTTGAGGACCACCCTTCACTAATGATTAGTCCTAGTGATGGGGCGAAAGCTATCCATTACTAATGACGGTCACCAGTAATAGGCAACAGACCTCCACAGGCCATAGGAGACGCATGTTAGTGATGGGTCTCAACTATGACCCATCACTAATGATCATCATTAGTGACGGGTCGACACCTGTCACTAATATGTCATCATTAGTTACGCATTCAGAGTGACGGGTATGAGACCTGTTACTAATAACAGTTATCTCCTATCATTAATATGTTGTTCTTACGTAGTGGTGGCTAGTGGGCCAGGAGCGGGAGGAGGCTCACCAGTGCCTCCTAGGCTAGTTGTTGCCCCCTACGAGGTTGCCATCAGCTGGCCTAGTTGCAGTGTAGGACTGGTAGAACACTTCGATGACTCTCTTGAGTTGCCATGGGAAACTCCAAAGCAGACAAGTAAATGAAGATAGGCAACAATTGATGAAGAATCAATTTCACACGCTGTAGGGATGGTGGCAAAGCACAACTTGGAGGACACTTCGACAGGTATGAAACACAATAATTATATCCTCACTTTTTTGATACGTAAATATCTTCTAATACTTGGAACTTGGGAGTATCTATGGATATAGATGTTATAGATATTCATATCATAGTCAATCAAATTCAACACATAGAGTTTGATAGGTTATTTGTTTCTTCAAAATAAAAAAACCGATCGTGCAAGAAATAAAGATAAAAAAATAAAATGATGAGTTATTGGAGGATTTGGATGAAGGGCTAGATCACCTATCCTTGCCACTTATGCATTGATCTAATGGAGGAGGTGATGGATGAGGACACTTGAGATCGTAGTTGTGATCTCTAGCCTGTCCCTAGAAAAAAAAAATTCAGGATGAAAGGCATTTTTTGGAATAGCAGAGGTCTTTGTGAATTGGCTAAACCTGGCTTTTTATCAGACATATCGAGTGAACAACATCTTGATTTTATTGCAAATCTAGAGACTGGTAAAAAGGATTCTACAGATGTTGAGCTTAGACATATTTGTGTGTGTGTAGGGGGGAGACTTCTTATGGAGTTGGACACAACCCCATGGTTGTTCTGGTGGCATCCTCATGGGGATTAATCTAGCAATGTTTGATACTAGAATTATTATCAAAGGTGATTTTTACTTGAAATTCAAGTTAATGAATAAGGAGGATGGTTATGAGTGGATTTTGGTATCAGTATATGGGGCTGCACAACTAGAATTTAAAGAATGGTTGTTAAAATAATTAGTCCATACTTGTCAAATAGAATCATTATCATTACCAATTATGATTGGAGGGGATTTTAATATCATTAGAAACTTTGATGAAAAAATAACGATAACTATGATGACATATGGCCTTCTTTATTCAATGCGGTAAATTCACAGTTTGGATTTAAGAGAGCTTGAGCTATCTGGCCACAAATTTACATGGGCAACTTCACTCCATATTTCTATTTATGAGAATTTTGACAGAGTCCTTGTTAGTACAGAATGAGAGCTTAAGTACCCATGCTATAGTCAAAGCTCTCACAAGAGAGATCTTTGATCACACACCCTTGTTATTAGATACTTGAGATGCTAATCGTACAATTACCCAACCGTTGTTTAGATTAGAATTAAGTTGGTTAATTAAAGATGACTTCCTTGAGTTAGTGGTAGGGGTGTGTAGAAAGAGCTGTGGGGAAGCACGCCTTTAGAGACATGGCAATACAAGATTAGAAGGCTTCGCCAAATTTTAAGAGGTTGGGCCAAAAATGAAAAGGGTACATACATGAAAACAAGAGCTTCTAAACAAGATAGGAGATTTAGAAAAAAAGGCATAGTCAACATTGTTACAACCTCATGAGGTAGATCTTAAATATTATCTTAATAAGGAAAGTCAGTGCAACTATTAAGAGAAGAGGAACTCAAATGGTACCAATGAGGGAAAACAACCGATTTGCTCGAAGGGGATAGTAATACTAAATACTTTCAGTTGGTAGCAAATAGAAAAATAGGAAAACATGGTGTTTTTGGTTAGAAATGGAGCAGAGGTTATTAAAGGGGAGGAAGCTCTTAAGTCTTATATCACTCAGTACTATAAAGGCCTGTTTGGACCTCTGGAGGCTAGTCAATTTTGCATGATTGAGTCTCGACAGGAGGATATTCTCTAAGTGACCAATATTGATAATGATATGCTTACTTAAATGTTTACTGAGAATGGTCTGTTTGGAACTGTGGAGGCTAGTCGATTTTCCATGATTAAGTCTCGCCAGGAGGATATTCCACAAGTCACCAATATTGAGAATGATATGCTTACTTAGATGTTTACTGAGAAATAGGTGAAACAAGAGATATTTCAGATGGAGCATAATAAGACCTCATGTATTGATGGTCTCCCTACAAAATTTTATTAGATTTTTTGGAAATAAAGAGGACTTAATGCCTCTTTTCTATGAATTTCACAAAGGAAGTCTGCCTCTTTATAGCGTCAACTTTGGAATCGTCACATTACTACCTAAGAAGGAAGATGCCACACAAATTCAACAGCATAGACTTATTTGCCTGCTTAATGTGAGTTTTCAAATATTCACTAAAATGGGCTTGAATAGAATTGTTGGAGTTTTACAAAATGTGACCAAACCAACGCAAACCGCCTTTATGCCAGGGAGAGATGTTATGGAAGGGTGGTTATTTTGCATGAGACTATCCATGAGCTTCAACAGAAGAAGTTAAATGGTGTTATTCTAAAATTAGAATTCAAGAAGGCATATGACAATGTTAAGTGTCATTTTCTTCAACAAACGCTAAGAATAAAAGGCTTTTTAGAGCAGTTGTGTAAGTGGATAAATTTTTTTGTAACGGATGGAAGTGTAGCGGTGAAGGTTAATGATGATGTTGGTCATTTCTTCCAGTCTAAGAAAGGTATGAGGTAGAGTGATCCACTCTCTTCAATTTTGTTTAACATAGTGACAGATATGTTAGCAATCCTCATTACTAGAGCAAAGGAAGATTGATGGATCAATGGAGTTGTCTCTCACTTAGTGGACGATAGTATCTTGATTCTTCAGTATGCAGATGACACAATCATATTGTGGAATAGGATTTTGGATAGGCCAAGAACATGAAGCTCTTGCTATGTGCATTTGAGCAATTGTTTGGCCTTAAATAAATTTCCATAAAAGTGAGTTATTTTGCTACAGAGAGGAACAATACTCACAATTATTTGGGTGTGAAATGGGGACGTATCCCTTTTAATATCTAGGAATCTCTATGCATCATCAGAAGATAAGTAACAAAGACCGGAAGATCATAGAGGAAAGATTTGAATGGAAATTGAGTAGTTGGAAGAGAAAACACCTGTCTTATGGAGGGAGGCTAGTCCTTATAAATTGTATTCTTAGCGGTCTTTCTATGTTCATGCTATCCTTTTTTGAGGTCCCTAAGGTAGTATTAATATAGATCCAGATTTTCCTAGCAGGGTGATGAGCATAGGAAAAAATATAGGCTTGCTAAATGGAACATCTTATGTAGACCTAATGATTAAGGTGGTTTTCGTATTCAGGACCTAGACATCCAAAACTAGTGTCTGCTGAGTAAATGGTTATTTGAACTTATAAATGAGGATGGGGTGTGCCAGCATTTTCTTAGGAATAAGTAACTAGGTAGCCAAACAATTTCTTGAGTGGAAAAGAAACCAACTGACTCTCATTTCTAGTCAAGTCTTCTAGTTTCCTCAACTTGGGAAAATTTAGTCTACAAAGTGGCATGCAGATTAGATTTTGGGAGGACAAATGGATTGATTCGCATACATTGAAATGGCAATATCCCATACTTTATAACATTGTGCATTGAAAACATTCAACAGTAGCAGTTGTTTTGAGTTCTGATGCTCAAAATATCTCCTTTCGTAGAGCTATTGTGGGGGAACAAATTAGTGGCTTGGCATGAACTTGTTCCTAAAATGACATTAGTCCAACTTAATGAGCAACAAGATAGATTCACTTGGTCTTTGCATCAAAATGGGCAATTATCTGTCCATTCAATGTACAAGGCTTTGCTAGACACTAATATAATACAAACAAATTGCTACTTGTGAAAACTTAAACTTCCTCCCAAGATTAAAATATTTTGATGGTACTTACATAGAGCTGTTATTCTCACCAAAGATAACTTAGTAAGGAAGAATTGGCATGGAAGTGAAAAATATTGTTTTTTATAGTAATGAGACTATCCAACATCTTTTTTTCGATTGTCATGTTGCTAAGTTTATTTGGAGGATTGTACAAATTACCTTCGGCTTACATCCACCTAGTAGTGTAGTCAATATGTTCGGTTCATGGCTAAATGGGATTGATGTCAAACTAAGAAGATAAATTTTGGTTGGGGTGGGTGTTGTATGTTGGGCACTTTGGCTAAGCCAAAATAATATGGTCTTTGACAAGGCAACAATTAACTCTTCTATGCATGTTATTTTCAAAGCTACATACTGGATCCATTTTTGGGCATTGCTACAGAAGGAGGAGCAAGCCAAAATGTACACTACATGCCGCCTTCTGTAGATTACCATAATGGATGTCTTCGCAATGCACAGATGGAGATTTAGCAACATAATTAGTTTTTGATGTAATTTCTTTCTTTTTTTGTTAAAGGAGAATTTAGTCATTTTTTTATGGTGTATCTAGCCAATGGTTTGAATCTTGTAACAAGTACAGCCGAGTGCATCCTGGATGCAGAGGCTAGGATTATTTTTATTATCTTGTTGAAATAAAAACTCTCTTTATATAGAAAAACAATGAATAGAAATGTGTCCTGAATGCGTGAAAATCCGAAGTAAAAAAGCAATGTTAACATGGTGCGTGAAAATCCATGTTTGATACATCAATATAAATTGACTCCACAAACTACTTAAATTGCAGTAAGCTAACATAATATACTATACACAACTTGGTGTACCAGAAATCGTTACAACCAAATTGAACTGTCACATCAGATTTCATCTAGATTTAGATTAATTTATCTGATCCATGTTACCCATTGGAAAGATTCAGATTATATATGCAGTGTTCTGCAGTGTTGGAGACTCAATGGCCAAAATAGATCTGGGGTAGTAGGTCTGGTGCGCAAGTGGGCTGGTGCTCCCCAACATGGTGTCCCCTCTGATGGTGGTAGATATTAGAAAAAAGGCACTCCAATCAAAGGCAACACACAAACAAAAGGCAACCCACAAGCCCTAAGTTTTTGCACTTTTGCCAAACCAGGCCCCTTTGCTTTTCCTCCCGTTGTGGCCTGTGCCCTTTTTGCTAGCTAGTACACTGCTTGGTACTATTCCATCTACCAGTTTCAGTGTGTAAAATAGTAAGGGAAATGCTTCATGTACAACTCTGTTACAACCAGATATTTTTAGATCATTGATTCGTAAGTGAGCCACCACTCAAACGATTTGAGCCATTTGATCTCTTGGTTGCCAATGAGTGGTACAAACGAGTTGTATGTCAGTAAGTAAACATTTGATCTCCTGGTTGTCTGTGAGTGGTAAACGAGTTGTATGTCAGTTAGTAAACATGCTTGGTACGGTATTGTGACTTTGATGTTTATGCAATTGGGGCCACTCGTGCAATGTGTAACTTAGAAGTTTTAGTTTTACTGCAACTACTTAGACGTTCGAGCTAAATGATTGGTCTTAACGATCTACTTTCTCGGGTTGGCCTTTCCAAAAGGATAGCTGCAGAAGAGAGCAGGAGCTACCAAAAACTTGAAAGGAACGATCGATTTTCTGTTTTCTTCGGGCAATTATTTGTGGATCCCTACTTTTCAATGAGAATACCAAACCATGCACGGAATCAGTTCTGTACCCTGTTTTTAAATATGAAGCAAAAAACTTGTAAAACGGAGTGATAGCTTCGCTACTAAGATATACTACTTTCAACAGTTAGGCAGACTAGTAGACCTATTTCACGAGAAGACTCAGTGTGCTTATCCACACTACTTGAAAAAAAGTTATTAACGATGAATAATAATCGGTATTAGTGACAGGTCTAGTACTTTTTATCACGTTATTAATAATAGGTTATTAGTGACAGGTGATAATTCGTCACTAATAAGATTATTAGTGACGAGTTATAACCGTGACCCGTCATTAATGTTCAGTCAATAGTGACAGATCACGATTACATTAGTGACGGGTTGTAATATTGATCCGTCACTAATGACCGATGAATATTTTTCATATTTTTTGAACACAAAAAATTCAAAAAAAATATTTTTTCACTTGAGCCATCTCAACGTAGGCCTATCCCATGTGCCTCACAAGCCAAATTTTTTCACATTATTTTCAAGTTTGCGTTCTGTAAAAATCGAACCCGTGACATCCTCCTCGCGTATGATAAAAATCGGATATTTTATCCTTTTAACCTTCTTTGCCGAAGGTTATTAGTGACGCGTCATAACCATGATCCGTCACTAATGACTAATTTTTCTAAATTTCGTTGAGGGTTATAATTTCATAGGTGATTCGGAGTGCATTCGGTAAAATAGGTATAACTTTTGCATACAAACTCAGATTTTGACCTTTTTTTTACTCTACGAATATCTACAGAAAAAGTTACAACCATTCCTCCTCTACTTTGTCAGGTTCGGAGAATTTTTTAGGCAAAAAACTGCTTGAAAGATTGAGTTCTCGTCATTTTCGAAAGTTTTTTTAATCATTTTTGGAACACGCGTTTGTATCCATAGCTGCCACACTTTACATCAAACTTGAGTAGAATTGTACTATGATTCCTATTCTAGTGCTGCTGTGGTGAGAATAAATAAGAGAAAAATAAAATAAAAATAAATAATATTTGCGAATACCGACATTAGTGGTTTGAGTTGGTCATTAGTGACGGATTACAAGTTGATCCATCACTAATGACTGGCATATGACGACCCGCCACTAATAAGTGGATCATTAGTGATGAGTCAAGTTGTGACCCGTTACTAATGATTGGCATAGGATGACCCGTCACTAATGACCTTATCATTAGTGACGTCACTAATGACTAGCCTATGATAACTCGTCACTCATAAACTAATCATTAGTGACGGGTCACAACTTGACCTATCATTATTATCATCAGAGATATGTCATATTACGACCCGTCACTAATGACCACTCATTAGTGATTGGATCACATCTGGTCCTGATCAGAAGGGACATTAGTGACATGTTCTTATTGAACTCGTCACTAATAAGACATTAATGACACATGTTGAGCAGTCATAACTAATATGATATCTTCTTTGCTGGTTTCTTATATGGTGCCAGCTCAGGCAGAGTTTTTGTTGGAATTAACTGAAAACCCCGTACACTTATATGCACAGTAAATCCTATACATGTGCACGTAAAATAACAGTAAGAGGAATTCTTTTTCCCGAGCAGTAATGGCAGGATCTGTGCCTATTCAACTAAGAAGAGAAATATAATAATTACATAGTTCAAGAAGTTTGCCAGGAGATGCAGGGAGAAACAATAGCAACATAAGAAAAACAAAAGTAGTTTTCTAAAATAGTTTTAAGAATATAACAAGTGCCCCGTACACTTTTATGTGCAATATGATTAATTGTACCGGGAAAACCAAGTGCTTCGACCATGATCAACAGGATGAAATGCTTAGCTATACTGTGGTTAATTTGTTCGGTAGATCTAAATTAGGCCAGGACATTTGTGATGATGACATGGCTTGATAAAATTTGACGTTGTGGGATTAGCTATACTAACTATGCACGTAACATAATTACACATCCACCAAATAAGTTTCGGAGGCTATTTTTGAAAGTTAAACATGTTTGATATATAGCTGCATGATTGAAAAGAACGACATTATTGTTCCCCCAAGCCCACATATCTTTATCACATATGATATATGCTAATATACAGTAACGATAAGGACGATATGTAGCTGTTGGATTGAGCTTATCCATAGGTTGCACTTTGCTAACAATTTGGCACTAAAATAACTACGCGACCTTTGCTCTTGATGCAAGTATATTCTGGTGCACTTCGCTTTCTGTCTTCCTTTTCCCTATTTGAGACTAAATTACTTCCACTAAAGTCTAGCCCTCCTGAGGTGGGTTTGGTTGGATTTCCCTTTTCATCATATGCAAGTTTTGTTGCCATTAGCAAAATATTTTTTTGTGTTTGTACGATCATATAATAGTGGGAACAAAAGCTACACAGATTCAGTAAGGCCACACACGATTGAACTCCTCAGGTTATTGGGAGGACATTGTCATCACAAGCTCATTTCTCAAAGTTCTTCCACAGAGGGTCATCGATCCCACTCATATATTGAGCTCTCTCCAGTCTCCACTAGTAAAGCAGGAAGAGAAAGGCTGCCATCTTCAACTCATACACATACATAGATCATGTCCTTTTCAAGCTTCTTTACACTGTTTCTTCTTTCTTGGTAAAAGATACAGCGCACTTAAATATATACGTGAATGTACTAATTAACCTCGACTTCGTACTTTGTAGGAGGTTAGTAATCTTTGACACATTGCACAAAAACTACAAAGTATTCTTGTTACATGATAGTTTTAGTTTCACTACGTGAAAACCAGTAAAGAAGACACGATTTAGTTACGGATTCTTCTACGATCTATCACTAATGTAGCATCGAGTTAAGACCAAACCATGATTAGTGACAGGTCATAACTATAATCGCCACTAATTTATAATACATTAGTGACCGGTCTCTCTAGGTCTGACATCAATGATAGGTCATGTTACGACATGTCATTTATGACTTATCATCAGCGATAGGTC
This sequence comes from Phragmites australis, assembly GCF_958298935.1. Classification (NCBI taxonomy): domain Eukaryota; kingdom Viridiplantae; phylum Streptophyta; class Magnoliopsida; order Poales; family Poaceae; genus Phragmites; species Phragmites australis. Next base: position 6,301,678 of record NC_084931.1, read on the forward strand.
TTCCTAGACCAGTCATAAGTGACATGTGATGTTACGACTCGTCATCGATGACTCAGTCTATTGTTAGAGCTAGCCAGCTACTGCGCGCCCAGCAATTCTAGAGCACGATCTTTGGTGTCAACTTTTGGCGATTTTCTTCGGCTCTGCTAGAGACTCTCTAATATCTTGTTGATTTAAAATTTGAATTGTTGCTAGGTCTTTGAAGGTTTACATCTCCCCCTTTTCTCCTCCTCTAACCCATATTTGGTAGATTTTTGTACTTTGAGTTGTAATCGACTATTTTGCATCTTTATCCAAAATCTTAGTACAAGTTATTTGTATTGATGTTAGATTTGATACTAGGTTTGTCTGATCTACAGCAAAATGTCACAGATCTAGTGTCCTAAGGAAGCACCCATACTAAAACATGCACAAACAGTTCCATGGCACAAGATAGAAAGCATTACCTTCAAGGCATTTAAGTGAGGAATGTCCATAATCAGCTTAACAATATCAATGTTATCATTAGCAAGCAAAAATGATCATGTAAGGATGATTAAAAAAAGGAATGTAGAACAAGAAATCAATACTATTCGAGCTAGAGTATTAGGAAAAATAAGATGTTCGCCATTCTATCAACAATATGTGTTGGAGCAAGAGTTCTTCTTGCCCCAGCAAATACGGCCAGAGTTTCTTCTAAGGAGGAGACTCAAGTTTGGAGACAAAGTTTAAGAGGAAGGAACACCACGAGTATATTGATGATAGGAAAAATGGATCGATCTGGGGGGAATCACATGTTTGTTGTGATGCGTGTTCTGTGTCCGTCGTGTGCCCAGAGGATCATGACATCCTATTTATAGGGCCATGCATAGCTTAATGTACAAGTTATCATAATGTACAAATATCTACGATCCGGCCAAATTACTAACCTTATCCCGGATGACTACCTTCTATCCTGTCGGGAGATAAATATCCACCGTGGTAATTATCATGGTGCCTGCCCCCTGAAGGGGGCGAGCCGGTAGCCAATTGCAGCCCGGCGCGGCACTGCCAGGGGTGTCATGATAGGTATCATCGTGCTAGGGTGTCAGAGCGGTGTCCACTAGCCTAGCCATTTAATGTCGGTCACTTCCTCGCAGGCAAAGTATGACTGGTTCTTGCATTTTGGAAGATTTTTCCTGAGGCCTGATGACTCACCCAGTAACCTCCGGGAAGCTAGCCCGGGCAGCGGGAGGCTGAAGCCTCAGGGACCGGGCCTTCGGGAGGCGGAGCTCCGAAAGGCCGGGGCTTCGGAACGGGGAGGCTTCGGGAGGCCGAAGCCTCGGAGACCAAAACTTTGGGAGGCTGGGCTCTGGAAGGCCAGGGCTTTGGAAGGCGGGAACAGGCTCAGCCTTTGGGAGGCTGAGCTAATTAAGCCAAGGGGCCGTCAGGGGTCCTTAATAACGACCCCCAACAGTAGCCCCTTGCGGGGGTGGCCAGCGGAGCGGTCGGGCCTGCGGTTCCTTCAGAGCAGGGCCCCCGACGGTCCTTAGCTTGTGGTTGATGGCTCGTGGTTCGAGAATCGCTTGGCTTGCTCGGGACGATTTGACCCAGGTGACGTATCGGCGTGTTGGATGACGTTGATGACAGGGGGCATTGAATGCGCCCTGGGGAGAGGTGTAGTCCTACCCTATCTGGCGAAGCGTGGGATGCATGTCGTCTTATCGTTGTGGGCCAAGGGAGTCAGTTTCGCTCCCCAATGATTTCGGCCTGGCATGCGAAAGGACGGTGCGTGCGCCCGCCGCCTGTAGTGCGCAAGTTGCTCCCTATTTGTAGCAGGAGGGGGATGCCCAGAGCAACCCTTTTGCCGAATCCTCGTTCTCATCTGCCTCTGTCTTCAGCGCCTCTTGACTTGCATGAGTTGTTCCTTGATTTCTACTCCCCTCTCTCTCATAGTTCAGCACCTTTCGCCATCCTCTTGCGGTTCATATGGCTGAGCTGAGTACCCCGAGTGAAGCCAAAACTCGAGCGGCGGGGGAGATGGCCGGAGTAGCCGCGATGGGGGAGCCTCAGGTTCATCGGCTTCCCCGTTAATGATGGGGCCACCGTTGGGAGTGGAGCTTTGGCGCGCCAGCAAAAGCCATTCCTGGCAAACCACCGCGTTAGGATCTTCTGTCATTGGTGACGAGGAGCTCGACCGGATGGTTAGGGAGGGGAAGATCCCCTCCCGAGCGGTCGCTCGGCCTTTGCTGGGCGAGGAGGTCCCGAAGCCTTTAGCCCATGAGGTCGTGGTGTTTGAAGCCTTCATCGAGGCAGGCCTGGGTTTTCCTTCAATGCTGTTGCTTGAAGAGGTGCTCCACCACTCTACGTGGAGCTCCCGCAGCTCCACTCCAACACCATTGCCGCCTGGCCACCTTTGAGTGGGCCATGCAGGCGGAGGGGTGTGAAGGGAGGGTGGATTTCTTCGCGGCCCTCCACTTTGCCAGCTGCCAGCCGAAGTTGATCAAGGTCAAGGGGACAAAGAGGCCCCTCAATTTTTGGAGTATCAACTTCCAGATACGGCCGCAGTATCACGATGCCTTCCTGGCGAAGGCCATCAATGACCGGTGGTATACCAGCTGCAGCGGTGGTTTTACTAAAGCATCAGCCTTGCATCGCCCCTTCGTCCCACGAACCGGGATATCACGTATGTTTCGGAGCCGGCAACAGGGATTACGGATGACCCTTCTCCGGAGGGTGCCCGAGAAGATGAGCATGCATGACCTCGTGGAGGAGTTCACCATGTTGCGTGTCCGACCCCTACAAACGGGCTGGAACTGCATTTTTGAGCAAGGTGCGGAAGAGTGGCCGAAGGTGTATTCCGGTCCGCCCGTCAGCGCTGGTGAGTTCCTTTTGTAGTTGGGTTCTCGATCTGCCAATGTGAGCCATCTTTTTTCTTTCAGAGAGCTGCCTCCTGCTGGAGCTCGCGGCGGAGATCGCGGAGGTGATCCTGGGCCCCCCTACTATTGTGGAGCGGGAGTGGCAGGTGGCCCTGGCACGGAGTTAGGAGCGGTACAATTGTATCTATTTTTACCTTGGCGTGGGGGCTCCGACATGGCGGGATCCTCCAGAGCCTAGGGCTACTGGAAAACGAGCGCGTGCGCCCCCCCCCCCCCCATTTGTACAAGGACGCTCCAGGCCCGACGGCCCTCAGCATCCGGAGGTTCGCATACTGGTTTGATGTCCGAGTCGTCGGAGGCGCCCCTAGTTCGCAAGAAGCACCTAAGGTTGGTTGGGAGTGTGAGCGATCAGTTCGGAGGTGAGGGCCAGGGTGACGGCGATGACTGGGGGAAGGACCGGGCCTCCAAGGATATTGCGGGTTACGGCCAGAGCTAACAGCGAGGCGTGGCCTCCATGGACTTCGACTTCAGTCTTTGTCGACTCGGATGCTGAGGATGCTACGGGTCCTTTTGTAAGAGGTTCGGGGGAACCAGGTGTGGTTTACTTTGTTAGTCATACCCTTTTGGTCGTGCATTGGGATCTTGATTTGTATTTCCTTTTTTTGTTGTAGCGACCTTTGAGGTGGATTGCGACCTTGACTCCACCCCTCTGGGCCTCGGAGGCCCAGCGGAGGTCGCAGACCCCTATGGAGGGGTCTCCGAGGGCCATCTTGGGGGACGTGGCTTTGTTCCTGCGGGACCGGAGTAAGCTGGTGGCCCTGGCCTTGGGATCCTAACCCTGGAAGACTTCGCGCTGCGCTTGAAGGTGTCAAGGGCTTTTGCTACGGCCTCCTCTCTGCTTTGGAGTGGGGAGGTTGAGAGAGCTTTGGCCCAGTGTCCCCTGAAGGAGCTGGAGGCGCGATTGACGGCGGCGGCCCTTCAGGTCGGTAGTGTTAGTTATGATCGCCGGGTCCGGTGTTGGGTCCTGGGTAGCTTATCTTGTCTTTTTCCATCTTTGTGTGGTGCTTTGTAACAAGTAATTTTGATGAGGGTGCTGGGAGGTGGCGGTCGCCAGGCTTTGGAAGAGACCCGAAAACAGGCGGTGTTCGCGGAGGGCCGTCTTCATGAGGAGATGGTGCTTCGTGAGCGTGCGGAGGCTGAGGCGCAGAAGGCTGCCGAAGATCTCTGGGAGGCGAAGGAGGTTGCCAATGCGGCCAACACGGCCCGTGTGTCCGCCGAGAGTGACATTGACATCCTTTGGGCGGTGGTAGAAAATATGCGGCTAGAGTTGGAGGAGATTCGGGTATTAGAGGGGGCACTGCGTTCGGAGTGCTAGAAGTTAACGGTGCTAGCATCAGAGGTGGCCTGGATTACCTCTGATGCCTTGAACGGCCTAGGGGCTCGATGTTTGCCACTGCCTCTGACTCAGAGGTGTTGTTCATGCCGCTCTTTTGGCTTTGGTCTACCACAAAGGTTATGGTTAGGGCCGCAGAGGCCTATGCGAGGTCCAGCGCTCGTGTGGCTGCTGCACTTCAGCTGACCCTGCTGCATCAGGCGGGGGTTGGTCCCTTCGAAGCACTGGAGCGGCAGGTGCCAGACTCGATGATCAAGACCTTCCAGCCAGAGGCACCTCCGGTGGAGATTGGCGTAGCCATGGAGAGCTTCCATCGCGACGTATGGGCGAAGCATGGCCGGAGCGTGACGTTGCGCTTTATGGCTGGTCTAGGGGCTCCGGGTGCCTCGAGGGGCCTTCGCTCGAGTTCTTCATTGGGAGGCCTGGTGCTTCACTCGGATTCTAAGGGTCCTTCACGGCCCTCTGGGGGAGCTTTGTCTGGCATTGTTGCCCCTCCGGAGCTAAGCGTGGATGCCTTGGAGGTGTAGCTCTATCGCGGCTATCTTTGTTTTCTTTTCTTTCTCGGGAGGGGGGCTCAGTTCTTTGTATATAATCTTTCCTTTATTTGGTGGAAACCAAGTCTGTCTTCCTGTGTTTTACCTGTGTTGTTTCTAGGACATTTGAGCCTTCAATTTTAACCGGAGTATGCTATGCGTGTATAGGTACGGCGGCCTGAGGCCGGAGCAGGCCTCGTTCGTACCTTGGATAGTGCCTCCGGGGAGGGATCGAGTGCGTCTGGTGCATCGGGGGCTCACGTTGCCCTCCCGTGCGCAGTTTTTGTGGACGACTCTCTAGGTCCCGTGGTGTGTCCAGGAGGCATGGTGGTCGGGCCACAGTGGTACAGGGGGCGTAGTAGGCTAGCCAGTTTGCTGGGCATAGATTCGATGTACAGCAGTTAACTGTATAAAAAGACTTCTGTATGTTCTTTTTCCTCTCCCTTTTTTATGATTGATCGCGCCGACGTTTCGCCTGTGACCCTTGTCCCACCCCGTTCACATCCTGTGGTTGTCTGGCGGCCACGGGGTGTGAGACTTCGAGGAGCATCGGAAGGGTCAGGTGACAGACTCATTTTTGTTGGGGTTTTTATCCCCTCACCATGCCTAGGGCAGCTTGGCCTTAGAAATGACGGGGGGTGTTATGCCTATCCGGTATGAAGGCACTACCTTCAAGATGCTGGAGCGGTCTTTACCTATCCGACATTTTAGGTTTCCTAGACCCAAATGATGACGGACGGAATGCCTATCCAGCACGGAAACTTTTATCTTCAAGATGCTGGAGCGGTCTTTGCCTATCCGCCACGTAGGTTAGCTAGACCTTAAAGATGGCGGACAGAATGTCTGTCCAGCATGGAGGCTTATGCCTTCAAGGTGCTGGACCAGTCTTTGCCTATCCGCCACGTAGGTTAACGAGACCTTAAAGATGGCGGACGGAATGCCTATCCAGCACGGAGGCTTATGCCTTGAAGATGCTAGAGCGGTCTTTGCCTATCCACCACGTAGGTTGGCGAGACCTTAAAGATGGCAGATGGAATGCCTGTCTAGCACGGAGGCTTATGCCTTCAAGATGCTGGAGCGGTCTTTGCCTATCCGCCATGTAGGTTGGCGAGACCTTAAAGATGACGGACGGAATGCCTGTCCAGCATGGAGGCTTATGCCGTCAAGATGCTGGGTTTTTTTTTGGGTGTTGAGGTTGGGGTTCTTTATACATAATACTTGCGGAGGGTCTCTGCATTCCAACTGTGTTCGAGGGGGGTCCCCTCTGCATCGGCCATTCGGTAGGAGCCGGGTCTGTTAGACTTGAGGAACAGATATGGGCCTTCCCATTTGTTGCGTAGCTTTCCCGGGGCTAGGGTGCGTCGAAGCATGAGTTTGCCAGGTTTGAAGTTTCGCGGCACAACCCTTGGATCGTACCAAGCCTTAGTTTTCTTAATGTAGTGATCTAGGTTTTGAATGGTGTGGAGCCGCGCGCCTTCGGTAAGGTCGAGGGAGAGCTCCCTTTCTCTGTCAGTTTGTGGGAGTTGTACCCTGAGTGAGCAGGCCTTGACCTCGGTGGGGGTCATGGTTTCGTCTCCATATAGGAGGCGGAAGGGTGTGATCCCGGTGGTCCGCGTGACAGTGGTGTGGAGGGACCATAAAACTTTGGGTAATTCGTCTACCCGTAGGCCTCAAGCTAAGCCGACGAGGCATTGATTTAGACCGGAGAGGATGTTTCCGTTGGCCCTTTCGACGGCTCTATTGGATTGAGGGTGTCGAACTACTGCGAAGCATAATTCGATGCCGAGGTCGTCGATGAACTGTTTAAAAGGTCCGAATTTGAATTGTGTGTTGTTGTCAACCGTGAGCTATTATGGGATGCCGAAGTGGAAGATTATGTTCTTCCAGAAGAATTTCTGGACATTTTTTGATGTGATCGCAATGAGGGGTTCGACCTTGGTCCATTTGGAAAAATATTCCAATGCGACCACTGCGTACTGGAGGCTTTCTTTGGCGCAGGGAAATGGACCGATGAGGTCCATTCCCCAATGAGCCAGGGGCCAGACAGTGGTGATTGGTTGCAAAGGAGTTGGAGGTCTGTGGCTTCATCGTCCCATCCATTGGCATCCTTGGCAGGTGCGGACGAGTTCTTCCACATCGCACATCATCGTAGGCCAATGGAGCCCCTGGAGGAGTTCCTTACCGACTAGAGCACGAGGCACCAGATGACTGCCGCATAGGCCTTCGTGTATTTATCCGAGGGTGGCTCCTTCTTGTTTAGTGATGCATCGAAGGAGGGGGATCAGACACTTGTCTTGTAAAGGGTGTTATTTATGAGGTGGTAGCCCCTGGCGCAATGTTGGATGCGGCAAAGTGCAATTGGGTCGTCCGGTTCTGTTGTTCCTCTTAGGAACGATAGGAGGGGGGCCCTCTAGTCCGCAGTTTGGATGGGGAGGATGGCGACGGCTGTTTCATTAAGGGTTCTGGCGGTCAGCTGGTGCAGGGTCTCGAGGAAGGTGCCTATTGGTGGGATTTTGCCCATGACTGCAGCTTTTGCTAAGGCGTCTGCCTGATTGTTGTCCGCCCGTGGTATGCTTCGTATGGATACACCGCGGAAGTGTGCCTCGGCTTTGCGAATGGCCTCGAGGTATGTTACCATGTCTGGATGGCGGACTTGGAAGTCCTTGTTGACGTGATCGGCGATGATTTGAGAGTCGGTTCGGATGATTACTCTGGCTGCTACTAAGGCTCGAGCCTTTTGGAGGCCTAGGAGGACGGCCTCGTATTCGGCTATGTTGTTGGTCATCTAGAAATCTAGGCGAGTGGCGTATTGGACCTACTGGCCTATGGGGGAGATGAGGATCGCGCCAGCTCCGGCGCCCGTGGAGCAGTATGCTTCACCGATGTAGATGGTCCAGATGTCTTGGGTGGATGTGGCGTTAGGTTCGGTTGTTGCCGTTGCCGAGGTCCATTCAGCGATGAAGTCTGCCAAGATTTGGGATTTTACGGCGGTGCGGGCTACAAACCTTATGACGAAGGGGGCTAACTCTACCGCCCACTTCCTGATGCGTCTCGTCACCTCCCGGTTGCGAAACATGTCGCCCAGTGGGTGCGAGGTTGGGACAGTGATGTCGTAGGCAAGGAAGTAGTGCCGGAGCTTGCGCGAGGCCATCAGCAGGGCGTAGGCTATTTTTTCAAGCTCAGTGTAACGTATCTTGGCCCCGGCTAAGGCCTCTGAGATGTAGTATACAGCCCTTTGAGTAGGGTGACCACCACTTTTTTCCTCTCATACCAGGGCGGCGCTAACGGTGGATGCGGAGACGGATAGGTACAAGAGTAGTCCTTTGTCAGGGTGGGCACTTTAACCATTCAGCCACGGATGCTTAACAGGGATCATCGTACATCGTAAAAAAAGTTCTCAAGCAGAGAAGCAATTTCTTTCTCTCTCTGATACAAATTCCCATCTCAAGAAATTTTCTATTCAATTTTGCTTAAGAAAATATAGGGGCATTGTGAGTGTTTTGAGGTGGGAAAGGTACACTTTTAGGGCCTCAAATGCTACCTGGCAGTCCGGTGTCCAACTAAATAGCTCAAAGCCCATTAGCGTTTTAAAGAAAGGGAGGTTGTGCTCAGCGGATTTCACGAGGAAGCGATTGAGGGCTGCGAGGCATCTGGCCAGGCGCTGTTCTTCTTTAGGATTGGCGGGAGGCGACATTTCCATGATAGCATGCATCTTCTCCGGGTTGGCCTCGATGCCTCTTCGGGAGACAAGGTATCCTAGCATTATTCCACCTCTAGCGCCAAATATGCATTTTTCTGGGTTTAGCCGTACGCCAGCGGCTCAGAGGCTGTTGAATGTTTCTTGTAGGTCGGAAACATGGGTGGCCTCTAGTAGTCTTTTTACAACGATATCGTCTATGTAGGCCTCGACGTTGCGGCCCAACTGTTGTTGCAGCACCTTGTGTACTAGGTGGGAGAACGTGGCCCCAGCGTTTCGAAGACCAAAGGGCGTTTGGATGTAGCAGTATACTGCAGAGGGGGTAATAAAGCTGGTCTTGTTTTCATCCTCTGTTGCCATCCACACCTGGTGGTATCCGGAGTAGGTGTCGAGGAAGCTTAGCATTTCGCAGCCAGCGGTAGAATCCACCATTTGGTCGATGCGGGGGAGAGGGTACGGATCCCAGGGGCATACTTTGTTTAATGACGTGAAATCGATGCACATACGCCATTCTCCGCTATGTTTTTTTTTGACCAGGACAGTGTTGGAGAGCCAATCAGAGTGGATAATCTCTTGGATAACACCGGCTTTCAGCAGCTTCTGTACTTCTTCTTTTGCAGCTTCTGCTCGCTCCGGGGAGAGCTTGCAAAGCCCCTGGTGTACGGGCCTTGCCTTCGGGTTGACCTGGAGCGAGTGCTCGATGATGCTGCGGTCGACTCCTGGGAGGTCCTGTGAGGACCATGTGAAGATGTCGAGGTTACTCCGTAAGACGGCCAGAAGTTGGGTTTCTTGCCCGGAGGCGAGGTCTGCCCGTATTTAGAAGGTCTGGTCGGGTTGGTCTTGGTGTGTGGGGACTAGCTTTATGTCCCTTTCTGGCTGTGGCCTCGGAGGGCAGCGGTGCCCGGGGTGCCCCGACGGAGGATCTTTTGAGTCCTCCCATGTCATAGTGTGGATATGGCTACTGGGGAGTAGAGCGGGGTGCTCATACTCGATGCGTCTAGCCAGGTCTTGGTCGCCGTGGATGGTTATTAGCCCTTGGGGTCCGGGTATTTTCAGGCAGAGGTAATTGTGATGAGTACAACTCTGAATCTATTCAAGGTCCCCCGTCCTAGGATGGCATTGTAGGCATATGGTACGTCCACGACGTCGAAGGTGATAACCTCAGATCGTGATGCAGAGCCCCCGCCTAAGATGAACAGGAGTTCTATCTGTCCTAGGGCGTCGAGGGGGGCTCCATTGAATCCCTGGAGGGGTTTGTTGTTTGGTGAGAGCCGGCTTTGTGGAATTCGGAGCTGTTTGAAGGCATTCATGAATAGGAGGCCCACCGAGCTGCCTCCATCGACCAATATTCTTCGGACCTCGACTTCGACGATATTGGCTGAGAGGACCAAGGCATCAGAGTGGAAAAATTATACCCCTTCGGAGTCGTTGATGGTAAATGTTACGGGGGCGTCGGCCTAGTTGGGGGCCCATCGGTGGATGCTAGTTGCTCCGATGTGGTGCACCCCGCGGGCGTAGTCTTGCTGCTGTCGTTTCGAAGTGCCTCCGGAGCTCCCTCCGCCGGTAATGGCGAGGACGATCCATTTGCCCTACGCTCCTTCGTCATCGTGCGGTTCTAGGGATGACTGGGGTGGTGAAGATAGGGCCAGCTGCAGAGGATTTTGTAGGGACAGGTGGTCTACCCATAGGTTGGCCGATGGCTTGCGATCTTCAAACTGCCCCATGGGGGCCCCACCGTTGGAGGCGAGGGCCGCCTACCTCCCGAGGTACTCCTCTCGGAAGGTGGTGAGGGTTCGGCAGTTATCGGTATTGTGCCCAGGTTCCGCGCCGTGTAGAGTGCACCAGGATTCTTCCTCGGAACGCTGGTTTGGGGCGTCGCTTTGCTTCGGGAGGCCTCCGGAGTGTCCTCGGTCGCGTCCCCTGGGGTGGCTTTGGTTCGGAGCCCCGCGGCTTGGGCTGATATTGCTGATGTTTCGGTGTTGCCGTTCCCGCCCCCTTTTGGACCTGGCTGTAAGGGCCTCCTCGAAGCTCCTTTTTGTCTGGGGAGCAGGGGCGTGTGACGATCTGGCCTGCGAGTTTGGTCTCTTGGTGCTGGCATGAGAAGCTTCGCCAGCTTGTGAGCACCTCCGGCGGAGCTTTTCCTCCTTTGCACGCGCATATTCCTCAAACTTGCTCATGAGGATTTCTACCGTGCGTATTGGGCGCCGGTTTAGTCGATCATACAGGGGGCCTTCGGCCAGGCCCTTGGTTGCGGCATCGATGACCGAAGAGTCCGATATGCCCCTAATTTGGGCTTTGGTCTCAGAGAACCTTCGAAAATAGTTCCGGAGGGTTTCATCTGGCCCCTACTTGATAGTGAACATGCTGCCGAAGGTTACTGGTTCAATGATGGTGCCCTGGAAGTTGCCGCGGAAGAGGTCTCGGAGTTGGGACCAGGTGTGAATGGTGCTGAGGTCCAGCGCCTAGAACCAGTGTATGGCCACCCCTTCTAGGGTGAGGGGGAAGCATTTAGCCATGGTGGCCGGTCCGCCCCCGTTGGCCTCTATGGCTAGGGCGTAGGATCAGGCGAACTCATCGAGGTCTGAATTGCCTCTAAATTTGGGAAACTTCGGGGTTCGAATACCCTTCGGGAAGGGTATGGCCTGCAGGTCGGCCCGTAGGGGAGAGTCGTGGTCCTGCAGAGGGTTCTCATGACGCTGAACCCGGGGCTTCGGGGATTGAACGGGTCATGTCCTTGCACCGAGAGGCTCGCCTGTTCGTAGAGCTTGGGTCAAAAACACGTCGATCATCCTGAGAGCGGCGGCAAAGGTGTGGGCAGCTTCCTGCTCGGCCCATAGGGCCATCCACAGCTCCTCTATTTGTTCCAGGAGTACCGCCAAGCATGATTGCTGCTCGGGCGGAGCGGTGTTTCCGGTGGCAACACCAGCCGCAGCCCCTAGGGGTGCAGCGGGGCCTCGCCTTGCTACTGCTGGGTCCCCGGGGTAGAGAACCATTCGATGTCGCCCACAGCTGTAGTTATAGTTGGGTCGGTGGTGGCCGTAGGTGCCGGCCGCGTATAGCCCATAGGATCATGGCCTCCTATTTATAGGGCCATGCGTAGCTTGGTGTACAAGTTATCATAATGTATAAATATCCGTGATCCGGCCAAATTACTAAGCCTTATCCCAGATGACTACCTTCTATCCTATCGGGAGATAAATATCCACCGTGGTAATTATCATGGTGCCTACCCCTGAAGGGGGCGAGCCGGTTGCCAATTGCGGCCCGGCACCGCTCTACCAGGGTGTCAGGATAGGTACCATCATGCTGGGGTGTCAGAGCGGCGTCCACTAGCCTAGGCATTTAATGCCTGTCACTTCCTTGCAGAAAAAGTACGACTGGTTCTTGACTTTTGGCAGATTTTTCCTGAGGTCTGATGACTCACCTAGTAATCTCCGGGAAGCTGGCCCGGGCAGTGGGAGGCCGAAGCCTTGGGGACTGGGTCTTCGGGAGGCGGAGCTCCTGAAGGCCGGGGCTTCAGAAGGGGGAGGCTTCGGGAGGCCGAAGCCTTGGAGACTGAACCTTTGGGAGTCTGGGCTTCGGAAGGACAGGGCTTCGGAAGGCGGGAAAAGGCTCAGCCTGTAGGAGGCTGAGCTAATTAAGCCAATGTGCCATCGGGGGTCCTTAATAACGACCCCCAACAATATGCATATAAAGAAGAATATCTGTGAGAGTCTGATTAGTACATTGCTCTAGATGAAGCAAAAAGGAAATGATCATGAGAATGCTCGAGCTGACCTTGAAGAAATGGGCTTAAGGCCGGAGCTTCATGCACATGATACGAATAAAGGAAAACACCTACTCCCAACAGCTATCACTCTCTCCAAGAAAAAGAATTCTTTGAGTTCTTTTACATTGTAAAAGTTTCCTTCGGTTACTTGTCATGTGATGATGACGTCATTACTTGCGGTAGCTATTAGGAACATCCTCCTAATTAAGGTTCACGAGGCTATCCTGAGCATGTACTTTTTCTTCAATGCAATTGAACAAAAGGTGCTTGATCTAAACTTGCTGAGGGATTAGAAAAAAGACACTTTGGGACTCTATGTATTCATAAGGTGTATTTTCCGCCATCATTTTTTGACATCATGGTCCATCTTACTACTCACTTTGTGAAGGAGATACACTAACTTGGCCCCGTGTTCCTGCATCACATGATTCCATTTGAGAGATTTATGAGTGTTCTCAAGTCGTACATAAAGGGATTGAGTCTTTCCTGTGTGATGCATCCTGTAGGGTTATGCGATGGAGGAGACATTGGAGTGTCTATTGATTACATTGACCCAAATAACCCAATTGGCATGCCTAAAGGCCAGTTTGGTTTGGCTTTTCTGGGCTTCTACTTCTCAGAAGCTAGAAGCCAAACCAAACAGTCCAGCTATGAGCTAGCTTTTGGAAAGCTAAAAAGCTAGCTTATGAAGAAATGAACTAAAAGCTGAGAAGCTAGTTAAGATGAGATTTTCTAACTTTTTGTGTGTTGAGTAGCTAAAAATTTATTGTAAAAGCTAATAGCAAAAAGCCAGCTAGAAGTTAGAAGCCAAAAGCCAGAAAAGCCAAAAGCCAAACACCTCAGCCCAATCAAGCAAGCCCTAAATCTGGCCATGAGGAGAGGCTCACAGGTGTAGGGGTTCTGGGGAAGATGGTAATAACTCCTAATCCGAAGGCATACGATCAAGCTTATTTCCTAGTGTTGTAACAAATGAGCGAAGTGTGCCCATGTGTCCATGAGCACAAGTAGATGCTACTTGAAGAGAATCCAGGGCAAATCGGAGCTTGGGTTGTGAGGAAACATATGCGAAGGTTTAGCACTTGGTTCCTAATATGAATCAGACAATCGAGTACTCCTACAAGTGCTCTGATAAAAAATTAGCATCGGGTCCTATATACACTATTGTGATATATCAATGGTACAATATAAACAGATGAACATTTTACATGGTAGCCCAAGATGAGAAGAAAATATACTAGAACAATGGTGTCCGCATAAATGCTTATGACAACGACATGCAGAGGGGACATACTATGGTCAAATAGAGGAGATCAGGGAGCTGAACTACTTGGGATTCAAGTTAACCCTATTTCGGTGATGTTGGTACATGAGGCAAAAGGCATCACTAATGACAAGTATAGATTCACTAGCATTGATCTCAAACATGTCAGATACAAGTCTGAACTCTTCGTACTCGCTAAAGATGTTCGTCAAGTCTTTTATTTGACTGACACAACAAATAAGAAACACCATGCAATTCTCGCTGGAAAAATATGCATCGTAAGAGTTGCAAACATCATTGATGAGGAGGAGTTCAATCAATTCGATGAAATCCCCCCTTTTGCTATTGCAATTGTGGCACACCTTTCGCGTACCGAGAAAACTCCATACCTACACTTTGACCATAACGAAGGGATCCATGTCAAGAATGCACGAAAATGGTGAAGTAGAATTTGAGTGTCAAATTTGTAATATCCATGTCCAATTTGAATTTGAATTAAGTGTAAATTAATATAAAAATTAATTAATTTAAATTAGAGAAATTTTAGGTTTCAAGTTATTTGAATTTGAATTAAGTGTCAAATTCCATATATTAAGTGTTTGGTTACATATAACAAGTCAGATTATTTTGAATTTGAATTAAGTCATAGGTGATGGCTGATACACTTTACTCATCACCTTTAACTAATTATAAATGACAAGTGGTAATCATAGGTGACGGGTTACAGTCTTCACCCATCACCTATGATTATAAAAATCTTTTTCTCTTCACCAGATGGTTCGGCGCTCTCTTTTTCCTCCTCAGGGGATCATCTGAAGTTTAGATATCTGGCAGCTCTCTTTGATCTCTTGAATATCGTTCGGTGAGTTCAATTTTATCATCACCGGATTATCCACCATTCAGAACTCTATGGTCTATGTAAATTTTCCATCTTTCCGTTCGACGCTTAGAATTGTTTGCAGCGGTTTATCCAGCGTTCAAATAATAGGTGAATCACCCGTTACCTTTTACTATATTTACCCATCACTTATTACAAGTCATAGGTGACGGGTGATACTCTTCACCCGTCACCTATAACAAATGACGGATGATAGTTTTCACCCATCGCCTATGACTATATAACTCTATATACCGAGTCTTAGCTCTCCTCTATGTCATTTTGCCTAGCCCTAACTGGCGCTGCCACCTCTAGCCTCCTTATCGCCGAGCTGCCTCTGAGCACTAGGCTGCCAACCTCCGTGTGCTGCTCCCCGATGATCGCTGACCATCGCGGGCTCCTCCCCAACCACCGCATGCTCCTCTCCGACCATCGTGCGCTCCTCCTTGCTTCCAGCACGGTCCTCCCCACTTCCCACCCCTTGGTAATGACTCTGACCTTTCACCGCAAGAGGATGTCACCTCCAAGAGCTCCTCACCAACTACCAACCGCCATGCACTCCTCCCCAATGGCCACCGACTGCCAACCACTGCATGCCCTCCCTATAGATGGCAACAGGTATAGAATTCTCATGTTCCCGCCGACAAAAAACCCGATGGACAAGTATACGGGTTTTAATCTACACCCATCGGGTTTGAAGAAGCGGGCATGAAAAACCCCTGCCCATGCCCGATTCTCCAACTAACCAACTCCAAAAGTGCTAACATGTGGGCTCTGGACAACTTGAGTCTTGAGATATATAAACAATAGCTTAGGGTTTTTCTCCTCTGACCTCTCTCGGTCTGTCCACTGAGCCACCCCTATACTCAGCCGCCACCAGCCCACCACTCCTTGTCTCCCCGAGCCCTATCTAGAGTCTAGATACCAGAGTCTAGAGTCGAAAACTCTAGATCTCGTCCACCTCCCACCCCGCCCAGCCCCTCTTGGCCACCGGTAGCTTACACTCCCTCTGTCCTCTGTGAGTCCGCGTACTAGGGCCCTTACTCTCTCCCTCCTCTACCTCCTAGATCTACGCTGCCACCACCACCCCCTCGTCGGGCACCAGCACCATAGGCCCGACTGCCCAAGCCCAACCTTATCGATAACTAGGGAGCTTGCGCCATTGCACGAGAGTCATTGAGATCTGTCGCATGGGCATGAGAGCTCCACAGTGCCATCATGTGGGAGCTCGTCGAGCTCCATCACGTGGGAGCTAACGTGAGCGCACAGGGGGTCAGCAAGAGCTCATGTGAGGCCATGCGGCACTGAAGGAGCTCACACATCATCGCTATCATGCTCCCCAGTGCGGAATCAGGGGAATCCTTTCCCAGCGTGACAACACCATCGCTAGGCCCATCCCCGTCGCACTCGGCTTCCTCCCCAAGGTACCAGTTCATCTTCCTCAGCCTTGGATTTGATTGGAAAGATACCACATTCTGAAGTGTTTGGTAGTTTACTTGACTAGTATTTTGTAGTTAGTTTTTTGTTATAATACGACAGCACCAATCACAAGTAGTGTATCTTTCTCTTGGTTAATGAAGTATTAACTTTTATTCTAATGAGACACTAGTCAAATTCTGAACTTTTAGTCTAAACAAAACACAACCCTTGGATTCGATTGGAAAGAGACACTAGTCAGACTCTGAACTTTAGTCGTAACGTGTAGTTTTTCTTGACTTGGAGTCAGACACTAGTCAGTCTTTTGGTGATGGTTGTAGCTACTGCTTTGTTTAGTCCGGTTATTGTGAGTTGTGTAGGCTAGAAGGTAATTTCTTCCATTTTGTGACATGCAGTTGAGATGGCAGATAGTAGCTCCCTACAGCATGTGAATGCTTCACATGCAACTAGTCCTCGTGTTCCCGCAATTGGTACTGATGAAGATATCAATGTAGCAGATGTATCAGAGGATGAAGAAACTGGTATTGTTGTGGGCTCATAGAGGAAGCTAACCACAGCAGGCTGGAATGACTTCGAAAAAGTGCGTGTGGATTGAGTTCGGAAGGCTAAGTGCAACCACTGCAAGAAGAAACATTCAACCACAACAAGAAATGGTACGACCCACTTAAAAACTCATCTGAAAACTTGTATATACAACAACATGAAGCCAGGAGAGAAAATACAAGCTCATTTGAGGTATAGAACTACTGAAAAGTGGTTGGTGGCCGTAGAAAACTGTGTTTGATCAAGATATAGCTAGAAGAGCTCTTTTTTCCATGATTATACCGCATGAGTACCCACTGTCCATTGTTGATCGCCATGGCTTTCGTAAGTTTGTTAGTGTGTTGCAACCTTTGTTTCAAATGGGAACTAGAAACACTATTAAAAGGGACATATTGAGCTTCTATGATAGGGGAGAAAAGGAAAGCTAGGATATTTCTGCAATGGACAAATTGTCGTGTTGCTATTACAATTGATAGTGGACAGTTGTTAATAAAAAAGAGAGGCTATATGGCAGTCACCACATATTTTATTGATGACTATTGGATGCTTAAAAGCTACATATTGAGGTGATATTCTAAATTTGCTTGCTGAAATATTATCTATTATCAATTGTGAACTATCCAGCTGAATTATTGCACACTTTAGTGTAGATTTTCTAATTTTGCTTGCTGAAATATTGTATCATTTGTATGTTTATGTCAATTATGAACTGTCCAGCTGAAAGAATTATTGCATTCTTTTGTGTAGGTTTATATATGTTCCATGCCCCGATATTGGAGAAGTTATCTGTGATGCACTACATAAATGTCTCCAGAGTTGGGATCTTGATCGCAGGGTGTCCACTGTGACCCTTGATAACTGCAGCTCCAATGACAACTTGATTGGCTTAAGAGAGTTGAGGCTTGGGGCATCTAATATGCTATTGAAAGGAAAGTGGCTGCATATGTGGTGCTGTGCACACATCCTCAACCTCATTGTTAAAGATGGCATGGAAGTCATTGGAACTGTTGTTGCACACATCCGAGAGAGTGTTGCATATTGGGTTGCTACACCAAAGAGGTATGAAAAGTTTGAGAAAACAGCTCTTGATGGAAGTGTTGAGTTGGATAAGAAGTTGCACTTAGATTGCAAAACTAGATGGAACTCAACCTATATCATGCTCAGTATTGCTATACCATATAGGATGGTTCTTGAACATTTGGGTGAACTTATAGGAACTTTGTTTGCCC
Source organism: Phragmites australis (assembly GCF_958298935.1). Classification (NCBI taxonomy): domain Eukaryota; kingdom Viridiplantae; phylum Streptophyta; class Magnoliopsida; order Poales; family Poaceae; genus Phragmites; species Phragmites australis. Next base: position 6,319,254 of record NC_084931.1, read on the forward strand.
ACCAGAAAATGATTGGATTTGCTACTATTGTTTGTGAGAAATTAGAATTATTCTATGAGCTCACTGAGCTATTATTTGGAACCAAGTATGTGACAGCTAACCTTTTCTTCTCTAAAGTATGTGATATTAGACTCAAAATCATGTCTTGGGGTCATAACAAAGATGAAATTATTAGGAAAATATCTGCTGCCATGGTACCAAAGTATGATAAGTATTGGGCTGACATCCATGGTCTTATGGCTATTGTTGTTTTTCTTGCCATGTATTAAGATGACAATGTTGCATGTTTGATACATTGCCCTTTTTGGTGAAGAAGCAACTGGAAAATATGTTGCAGATGTCCATGAATTGCTAACTGATTTGATGAAAAATTACCGAGTGAAAGACCAAGAGTTTGTGGGCACAACATCTAGTGGTGCTTCTTCTTCAGTTAGTGCAGCTGTTGTTTTGTCTATTTTTAAAACCCTTGCTACAAATAGGAAGACTACTACTTTTGTTAAAAGTAAGATTGAGCTAGAGCGCTATTTGGATGAAGAAACTCTTCCTCATGATGAGAATGATTATTTTGATGTCCTTGGTTGGTGGAAAGTGGCTGGAACTCGTTACCCCACTTTGAGGCTAATAGCTCGTGACATTTTGGCTATTCCAATCACCACAATAGCTTCTAAATTAGCTTTTAGCACTAGTGGTAGGATTTTAAGTGAGTATCGCAGCCATCTTACTCCTAGAATGTTGGAAGCTGTGATGTGTTGTCAAAGTTGGCTTCGTCACAATCTCAAAGGTAAACAAATTGCATTTGCAATGTATTCTATTTCTAATATATGATCTACTAGTAATGTACATAAGATTTCATTGTAGATGAAGGTGATGGAAGGTTGAATAACTTCTGGTCATGCCGTCAAGACATTAAAGAAGATATGCAAAAAGAATCATGCATCACTAGTGTTGAATCTGATCAATGAACTTATTCATTGTTCTATTTATTTACATAGATAGACTATTGTGTACTTGTGTTGTTGAACAATCCTATATGTGTGTGAATGTGTGATGCACTAAGTATTTGAGATTGTATTTTCCCAGAATATTTAAATTTGATGAGATTGTTGTTATGTACTTGTATTGCTATGAAAAGCTCCCTGTATGAACTACTTGTTGGCTGGTTGTAGCGAAAATGACCATATTAGGCCATGATTGTGATTTTGGTGATTAATAATAATATAGTCAATGTGACTAACATGTTTGTCAAGAATATATGCTAGTAGGTCTCATGGATATAATACATCAAGAAGCCACCACAACCGAGACAAAGTTAGGCTAAATTGGAGAAGTGCTAGCAATATTTGCCTCACCGGATGGTCTGGTACTCTAGGTGTAACTCATCGGAGCATGTTTGATAAAAGGGAGAGAGGCTTAAAGACCTCACCAGAAGGTCCAGTGTTTAGCAAGTGTGCTCACCGGAGCAATTCTTCCAAAGAAAGGTGCTATGCTTAACAATGAAGGTTGTTAGCCTCACCGGATAGTCCGGTGACCAAAGGATAGCAACACCAGAATGTTTCTACCCAAAAGATAGAATGGAACAGCCTACCGGATAGTCTAGTGATCACAAAGAATTGCACCGGAGCATTTCCAAGGAAAAGAAGAGAAGGCTAAAAAATACTCACCGGACGGTGATGAAGAGAAGTTCACCGGAGTAAGCATCGGACTAATTTACACAGAGAGGATGCCAAGTGTTGAAGAACAAAGTTCAGGGCACTGGATAGTCCGGTGATGAAGTGATGTGCACCGGATGCTTTCACGGGAGTAATTTACATAAATAAGAAGGAAAGGCTCGGATCGCTTAGGATAACTCACTGGATAGTCGGTGATGGAGATAAAGTATGCACTCACCAGAGTGTCCGATGTTCATAGAGTCTTGAGTGGGGGTTCCAACGGCTAGTCTATGAGAATGTACTCACTGGATGATTCGGTGTTAGTATTATTGTTCTCATTGGATCATCCGATGTTAACAACTTTTCTGAGTCGTTGGGTTAACAGCTATTGCACGGATTTAAGGCTATAAATACCCCTCCACTCAGTCACTTGAGGTTGCTAGAGTCTTGAGAAATTCATGTACACCTAAGAAGACATCCAAGCCACCAAAGTGCTTAAAGTGATCATCCAAGGTGATTAAGCCCACCATTAGAGAGTGATTAGTGCTTATAGGCCTAGAGAGTTTGTTGCAAGGTGATTGCAGCCTAGAGAGTGGATCACGGAGTGATCAAGCTTGTACCTCTTGGTACGTCGGCACCTTGGAATCTTAGTGACTCGCCAGCAAACTTGTTGACCCTCTGACTTGGTGTAGAGCGGTGGCAAGACAGTTATACGGGGATGCGGAGACCCTTGCCTTGATGCCTAAAGCTCTGAAGTGATCATGGAAGCAAGGGACCAGAAGAGAGGCTTGTGGTGAGGCCTTACCTTGGTGGCCTGGTGGCTCATCTAGGTTGAGACCTTGTCTTTATGACTTGGTGGCTCAATAGCCGTGACCGGGTGCCGACCGGGAGCATATCCTTGGTGGAGCTCCAATGTGGTCTAGGGGTCGCATTTATGCCATCGATACCACGGGATAAAAATCTCTTGTACCGAGTTTGCTGTCTCTACCTTATTTACATTTCCATATTTACTTTCTTGCAATTTACCTTCCTAAATAGGTTGCAAGCTCTTTTGATTGGTAGAGTATAATCACTAGATAAACGTAGAGCATATTTAGATATAAATTGATATAGGTTTATCTTGTGTAGTTTTTGGAGCCGAATAGATTCTAAGTGTCCTAATTCACCCCCTCTTAGGATGTCACCGATCCCTTCAATTGGTATCAGAGTTAGGGCTCACATCTAGCTCTTCAGTTTATGTTAGAGCTTCACACCTTTCATAAGGTTTCGTCAATTCAAGTGGTATTTAAGCCTTAGTCTATTTGTGATCGATTAGGCTTCACCGCCTAGTGAGTAGTGACGTCTGGGGTTGGGATGGATTCCCATAGTACTTCACTTTTTGATGGCACAAATTTCCCATATTGGAAAATTCTAATATCTTGTTATTTGCAAGTCCGAGGGTTAAATGTTTGGAGAGTCACCGAGAAAGAGATGAAACCTTTCATCACCAACAAGGAGAGACCATTAGATGCATTGTCCAAGAGTATCCTTTTATCATCTATCCATACTGATGCATTTAATTGTGTTTATTCTCTCACCAATGCACATGATATTTAGAATAGTCTCATGAAATACATGAAGGCATAAAGGATGTGCATGATGAAAAATATCATGCATTTGTTACTAAGCTCAATGGCATCAAGCAATTACCCTGTGATCAAGTGGTGAGAAGAGTATAAGTTGATAGTCTCCATCATCTATGACAACAATGATTCCAAGAATCTTGCCCTCAAAAGCAAGCAAGATCAATGCTCACACATGAAGGTGAAAATGAGGAGGCAAGAGCAAGAGTCAAACTCAAGCGAAGATGATGGTGATTAAGATGAAGAGAGAGATGAACAAGATTGTCAAACCACATCAAGTGATGATGAAATTGATCCAAATATGCCCAAGCTCTTCTCAAAGATAGAGAAGAATGTGAAGAGGATCAATGCCAAGATTGATCATCCTATCTCTATTGAAAATTTGGTCAACACAATTGATCATATCAAGAAGGAGAAGAAGACCAAGAACAAGAGGGAGACAAGGGGAAGAGCCAAGGCATTCGCAAGCTTAGGAAGATGGGTGAGTGATGATGAAGAGTCAAGCTCAAGTGATGAAAGCTTCACCATCCTCCCCTCCCAGAAGAGCTCTTCCTCAAGGTCATCGTCATGCAAGTTGACACGCAAGCCATCTCACAAGTGCCTTATGGCCATAGGTATAAATAGCGATGTAAGTAATGATGAATCCAATGAGGATTCTTCCTCCTATGATGAACTCCTTCATTTGATCAATGAGCAACAAAAAGCCCTTAAGAAACAATCAAAAGAACTTGAGAAATTTAATGCACTTAATGACATTCATGCTACCTTTGCTTCTAATTATAAACAATTATTGAGCAAATTCAATTTGCTAAACAAGGAGCATGATGAGTTTAAGGCTAAATTTGAGTGCATTATATCTCAAACTAAGGTCCCTTTGAAGCAATCTAACTCTCTATTTAATTTTAATCCTAAGGTAGATGCTTCTACTTCTTGCGATGATTTAATTGCTTTATCTAGCTTACCCTTTTGCAATGAGATTTGTGTTGAGAATGTTGTTGTAGTATCATCTAGCAACCTTATTGCACAAGAGAATGATGAGCTTAAGCAAGAAGTAGAGAAGCTCATGAAGGACTTGGCTAAAGGGCAAAGAACATATCCAACCTCCTCAAGATAACCGTGCTACCATAATGAAGAAGCTTGCGAAGGGATCCACCATAACATGCTTCAAATGCCATCAAGAAGGCCGCATATTCTTCCAATGCAAGCAAGCCAAGAAGGAGACAAAGGAGAAGAAGATGGCGAACCTCTCCAACAAGACCTCCAACCTCTACTCCAAGCCCAACTACAAGATCAAGATCAAGAGCAACCACTACAAGCTCAAGAAGGACAATGACCAGGTGGTTACACATGGTTAGGAGAAAGGATTGGAGGTGGAACCAACCCATTTGGGTACCCAAGGAAGTCACCACCAACATGAAGGGGCCCTAATCAGTTTGGGTTCCAAAGAAGACTTGAAGCCGGAGGCAGCTATGGGGATTTGGAAGCTTGGCTTACAAGATGGAGTGAAGATTCAAGCGAAGAAGCTAAGTGCACAAGATGGGCGCATTGATGAAGATTATGATCATTATATACCCAAATCCCCATCCAAAGGTAAAAGAGGTAATGAAGCTAGATGCAAAATCATTTCATTTGATGTAGCTCATTTACCTCGTCTAAGATTGCATATGCATATCTCAATTTATTGCAATACCTAGTATAGGTTTTCATATGGTGGGTTGCTTGTGTTTCTCTCTAACCCATGAGCAACCTACATGATTTATTAGTTGTAGATCCCGTACATGACACTAGTTTTACATTTGGTATATTTTATGTGCCATGATCCAATGTATAGGATAAATTCCCATTATTATCAATAACAAGTGCATATATCTTACAAATATTCAAGATTTGTATGCACACACTTAGAGGGAGTATATCTTATAGGTTGTGATTTTGAGACTAACATGTGTTACAAGTTACATCTTTTGTAGTCTCATGGAGAAAACTACATATCCCCGGATGTATGCAACGCTTAAATGCTTTAATTGGTATCATTGTAAAATATTTTATTCATTTAAGCTACCTCCATGCATAATATGGCTTAAACTTCCTCTCTTGACATATTGTCTAGTTGTGCATATATTTATTTCTCATCATATGTATGCATACATATAAGGGGAGTTTAGACTATATTATGTGAGTTTCATACATTGTGATCCATGTGCTTTTATAGCCTACAACTAGTATCATTCATTTGTAGTAATATCCATACAATTGGTATCCTTTTTATTGGATCATGATTTATGAAGCTCTCTCCCATGTGCTCTAATGTTTTTTTCTTTGAGTTCAAAATGTGCATATAGCTTTTTTGGGAGATTGTTGATAAAGGAGGAAAATTTTGATGACTAAAGCAAGATGCAAGTTTGCAATATGAACAATGTGGAGGAGATTGTAGCAACTAGCAAGATGTCTAGAAATGCCGAAGTTGACAAAGGAGGAGAAGAAGAAAAAGCTCTGGCATGGGTCGATCAAGGGAGATAGTGGAGATGGAGAAAGGGGGATCCACAACAAAAAGGGACAAGTGGTAAGAACATGCATCCACTAATGTGGTAAGATTTTGTACTCGCTTATGATCTTCACATTTGGTATCATTTATTATTTGTCACTTGCTTTGGTTGTGTTGTTATCAATCATCAAAAAAGGGGAGATTATAGCGAAAATGACCCTATTAGGTTATGATTGTGATTTTAGTGATTAATGATAACATAGTCAATGGGACTAACATGTTTGTAAAGAAACATTTGAGCCAATTCAAGTAGCATTTGAGCCTTAGTCTCTTTGTGGTCGGTTAGGTTTCGCTGCCTAGTGAGTAGTGACGTCCAGGGTTGGACTTTTCAATGCCACAAAATTTCCACGTTGGGAAATTCTAATATCTTGTTATTTGTAAGCCTGAGGATTGGATGTTTGGAGAGTCACTGAGGAAGGGATGAAACCTCGCATCACCTTATTTACGTTTCTGCATTTACTTTCTTTCAATTTACCTTCCTAGATTGGTTGCAAGCTCTTTTGATCGGTACAGTAGACTCACTAGATAAACCTAGAGCACGTTGCCATATACTCCTCCCCATCGACTGTCGTGCGCTCCTCCCCACTTCCCTCCCCTTCGTTGTGGCTCTAGTAAGAACTCCTCGACGTCGACATCATGTTTGATGCTGATCGAGGCGAGGTCCTGCAGAAGCTAGCTCATGATTTGATTAGTGAGATGATTAATTGAGTGAGGTTTAGTTGTAATTTGTCGTGCGAGCTAGCTAGGCAAGATTGGTTTTTAACAATGATGAGCTACAGTGCTAGCTGCTAGTATAATTATCATGGTGAGATTAATGCTTCTATATATTCAGTTGCATAGTAACAAAAGTTGTCTATAGTAGCAATGAAAACTAGCAAAATTCGCCTTGACAATTTTGTGTTAGATGTTTTCATATGGCCCAGATCTTGGTAGAAAGATTGGAATGGTGATGTTAAATTAATATTTATGTCACTACTGATAGAAACTAGTTTGGATTTCGGAAAGTTTGTCTCTAGAAAATTATGATTCCATATATTTGATACTTGTTATAGTATTTTCAAACCTTCATATGTTATTTTCATGGTTGATGTTTCTTTGTACAGCCAGGAGCATAACAAGTATACTAAAATGCATATATATACATCTTAATGAAAATTAATGTCAACAAAGTGAAATTTCTCATTTTTTTAGGCAAACAATAAGCTAGTGGTCGATTAAGCATCATGGGGCAGCAGAGGACAATAACCCCTAAGAAACCACAAGCACAGAGGATGCTCACACTAGAGGTTGCCCTGGCACAAGATGGGGCGGATGCAATCAGGAGGTCAGATAGGAGTTATAGCTCGCACCCGTCATCCTCCTTCGACAGCAGTGAAAATGAGCACTCATGGCACAACCCCGGCCCTGTTCAGTGTGAGCAGGAGAGCCGACGCTGGGCAAGTATCCCCAACTAGGATCCGACTGAAGAGGAATTGAAATAAGTCAAGCAATCATTTACTTCTTATCGACTAATTTGCATGGCATCCTATTCTAGCTATATCCTTATCACTTCTCTCTCTCTCTTTAGATGTCTGCCGACACATCTTCGACAGCATCCTCTGACCTATCACATGGCTATGAGGACCGCACTATACAAGTCAAACAGTTGGTAGTGGTGTACGAGCCCGAAAGCTATGGAAACAAACACAGTGGCTGACGGACAAGGTTACCGTCATGGGAATCGATGAGGACATGCTGTCTATGGATGAAAAAGCCTTTAATAGATTCCGGGGGGTCGTAGGGCTCATTGCTCGGGAGATGGTGCCAATAACGACTAAGTTTGATGACCTCATTGACTAATCGAAGAGGGACTTGTTCGATAATGATAGCAAGGAGTATATGGAGTACCGTGAAAACATCAGTTAGCGTCAAACGAATGCCACAGTCCAGGCATCAATGGAAGCAATAAAGAAACTTGATCGAAGCTTTAAGAGCAAGCTTGTTAATCAGTACTTGGCTAAAGGGGTCGTGCCCTTCGAGAGCTACAAGCACTTGAAAGTGGAAGATGGGATTCTTTTGTGCAGATGAAGAATTCAAAGCAGTTCAAAAAAGAGAGTGAGTAGATGAAGCAGCGTCGGGTTAGGAACAAGCACAACCACATAACCGGTGCAACTGGGTACATGAGGAAAATGGCGAAATAGCAGGCAGAGGATGAAAAAGTTAGCCAAAGAAGACCACGAGAATCCTTGGTTGTAAATCCCGGGATGTTCACGGTCATATTTGCGTGTAAGGGGTGAGCTATTTGAAAGCGGACAAATCACATTTAGAAATAGCGAAACCCAATCAATTGTAGAAAAAGAAAAAAAAAGGTAGCCGAAGCTAGCAAAGGTTCTTTCACCGAGGTCAGGGAACATGATGTTCTCTCAGCAGCGCTGGGAACCCCAGAGCACTAGGTCAAGTGCAGGGTGTATTCAGTTCCCAACGCTAGAAATACGGCTTTCCCGAAGACCTTAGAATGTACAAGAAGAGGAAGAGGTCAGGTGCAGTGAACATAGATGCATTGACGTAGGATATCAGCGAGAAAGTTTATGCAAACTTCATGCAAACGCTTGTAGAACGAGGAATAGAGATTTCCATCCCAGAGGTAGCTAGCTCTGGAACTAAATGGAAGAGTAGCTGCAACTCCAAGAAGGTTAAACAACAAGTAGCTGATGTGACTAAGCTGGATACGATCAACCTACTAGAAGGGTCCGTGCCATGCAACCTTGTAATCAGCCCTGGTGGGTATAAACTGGAGGTTGTAAAGGGCCAAGTGCTTCCAAACATTCATATCTTACATATGGTCTATATACATGATAGCTATACTGTGGTTATGGTGGACATGATACATAGCAATGCCATCCATCACGTGTTGGAGCTCCCCCCCCCCCCCCAATGATGAAGTCACAACTCTAGGTGAAGCTCTTCGTCAAAGGATCTAGTGGAAAAGGGGTGACATCATGGTCTCTAGTGCCTCCTAGTCTCGATGAGCTTCAAGTGCACCATCGCCGCGCCCCTCACTTCCGCCTTCTCCTCGTCTAGAAAAGCCAACTTTACCGTCTCCTCCGCATCCAGCAACCTCACTTCTAGCTCCAATTCTATCTCCCCCAAAGAGCCCAAAGAAGAACAAAAAGGGAGCCAGGAAGAAAGGTTATAAGAAGCACCTACCAAAGAAGTATAAGGTCATTGTACTGGCGAAGAAGCCCACGAACATTGGAAAATTGTGGACTAGTGCCCACATGAAATTCCAATATAGGAAGCCCTTGATGACGGAAGATGACCTAACAAGGGTAGGACAAGCATGTGTTGACCTGTATAATTACTACATGCAGACTTGTAAAGACACCAAGGCTTAATCCATAGTCATACAGTACAAATAACGTCACTTCTTAAATCAGGATGGCTATTTCCTTGTGGGTTTCAAGGACATATATGACCTTTTCAACCTTGAGTCATGGACGTATCATTATTACATATCTTCACATTGTAAGTCCCTTGAAACTGGACAATCATTAATTAACATCACTAAGTCTTGAATCTAAATATTTTCTTATCTATAGACACTTGATCAAAGAAACGAAGAAGAAAGAGCCCATCAGATTTCTTGACCCTGAAGCTATTACAGTCTTAGTCATCACAACTCATGGTGACAATGCTATGGACTATATGGCCAGGACAATGCAACACTATTATAAAATTGACTATCTATTGGGCGCCCACAGCACCGGTGATTATTTTTATCTTAGTAGTCATTTGCCTCAAGCGAAACTTGGTGTGGTACCTCGACTCATCAAGACCAGTAGAACCAAAAGGCAAATCTGGAGAGCGTAATTATAGAGTTGTAAAAGGACTCCTTGACGTGTGAGTTATATCTAGATTAGTTTACATATTTAACCTTTCTAACATTCAAATGTCCCCTAATCAATCCCTCTTTATGTAGGGCTTTTCACATGCACCTTCGAGCTGATCCTGATTACAATGCGAAATACGGTCAGGGACTTACACACTGGACCGGGTTCATGGTAAATGCTACTAAACAGATTACCAAATGCACTATGTTGCTATTTTTTTTCCTTTTGATCTAACAGTAAATTTTATTTTCCGCAGTGCTACCAAAAATCATCGAGCAACGCTTGCAGATTCTATGTTGCGTACATCATGCTCCTATTAGCGATCCAAGAAAAGGATATCAAATCCCCCGATATAAGTTTAATACAAGATTATTCATAACTAATTTTAGTAATTTGTTTAATTTTATGATAACATGACATTGGTTGCATGTCAAATTATGCAATCTTATGAGGCTTGCTTTTTCGACGATGGTGCACTCATGGGGATTTGACAATGGATTGTCGAGTTTATAACGTCTGAAGTCATCAACCCACATAGCGAGTTCCACTATAGAAACCCTAGATCGTGTGGTCTTATGTAATATAAATTGATTATAACTTGTGATTATATAATGAATTGATTGAAACTTTGTAACCTTTGCGATTCTGTGATGAAGTAAGTTCTTATATAAGTGTGTTTATCAATATGGATATGGATGCATTGTTGTTATTTGTAAAGAGAAGACGGCTGCCAAATCCTAGCTATTGATGCGCCCATGGCTCCCTCAGATATACACATGGTGAATTCATTTCTTATTGTTCATATTTTCTTCGTAGAGAATAAATACTGCTAAGTTTTGTGTTGTTTTGTTGCTTAGGAACATAGGAGGAGCACCACAACCTTACCCAGATGTCACCCCTCGAAAGTCAAGTCTACTCGGACTCGAGGCTGAGCTCTAGTCGTGGTCGTGGTTGAAGTCGTGGTTGTGGTCGAGTCCTAGGATAGCACGTCAGTAAAACGGACATAACTCTCTCATACGAAGTCCGTTTTAGGCAATCTTGGATATTTTGTAAAGCTTATGACGAGCCCCTTTCAGTGGATATGAAATCAACCAAATATTCCTTATAGTTTAGTCAGAGTTAAAGAAATAAGGTGTTGCACCACCGTATCGAACCCTGTTGGGTCTTGTAATCGTGTCGGGGTTGGAGTCCAGGTTGTGTATACCTCTTTTCACAACTGCACACCCCTAAGTTGACCTCCTCACATTCCCCTATATATACACAGTAGCCATCATAGTTTAGGCTTGGGTTTAGTTCAGATTATTCTGTTTAGACAGTTTCGTCGTTTAACGGTTTGTTGAACCCCAACTTGAGTACTTCATTAGTAATTAGCAATATTCAGATTGCTTCTACCTGTTCTTGCTTGTATTCTTGATTTGCTTGCAGAAAAAGTCTTCTTGGTGAGGTCAACTTTGTCTTGGTACGGTTGATAACTACGGAGTTATGGTGTAGTGGTTGTGAGGGTTCTCGATCTATTATGTTCGGAGCCATTTGATCATCAACGTTGAAGCTCCACCAATCGACTTATCATATTACCTTTCGGAAGATCGGGTAAACACGCATCAAGTGGTATTAGAGCCTCGGTTGCTTGTTAGGTAATCTTAGTTATCCTCTTTGTTTCATCATTTTCCATTACTGAAATCTAAAAAATTACCCCACAAAAATATTTAGATCTTAGTTTTTCCATTGTCCAAACCACTTTGTGCCTTCACAATTATGTTTTCAGTATTCGTGTTGTTGAGTTTGAGTCCATTGTCGATGTCTTTGTTGCTGGTCGAGTCATCGTAATCTAGTTTCTAGTGTTGAGTTTTGCTGTTTAGTCGTCAAGTATCTCGGCCTACCCTTGTCCGCAAAAGCCAAGTTTGTAGCTCTAGTCGAGTCGACCATCAACTCGTGTTCGACCACTAGTCGTTTTAACCATCTACTCGAGTTCGACCATTAGTCAAGTCGACCATCAAGTTGTGTTCCACCACTAGTTGCTTTAACCATCTACTCGAGTTCGACCATCTACTCGGATTCGACCACTAGTCGCTCCGACCACCCACTCGGGGTTCCAACCAATCATTCCAACCACCCACTAGGGGTTCAACCAGCCACTCCGACCACCCACTCGGGGTCCCAACCAACCACTCCGACCATCCACTTCGGGTTCCGGGCAGTCACTTCAACCACCTAGTTGGAATCACCCACCTTCTCGGATCTGACCATCCTTTTAGGGATCGACAACCTAGTCGGAGTCTATCTGTTTTGGCTACTCTCGGACACCCTACATACTCATCATATCGAGCATTGTCCGACAAAGTTCGAGTATCACTCGATAGCCTAAACAGAGGTAGCCAAAGTTCAGAGAGAGAGAGAGAGTGGTTGGAAATAGAGGAGTCTTTTTCTTTCCTTTATACCGCTGCTCTTCGAAAAAAGTTTGTGACCCACATACCTCACTGGTCTTAGAAAAGGCAGTAGAAGAGTTTTTGAGTTTGTGTCACATTCGCAAAAAAAAGCAAGCAAGAAGCAAAGAGTGCCAAAAATAAAAGAAGCAAAGAGTGCAAAAATAGAGAGAGAGAGAGAGAGAGAGAGAGAGAGAGAGAGAATTAAAAAAAGAGAATCAATTTACATTGCGAATTTTATTCCATTGTGCTTGTATCTGTTATAGTTTTCGGTTTGCTTGAGCTAGTTCTATGAACGTGTATTGTGGACTTTTATTTAGCTTTGCTAATCTGATTTCAATTATTGCTATTCCTTGCTACTAAATATTACTTGTCCAAGCTCCACATTCTCCCGATCAGAATAGTTCTCCCTTTGCAACTACCTCACTCGCACCCGATAAGGTATCACGAACTAGCCACTAGTTGTGCCACCTGTTGTGATTGGTAAGAACACTTGCAAGAGCGTGGTAAGAAGATTGAGAGTGAGCGATTCCATTTCAAACTCCACCACCTAGTAGTCGATAGGGATAATAAGTTTTTGTTGTCTCTTGTTTGCTACTAACCATGGTAGGAGAAACATCGGATGCAAAAGAGTGTGTTTTGAAGGAAGAACTCAGAATGTGCTGGATGATCATCGATAAGGTATTAATGACTCCATCGACAAGAAGCTTGTGGAAACAAATGCTACGTTGCAACAACTCAATGATAGTATTGCAATGCTCAATACACACTTTGATCAGTCGGTCAACCCACCAAACAAAGGGCATGTATATCCTCGAGTTGTGGCTCATGAACATAAGGTTGTCAATGATAATGAGATGCGTAACAACAACGCATTTGATGAACGACAAAGGAACTGATTGAACTTTGACCGTCAAGGTATGAGAGGTAATAATTTTCAGCAACATAACCCACGTATTAATGATGATCCATTTGCTAAGGTTAAGTTTACTATATAATCTTTTGAGGGTGCTTATGATGCTAAAAGGTATTTAGATTGGGAGATAACGGTAGAACAGAAGTTTAATGCTCATTTAGTTCCTGAAGTGCATAAAATTAGGCAAGCCACTAGTGAATTTAAAAATTTTGCAATCATCTGGTGGAACAGGGTATGCATCGACGGATTAGCTCATACTACTTGGAATGCTTTAAAGGTTGCTATGCGTAACAGATTTGTTCCACCCTCTTTTAAACATGATTTGCATAAGAAATTGCAGCGCTTAAACCAAGGAGATAGATCCGTAGAAGAATATTACCAGGAGCTACAAATTAGTATTTGCTTTGTGATATTATTGACAATGAAGAGGCTACAATGGCACACTTTTATGGAGGGTTAAGGTGTGAAATTTAGGACACAATTGATTATAAAGAATATAATAGTGCTCCTAGATTGTTTCAACTTGCATGTCTAACAGAAAAAGAATTGCAGGGACAACAACAGAGGCTAAGGAGGAATTTTGGAAGCACAACCACATCAAAATCAATATCGGGACAAGTCAAAATAGCCCCACATTCAGCTACACGATCTGCTGCCCCCTTCTCGAGTAGGGCGCGTTTAGCAGTACCTTCAATACCGTCGCACACTCCCGAGGTAAGCAAATCCATAAGTGTGCAAAGTCCAGCCAAGAGCTCTTCTTCGGTTGCTTCTACAGGCTGATTGACCGGGATTGTATGCCACCGATGCAAGGGAATGGGCCACATCATGAAGGATTGCCCAAGTCAGTGAGCATATATTGTAACAGAAGACGGTGGATATGTAATTGCTAGTGATGTTGAGGATGAATATGCACTTGCAACTAACCATGCAGGAGACGAAGACGAACATGAGACAGATATTGACAATGAGGAAGAATTGAGTGCAGCTACTATGGAGAATTATAGGATACTCATTGTGCAGCGAGTGTTAAGTACTCAAATAGAGCAAGCGGAACAGCTACAACGCCACAATTTGTTCCAGATGTTCCTCATAGTTAAGGATTATCGTGTTCGAGTCATTATTGATTGAGGAATCTGCAACAACTTAGTAAGTTTAGATATGATCAAGAAGCTTGCCTTGCTGACAAGAAATCATCCTCACCCTTATCATATTCAATAGTTCAACAACAGTGGTAAGGTGAAGGTAATGCAAACAACTAGGGTGCATTTTTCTATTGGTTCATACCATGAGTGTGCTGATTTTGATGTAGTACCAAGGCAAGCATGTTCACTTTTGTTAGGACGACCATGGGAGTTTAATACTGATGCAACATATCATGGTAGAAGTAATAAGTACACCCTTATGCATAAAGGAAAGAAAATAACTTTTCTACTTTCAACCCCTGCTGAAATTGTAAAATATGAACAACAAATAGCTAAAAATAAGATAAGAGAGTTTGAGAATGAATTTGAAAATCAGCAAGTAGCAGAAAAAGTTTTTCCACCCAAAAAGGAGAAAGCAACAACAACTTATAAGTCTGATGGGATTAGACTAAAAGGGTGTGTTTTGTCTACCACTAAATCTGACCTTGCTGAAATTGTTGATAATGAGTTGTCATGCTATGCTTTGAAATGCGAAAAATCCTTAGTTGCAATGGAGGATATTTCTAGTCATGCTATGCTTTGAAATGCGAAAAATCCTTAGTTCCAATGGAGGATATTTCTAGTTCTTTGTCTCCTGCTATCACTAACCTTTTGCAAGATAGCAAAATCAACAAAGCAATGGATGAAGAGAAGAAGAAGTTGCTTGAGAGCCCCACCACCACTACTACATCTTCTCCCACTGGTTGTAATATCCTTTCCTCGCCTCCTTCTTATGATGGTTTTGGTTTCGAGGAGTACATTGATTGGGAAATCGCAATAGATAAAATGTTTGCCCAATGACAAATCTGTGAAAAGAGGGAGATTAAGAATGTCGCTTGTGTTTCAACTAGTTGTGCATCCATTTGGTGAAAGAATTTATGTGCATCTAAAAAGGTTCCACGAACTTGGAAAGAGATTAAAATTCTTATGAGAGAAAAGATTTACTACTCAATCTCATGCATCTATTTGTAAAGAAGAAGTGCATCTTTCAGAGAAGGTAACCCTTGTTGTCCCTCCACCTGTGACTAATATTTTGTAGGAAAAAGTGAACAAACAAGAGAAGGAAAATGAGAAGAAAAACAAGGAGAATGAGGAGACATCTACCGCACCATGCATGTTACAACAAGGTACAAATACCAACGCACCTATATCAGCTGAGACAGAGAACAAAAGTAATGAAAAAGGTGTTACACTCACATAAGGTGAGGATTATTTTGATGTTATAAAATTTTCCACTACTCATGCTATTGTAGAGTAACCATTAGTAGACCATATTGCTGATTTACCTTTGTCACATGATGATTTGCTTGTTGCTGATAAAGAAGAATTGTGTGATAATGCTTCATTTATATCACAACCACAACTTGTGAATAAACATGTTAATTTTGTTTTACAAATCGATATTTGTTCTGAAATTAAACATTTTCAATGCATTACTAGTGAACAAGAAGAGCTGAAATTGCTATCTTCTCTAAACACATTAGGTTATATTGAATTTGATGTTCTTTGTGATCTGAATAGCTTAGAGGAGAATTTAAAACTTAATTCTAACTTGTCATGCTTGTCATAGAATATTTTTTATGTTATTGGCAAATAAAATAATAAATTAGAATATATGGTGCATCGAGTTTATATTTGTTTAAATATGAGATCTCCTATTATTGTGCCATAAAATGAACAATTAGAGGATTGCAATAGCACTAATAATATCATGTCAAGCTTTTCTAATTCTATTTGTAAACTACATAATAGTTCTCAAGAATAGGAGTCTTGTTGGTTGTTACCATATAGCCATCAAAAGCAATCATACTCTACAACCATTGCTTCACCTTTCTTTGTATAGAAGATACAAATCAATACCAGGTTACGATGCAATATCACTTCTTCTAAAGAAGGGGAGCAAGAAGTGACATATTCATACATTGTGCCAATATTGTCTGTTACTACCAACTATGATCAGGTACAATTGTTTCAAAGAGAAGTACAATTGTTTGATAAAGAAATTATGATATTACATAATGAGAGTTTCTTGCGTATTTTACTTTGTGTAGAAATTTATAGGCAAGATAATGCTATACACAAAACGAGGATGGTTTGTTGTAAAGAAGGGGAAGATGATGTGCCCATGGCTCCCTCGGATATACACATGGTGAATTCATTCCTTATTGTTCATATTTTCTTCGTAGAGAATAAAATACTACTAAGTTTTGTGTTATTTTGTTGCTTAGGAACATGAGAGGAGCACCACAACCTTTCCTAGAAATTACCCCTCGAAGGCCAAGTATACTCGGACTCGAGGCTGAGCTCTAGTCGTGGTCGTGGTCGAGTCCCAAGATAGCACATCAGTAAAACGGACATAACTCTCTCATACGAAGTCTGTTTTAGGCAATCTTGGACATTCTGGAAAGCTTACGACAAGCCCTTTTCGACGGATATGAGCTCGACCAAATATTCCTTATAGTTTAGTTAGAGTCAAAGAAATAAAGTGTTGCACCGCCGTATCGGACCCTGTTGGGTCTTGTAATCGTGTCGGGGTTGGAGTCTAGGTTGTGTATGCCTCTTTTCATGGCTGCACAACCCTAGGTCGACCTTCTCACATTCCCCTATATATACACAGTAGCCATCATAGTTTAGGTTTGGGTTTAGTTTAAATTTTTCTGTTTAGACAGTTTCATCGTTTATCGGTTTGTTGAACCCCAACTTGAGTACTTCAATAGTAATTAGCAATATTCAGATTACATCTACCTGTTCTTGCTTATGTTCTCGATTCACTTGCAGGAAAATCCTTCTTAGCGAGGTCAATCACGCCTTGGTATGGTTGATAACCACGGAGTAGTGGTGTAGTGGTTGTGAGGGTTCTCGATCTGTTCTGTTCGGAGCCTTTGAATCATCAACGTCGAAGCTCCACCAATCGACTTATCATATTACCTTTTGAAAGATCGGGTAAACATGCATCAGCTATGCTCTAGGGTGTAGCTAGGAAATAGGAGAAACCTGCAGGGGTAAGATCATCAGTGATAGGTGAAGACCATTATCCGTCACTTATGACGTACACATAAGTGACAAGTAATCTCGTCACCCATCACTGATAAAATACACATAAGTGACGGATAACTGCATAACCGTTCATTGATGTATTTCTCGTCAGCACATAGAAGACGCATGTCACTAACAAGTCATTATTATAACCCGTTTCCAATATGATTACTAATGTGATCATTAGTGATGCTCATAATCTGTCACTAATAGCCTCTCATCATTGACGTATTTAGGGTGTGACAGACGCGTTACCCGTCAATACTAACTGTTATAACTTGTCACTAATGTGCTTTTTTCACGTAGTCCTTGCACGGTTACTTAATTGAACTTAATTTTTTTAAGTACTATAGCAGCTACACAGCAGCAAGAGTTGGCTACATATCATATATGTACAAGCATGCTTTTCTCAGTCTTATATCAGATAAATTATACAAGTTCTATTTTTTACAATGATTAATGGATCAGAAATGTCGTTTTTAATCCAACCATTTTACATAGTTCAGTGTAGCATGCGTGGCGTTTCATCGATTCATCGTCATCATGCACAACTAAGAAAGAGGCATTAGGTACAGTCCATCATACGTACGTAAGTGATTTGGTCCACAAACCTTGTCTTTTATTGTTAATGGTATGCAGTCCTGGCCAGAAAAAGGAGATTAAATGGCAAAAGAGAAGCCAGCAAATACGTGGACGAATATTGAACAGGGAAAGACGCTAGTGCAAATCCATCCCTGTATACATCTGACTCTATTAGTGCGACTGTGCGAATAAAGCGGATCTTATGCACGGGCACTATACAAGACGGAAAAAAAAACATTGAGTCAATATTACAAGAGCAAAGTCTCATTGCATATATATTTCAAAGTTTCACTCGTTGTTTACATTTATAAGCTTATTAGGATTATTCCAACGATATAATCTTATTAGGGTTTACAAAGTATCAAAAATTTGTGCAGTTTTAGTACAGTAGCCATGAGCATTAAGTATTGTCCAGCGTTCTTGCATGCATAAACTAAAAAGAAGATGCTGGTATGTACTTACCTGAACTGGCCAGTGACAGTTCAACATCAGGCGAAAAGATACTAGCACCAAATCGCGCATTTCAGTATCAATCAGCAGCGCCAAATAATGTTCATAAAAAGCCTGAAGAGGGTCCACTATCACAGATTACGCTGTCACGGACGGCTTTTTAACATACTCCTCCAGTTACAAATGTAGATTGTTTTAGTCTCTTAACTATCTCTCTAAATATAAGTCATTCTCGAACTTCTATGTATTTTTTTTCTCTTTTTTCCCATCTTATTCTTATTTAATAAATACTACCACTCTCACAAATGAATGAGTTATCTTTTCCAATACAGAATAAATGAAAGGCAACAAGGTCATTTGATCTATTTTCTTAATCCTTGTGTATAAATCTAAAACGACCTACATTTATAATCGGAGAAAGTATATCACAGACACAAATAAAGCTGTCTGTATGAAAGTATTTGATATATCGAGCTTGTCACTGTCTATCTGTAATATGATATAGCATAATCGGTTTTTTAATAAAAATCGCGTATAATTTTATTTTTAAGAAAAAACATTTTTAACGTAGGAAAAGTAAATATATATATATATTTTACCTCTACTACCGCGGGGTCGCGCATTGTAAGTTAAAGTCACGAGATTTTTCACGCGAAATACACACGTGTGCAGTTTATAGGTATGGAACCCATAGGCTAATGCCTCGCACGTAACCTTCTTACCATCTTACATGTATATCATTACGGATAACAATAGGATATTTTATCCTTTTCATCATTATTGTCCAAAACTTTAGATAATTATTTGGATATTTTAATAATTTCAAATGAAAAAATTGTATACTATAAAGTTGTAAATCTTGTCAAAAAGTATAATTTTCTTAAAAAAGTTTCTTCTTCCGATTTCGTACAAATATTTTAAAATTTATACTACTGACGGATATTTATATACTACTGACGGATGTTTATAAAACCCGTCTGTATTGATCATCTACACATAGACAAATATTTATAAAAAAAACCACCTGTGTCTAGGAGAGAGAACATACAGATGGTTTTACTAAAAGATAGTTTGTGTATAGACGACTACTAGACACATACGGTTTTTTATACAGAGATGTCTGTGTCTTTTAACATTATATAGACGATTTTTCAGAAAAACTATCTGTTTCTAGAAAGCATCAACACACGTACGATCTTTTAGTAAAACCGTCTGTATTTTTCTCACTCTCTTAAACGGTTGGAAATATAATATCTACTTTCTCTTATCAACTGTCTATGTATAATTTATTAACGATGACTTTTAAGTAACAGTATGTAACGCTACGTGTGCTATTGCTGTTTCTGTGGTATTAGTCGATCCATGGGGATTCATCCGTGACAGAAAAAGGAAAGAAAGTTGCTCGCTAGCTAGGTCACGAGGATAAGGACCAGACGACGCCATGGCCACGGAGCTACTGTGGCTGCTGATAGTTAGAAAGTGATGGGAGCTGGGAGAGAGAGAAGCGATCTGGCCTAATGATTTGATCGATTTGGGCGTGCCAATGGAAAGCAGCAAAGGTGGCGAGGCGCTTTGGAAAAGAGAGGAAAAGCTGATGAAAGGGCTAGCTTAGTTGGAGGGGAGCTTTTGCCGTTAGTATTTGTTAAAGCGAAATGCTGGGTTTGGTCCACCGGTGTACGGGCCTTTTGCGTACATCTAACAGCTTCAGCAGTAACTGTTAAGTGTGTGGCTTCAGGGGAGCAAGAAATTGATCTCATTTTTTTTACATGTGTGGCTCAAGGCCCCCATCACCCCATGGATCTAAACTCATTGGAGGCATGGGATATCTCGTACCTTTGCCATGTAAATTCAACCTTCCACCTCCATCTACACCTCAACTTTAATCCTAAACTTCACAAATCCTCTTCCCGCATCTCCGTTACGGTGGTGCTGGGGCGCAATGGCAGAGGCAGGGGAAGCAAGGGTGCTCTTCTCTTCCTCCTACTCCTTTATCTCATCTCAAGTCTTGTTATCTTTCTTCTCTTAAAAAAATAAAAAGGAGCTTAGGAGTGCTCCCAAGTGCGCTGTGGATATAGAGAGGCCTTGAGCCCCTGCCCCCACGGTAGATCTCCCCCTGCTGGGGCGGCACTCAGGTGTGGCCCTCCAGCTTTATGACTATCCTTTGATCCTCGATAGTGTTGCACACCCTTCCTCACCTTATAATTTTGTCCCCCTCTTGGGTCTGGACCCTCTTCTGCCACGCCACCGGTGCCAATAAAACTCAACTCAAAAGAGCGAGTCCTAGGACGGTGAATGGAGCATTTGACGAATGGTATGTTCGGAAGGGGGTGAGAGGTATGTAGGGTGGCGAATAAGATCTACTGGAGGCCGCGGGGCACAAAGCGAAAAGATTATTGATTTCGGCCGTCAAAACTACGTCTCTCATTTAAGGCAAATTCTGGCTTAATTTTGAGGCCCGATAGCATTAGCGAGTCAGTCCTAGACAGGATTTAGAGCTCAAATTAAACCGGGTCCTAGGCAGCCCGGCCCAATCATGGAAGAAACGATACATTGGGAGGTTAAGTTTCCATGCTAATGTCTAGATGAGAGTTTTTTTTATATATTTTTAACATTAATATTTAAATTAATACATCTCTGATAAAAAAATTTGTACAAATAAACGTTTATCCTCTGAAAGAGCTGTAGTAGCACGAGTACCTCTTACCACCCTCTCAGAGGACGGTTAAGCCCCACCCCCCAGCACATAGCTCGTACAGTCCCTACCCACCCATTAAGAGGGCGGGTAGGCCCCCGAGCACCCCTCTTACCGTTCTCTTTGAGGGCAGTTAGGGCCCTTGCTACCCTCTAGGAGCGGTTAGCCCCCACCGTGCTCCTCCCCCATCCAACACACTATAAATAGGTTAAAAATCAGTTAAAATAGGTATTTATATCTAAAAAAAGGAAAGAGAGGGGGACGAGAGGAGAGGGAGGCAGTGTAGCGAAACCCTAATGTTTTTTATCTGTGGATTTAGGATCTCGGTTTCCGATAATTTTTCAAGACTTATATTTTTATTAGTAATTAAATACCACTAGATCCAGGATTTAGCGATATAATAGTAGTTGCATTATATGAGACCTAGGGTTTAGCAAGGTAATTAGAAAATATGGTATTTCTATGTTTTATAGTATATTATAAAGATCTATTTTAACATGGTAGGATAGTTATCAAATGTATAGTTGTATTTAGAGTACGGTAGTTTTGATTCTCTATTTTACAAAATAGTTATGTAGGTAATAATTATAGATAATTAGAAATTGTATTAAGTAGACTAGGGTTAATTTGTTTAAGTTGGTTAGTTTGCTTCAGAGCAATACTGATTGTAGCGTACTAAACGTATTGTTAGGTGATCATCGGTTCTAGTAATTTTGTTAGAGTTTTGATAATCAGAAGTATAGTTTTTCGATATTAATGTTGGACATATTTTTGAATGTTTCTAGGGATGTCCAATAAGCTATATTTTTAGATATATTATAGTGAATGTTATATTAGTTATCGTCCTAGCGGTGTAGATCTCTCTGAATTTTAGCATGTCGTGAAGGGACTTAGTAGAGCCAATGAGAGGACCATAGTGGGCATGTGCAAGTTGTTCATGCACTATTTTCAACTACATCCCCAGCAACATGAGCTTAAGCTGAGAGATGTGCTTAGCCGTGCTACTCAGGGGTACTTCGGGGAGCTCGTCCCGATTAATGCGGCATCTACTTAGAAACTTGCAGATATTTCATTGATCGCTACGTAGCTGCTTCAAATGCAATGACAGATAACTATATGCTATATGGATCGATGCTATGTGACTACATGGAGAAGGTCACAAAGAAGGCATATATGCACCGTTCAAATCAGGAGGGAATTACGGAGCACAAGTTCAGTGTTTTGTGTCACGATAAGGGTCGTATGGGTGGTAGACATGAGCACCATGTGTAGGAGTACGTGCTTAGGAATGGAACATGCATCCGTATGTGCCAGAAGCCACAATTAGTACACAGGCCATGTACACACATCATAGATGTATGTGGGGAGTCCAATATGCTGTCGCGACAATATGTTTTACACTGCTTTATGAAGGATCAACAACATGAGCTTAAGTTGAGAGATGTGCTAAGCCGTGCTACTTATGGGTACTTCGGGGAGCTCTTCCATGGGACGCCTCAAGCCAGAGATTCAGCTTAATGCAGCGGATGTGGCGGGATTTGTGAAGTGGGTTTTCAATAAAGACTGTTTGGGCCTTGAAGCTTACCTCATGCTAATCCACCGCAAACGTCGTCGGTGCTCCTTCTAGGTCCAGTAGGGTCCATGTAGAATCGTCCAGGGGGTCTTATGTGCAACGACTTGCACTAGGACCGACATCCACACCGCCACCTCGACCATGGCCTCCAGGGCTAGTAACAACAGGCAAACATTTTTCATACGCACGGCATTTAGTGATATCCTTTTGTTACTAATGCATTAATTTGAAAAACTATATTAGGTGCACCTACACACTTATTAGTGCTGACACGTAGACCATGGCCAGCACCGACACCTTCACCGTTCATAGGCCTCTCAGGTAATGGACGCCAATATACTGCCGCATTCAATATATTTAATAGTATATCTAATGTAATCATCCTTTCGCAGGTTACTACGGTGATGAAGCTGGGACATCTTCATCTGCACCTCCACCATTCGCAACTCCATCGTTCGGACCCTATGTCTGCACTGAGGCCTAGCCGTCTACAACTTCCCCTGCATACCATATAGGTACACCGTTGCATTTTTACTAATACATTCATTTCCAGATTTACCATATCTAATACATTCATCTGTTCATAGGCCCCTCTAGTGATTATGCATGGACGACAACGGCACGATCGCAGTCATCTTACCCGAGTCAGGAGGATGAGCATGGGTTGGACCCCCTGTTCGACCTCATGAGGGACTTCTTTGAAGGCACACCGGACTACATGTTGTCACACAGTACTAGTTGCCCACTGGTCTACTACTGATGCAATAGACCTAGGAGGAGGCCTCGACTCCCTTGATTGCTACGAGGTCTACTAGGTAGGTTGTTCTATTGGACAACCTAACCTACTCTAGGGACCACGTGAGGGCAAACCAGCGGCAACGACAACAGGACAATGATGGTGCAAACAGCTGACGACAGTGGGGGAGGCAGTAGAAGGATTTTATCTTTGCTTTCGTAACTTAGATGTTTGTTTCATGATGCATGTTTGATTCACAAACTAGTCTTATATATTCGGACGTGTCTACTTTCTATGTACTACATGTGACCACACACTAGTGCCTTTTTAGATTAACGAAACCACCCTTTATGAGCGATGTGATCGCTCGCTGCCGCCTTTTATGAGCGATGTGACCGCTCGCTGCCACCTTTTATGAGCAATGTGACCACATATCTGCTTTCTATGTATTACAAGTTCGGACATTACTACTTACCATGTTATTAATGCATTTCTTAATCCCATGTGACATCACTCTACTAGCTTCTCAGAGTGAAGTCACCTCTTGCTGCTACCTTTTCAGGGAGATGCGACCCCTCTCTATCAACTTTTCAAACTGATAGAACCACTTTCAGCCACCTTTTTAGACCGATTTGACCGCACGTTGTCGACTACTCATAGTCCAGTGACTGCTCGCTGTGAGAAGGTATCCAATGCATGTACTGTCTCTAAATTACATACCTACACTTGGTGCATGCACCATCGATCCCTACTTATAAAAGGCGAGGTCGAGGCAACGAGAAGGTCATGACATCGCAGTTTTTTGAAACACCACTACCATGTGATACCTAATACCAAACCATGGCTACCTCCTCAAGCAGACATTTCTCGTGGACATCCAAATTGTCAATGATAGCCCTACAAACTATGAGAGAGACCTAAGCAAAAGATGACGATGTGTTCAAGGAGGAGAACTTGAACAAAATGCTGTCAAAATGGCAGACCATGACCCACTGTCCCTATTTCACCATGGAGGAATGGTGGTAAATAGTAAGCTCTGTGACCTCCATGGATCTAAAGGCGCACTTGTTAGAGTTCCGTCAGAGATATATCAAAGTGTGCGAACTAGCCGACATAGAAAGGTGTTTTAGCAAGCGAGCACACACGATATTTATGCACCCTCAGCAGTACGAGGAGCACATTAAGGTATGTTCATTGTTATTACATGTCCTAATTAATTGTTATGTGGCACTTTTAAGACACGTTTATATTTCCATATGCTCTTTTTGTAGACTAGGTATTCCCTCATGATGAAGAGTTGCTGAATAATTCCAACGAGAACTTTTTTGGGCTACATCTACTCTTCGGTGATAGCTTCCTACCCAAACATAATTTGAGACGCAGAGGTGGTCATTTGAGACCTTCACGTCATTGTGAAAGAGGCAGTGGTTCGATCTGCCATGAAAGAGGTTGTCGTTCGACAACAACAACATGATGACATGCTTCTACCAATTCTGCCACAACTGAAGGGGTTGGTTCCGACGATGATGACTTCGTGCTTACTCCTCAGAGAACTCCACACCATTGCGAATTCTCTGACTATGGGGCAGATGACTATGATCCTCACTTTGATTATTTTCCGTATATACTGGCACCACGTAGACCAAAATCCCCAGAATACGATTACCATTGGATGGAACGGGAGATACGGCACAAACAACTTCAGGGGCCATTTCGTCTGTAATGTTTATGCTACTAAATGTTGAACTTGTTGAATTCAAGGTGGTTATATCATGTTTAATCTATTACCTAAGTTGTGTATGTATCTTAGATGTAGCCTACATGCTATTAGTAATGTTCAAATTCTATGTACTCATCTCATGTACACATTCTATCTAACATTCGGTGTGGTTTTTTCATTTCACTTACATGTATTTATTCTATCTTCACTTTAATATTTTCTGATATTTTTGTTATTTTTATCTTATATAACTTCTAGGATTTTTTTTATTTTTATAATAAACTAGGCTAACCGCCCCTTGAGAAGGCAGTAGGTGCGCTAACCGCCGTCTAAAAGGGCGGGCACACAGAGTGGGCTTGGCACGGGCGCTCACCGCCCTCTCATAGGGCGATAAGGGGAGTGTGAGACATAACTACCCTCTCAAAGGGTGGTAAGAGGTACTCGTACCACCATGACATGCTAACCGCCCTTAGAGGGCAGTAGGCATCTATTTGTGCAAATCTATCAGGGGCAGCCGTTTCAGAGGGCGGTAGGCATCTATTTGTGCAAATATTTCCATCAGGGTCTATTTCTTTTAATATTAATGTTAGAAAATATAAAAATAAAAAAACTCTCTATATGATGTAGTGTGCTATAGACGAGTTTTTTTTTATTTTTATTTTTTTCTATTAAATATTTAAATAAATAGACTCATGATGGCAAGATTTGTAGAAATAGACGCCTACCGCCCTTTGAAAGGGCGGGTGGGGCCACGGTACCACTGACGGCAGTAAGGATGCCACGGCGGCCACTGCCACCCCTTACCACCCTCTCAGAGGACAGGTAGGGACTAATAGCCCTTTGAGAGGGTGGGTAGGCTTACCGCCCTATGAGAGGGTGGGTAGCCTTGGTGAAATTTATTTTTTTAATTTAATGTTTGTATAGCTCAATTTGAAAAATAGTGCACATCATTCGCTGAAAAATGTTTGAAATTGATATTTTGGAAATTTTGGCCAAAACGGCATCACAGAGTAGTGATATTTTGGAAATTGTGGATTGTTGTAAATTTGTCGATATTTGTTTATGTATTTGATTTAAAATTGTATTAGTAATTGTTTTAGTGATATATTGTTGGGAGGATACAAAATCTAATTTTGTGAATAATTATAGATGTGAAGCACTCTTAGCATATTACCTGGCACGGAGGTTACATACAGTGATAAACATTACATGGGATATACGGTGGCAAACATTACATGGGACCTTAACCATGAAGACACGAGGACAAAAAATGGTGGCATGTATGGCACGCCTAAAGACCAACCAAATAGCGTGCCGCTGCTAATCCTAACATGCCTTAGGGAGTGAAAATATGTCGGGGTACATTAGATGCTCTCTACTAAGTGCACCTAGGATATTTGCCCTTTCTTAGGGCATCAGGGCCATCTGCCTTAGCGCGACGGGCCCTCTCCCGCTTCCTTGCCCTTTCAGCTTCGCGAGCTTGAGCCGCGGTATGGTCCTGCACTGCCTTCCTCATGCGCTCCTCTTCCTGCCTCTTCAGCCGTAGTTCCTCCTGCTGTTGCTCGTACTCCCGGTGTGCGTATGCTCCCCTCCTCCATCACATGCTCATGTCGACCCACCACTTCTGGTCTTCATTTTGCTCAATGTCGAGCCATTCAATGAAGTCACAGATAGGTGGAGGAGACTGGACAAATAAAACAAGATGTGAGATTAGTTAAATAGTGCGTGAAATCGGGAACAAGATGTGGAAAGTGCTACATGACTGATCTATGTTGCTATACCGATGGGTACTCATAAGATCCATGTTGAGGCTTCTCATATTGGTAGTTGGCACACATGAAAAAGAGTAGGCCATAGGTGTAGGAGATGTCTTGGGACTCGCAAAGCCTACAAAGGTCACCACAGAAGCACATCAGTGGTTCGACCTCCTGGGGATGAAAATCCCCAAATGTTTCTTGGGTTGGCTTGGTGGAGCTGAGGAAGACATTGCACTTGAGAGAGCTGAGAAATGAGTGGTGTATCCATGGATGGAGGTGGGGTTATTTATGGTAGCTGAGGGCTGGTGTATGGACTGAGTGCATGGACTTGGCAGGGGCTAGAGCATTGGATTCTCTGTTCAAGAATAAAAAATTTGTGGCATTGATGCTGGGCAGAGATTCCATGTGTCAAGATACATGTGTTGTCATTTAATTTATGGTTAAAGCTCTCCCGTGTGGTCAATTCTTGTCTACAGCCTGCGTCAGGATAGAGGTGTTGTCATTTCATGGTTAAAGTTGAGTCGTGTGGTCACTTCATGTCTACAAATTACGTCAGGACAGATGTGTTGTCATTTCATGGTTAAAGCTGAGTCGTGTGGTCACTTTGTGTCTAAAGCTAGACTCTCGACAGAGGTGTCATGTGGTCACTTCGTGTATAAGTAGCTTTGGAAGAAATGCTTTTCTAGCTCTGTCGTGAACGGTTCATACAAAGCCGAGGACGATAGAAAGTAGCTTGTGGTCATGTTGGATTAAGAAATGCAACTAGCATGCGGTCACGCTGGATTAAGAAATATAGTTATGACATGGTAAGTAAACCATAGAAAGTAGACATGTTTGAATATGTAAGACTAGTTCGCTAATCGAAGATGCATCATGAAACAGACATATAAGTTACAAAAGCAAAGGTACAATCCTACTGCTGTCTCTACCACTGTCGTTGGCCATTCCCACCATCATGGTCCCAGAGCCGCTGCCGCTGGTTCGCCCTCACGTGGCCCCTAGAGTAGGTCATGTGGCCCTCACGTGGCTCAACTGGGGGACATTATTGGGCTCTGCATCTACGATCCACCTCGTGTACGGAACAAGGGTCCTCGACACCATGTGGCCCTGGCCGCTGGTGAACATAACCCAGCCGAACAACCAAAGCAGGTAGGCCTCAAAGTGCCTCGAGACTGAGTACAAGCTAACCTCCGGGGTGCATGTATGTAGGCTACAAGTAATGCAAATGATGATGAATAAAATATCTTAAAAATCATAAGTAATTGAGATGGTAAATTGTAAGGTACCTAGAACTGGAGGATCCATTTCTTCGTGGGCCCTCCATCGGTCAACCAGTGCAACAATTATCGAGCGGTCAAAATAGAATCGCCTCGCTGCTACCTCAGGGTTCTTTGTCGCTCAGGCCTCCACCAAATGACACAGCGGTAGGAGTCCAGATGCTGCCAACCTGCACCATTTGAAATATAAAGTGAATGTGGGGCATGCAATAAATAAATAAATTAGCACATACATAGCTAATTAGCGACATACCGGTGCTTCCAACGATCGTCGATCGTAAGTAGCTCCCCAGGGCCATGTGGTCGGAAAACCCCTAACTCCGTCTGGTGAATGGCAGACAAGAAGCTACGGTGCTTCTTGTCCACTGCAGGGTCAAGAAACTCGGGGGTCAGTGGGTGCATCATATTTGCATTGAAACCAAATATACAAGAGTATATTACAACATGTAGACAAGAATAATATATATTGAAACCAAATATACAGTGCAACCAAATATACATGAATAATATAAACAGTCTGTTACATAAAAATATACACATAGTTACGTGAACAACGTATAACATACATGTACACAAAGTTACATGAATATATTACAACATGTAGGTACATAATCAGATACAAATGTAAGGTCTAAATGCAACCTAGATAACTAAGGTGAATACCTTACAAATATAACATAGAGATACGCTACATACATTCACACTTAACCACCGTCATGACCCCACCTACACAACAGGTACATTTCTCAGACAGTACTTGTATGTGTGACCTGTTTCGTTGCACTTGCCGTATCGCTTCACCCTTGGACCCACCTTAGATTCATCCATATCGTTTCGAATCCGTTGAGTTTGTCAATGTCCTGGTGTGTTCTTCATCCTCTCAAAGTTTGGCACATAGATTCGTGAGGGACTTGGATTTCTTGTAAATGTATCAACAATACCGTACCCATACAGCTCATGATTCCATATATTCAGTATTTGATCCTTCATAAAGTACTTAGAAACATATTGCCTAGGTAGCATATTGTGCTTCCCACATACAGCTATGACGTGTGTACAAGGCCTGTGTAGCAATTGTGGCTTCTGGCACGTACAGATGCATGTTCCAATCCTAAGCACACAATCTTGCACATGCCGCTTACGTCTGTCACCCCTACGACCCTTATCACGGCACAAGACACTGAAACTATGCTCTGCAATTCCGTCCTGATTAGCACGGTGCATATGTGCCTTCTTTGTGTCCTTCTCCATGTACTCACATAGCATTGATCCATACAGCATACGGTTATCTTCCATTGCCTTCGAAGTAGTTGCATAGTGATCAATAAAATATCTGCAGGTTCCATGCATAATACCTTCTACAATTCCAACAAGTGGGAGGGACCTCATACCCCGCATGACCCAGTTGTAGACCTCAGCAAGATTAGCTGTCATTATCCCATACCTTGCCCCTCCAATGTCGTACATCAAATCCCATTTCTCTTTTGGCTCATTTTGTATCCACTGTGAAAAGTTCCTGATAGCTGACCTTGACCTCCTTACTATCTAAGGAGTATCTGTTGGGAGAGGTCCAAGAGCAATCAGTTCATCTACTGTGGCTTCTAGCTCAACTGTCTGCTTCATGGTTAGCTCGTCTAGTCTTGCCCATAGGGCATTGAACTTTCTCTGCTAGTTTTGGTTGCACAATTTCTTGAAAAGATTCATCAAGTCCTTGTTTTTGAATTTTCTGTAAAAGTTTGCACCCATATGCCTCATGCATCACCTGCTCTTCAAGTCCGACCACTTTGCTGTAACACACCGTCGAACACTGCCATATTGCATATCCAGCAAAACCTGCAACAGCCCTGCATGTCTATCATGAATCAAACAAACATCTAGCTGGTCCAGAACAATAGCATGTTTCACTCGCTCAAGGAACCAATACCAGTTGTTCCCGTTCTCACGCTCCACGAAGGCAAACCCCAGTGGTAGGACTTGGTTGTTCCCATCGACCCATTTGCAGATAATATCTGTCCTTTATACTTCCCAATGAGGAATGTCCCATCCAAGCAAATAACACCTCCACATAAATACCACAAGAAAACCTTGATCTTGAGTGGGAGCTTAAGATTCCATAGACCTCTTGCTGAGACGAATATGTGTTGTGTTATCATTAGTTTGTACATGGAATGAACTGTAAATTTTGCATTCGCATGCAACCCCCATTTAAAGATGTCATGTCAATTGCATAGTTGAACATGAACTAATTTGGACACAATATTATGCCAAGCAATTTGTTTATCCCCAATAATTGGTCTACGAAATGAGAGGTTTAGCGGTATGGATATCATGGCTTATACCTTTGTGGTTTCTTTACTTCTAACCACATTATATAGTGGCAGATATTGTTTACTCAATGTGTTCTTACCCAACCAAGTATCATTCCAGAACCTAGTCTAGCATCCATCCTTAATTTGGAAAGATCCCCATCCGAAGAATTCATGTTTCACTTTCATGATTCCAGACTAAAAGTGAGAATCTCGTGATTTTCCCTCTACCTATGTGAGAGATTTGCCGGCTAGGTATTTATTTCTAAGCAGTTCTTGCCATACCCCCATCCTCATTAAGCAATCTAAAAAGCCACTTGTTGAGGAGGCAAATATTCTTAACTGAGAGATTAGTAATGCCTAATCCACCTGGTCTTTTGGTTGGCATAGGATGTCCCATCAAGCTAGCCAATATTTCTTTTTATGGTTATCCCCTTGCCAAAAAAAACCTAGACCGAAGATAATCCAGTCTTTTTAGCACACCCTGGGGGATTTCAAAGAAGGACATCATCAATATGAGAGACAACTTAGTACTAAGTTTAGAAGTACTAATCGACCTCTAGCAGACAAGGTGTGAAGCAACTCTAGTGATTTTCCCATCCCTTTTTGCTATAGATAGTAGTACTGGAAGCATATCTGCTACAATATTAAAATGGATGGGTGATAGGGTCTCCTTGTCACAATTCTTTTTGTATTTGGAAATAAAGTCCAAATTCATCATTGACTTTAATTCCTACATGTCCCCTAGACGCAAAGCTTTGGATCCAGACACACCATTGTGCTGAAAATCCTTTCATTCTTAATATATGTTGGAGAAATGACCATTTAACCGTGTCATATGCTTTCTCGAAATCAATTTTCAAGATCACACCATTTGGTTTTTCCTATGCAACTTATGAATGGTCTCAAGGAGTATTATCACTCCTTCCATTATGTTTCGACCAGACATCAATGTAGATTGTGTGGGGGTAATTATTTTTTCAGCAACTGTACTGATCCGATTAGTGGTAGCTTTAATAAAAAATTTAAAGCTAACATTAAGGAGGCATATCGGATGATATTCTTGAATCTCTAGCGCATTACTCTTTTTAGGAATCAGGGTAATAACACTAAAAGTCCAGACTGAAAATGGATATTTGCCCTTGGTGGAAGTCCTTGAATAAGGCCATGAGATCATCTTTGATGATTTCCTAGAACACTTGGTAAAATTCAGCAGGAAAGCCATCGGGGCATGGAGCTTTATTATGCTCCATTTGGAAAGTTTCCCTCTTTACCTCTTCCTTTACAAAATGGATGGTAATGATCTCATTTTCGCTTTCACTTGAGAAATATCACTAGTTAATGATTCATCCATCACAAAACTAGTATGCTCTGGTTTGCCAAATAGACTTTTATAATACTTTGTGATATATTTTCTAAGATTGACCTCTCCAATTACAGGACCATCCTCTTGTTCCAACTTGTATATTCTTGTCTTTCTATTTTTACCATTGCCACTAGATGGAAATATTTGGTATTATTATCTCCCTTCAGTAGTAGTTTGGCCTTAGATCTTTGACACCATTTGAGCTCTTCTTCTCTTAGCATATGAGCTAACCTTTCATTAAGGTAATGCTTCAATGTTATCTCATTAGGCATTAAAGGATTATTTTCTGCCCTTTTATCTAGCTCATCTATCATTATGGTGAGCTGTTGCTTTTCTTTCTTGAGAATGCCAGAAGTATGTTTGGCCCAACCTCTCAAATACTGTTGAAGGGTTCTAATTTTGTTTTGTCATTTTTCAATGGCATTATTCCCTCTATTCTGATTTTGCCATATGTTGCTCACCATTTCAAAGAAACCATCACGAATTGACCACCCTAATTCGAATTTTAATAGGGGTTGTGTACCATAATAGGGACTAGCCCCTATGTTGAGAAATAAAGGAGTATGATCAGATTGGGACCAATCAAGTGCCTCAACCTTGACTTTTGGGTACTTGGATTCCCACTCAGTGCTCTTAAGAACTCGATCAAGTTTCTCAAAATTTGGTGAATCCAGTTCATTTGCCCATGTATATTGTCTTCCAATCATTTCAATCTCCCGTAAATCCAACGTGTTGATTATTTCATTGAATAAACGGAGCCACCGAGGATCAAAATTATCATTATTCTTGTCCTCATGGCATCCCATAATGTTGAAATCCCCCCTGTGATCATTGGGTTGGTTTCCAAACTACATAAATGAGTCATTTTAGTGATAAATTCCGCTTTAGAATCCTCTTGGGCTGGTCCGTAGACCACATATAATGCCCAAGTAAATCAATCTTCTATGTTCTTTAAAAAGAATTTAGAGTAAAATCCCCTTCAACTATAGAGCCAATGTCAAAAAAAGGAGCATTAACACCAATAATCCCCTCGATCTTCCTCGTGGTGGCATAACTTGCCACAAATAATCCAAACCACCACATAAGTGATTAAGAATTAAAGTTGAAAAAGTGCTTCTACCTGTTTCCATAATAGTGAGGAAATCGAGATGTTGTTCTTTTACTGTGTCTGAAATATAATTGTGTTTAGCCAAATCTCCTAGACCTCTGCAATTCCAAAAGGTACCTTTCATTATATATGTATTTTGGATGGAGTATTTTCATCATTGAGGACCTCAGTTAAATCACGACATATGTGACTGAAGGTAGCATCAAGTCTATCCATAGCATCCTCGTCCTCTAAATTATAAGGATCCGGAGTCTTGCTATTTTGTTTTACTCTACCTCTAGAACTAGGTGTTTTGGCTACCACCGATAAATGATCAATCTCTATGTTTTTAATAGAAATAATAGATTCTTAATAATCACATCATCTCTACCCATGGACACACCTAGGTTCTTAATGTTCAAAGAAACAACATCATTAGGTAAATAAAGGAAGGATGAATTATGTGTATCTCCATCTAGGTTGCGCTTTGCTGCAAGTCACTTCGCCTTGGTCATCGAGTCTTCATCTCCTAGAGTCACTAGCCTGCTACTAGTGGGACACAGCATGGCCATGGTAGCCCCCGGGATTGTGAATATATCTCTAGGACCAACCCTTCTTGAGTTGCTGCCCCTGTCTTGGCATATACATCCTCGAAGCCGTCCACCATCAGCAGCGCCACCAAAGCCTCAATCACCTCAATAATTTCAAGTTGGCCCTCACCCCCATTGTGCTTGCAAAAATGCTACAGCTGTTGTCCTGAGAATGTATTGAAAACAGCCCTCTTGTGCATCATCTTATCAGCAGTCGTATTATTATTAGTAGCTGATAATTCCTTCTCGGCCTCTATCACTATTTCCGCATCTTGCTTGGGATCACGGTTAGCAAGTATGCCTGATGCAGTAGTTGTAGGCTTGGGTTCAAGCATGTGGTCCCCCATCATGACATTCTCACCATCACCAACAATTACAGTCCCATGCGCAATCTGGAGGTGAGCATCAATGGCCTTGCTGGCCATAGCTACGCCGTGCGCAAATTGAAATGATGCACCCTGGACCATAGTTGGGCAGGACTGTGGGCTCGAGGCTTGCGTCCTAGTGTCCAGCATGTCCGCACTGTTAGCATCCAGCTTGTCGCCTTGAGCAACCACGTCGACACCCGCTGGCTCGTTGTGAGCAGAATCATTGGCCATTAGCGAAAATGCACGGCAAACGACATCGGCCACTAGGTCTAACATGTTAGACACCATCAACTGCCAGTGCTAGCATATCGCCAGCCACGACAACATCAGCTATTGGTTCCTCATCTCCTCCCTCCGCCACCAGTTGTCGCTACACGCTATAGGCCGTCACGGCCCCTTCCATCACTTGAGCCACATCAGGGAGGACAGGGGTGACCTCGCACGCACTGCAAGCTACAATTGTAGGTGCTTCCTTCAGCGCCCATGGTGCAGCCTAATCTGCTGCACACTCAGAGGCAGTGAGCACCTCCATCTCAATCAGCACTGAAATGAAGTTTGGCGTGTCTTGCTCATCCTGCAAGACAAAATTCATATCAACCGTGATGTCTCCCATTGCAACCGCAAAATCCTCCATCTCATCCTTTGTTGTGCCCTCCTTAGTAATGACTTTATCTGCTATCTCCGACAAGAATTTGTCCACAAAGATGTTGATGACATCATCTATCGTGTCCATTACACGATCATCTTTTTTGGTTGTAGTCTCCCCCTTGTGTATCATAGATGGGACAGTTTTATCATTAGTTGAGTCGCTCTTAGTCCTTTTAGCAACTCTGTCTTCCATTTTCTCATCCTCCCCCTGTTGGTGTTCTTCATCATCATTGTTATTATCAAGATTGTCTTCCCATTTACCAATTTGCAAAATCTTGTCGACCTTGAAAAAAAACTCATACACCCCATCGTCAACCACTATATTAGTGGCATATGGAATGCCCTTGGCATCCAGAACAGCGACCAATATACGAACCACATCGGTCCTCTTTGTATATCTCATTTCCACTTTATTGGTAGCACTTAGAATGGTTCCAACCACCGACAACGGAAGGAATGATCTAATCACAAAAGGAACCCCATACACATTAACCCACACCTTTTGTAAAGTGGTTCTATCTTGTGATCCCACTCCTAAAAAGTCATGACCCCTCCCCTTTGTCCATTTTGACATCACAGATCGCCACCATTCTTTGTAATCCACTTTGTATGGAAATGGGAAAATGAACCTATCTCCATGTTCCTAGACCAGCCACACACACTTTACAGGTATGAGGCAAGCCAATTTTGTCTTGATTAAATAGACATGAACCACACCTTTCTTGATACGAATCAGAGCAGTAGTTCTTCTTTCTTCATTGGGGGGGGGGGGGGGTTCATCTGTTTTTCCATCCGTATGAATATGGAAAAAGCCGAGATTGTCACCTGTGAAACCACAAAAGGTTGCAACCAACTTTGGAGCCTGCAAATGTGATAGCATAGATCCCCTAGCTTCTTCTTTCTAGCATCTCCACCATGCACTCTCGAGATTTCACCCTTCTCCACATGATGTTTCTTCACATGATTCGCCCTTGGCACGATATGTGCAGGGTTCAACTCGAGGTCCCCGAATGTGTTGCCCTAGGCCACGCCTGGATCCCCGGCCACCGACCTCGACGCCCATCACCTTAGGGTCGTGACCTCGGTTCGCATCATCTTGAGTTCCCCTCTTGAAGAATTGAGGGTGCCAGAAACCCCCTGCCCCCAGTTGGAGCCCCTACCACCGCCACTTCCATCATGTCCTCCACTAGTGCGCCCACCTCCAGCCATCCCGTGAATCACCATAGCCACATACAAGTGATCTGATGCAGGTTGACGAGGAGCAGACTTGCATCAAGATCGATCAGGTTTCCAGCATCAGCTAGGGTTAGACAAAAAGACCCTGAGTCGGCTTTGAAGAGAGGCCAAACCTGGAAACCAATTGGCCTAAGCTGAACTAGGCCCATCATGTGGCCTATGAGGACCCCGGTTCGAAATTTGAATGCCCATGGAAAACAGATTGGTCATCGATGAGTTGAGGATCTCTGGCGACTA
The DNA here is from genome assembly GCF_958298935.1 of Phragmites australis. Lineage (NCBI taxonomy): Eukaryota > Viridiplantae > Streptophyta > Magnoliopsida > Poales > Poaceae > Phragmites > Phragmites australis. The sequence goes on from NC_084931.1 coordinate 6,355,120, forward strand.
TGAGACTCATCATCCAAACTACTCCAGCAGACAATCTCCAAGAGTTTGCCACGATGAAGTTCTTGGCTTCAGCAATGGCCCTTCTAGGGTTTTGCCAGAGTGGTCATTGAATGCCATAGCGCTACTGATGTCATAATTCTCTCCATTGCCATCGCACCTACATCACAAGATTTATGTACCTCATGATGCGGTGGGTCATCCACCGGATCCAAGTAGTTGACCACTGTAGCGAGCTCTAACGTACAATAGCCTGCAATCATCACATCAGAGACATGTTGTGATGTAGTCGGTGAAACCTTCTCCTCCGTTGTAGATCCATCGCTCCAAAAACAGCCTTGGGCCTAATTCACAAGAATAGATGATTGGAAAACCTCAGTCTCGATCGCGCCAGGTGCTCACGCATGTGATTATGACGCTCTTCCTCCTCCTTCATCCCGGTCATAGCGATTTCGCAAATGACCACCTTGCGATGCTGGCAAGCAGCCTGGATTGCTAGGAGCCAAGAAAATCACCTCATGTCTACCCCGCCTTGCCATGTACCTAATAACTATTATTTCATTTAGCGTTCAATTAAGGAGCGAGAAAACAATTTATGTATAATGAAAAGCTCAAAATTTATTGAAGATGAAGGACCAGAACGGTGACGAGAAAGGGGAGGGGGGTGAATAGGAGCCTTTTTAGAAATTCTTCAAAAAGAACAAGGTCTATGTCCAATTTGCACCCGACACACCTCAAGAACGAATCACAACTAAGCACAACAAAATGTACAGTGGAAATAATATGAAAGAGTGCTTACAGCGAACAAAAAAAGTTCTCTGATCCGATGACAACACTCCGACCGGTACTGATGAACAGTACTCTGACCAGTACTGATGAACAGTACCTCTAACCAGTACATCGACCTATAGGAAGGTCCGAAAAAGATCTGGTTGCTAAAACACTGTTCATGAAAGTTTGGGATAGGAACCAGAAGTTCCGAACTGATAGCAGAACTGAAAATAGCAACACAGAACTTAAAATCTAAACTAGAAATCCACCCAAACGTGGTCCAAATCCAGCGAAATTTTAGCCAAAGCATCTCACATACATGGTGACTCTTTATCCAAAAGATCTGCTCAAAGAGATCAATATTACACCCTCGATTTCGTGGATTTAACTAAAATCACACTGAGAGGGAAATTTTAGAGAAAATCAACTGAATGGTGCCTGTGTGAGGAAATCATTTTGGAATCACTCGGGATGTTCTCACACATGTCCTAGCCACCTTTTGCCCAAACAAAATCACTCAAAAACACTGCCAAAAGCATAGAGTGAAAAATCAACCAAATCTTCAAGAACAAGAGATTAACAGGAGGGAGATCAACATCATCTCGAATTTGCTAAACAACTGATGAATAGAAATAAGAACATAGCAAGATTCATAGACACATGGCTTGGAAACTGCCCTTCATCCTCCCACTCTTGATGAGATTAAGTTTTGAGCTATGAACCCTAACTTCTCTCTCTTGAAACTCTATCCAAGCCTAAGAAATATCAAAACGAAAATAGGTTCTGGAGAGGTGTTGACGCCTGCTTTTGCACCAGCCCTCTCCCATATATATAGAAAATTGGACAATCCCAAAATGCCCCTAAAGACTAATACATAGATATTATCCACAAAGGGCAAAATGGTCCAACTATTTTGTTGTCCATCGGATGAACTCAGCACCTTCACCACTCTAATTTGATTCCAAGCAAGCTTTGTGATGGTGCCATGCATCCTCTGACTCTGCCCCCAATTTTGAGGAAAAACCGGCAAAACCGCCTTGCATGCTTCTCCAAGCATGACTCTTCCATGTCAACGCGTGTTCGACCTTCGCCATGACCTTTGATGCCTTCAAGTCTCTAAGGAGGAGACTCAAGCTTGGAGACAAAGTTTGAGAGGAAGAAACACCACAAATGTATTGATAGTAAAAATATGGACCAGGCTAGGGGGAATATCACAGGAAAACTTTGTGATTAGGCTCCTTTGTGCTGTGTTGAACGGGCTCCTTCTTTCCCCATCTTCCAGGTGACCACAACCCCCTATTTATAAGATACTACATAGCTTAATGTACAAGTTATCATGATGTACAAATATCTAAGACCTGACCGAATTACTAGGCCTTATCCTGGATAACTACCTTTTACCCTACATAGAATATAAATATCTACTATGGTAACTATTTTGGTGCCTGCCCCCTGAGGGCTGAGCCAGTTGCCAACTATGGCCCGGCACCGCTTTGCCAGGGGTGTTAGGAAGACTTTCATCATGTTGGGGGTGTCAAGATAAGCAATAATTACACCGGCATTAATCATCTATCACCTCGCGTTCGATCGGCTGCAGGGGGTGTCCTTTCTTCCTTGATATTATCTCCAGAGGCCGGTCGTGCCTTTAGGCTTCGAAAGGCTGTATGGGCACCGAAGGGGCGACCCGAAGGGGTCCGCAACCTCCGGGGATAAGGCCTCTTGTTGAGTTCGGAGGCCGAAGCCTCTGGGGGTATTTGTTGTAGCTTCGAGTCTTCGGAAGGCCACGTACATGCCGGAGAGGTGGCCCGAAGGGGTTCATAGCCTCTGGGGATAGGGCCTCCTACTGAGTCCAGAGGCCGAAGGCTTTGGAGGGACATTTGATAGCGATCGTCAACCAATATCCTCAGGCTGGTCTATTTCCCCCCAACAATGGTTTAGAAACAAGGGGATTTAAGACCCTTTCAAATACAAGAGTATATGAACGTTTATGCCTACAGCAACAAGAAGAACAACTTCACAAGGTTAAAAAATCGCAGCTCAAACGTTCTTCCATAGCCCTACCCCTCTTTTTATAGACTAAAAAACTTGACCCCTCAATTTTCTAGCTTGTTACCAAAAATACCCCTCTCTTGTAATACACTCCTATCTACCAACAGTACACCCTCATTCTCTGGCCTATTCTCCCCCAACAGTACCCCCTCATTCTCTGGCTTCGACATTTGGAGGGATGAGAGGATGCAGTGGAAAACCAATTCCAGCCTGGGTTTGTAACAAGAATGCCCGAAGGCCATTCCCCGTCCCTGAGTTTTTCAGCGGGAACTACGGGCGTTGATGGTGAAGCGCAAGGCTGGTGGTGTGTTGGTGATGGTGATGCACCCTAGGGTTATGCTAAGGCTGGAGGTGCAGCCATCGTCAAAGTCGGGGTCAAAGGCCGAAGACGTTTCAGCAGAGGAGGTACGTTCTAGAGCCTGTTGGAGTTGGAGTATGCAATATCGGGACTCGATGCCGAAGGGGTGTCTGTGGAGGTAATACGCTCTGGGGTCCGTGCTGAGGACGATTTAGATTCTTGGACATTGTCGGTTATGGGTCTTCTCGCCATTTGAGTTTGTCAGAGTGGGGATTACGTGTGGAATCGGGGAATCCCAACGTTTGCCAGCTTGAGGACGGTAGGATGGGATGTGTCACTGGTGCGTTTCTGACTGGATAATACGTGGGTTCATTGAGGGCCTTGTTAATGTGATGGGACGTTCATGCAAGAAAACGAGGCATTGCCGTGGGATGTTGCCATGTGTCGATGGAACGATTGGGATATGGTCATGGCCCCCCAGAGACTATTGAGAGACGCCGTTGAGCGACGCTGCATTGGTTCCACTTATTTTCCTGGGCGTACATGGCTGATCGGCCCAGGTATAAAGCGGGGGTCATCCGGCTAGATCTATCACTGCCCCACGAGTAAGCACTTAACTTGACTTTGAATATGGCATTGTCTTCCTCCCCATCCTCTTCGGAAACATCGATGATCTTGACTGCTTCTACTAGGGTTGGGCTGTTTCGGCCATCGGTGGTGGCGCCGGTGGCCGTCCGGCTTCCGTCCCTGCGGGGTGGACAGCTGCCTGTCGCCCCTGCCCAACCCTCGATTCGGTAGACCATGCCTATCGATATTTCTAACGATGATGTGAAGATCGACTGGGATCTCCTGCGGAGGGAGAGTGATGAGGAGGAGCAAACTTCGGCGGTGAGGGCTGGGAAGAAGCAGGAGGAGGCCCCAGCGGTGGCCCCTTTGGTTTCTTCTTTGTCTTCTGACAGCTCAGGGGCCGGCTACTGCATCAACTTCTGTGGTGGTAGGCCGCAGATGAGGTGCATACGCCGCTCCATGCACGGCCCCTACCGAGCTCTGTAGGATGCGAAGGTGGCCTTCGGGGCTGCTTCATAGACATCCCTATTTTGCCATTCGACTATGGCCCTGCCGCAGGCCAGAGTTGTCTGTTACCACCTTGTACTCTTTCTCCCCTTGGTTTGCTCTCTCGGGGTTTGTCTCCTCTACAGCAGCCTTTGTACCGTTTGCTTTTTCGTGCGCGTTCTCCGGATGCACGATTTGTTTAATAATATAATTTGGACCTTTGGGGGCGATTGTATCTCTTTTTGGGCTAAAGTGTAAGGGGATCCTTTGAGCAGGGGACCGCATGTCTGTGTGCCTTTGTGCCTTCGAGCCGTGCTTCTTCGTCCCCTTCGTAGGTGATGGCTAGTTTTTTGGAAGACTGGTGTACCGAGCCTTCGCATAGATCATCGCTGGTTTCATTCCTTCTGGGGGAGAGGTGGCCTCAGGAATCTAGCAATGATTGATACGTAGGGTAACTAGGAGGGCTGGGTGAAGCAATGGCAACCTCGTTGTTCCCGGTTATCGCCTACTCCTCAGGCTCGGCGCTGTTAGGGCCTTCTTCCAAATTTGTTCTAGAACCTTTGGAGGCAAGCTTCGGAGGTGGTCCTCCACCCTTCAGGTCCTTAGCCACTGCTCGACTTCGGAGGTGATCTATTTAAAGCTTGGCGACAGCATGTTGGAGGTGAAGCTGAAGGCTGGGTAGGAGAGGTGGTTCTTGACCCCCTTGGCCCTTAGCCGCTGCCTGGCTCTGGAGGTAATCCCCTCGGAGCTTAGCAACGGCGTGTCAGAGGCGAAGCCGAAGGCCAGACGAGAGAGGTGGTCCTCGACCCCCTCGGCCCTTAGCCACTAAGAGGCTCCGGAGGTAATCCGCCTGGAGGCCAGACGGGAGAGGCTCTGGAGGTAATCCGCCCGGAGCCTAGTGACGGCATGTCGGAGGTGAAGCCGGAGGCCAGACGGGAGAGGTGGTCCTCGACCTCCTTGTCCCTTAGCTGCTGCACGGCTCTGGAGGTAATCCGCCCGGACCCTGTCGATGATGTGTTAGAGGCAAAGCCAAAGGCCAGATGGGGGAGGTGGTCCTCGACCCCCTCATCCCTTAGCCGCTGCCCAGCTCTGGAGGTAATCCGCCCGGAGCCTGGCGATAGAGTGTCGGAGGCGAAGCCGAAGGTGAGGCGGGAGAGGTGGTCCTCGACCCCCTCGGCCCTTAGCCGCTGTCTGGCTCCAGAGGTAATTGGCGCGGAGCCTGGTGAAGGTGTGTCAGAGGCGAAGCCGAAGGCTAGGCAGGGGAGGTCATCCTTGACCCCCTCAGCCCTTAGCCGCTACCCAACTCCTGGAATAACCAGTTAGGGATACCATACTATTTCTCGTGCCACGCAGAGTGGGCTTTTTTTCTTAACGTTAGCATGATCTTCATAAATGACGCATGAATCATGTCATTAGATGAGATTGCAGGGTAATGACTTTACCTGTTACCATACGTGTCTGAGTCAGGCGGGCCATACCTCTTCCTACGGGGAGGGGGATTCCTACCCTTTTGGTCTGTTGGTTGTGCCTGTGTGGGGCTAGTGCGCTTCGCATCCCTCTGGTGCAGAGGCGCTTTCCTTCAAGATGCCGGATGGATTTTGTTCGATAGGTTTTTTGGAACCTCTCCGTCTAGCGAAGGTTTTTGGAAGACATTCCCGCTTGCAGGGGTTTTTGCAACTCTCTCCGTCTTACGGAGGCTTGGTAAGACTCTCCGTCTTGCAGAGGTTTAAGGAGTCTCTCCGTTTTAGCAGAGGTTTTGCAAGACTATTTAGCAGAGGTTTTTGTGAGTCGCTCCGCCTCCTAGAGGTTTTTGGAAGTCTCTCCGTTTTAGCTAGAGCTTTTGTAAGACTCCGTTTTTGTCGGAGGTTTGGTAGGACTCTCCATTTTTGCCGGAGGTTTTCGGAAATCTCTCCGTTTTTGTTGGAGCTTTCGCAGGCCTCTCCGTTTTTGTCGAAGGTTTGGTAGGACTCTCCGTTTTTGCCAAAGGTTTTGTAGGACTCTCTGTTTTTGCCAGAGGTTTTGTAGAGGACTCTCCGTTTTTGCCGGAAGTTTTGTAGGACTCTCCATTTTTGCCAAAGGTTTTGTGGGACTCTCTGTTTTTACCGGAGGTTTTTGTATCCTTTTGTAGGACTCTCCGTGTTTGCCGGAGGTTTTGTATCCTTTTGTAAGACTCTCTGTTTTTGCCAAAGGTTTTATATCCCCTTCGGCACGTATTAACGATGAAGGCTCTACGTGCTATCGGGGCTATGCAATACCTTCCAGGAAAACCTAGGTAGTCTTGCCTTCCAGGTGACCTAGTCATGCTACGCCTGCGGTGTGTAGGCTTATCGTGCTCCCGAGGAAATGCCCTGGGTGCACTGCAACACTGTCCACCAAGGGTATGCCCTAGCGCGTGGCAATTATGCGATCGAAGCTATTGCATAGCTTCGAGGGAACCTAGGCTTGATGTGCTCGCGGTGACCTAGGCATGTTGCGCTCGTGGTATATAAGCATGTCGTGCAACAAGGATTCCTTGCGGCAGCATTCCTCAGAGCACCGCATCCTCACATCAAGGTCATCCCCTGATATGTGGCGTCCACACTATCGAGGCCATGCAATGCCTTCTAGGACACCCTGGCATAATCTGCCCTCTGGGTGACCTAGGCATGCTGTGCTGCTGTAGGTATGAGCTCCTCTGCCTATCAGGGCAAAGCGTACCCTCCGGGAAACCTTTTCAGGTGGCCTTAGGTTTAGGCAAGAAGTGCTTACAGGTGTGTGGGCATGTCACGTCTCCCGAAGAAATCCTTCGGGGGTGCCGCAACTACATTACCAAGGAAGTCCCTTAATTACCAGCATCTACACACTATCAAGGCTATGCAACGCCTTCCAGGAAACCTAGGCTTGATGCCTCCGCAGTGACGTAGGCCTGTTGTGCCCGCAGTGTGTAGGCATGTCGTGCAACAAGGATTCCTTGAGACAACATTCCTCAGAGCACCGTATCACCGCCCCTGAGGACATCCCTCGGGGCGTGGCTTCAACACTTCTGAGGCTACGCAATGCCTTCCCGGACACCCTGGCAAAATCTGTCCTCTGGGTGACCTAGGCATGCAGCGCAACTGCAGGCGTGGGTTTTGCATGGTTACGTTACTAGTTAAGTTTTGCAGTCTACTATTGGCAATAAGCAGCTAATTGCAGTATAAGACATAGCTAGGTCAAATGAAGCAGCTAATCTAGATTTACCATTTTTACCTAATGGTTATCTGTTGTAAAAACTTCTAGTAGTAAGGTTGGAGGCCTCCAACATATTTTTATCATACTGTACGAAAGATAGACCAACTGGGTAAACTATCTATAGGAAATAGTGGGCATACCTTCTCCAGAATAAAGCCTCTATTATGAGGCTTGAAGGTCTCGAAGCCTACGGCTAGGCCGGGAGAGATGGTCCCCGATCCCCTCGGCCCTTAGCCGTTGCCCGACTCCGGGGTAACCCGTCTAGAGCCTGGCAACAGCGTGTCAGATGCGAAGCTGAAGGCCAAGCGAGAGAGGTGGTCCTCGACCCCCTCGGCCCTTAGCCACTGCCTAGCTCCAAAGGTAATCCACCCAGAGCCTGGTGACGGTGTGTCGGAGGCAAAGCCGAAGGCCAGGCGGGAGAGATGGTCCTCGACCTCCTCGGCCCTTAGCTGCTGCACGACTCCGGAGATAATCCACCCGGAGCCTGGCGATAGTGTGTCGGAGGTGAAGCCGAAGGTCAGCTGGGAGAGGTGGTCCTTGACCCCCTCAGCCATAGTAGTAGCCTAGATCTAGAGGTAATACACCTGGAGCCTGGCGATGGTGTTCTCCGACTCTGTCCTCATCGCTGGGATATTGCACCGTTGGTAGTGGAGTTAATGACGACGGAGCGGGGTCGGAGGGCCAGGGATCTGCCCAGGAGCCTGCCCCAGGCCTTTGACCCCTGTGCCATCCTTCGCCAGTTCCCTCCATGGCCAGGTATCCTACTTCTCTTTAGAGGTACTCCACCCGAAAGGTCGTGAGGGTTTGGCAGTCGTTGGTATTGTGGCCACGCCCTGGTCCGTGCAGGATACACCTATATGCTTCCAGAGGTACCAGAGCTTGTGGTTGACGTTGAGGTCGCTGCCGGAGGCCCCATGCCCTGGACTCTGTGGTTTCCCCAGGGCCTCCTTTCCTTTGGGGAGACCGTTGGGGTCGTCTGGTGAACCAATTTTCGTAGCCAGGGTGGCTCCGACTGCGCCTCCCTAGATGAAGTGGACTTGGGGTTCCCCGCGTGCGGTTGGCGTCACAGGGGCTGGGTCAGAGGCGCTGGCGGGGTCTGCGCACTCCGGAGCATCGCACCACTTTGGAACCTTCTTTCACCGGAGGGGCCCGAGGAGGACGCTGGGTGGACAGATTCTCCGAAGGTGTTGGCTCACCCGGGGCGTCCCAAGTGCTGTCAAAGGAGATACCTTGGGACCAAGTCCAGGTGGGAACGTTTTGGAGTTCGCCCGCCCAGAACTACTAGAAGGCAGCCTGCTTGGCTGCAACCTCGGCCATGACCTCTTCTGTTGTAGCGAGATCTTCACCATGTCTTCTGTTGTAGCGAGATCTTCACCATGTAGAGGCTAGATGGGCTTCGTGCCATCTGGAGTTTCCGTACCGAACTATGGTTCTGGGTCGGTCAAGGCCAGAGGAATGCTGTCCCAAACGATAGTGGGGCTGGAGGGTATACGTAATGTGCACGGCTGAGACAGCCACGCATATGGTTGCATGGTTCCTAGCGTGTTGGTGATTTTTCTGGTGGATTCCTACCTCCCTTTGGCACTTCTGTGTTCAGGTCCCCACAGACAGCGCCATTGTTGGAGCAAGAGTTCATCTTGTCCCATCAAGTATGGCGAGAGTTTCTTCTAAGGAGGAGACTCAAGCTTGGAGACGAAATTTGAGAGGAAGGAACACCACAAATGTATTGATAGTAAAAATATGGCCGGGCTAGGGGGAATATCATAGGAAAACTTTTTGATTAGGCTCCTCTGTGTTGTATTGAGCAGGCTCCTTCTTTCCACCCTCTTCCAGGTGACTACGACCCCCTATTTATAAGGTAGTACGTAGCTTAGTGTACAATTTATCATGATGTACAAATATCCAAAACTTGGCTGAATTACTAGACCTTATCATGGATAACTACCTTTTACTCTACATAGAAGATAAATATCTACTCTGGTAACTATTTTGGTGCCTGCCCCTAAGGAGTGAGCCGGTTGCCAATTACAGCCCGGCACCACTCTGCCGGGGGTGTCAGGATGACTTGCATTATGTTGGGATGTCAGGACAAGCACCACTTGCACCAGCATTAATTACCCATCATCTCACGTCAGGTCTGCTGCAGGGGCGTGTCCTTTCTTCCCTAATACTATCTCCGGAGGCCGGTCGTGCCTTTAGTCATTGGAAGGCCACATGGGCACCTGAGGGGCGGCTTGAATGGGTTTGCAGCCTCTGGGAATAAGGTCTCATGTTGAGTTCGGAGGATGAAGGCTCTAGGGGTACTTGCTGTAGCTTCAAGACTTCGGAGGGCCACATACGTGCCGGAGAGGTGGCCCGAAGGGGTTCGCAGCCTCTAGGGATAGGGCCTCCTGCTGAGTCCGGAGGCTGAAGGCTCTGAAGGAACCTTTGATAGCAATCGTCAACCATTATCCTCAGGCTGGTCTATTTCCCCCAACAACGGTTTAGAAACAAGGGGATTTAAGACCATTTCAAATATATGAGTATTTGAATATTTATTCCTCTAGCAACAAGAAGAACAACTTCACAAGGTTAAAAAATTGCAGCTCAAACGTTCTCCCATAGCCCTACCTCTCTTTTTATAGACTAAAAAACTTGACCCCTAAATTTCCTAGCTTGTTACCAAAATACCCCTCTCTTATAATACACTCATACCTACCACCGAGGATATTTTGGTCCATTTCTTGCTCCGTCCATTGAATGGTCGTGGCGCCTTCAGCATAAAGCTTCACCTCAACACAAGCTTCGTAATGGTGCCACATACTCCTCCAATCCTCCCACGATATTGAGGCCCAACTGTGAAACCCTCTTCACGCTTCTCAAAGCATGACTCTCCACTTGCTTACACCTTAAGCAAGCGCTCCGATGTCGACATGTGTACTTCGTCTTGCGATCCTGACCACTGGCAAGTCTCTCCTGCTCTCAATCCTTCGGGCCACCTTGTCACTTGCACCGGCACCCCTTTTGTTTGACTTTGTCAATACACAGTCTTCATCTTTCATTTTATGTTTTGCTTGACCTCCATGTGTACAGCTAGGATCACCCTTGACTCCATCCGGCATCCTTGATATTCTAGCACCAAGCACCTGCTTAGCCCCGATCATCTACCATCAACCGCCAAGTTTCATCCGTCACCTGCACACTATAAGACAAGCAAACACAATTTCTCCAACTCCAACTCCAGTTAGTCTATAATCAAAATACACAAACCAAGCTCAAGCAATCCAAAACTCGACAAACAAAATCAACAACCTTATTAATCACTCATCACATATAAATCAAGTTACATTTCAACTTGGTTTCTCAATGGACAAAATCATATATGGTCCAACTTATTATATGGAGGGCAAAGTTGATGGGGTGATTTGGGTTTTTTTTTCTTATTTCCTAAAAAGTAGGATAGAGAAATTATTGATGAAGAAAACTATAGTTTCTATGGAATGAAAAAAATGTATATTGAGCATGCATTTGATATGAAGATCGGATATACTATTTTGGATCCTAGTGTGCTAAATCATGGTATTAATACTATACAATACATGTGGTAATTATGTCCATTGTATCCATCAATTTGGTAAAGTTTGGCTTCAAAAAGTAGATTTATATCAGTTAACTAGTATGAAATTCCATAAATCATAAGTGTATAACAATAGTTGATGTCACACAATATTATAGTAGTTTGGTGCTCATAGTTTTCTCGAAATGAATAGATTCTTCTAGTACATATAAGTTAGTAGGTGCTTTCTAACCGTGGCATACCTAGGCTTTAAGTTGATAGTAGTAGAATGTTATAGTAGTTTGGTGCTCATAGTTTGCTCGGAATGAATAGATTATTCTAGTACTTATAAGTTAGCAGGTGCTTTCTGACCGTGGCATACCTAGACTTTAAGTTGATAGTAGCAAAACCGGAAAGTTTGTGAGCATATGGGAGACAGTCCAGGGAAGGCTGGTGAATAATTCACTTGGATGGTGAACATATCATGGTGGAGGGCGGATAGGCTGGTGGTGACAGGCCAGTCATACCATAGGTAGTAGAGATAAAGAGACTGGCAACAACGATATAGGAGCATGAGGGCTGGTGGTGGTTATTCTATGTGACGTGGCAACACGTGGTACGAGCTTAGGATGAAAGATGACATTGGAAAGGGTTTGCATGCTTCCAAATTAGCAAGGGTGCAAATCGATTCGAGTTATAGGTACGGGTTTCTGAAGTGTGGAGCTATTGGTGTGAAGATGCATCAAGGGCTGAATTAGAAGAAAGTAGAGATTGTAGAAATCTTTAATTGCAACTAGAGTAATCTGGTTGGTCTAAGACTGCATGAGGCTATGGTGTAAGACATCGAAGAATCATAACCTAAATAGTCAAGTGAAAGAGCAATGCTAGTGTGGCAATTTTTATGTGTGACTCGAAAAGCAACAGTGAAGTTCTCAATATCAAGAAGCAATCAATTGGGAGCATGTATGTTGGATTCAGTTGATTTTTTCATGCGACGCTCAACATGGAGCAGATTTTTTGTATGTTGGATTCAGTTGGCTTTTTCATGTGACGCTCGACATGGAGCAGATTTTCTTCATGAAGTATGGTGATCTTGGCTATATCTACTTATGTGACAGCGCAGGCTACCAGTATTGGAGTAAAGTACTATAGAAATCAAGATCTATACTGGAGTTGTGTGCTTCAAGGAGTCAGGCATGTGTCAAGGCTAAAGAGAAATCTGATTTCACTCAAAGAGAATGTGTTAATAGGAGAGAAAGGTGCTCAGTTGCAGGTGGAGTCACGAAGTCTGAAGCTGCAGGGATAGTAGAATCTCTAGAAGGGGTGAGTCTGAGTAAAACTCATTGGGGAGCTCTCGTTGTGCGGCAAAGGTAACAACTCAAGTCTTGAGTACATGGAGGTTCGCAAATGATGGCTTCAAGGTGGAAAATTATTTATCAAGGTGGATTTTGTTGGATATGTGTCAAATAATTGTATGGAATCGGTTACGTATAGGACTTGGTATTGTATTAGCGGTATATGGTAGAATCCTAGTAGGACTCTAGGTGGAATACTAGTAGGATTGTTGTAACCAGGCCTCCTCATAAATATGAGAGGAGGGCCACTGTTTTAACTATGACGACATAGTGACAGGTTCACAGGGGAGTAGTGAGTCTACCAGGAACCTCGGAAAGTGGTTAGTGTTGCTAATTGGGGAGGAGCATCCATAGTCATGCCCTGAGAATGTGGGCTTTGGCTAAACCTCGCTAACAAATATTATGCCTCTGGTGTTGTCTGTGATCATGTGCATCATCTTGGTAGATCCATCCGTTCCTTCTGCTGATGGCTAATTTCTTAACAAGTGGTATTAGAGACATGGTTGGATTGGATCTAGAGATGGTGCGTAGAAGATCACGCAGAGGCTCGAGGATTATGCTTTCACAAGGTGTCATGCAACACACAGTCTGTGAGATGGACACCATGCAAGCTGGAGCATGGCCATGGCTGATGCACACTGGCAAGGTGCGTGTACCATGGCGGGTCGACGCAGGTGTATGGACAATGCAGTGTGGATGGTGGCATTGAAGCGTCGTGGACACGTGGCGTGCATAGGTGTGTACAGAAGCGTTGGCGGTGGCTAGATTTTTCTTGCCAGACGTCATCATCGAGGTAAGCACGGTGAAAATGTTATAGCAGATGTAGTCGCAGACGATAGTCTCCATGGTCTAGACGCATAGTGCAGCCGATTCGAGCTGGAGGGCGCAACAGGTGAAGGACGGCTTCGGCTCGGTATGGACTCGGTGCCTAGTGGTTGGCTCAGTGACATGAGTTGATGAGTTGTGGTGCGAGTGGAGTCTGATCAAGACTCTAGACGTGCAGAGTAGTATTCAAGTTGATGTGCTTGGGCTGGAGTTTGAGGCTGGTACGGCTGGATTCGGCGTGCATGTGTGGGAACCTGCGCGGATGTGGTGGCATCTCTTGGTGTGCTAGGCTTGAGGAGGTAGTGTTCGAACACAGGTCTGGAGGGGAGTCCGAGCAGGACTCGTACCTGTGATGGACACAGAACACTCAGGTGACATCCTTACGCAGACGATAACAGACAAGCGTGGCAGAGGACGAGAAAGTGGCACTCAGTGCTGCGAAGACCTGGCATGGTGCGGCTTGTGGCCTGGTCAGTTTGCTCAAGCAAGTGGTGTGATGCATGCGGCATCAGGTGGATCCCATGAGGACCAAGCAGGAGGCATGCACGAGCAAGGAAGGCAAGCTAGGAAGCCACGTCTGTGAAGAAGAAAAATTATGTAGCTAAGGAATTGTGCACGGCTGAATAGAAAAAGAAAGAAAAAAAGAGATCAGCTCGGGAGCTAGTTCTGCCAGGAGCGACCATTACATCATAATAGCACATTAGTGATGGATGATAATCATTATTAGTGACCGTTACTGTACCTATCACTCTTATTACGTCACTAATGATAAAGCATTAGTGATGGGTTGGGACTCGTCACTAATAACAATCACCAATGATGGGTCATAATTGAGACCCGTCACTAAAATGCATCTCCTATGATCTGAGCATGTCTATTATCTGTCACGGTGTAACACCCTGATTTTCAGATTTCTCAAATTTTTAAAATTTTCCAAGATTATTCAATGGCTTCACTAGTAGTATAGGTTTAAAACCTATTTTCTTAATCAATCAATCAATATAGGTTATCATTTTGTGTGCATTGCATGCTGAGTTTTGCTAGGAGCCAGGTAAATGTATTAGATTTCTTTTTTCTTTTTCTTTCTCTTTGTTGTTTTGAGTGAAAAAGATTTTGAAAATATTTTTTTACAAAACTCAGTAGTGAATAAGTTCAGGATTTTAATGGTTGGAATTCAAAATCTTTGAATTCATTATCTATTCAATCCTTGATCATACCTGATCCTTCTCCAGGTCAATTTAAATATTATCCAAATCCTTGTTTAAAGTCAATCTCTCCTCTTTCTCAAATTCAACCCAAATCCAAATTCAAATTCCTTATCTACTCCTATTCTTGTTCAACCTCATTTTTCGTTTCTCTTAAATTCACTCCAAACTCAATTCAAATTCAAACCCTATTCAAATTTCTCTGCAAAAGTTTATTTTTTCTAAATCCTAGATATGCCTAAAGTGTCTTTGGGCTTAATTTTGCTCAAGTCCTAACCCTTAGCCAAGTCCTCTAGATGGCCCAACAAAGGATACACGAAATCTGTAAATTTTCGCGGAGTTCTGGATAGCCTCATCTTCTCATGATGTTTTGATGTTCAAAACGGCCTCAAATGCAAATCTTGACAATACCAAAGTTGTAGATCTCATCGAGAGCTTCGATTTGAACCTATGTAAGTCACCTTTTGGATAATGGAGCTAGGAGTTATGGCCCCCGAAATCAGTGCTGCGCAGAGAAGTCCGAGTTCAAAAAGTTTAATTTGTGGTGCAATTTTGGAAATCAAGATGGCATTTTCAGAAGTTCCAATGACTACCAAAGTTGTAGATCTTTTCGAGTACTACAATTTAGAATCAAGAAACGTCCAATTAGATGTCCGGACGATAGAGATACCATTCTCGGAATACAGAGCTGCGAAAAAGGAAATCGTAACCGACTCGAACTCGAATCCGATTCGTGTTCGGTTTAGACTTCACCTCAACCAGCCGTCCCTAGCCCTATAAATATGAGTTGCACGCCCTCGCCTACCCCTATTCCATGCCATCAAACCCTAGAAGTCGCTGCTGCCCTGTCCGTGCGTCACCGGAGCGCCGCCGTTTGTCGAAGCCGCCGCCATCGCCGCCCGTGATGCGCTACGTCGTCTTCTCCGCGATCCTCCTTCCTCGACCACCAAAGCAATGTGAGGACCCCTTCTTCTTCTCCCTTACTACTGTTTTAGCATCATACTAAGTCCCTAGATAAGCCCTAGTCCCGGACAAAGCCCGATCTACGCCGCCATGGTCGTCGCCGTCGCGGACAGCCGCGCTGTAGCTGATTGGCATCGATGTTCCCGATCGACCAGTCATCAAATCACCAAGCCCTTTCACTGGTGCATGTCCCATGATGTTCCCCAAGCCCTCACCAAACAGATCGGCCATTAGAGCAGCCAAACCGTCGAAATCAAGGTCAACATACTTGCTGTCCGGTTTTTGGACGCGTTCCCCGTCAATCCGAAAGCCGTATGGATGCACCAACTGTGTCACGGCGTGTCCCATGGAGTCTTCTACGTGACCCCAGAAGCCCATCCCCGTTTGTGCAGCGACACGATCAGGACGCCATTGCCAACCACAGCACATAGCAGTCATCACCCGTCTAATCTCTGCTGATCGTTCTTCATCTCAGTGGATGATCTACCCAAAACTATGGCGTAGCATTGTGTTCCCGGTTTATTTGAACATCTTTGTTCAAACGGTTTCTCAAATTTCATAGCCAATCTCCTGGGAACACGAGCATCTTCGTTCCTGCATCTGTTCGCGGTCACCACCAAACCTAGCAGCAGTCATAGTTGTTTTGCCGCTACCTCGAATGACCCCTTCCAAAACCAACCATACCGCTGAGTTGGTCTTTCCATGTTCTACGCCATGCTTCTCTCGTTTCACTGAAACACCACTGAAGCCGACATCAATGTCTGTGGCCACGCGCCTGATCGCCATCTCCGACAAAACCCGAACCACCACCGCTGCAGAGTCACTAGTAATATCCTTAACCTAGAAGCGTAACCTTCCGCCTTTTTTGATCCATCATAGGTGGTCGATACTAGATCTCAGTGTATCCCTTCTTTAATCCAAGATGTTACTTGTATAGCATGCTAAGTCAACGCCACATCATTCTCTTTAGTCTAGTCTGTCCTACACTTCTTGAATCTTGCACAATAATGTTGTCAAGCCTGACACAGTGATTGTGCAATAAAACCTTTCCCATAGGAAGATAGTTCCGGAAAATCAACATTTCCTTTTTAGTCTAATCCATCTCTCAAAAGCTGTTCTCTTTTCATCTTAACTCCGATTTCGATGATTCTTGCATCTAATGTTTCTAAAATCATCCCTATCCAACCATAGTGTTTTCAAAGTGTTTTAATGATGTTTGGTATGTTGTTCTTAGTGTTTTCCTTTGTGTTGTTTGTCGGTAGTTCTCGCGATTAGTCAATAACGTTCCGAAGCAGTTCGAGGGACTTCAAGACCAAGATTTCGACAACACTAAGCAGCAATGGGTAAAAGGCAAGTGTCCTTGATCATCTTGAACCTATGTTTTTAAATGTTTTATTTTACAAAATTGCATGCATTGCCTGTTAATATGATGGGTAGTCACCTATGTTTGGGTTTTTCCTAGATTTTCCCTTATCATCCCTTGAAACCTAGATGGTTTATGGTTAGGTATCTTTGGTGGGTAGATTGCTTAGCCATACTTTTGGGATATTAGGAAGTGTCATAATCTTGATTAATGAACTTATGCAATAATGGTCGTTAATGTGTTAATGGTTTAGCAACATGGAACCTTTGGCCTTGAGCAAAGTGGTTTTGATGGTTGTCATGGTTATGTTGTTGGTTTAGTGTTTGCTCAAGTGACCTAACTAGGGACCGGTTCATGGAGCGACAACCCAAGAAGTATCATACCAACCACGAGACCTGGTATGGGACAGGCCTAGCCTATTAATTAGTGGATTCCAGTTTTGTGCGTGCCAAACGGAAGAGTGGTTGTGTGGGGACGGCAAAGGCTAGAACCATTTGGTTAGCGGTATGAGATGTGTAGTGGAAGGAAAGGGTGAAAACTTCCTGGAGCTACAAGGTGCAAAAGGGGGCTTCTGGGTGGTGTGAATGCCACTTTGACGGCGGTGAAACCTAGCGGGCTGGATGAAACTTTGTAACGGCTTTGAAGTGACTTTCCGGGTGACACACCACTGGCGTGTGTTAAGTATCTAGCTAACACGGCAACATGGAAATCATGACTTGTGGGGAAAGCTGGATAACCTCTGCAGAGTGTAAAAACTGTTATAACAGCCGTGCTCACAGTTATGAGAGACTTGGATCCTCACATGATTAGTGGGTTGTGGTTATGAGTTTGGTTGTGGTTATGGTTCTGGTACAGTGAGTACTAGATGGTTGTTGTTTTGGTTATAGTACAGAGAGTACTAGACAGTTATGGTATGCAAGGTGGGGAGCCTTGTATGTTGGGTATTGAACTTTATGGGTTACATTCACTTAATAATTGCTTAATATTTTTGAGTCCAAATATGTTTTCATTACTCGTATTTACGCAAAAAATACCATTTGTTAGCCAATTCTTGATATAAGCCTATATATCATTATTTTTCTCACACTTGCTGAGTGCGTCATGTGCTCACACTTGCTATTTTTCCTACATCATGCGACATGTATGCTGCTGCTCAGTGAGTGAAGATGTTGAAGACTATCACGATGAGGTTGTGACGTTGTAGGCGCGTGTCTCCCGGTCGGTTGCCTGCGGTGTTGTTGGGCACAAGTGCTTCTATTCCGTTGCAAATATCTTCTTAGAAGACAATATATGTCAATTGCTGTAAGAGTTTAACGTTTATTTAATAAAAGTATTCTTTTGTTACTTCACCTGTGACGCCCTTATGTGTGTTGAACATCCTGGGCACACATAAGCCGTATCTGGTTTTGTCTGTTAAAATCGGGTGTGACACACGGTGACTGTCATTAGTGACGAGTGTATGTACCACCCGTCACAAATTATCAATCCATAGTGATGGGTAGCTTTTCAACCCGTCTCTGAAACTCGGTCATTAGTGACGGGTGTTAACCACAAACCATCACTACTATTCAAATCATCAGTGACTGATTGTTATCACCCGTCACTGATTACTGAGTCATTAGTGACTGGTAGATTTCCAACCCGTCTCTGGGACTCTGTCATTAGTGACTGGTGCTAACAACAACCCATTACTGGTGATCGAGTCATTAGTGATGGGTGTATTTATCATCCATTACTAATTATCTAGAACCAGTGACGGGTAGCTACAACCCGTCACTCGTGACCGAGTCATCAGTAATGGGGTGTTATGAGTCATTAGTGATGGGTGTCTTTCCAACCCATCTCTAATGACTGAGTTCCAGAGACGGGTTAGAAAGGTACCTGTCATTAGTACTCGGTCATTAGTGACGGGTGAATTTACCACCCATCAATAATATTCTCATCCCCCGAAGGGATTTACCTGTTTCTTGGATGTATCCTGAAGCAATGTCAGGATTTAGCAGTCGTCTTCTCCTGCAAATAAGACACATCTAGATGCATTCATGCCATAATCACCATTCATTTCAAGATATATACCCACATTGTAGGGACCAAGTCATAAGATATGCAACCACAAATTACCTAATCAAAAGTCCTCTAAACGTACAATGGCACAAGTCCACATTAAGATAGTTACAAATCATATAAGTAAAAAGTGCAACCACAAATTACATAAGTCAGAGCCCTGCCTCCCTGGAATAGAACTCGCCTTTCGAAGAGACGACTTCAGTCATTGAGAACATGGCGATCTATGCTCGAATGTTGGAGAGTGCAGGCTCCTCGATGTTGTCATCCAGTAAGCTGAATTCCTGCTGAATGAAAGTAGTTATGGAAAAAGTATGCAATTAGCGTGAGCAAAATCATTTTATCGTCGGATATTTGTAATGAATAAAAGCAGCTATAAAAAGGCTATGCAATTATCTTACATCTGGGGATTTCATATCTTTTGCTGTCATGAATAGCAGCATGTGACGCGCAGCATAGAATCCGCAAGAGTTGCCTGGTGGTTGTTGGTGGTACTGGAGAGGGAAAAAACCGTCAATTCGAAAGGAAAAAATGTAGCAGTAGAGTATTTACAAATATGTTTGCTGGCACTTACCGTGAAGATGGTCTTATGTGTTAGTGTGTAGGGCTCCTTCGGATTGTACTTTGGATCACAGCGCATATACATGTCAAAAGCCCTACATGCGAAGAGGGATCCAATAGTCAACATTTGGTGTAAGTTTAAAAAGTTTAATATGTAACCTAAGTCATGAAGAGCTTACTCGTCGAGGATTTGTTTGACAAATGTATAGTCATGTTGTCCCTGTTCGTCATTAGGTTCCACCACTAGTCTTGATGAATCGAGGTACCAGACCAAGTTCCACTTGGAACAATGACCAGTAAGATCCAATGGCACCTGTGTTGTGGGTGGCCATCAGCTAGTCCCTCTTCGAAATCTGGCTCATTGCGCTAGCCACATATTCCACAACGAATTCCCTTTGTTGATCCATCAAAGAAACCATCATATTTTGGGGGTCAAGGAATTTGAAGGGCTCCTTCTTCCTTGTTTCTTGTATGAAGTATCTACAGATAAGAAATTAGTTAGATTGGAGAATTTAGTGGTAATAATTAATGAACATCTAGTTTGAAAGAGATTACAATGTAAAGCATCGTAATAACCCCACGTCCAGGCCATCGAGGTTGAAGGGGTCATATAAGTCATTAAAGCCTACGAGGAAGTAGCCGTCCCTAGTGAAGAAGTGACGATTTTGGTAATATAGGATAATGGAAACATTCTTTTCTCTACAACCTTGCAGCTAGTAATTATGCAACTCAACACAAGGTTCTCCCGCCTGGTGAAATGGATTTGCCCGCAGCAAGGGCTTCCCAAGCTTGAATTTTGGGTTTGCCTTAGTCCAAGCTTTCCCCATCCAACGCT
This sequence comes from Phragmites australis, assembly GCF_958298935.1. NCBI lineage: Eukaryota > Viridiplantae > Streptophyta > Magnoliopsida > Poales > Poaceae > Phragmites > Phragmites australis. The sequence goes on from NC_084931.1 coordinate 6,375,204, forward strand.
TCTTGACGATGGAGTCCTTACCAGAGGACTTGGATTTCTTCGGCAGATGCTTCTCGGACCCTGGTTTGGACTTCTTCTCTTCGCTGCCCTCAGGTTGCTTACTTATAGATGGTGGAGTGGGTAAAGGCTTCTTCTTCTTCTCTAGGCTGCCCTTAGGTTGCTTAACTGTAGGTGGCAGAGTGGGCAAAGGCGACACAACTAGCGCATCTCGAGGTTGAGGTTGGGTAGGGAACTTGAACATCCAGGCGGATCGCTCCTAGATACCATGTGTACCACGATATCCCCCCTCTTCCATTGGATCCTTTGAAGATGGGATTGACTCAGTTTTTGGATCTCATCATTAAGGGGGACAGGCCAATCTATGTCTACGACATTGATATGTACAAAATCCACCAAGACCATGGCATAGCCAGGACATATCAGGACCGTATGTAACACTTGGACATTTGGATGCACCTGGCACTTTGCAACCTCAATATAGTAGCCTCTAGGTCTTATGACCAGCGAGCATGATATGGGCCCATCGAGAAGGTCTATGGTATCGGACTCCACATATGGAGAGAAGAGAGGTTGTTCAATCTCCCTAGAGGCTTGACTGCTCTTGTGTCCAGCAATGGGGCTACCACCCACTGGTGCACTAGGAATTATGACTCACTGTGCCACAAACCTTTGCAGGACGTCTTGATAAATGATCTCCCCGATTGACTAGGTCAATGCTTCCACATCTATTGGGACCGACCTCTTCCTCTTCTTATACATCCCGACGTGTTTGAGGAAGCCTAACTTCCAGCCCTGGGAACTGGACACGCCTCGAACGCGACCTAGGTGCTCAGGGTTTCCCAGCGTAGTGGAGAGCATGTCATGTTCCCTGACCCCGGTGAATGAACCTTTGGAGGAGTGGGTTGCTATTTCTTTCACCTTTTGAGTGACTGTCTCGATTTCACTGGATTGAAGGTGATTTCTCCACTATCTAATAGCGTACCCCTCGTGCGCAAATACGATTGTGATCGTCCCAAGAATTGCAACCATGGATTCTCGCGACCTTCGTTGACTAACATTGCATCCTACATCTGCCATTTATCCCTTTTCACCATGTATCCACCTGTGCCTAGGTTGTGATTTTGCATGTTCTTTGCCCAGAGCTGCTTCTTTACTGAACTCTCTATTTGGAATGTCTTAGAGCTCTTCAACGCCACAAAAGCTTCCCATTCCTCTCTTTTAATATATGGGTACTTGATGAAGGGCTCCAACTCTTTTACCATATGCTCATTCACAAGCTTGCTTTGTGACTTCTCCAAAGTTTGGCGATCATTTCATAGCAGCCCTGCAAGCCTTCGCTTTCATGTTCTCTGAGAACTCCAGAAATGTATTGACACTATCATTGAACAAGGTATTCTTTTGATCTGTAGTGAGGTCATCGAACTTCGGAAGGGTCAATGGCACCCTCTCCCGAGCATTAAGGTATGCGAGCTTCCATAACATCTGCAGGGCCTTCTTCTCCGTAGGCACGCCATCATCATCGATTTCCATGATGGTAATCTTTTTAGTTGGCCACTTTTCTTGTGCCCTTGGCTTTTGTATTGTTGCTCCACTGGGACCTGGTTGCACAGATGTCTGACTGGGAGCTTGTGCTTCGTCAAAGGATCCCGATGACTCATTGGCAGACATCTAGTAAATACGAATATGCAGATACAATTGTATAAGTCTTAGTAACTATATTCACTTTTATATGAATTTATGACAATATGATGTATTTCTTATCTGAAGGGAAGGATCCTAGCTAATTTCTAATAGGCAAAGATAGGTCATAATCTCATTCGAGTATATGTGGCCTGAGTAGATTTCCATGCTCTTGTACAGTTCTGGAGAAAATTTCAGAAGTGCCTCCCCGCTGTTCTCCAAATTCACGTCTTGACAATGAGCTGAGAGGGTGTGTATCCGAAGAACAAGAGGGTGACGCTATCGAAATTCTCTCTAGAACCATACAAGAGCACAGAAACCTACAGCTCGAGTCATATATCCTCGAACTGTCCAAAGTACATGGACAATTCGGGAGCATCTTCTTATAAATATGGCGAGTTGTCAAGTCATATTTATAATTAAACACTCTCGAACGGGAGACAACGTAATAGGTTACGCAACCTAAATTCATTTTTTGGGATTTTCTTACAAATTTAATTTTAACCATCATGAACTTGTTGTGCAATATGCATACATTAGTGACAAGAATATGTAGCAGTAGGTAAATAAGAATAAGAATTAATGTGTGCTGTCAGGACTGAACATAAGCAAGAATAGGTAAACATGGAATTTGCATATGCCAAGCATATAAACATAAAGAACATGTTTATGTTATCAAGTTTTACTCTCAGAAAGCGGGTTACGACTGATGTTGCCATCTAAACGCCAAATTGGCTATCTCATATCATCGGTATGTGTGATAGAACACTCTTAATTCTCAGATCATTCCCAAGAACAGCATGCACTGCAGCCTCCATATTTATGCATATTGAAAAGCAAAAAATTTACATGGTTGTGCTAAACTGCTAACCATTGATTCACATACCCTCTATCTCCTATATTACTGTCAATACTACATAGAAATCACAACTCAAGGGTCAAAATTAGGAACACATAGAGTTTAAGTATTCAATAGTAAGTGTTAAATGGGTAAAATAACATCGCGCCTAATTCATCTGTGCTAAACTGCTAAGTTCATATTGTCATGCCTAAGTAGACTACGCTGTCACACACAACCTCACTTACCGGCTGTCATCATCGAGTAATATAATCTGATATACCATTTGCACTCACCCCTGGTAAACAAAGTATGGCAGAATGCACAAAAGTAACTAACAATGGCAGATGAGGACGATGGCCGCAGGCATTGGTGAGGAGGGGATAGCGGGAGGCCTACCTGGATGGATGAGGACGATAGCGGTGTAGAGCACGGTAGTGCGGGCTCCACAGCATCAGGGTGCTCATTGGAGAGGAGGCGACGACGGTGTGTGCTCCTCGGCGTCAGGGTAGTCGGGGATGAGGGCACATGGGAAGACGACGTCGGTGAGGGAGACAGCGGTGGCCTCAGGGGCGACCGGGAGAAGGAGGCAAGAAGGAATGGGCGGCGAGCGTGGTGGGACTTAGGCAAAATCGGAGGCTAGGGTTCTCGGGCCCATTATTTATAAACCTATCATTAGTACCACCCGTCACTAATGATCAGGTCACAGTGATGGGTGGATTTACCACCCCGTCACTGGGACTCGGTAATTAGTGACGGGTGGTAAATTCACTCGTCACTAATGACCTCTTTAGTGACACGTGACATTATCACCCGTCACTAATATGATCATCCCTCTATTTACATGTATATTGGCAGTATCTTGAAGTAAAGTCAAGATTTAGCAGCAGGATAATCTAATGATGAGAAAAATGTACTCAATTAGTTGTCTCACTAGTATTCTCAATTTAAAACACTTCTCTAATTAACTAACCTTTTCATTACTTTAGGATAAGTAAGTTCATCAGTACAAAAGGTCTGGATTACACAAAAAAAAATACCCATCCGGACTACAAAAGAAGGGTGCTAAATCCAAATTGTTATATTCAGATTGTCACCATAAACCTAGGTAAGTAACGGACTACGATTCATCAATGTCATCGTCGGAGTCAACACCGGCGATGGCCATCTCCTCATTCTCCTCCTCCTCCTCCTCGTCGGTCAAGTCAGAGTCGCACATCTCCTCCTCCTCCTGTCATCCTTGGTTATATTGGAGTCGCCGCCCATCTCCTCATCCTCCTCCTCCTCCTCTTCGTCATTGGTCATGTCGAAGTTGCCTCCCATCTCCTCCTCCTCGGTGTCAGAGTTACCGCTCATCTCCACCTCCTCCTCCTCGCCATCGTTAGCGTCGGAGTTGCCGCCCATCTCCACCTCCTCCGCCAACAGGTGCGCGATGGCCTCATCACTGATGATGGCCTCCACCATTCCCTTGGCTTCGCTGATGAGTTCCGCCTCATGGACGGCGCGAGCAATCTCCTTGTTGTTGGCAATCGCTTTCTCCTTCTCATTCACTTCCTCCGCCTCCACCATCATGAGGTCCCAATCAATGTAGTCATCATCGGGGGCTGGCACCATGGACGATGACTCCAGGTCCTTGTCGTTGGTGGCATTAGATGGCGTTGGATTAGAGGAGCAGGGCGGTGGGTGCGGCGAGGAGGAAGCTTAGGATGTGTAAATGGCAAGCTAAGGTTCCAGGGCCTGTAATTTATAAACATATAATTAGTGATGGGTTATAGATACGACCCATCACTAATGACCGGGTCTCTCCATCCTGGGATTCGATCATTAGTGATGAGTGAAGTTCTCACCAATCACTAATGTGCCCATTCCCCTAAGGGATTTACCTGTATATAGGCTGCATCCTGAAGCAAAGTCAGGATTTAGCAACCGTCTTCTCCTGCAAACATATCACAAATTTAAGGTTACATTAAAATTTAGACTTAACTGAATATTACAAATATTACAAATTTGAGTTTACATTGACATTCAGACTTAACTGAATATAACGAATTTGAGGTTACATTGGAATTCATTTGGCATGTGGCAGCCATTTTCGTGCTTTCTTTACATGGATCCCTTTGTTATGGTTGGAATGTAGGTCTCGTTCTGTGCAACATGTGGCATGATTGCAGTAGCAAAATGGGGGATTTCATCAAATTGATTGTACTCGTCCTCATCAAACACGTTTTTAACTTCGACAATCTGTCTTTTCCCGGTGAGAACCATATGAAGTTTCTTATTTGTCGTGTCAGTCACATAAAACACCTGGGTGACTTGTTTAGCAAGTACTAAAGGTTCATCCTTATATCCGACAACTTTGAGATTAACGCTAGTGAATCCGTACTTGTCTTTCGTAACGCCCTTTGATCCATGTACCTAATGGCACCGAAGCAGGGGTACCTTGAATCGCAAGTAATCCAGTTCCCAGATGTCCTCTCTATGACCGTAGTATGTGCTCCTATGCATGTTGTTATCATAAGCATCTATATGGAACCGCTGTTCTGGTATGTGCTTTTCTGATCTTGGGTAATCATGTAAAATGTGTAACTGTCTATATCGTACCCTTCATATGTTGTAATTGTGTATATAGGGCCTACTGCTAGTTTCCTGATCTAATCACTTGTAGGAAATGAGCTTGCTCGTATACCTTTGGCTTAGGAGTAATTGCATGTTTCCCTAGAATTCATTGCCTTGTGTGCTTACCCTTGTGGCAAGAATGACACACACCAATTGGGTTATCTGGGTTCGTGTAATTATTGTACCACTCTACTACCTCCTCTGTAGAGTAACCTTGTGTTATGCACCCCTCAGGTAAAGCTCGATTCCTTACGTACGACTTGAGAACGTCCATGAATCACTCATATGGATACATCTGATGCAGGAACACATGTCCAAGAAAATACCTTCACAAGGTGAGCTATGAGATGGACCATGACATGAAAAAATGATGGTACGAAATACATCTCGAGAAGACATAGAGTCTCAAAGTGTCTTTTTCTTAGCTCGCATAGCATTTCCAGATCGAGTACCTTCTAACCAATTGCATTGAAAAAAAGCATAGGCTCATGATAGCCTTTCGAACACCAATCATCTGCGTGAACATCACATGGCAATCATGAGTTTTCATGCCAGCAACCATTTTCAGCTCTTTCACTGAAACAAGTTTTCTAATGTTGGATGAGTAACTGGAGGGAACTTTCACACTATTCAAGAACTCGCAAAATTCTTTTTTCTCCTTCTTGGATAGGGTGATGCAAGATGGGGGTAGGAATTTCCCTTTATCCATATCCTTGACATGAAGCTCCCACCTTAAGCCCATTTCTTCAAGGTCAGCTTGTGCGTTTTCTTGATCTTTTGTTTTCCCCTTCATATTGAGTATTGCACCGAGGAGACTATCACAGATATTCTTCTCTACGTGCATGAGGTCGATACAGTGACGAACATCTAAGTATTGCCAATAATCAAGCTCCTAGAGAATTGATTTCTTGTTCCACATTCCATTTTTATCACTCGTGGAGGATCATTTTCACTTACCAAGGACAACATTGATATCCTTAAGCATATCATAGGTATCTTGCCCGCTGAAATGCCTTAGAGGTGACGCTTTCTCCCTTTTGCCATCAAACTGAAACTTCATTTTCCGGTACTGGTGGTTCCTTGGAAGGAAATGTCGATGCCGCATGTACACTATTTTCTTTGACTTGTTCAACCACATACTCTCAGTGTCATCTAAGTATTGGGGGCAAGCTTCACCTTTTCTTTTACTCTACCCTGACAAGTTACAAAGTGCTGGCAGATCATTGATGGTGACGAACAACATGACATGTAGGGTGAAGTATTCTCACTTGTACTGATCCCAAACCTCAATGCCTTCAAACCAGAGTGCCTTAAGATCATCCACCAAAGGCCTGAGGTACATATCGATGTCGTTGTCAGGTTGCCTCGGACTAGGAATTAAGGTCGATAATATAATGTATTTTTGCTTTTTACAAAACCAAGGTGGAAGGTTGTAGATTGACAGTACAATAGGCTAGGTGCTATGTGAGGTACACATGTTATCGAATGGATTCATGCCATCTGTGCTCATTGCAAACCTAATATTTCTTAATTCTTCATTGAACCACCCAAATGTGGAATCAATGGTTCACCACTGAGCTGAATCTGCGGGGTGACGTATCATTCCGTCGTTCTTACAACCCTCCTTGTGCCACCACAACAATTGGGACACATTTTTGTTCTAGAACAAATGCTTCAAACGGGAAATTACAGGGAAATACCACATCACCTTTCTAGGAGGAACATTCCTCTCGCTGCCTTCCTCCACGTTGCCACCATTATTTCTACGCTTCTATCGATGGGTTTCACAAATAGGACATTGATCCAGGTCTGCATACTCTCCACGAAACATGATACAATCCTCTGTACATGCATGCATTTTTTCTACCTCCAATCCCAAAGGACAAACTATCTTCTTCGCGTCGTAGACTATCTTGGGCACCTTGTTCCCCTTTGGTTGCATGTCCTTTAGCAGATGCAATAATTCTTTGAAAGTCCTAGCATACCAACAATGGGTTACCTTCAATTGCAGAAGTGTAAGCACCATAAACAACAGCGTGTATTTCTCCTTATAGACAAGATAAAATAGTGACTTCGAGTCTCGTACCAGTTCCTGGAATTTGGCAAACTCACCATCACTATACTCGTTGTGCCCCTCTACATCACACTCCATTTAGTCCACATTCTCCACGAAATCCATGTAGTCATAATTGAATCCAAATATGTTCATACTATTGTCCGGGAGTACCTGATCCATTTCCCCTTCGTTAAGGCCTTCCTCACGTTCCAAACGTGATATCTCTCTTTCAATCCACGCCTTAACAAGTGATTGTACACATTGTCAGGTTTTGGGAACTTCTTCTCATTCTTGCAATCACAGTATGGACACCAAATTGTCGTTTTACCCCGACCTTCCATATCCGCCACCATGACAATCAAGAAAGACTTCACCCCACTTATGTACTCATTACAAGTATGGCAATCAAGGTACATCCAACTTTGGTCCACCATCTACAAATTGAAAAAATATTGATTCTAAATAGAAACGGCAGAGAAGGTAGAATAAGTATAAAAATTCTAACTCAATTTAACTAAATTAAGTGTGTAGGTGTGTTGTAGTGATATTCAAGACAACAATTAACATCCAAATATGATACATGTTATCTATGGCAAAGGATCCTAGCTAATTTTGAATAGGCAAAGATAGGTCCTAATCCCATTCTAGGATATGTGGCCTAAGTAGGTTTCCATGCTCTTGTACAGTTTTGGAGAAAATTTTGGTAGCACCTCCCTGTTGTTCTCTAAATACATGTCTCAACAACTAGCCGAGAGGGTGTGTATTTGGAGAACAACAGGGAGACGCCACCAAAATTCTCTCTAGAACCATATAAGAGCACAGAAACTTACTACTCGGGCCACATATCCTCGAACTGTCCAAAGTATGTGGACAATCTGGGAGCATCTTCTTATAAATATGACGAGTTGCCAAGTCATATTTATAATCAAACACTCCCGAACGAGAGACGTAGGTTACACATGCACACTAAGGGGGACAATCCACATATATCAAGATCTGAGAGAAGGAGCAAAATTGTTGATTCCAACTCAAACCCTAGAATCCACCATGCATATATGAGCAAGAGGAGAAGGAGATGGAGGAGGCAAACCTTCAAAGGCCAGGGAAAGACACCAACTTCAAAGCATCAAAATTTGATTTGGCCTCAACAGAATCGCCAAAAAAATCGCCCTTTTGCCAAGTAGACACGGTGGATAGACACTGTCTGGTCATGCTGCTCGGTGAATAAAATAATAGTAAACATCATTCATTAGTGACGGGCTATAAGGACAACCATCACTAATGAGTGAGCCATTAGTAATTGGTCTCATAACAACCCATCACTGATGAGTGGCCCTGGCACAAAGCCACCACTAATTACTTTAATATTAGTCATTAGTGATGGTAACAACTACAACCCGTCACTAATGAGTCAGTCATTAGTGACTGTAACAACTATGACCCATCACTAATTACTTTAATATTAGTGACGAGTCTCATAACGACCCGTCACTAATGAGGAGGCTACATTTAGTGACGTGTGCCCCATATATCCATCACTAATGACTAAATTATTAGTGAACAACTTTAATGTGACCCGTCACTAATATCTTTAGTGATGGGTCGTTCGCTCGCCATCACTAATGAACAGTCATTAGTGACGAGTCTTGGCCGGGTCCCAGCCCGGGCCACACATTAGTGATGGGTCAGCACTAGACCCATCACTAATAGTGCACTAGTGACACGTACTGAGGAGCCATCACTAATAACGTGTCTCGTTTGATGGTTTCCTACATAGTGGATGCTTTTTTCAGGTATTTTTCTGGCGGCAGGCGTGCACAAAGTTGGTTCAAGGTTTACTTAGCAGGCGTGAGGCTTGGGAGTAGCATGTTGTAAGCCCATGTGGACTCGATGCATGTGTGCAGATGGGCTGCTGGTCAGTCTGAGGCACTGGCGTGTGGCTGGGGTCGGAGTAGGCATGGAGGTGCGTGAGAGCCTAGCGTGTGCGCAAGAAGCTCGTGAGGAGCTACGTGGCATTGGCGCGTGGTAGTCTAGATGGGCGTGTGGAGATGTTTCGATGATGAAATGCTATTGGGGGGAAAATAAGCCAGCCTGCGGATAATGGTTGAAGATCACCATCCAGGTCCCTCCAAAGCCTTGATCTCCAAACCCTCTATTAGAAGCTCGATCTCTGATATCATCAGATCCTTTCACGGTACCCCTTCGCACCTACGAAGCCTTCCCTTGGCTCCGCCAGTTCAACCCCCCGAAGCCTTCCAAAACACGGCCTCCCGAAGCCTCGGTCCTCTAAAGCTTCGGCCTCCTGAAGTTCCGGCCCTCCGAGGTCCTGCTTCCAAATGCCTTCACCTCCCTGTTCTATGCCTCCCGAGGCCCCCGCCTCGGGATGATTGGGCCACCTTCCCGAGGGCAGCAGAGTGAGTCAGCATGCCCTAGGAAGATCTGCCGAAAGTGGAGCACCGGTCGTGCTTTGCCTGTAAGGAAGTGACCTGCAATAAAGACCTAGGCTAATGGGTGCCACTCTGATACCCTGGCATGATGAGGGCTATCCTGACACCCCTGACAGTGCAGCACTGGGCCGCAATTGGCGACCGACTCGCCCCCATCAGGGGACAAGCATCACGATAATTACCACGGTGGATATTTATCTTCCAACAGGATAGAAGGTAGTTATCCAGGATAAGGCTCAGTAATTTAGCTGGATCCCAGATATTTATACATTATGATAACTTGTACACCAAGCTACGCATGGCCCTATAAATAGGAGGCCATGGTCCTTTGGGTAAAGAAGAGAAAGAAAAGGAGGACAAGGACATAGTGAAAAAGAACAAGCATCATAGCGAATGTTGTGATACTGCTCCTAGGGTGATACATTTTTCCTATCATCAATATACTCGTGGTGTTCCTTCCTCTCAAACTTCGTCTCCTCCTTAGAAGAAACTCTCGACGTACTTGCTGGGCAAGACGAACTCTTGCTCCAACATTGGCGCCGTCCGTGGGGACTCGAACACAGAAGTGTTAAGAGAGGTAGGAATCCACTAGGAAAACCACCAAAGCATTAGCTAAAACCGTCATACCCACCATTGCGAGCATGCAACCATATGCATGGCTGCCTCAACCATACGCACAGTATGCATGCTCCAGCCCTGCTGCCATATGGGACGGTGTTCCTCCATCCTTGGCCAACTCAAAACCATGGGTTGGTACAGGAACTCCAGACGGCGCGGAGGCCTTCTAGCCTCTGCACGATGAATACCTCACCGCCTCAGGAGAGGACGCGGCCGAAACCACAGTCAAGCAGGTCACCTTCCAATGGTTCTGGGTGGTCCAACCCAGGAATGCTCCTACCTGGGCTTGGTCCCCAGGTGTCCCCTTCGACCACACTTGGGATACCCCGAGCGAGCCAACATCTTTGAAAAGTCTATCCACCCAGCACCCTCCTTGGGCCCCTCAAACAAAAGAGGGTTCCAAGGAGACGAAGGGCTCTGGGGTGCGCGAACCCCACCAGCGACTCCGACGCCGCCCTCGCAACCCTAACCGCACGCAAGGAACCCTACGCCCACCTCGTTTGGTGAGGTATAGTCAGAACCACTTTGTCTCCAAAAGCCGGTTCATCGGGCAGCCTCAATGGTCTCCCAAAGGGGAAGGAGCCCCTGGGGAAACCACAGGCTCCGGGACACACTGCCTTTGGCAGCGACCTCGACGACAACTCCAAGCTCCAGTGCCCCCGGAGGCACATGGTTGCATCCTGCACAGGCCAGGGCACAGCCACAACACCAACGACTGCCGCACCATCATGACCTTCCGGGAGGAATACCTCAGAAGGCAAGCAGAATACCTGGTCGCAGAAGGAGTGAGTGAAGAACGATGCAGGGTTCGGATGCCTGGGGCAAACTCCCAGGAAAATCACCGGCCCCTCAACCTTGCACCGTCACTACCGACCCTGCTACCAATGGTACCACATCCAGCAACAAGAACTGAGTCAGGGACACACCGTCGCCAGGCTCCGGATGGAATATCTTTGAAGCCGAGCAGCAGCCAAGGACCGAGGCAGCCAAGCACCACCTCTCCCGACTAGCCTTCGACTACGCCTCCCTCTCCTTCAACTACCAAATAGTTTACCTAGTGATCCGTCTTTCATACGGCAAGGTTAGAGTCTGTTGGAGGCCTCCAACCTTACTGCTAGGAGTCTTTTTTTCAATAAATAGCCACTGAGTAGAAGCAGTAGAACTTAAGTTACATCTTCACTAATCGTGAACAGTTATATCACTTAGATATATTTTATGCTACAAATAACTTCTCATTGCCAACAGTATAAACCATGCAAAATCCCTACACTCCCGCAGACACATCGTGCCTAGGTTGCCTGGGGGGCATGTCTGCCCAAGTTTCCTGGAAGGCATTGTGCGGCCTCGGAAGAGTAGTTGCCATGTATAAAGGGATTTCCTTGATAGACCATGTTGCGGCACCACCCGTAGGACATCTTCGGGTGGCGTGACAAGCCCACGTACCGCAGACGTGGCATGCCTAGGTCAACTGGAAGGCAAGACTATCAAAATTTCCTGGAAGGCATTGCGTAGTCTCGATAGACAGTGAGGCCCACAAACCACGGGCGCCGCTTATGCCTAGGTCACCTGCAAGGCAGATTATGCCCAGGGTGCCCTGGAAGGCATTTGCATAGCCTCGAGTGTCGAAGCCATGCCCCGGGGGATGTCCTCGGTGGCAGAGTTGCGGTGCTCTGACGAATGCTGTCGCAAGGAATCCTCATTGCACGACATGCCTACACACCATGGGCGTAGCATGCCTAGGTCACCTGGAAGGCAAGACTGCATGGGTTTCCTGGAAGGTATTGTGTAGCCTCGATAGTATGTAGATGCCGGTTATCAAGGGACTTCCTTGGTAATGTAGTTGCGGCGCTCTCGGGGGATTTCTCCGGAGGCATGACAAGCCCATGCACCAGTAAGCATCGCTTGCCTAAACCCAAGGTCACCTGAAAAGGTTTCCCGGATGGTAGGCTTTGCCCTGGTACGAAGTGGAGCCCACACACCGCGGCCGTAGCATGCCTAGGTCACCTGGGGGGAAGAGTGCCCAGGTTTCCTGGAAGGTATTGTGTAGCCTCGATAGTGTGTGGATGCCACATATCAGGGGACTGCCCTGATGTGAGGATGCGGTGCTCTGAGGAATGCTGTCGCAAGGAATCCTCTTTGCACGACATGCATATATACTACGGGCGCCGCTTATGCCTAGGTCACTTGCAAGGTAGATTATGCCTAGGGTGCCCTGGAAGGCATTGCATAGCTTCGATCATATAAATGCCACGCGCCAGGGCACATCCTTGGTGGACAGTGTTGCGGTGCACCCCGGGCATCTCCTTGGGAGCACGATAAGCCTACACACCGTAGGTGTAGCATGCCTAGCTAAGAGTTGAGGGGGTCGTGGACCCTCTCTTCTGCATGGCCTTCGGCTTCACCTCCGACGTGCCGTTGATAGGCTCTGGACGGAATACCTCCAGAGCCAGGTAGCAGCTAATATTCGAGGGGGTTGTGGACCCGCTTTTCCGCTTGGCCTTCGGCTTCACCTCCGACGCAATGTCACCAGGCTCCGGACGGAATACCTCCAGAGCCGGCAGTGGCTAAGGGACGAGGGGGTCACGGACCCTCTCTTCTGCCTAGCCTTCAGCTTCGCCTCCGACGTGTCATCGCTAGGCTCCGAACGGAATACCTCTGGAGCTAGGCAGCGGCTAAAGGCCGAGGGGGTCGCGGACCGCCTCTCTCACCTAACCTTTGGCTGTGCCTCCGGCACATCATCGCCGTCAACCCAGACAGTCGCTAAAGAACCTGAAGGGTCAAGGACCACCTCCGGAGTTCATCTCCAAAGGTTACAGAGGGACTTCACTGAGTCGGAAATCTGGAAAAAAATTAGAAAGGAGGCCCTACCAGCCCCAGGCTCGAGGAGTACACAGTAACCAAGGACGAAGAAGTATGGTTTGGAGGCACAAAGGCAAGCACACTCACAGCCACCCATTCGAAAGGTCCTCTCGCATTGCGATACGGAAGGATACACAACCGTTCCCGAAGATCCACGTTACATTATTAAAAAAACAACCAGTACATCCAGGGGATACAAACTAACACGACCGTACAGAAATTGCCACAAAGAAGATAGATCCATATAGAGCAAAACAAGGCGAGAAAGAGTACAAGGTGACTAAGTTTAGCCGTGACATGGATATATCACGGTGTCACCAAGTACGTCATCCCGGTGACCGCATTCACCTTCTACGGGTCCCGTTAGGGGCCACACATGAGACGACGTATGCGCCTCATCTGCGGCCTACCGTTGCGGAAGCCAATACAGTAGCCGGCTCCCGGGCTGTTGGAGGATGCTGAGGAGTCCGAGGAGGTCACCGGGGAGGCCTTCTCCCTCGCCTTCTTGGCCTCTTCCTACTTCGCCACCGGGCCCACAGATGCCAGCTCACTCTCCCTTCGCAGGAGATGCTAGTCGATCTCCTCGTCGTCATTGGAGATATCGATGATCTCGACAGGCATGCCCCCCCCCCACCCCGGCCAAAGGTTGGGCCGGAGTGGCAGACAATCGCCTCCTTTGTAGAGGTGGAAGCAGTTTCGCCTCCGGCGCCTCCACCGACGAACGAAACAGCCCGGCTCCAGAAGGAGCCGTCGAGATCATCGATGTCTCCGAGGAGGATGAGGAGGAAGATGATGCCATAATCATGTCAAGGTTAGCTACTGCTCATGGGGCTACGGAGACTCCAACCAGGTTACCCTGGCTTTATACCCGAGCCACACAGCCACGTAGGTCCGGGAGACGAAGCGGGGCGAACGTTGCTGTGTCCTCCCATTAAACACCTAGGGGACAGGGCCGTGGCCATATTTGGTTTCCCTCCAACACATGACAGCACTCCATGAAAAAATGCCTCATTTTCTCGTGCGGACGTCCCGTCACATTAATGACCCAAACCCCTTTCGACGGGTGACAAGATCGCGGGCACAAGACCCTAGCGACCCTTCACATTATCTAGTCAGAACACGGCAATGGCACGTCTTGTTCCACCAGGCCAATGTGTGGGATTCTCCAAATACACACGAAACCTCTACTCTAGCGACTTCAAAGGACAGAGAATCGTCATCAGGCATCCTTGATACGATACCAAGCTGGGGTTGATTTTTTCTCTGCATCCTCTCCCCCTCCGAAACATCGGGGAACAAGAATGAGGGGGTACTATTGGGGAAAAATAAGCCAGCCTGAAGATAACGGTTGAAGATCACCATCCAGGTCCCTCCGAAACCTTGATCTTCGAACCCTATATTAGAAGCTCGATCTCCGATATCATCAGATCCTTTCACGGTACCCCTTCGCACCTGCGAAGCCTTCCCTTGGCTCTGCCGGTTCAAACCCCCGAAGCCTTCCAAAACACGGCCTCCCAAAGCCTCGGTCCTCCGAAGCTTCGGCCTCCCAAAGTCCCGGCCCTCCGAGGTCCCGCTTCTCAATGCCTTCACCTCCCTGTTCTATGCCTCCCGAGGCTCCCGTCTTGGGATGATCAGGCCACCTTCCCAAGGGCAGCGGGGTGAGTCAGCAGGCCATGGGAAGATCTGCCAAAAGGGGAGCACCGGTCGTGCTTTGACTGCAAGGAAGTGATCGGCATTAAAGGCCTAGGCTAATGGGCGCCACTCTGACACCCTAGCATGATGAGGGCTATCCTGACACCCCTAACAGTGCGACGTCGGGCCGCAATTGGCGAATGGCTTGCCCCTATCAGGGGGCAGGCACCACGATAATTACCACGGTGGATATTTATCTCCCGATGGGATAGAAGGTAGTTATCCGGGAGAAGGATCAATAATTTAGCCGAATCCCGGATATTTGTACATTATAATAAATTATACGCCAAGCTACGCATGGCCCTACAAATAGAAGGCCATGGTCCTCTGGGTAAAGAAAAGAAAGAAAAGGAGGACAAGGACACATCAAAAAAGAACACGCATCACAACGAGTGTTGTGATACTCCTCCCAGAGTGATACATTTTCCCATCATCAATATACTCGTGGTGTTCCTTCCACTCAAACTTCATCTCCAAGCTTGAGTCTCCTCCTTAAAAGAAACTCTCGCCGTACTTGCTAGGGCAAGACGAACTCTTGCTCCAACACATGCGGATTCAGAAAAGGGCCTAGGCAAATAGTTCACGTCTTGGGAAAATATTTTGGTGTTCATTGAGGTGTGACTGATCTTTTGTCTGACTTCGGATGGATAGGCGTATAGTGATAAGGTGTGTCATGCGGACATACATGAGATGCACATGTGTTGGAGTGCGACAGGAGATCACAGACATAAGGAGCACATGTGCTTGAGTACGATAGGGGGTCACATATGCTGATGAATATTGCAACAGGCAAAGGAGGAGAGACAATCGAGTGGTTAGCTAGACCTCAGACTGGTGTTGTGGTGCTCGATGATGAGCATGAGTTGTCAATGGTGTTTGGTTGTGATGCGCATGAAGACTAATAAGAGTTCGATGGTGGTGACTAGACAGTTTGTGAGCACATGGCAAATAGTCAATGGAAGGTTGGCGGATAATTCACTTGGACGGTGAACATACCGTGGTGCGGGACAGATAGGCTGGTGGTGACAGGCCAGTCATACCACGAGTAGCAGAGATAAAGAGACTGCCAACAATGACATAGGAGCATGAGGGCAGGTGCTGGTTATTCTCTATGGTGTGGCAACACGTGGCGCAAGCTCAGGATGTGCCACGTCCCAAAATGCTAATTACGTAATTAGGCATGCATAATCGTCATCGCATAGGCTTGCCCATGTTTGTCTATCAAAAACTGGTTAAATAGGTCTTAAACACCTGAGAGATGTTTAGAGCACTTTGGAGAATCCCTACATGCCTTAGACAAGGAAAAGGATAGAAGGAGGAGGATGAGGAGAGACTTAGGAAAATTTTAGCAAAAGAACCCCCTCGCAATCTGATCGGGATCACCCGCGGTCTGACCACTAGGTGTGCTGCCGCGTGGGCTGCCACGTGAATTTCTCACGATCTGACCACCTGAGCTCATCGTCTGACCGCTACCACACAGAGGCTTGGGTTAAGTGGATCGATCTCTTCCTTTTTCTCTCTCCCTCTCACTTTTCTTTCACTCTCCCTCGCTCCACCTGACCCTAGAGAGAGAAAGAGAGCTCTACTAGTCGCGTTCGAAGGTCGGAGATCAGAGGTGGGAACTCCCACAAGCTTCCCAGAGGACTTCCCAAAGTTTTGCCCCTCCTCTCCCTCGCTGCAGACCCGTTCATCAACCACAAGCTTCACCACCACTCCAGGAGCCGATCCACGAATCAGAGCCTCCCCGAAGCATCACAATTTAATAGAAAGCTTCCAAAAGCTGAGGTGAGCTATCCCCTATCATTTCCCCATTGTTTCCAAGCTTGATTTGACCCTCGTGTCGTTTAGGCCCAAGTTCAACCTAGCCTAGATCCAATCCATGGGGTATTTTGAGTTTAGCTCGGGGAATAATGCCCAAATCACGTTAGGAACACTTCACAAGTCACACAGAGCATTTTGGTACCCTTTGTTGTCGAAGGTCTCACTGGAATCCTCGTCGGTGACCCCACAAAGGTGCTGCTAGCAAAGTCTGGCAGTCCGGCCACCGCTATGGCTATTCTGATTGCCAGTTGGGGACCGGAGAATCTGAGTTAAAAACTTATAGAAGAGTCTGACCGCCACTTTGGCCAATTTGATTGTAGGTCGACGGTCTGACCGCCACCATGCCTACGGTTAGACTACCAGAGGCCAAAACTCTCTATTGGCTGTTGGTCTAACCGCCAACCCAAGGCCGGTCTGACCGCCAGCCTGTGAAGGCTAAGGTGAGGCTAGGTTAGCTTATCCAAGGTTTCAAACTTTGAAATACTAATCCTTTGGCTATCCTTTACATATGTTTTTGAGTTGTAGCGCTCTTCTATTACTTGAGCATGCATATTGCATCATTTTTGCATTGTTCGATTATTTATGCATTGCACCCGTGTTTCCTTTAGAGAGCGTCGATCCGACAGTTCAAGCAAGCGAAGACGACGCCGATCTACCGTACTTCTATGAGTTCTGTGCAGGTAGTATCAGGCAACTGACAAAGCAGCAAGGCAAGCATCTAAGCTTATTGCACCCTCTATCTACTGAATGAAGTATAAAATTGATAAATTATGCTTATGTATGTTGCATGTTTTGTGAGTCAAGTGTCGGGCTTATTCGGGTAGAACCTATGTTGAATTGCATATCCTCTACCTTGAGTTGTTGATTATCCTCATCCTTGTTGCCTCGGTAATGTTGTTGTTGTCTAGCTTAAGAGTTGTTCGACATGCTTAGCAATACATAGGACCTTGGTAGAAGTCAAGTGATGGTGATGCCGTTGTTCGCGAGCATAGGGCTCACTTTGGTTTACAAATACTTTTGTGATACTGAATGGTTGGATGAGTGGTGAGTATGAGGCTAGATGTGGGCAGTGTTTGAGAGTCCTCAGGGCAGTTTGAGAGAGGAACCCGAACACCGTAGACCGCTTTGCATCGCTTAAGCACCGATCGTTGGCTGTTGTTGGCTTTAGCACTTACCATACTCACCACATGCTGATAAATGGTAAGGCGAATCTAATACCTTTATAGCTGTGATCCTTTGGGCTTGAACATTGACGGTGTGAGCAGGCGGGCTTGTAGGGGTATCTAGTTTGCTTCGGGAGTAGTTATAGATATCCTCGCGTCGAGCGATGCAAGATCCAAATAGTTGGAGCTTATTGGGAAAGGTTATCACGAGTACCCCTTGTGTGCACTTTAGCGGGTGGCACAAGCTGAATGGTCCTCATGTCATGTGGGTAAAGAAGTATCCCCGGCAGGTTGTAAAAACAGTTCAAACTGTCGCGCTCTTGGTCATGAGGATACCTTCTGTCCATGCGCACCATTGTAGGGTCATGAGTTGTGGATTGTGGTTGGATATGTTGGTAATTGTTGAGATGGTTTGTGTTACATATATGTTCATGATAGTATAATTACATTTATGTACAGTTGGTTATTGCAAGATATAATTATTTTGTTGTTGGTTATGTTTAGATGCTCACACATATGTGTCTAGGTTGTAGGCGTATATGTTTAATCAACCTTGTGACATTTTTCCTTTCTAATGGCCCAATGCATAATCCTTGGAGTAGGGTTATTTATATGTACCCTATATGGATTAAGTCTTGCGAGTACCTTCGTACTCAGCTGCTCTACTGGTTTTGCAGGTGAAGAAGAGGTGGTGTTTGGCTACTTCACGCGTGATGATGTTAGTAGTGGGAATGAGTAGGCAACTACTCGGCGGTCACGCTTTGGGGTGAAGCCTAAGGGCATATGGCTTCACCCATCTTTTGATGTCTTTAGCTTTTATTTTCATTGTGTAGTTTCTCTTTTGGCTAGGAGTTCATCAGTTTTAGGCCCCGTTTGGTTGCAAGAAACGTTTCAATTCTCTGGTGATTCTCTAGAATCCCTGCCAAACGCACCAAAGCGTGAAACGTTTCTCATTTTTAACACTACGAGGAGAATCACCCAAAATGGTGTTTCACCCGTTTCGAGAATCACTCAGGTCATTTTTCTTCAAGAATCCGAATCCAGAATCTTTGCCAAACATTTTCAGAAAATTGAGGGTGATTCACCAGAGAAACGTTTCCAGGGAGAATCTGAAACCGAAACGTTTCTGGAAGAATCTGGAGCCCTACCAAACGAGCCCTTAGTATCCTCCTAGATCTCTTTTGCTGTAAATTGTTAAACTTGTAAATGTTTAAAAACTTGTAATATGATTTAATTACTTACTCTTTATTAAGCTTGGTTATAATTGCTTGTGTTGGAAATGCATATGTTCTGATCTTGGGCACAAAACACGTGCTGGGACTACTGGGATAGTATTCTGATTAACCGTCGAGGTTCTGATTATGAATAATGATCCTCTTGATAATTGATTAGAATACTGTTTGGACGGTTCCTCACAGGATACAAGATGGAAATGGAATGGGCTTGTGCTTCCAAATCAACAAGGGTTCGGATCGATTTGAGTTGTACATACGGGTTTCTAAAGTGTGGATCGATGGGCGTGAAGATGCATCAAGGGCTGAATTTGAAGGAAGTAGAGATTGTGCATATCTTTACTTGCAACTAGAGTAATCTGGTTGGTCTGAGACTGCAAGAGGCTACGGTGTATGATGTCGAAGAATCGTAACCTAAACAGTCAGGTGAAAGAGCAATACTAGTATGGCAGTTTCTATGTGTGACTCGGAAAGCAACAGTGAAGTTCTCAGTATCAAGATACAGTCAATTGGGAACGTGTATGTCGGATTTAGTTGGCTTTTTCATATGACGCCAAACATGGAGTAGATTTTCTTTATGAAGTCTGGTGATTCTGGTTATATCTACTTATGTGATGGCGTAGGCTACCATGTTGCTAGAGTAAAGTACTATAAAATCAAGATCTATAATGGAGTTGTGTGCTCCAAGGAGTCGGGTGTGTGTCCAGGCTAAAGAGGAATATGATTTCACTCAAAGAGATTGTGTTGATAGGAGAGAAAGTTGCTCAGTTACAGGTGGATTCATGGAGTCTGAAGTTGTAAGTATAGCAAAGTCTCTAGAAGGTGGTGAGTCTGAGTAAAACTCATCGGGCAGCTCTCATTGAGCGGCAAAGACGACAACTCAAGTCCGGAGTATATGGAGGTTCCTGCATGATGGCTTCAAGGTTGCAAATTATTCGTCAAGGTGGAGTTTGTTGGATATGTGTCGAATAATTATACGGAGTTGGTTACGTATAGGACTTAATGTTGTATTATCGATATATGGCGGAATCCTAGTAGGACTCTAGTGGAATCCTAGTAGGATTGTTGTAATCAGGCCTCCTCATCAATATGAGAGGAAGACCGCTGATTGTAACCATGACAACATAGTAAAAGGTTCGCACAGGTTCGCAGGGGGCAACAAGTCTACCGAGAACCCTAGGAAGCGGCCAGTATTGTTAGTTGGAGAGGAGCGCCCGTAGTCATGCTTCGGGGCTATAGCACTACTAGAAAATAGTTTTTCTAGATACCCAAGGTATCTTTTCACAGGTGGTTCATATAAAAACCCGCCTGAGCAGTCTGCGGTGGCCTCCTGTGGTTTCGAACTCCCTGTGGAAATAGGTTGATTTTCATAGGTGTACCTTATGTGAACCTCATATGTAAAAGGTTATTTTCACATATGGTTCCTTATGTGAACCGCCTATGAAAATAGGATGATTAACACAGGAGGTTCACATAAGAAACCACCTATGGTAATGGTTATTTTTACAGAAATTTTTTTATGTGAATAGCCTGTGGAAATGGATGGCCAATTTCATATTTGATTGACACAAGAAACCGCATCTGAAAATAGATGACAACTTTTCTTAAAAATTCATAACTTTTTCATACGAACTCAGCTGGGAACAAATTTATATGAAAATTGTAGGCTCGCTGAGATCTACAATTTTGTAGTTGAATTTTTTTTTTATTTAAAATTATTTAGGTGTCTAAATAATCAGTTGAAGTTTCACATATATGTTTCGATCATATATGCTACCACAAGTTCTATTAATGCAACTAAAATCAAGAACAAAAAGAAAAAGAATACTACTAACTTCAACATCTCCAATAAGATCAACAAGAAGAAAATCAAAAACCCCACTATCAACAACAAGACTTGGCTTGCAAAAGCACTTTTGATAACAATAGTATCAAGTGTCATCAAGCATCAGCACGGCCATAAATATTTTTTATTTTTATTTTATTTTTTCTTATTTTTCTCACATTAAGAGTGCTATAATAGAAACTATTGTATATTTCTACTCAAATTTGATGTAAGGGGTGAGGTCTATGGACACAAACACGCGTTCTGAAAAATGATACAAAAACTTTCGGGAGCGAGAACTTAATCTCCTGAGCCATTTTTTGTCTCGAAAAATTAGCACGTACTTGATAGGTGAGCTGCTAAGGAGGTTCGCACGTGAGCAGAGGGTCCTGGGTTTGATTCCTACTAAACGCAAAGGCTGAAAATAGTGTTAAAAAATAGCATGGCTTGTGACTTGTGACGGTGGGATAGCGAGGGTTCCTCAGGTGAAATTTTTTTTGCTTTTTTCGGGTAAAAAAATATCGATTCAGGGACCGACTATTACAGACGATCTGCTTAAGGAACTACCTGTAGTAATCGATTTTCACAGGTGTTTTCTTAAGTGAACTACCTATAGTAATTGATTTTTATAGATAGTCCGCTTAAGAAACCGCTTGTGTAAATCTATTAACACGGACGGTTCCTTAAGTGAACCGCTTGTAATAATAGGTATCTACACACGGTCTCTTTTGCGTCTGGAGAAATCGTTTATTTTCACAGTCCTTTGATCACATGCAAATTGGCTAAACATCTGTGTAAATGGGTTACGACCCGCCTCTAAAAATAGGTTTTGTAATATTTCTAACATTAACAAGCTAGGCTGAGTCGCGTCGCCGGCCGTCTGGGAATTTCGTTCTGCTGTGCACGCAACACTTGCCTATGCACTGCAAGCACACCAAAAGAATTTGCATCATGACATGATTGATCAAGTAGAGCTCGCGGGAGACGGAACAGAGCACCGCAATACATCATACACGTACGAAATACGCGCAAACAGAGGATGATACTGATAGCCACTCGCGTGCTCCCGTTCGACGGTTCATGTGAAGAACTGTTCGCTAGTTCTCCTACAAAGGCCCCGGTCCGTCGGTGTCAATGGGCTCTTTGCAACGCTGGAAGCAGTAAGCGCCATTTCATCAGAACTCGTCCATTAGAGATAGTTTTGTGTCTAGCATGAGTACCTCGGGAAACTCTTACAGAACTTTGAGAAATATAAAAATTTTACGGTGCTTGTGATGTACGTCGGTACCTTCTTTGTAAAGTGTGGTATCACCTATAACTTAATTTTTTTATTGGTACCGGGTCCACCATTTAAAGTATTGGCCCACAACTGAAGCATCTTTCATTTTTTATCATTGAATTTGAACAAATGAACGGTCACCATGATTTCCAAGCTTAGTAACATATCTTTGAGAGATATCATTTTTTTAGCAAATTGAGTACATGCTACTGTATAACACCTCAATTTATGATTTGCCATAGAGAAAGTTAGGCCAGTTGGAATGATTTCCTGATCTAATTATACGTTACAAATAGATTAGTATTTGATACGGGAAAGGTTGGGCTTTCGTATGAGTGGATCCTTGACTTTTTGAATAACTCCAGCTTCACTCTATACCATCCAATCTACATAAACGGATGTTGTCTCACGGCAGTGGCATGGAGTAAACAAGTAATCGATTACCGATGGTATACAGTAAAATGGATTTTCTAAAAAATGGTAATGCTGAAAGCCACAGTCGACCTTGCTGTGGACTGGTAACTGCCCCTTACGTAGCATAGCAGGTGACGAGCTTGCAACCAGGCTTCCTCTCTAAGATGGCAAAGCTAGAATTGACCAAGACATGGAATCACTAGGACCAATAATCAACAGTTCCATTTTTTCTAACCTTTTCGCGCACCTCTCAACTTGTCAGTCATGCTTGCAGTCCAAATTAAAGTACACTTTTGCCCAGTTGTATCTATGAATCACGAATGCTGTAACTAACTACCGTGAGTGACTGCACGCGTTAGTTCCAATCCATGATGATCTTTGCTCGAAACATACGAGAAGAGGGAGATCTGCAATCATTAATCTCATGCGGTACTATATTTTGCACTAATACATCCAGCACTGTGTGTTACCTTGCTAGTGTTGCGAACCATGATATAGATTTGGACGACCCTGTAATCTGGGGGAACATCCTACAAACAGCTTCGTAAAAAATTTGAACCCGACCATGCGAGCGCGCCAAAGAACAATAGTACAGCTAGCCCAGTGCAGAAAACAGTCTTCTGCAACTCAGGCTACATAGTGCTTAGTGCTTACCATATGTGTGAACTGTGATCTTTTTCAATCAAGTGTATGTCACCTGGGAATCTCATCGCACTTGGAGTTGGAGAGCATATCATGAGCTCCAACACTAGGATCGATGGTTCGGAGCTAGCTCCATCAGCCAAGAGATTGAGACTCGACAGGTTCATGGGAAGGTAAAAGGCAACAACATGGAGGGACATTTTGCAACATAGCCCTTGGCTTCCTGTTATGAATCGACTGACGTGTCCTTCTCATCTGTTCCCCGAATTTCTCAGTAGCTATTCTTTTCCTCACGCACGCCCTCTCTGGTCCAAGAACGTGCAACGAATTTCATGAAGATAATGTCTTGGTACAACCTATTAGGAGTCGTAACCATGTAACCAACCACTTGTTCTTAAGTCGCTAGCAAGGTTATACTCCTTTGGACATAAATACATATCATTTTGAAAAAATATTCAGTTAAATTTTTAAAACTTGTACTACCAATAGTTTTGAAAATATTTAGTTTGAAAACCTTAAAATCATATGTATACATACATACATAAATAAATAAATATATATATATATATGTCTTGAAAAGATACTTTCATAATATCACATATTTAATAGATTTTATAAATATATTTTAAGATAAAATATTAGTCAAAGCCGGGGATTTCAATTTTGTTGTACAATTTTTTTCGTTCACCGGTGACAAAACCGAAAATCGCCAAATTTTGTCAAAATTCGGTCATTTTTTATCCTCTGATCTGTTGATTCCACATACCAGTGAAATAAAATTCTAAAATTAGATATTTCGTTCCCCTCTTAAATTTCCAAAATTCGTGAAATTTTGAAGAAATTTTAATCCCTAATCAAAACTATGTATTAGAGATCGTGTATTATATAAAATAATATGTATTTATAATTGGAGGGGATATATAGCTATTTTTAAGAACTTAAATTTTTTGATATATAAAATAAAGGAAGACGACAATTGCACTACCATACCACCACGGCAAGAAAGCTTCCAAGAAAAAAGGATAAGCCTTACTTGTGATTAATACCAAATGACAGGACGCACAAAACTGGGTCCGCGCACGCACACTAGAGAGAATTGGGACAAGCATGGCGCAGCGTCCAAAGCTGCCAGCCCAAGTCCAGCCCAAGTCAAACACGTGGGACACGTCGCTCTCCGCAACCAACATATTCCCTCCCGCTGTCGCGCACCACTACCCAGCACGACCTGCAGACCACCCAGCACGATAAGCGAGCAGCCTGTGCACACGAGCGCAAGAGTCCGGTCGTCAAGACAACCGATGGCGAAGGAGGCGGCGGCGGAGCAGCAGGAGCAGGGGCAGTGGCAGGGCGCGGTGGAGGCCCGTCTGCCGTCGACCCCGGCCTCCGCTGCGTGGCCGCACATCGCCAGCTTCTGCGCGCTGCATCGGTACCTCCCGGGCATCGACCTCTGCGAGCGCGCGGCGGGCGCCGACGGCCAGCCCGGCTGTGTCCGCTACTGCGCTTCCTTCGCGCCGGGCACCGAGGAGGTCGCCAGGTGGGCGCGCGAGGAGCTGCTGGAGCTGGATGACGCCACGCGCCGCCTCGACTACGCCGTCGTGGGCAGCAGCATCGGGTTCGGCCGCTACGTCGCCAGCATCACGGTCGTGCCCGAGGAGGAGGAGGGGGAGGGATGCAGGCTGGTGTGGGCTTTCGAGTGTGAGCCCGTGCAGGGGTGGAGCCGGGACGGCCTCGTCGGGTACCTCGACGGCGCCATCAAGGGCATGGCCGCGCGGATCGCCGCCGCCGCAGCCGATCGTGCAGGAGGAGACGTCGCTGCCTGATGATGCTCCGGCTATCTAGAGTAATATATCAACGACCGCCTATCTACCTAATGCATTGTTAATCACGTACTACTTACGTCTCTACCTACCGAGATTACTTGTCAGTACTTCTTAATTCTACGCACGTCGTGATCAGTTGAAACTTGAAAGATACATGGTTATCGGTTTACTCTTGTCTTCGTGTTCTCGAGCGATGATGCCTGCCTGCTTGATGTGCGAAAGATGTGCCTACTAAAAGCATATCCAAAGTCTCTTTATTTAACTTCTTATAATCAAATTTAGAGATTTATAGGTTGAAATCATTCGCCAATAGATTTTGTATCTATCTCTATTTTTATCAACTTCCTATTCATCCCCTTCCGCTCTTTACTTCTAGGGAGCGGTGTTGACTCCCTATCCTCCATCCTGCTCCCACGCCTGCCCTCTTCCGCTTGCGCCGGGCTCGCACATTCTTCTCGTTCCTGTTGCATGGATAGAGTCGAATGGTCACACTCCGTGTGCCCACTGTGGCCTAGCCACCACCCACGCTAGCCAACCACAGTCCGGTGCCCCTCGGCTTTATCCTCTCTCGGCTTCCCCTCTCTCTCTCCCTTCAGCCTCTCCCTCCCATTTTCCTCTGCCGAGCCAGACACAGTGACCGAGCATAGCGCTACCACCATGGGAGCTGATGTGCCGCCACGCGATTCCAAGCTGCCAAGCATGGATCTATGAGGGCCAAGCCACTTCAAGCCTTTCCTCGTGCAATTTCGTCATCTCCCGCCCGGCCGAGCACTCTGTCGCCCCTTTTTTCCGAAGTCCGGTGATCACCCCCACCCCTCACCGTCGCGTCGCTCCTCTGCAGACCCTCTCTCCAATTTGATAGCGAGGTGAGTTGCACGGTGTCCCTTAGGGTCTTTCGTGTGCATCGCCTAAGATCCAGCCCGACGCCGATAAGGAGGCCTTCGCATGCCGTGCGCCATCGCCTCTATACTCCCGTCGCCGGCCATGCTCCAGTCGGCCCACCACCCAGGAACCCTGCCATCCAGTTTGCATTGACACATTGAAGCTGCTACTACTGACCACCTGATGGGTTTCTCTGCCGTTCAGCGCCAGTTGGCCTGCACAGTGCTACCACCATGGGCGGCACTACCCGGCCAGTCAGAGTAACGAGGAAAGGAGGAAGAAGATGAATAGATACTGCAGCACATGGGCCAACTTATAGATAGGCTGTCTTGGGCTAGTTGCATCTCAGGTGTAAAAGCAAATGACAGCCTGTTAAAGTATAAGGGACAATAAATAGAGAGTCTGATGAAGAAGAGGAAATTTAGGGAGTAAATCTTTTAGTATAGTTGCCTATAAAGATATAAAGGATAAACTTTAAAGAGTTAATTGAAGATACTCTAACTTACTGCTCTCTTTTCTCAGAAAATAAAATAAAACTTGCTGCTCTCGTTTCAACGTGGGGCCCCATTTTTCGCATTCGGCAGACGTGTGATGACAGGATTTCCAATCTTAGCGCATCGAACGATAGGGGGCGTGGTACTCACGCATGTCAACACGTAGCAGTCGTGTTTCTGCGTGCTTCCTTCGCTCTCTTTCTTTTATTTTTTTGCCGTAAATCCTTTGCTCTTTTTGTAAGAATAGCTTTTGTAGTATTCGGTAGCTCCGCTGGATAGCTGATGCAGTAGTTGATCTTGGCCTTGTACGATATGTGGTCAAAGATAAACTGCATGCGGTAGCTGTGAATGTAAATGGATGTCTCTTCACCAGGAGACATATTTTCCCTCTATACAAATATGTGACAAGTACAATAAAATGAAACACTGATTCATTCGATATATTCATTCTCGACTTCTCTACTGTTCACTGAGTTCAACACGTCATCAGCACTTTGCTCGACTCCGTCCGACGTCCTGCATCCAGGCGTCGGCGCCATCCATCAACCGTTGCTCGATCTGCATTGGCCACACCACAGGATGAACAGAGCAGACGAAGCACGCTCACGCCCATTGCTCATCGGCACACATCGGAAGAACACACGCAAGGAAATAGAAGGAAACACCACAGCGGAGTAAGTGCTAACATGCCTCCTTCAATTCGGTAGAAAACAATGGAATTGGACAAGTCATTGCAATTGTTGTGGTAGCCGCCTTTTTTCGTCGCAGTCCTCTCCACAGAGCCAGCCACACAGGTAGCGGAGGCGGCCTTCCCAAGCCAGTTACACCGGCGCAGGGGCGGCCTGCCCATGGCCAGCCAAACTAGCGAAGCGTCGATTTCCTCCACGGGAGGCAGTGCTCCAGCAGCCGACGCCGGCGACAGCGCCCGGCGAACCAAGCCGAAGTAGTGGCTAGCGGACAACACTGCCTGGGCCGAAGCGGCGGCGGGCGGCGGCTGCCCGGCGAGCTGAGCCGAAAAGGCGGCTGGGGGTGCGCTCAGCCATCCGAGCCAGAGACGACGGCGGCCGGCCGACCAGCCATGCGGCGGCGCCCGGCCAGGCCGAGGTGGCCTGACCTGCCCGAAGGCAGCCGGCTAAGCGGCAACAGCGGTGCGTCCGGCCAGCCTGATGGCTGCGGCCGGCTTCGAACCAACGGCAGCACCCGCCCCCCATGGCGGCCGACGGAGGCTCACGAGTCACAATCCGGCGGCGTGCATCTACGAGAAGGTAGAGGTCGTCACCCTCCATGGCAGCCCATGGGAGGTACATGGACCGGGGGCGGCAGGTCCCTTTGGCGGGCAGCCGAGGAGGCGGCTGAACCCAAATAGTGGTGGATGGAAGTGGCGGCTTGGGGGCGCTTGGGGCAAGAGCTTTTTTATTTTTATATTTTTTATTAAAAAATTAAATAAATAAATTTCTCGTAAAAAAATTACAAAACTAAACGCCTACCGTCCTCTTACGAGACGGTTAGACCCTTACCGTCTTCTTGAGGCGGTAAGTAATCCAACAAACTCTTATCATCCTTTTATAGGACGGGTAGGCTTACACCATCTGAAGAGGTAAGCTACAGTATATAAACATGAAATCTCGATAAACAGTATTTTGAAATTCAATTTCTATATTCAAAACAGTACTCATACCTTCTCTATTCAAAACAGTGATGTTTTGTTGCTCCAAAAATTTTTTGTACTTGTTACATAATCCATATGCAACCCATTTTAATTAAATTCACCCAAAAATCCTATATATAATTTAAACTAAAATTCTCCAAAAAAATTACTTTTATAACTTCTAGCAATTGTTAGGACTCAAATAAAAATTCACTAATATTCTTCTTATATGATATGATAATTCCTAAAATTATTTTCGCCGAGCCATCTGAGCCAGCAGATAATGGGCCGGTTTGAGCCGTATGGGCCGGTCCGAGCTGTATGGCCGTATGAGCCTTCACAAAACCGAGCTGTATGGCGGTATGGGAGGTTGACCCAATAAAAGTCGGTGCTGCAAATTTTTTATCTGGACCGTCAGCTTTTTCTATTATTGAGCGCCGGCAGTCAAATTAATATTAAAACCTCACTTTTTATACATTAAAGTCCTGAGACTTAATATTTATTGCATTATGTATTGTGTACATAATATAAAATTGCAATCTAGGCCTCAAGTTTTTAGGAATTGCATGTTATTATGTATAAGTCCAATCTTTTAGTATTACCTCATTAATACTTTATCATTTTATGTGATTGTAATTTCTTAATGCTTTTTGCTTAATTACAATTCAATATTTACATATTTCTGCATTTTTCAATAGCTTAAATACTATGCAGATGATTATGCAAAACTTTATGGTGATGACATTATTGTAGTGGTGTAGACACAAGGTAGTAGAGACTATAATCATAGTTGCGACTGTAGTGTTGTCCACTTTAATTAGATGGCATCCACCTTATACCAGTTAGTTACTCGTCTACTGTTGTATGGTCTACACCAAATGATGATTACGTTCAACATGTTTTCCAATATTTACATGCATAAGGACTAAGTATTTGGTAGTGACCTTATATCACCCATTTTTTAAAATGGAGTCCAATACTTTAGCAGCAAATTTTTTGCTTGTCATGAAGGTCTACACCAATAAGAATTTAATGCTCATATTGAATTTTATTTTGCAGTATTACAATATTTCCATGATATTTAATTTACTTTAAAAGTAATATAATTCAATTCATGGTATTTCCGTTAGGAAATGGCTCATATAATCTACAAAAATTTCTAAGAACTCGCGTTAGATGGTCACAACTATCTAACATGGGCAATGGATGTGAAGATCTCTATGACATCTCGAGGTTTCATTTTAGCCATCACTGAACCTCCTTCTGTTGCCTCGGTGATATCTGAGACAACCAAA
Organism: Phragmites australis; assembly: GCF_958298935.1. Classification (NCBI taxonomy): domain Eukaryota; kingdom Viridiplantae; phylum Streptophyta; class Magnoliopsida; order Poales; family Poaceae; genus Phragmites; species Phragmites australis. The sequence continues at coordinate 6,404,525 of NC_084931.1, forward strand.
TATGGAGCCTTATTTTTCTTAAGGCATCATCTCCATCTGGATCTGAAAAATGAATACCTGATGGAAAAATATCCACTGGCTCTTTGGACATCTCTCAAAGAGCGTTACGAATCAGCAAAAAGCTATGATCCTGCCTGAAGCAACTCGCAAATGGTCATACATTTGGTTTCAAGATTTCAAATCAATGGCAGAATATAATTCAGCTGTTCATAAGATTTGTTCAAAATTGCGCTTCTGCGATCAGCCCGTCTCTGACGAGGATATGATTAAGAAGACATTGTCTACTTTCCTGCAAGCCAATCGGGTATTACAATGGCAATACCGTACTCAAAAGTACACCAAGTATTCTGAATTAATCTATACATTACTCTAGACATGAAAACACGATGAATTTCTTTTGAAGAATCATCAAAAACGCACTACAGGTACGGCTCCACTTCCTGAAGTAAATGCCAATATTTAGAATACGAACAAGTTTGATGGTCACAGAAGACACCCGAAGAGGTTCAAAGGAAAGTGGTAGCGCAATGAGAACAAGCAGCAATCAAGTGGATTAAAAAAAGGGAAAGTCAAATTCAAGAAGCAGGACCACAATGACAATCGTCAGGCTTGTCTGAAATGTGGTGCTACGAACCATCGTACAAAGAAATGTTGTACGTCTAAATATTTGGTTGATCTCTAACAGAAATATGTTGGCAAGGCAAACAAGTACAAGGGGAAAAGTTTGAAGCACACTTCAACATGAAACCTATTGTCGATATGGAAGCAAGTTATTTTAAAGATATTCCTCCAGAACATGACAAGAACATGATCCTGCCGAAGCAGGATGACATCCTCAATGAAGATGATATGCTTGTGGAATTCAGTTGCCAAGATTAATTTGGAGACATGTAGTAGATTTCTCCAAATCCCCATATTGTTATTAGCTAGTCCTACTAAATGTTGTAATCTATATTTGTCATTATATAATCTCACAATGATACCCAATAATATTTGTATGTATTCTATATATATAAGTCAATTCTTAATGAATTTTTCAATATATAGATTTTACAGAGTCAACCAAATAGAGGAGAAAATTTGTTTAGTCGATAGTAGTGACACTAATACAATATTGAGGGAGATAAAGTATTTCCACACTCTTAAAAAGAGGTAAGGCAATATTATGACCATCGCTAGACACGATGCATTGATTGGCAGTTCCGGCAGAGCCACAATCATTCTTCCACACTGTAATCGAGAATGCTCTCTTATATCCTGATTCAACTCGTACCCTATTGAGTTATAAAAGTACCATCAAAATAGTTTCCACATTTAAATCCATAATGACAAGATGATGAATATATCTTCATCACAAAAAATAACAGATATGACAAGCAAGTGCTTGAGATAATTCCTTCATTATCCTCTAGGTTGTACTACACATACATCAAACCCAGACCACATGTTGTATTCAAGATAATTTTTCAGAATATTGATAAATTCAAGACATGACATAATTACCTTGGTTATCCTGGAATAGGGACAATACAAAAAATTATTAGCAATTATGTTGGTCATAATATGGCAAAATTCCCCAAATACTTATATTTTGTTTGCACCACATGTGCAACAGGAAAATTAATTCTAAAGCCCTCTTGCCTTAACATTAAAAAGAAACTGTCCAATTTCCTTGAACGCATTCAAGGTGATATATGTGGTCCAATCCAGCTATTAACTGGACCATTCCAGTACTTTATGGTGTTCATAGATGCATATATAAGATGGACATATGTGTGTCTTCTATCAATAAGGAACCATGTGTTCGCCAAGTTGATTGCTCAAAATTTTAAATTACGAGAAAATCATCCAGACAACAGGATAAAATTCATAAGAATGGATAATGTTGATGAATTTACTTCATAGGCCTTCAATGATTATTGTATGGCCTTATACATTAACTTGCAGTGCTCAGTACCATAGTTCACACACAAAATGTTCTCGTTGAATCTCTTATTAGAAAAGTAAAATTGATTGCAAGACCATTATTGCAGAATTATAATTTACCAACCACATGTTGGGGTCATGCGGTTTTACATGCTGCATACTTGATTCAGCTGCGACCAACTGCATATTATATTGCTTCCCCGTTGCAGTTAATATGTGAAAATTAACTAAGCATTTTCCATCTGCAGATATTCGATTGCACTGTATACGTACCGATATCACCACTGTAGCATGTATATATGGGCCCTCACAGAAAATTAGAGATCTATGTGGGGTGTCATTCTTCGTCGATCATAAAATACCTCGAGCGCCTCACAAGGAACTTGTTTACAGCCCGGTACGCTGATTGTATCTTTGATGAGGATAATGTCCCTGCATGAGGGGAGATTAAAAGTACTATAAAGAATGCCAAGAAATAAATTGGAATACCATAGGCATTCAGTCCTTAGATCCACATACTAAAGAATCTGAACTAGAAGTTCAGAGGATTGTTAATTTGCAACACATTGCAAATAATCTACCAGATGCATTTATTGACTCCAAAGGTGTTACTAAATCCCATATTCCCACTATCAATGTACCAGAAAGAATGGAAATACCAAAACCCACTCAACTCCCAAATGCAAATAAGAGGGGGAGAAGTATGATCAAAAGGGATAATGCTTCTCAACAGCATCCATGGAAACAAAGTAAACTTATAAGGCACTAAATGCAAATTAACTTAATGTTGATGGACACCTTATGGATAATCAATATCCAAGGCCTATGGATGTTCAACATCCAGATCGCAGCACAAATGTGCGCACTAATTCAGGTGTTGGGACATCGAAACACCCTAACTCCATTCTTGTGGGAAATGGGTAGATGAAATGTCCACTAACTATATTGATTCAGGAGAATCATATAATAAAAAGACTACAATTGTCGATATCTATTTCTCTAAAAAATTGCCAAAAACCTCGAGGTAGATCCAGAGCCTAAAATTATGGCAAAGTGCATGAAACACTCAGATTGGATGAAATGGAAGGAGGCAATTGAGGCAGAAATAAACTCGCTTAAAAAAAGAGGGGTATTTATATCAGTAATACGTACTCCCTACAACACCTTCATGTGGGGTCAAAATGGGTTTTCATCCCTACAAGGAATGAAAACAATGAGGTGGTGAGATACAAAGTGAGACTTGTAGCACAAGGGTTCTGTCGGTGGATGAACACCGCAAGCGGAGATCCTGAGGGACCCCCTTTGAGATTCAGCCATGGGCTGGTCCTGGATCTACCTCGTACGTGGGGTTAATGCTTGTGGGACTTAGGTGGGATGAATCGTCGTTGGCTAGTAGTAATGAATACACCAAGGGTTTAGACAGGTTCAGGACGCACGGAGACGTAATACCCTACTCCTGTGTGTCTAGTATATTATCAATGCTCTTCAAATGCCTTTCTCTGGATCTCTAGCACTCTCGTTTTTCTCTGTGTTACAAGGTGCTGCTGTTCCTATCTGCTGTGTGAAGTCTTGAGCTTTCTATTTTCTTTGTCAAGTGTCCTCTTCTACGAAGCGCTCCCCCCTTTTATCTACCGGGGGGAGGCCCTCCAGGGAGTGCCCAGAATGAAGGTACAAGTTCCCGTTAACAATAAATGGAAAATAACCATCATGGGTCTACAGTTGATGTTACAGAGGGTTGAAAATACAACCCTCGGACGGTCCCATCGGTCTTCACGTCCCAATTTTAGCAGGCGTAGGGGCGCCCACCGGCCAGTCTCTGAGTACTCTCTCATGCCCGTCTAGTCAGAGTAGGTCTGACACGGTCTGATGCAACATGACGATAGGCGATAAGCCTCAAGCCCATCGAAGATATCTTCAAGCCGTCTTTCTTTATGGGCCCCATGAGGGGACATGCGATGGGACCCGCCGCATTAATTGTGCCCACGCCTTCCTGCCAGGTGGTGGCAGGGACTGACGTATTTAGTACGACAGACGTGGGGGAGAGTGGTTGGATGTGACCGGCCACGCTCCCCATTAAATGCAGCATTGGGCCTCCCACCGATCGACACCTCATCGTGGAGTCCCTGCGGGGTCCACCGGCATGGGGCTTCTTGGGTCCTCGGGGAACTCTGGGTACTCGGGGACCAACTACTCTAGGCCCCGAGCGCCCACTCCCAGACCTGGCTCTTCTCGGGTCCTCGGGGCACTCTGGGTACTCGGGGACCAACTGCACTTGGCCCCGAGTGTCCACTCCCGGACTTGGCTCTTCTCGGGTCCTCAGGGAACTCTGGGTACTCGGGGACCTACTGTTCTTAGCCCCGAGCACCACCTCCTAGAGCTGGATCTTCTTAGGTCCTCAGGGCACGCTGTGTACTCGGGGACCAACTGCTCTTGGCCCCAAGCACCCACTCCCGGATCTGGCTCTTCTCGGGTCCTCAGGGTACTCTCGGTACTCGGGGACCAACTGTACTTGGCCCCGAGCGCCCACTCCCGGACCAGGCTCTTCTCGGGTCCTCGGGGCACTCTGGGTACTCGGGGGCCAACTGTTCTTAGCCTCGAGCACTCCCTCCCGGACCTGGCTTTCCTCGGGCCCTCGGGGAGGTGGTCCCCCAGGGAAGGTGCCATGTGGCACTACGCTATCCTGGCCTTAGGACTCGGGGACCCCCGGATCCCATATCATTGACAATAGCCCCCAGGCCCATCGGCAGTCGATGGTCCAGAGACTGCGGGTGGGGCCCTATTTCTTCAAGGCTGATCACAGCATTGGTGCCATGTGGCTCTCTATCGCCTGATGCCGAAACGTACTTTGCTTTATACTTCTCCTTCCTCGATCTTGTTTGTACTGATGTCCCGGGAGGCACTGACCAGGGCGAGCACTGGCAGTTCAGCCCCGAGAACATAGGTTTCCTTGGCCACTCGCGCTCGAGCCCAAGAATCCAGCTCCCGAGCCCGCGTGTAGGATCCCGTGCTTGGGGCGCGCAGCCCCCAGGTGCTTGCGAGTACGCGGCTGCTGAGTCAAATAGACACAAATAGACACAAAACTCTTTTGCTCGGGAAGTGAGTCCACCTAGCACAGTACTGACCACGAATCATGAATGCCCTTCGCCTCGCGACCTCTCAAACAGATAGACCGGAGACGCGTGCATGCGGAAATGCAACTAGGGGTCCCCATGGTTCGGTGGTGTCCGGGGTAGGACTGACCAGGCCCAGCACGATAGCCCGACTCCGGGGACTAGGTGGTCCCGACCACTCATGCCCAAGCGATAGGACTACTCGAGAACCCCAGAGTCTCGATAGTGCTCGGGGTACTGCCATGCCGGCCTGGCACCATAGTCCACCATAAGGACTTAGGTTAGCGATCGCCGCCAGTGCGGTACACCGACTACCGTTTGTTTTTGTCGTTCTGGAAAAGAGAACAAGAGAGCGGGTTTTTTCGAGCGAGGAGATCGCTTCACCGAGTAGATTAGCACAAGAGGGTCCCGAGGATAACTCGGGAACGATAGTTTATTACGCATGTATGAACAGAAATTCACATGACCTTAGTGACTTACCGAGTCAGTGTCAGCCTCTCGGCCGACCAGGCCAGGGAAGGGTATATGCCCTGGTGCTCGGGGCACCCGAGAACATGGATTCCCTTGTGCAGAGCGCTTTAGGCCCCATGTCGTCCTTTTAGCACCCCAGCACTTCATGGGGGCTTGGTGGTCCCGACCACTCATGTCCGAGTGGTAGGATTACCCGAGGACCCTAGAGGCTCAGATCGCTTGGTTCTCGAGCATTTATCTGTAAGCTTAAAATAGGCAAGGTTTCTTTGCTTGGTGCGCTCTAACGGTGCGGTACTCATTATAACCTGCTCTCGTTTTTGACCCGCGACCTCTCGAATGCCCGGACCGGTGAAGTGTACAGACAGAGATACGACCAAGAGGTCCCATGGTTCGGTGGTGCCCGGGGTAGGACTGGTCAGGCCGAGCACCGACAGCCCGACTCCGGGGACTAGGTGGTCCCGACCACCCATGCTCGAGCGGTAGGACTACCCGAGAACCCCAGAGTCTCGGTAGTGCTCGGGCTATTGCCACAGCAGCCAGGCACCACAGCCTACCATAACAGACTTAAGTCAGCGATCGCTATCTGTGCCGCATACCGACCGGCATCTGTTTTTGTCAGCGGGAAAGTGAGAGAGTGTATTTTTCGCGCACGAGTCGAGCACCTCACCAAGCAGATTAACATATGAGTTCCAGAGGAAAACTCAGAATAAGAGCAACATAGGTGTATTTTTAAAGATTCATACTGATGTGATGAATTTAAATAGCGAGTGACAACTTACGTGGTTGGGATCAGCCAACGACCCTCTGGCGCTTCTCCCGCTGCCTGGACAGGCGGGTGCCTAAGGAGTACTTGCGCTGCAAGCAAGGCACTCCTAGGGCAGGCGTCATCGAAGTTGAGTTTGCGCTGTATCGGCGCTCGGTGTTGTCCGGATGCCGATCTTACGGCAGGGACGATTGCTGCTTGCTGCGGGTTCGACAGCCCGCCAGCGGCAGTCACGGCCCTACTGGACCCAGCGCCATTGTCCCCGACGCGAGGAGGCACTGTACGAGCTGGCTGGTGACGCTGCTGAGGACCAGTAGGAGCTGGGCCCCCCTGGGCCTCGTTTTCCATTTCTTTGTTCGAGTTCGAGTCAGTGCGCTGAAGACGATGTCCGCCCGCCATTTTTCCGTGTAAAAATGAGGTGGATTCAGGGATGCAACCCCCCTACCTGGTGCACCAGCTGTTGGTGGATGAACACCCCAAGCGGGGATCCTGAGAGACCCCCTTTGAGATTCGCCCGGGGGGCTGGTCCTGGATCTACCTCGTACGTGGGGTTAATGCTTGTGGGACTTAGGTGGGATGAATCGTCGTTGGCTAGTAGTAATGAATACACCAAGGGTTTAGACAGGTTCAGGCCGCACGGAGACGTAATACCCTACTCCTGTGTGTCTAGTATATTATCAATGCTCTTCAAATGCCTTTCTCTGGATCTCTAGCACTCTCGTTTTTCTCTGTGTTACAAGGTGCTGCTGTTCCTATCTGCTGTGTGAAGTCTTGAGATTTCTATTTTCTTTGTCAAGTGTCCTCTTCTACGAAGCGCTCCCCCCTTTTATCTACCGGGGGGAGGCCCTCCAGGGAGTGCCCAGAATGAAGGTACAAGTTCCCGTTAACAATAAATGGAAAACAACCATCATGGGTCTACCGTTGATGTTACAGAGGGTTGAAAATACAACCCTCGGACGGTCCCATCGGTCTTCACGTCCCAATTTTAGCAGGTGCAGGGGTGCCCACCGGCCAGTCTCTGAGTACTCTCTCATGCCCGTCTAGTCAGAGTAGGTCTGATACAGTCTGATGTAACAGGGCGATAGGCGATAAGCCTCAAGCCCATCAAAGATATGTTCAAGTCGTCTTTCTTTATGGGCCCCACGAGGGGACATGCGATGGGACCCGCCGCACTAATTGTGCCCATGTCTTCCTGCTAGGCGGTGGCAGGGACTGACGTATTCAGTACAGCAGGCGTGGGGGAGAGTGGTTGGATGTGACCGGTCACGCTCCCCATTAAATGTAGCATCAGGCCTCCCACCGATCGACACCTCATCGTGGAGTCCCTGCGGGGTCCACCGACACGGGGCTTCTCGGGTCCTCGGGGAACTCTGGGTACTCGGGGACCAACTACTCTAGGCCCCGAGTGCCCACTCCCGAACCTGGCTCTTCTCGGGTCCTCGGGGCACTCTGGGTACTCGGGGACCAACTGCACTTGGCCCTGAGTGCCCACTCCCGGACTTGGCTCTTCTCAAGTTCCCGGGGAACTCTGGGTACTCGGGGACCAACTATTCTTGGCCCTGAGCACCACCTCTCGGACCTGGCTCTTCTCGGGTCCTCGGGGCACTCTGGGTAGTCGGGGACCAACTGCTCTTGGCCCCGAGCGCCCACTCCCAGATCTGGCTCTTCTCGGGTCCTCGGGGTACTCTGGGTACTCGGGGACCAACTGTACTTAGCCCCGAGTGTCCACTCCCGGACCTGGCTCTTCTCGGGTCCTCGGGGCATTCTGGGTACTCAGGGGCCAAATGTTCTTGGCTCCGAGCACCCCCTCCCGGACCTAGCTTCCCTCAGGCCCTCTTGGAGGTGGTCCCCCAGGGAAGGCGCCATGTGGCACTGCACTGTCCTGGCCTCGGGACTTGGGGACCCTCGGATCCCATATCACCGACAGGTTCATACAGAGATCCGACATTGACTTTGATGAGACTTATTCTCTTATCATGAGCAGAATAACGTTTCAATATTTGATATCTTTGGCAGTTCAAAAGAACTTATCCATGCAGTTGATGGATGTAGTGACTGCATATAGGTCACTTGATTCAGATATTTATATAAACTGTCATGTCCTAAACTGCTAATTACGTAATTAAGCATGCATGATCATTATCGCAAGTAATTATGCGTATTTGTTTATTAAGTTGAGTCGACATGTGTTTTGAGTACTTCAGAGATGGTTTAGAGCACTTTGGAGATAATGGGGACACTTAGAAAAATTCAGCAAAAACCTCCCTAGCTGTCTGACCGGGCATACCCATGGTCTGGCCGCTAGGTGTAAAACCACTTGGGCTTACAACATGGACTTACTGCGATCTGATAGCTAGAACTCAGCTGAGGCGCCACTTAAGGCGATCGACCTCTCTCTCAGTCTCTCATTCTCTCATTTGCTCTCACTCTCTCCCTCTCTCCACCAAACCATAGAAAGAGTGAAGTGATCCATTCATCATGTTCGAAGGCCGGAGATCGGAGGAGGAGACTCCAACGAGCTTCCCAGAAGACTTCCCCAAGTCTTCCTCCTCTTTTCCCCGTCGGATTCGCCTCCCATGACGTTTTCTCCCATTGTGAGCTCTCTCACCCCCCGAAAGCCAAATCCCGGTGGATCGAAGCGTCCCCGAGGCAAGCCGATCCAATACAAAGTTCACACATGCCAAGGTGAACCTCCCTATAACCTTCTCCTATCATTTCCTAGCTCGTGGCAGCCACCGTTTTGATTTTCGCCGTTAAAACCTTAGCTTCACCTAGATCCAATCCATGTGGTATTTTGAGTTTATCTCGATTAATGTTGTCCAAATCACTTTAGAAGCACTCCACTAGCCTTATGGAGCTCTTTGGTACCCTTTGTCGTTGAAGGTTTCACAGGAGTCCTCACTGGTGACCCCGCAAGGGCACTGCCGGTAAGGTCTGGCGGTCTGACTACCGATAAGTCCAGCCTGATCACCAGTTAGGGTCGGAGGATCCGAGTTGAAAACCCTGTGGTATGGCCACCAGCATGCCTATGATATGGCCACCATCATGCCTGCGGTCTGGCCACTGGAGGCCGAAACTCTCTACAAGACGATGGTTTGACCGCCACCTCTATGTCGGTCTGATCGCCAGCCATGCAAGGCTATGTGCACTTAGGTTAGCTTATCTAGGGTTTCAAACTTTGAAACCCTAATCACTTAGCGATCTTTTGCAAATATTTTCCAAGCACGATGCTCTAATATTATTCAAGCACGCATCATGTGCAAACTTTTCCATTGTTTATTATTTATGCAATGCATTCTTATTCCGTTTAGAGAGCATTGTGCCAATAATCCAAGCGAGTGAAGGCGACACCAACCTTCCAAAGTTTTGCGAGTGTTGTGCGGGAAGTATCAGGCAAACTCTAGAGTAGCAATGCAAGTATCTAAGCATATTACACCCTTTGGTTGAATTGTGGAGTCTAAATTGATAAGTTATACTTTATGTAAGTTTGCATGTTCAGTGAGTCAATGTCGGATGTCTATGGGTAGAACCTATGTTGATGCATTACCTCTACCTTGAGTTGTTGATTATCCATATCCGTGTAGCCTTGATAACATTTTCGATGTCTAATTTAAGAGTCGTTCGAAATGCTTAGCGATGCATAGGTCCTCGTTAGAAGTCAAGCGATGGTTCATCCGTTGTTTGTGAGATTAAGGCTTACTTATTGTTCACAAACATTGAGTATGATGTTGATGGTTGGATGATTGCTGAGGTTGAGGCAAGATGCGAGCAGTGCTAGGGGTGTCTTCTACCCTGGAGAAGTTCCTCGGGGTAGTTCGGGAGAGGAGCCCGGGCACCATAGACCGCTTGCATCGTTTAAGCATTGTCCATCGGTGCAGTTGGCTCTAGCACTTTTTGTACTAACCACATGCTAATCTAATTGTAAGGTAAGCCAAATATCATACACCGTGCCGACACTTGCCTTGCGGCCCTATGAGGTGTAAGAGAAAAAAAAAAGAAAATGAGAAGCACGGTGGTGGGGACCTGGAGGTGTCCGGGATACGCTCGTGGTAACCCTGGTGCCATAGGAGCATTGCAAGTGGGTGGTTCCGGGTATGAGAAAGGTTATCATGGGTACCCCCTTGGGTGGACCTGTGTGGTCACTTAAGCCGTATGGTCCTCTTGTTGTGTGGGTAAAATTGTACCCCTTGCAGGTGTAGAAATAATTTAAATTACCGCGCTCTCGATCATGAGCATGCTCCTGTCCATTTGCATTGGCCGTAGAGTCACGAATGTGGGATGGTTGGTATGGTTTTCTTGGACATGGTTGTCGATGGTCGTTGATTACATGAGATGGTTCTATTTACATTTACGTTCATGTTATTTACAGGTTTGGAAATGTTTGTTTGGTTAAGTATATGTGCTCACACAATACTCTAGGTTTCCTATGCATATGAATTTACATTACCTTGTGGCCTTCTCCTTCCTAATGGTGCAGTGCATAATCTTTGGAGTTGGGTTATCTATATGTACCCTATATGTATTAAGTCTTGCGAGTACTTTCATACTCATGCTGCTCTTTTAGGTACTTCTGGTAAGGAGGAGCTTATTTTTTGCTACTTCACGCCCACCGATGTTGGTGGCGGGCTTGAGTAGGCAACTACTCTCGAGTGGCAAAGCTTTTGGGGTAGAGCGTAAGGGCATGTAGCTCCACTATTTTTTTGTTGTCTATAGTTTTGTTTCTGCTGTGTAGTTGATCTAACCTTTTGTGTAAATTATTGTAAATAGTTGAATACTTAAGAACTTATAATCTAATGTTAATTACTCTCTCTTTCTTCAGTTTTGTTGTGATGTTATATGTTGGAAAGGCATGTGTTTTGATCTTGGGTACAAAACACGTGCCAAGATTATCGGGATGATATTCGGATTAATCATTGAGGTTATGATTATTGATAATGATCCTCCTGATAATTAATTAGTATACTATTTGGATGGTTCCTTATAGCGTGGCTTGAGAGCTTGGTTTAATGTAGGAGCCTAAATATTCTTAGGACGTGGGTTAGTAAATGTGTCAATATCACTAAGCAACCCACTAAAGTTTTTTTTGCCCCTCTTGCTAATATGTATGAACTTCCTATATTATGCCCCTAAGTGTAATTCATTGTTGTGTGCGACACTTATGTCGTTTAGTTTCGCATTGTGATGTTACTTTTCATGAATCATGTTCCATCGTCAAAAAAGGTAAGGAACACATCTCGATGGCGGTACATCTCGGGGGCTCACCAGTGCGAGGCAGGGGCCTGGTGTGTCCCGTATGACGATGGTATGGGAAGTTAATACGTTAGCAATAACGTATGAACATCTGCTATACGATGGTAGATATGGTCGTCTACCCATGTGGTGATTACATGGGGTATCCCGTAAGGCAATGGTACGAGAAGTGAATACGTTGGCAACAACGTATGAAATTTTGCTTGTGCAGTGAGATACACAAGCACCGTTCGTGCAATAAATAATAGGTAGCACAAAGGGTGATGATTGGTAATTATTGTATATGTGAATGCCTGTGATAATTGATTTTGTTGAGGAGAGACGCATTCGAGAAAGAAACATGTAGATAGGAATCGAGCATTCCTTCATTTTTCTATCGCCCATATGCATGCGTTTTTCCAAATATATGATATTATGGGATCCAATCAAATGATATCCGGCTAATGCTACTATGCTATGTCGTAGTTTGACCTTTTTCTCTTTCATCTTATCATCACAACAGGATAAGGACCTGTCTCGGGACTGATCTTCCTGAGGGATCCAGTGAGAACAACCCTCCACCGCCTCCACCGCTGAGTATGGCAGATGTACTTATGCAAATTGAACAAAACCGTCAAGCTCAGATGGCGCTCCTCGAAACTCTCTTACGTAACACGACACCTCATAGAGGAGGTGGGGCCGGACACCATGATGACTTCTAGGATTTCTCTGGAATGAGCCGCCCACCTTCACGTGTGTTGAGGATCCTCTTCACACTGATCATTAGCTGTGGACTATCGAGAAAAAGCTCGCTCTCCTTATATGCAAGGACCACGAGAAGGCGCTCTTCACTGCCCATCAGCTCCAAGGCGTGGTCGGTGCATGGTGGACCAAGTATTTGGCCATGCACGCCGCCAATCACCGCGCCTCTTGGGCGGAGTTCCGCCAAGCTGTATGTGATTTTCACATCCCTAAGGGGATCATGGAGATCAAGATGTGGGAGTTCCTAGACCTCAAGCAATGAGGTAGATCGGTGAGGGAGTATGTGTAGATGTTCAACCACCTTGCACAGTATGCTTAGGATGAGTTCAACACCGACGAGCGGAAGTAATACCGCTTTGTGAACGACCTCAATTGCAAGATGCAAAACCGGCTATCAGCACATGAGTTCGTCAACTTCAACAAGCTAGTGAGCACCTCTCTCACAGTGGAGTTCAAGTTAAAGAACCATTAGGAGGAGAAGAATTACAAGAGGGTTCTGTCACCTTTCATGGGTAGGAGCTCTCAACGTGCATGGACGGAGAGTCAGCCTCCTCCATCTCACATGTTGGCCTCGACTGCTCCACGACCAATGTGGATGGTGCAACTCCCAACTTTCTTCGCTCCGTAAGGACAGACTCCAAGACCTATCAATTGTCAAGGAAGTGTGACAGATGGCCCTGGCAACCCGTATTACAATTGTGGGCACGTTGGCCACTTTGCACGGGATTGCTCTTATCTGAAGCCGGGAGTCATGGTGACTGCTCCAAGGCCACCACCCGCTCAACCCACTCCTCAAGCTTCCCAGGGTAAGCACATCCCCAAATGTGGTCGTGTGCATCACATCACCAACGAAGAGGTTCGAGAGGCCGATAGCGTGTTCGTTGGTACACTACTTGTCAACTCTCATCCCACAGTTGTTCTTTTTGGTTCGGGAGCATCTCATTATTTTTTCAAGGATAGTTATTTTTTTGAGTAACAATTTGGTCACCAAGACCCTACCCTATGTCTATCACATCGATGCACCTGGTACTAAGTTGACAACCAATCGAGTTGTCTCTATGTCTAAGATCCTAATTGAGGGAGTTTAGTTTCTACAAATTTGATCCTGTTGGAGACTAGAGGAATGGAATCATATTAGAAATGAATTGGTTGGCCAAGTATGAGGCTCGGCTTGATTGTGCCAGGAGAGTCGTTTCTCTCAAGAATCCTAAGGGTGATCAGGTTTCTCTTCATCTTAGGGAGAGTGGTCTCCACTTGTACACTCTGAAGGTTGTCACAGCCACTGATATCTTGGATATTCCTATGGTTTGTGAATTTTTTGGTGTCTTCCCAGAAGAATTGCCAGGAATACCACCTAACTGAGTAGTAGAATTCTCTATTAATCTCTTACTTGGTACAGCCCCAATTTTGAAGAAGTCTTATAAGATGTCACCAAATGAGTTGGTAGAGTTGATGAAGCAGATTTAGGAGTTGCTATCGAAAGATTTCATTCATTTGAGCACCTCACCCTTGGGATGCCCAGTGCTCTTTGTGAAGAAGAAGGACGGCACTCTGCGGATGTGTGTTGATTACTGTCCGCTGAATGAGGTCACAATCAAGAATAAGTATCTGCTTCCTAGTGTCGATATTCTGTCTGATCAACTGACCGGTGCCCGTGTTTTCTCAAAGATTGACTTAAGATTGGGCTACCACCAAATAAAAGTCCGACCAGAGGATATTCTAAAGACAGCTTTCCCCACTCACTATGGGCTTTATGAGTTCACTGTCATGTCCTTCGGTTTGATGAATGCTCTGGCATTCTTCATGTATTTGATGAACACGGTATTCATGGAGGAACTTGACAAGTCTATCATGGTTTTCATCGATGACATTCTTATATACTCCAAGACTGAAGAAGAACATTATGAGCATCTCTGAGTTGTTCTTGGCTGACTTCAAGATCACCAACTCTATGTCAAGTTCAACAAGTGTGAGTTCTGGTTCAAGAAAGTCATTTTTCTAGGTCACGTGTTGTCTGAGAACGCAGTTGCCGTTGACGCGAGCAAAGTGCAAGAGGTTCTCAATTGGGTTCGACCCAGAATATCACTGACATTCAGAGTTTTCTCAGACTTGTGAGTTATTACCATTGGTTCATCGAGAACTTCTTCAAGATTGCTAAGCCCATGACTGAGCTATTGAAGAAAGGAAACGTGTTCGAGTGGTCGAGTAAATGTGAGTCAGCTTTCCAGATTTTGAAGAAACTGCTCACAACCGCTCGAACCCAATTTTCTCGCTCAACCTGAGGTGGACAAGGGTTTCGACGTCTATTCCGATCCTTCCCGCATAGGCCTTGGATGTATCCTTATGCAAGAGAGCAGAGTTGTGGCTTATGCCTCACGCCAATTGAAGCACCATGAAGAGAACTACCCAACGCACGATTTAGAGCTTACGACAGTTGTGCATGCCTTGAAGATTTGGCGCCATTATCTGCTAGGAAATCTGTGCTATATCTATATGGACCACAAAAGTCTCAAATATGTTTTCACTCAAGCTGATCTGAACATGAGACAGAGAAGGTGGCTCGAGTTGATCAAAGATTATGAACTGAAAGTTCATTATCATCCCGGCAAGGCAAATGTTGTTACCGATGCACTGAGTAGGAAGGCTTGATGCAATTGTCTTATGGCCGAGCCCGAAATACCACACTTTGTGATGAATTTCGGAGACTTGGGCTCAAAATGGTCCTGGAGGGATTTCTGGTAAATTTGGAGATCAAATCCACCCTCCTGGATGAAATCAAGGCAGCTTAGAACGATGATAAGGGCATGGCCTGAATCCAGGATAAAATGAAGGAAGGCAAGGCTATTTTTTTTCTGAGGATGACCAAGGTGTCTTGTGGTTTGGGAACCGGCTAGTGGTTCCGAAAGTCGAGGCATTGAGGATGAAAATTCTAGATAAAGCTCATTATTCTTTGCTATCCATCCATCCGAGGAGCACAAAGATGTATCAAGACCTCAAGCCCAGATTTTGGTGGACTCGCATCAAGTGAGAAATAGCTCGATATGTTACTGAGTGTGATTTCTGTCGAAGAGTGAAGGCCGAACACCTCAAACCGACTAGTACGCTCCAACCTTTACCCATTCCCTCCTGAAAGTGGGAGGAGATCGGTATGGATTTCATTACCGGGTTGCTAAAGACCTCACATGGATATGGCTCGAGTTCAGTCCTTGTGGACCAAGTGACAAAGTCCGCTCATTTCCTTCCTGTCATGACTACGTATTCGGTCAAGCAATAGGCAGAGTTGTACCTCACTCAAATTGTTTGCCTTTATAGGATTCCAAGGAAGATCATTTTTGATCGAGGCACTCAGTTCACTTCTCATTTCTGCAAAAGCCTCCATGAGGCCATGGGAACTGAGCTCTTTTACAGCACCATATACCACCCCCAGACTGATGGTCAAACCGAGAGGGTGAATTAGATTTTGGAGGACATGCTTTGAGCTTGTGCTCTCACATATAGGAAGAAGTGGGAGATATCCTTTCCATTCCCCGATTTCTCTTATAACAACAACTACCAAGCGAGTATTGAAATGCCAACATTTGAAGCTCTCTATGACCGTAGATACTGAATGCCGTTGAATTGGCCTGAATCTGGCGAAAGAGCTTTTCTAAGTCCAGATTTGGTCAAAGAGGAAGAAGGGCATGTTCTAACTATTCGGAAGTGTCTTCTTATGGCTCAATCACGACAGAAGAGCTATGTGGATCGCCGCCGGAGAGAACTTATGTTCGAGACTGGAGACTTTGTGTATCTCAAGGTTTCTCCACTCAAAGGAGTTTGACGCATTCAAGTAAGAGGAAAGCTAGCACCCCAATACATGCGACCATTCCAAATTTTTGCTCGGTGTGGAGGTGGCCTATCAATTAGACTTGCCTCCGTCCCTCTCCACTATCCACAACGTGTTCAATGTGTCACAACTAAAGAAATGCCTTCGAGTTCCAATCAAAGTGATCGAAGTTGCAAACCAAGAGTTGCAGTCAGATCTTTCATATTGTGAGCGACCAATCTGAATCTTGGACGAAGCAGAACGCAAGACTCAATGACATTCCATAAAGTTCATCAAAGTACAATGGAGCAACTACACCAAAGGCAAGGCGATATGGGAGTGTGAGGATAAAATCCGCTCCAAGTATCCTGAGCTTTTTGAGAACATGTAAATGTCGTTGTAATTTTGCACAGTTAGGACAACTCCCATGTCTATATTCATCACCGTGTTGAATGGAAATTTTGTTACAAAGGGTGCACTCAGAAACCTTTCAACCGAGAGAAACCTGCTCCTGGTGGTCTTACCGCTATTGATCTACCGGTCTGACTGCCAGAGGCGTTAAGACTTCCAAAACCCTATGTTGGATCGCGGTCTGACTAGTGCCTCTGCTGGTCTGACCGTTGGTAGGCGGTCTAACCATTACAAGACTTGCGGTCTAACCGTTAGAGCCCAAAACTCTCTGTATAGATTTCGGTCCAACCACCATTTTTGCAGTCCAACTGAGTCGTGGTCTGATCGAGCCTAGTTGCAGTTTGACCGCTAGTTCACAGGGAGGCCCAATGATTATCTTTTTTTTTTTCATCGATGACAGTCAATGTGATTCTTTCCAATTGAGGAGAAATCTGTCCCATTCCACCACCATCACCTTCTCCCTAAGTCTACCGAATCTCGAGACGAGATTCTTCTTAACGGGGGAGGTTTGTTAGATCCCAAAATATTAATTACATAATTAAACATGCATGACCTTCATCGCATGTAATTATACATATTTATTTATTGAGTTGAGTCGAAATGTGTTTCAAGTACTTTAGACATGGTTTAGAGCACTTTGGAGAAGCCCCGAATAATTTGAAAAAGGTGGAGAGTGAAGATAAGGGGACACTTAGGAAAATATAGCAGAAACCGCCCTCGATGTCTGATCGTGCATACCCACGGTCTGACCGCTAGGTGCACAGCCATGTGGGCTTGCCGCATGGACTTACCGCGATCTAACTGGGAGAATTGGCGGTCTGACCGCCAGAACTCAGTAGAGGCGCCACTTAAGGCAATCGGTCTCTCTCACTCTCATTCTCTCATTTGCTCTCACTCCCTCTCTCTCTCTCCACCAAACCTTAGAAAGAGTGGAGTAATTTTTCCATCGCGTTTGAAGGCGGGAGATCGGAGGAGGGGACTCCCACGAGCTTCCCAGAGGACTTCCCCAACTCTTCCCCCTCTTTTTCCCGCCGAATTCGCCTCCCATGCCATTTTCTCCCACCGCGATCTCCATCACCCTTTGAAAGCCAAATCAGTGGATTGAAGCATCCCCGAGGCAAACCGATCCAATACAAAGTTAAACCATGCCAAGGTGAACCTCCCTATACCCTTCTTCCGTCATTTCCTAGATCGTGGCGGTTGCCATTTCGATTTTTGCCACGAAAACCTTAGCTACACAAAAATCCAATCCATGAGGTATTTTGAGTTTAGCTCGATGAATAGTGTCCAAATCACTTTAGAAGCACTACACTAGCCATATGGAGCAATTTGGTGCCCTTCGTCATTAAAGGTTTTGCCGGAGTCCTAGCCGCGACCCCGCAAGGGCATTGCCGGAAAGGTCTAGTGGTTTGACCACCAATAGGTCCGGTCTGACCGCGGATAGGTCTGGTCTAACCACTAGTTAGGGCTAACGAATCTGAGTTGAAAACCCTATACAAGGGTCAGACCGTCACTAGGGCATGTCTGACCACCATACATCGGTCTGACCACCCGCATGCCTACGGTCTGGCCGCCAGAGGTTGAAACTTTCTGCAAACTGGTGGTCTGACCACCACCTCTACGTCGGTCTGACCGCCAGCCATGCAAGGCTGTGTGCACTTTGGTTAGTTTGTCCGAGGTTTCAAACTTTGAAACCCTAATCATTTAGCGATCTTTTGCAAACGTTTTAAAGCATGATGCTCTAGTATTATTCAAGCATGCATCATGTGAACACTTTTCCATCATTTATTATTTATGGAATGCATTCTTATTCCTTTTAGAGAGCGTTGTACCGACAATCCAAGCGAGTGAAGGCAACTCCAACCTCCTAGAGTTTTGCGAGTATTGTGCGGAAAGTATCAGACAAACCCCAGAGTAGCAAGACAAGCATCTAAGTATATTACACCCTTTCATTGAATTGTAGAGTCCAAATTGATAAGTTATACTTTATGTAAGTTTGCATGTTCAGTGAGTCGATGTCAGGCATCTATGGGTAGAACCTATGTTGATGCATTACCTCTACCTTCATCCTTGTAGCCTTGATAACATTGTCGATGTCTAACATAAGAGTCATTCGAAATGCTTAGCGATGCGTAGGTCCTCGTTAGAAGTCGAGCAACAGTTCATCCATTGTTCGTGAGCTTAGGGTTTACTTATTGTTCACAAACATTGAGTATGATATTGATGGTTGGATGAGTGGTGAGGTTGATGCAAGATGTGAGCAATGCTAAGGGGGTCTTCTGCTCTCGAGGAGTTTCTCGGGGTAGTTCGGGAGAGGAGCCTGGGCACCATAGACCATTTACATCATTTAAGCACCGTTCGTCAGTGCAGTTGGCTCTAGCACTTTCCGTACTAACCATATGCTGATTTAATGGTAAGGTAAGCCGAATATCATACGCCATGCCGACACTTTCCTTGTAGCCCTATGATGCGTAAAAGAAAAAGAAAAGAAAAGGAGAAGCAAGGTGGCAGGGGGCCGGAGGTGTCCGGGACACACTCGCGGTAACCCCGATGCCATAGGGGTATTGCAAGTGGGTGGTTCCGGGTATGAGAAAGGTTGACAGTGTACCTCCTTGGGTGGGCCTATGTGGTCACTCAAGCCGTATGGTCATCGTGTCGTGTAGGTAAAGTTATACCCTCTGCAGGGTGTAAAAACAATTTGAATTGCCGTGCTCTCGGTTATGAGCATGCTCCTGTCCATTTGTATTGATCATAGTCACAAATGTAGGATGGTTGATATGGTTTTGTTAGGCATGATTGTCGATGGTTGTTGATTACATGAGATGGTTCCATTTATATTTACATTCATGTTGTTTATAGGTTCGGAAAAATTTGTTTGGTTAAGTATATATCCTCACACATGTCTCTAGGTTGCTTACGTATATGAATTTACATAACCTTGTGGCCTTCTCCTTGCTAATGGTTCAATGCATAATCCTTGGAGCTGGGTTATCTATATGTACCCTATATGGATTAAGTGTAGTGAGTATCTTCGTACTCATGCTACTTTTTTAGGTACTTCTGGTGAGGAGGAGCTCATTTTTGGCTACTTCACACCCACCAATGTTGGTGGTGGGCCTGAGTAGGCAACTACTCTCGAGTAGCGAAGCTTTTGGGATGGAACCTAAGGGCATGTGGCTCCACTCTTCTTTTATTGTCTATAGTTTTGTTTCTACTGCGTAGTGGATCTAATCTTTTGTGTAAATTATTGTAAATGATTGAATGCTTAAGAACTTGTAATCTTATGTTAATTACTCACTCTTTATTAAGTTTTATTGTGATGTTATATGTTGGAAAGGCATGTGTTCTGATCTTGGGCACAAAACAGCTGAGACTATCGGGATGGTATTATGATTAATCATTGAGGTTGTGATTACTGATAATGATCCTCCTAATGATTAATTAGAATACTATTTGGACAATTTCTCACAAGGTCTCCGAAGGACTAAAAATTCTGAATCCTAACACAAACTGCAACATGTATTGCATTAAACTAAATAAGTCATTATATGGCTTAAAGCAATCGTGTCAGATGTGGTACAACTAACTAAGTTAGTTCATTCAGCAGAAGGGTTACTCCAACAATGATGATTGCCCAATGTATGTTTACAACAAAATCCTTAACATGATTATGTATCATCTCAATGTATGTCAATGATCTCAATATCATTCGAGATATAAATGAAGCACACAATCATCTAAAGATAGAGTTTGAGACAAAGGATTTGGGTAAAAATAAAATTCTTCTTGGGTCTTCAACTCTAGCATCTTCCCTTGGGAATAATTGTTCGCTAGTTTGCTTATATTCAGAAGATATTGGAGAAATTCAATATGGATAAAGCATATCCAACAAAAACCCCTATGGTCGTGAGATCTCTTAATATGAACAAAGATCCATTCAGACCTAGGGAGGATGATGAAGAGATATTGGGACATGCAGTTCCATATCTCAGTGTCATTGGAGCGCTTATGTATCTTATAAATTGCCCAAGGCCTAATATTATATTTACAGTTAATTTACTAGCTAGACATACCACAGTTCCTACTAAATGTCATTTGGTAGAAGTAAAAAATATCCTCAAATCTCAATGGCGCTAAAGATCTTGCTTCATTCTATAAGAAAAATCAAGATATGTCTTTGATTGGATACACATATGCTGGCTACTTAACAGATTCCCATAATACGAGATCTTAGATAGGATTTTTATTCCTATTTGGTGGGACAACATTTTCATGGAAGTCATCTAAGTAGACCCTTATCACAACTTTCACTAATCATTCTGAAATAATTGCATTATATAAAGCATCACATGAATGTGTATAGCTTCGCAGAATGATTAACCACATACAATAGTCATGTAGTATTATTGCATTAGAATCACCAACAATTATCTATGAAGATAATTAAGCTTGTATTGCACAAATGCAAACAGGTTATATAAAGATCAACATTACAAAACATATTGCTCTAATATTATTCTATCCTCACGAATTATAGAAAAATGGAGAGATAGAATTTTGCAAACAAAATCTTGTGATAATTTCATAGATTTATTTACGAAGTCTTTACCAAAGTCCACATTCCAAAGATATGTACATAAAATTGGTATGAGAAGGCTTCAAGATTTGCAAAGTTTAGGTGGAGTAAATCCCTAATATATATAACCTGCTATGATCCTCATATCATAAATATTGCACTCTTTTTATTTATGAGTTTTTCTTATATGGTTTTTCATATAAGGTTTTTAATGAGGTAATATTAATACAAGCATATATATGTCATATCATTTTTCTCATATTTTTCTCATTGGGTTTTAAAGGAGTTTTTATGAATATTACACATATATATATCTCATATTTGTTCCACATAGTTTTTGAAGGAGTATTCAACTTATCTTATACAGATGATGATCTTTTGATCAACGGGGAGTGTTACAAATATGTGATTAAAGATTAACTACATGTGGAAGTTGTGAATGTAAATGGATGCCTCTTCACTAGGAGACACCCTTTCCCTTTGTACAAATATGTGAGAAGTGCAATGAAATAAAACAATGATAAATTCGATTCATTCTCAACTTCTCTACTGTTCACTGAGTTCAACAGGCCTTTCGTCCGCAGCCGATGGTGGTGGACATCAAAAGGAAATTGCCGATGATGTTTAAACCACTAATCTAACGAACTTGTTGAAGATTATGGGATGCTTTGAGTAGACAAATCACAAGAGAAACATATAGGTATTTTTAGACTGGTTCGGGCCTCCTTGATGATAATAACTCTATGTCCTGGGTGTAGCTAGCCTAGATGGATCTAAACTTAGTAGGTGACTTCCTCCTTGGCTTCTGTTGGCATCTAATGACTTGTTTGAACTTATATCACTTGTTGTCCTCTCTTGGCTTCTGTAGGGCCCATTGGCTCCGTATATATATGGGAGTGTCATACGCCCTCTGGACTCCTTATTCCTATTCTTGGAGATAGATCTTCCTGATTACGGGACACCTTAGGTACATGCGGGTAGTTTCCTTTCTTCTAGTGATCTCCTTCCCATATATATATATATATACATATATATATATATACATATATACATATATATACATATATATACATATATATATACATATATACATATATATACATATATACATATATATACATATATATATATATATATGTGTGTGTGTGTGTGTGTGTGTGTGTGTGTGTGTGTATGCCCTGAAAATTATAGAAAACCTTGGGGGTACCCGGATACAATAACTATTTATTATTCATCATTAAGCCCCACGTCAGTACGCGAAACGAGGCTTCAACGATTTAAGTACATGGCCAGCAAAGATAAGCTTTTTGTTCGACCATGTCATCGAGTAATACTCAGGTTCTCGATTAGAATGGAGCATCTAATTGGGTTCTCTAGGTTCTCAAATCGCCTACTCGGGATTCTGAACACTCTGAATTCTCAAGTAAGTCCTCGGGAAGGTGTTCCATCTGGGTAAGTTTTCTAATCAGCCCATAAATTTAATCCCGTCCTTACAAAGGTACGAGGGAGATAAGACCCATCGCTGGCCAGGCTCAAAAGTTGAACTGTTGCAATAGAAATTTTGCGTAGTGGTGAAGAGATTCTTTCCTCCTTTTCTAGCAAAAGATCGTGATGACATTTGCAAACGTGTGTCAGAAGGGATCCCGAACAGAAAATATGATGGGACCCCAACACAGAAGATCATAGCTCTGAGTAGTACTCCAAACCGTCGTGATGGTTAGTCGGAGAATCGTTGAGTCCGCTTAGGCTTTCTTATGTAACATGTGCTTAGGAATAGAAACTTATTCTTTTATTAGTAAAAACAAAAAAGAATATAAATGAAAATGGTTGGAGTTCTTGGGAACTCGATACCGAGGAGATACCAACAACCTTACATGCTTATTGCTACTTGTTTCCCCCTCTGGCTAGGGTGGGATGACTTCGTCACTAATCAGGGTGTTTTTTTGGGTCAGCCCTAGATCCAGCGTGAGTTGGAGGTGTCATCGCCCCCGGGCACTCAAGAACGTGATAAGGAACCTTTCTCACATTGTCCCCATGCAAAGAAAGTCGCTTTGGCACACACACAATATGTTGTCGTTAGCTCTTGGTATATTATATTCATCTAGCCCCAAGTGGTTATCTTGAAAAAAAATATAGATAGATAGTCAAAGATAATAAGATAAAAACTACCTACCGACTATTTGAATCAATCGACCGGGGTAAGAGAAAAGAATTGAACGCTCATACTTTCCCTCTGGTCATAGATACTATTGTTTCATGAAGTCAGTTCCTGTGTGACCTTGTCCGAGCTTATGCAGGTGCACACGATAGGTACAGGTAACAGATTGCGGCTTATCACCGGTGTACCCGTTTTATGAGTGCCAGACATTTAGTTTAGGGAAAACAAAAAAGAACACAAAGAGATTCAAACAACCTTACGTGAAATATGAATCTTTACTATTATAAACTTACTCTTAGTACTTACACATAAAACTTTTAGAGTTTGTCGATGTTATAAGAATTATTGAAGACTCATACATCCTCCATTGCTAAGAGACCCAGGGTGAGTAGACTCCACCACCGTGTAGAGACCCTCCTACTTTGGGGACAGCTTGTTACCATTACGTTGGCTCTGAACAAGCAGTAGAACTAGGTTTTTGGTTTGGAGGATTCATTGTCAGACGTCTTAGTCATAGTAGCTCTAGAGGGATTTGAGATTCGACTGATCATATCAGCACTTGAATCCTTTCTTAGTAAAGGTACCGATTGAGATGAAAAGGAACTAGAAGCCCTCGGGCACTACTGGGAAGGGTCTCAGAATATCCAGCCACCAAGTCGCGAAAGACTATGACAAGGGGATCATCATCATGATTGCCTAGATCGTCATCCCTGTCTCCAATGGTGAAGATTTCTTGGGGGTAATCTCCACTAGAGGAGTCCAGATCCATTAGGATTGCTCAGTGTAGGTATCTCGACGATTCATGTTGTCGGAAACTCATCGCTAGAATCATTACCAAAAAGTTCTTCGTCGAAGTTTACTTGATCGATTACCGGTTCATCGGTGTGAGGGGTGAAGTAGTATAACCCCTTATCCGATAAACCGGTTCTCTTGGGCGAAGTTGATGGCCTGTTATGTGTAGTTTCTTAAACGCCTATTGTCATGATCCCTATAGATGGTACCAACTATCTAAGATTTGTGAACCACTGCTCTAATGAATTTGTTGAAGAATTAGGGGATGCTTTGAGTAGACAAATCATAAGGCGAATACACAGGAGTTTTTAGACAAGTTCGAACATCCTTTAGGATAATAACCATATGTTATGTTTGTCTTGTATTGATCTAAACCTATTACAAGAGGATGTAACTAGCCTAGATGAATATAAACCTAGTTGATGACTTTCTCCTTGGCTTCTGTTGGCTTCTAATGATTTTTTTCGACTTGTATCTGTGAGATCATGTGATGAAAAATTAGTTTGATTGATGAAATTGGCAGAGCAAAGTGATTTAGCATAATGACATTTGGTTGATGTTCATAAGTTGCTAAGATATGGTTGGATAGCATAGTTGGTTTGATGCATTATCATTAGTTGGGTAAGCTTATGTTAGCGTGTTGGTTTTACTTGGAGTTTGAGTGGTGTTGCGTGAACTGATCATGAGTCAAGTCGGAAAGGACTTGTGCTCGTACTCGATTGTTGTTTGATTCATATGCAGGTGTTGCTCGAAGGCGAACGTGGTTGATGACGGATCGATGAACTAAGTTCAGGGAGGAACTGAGGTTCGACGACTAGGTTCAAGAGGAACTGAGGTCATGGTGATCGAGGATGTCATGTGGGACGTTCAAGCTGAGAAAACAATGCATATGGAGACAAGGCTTCGCGATGGATGCAGAAGGCGATGATCATGAGAGGACGTGAAGACTAATTCATGTTCAAGTCGGAGTAGGCACGAGGGAGTCTTGTTGTGGCTAGACTTGAGACAAGAGTTAGTGTCGGAGATGGACTCTGAGTTGGTTACGTATATGCATGTGTGCATGGGAGATGTGCATGCATGATTACATAAGAGTTGTTGGCTAATTAGCTTAATTAGCGAAAGTTGTTTGTCCTGTTGTGATTAGAGGATGATAGAGACCAGATTGAATACGACAGTGAGTTGTAGTTCGATTCAGTCATGTTTGTGCATGTGACTACGGTCACGTTTGTGCGTGTGACTACCTATAAATAGAGAGGTCTGTTGTATTGGGGAGAGTACAACAGAGTACAGAACAGGGCAGCACAACGCAGCAGATAGATAGAGAAAGTCGAGAGAGAGTTGTTTTGGGATTTCGTGAAAATACTTGTTGGATGCTTTGGAGAGGCATCTGGTAAACTCATCTATGCAATAAAAATCAAGTTTTGTAAGTTGATGAGTTGCTGATTCAGAATTTTCTCTATGTTCTATATTCTGCATGTTTGGTTTTGGTTTTCTATTAATCTCGTGCTTTTAGCAAGTTTCATCTTAGTTTAATCCATCCAAAACCTTGCTAGAATATCTAGTGTTTGATATGAGAAAATTTTGAGTGGATTTGGTTTGTTCTTGAGTAGCTTTTTGTCAACTCAACTAAGTTTTGATCTACTCGATACTGGTTAATACTGTCTTCTTCGACTAAGAATAACTTTTGATCCATATATCCGATTTACTCGATACTTCTTAGGTTAGTTTTGTATTTAAATCTAGTTTCCGCTGACAAAATTTGAGAGTAATCCGACCAACAGATCTTTTTGTACATTGTTTTTAATAGAGTGTGTACATTCTGTTTCGAGTGGAATACCGAGTTTAAATCGAGTTTTGATTTGGATGAGTTAATCTTTGAATTTGGTTTCCGCAATCATTCACCCCCCTCTGATTGGGTATTTTGCGCATATTCGATCCTACAATTCAGAGTAAGGTTAATCCTTTCTAATTGATCTTAATCAGTAATTAGAAACATGGCTTCAGATAGGTATTCCACAAAACCTTGTGTTTTCGATATAGTTGATTTTCAGTTATGGATGGCAAAGATGGAGGCCTATATTCAAGCATAGGGCTTTGCAATCTAGAAAAAGGTCTACAAGCCATATGTGGTCCCTGAGAATAATGAAGTGATGGTACAGAACATATCTCATGTCGAGGCGAACAGCAAGGCAAGGAACCTGATTATTCAAGGCTTGGGAAGGAGCAACTTCGATCGAGTAATACATCTCAAATCGGCGTACGAGGTATGGAAAGCACTCTTTGATTATCATGAAGGTTCAAATACTATTAAAGAGGTACGTCAAGATTTATTTAAGAAAGATTACATGCGTTTTGAGATGAAGCCTGGTGAGTCACTAGATGATTTCTTTGCTCGGTTTAATAAAATTCTTAGTAATTTGTGTGCTGTTAATATTACATATACTGATGCTGAGAATGCACGTCAATTACTAGGAGCTTTAGATATGTCAGTGTGGAAGATGAAAGTTACATCTATTAGAGAATCTACTGTTATGAGTTCACTTACATTAGATGTACTTTATTCTAAATTGAAAACTCATGAGCTAGATGTTTTTGCTAGGAAGAACGTTGATAAATCAATTGCTTTGGTCTCTCAACCTAGCATGTCTCATATTGAATCTTCTTCTTCAAGTTTTTCATTATCTTCTATATCTTTACTAACTGATGATCAGCTTGAATTGATTCCTGAAGAAGATTTAGCACTACTTTCTACTCGGTTCTCTAAAGAATTACAGAATGTACGTATGAGGAAGAGAGGAAGTGGAGGACCTCAAAGATGCTATGAATGTGGTGATCTCAACCATATTCGTTCCAATTATCCTAAGCTTGCAGATAAAACATCAAAAAAGGAGAAGGAGAAAAAGAAGCAATTGTTCAACAACAAGAAGAAAAAGAGCTTTCTCAACTGCAAAGTTGTGCATTGAGTTCTTTTAGCGCTCGAACAAGTCAACTTGAGTGACGTTGATTCAGAGAGCAGCGAGGATGACACAACATCCAAGGGAAAGACGATACATGACTTGACTGGATTGTGTCTCATGGCAAGCAACAAAAAAAGCTCAATCAAGGATGAACTTGACAGCGACGGTAATGAGGTATTACTTACTTATGATGATTTATCTAATGCTGTTGTTCGTCTTGGTACACTCTTAGAGAAACGTAACAAGAAAATTAAGAAACATGATGTTTTAATTAAATTGCTTAATTCAGAAATTGCAAGACTTAAGACTTTAATTCCTGATGATGATGCTTGCAAGTCATGTAACTTAATTTATTCTGAGCTTACTTCTCTTAGAGATGTTCATTCTTATACTCTTGAGAAACTTAGAGAAGAAATTGAGAAGAATGAGAAACTTGTTGTGTTGAATTGCAAAGATGTTAAAAATGCAACTTGTTCAACGTCTTATTTGTATGATTCAATTTCCTGTTCTAATTGCTCAATTCTTGAATTGAAGTTGCATGATGCTAATACTAGAGTTTCTCAAATAGCTAATGACATGATTACCCATGAGGTTCTTTCATGCTCTAACTGTCATAAACAAAAAAAAGAAACCCATGAGTGTTGCTTGTGATAAGTGCCCAGCTCATTCTAAACAAGTTGATTGCTTGAAAGGAACTTTAGAACGTTTTTCTAAAGGAAAGAAAAATCTGAACCTAATTTTAGATTCATCTAAGTCAAGTACATGTAAACAAGGTTTAGGTTTTGATCCCTGTGCTCGTTCTAAGATAAATGTTCCAACTATTGTTAGAGCTCTTGGTTATGAAAAATTTGAAACTCTTGCTGAATCTAAACCTAAGAAGGTTGTTTTTAAGTCTGCTAGATTTTTATCCTCTACAATGAATACAAATGTTGCTTCTTCTTCAAAATCCATACATCAGGTTAAGTACACTTGCACTCATTGTGGTTGAGATGGATATTTAGTAGATTTTTACTTTAGACTAGCAAAATAGCAAAGGAAAGAAAAGTTTAAGGCTAGGTCTAATTTCTGAAAGGCATGTATTATCCCTCGTGAGGTTGTGGCACCTCATTTTGTGCCTCAGGTGAAACAGTCATCACCTTTTACTACTCATGTAACTCGAGTTGAACCTACTCGAGCTTCTCAAGTCAAGTCTACTCGGGCCACTCATGTTTTTCCTACACGTGTTGTTGGTCGAGTGACTCGGTACTGGATTCCTAAAAGCTTTATTACTTACCCCAGTAATGAGTCCTTGACATCTTCTGTTTACTTGTAGGCTTCTCGAGCGAGGAAGGAGAACATTTGGCTAGTCGATTCCGGATGTTCACGCCACATGTCTGGTGATAGAAATTGGTTCTCCTCCCTTGTACGTGCATCTCGTGCTGAAAGTGTTACTTTTGGAGATGCTTTTTCTACCTCAGTTGTTGCAAAAGGTACAGTGCAGGTAAATGACAAGTTTATGTTCAAGGATGTTGCTTTAGTCGAGAACTTGAAATTTAACTTGCTTTCTTTTTCACAAATGATTGATGAAGACCTTGAGGTGCACTTTAAGAAAAATGAATGTAAAGTATTTGATGCTTCAGGTGATCTGTTTTTTGAATCTCATGTTTTGGAAGAGTTTTTAAGGCTGATTTTGATGCATCACCTTTTTCTAAGCTTAGATGTCTTGTTGCTAATGTTTCTAAAGATTTATTCTTTTGGCATTATAGACTTGGTCATGTTGGTATAGATCATCTCACTCGAGTTAGTGGTTTAGATCTTATTCGTGGCTTACCTAAGCTTAAGAGTGATAGCGAGTTAGTTTGCTCTTCTTGTAGACATAGTAAAATGCATTCAGGTTCACATCCACCTATTACCATGGTTATGATAAATGCACCCGGACAACTTTTACACCTTGATAATGTTGGTCCTTCTAGAGTACAGTTTTTTGGAGGTAAATGGTATGTGCTTGTTATTGCTGATGACTACTCTAGATATTCTTGGGTTTACTTTATGGCATCTAAGGATGAAGCTTTTGGTTATTTTAGAAGTTTAGTTCTTAGATTGTCTGTTGATCTCCCAAGTTGTTTGAGAGCGATTAGAAGTGATAATTAAACAGAATTTAAGAATTCATCTTTTGATCACTTTTGTGCTGAGAAAGGTATTGAACATAAATTTTCATCACCTAGAGTTCCTCAACAAAATGGTGTAGTTGAAAGGAAGAATATGACTCTGGTCGAGATGGCTAGAACCATGTTAGATGAATTTTCTACTCCTAGAAAATTTTGGGCTGAAGCTATATCTACTACTTGTTATGTTTCAAACCGTATTTTCTTGAGATCTAAATTAGGTAAAACTTCATATGAGCTGCAGTTTGGACATAGGACTAGTGTATCTCACTTTCGAGTTTTTGGCTGCAAGTGCTTTGTGCTGAAATCTTGAAATTTGGATAAGTTTGAGTCCAGATCAACAGATGTTATTTTTCTTAGATATCCTGCTCATACTTGTGGCTATCGAGTGCTTGTTTTGGAGTCTAACAGAATTGTTGAAACTCGTGAGGTTACTTTTGATGAGACTAGTCCTGAAACTAGATCAAGTGATGTAGGTAGAGATACACATATTCGGGGGGAGTTCAAAAGCATTTTGGTGGATGATGATGAGGTGAATGAGGATGAAATTTTAATTCCGATAATACAGTTAGCTGTAGATCCATTGACACCTTCAATCACTTCAGCTACAGTTAGACATCCTCAAGCTACTACATCATCTGTACGTATTGAAGGAGAAGAAGACATTGCTTCTCGAGTGACAACTCATTTGCACATTCAGCGGAGTCAAACACCTGATAAGATGATTGGAGATTTGCATGAGCGAGTCACACGGTCCAGAGTTATTGATTCTAATTCTTATGCTCATTCAGTTTTTGTTGCTTCTTTTGAACCCAAAGATATTTCACATGCATTAACTGACAAATCTTGGGTCAATGCCATGCATGAGGAACTTGAAAATTTTGAATGCAACAAAGTATGGAAGCTTGTTGCACCTTCTCCGGGTCATACACTTATCGGTACTAAATAGGTTTTCAAAAATAAACAAAGTGAGGATGGTGTTGTTGTTAGAAACAAAGCTAGACTTGTAGCTCAAGGTTTTACACTTGTAGAAGGGCTAGATTTTGAGGAAACTTTTGCTCCAGTTGCTAGACTAGAAGCCATTAGAATTCTTTTAGCTTTTGATGCATCTAAATGCTTTAGATTATATTAAATGGATGTCAAAAGTGCTTTTCTGATTGGCTGCATAAATGAAGAGATTATGTTAAGCAACCACCTAGTTTTGAAAATCCTAAATATCCAGATTATGCATACAAGTTGTCGAAAGCTTTGTATGGTTTAAAACAAGCCCCTAGAGCATGGTATGATAGGCTTAAAAACTTCTTGCTTAAAAAGGGTTTTGAAATGGAAAAAGTGGACAAGACGTTGTTTGTGCTCAAGTATGGTAATGATCAATTATTTGTTCAGATTTATGTAGATGATATCATTTTTGGTTGTTCTTCTCATGCTTTGGTGTCCCAGTTTTCAGAAACGATGAGCAGGGAAATTGACATGAGTACGATAGGTGAACTAACCTAATTTTTGGGACTTCAAGTTAAACAAACCAAAGAAGATACTTTTGTTCATCAAAGTAAGTATACACGAGACCTGCTACGACGTTTTGAGATGGAAAACAGCAAGCCGATCATAACACCTATTGGAGCAACAACGACACTTGATCCTGATGAAGATAGTGAGCCAGTTGATCAAATAGAATATATAAGTATGATTGGATCACTTTTGTATCTCACCGCTTTAAGACCAGACATACAATTTGCTATATGCTTGTGTGCACGATTTCAAGCTTCACCACGTGCTTCACATCGACAAGCTATCAAACGGATTCTAAGGTATCTTCATGGAACTCAAGATTTTGGTATTTGTCTTTCTACTTCTTCATCTATTAGCTTAAGAGCTTTTTCTGATGCTGATTTTGGAGGTTGTAGAATTGATAGAAAAAACACATCTGGTATATGTAATTTCTTGGGTAATTCTCTTGTTGCATAGTCATCTAGGAAATAGTCATCTATTGCACAATCTACTGTTGAATCTGAATATGTAGCTGCTGCTAGATATTGTTCATAAACTCTTTGGATAGTTGCTACACTTAAAGATTATAGGGTTAAATTAGAGAGTTTTTCACTTTTCTGTGATAACACTAGTGCTATAAGTATTGCTAAAAATCCTGGGCAACATTCTCGGACTAAACACATTGACATAAGATTTCATTTTGTTAGAGACAATATTGAAAAAGGAAACATTGAACTTCAACGTGTGAATACTGAACACCAATGGGCATACATTTTCACAAAACCTTTGGATTCTTCTCGATTTATTTTTCTTCGGGGAGAACTTGGTGTTATTCATCCTACAGGTTGTTTTGAGGGGGAGTCCTTATAAACTTGTCGAAATTTTTAAAAATAAGAAAATAATGAAGTGCATCATATCTGATACATATATGACGTCTGAAACCAGTGCTTATGCTACATAGGAGTTTTTGTACTTTCATATCTATATGTGTAACTGTGTAGTTTTTATCATGACTTTTTAAATCGAATGACAACTTGAATTAAATCTTTTCATGGTTAAATTCTCTTGATTGATTTGATCTTTGATAAAAATGCTATATGTGAAAGAATCAAAGAAATGAAAAAGTGATGTAAATAGTTGATAGACAAAAGATCAAGGAAGTATGCACTGTCGCACTTTTTTTTCGAGACTTCTTATCATTGCACTTTGATATGAACTTGGAAGAAGTCGTGTATGACCAAAATCATTGTCTTAAGCTTCTGATTACCTTTTTGACATAGGCTTGGCATTGTTGGATAGAATAAGGCTGATGGTGCATATAATTCCTTGCAAAAGAATACGAGAAGTTCTTGATATCAAAATTGGCGTCCTGTTATATGTCTTTTTAAATCAAAACAATGACATACTTTTGATATTCATGTTTTTAATAGCTTATAAATTGAGGATTCGAGTCATTGAGATTGGGAGACCATGCCTTACAAATAAATCATTAATTATACTTGATAAGTTTTACTCACACTATATTTTTACATGTGTCGACTGGTTGGTGCAAGTATTTTTAATAGTGTGGCTTGATCGAGTATTTGTTATATATGTGAATGATTTCTGATGCTCATTGAAATAATTAAAATACTAAGATTTGATTTCACTTTGGGTGATCTATATGTGATTCTCTCTTTTGAATTTTCTGATGAAATCATTGCCAAAGGGGGAGAGAAAACTTGCTCATTTTCGCTTCAAAGTGGGAGAGAAAATTTTTTCGAAGGATTTTTTTATCTTTTGATTTCACTTTGTGTTTGATTTTAAAATCAAATCATTTCTATTAAAAGGTTGCCAATGTTCACATGTGAGTTGCCAATATTTTCATCAAGAGTGAGATTGTGAGATCATGCGATAAAAAATTGGTTTGATTGATGAAATTAGCAGAGCAAAGTGATTTAGCATAATGATATTTGGTTAATGTTCATAAGTTGCTAAGATATGCTTGGATAGTATAGTTGGTTTGATGCGTTATCATCAGTTGGGTATGCTTATGTTAGCATGTTGGTTTTACTTGAAGTTTGCGTGGTGTTGCGTGAACTGATCTTGAGTCAAGTTGGGAAGGACTTGTACTCGTAATCGATTGTTGTTTGATTCATATGCAGGTGTTGCTCGAAGGCGAACATGGTCGATGATGGATCGATAAACTAAGTTCAGGGAGGAACTGAGGTTCGGCGACTAGGTTCAAGAGAAACTGAGGTTGTGGTGATCGAGGATGTCATGCGAGACGTTCGAGTTGAGAAAACAGTGCATATGGAGACAAGGCATCGCGATGGACGTAGGAGGCGATAATTGTGAGAGGACGTGAAGACTAATTCGTGTTCAAGTCGGAGCAGGCACGAGGGAGTCGTGTGGTGGTTTGGACCTGAGACGAGAGTTAGTGTGGAAGATGGACTTTGAGTTGGTTACGTATATGCATGTGTGCATGGGAGATGTGGATGCATGATTACGTAAGAGCTATTGGCTAATTAGCTTAATTAGCAGAAATTGTTTGTCCTCTTGTGATTAGAGGAGGATAGAGACCATATTGAATACGATAGGGAGTTGTAGTTCAATTTGGTCACATTTGTGCGTGTGACTATCTATAAATAGAGAGGTTTGTTGTATTGGGGAGAGTACAAAACAGGGCAGCACAACGCAGCAGAGAGATAGAGAAACTCAAGAGAGAGTTGTTTTGGGATTTTGTGAAAATCCTTATTCGATGCTTTGGAGAGGCATCTTGTAAACTCATCTATGCAATGAAAATCAAGTTTCGTAAGTTGATGAGTTGCTGATTCGGAATTTTCTCTATGTTCTATATTTCGTATGTTTGGTTTTGGTTTTCAATTAATCTCGTGCTTTTATCAAGTTTCATCTTGGTTTAATCCACCAAAAAACTTGCTATAATATCTAGTATTTGATTTGAGAAAATTTCGATTGGATTTGGTTTGTTCTCGAGTAGCTTTTTATCAACTCGACTAAGTTTTGATCTACTCGATACTGGTTGACATAGTCTGCTTTGATCAGGAAAAAATTTTGATCCACATATCCGATTTACTCGATACTTGTTGGAAAGTTTGGTATTTGAATCTAATTTCTGCTAACAAAATTTAAGAGTAATCCGGCTAGCAGATCTTTTTGTATATCGTTTTTACTAGAGTGTGTACATTCTGTTTCGAGTGGAATATCGAGTTTAAATCGAGTTTCGATTTGGGTGAGTTAATATTTGAATTTGGTTTCCGCAATAATTCACCCCCCTCTGATTGGATATTTTGTGCATATTCAATCCTGCAGTATCGCTTGTGGTCCTCTCTTGGCTCCTGTAGGGCCGCTCCGTATATATATGGGGTATTGTATGTTTTTCTACTCTTCCTTTTTATTTTTCGAGATATGCTTTCTCGTTTACAGGATGTCATAGTTACCTGCGGTTAGTTTTTTCTCAGAAATTATCTTATTACAGATAAAGATATGCCAAAAATATTATGAAAGACCTTAAGATATCTGAATATAATATCTATATATTATTCATCATCAGAAAATAAACCGATTCCAACATGGAGCAGTCGATTGATTGAAATCTTTATGTTCCATTCCCACTTGCCGCACGCATGTTTTTTCTCCCGCATGTTTGTCCTATTGATCAATCGACTAAAAACGCACAAGATTATACCAGATGTTAGTGTTCGGGTCAAGGTTCCAAAGGCAGGATTCCATCGGTGCCGGCCTTAGTGTAAAAAAAAAAAAAATAGATTTTTAGTAATGGGCGGTGGCAGCGGTTGGGTAATGGGCTGGCGCCGGGAGTAGTGCATTATTATGGATTTCCATGTTTATGACTTCTCTTGGTCTACATGAAGCTTCGCCACTGATCGAAATTGAGCACTGGATAATTATAGGACTGAAAGAGACATAAGTGCTTGCTCTCGATAATTATAGAACGTACTTATATGCCAACTGTTATATCCATCAGATACTCGTATATATAATATTCGCCGTTCGGTCTAATGATCCAACTCAGCTGCAAAGTGGTGTCGATGTTTAAAGCATACGCTAACCTTATCTTGAAACAGGGTTATTAAGCACTAGTACATACTACTCAATTATTGAAACGATGACAGAAAATGGGGATTAGGGGTGATAGTTGGCGGCGGTTATGTTCGTGTAGCATGACATAGCTAACGAACAGCAGTGGTGCATGTGGTGTCTGCACTAGCAGGGGCGGATCTACGCTCCAGTTACCGGTTAGAACTTCACTGAAAATTAGAAGTGAACGAGAAGGAGAAAGGAAGAGAAAGAAAAAAAATTAGGAACAGGAGGTGGAAATGAAAGAAACGATAGCCCCTACCATCGAGTCTGCGTCCGCCGCTGTGCACTAGCATACATAGTCGGATGGAACACTCTTGTTCGGCGAGCGCGTCCTGGTGTCCAGTGGCCGGGCTGTACCGATCGGCGGCGTGTGGTTGTTGCGGCGGTTGCAACATGGCCCAGACGGGATCCTCGGCGCGAATCCCGGCCGATCGATCTCCTGTCACCCCTCTGGCCACAGGCACGCGCGGTGCTGGTTGGGCCAGCAGGACCGAGGAAAGGTAGCCCAGCGCCAAAGCTTTGTTAAAAAATTCCTGTCTATTCCGTAATTCAATAGATAGAAGAGAAGAGAGAAAAATTGACACGTATTATTTTATGAGAGAGAATTTTTTAAGATAGAATTCTATAAAATTTATTACTAAATACTAGAAGCAAATTTTGTAGGATCATAAGTAGAAAATCTTTCATAAAATTTCATCCATACCATCTATCCCATCATTCAATACTGAGTAAAAAAGAGAAAATAGACACATATTATTATTGCCCTACTCCTGGGACAACCGCTTAGAATATTTGTTTTATTCTACCAGCAAACTAAGCAAAAGTTTAAAAGGCATATGACACAACTTATCGAGTTTAAAATATTTATAATTAACTTACAAATTTAGAGACTCCATGTCAGTGGTAGGTTGGAATAGAGTACGCCGTTAAGCAATACGGCAAGCATAGTCGATAGGCAAAGCGTTCGTCTGAAAACGAAATGACCGACATGGTTCGATCGTTGGTGACTCTAAGCCGGGTAGGCCCGGCAGAAACTTGTGGTTCACGAGCTGCTTGGGATCGGCTCCCAAAATTACCATGTCGTACCGAGTTAGGTCCTTTTTCTCGATAGCTTAACGAGCTGAGGTGACCTGTATTTTCTCCTCGTAATTAGCTTCAAACAGAGCTGCAATCTGCAAATAACTTGTACGATCCGAGCCGAACTCGTCTCGTTACCAGCCACAATAGGTGTTTAGGGCAGGCAATAGATCGGATTGAGTCTGGATTAAGTTAAACCATATCCTATCTAAAAACTCATAAGTTTTAGTGTCTGTTTGGTAGAATTCTCTCTGAATTAAATTCTCTACGAAGAATGATTTTCTGAGGAAAATGATTATGTAGCTGAAAGTAATACTCTAGTAATTTTTTGAAATAAACTATACAAAAGAAGTAATTCTGTACGTGAAGTAAATCAAGGGAAGCTGATTTTTTCAGCTCCACAATTTCTAGTTTATTTCAGATGATCACTCTCACGGATTCCACTCAAAGAGCTAAAAGCTAAAAACTGTTGTTTGACAGAATTCCCCTTTATTCTAGCCGGAAAGCTGCTCTGAGAGTTCTACCAAACAAACCATTAATCTGATCCAAACCCGACATAGAAAGCGAGTGAAAATTAGCATCAGAACTCGCACCCCATGGTTTAGGGTGCCTGTCGGGTTTCGGGTGCCCGTCGAGCACTTAGATCTGGATCTCGGGAAAGCCGATGGAGACAGGGGTGTGGGGCAGCGTGATGCTGACATAAGGCGGCGAAGGTGGCATGGGGCGGTGCCAGTGTGCGGTGGTGCCGGCATGGAGTGGGGGGGGGGCACAATGCAACGTCGACGGTGGCATGAGGCGGCGTCGGCACGGGGTGGCACAGCGTAGCATCGACGACTGCGTGGGACGGGCAACTGTGGCGCGAGTAGAGGCCACTAGGAGAGATCAAGAGAGAAATATATGGGGAGACTAAGAAAGGCCGAATTGTAGGTGGGCCGAATGAGTTATTTACAAAATGATAATTAGGTAGTATATATAAGATTTTATGGGTAATTGACTGGACTCATGGACGAATTCAGAAAACTAAGCCCCATCTAACTCATTTCAGGTACAATCTTGGGGTGGAGCCCGACCCGACTCATTACGAGAGGCTAGCCTGCTCACTTTGTGGTTTAAAAGAATAAAAAAAAGCGAAGTATGCATAAAAAAAAGGCGAAGTATGCATCTATCGCTCTTTTACACACCACCTTTTGACATCCGAGGATGGCCCCTTGACTCGCCGTCAAGCAGCTTTCACTGGCACGGGTTTTTTGCGCTCCACCGGACCAAATAATTGATGTCATCGTCCAATGGCTCTATTGAACTTAAGATTGAATATCATGGGCTTATTAATCACTGTATATGTCTGAATGAAAAAGAGATGCACATGACTACAGTTGTACAAATGCTTACCAACTCTTCTTTATTTTGAGCAAAACTCTTTATTCAGCTGTATGCGTTGACTTCTTCTTTGTACGATTTGTTCTGTTTGTTTCACTTATCTCCTATCATAGAATAAGGAATATGGAAAAGCACTTTAGTTCCACAAATTGTTGAAAAACTAATATATAGGTACATGATAAATCAACCATGTATAGATGTACCTTTGCTTTCAGGGTCATCCAATTATTGACAAGCACAATCCACTGATCATCCATCACACCTTCTGGAACATTGCTGTAATTAATTTCCATGCACTTGTTCACATTGAAATAGAGTGACTTCAGATTTGACTTATGTTGCCTCCATCTATCTCTAATAGATCGTTATATCCATTTTTTCATGCCAGAAGGGTAAAGGAATCTCATATGCATACTGGTAACAAAAATCATACAAAAAAGATGAAAAACAAGGTGAAATGTTACAAGTTGATAAGAAAGTTTAAAGATGTACCTTCACTTGCTTAATTATATCCATCTTATTTTTTTCTCCTTGGTATTTCTTTCTCTCTTTCCTATCAGTAGTCTCCAGTCCTTATAGCTCAAGCTACACAAGCACCCGTTCTTAGCAACCATGCCAAGAAATTTGCCTAGAACTCTACTCTCTTCACCAATTGGCTGATCAAGGTCATTACATGCAACAATAATTCTAAGACCTTTCGGAAGGCTCCAAATATCTTTTAGTTTGGTCCTCCCACACTTTGTTCTTTCTCCAATTTCATATGTCCAATGTAACATTGTTGTGTAAAAATCAATGCTCAATAGTAATTGGTACAAAATACTTTCTGTTAATTACTATTTAATAGCTTAGTAGTTACCTTGAATATTAACTTCAACATCATCACTCTTAGGCAGGCTTCCTCGAGCAGCAGGTTGAAGTTCAGATGAAGCAACATCTTGTCCACGCGATCTCTCTTGCTCAATATGCTCCTTTAACAAATATTCATCTTGACTTTGAATAATGCAGTTTCTACTACACCTTGCCATTTCTGTTGCACCATGGCAACAATGAAATATTAGTTAACATCTGAAATAATCATCTTTATTGAACAGCTTTCTAGCAGAGAACTCAAACATAGAACCTTCAACCCATTGCTCCTATTATTTATGTGGACTTGCGTGTTGCATTATTGCTACCACCACATCCTATTGGAGCATGCAGGGCAATCTAAAGCCACATACAGAGATAGTCACAAACTTAGAATAAAAACATATTGGACCATAAATTTCATACAGTTAATAAAGGCATATGAAAAGAAAACACTACACATTCCAAATGCAAATTTTACCATAGTCTCTATGCATTACCGTACACCTGTCTCTCAGAATATAACTAGGGCACCAATCAATTTGACTCTCTGGGACTTGAATCTAATCTAACGAACAGGAATCACGCTTTGTTAATCAATGATGAACAAAAAAATCAATGGATGGAGTAATAAAAAATTAGGAAGGAAAAAAAACACAACAAATTAGTAGGGAAGGAGGCATGGAAGGGACTACGTTAGAGCTTAAGCAGAGTTAAGTATGGGATCGAACCTGCTGGACAAGAGGAGAGGAAGATGCAGGAGTTAAGCAGATGCTGACTCACTAGCTTTTTATGCAACCAAAAGAAATTGTTGTTATCTGTGTGAACAAATGGTTTGAGTTGATTGCATAAAAAAGAAAAGCTTCGTCATGATACCAAGTCTTTTTTCCCATTTATTTTAGTTTGTCTTTTGTCATATTTCTTGACATCTTGGTGGGAGTACACCATATGTTTCAAAATGCTGTCATATTTGGTGAGCCTATTAGCTCTATCTTTCTTCTCATTTTATGTAGAATTCAACCTGTGCATTAGCTAGTAGCAATTAAACATAAATCAGCCAGCATTTTCTTCTCACTTTTGTTAGCTGGCTTAGAACCAAATTAATTATATCAACATGTGACAGTCTCTTTTGTTTAATTCTACCTACCTAAGGAGCACACATGGATGAACTACTTGAATAGATCAAGGAAGGAAGATCTTTTTTTTTAAGCTGAGAACATTGCAATTTTTGGGATGAAATTCTCTTTTTTTATTTAACTGAGATGTCATATCATATCAATTTCTAGATCATTGCTTGACTTATGTGCTGATTGTGCCACATGAATTTCTTGTGCCACTAGCCTCTTTGAGTATAATTCTTTTTCAAATTATGTTTCCATGTTTGTACCAATAGCCTCTGCCACATACCTAACATTCAGCAGTTCTCACTATTGAATTGGTATAAGTTTGTCAATGTCCAGTTTCATGGATGGAAAATCATTAAAGAGCTTTACATAAGGACAAAGTTTTAAACAGATCAATATTGCACATTTTCACTGTAGATAGCTAATAGTTGAGTAGCAGACTATATATGTGATTCTATTTACATCATGTCCTAAAAATTCATTGCTCTCAATTAGGACAGAGATGTTGACGTTTTAATTGGCTACTTAATGTTAGTTAGTACAAATTGAATGTATTTAGCCAGATTGTTTAAAAATTCCCAGTTTTTTCTAGGCAAATAGTAATCAAGTGGCCGATTAAGTATCATAGGGCAGAAGAGGATGGTTACCCCTAAGAAACCAAAAGCATAGAGGATGCTCACACTAGAGGGCGCCCGACACAAGATGGAGCCGATGCAAGCAGGAGATCGGATGAGAGCTCAAGCTTGCACCCGTCATCCTACTCCTTGGCATGCTTGGCTCATGCGAGCAAGCAACATTCCGTCCCATCATTGTTGGGTGCCCCATATTCTACGTTTTCTTTACATTTTGGTGCTATCATCTTGTACCAATTTGAATGTTCCTATTCTATTGCATTATTGGCATCATTTACTTCTTATCTACTATTTGCATGGCATTCTATTCTAACTATATCATTGTCTCTTTTCTCTCTTTCTTTCTTTTTTAGATGTCTGCCAATGCATCTATGATAACATCCTCTGACCCATCACATGGCTGTGAGGAAGCACACTGTCCAAGTCAGACAGCTCGTAATGGTGCACGAGTCTGAAAGCTAAGGACACAAATACAGTGGTCAACAGACAAGGTTTCTGTCAAGAGAATCAATGTGGACAGGTTGCCTATGGATGAAAAGGTCTTGAATAGATTCTGGAGGGTTGCAAGACTCATTGCTTGGGAAACCTTGTTATCTGAATAACGACTAAGTTTGTTGACCTAAGTGATGAAATAAAGAGGGACTTGTCCGATAATGTCGTCAAGGAGTATCTGGAATACCCTAAAAACATAAGTGAGCATCAAACGAATGTCGCGGTCAAGGTAGAAATAAAAGCAATCACGAAACTTCACCGAAGCTTTATGAGTAAGCTTGTTAATTAGTTCTTGGATAAAGGGGTGCGCCCTTCGAGAGCTACAAGCAATTAAAAGCATAAGATTGAGAAGCTTTGGTGTAGATGAGAACTCAGAGCAACTAAAAAAGGATAGTGAGGTGAAGAAGCAGCTTTGGGCTAGGAACAAGGACAACCATAGGATCAGCGTAATTGGGTACTTGGGGAAAAGGGCGAAATAGCAGGCAGAGGATAAAAAGTTAGCTAAAGAAGGCTGTGAATATCCTTGGTGACGATCGCAGTCATATTTGTGCGCAAGGGGTGAGCTGTGTGAAAGTGGAGAAATCACATTTAGAAACAACAAAACCCGGTCAATTGCAGAAAAAGTAAAAGAAAAGATAGCCGAAGCTAGCCAAGTTTCTTTCACCGGGCTCAAGTAACATGATGTTCTCTCAGTGGCACGAGGAACCCCAGAGCACCCTGGTCGAGTGCGAGGTGTATCCAGTTCTCAGGGATGGAAATACGACTTTCCCAAAGACCTTGGAATATACAAGAAGAGGAAGAGGTCAGATGTAGTGGATGTGGATGCATTGTCACTAGACATCACCCAGAAAGTTTATGCAAACATCATGCAAACGACTGCAGCATTGGGAATAAAGATTTCTATCCCAGAGGCAGCTAGCCCTGGAACTGCACGGAAGAGTAGCTACACCTCCAAGGAGATCTATCAACTAGTAGCTGACGTGACTAAGCCAGATACAATTGACCTACTAGAAAGGCCCATGCTCTGCAACCTTGTAATCAGGCCTGGTGGGTATCAAATGGAGGTTGCAAGGGGTCAGATGCTTTCAGACGTCCATATCTTACATACAGTCCTGATACATGTTGACTATGTCATAGTTATGGTGGACATGGTACATAACAATACCACCCATCACATGTTGGAGCTCCCCCCAATGATGAAGTCACAACTCTGGGTTAAGCTCTTTATCAAAAGATCAAGCGAAGAGGGGCGACATCATGGTCTCTAGTGCATCAGCTTTAAGTGCACCACCAACGCGCCCTTCACTTCCAGAGAAGACAACTTCACTGCCTTCTCCTCCGTGTCTGGTAGCATCGCTTCTAGCTCCAATTCTTTCTCCACCAAAGAGCCCAAAGAAGAAGGAAAAGGGAACCAGGTAGAAAGGGTCTAAGAAGCACCTCCCAAAGAAGTCAAAGGTCATTGTACCAACGAAGAAGTCCACATACATTGGAGAAGCGTGGACTAGTGCCCACCCA
Source organism: Phragmites australis (assembly GCF_958298935.1). NCBI lineage: Eukaryota > Viridiplantae > Streptophyta > Magnoliopsida > Poales > Poaceae > Phragmites > Phragmites australis. The sequence goes on from NC_084931.1 coordinate 6,446,278, forward strand.
AAATTCTAATATGGGAAGCCCTTGATCATAGTAGATGACGTAACAAGGGCGAGACAAGCATGTGTCGACCTGGATAGTTATTACATGCAGACTTGTAGAGACACCAAAGCTCAATCCATGGCCATAAGTACAAACGACATCACTTCTTAACTGACGATGGCTACTTTCTTGTAGGTTTCAATGACTTATATGACCTTTTCAACCTTGATGTCATTGACGTATCGTTAATACAAATATTCACATTGTAAGTCCCTTGAAACTGGATATTCATTAATTAATACAACTAAGTCTTGAATCTAACTATCTCCTTATCTGTGGATACTTGAACAAGGAAACAAAGAAAAAGGAGCCCATAAGATTTCTTGACCCTGAGGCCATTTCAGTCTCGGTCATCAAAATGCATGATGACTACGCTATGGACTATATGGCTAGGGCAATGTAGCACTATTCCAATATGGATAACCTGTTGAGCGCCTACAACACTAGTGGTCATTGGATCTTACTGGTCATTTGCCTTAAGTGGAACTTGGTATGGTACCAAGACTCATCAAGACCAGTAGGATCAAAAGGCAAACCTATACAACGTTATTACATCGCTATAAAAGAACTCCTTGATGCATAAGTTCTGTTTGGCTTAGTTTACATATTTAACTTTTTTAACATTCAAATGCTCTAATCGATTCCTCTTTAAGTAGGGCTTTTCACAAGTACCTTCAAGCTGATCTAGACTATAACGTGAAAGACTGCCTCAGACTGACACACAAGACCAGATTCGCGGTAAATGCTACCAAATAAATTACCAAATGCTCTCTGTTGCTGGTTTTTTTTCTTTCGATCTAACGGATTTTTTTTTCCGTAGTGCTACCAATAACCACCGGGTAATACCTGCGGATTCTATGTTATGTACAACATGCTCCTACTCACGATCTAAGTAAAGGATATCAAATCCCCCGATGTAAGTTTAATACAAGATTATTCATAACTAATTTTAGTAATTAGTTTAATTATATGATAACATGACATAGGTTACGCATCAAATTATGCAAGATTATGAGGCTTGTTTTTTCGATGACGGTGCACTCTTGGGGATTTGATAACGGATTGCCGAGTTCTTATTATTTGAAGTCATCAACCCAAACAGCGAGTTCCATTGTAAAAACCCTAGGTCGTGAGGTGTTATGTAATATGAAGTGGTTATAACTTTATAACTTGTGATCCTGCGATAAATTGATTGAAATTTTGTAATCTTTGCGATTCTGTAATGAAGTAAGTTCTTATATAAGTGTGTTTATCGATATGGATATGTATGCATTGTTGTTGTTTGCAGAGAGAAAATGGTTGTCAAATCCTCGCTATGCTCTAGGATACAGTCAGGAAACATGAGAAACATACATGGGGGTGAGGTCAATAGTAATGGGTGAAGACTAATACCTGTCACTTATGACTTACACATAAGTGATGGGTAACCTTATCATCCGTAACTGATGTGTTTCTCCCCAGCACATGGGAGATGCACATTGGTCATGGGTGAACACCATTATCCGTCACTTATAACCTACACATAAGTGACGAGTAATATCTTCACCTGTCACATGTTCACATAAGTGACAGGTAACCTCATAATCCATCACTTTTGTGTTAACATCAGTGATGAGGAACCACATAACCCGCCATTAATGTATTTATACAAATCACATGTAGTCATTAGTGACGGGTCATAATCCGTCACTAATAACTTATCATTAGTAACACGTTTAGAGTGACGAATACATTACCCATCACTAATGACAGTTACCACCTGTCACTTATATGCTTTTTCCACATAGCGTTCACCTCAAAATCATGTGACATATAGGTACCTAGCAAACCCTTTTCTTAAAAAAATCTTGGTCAATTCGTAAAAGAACATACAATGCATTGCAACAGTATGGGCCCAATTAAGAGGCAGAAAATCACGACGAACACCCATTTATGGGCCACACGAATAAGAGATATAGGCCAAATCTACCTAAATATCTCCCTCGTCACTTAAATTTTGGGCCTTACTCGTAGATGTGAAAGCCCAAGGAGAACGCAAATCAGCAAATTGCACTTCATTGAAGGTGATCATTTGCCAAACCAAGTCGACCATACTTTGCCGCCTCCACACACAATATACAACAAACTTTGCTAGTTCGGCGATATGTCGACCATACTCTGAAAATACAAGGGTTTAATTTATGCGTAGTAAGCACATGTGTGATACATGAATATGATGTTGTCGTATGTTATAACTATTACGTTCAGCTCCTAGATAGCTTGTGAGAGATTCCTCTCACGAGACCCGGCGACGGTGACTGCCAGTGTAAAATCTTTGAGAAGCAACCAAAGGTGATAAGGTCGATCGGGTTACTTGCGACACCTACGGCCAGAATTTTACAGAGATTATTGTGGCAGTTAAATTTGACGAGAGTGCATTTGCTATTGAATTATTGAACATTTTCCACACGTAAATATAGGTACTTGTGGTGGAACCTACCCACCTGGGTTTGAGTCCCAGAGTCGACAAGTGTGTCCACATTTATAAAAATAGCTATATATCGCTAGTCTTGGAATATATGTTTGATGGTTACACACGTAACCTAGCCTGCAAGCCTGAATATATCCTTCGCCGATAGGTAAAAGCCTGGGAACGTGCAGTGCCGGAGTTTCAGCGCCGTGCCAAACCTAGAAAAAGCTGTGAAAGCTCGATGGATCCCGACCTCCACTCCACAGGCGAAAGTGACTCGTTTTGGGATGGAGCGGTGGAGGGCACCTCCAATCCAAGCGTGTGGAGACCGCGCGGGAGGCGTGTGCGAGCTACGGAGGCCACTGCTGGCGCGGAAATTATCTTCTTGGCGTCCGGCATGGCGCGCGCCTGACGCCTATAGCTCCACCGGTATATAAGCCTGCCACGGCCATTGCTGCTCACCCATCACCAGAGCGAACACTGCAGAAGCTAGCTGCAAACTAAGCAAGCAAGTTTAAGTTCATCGATCGAGCAGCATGTCGGACAAGTGCGGCAACTGCGACTGCGCTGACAAGTCCCAGTGCGTGTAAGTGTTTCGCCTACAACCAATTTTAATCCCTAACTCAGTGCGACGTACATGGACGATGAATATATACTTCCTGGGTGATTTATTTGCAGGAAGAAAGGGAACAGCTATGGCGTCGTCATCGTTGACGCCGAGAAGAGGTAACTATTGCTGCTGCCAACTTTTGCAAGTCACTCCCTGTCTTTTTAAAAGAAAGACATCAAGATTAATTTGAATTAACATGACACCGCTGCTAAAGTACTTCATTCCTATCAAATCCATAATATTATTTTCACACGAATCGATATAAATACTACGTATGTGTGAATGGACGCAGCCACTTCGAGATGGCGGAGGAGGTCGCCTACGAGAACGACGGCAAGTGCAAGTGCGTGACTAGCTGCTCCTGCGCCGGCTGCACCTGTGGCAAGTGAACCCCTGCGCTGCATGTCCCTTCAGGCCTAAGCGTGCATGATCTATTATCTATGTCGTGCATGGATTGCTAAATAAATGTGCTTGTGATGTGGTCGTGACTTGTGAGTCACATATGTTTCTATGGGCTGTGCTGTTGAGTCCAGCATGACGTGTGTATCGCCTGTTATTTATGTATGCATCAAACTTATGAAGTGCTCTTATTAGTTGTAAGTAATGTTCGCAATATCTAGAAAGTAATACAATCCAGTGAACAAATGATTAAAGTTACCAACCTAATACAGCATAAGAAAGAAAAATTATAACCAAGCATACGTATGTACAGGTTAGACACTAATCGGTCTCCCTTGTTGAATCATTATTTTAGTACATTGACGATACTAACACAATCCATCCCGTCCGCTAAGAAAAACACAATCCCAAAATCTGCATCAAACCATCAGAAATAAAACGAGGAGGAAGAAGGGTAAATCGAGGAAATAAAATGAGGACGAAGAGGGGTAAATCGAGGAAAGTACTTCATTCTTATCAAACGAGGAGGAAGAAGGGTAAATCGAGGAAAGGAGGAGCTGCTCACAGATGGGCGCCACCGCCGAGCAGCTGCTCACAGATGGGCGCCGCTGCCGAGTAGCTACTAAGAAGAGCAACACAACTACTCTCTATGCCCAATCCAAGCTAAAATCCTTCGAAGGTTGAGGGAAGGCTCAGCGACAGCTCCGACGAAGCCGCAGTGGTTGATAGAGGAAGAACAAACACAGCTCGCTAAGGTAATCCATCATTACCTATTTAGACTTTCACCAATCTCCGAAGAGCTCATCGATCTGAACAATGTGATTCGTGATAACGAGTTGGGAGATAGGCACACCGATCTAGATCCGGAAGCTTGGCCAGCAATCTCGTCGGTGGGGGGGGGGGGCGTGTCTTCATCGCCTCTGGCATGATCCAGGAAGGGGGAGACTTATCCCGGCCCACTACATCTCAAACGGGCCAAAAGAATGGGGGTCTAGCCCAACCCACTAGGACGCCAGGGTTCCCGTACTCCCATACACACATTTTCACTCACTCCTCTCCGCTGGCGCCACACTCTTTGATTTGGATCCCTAAAGCGAACAAACACCTAGGGTTGGGGTTCCCCGTTACGAGTGAGGAGATCTGGCGATTCGACCCGGGAGCGAAGGCTAGGATGGTTCATCCTCCTCCGCCTTTTCTGGTTCCTTTGCCCAAGTTCTGAGGGCGGATCCCATGGCTCGCCGTCAAGACCAAGATCAAGGGAGGCCATGGGGGAAGAGAAGACCAGAGGAAAGTCGGATGGATGAAGAAGATCCCCATGAAGGAGATCTACAGAGAGAGCGTGATTTGCGTCACAAGCTTCAATGAAGCTTTGGTGCACAAAGTGAGCAAGGGGGCTCATGTACTCTTGTGAGGGAAGAGCTCCACCCCCGTGGACAGGGTGGCCGGGGTGCATACGGAGACTCAAGAACATAGTTTGGCCGTGGAGGCCGTGGATCTAGAGCCAAAGACCACATATCTGAAGGAGGTTTTGGGGGTCCTCGAGGTAAACAAGAGGGGAGGCAAGTAGGAAGAGCGGCAAGGAGGTCAACACCAATGGGGTGCTCAACGACAAGGATTCAAAGGTAAACATCCCAAGCTAACCACTCCTGTAGAGAATATCAGATGCTTCAGATGCCAACAAGATGGCCATCACCAAGCTGACTGCACCAATGAACTAGTCTTCTACAAATGCAAGCAAACTGGCCACATGGTGGTGGATTGTGCAACCGGTTTTGGTAAGAGTAAGAGGGTCCAGATGTATAGCTTTGCCACACAAAATCTTGGCTTCTACTCGATGCACATACTAGTAGAGAAAGCACAAGTGTTCCAGACTTCTGGGTTGTTGTCTGTCCTCATGGGTGAGACAACAGTTGAGAAGATCGAGGTTGAACTAAAATACCTCATTTACCCTAAATGGGACTATAAGGTAAGGAAGCTTGATGAAAAGGAATTTATGGTGTTGTTCCCTAATAAGGAATCACTGACAACCTTCACGAGGTTTAACTCTGTGGAATTGGCCCTACACAACCTAAAGGTCAAGATCAGTAAGTATGGGAAGGACCCAAATGTTATTGACGTGCTAAGATCCACTTGGATTAAAATATATGGAATTTCAGCTTTACCAAAGATTTGGAATCAGTTAAAGAGATCACCCCTCTGGTGGCTGAGCCTCTAGTGGTGGATGAACTCAGCCTGCTAAAAAATGACCTAGTTCAAGTCAAGGTTCTGTGCAGAGATCCTCACAAGATCAGGAACTTTATTGAGATCTTCTTCAATGGGGAAGGGCATTTGATCAGATATATCATGGAATGTTTCAATGACAAGACCCCCATTGGTGACACCCCTAGCAAGCCTGATGAGGATGATGACAAAGGGTCAGATGATGATGACTTGTCTGACTTTGATGAAGAAGCTAGTCATGATGACTTGGCAAAGAAAGATATGGCAAGCAAAGAAAAGAAACATCATCCAAGGACTCATAAACCAATGGAAAAGGGGAAGCATGTAACTAGGGAGACTATTTTGCCAGAAAGCTACAAGGAAATCACTCCCATTGCCTCATTTGATCTACTTATTGGGGAACTCAAAATTTACAGTTAAGTGGAGGTAGAGGAGGGGCACAAGGAGTGCCTCAATAAAACACAAAACCTAATTGCTGCAGGGGATCAGGCCCTAGTGACTTATTCTACTATGGATACAAACTATTTTGCTCCCCTACCTCTAGCTTTAGATTTAGCCCCCTTCCACCAGGTTTCATTGGCAGATTGCTTCATGGGAGGGCAACTTCCTCCTGAATCAGAACAGATGGAGGTTCAGACCAAGAAGGAGGGTGGACATGGCATTGATGGCCAACTCCCTCAGGAAGAGCTTGTCCCTGATGGGATGTTACTTGTCCACAATCAGGATGGCCCTTACCTGATTTGTGCCAAGTCTTGGCCAAATCTATCACCCTCACAAATCAACACAATTGATAATTTACATGGGATCAAGATGCTCACACATCTGATGAGCTACATGCAACTGAGTCTTTGGAGGAAGAGGAGGAGAATTTTGACAACCTCTCACATATCAGCTCCAAGACCGAGGAAGATGATAACTCCCAAGGATGGGTGAATGTCCCCAAGAAATCAAAGACTAGAACTCCTAAGAAGAAGGGCCCAACAATTGCTACTAGAGCAAGCTCCAGGATCCCTAGGGATGGCATACCCATTCAAGCCAAAGCTATGAAAAGAGCACAACAAAGGAACTCAACTGCATGTACTTTATTATCATCAAGCCAGTTCACTATTCTAAATAATTCCTCTAATGTTTATATTGCTAATGTCATCCATGAGTTAAATTTAGTAGCTAATAACATTGATACTCAAATTGATGCCTTTAAAGCTAAGGAATTTGCTAGGGCTACGACTGCAGAGCTAAACTATAAGGCCTATTTGCAAAAACAAAGTGAGAAGGAAGTCTCAAGAGTTAAGGTCCTTGAACAAGAGATGACCATAGAGGTCATTGCTAACTCTAATAGAGATCTCGATATCCCTAACTCAGCAACAATAGAGCCCACAAGGAGTGGACGCCACGCCATACAATAGAAATAGAAACATATGCAGAAAAAGGGGATAGGCAGACAAAAAAAAAAGAACAAATGAGGATTCTTCTATGGAATGCTAGGGGTTTAGGCAAGCCAGTTAGGAGAAAATAGTTAAAGGATTATATTCTACAGGAAAGGTTAGATATCATAGGTATCCAGGAGACTATGAAGAAGGACTTCACAACAAAATACCTTAAGGACATTGCTAGGAATGAGAACTTTGTTTGGAGTATCCTCTCTACTCATTGTCATTCTGGAGGGATCTTAGTAGGAGCCAAGGATGACTTGATGGAAATGGAGTAGTGTGTGGTCCACCAATTCTGCATTCAGATAACTGTGAGAAAGAGGCTCACCATCTTCGAATGGGAACTCATTACAGTTTATGGTCTTGCAAATCATGATATTTCTAAGGACTTTATCTATGAATTGGAAGAGATCTATGACAAGATGTCATTGCCTCTCCATTTGGGAGGGGATTTCAACCTCATCAGGGAGGCCTAGGACAAAACATTAACAACATAGATAAGAGCCTAATGGACCTCTTTAATGGCTTTATTTGGAAATTTCACTTAAGGGAAGTGAAAAGATCTGAAGCCAAATATACTTGTACTAATAAACAGTTAGCCCTAGTAATGGTGAATAAGGAGAGATTTCTTATGTCTAGCGACTAGGAGTAGCACTTTCTCTTATGTCATGCTTGGAGCCTGACTAGGGTTGGATCTGATCACAACCCTATTTGCTTGGATTCAGGAGAAGCTGGGGTGTAGAGGTGTAAATATTTCACATTTGAGAGACAATGGCTCCTTGTTGATAACTTCAAAGATATTGTCCATCAAAGGTGGTTGGAGAATAAAGCAAAGAGGCATGTCAATGGCTACTCTATGGATAATTGGCATGGCAGCCTTTGTGATATTAGGTAGTTTATGAGAGGCTAGCATAGGCAACATATTGGTGATCAGAACAAAACCAAATATGATATTCTTGCTCAGCTTGCTAAGCTTGATGACAAAGCAGATTCTGAAGGGCTGGCCATGGAGGAATGGGAGATTAGATATAAGATAGAAGAAAGCCTTGAGAAAATTCTTTCTATGGAGGAGATTTTTTGGAAACAGAAAGGTGAAAATACCTTAATTAAAGAGGGTGACAACAACACAAGATTTTTTCATCTTTTAACCAATGGGAGGAGGAGGAAGAATCTGATCCTGGCCATGGAAACTAATCAGGGTCAGATCAGCTCCCAAGATGAGATTAGAGATCACATTTATGACTTCTACAAAGACGTCTTTGGATCCAATTCCAGGGATGGGCTGAGGATGGGGGTATCCTTCTGGGAAAGCCATAATAGTCTGCCAGCTGAAGTCAAAGACACCCTGGTTCAACCTTTTTCTTCTCAAGAGATTGAAAAGGCCTTCAGGGACATGAAAGAAGACTCTTCTCATAGGTCCAATGGTTTTGTTGCCACCTTCTTTAGGGTATTCTAGGACTATGTCAAGGAGGACATCTTTTCCATGTTCTTTGACCTCTATGTAGGGGACCTGGATCTGAAAAGAATCAACTATGGTGTGATAACACTGATTTCTAAGGTCAAAGATGGCAACACCATTAAGCAGTACAGACCTATCTGCTTACTCAATATAGATTACAAAGGTGTCACCAAGGTCCTTAATAACAGATGGACTCCTATAGCCAAGGAGGCTATAGGTCCAAACCAGACTGTCTTCATCAAGGGTAGGAACATTTTGGAAGAGGTGGTGATCCTTTATGAAGTTATACATGAATTAAGAAGAACAAGGCAGCAGGGGGTGCTAGTGAAAATAGACTTTCAAAAGGCCTATGACAAGGTGAAATAGGATTATCTGGATGAAGTCATGAAAGGAAAGGGGTTCCTTCCTAGGTGGATAGATTGGGTCATGCAATCGGTCAATGGGACCAGAGTTTGCATAAATATCAATGGCCAAAGGGGTCCATACTTTATAACCTACAAAGGTCTAAGACAGGAAGACCCACTATCCCCCCTGCTTTTCAACATTGTAGCAGATGCTCTAGATTCCTTGATGGACAAAGCTTCTAACAAGGGCTTGCTTAGAGGTGTTGTAGACCATCTGATCCCAGGTCGAATCACCCACATTCAATATGCAGATGACATAATTTTGATGATTGATGGCTCTGACAGCTCTATTCTCAATATGAAAATCATTCTCTATTGCTTTGAATGGATTTCTGGACTTAAGATTAATTTCCACAAAAGTGAGGATTTTGCCTTTGGAATGGAGCAGGAGGTTCAGGAAAGGGTGGCAAATATGCTCAACTGCAAACTGAGATAGCATTTAGGTAATGTTGCCTCTACTGAGATTCTCTGAAAAATGATCAAAAGGTTGGACCCATGGAAGGGCAAAAACCTGACCTATGGAGGCAGGTTGACTTTGACAAATTCCTGCCTCACCAGCTTACCTATGTATACTATGGGGTTCTATCTCCTTCCCAGAGGGGTGCACAGGAACATGGACACTATCAGATCAAGGTTCTTTTGGAGAGGAGCTGAGGATGTGAACAGATATCATATGGCTAAATGGGTAGTCATATCCAGGCCTAAGGACTATAGAGGTCTTGGCATCTTAAACACTTCGATAATGAATGAGTGTCTGCTTGTTAAATGGATTAGGAAGATTGTTTTTGGCTCTGAAGACATTTGGTATCAACTCCTTAGGGCCAAATACATGCTAGATGGTAATTTTTTCACATCGAGGCAAAGAGGTACTTCCCAATTTTGGAAATGCTTACATAAGGTTAAGTTTCGTTATGGAGGGATGTGTGTATAGGTGAGAATCCCTCTAAAAACATAGCTTCCTGACCTGTTTGATCTGCATATTGAGCCTGATGTTGTGGTCTTCGAGTGCTGGAGCCAAAATGAGTGGGAGGTGCAGTTCAAATTATTGGGAAACGGGTAGGCTACGCTAGCCTAAAACAAAAAATTTCTATTGCATTCACCTAGAAAACCATGCTAGTAAGAGATCATAGATCATTATCACTCGACATACAGTACAGTGGAAGAAGAATTAGAGTAGAACAATCCAACATCGTGCGCGTCAAACTCCTTGAACAGCTTCTCGACCAGAACCGTGATCAGCCCCGTGCAGATTATCATGCTCCTTGACCAACTCTGAGCAGGTGGTCATGCTCCTCGACTAGCTCCCAATCAAGTCTATCACGACCTCGACCAATTCTAAGTGGTCGTGTCGTGCTATCCGATCAGATTTGAGTGGTCATGTTGTGCATTCCGACCAGATCCGAGTAGTCGCGTTGTGCTTCACGACCAGTCCTGAACACGTCACGATCAACTCACCGAGAAGATCAGCGCCGCAATAGCAGCATCGCCTCTATAGTATCCACACGTACTAGGCAGAAACGCCGAGCGCCGATGTGCTAGAACCTCACACGCGGCTAAGGTTTTGGAGATCATGTAGAAGACTGCGGCTAAGGTTTCGGAATGGCTCAACCCCTACACGCCCCATCCCATGTCTATCCTTATATAGAGTTTGCTAATGGGCTCCCATATTGGAAGCCCTTTGGACTCTAACACCTCATCGATCACAATCCAATCAAACACCTATACGAATCCAATTCGCATATTTTGTTCCAACCCATTAAGTGTGTGACCCGTTAGGTTCATGTACGGCTATGACTTAGAAACCCTTTCCAAACCAAAATCAATAGTGGTCCCTAGCAGGATATGTTGAGACTCGAGTATATAAAAAAGATCATATCAGCTGAACCTTGATATACACATGCACTGATCCCTTCGCCTCATGATATCAGTCAAACTCAAGGTGAGATATGTGTCACCCTTGTAATATCTCGATCATTCACTCGATCAAGTAGTGAATTCATCATGATTAACTCTTTAATCATATTGGTACGGCCATGCACTTTCTCAATCTATCTACCTTGAGGGACCAAGAGATATCTCTCCTGTTATCAAGGAGGGGAAAATTCCATCTTGATCGCTCACACCTCACGACATGTTTCATGACAAACTCAAAAACTACCTTTATGACTACCCAGATATAAAATAGTGTTTGGCAGCCCCAAAGTATGTCACTACATATTCTGAGAATCAATGACGATATCAGGTCTAAAGATCCTACAGGTACACCATTTGAGATAACTGATGGCACATCATAATAACAATCCCAATAGTATCTCAAAGTGAGTCTATCCAATATAATGTTCTCCAACATAAATGTCCACATTATTGACCTGGTATCTCTACACCTATGATCCATGAAATGTTATCATCAATCAACACATATGCTGGTCTTATATATCATCACAATGATATGGGACTAGGGATCGACTAAGAATAACATCATGGTATAAACAAAGAGTTTCATAAATAAGTCACATACTTTCCAATCAAAGTAAATGATAGTAATTCTTGGAATAACATATTATTCAGAAGTACGTGATCATAGACGTGTGATACAATCATCTCCATGATTGCCTCTAGGGCATATCACCTTTAATCTCCCACTTGCACTAGAGTCAATCATGTAAGTATCTAATACCCATAGCTCTCATGTGCATCTCAAGCTTTGGCCGCATGAGAGGCTTTGTCAATGGATCAAAAATATTCAATTCCTTGTGCACCTTGCATATCTTCACGTCACCCCGATCTAAAATCTCCCGAATAAGGTGATAGCGCCGCAATATGTGCTTAGACTTCTGATACGACCTAGGTCCTTTGGCTTGCATAATGGCTCCACTATTATCACAATAGAGATCCTTTAGACTAGAAGTACTACGCACCACACCTAACTTAGAAACAAACTTTCTGATCCAAATAGCCTCCTTTGTAGCTTCAGAAGCTGCAATATACTCGGCCTCTGTCATGGAATGGGCCATCGTTTCATGCTTGGAACTCTTCCAACTCACTGCTCCTCCATTAAGGCAAAATACAAACTAGATTGCGATCTTGAATCGTCCTTGCCGGTTTGGAAGCTAGCATCGGTGTAACCATTTACAACGAGCTCCTCCACACCTCCATAGACTAGGAACATATCCATACTTCTTCTCAAATACTTGAGAATATTCTTTACTATTACCCAGTGAGCTTCACCTAGGTTTGATTGGTATCTACTCGTAACACTTAGAGCATAGGAAACAGCTGGGCATGTACAAAGCTTGGCATACATGATGGACCCGATAGCGGAAGCATACGGGATCACACTCATCCTCTCGAGCTCATTAGTGGTCAAAGAACACTGACTTGTTGAGAGTGATACCATATAACATTGGCAAGAAACCTTTCTTCGAATCCTGCATATTGAACCTTTTCAATACCTTTTCGATGTATGTACTCTGGCTTAATTTGATCAACCTTCTCGACCTATGTCTATAGATCTTTATGCCCAATATATATGCTGCCTCTCCTTGATCTTTCATTGAGAAACTCTTTCGCAACAAAGATTTGACAGCATCAAGCATTAGAATATCATTCCCGATAAATAATGTCATCTACATATAAGACCAGAAACACAAGTGCGCTCCCGCTAGTCTTTTGGTAAACACAAGGCTCTTCTTCATTCTTGATGAAACCAAACCCTTTGACCGCTTCATCAAAACGAAGATTCTAACTCCGAGAAGCTTGCTTCAGCCCATAGATGGACTTTTGCAGCTTGCATATCTTCCCAGCATTTTTTCGATCGACAAAACCTTCAGACTGTGTCATGTACACATCCTCACTTAGGTTTCTATTAAGAAAAGCTATTTTGACATCCATCTACCATATCTCATAGTCATAATATGCGGCAATTGCTAGGATGATGTGTATAGACTTTAGCATTATGACGGGTGAAAATATTTTATCATGATCAACACCTTAAATTTGCCTGAACTCTTTCGCTGTTAATCATGCCTTATAGATGTGAATATTTTCATCAATGTCTATCTTTTTATTAAAAACCCATTTGCACTCAATTGCTTTAACACTATCAGGTAGATCAACCAAGTTTCAAACTTGATTATCGTGCATAGATTCTATCTCGGATCTCATGGCTCCAAGCCATCTCTCAGAGTCCGGTCCCACCATCATTTTTGATTAGGTCTTAGGTTCATCATTGTCCAATAATAATATATCGTGTTGCTCTGTTGTTAGGAACATAAACCTCTCAGGTGCACGACTGACCCTTTCCGGCCAATGTGGGGTTGATGTCTCCACAATATGTTCTGCAACATCCAATTATGGTTCAGTAGGGGCTTAAACACTTTCTGATGGTTCTCGAATTTCTTCAAGTTGCACCGTGCTCCCACTAACTTTATTTGAGAGAAAATCTTTCTCCAAGAAAATACCATTCCGGGTGACAAATACTTTGCCTTCTTCCCTGTTATAGAAGTAATATCCTTTGGTTTCCCTAGGATACCCCACAAAGAAGCATTTATCTAATTTAGGAGTGAGCTTATTAGACGTCAAACATTTTACATGGGCCTCACAACCCCAGATCTTAAGGAAAGACAACACGGGACGCTTCCCGATCCATATCTCATATGGTGTCTTCTTTACAGCTTTAGATGGAACCCTATTTAAAGTGAACACAGCCGTTTCTAGAGCATATCCCCAGAAAGATAACGGAAGATCCGATTGCCTCATCATGGACCAAACCATATCCAACGAAGTCTAGTTCCTCCGTCAATAGCCAGGCTTATGGCAGTAGTGGCAAGCATCAGAAGCAGCAGGGTCAGCCTTGGACTTTCCAATAGGTTTAGGCTTTGAGCTCGAGATCTCATCTGACGCTTTAGCCTTAGCCTTGTGCTTTCTCTTCTTGCTATCCTTATGAACCATCAACACATGACTAGAGCTTTTCTTAATGCTTTCCTCGGCAGTCTTAAGCATCCCATGCAATTCAGCCATGCTCTTCTGCATGCTATTCATATGAAAATTCAAAATGAACGGCTCGAAGCTCATATGGAGTGACTGGAGAATCACATCCGTAGCCAACTCAGGACTAAGGGGAAAACCAAGTTTTTCTAGGCTCTCAATGTGACCAATCATCTTGATCACATGAGGACTATCTGGACTGCCTTCTGTCAACTTGCACGCAAACAAGGACTTGAAGGTGTTGAACCTCTCAGCCCTAGCTTGGTTCTCAAACATGCCTCGGAGTCCTACAATCATATCGTGAGCATTTGCGTTCTCATATTGCTTCCGAAGCTTAGAGGACATAGTGGCAAGCATGAGACAGCTAACATCGAGTGAATCATTGGTATGCTTCTCGTAAGCCCTCCGATCAATGGCAGATGAATTATCAGCTGGTTCATCATGTTAGGGAACCTCTAGAACATACTCTTTTTTCTCTTCTTTGAGAATAATTCTCATATTTCTATACCAATCAATAAAGTTTGCTCCAGATAGCTTTTCCTTTTCAAGAATCTAACGCAAATTAAAACTGGAATTGGTATTAACAGTAGGTGCCATGATCTACAATAGAAATAAATATGCAAAGTTTAGCACTATGTTTATGTAAACATTTCATTAAACAATTTAACATAAGATACTCCCACTATATGTTTTGAAATTATTTCCCTCTAATGACATATAGTGGAACAAGATCTATATTCAAGTAGGTTCTAGTGAGCTTTGGCATCACTACTAGAAACTTAGGTGACATATGTAAGCAACATCTTGCTAATGACATCCCTATGTGACTTTTGTCTATTGGGTGGTATCGAATGCCCCAGCCCCAACACTATGCCCCAAAGCCCAAAACCGTTTTGATAGTTTTGTTAAGTAAACCAACACTATACGTGTGGATGTCCGACATCCATCCTGACTGGTTAAGATAAAAGATGGTACCCTGCTTTGGTAGACCTACCAAACAATTATCAAAACTTAAGTAGGTGCAGCTATTGCAAGGGCATATTATTCTTAATTTTTTTGAGGGAAGCTATTCTATCATGTAAACATATCCATCTCATAGAAAACATGAATAAAACAGCATAACAGGAACATAAATAAGCATCACAGATAATCATATTAACTGTGACATAATATGGCCCCTTCACATGGTGATCTCTATCGCCATGGTCCTTGTCCTCTGATTCATCATGCTTCGAGTCTTGATGGTTATGTATTAGTCTATTACACCTGACAGCACTGGACAAATTACATGAGAATATGAAGCATCACATGTCGGCACGCATGCCGTTATACAATAACATGACAGCCTTGGGTTTCAATTAACCATGACACGCAGGCCATGAAATTACACGCATGCATCATATACACATAAAGGCCATACTATTCATACCATTCCCTGCAAAAACAAGTTAAGCGTAGAATCGAATTCTAACGGGATGATGAAAACATGTTATCCTTAAAAACCCTAGACTCGGACAGCACGATAGTCCAGGGGGAAGCCCCCCCCCCCTTGGGTTTCAGGGCAATGCCCTAAAAACCTCTTGGTAATACATATATCGTATATATGAAATGGCTCTGAAAATCTCATCGGATTGATCATATCAAGCTGATTCCGAGTCATTCACAATGTCACAATTTTCATTGGATCAATTATATTGATCGTCGCGTTAGGTTTTCTGTAATCGATGACAACACACACAACCTCGATCTGCTGTTCTTCCGACCATGCAACGGTGCATGCTGTTAGCCCCGATGGTCATTCCAACCAGCAGGAGCAAGTCGCACGCACAACCCGGTGGGAAAGCAAGCTATTCCTTGGGTCATATGGTTCCATCGACTCACATCTCATCTGACCTCTATTACAACAAACTGTGTAATGACCGATTCATCACATGAACCAATCAAGATCCAATCTTTTACTACCACATATTATCTATATGTGACTGATCTAGATCAAAATCTATGCAGGATGGCTGTGATAACATTGTTGAGAAACGGGTAGGCTACGCTAGCCTAAAATAAAAAATTTCTACTGCATTCACCAAGGAAACCATGCTAGTAGGAGATCATAGATTGTTACCACTCGACGCGCAGTGCAGCGGAAGAAGAGTTGAAGTAGACTGATCCAACATCATGCGAGTCAAACTCCTTGAATAGCTTCTCGATTAGAACCGCGTCCAGCCCCATGCAGATGATCACTCTCCTCGACCAACTCTGAGCAGGTGGTCATGCTCCTCGACCAGTTCCTCAACCAACTCCCAATCAGGTCTGTCGTGGCCTTGACCAGTTCTGAGTGGCCATGTAGTGCTATTCGACCAGGTCCAAGTGGTCGTGTTGTGCATTCCGACCAGATCCGAGTGGTCGCATTGTACTTCACGACGAGTCTCGAACACGTTGTGATCAACTTGTTGAGAAGATCAGCATCGCAATAGTTGTAACACCACTACGGTATCCACACATACTGGGCAGAAACATCGAGCGTCGATGTGCTAGCACCTAACGCGCGGCTAGGGTTTTAAGAGATCATGTGGAAGGCTGCGGCTAGGGTTTCGGAATGGCTCAACCTCTGCATGCCTCACCCCTCATCTCTCCCTAATGGGCTCCCACATTGGAAGCCCTTTAGAACTCTAGCACCTCATAGATCACAATCCAATCAAACCCATATACGAATCCAATTCACATGTTTTGTTCCAACCCATTAAGTGTGTGACCCGTTAGGTTCATGTACATACGACTACGACCTGGAAATCCTTTCCAAACCAAAATCAATAGCGGTCCCTAGCAGGATACGTTGACTCTCGAGTATACATAAAAGATCATATCAGGAGAACCTTAATATATGCATGCACTAATCCCTTCGCCTCACGATATCAGTCAAGCTCAAGGTGAGATACATGCCACTCTTGTGATAGCTCGACCATTCACTCGATCAAGTAGTGGATTCATCATGATTAACTCTTTAATTATATTAGCGTGGTCGTTTACTTTCTCAATCCAGCTACCTCGAGAGGCCTAGAGATATCTCTCCTATTATCAAGGAGGGAAAAATTCTATCTTGATCGCTCACACCTCATAACATGTTTCATGATAAACTCGAAAACTACCTTTATGACTACCCAGTTACAGAATAGAGTTTGACATCCTGAAAGTATGTCACTACACACTCTGGGAATCAATGACGATATCAGGTCTAAGGATCCTATAGGTACACCACTTGAGATAACAACTGATGGCATATCATAATAACAATCCCAATAGTATCTCAAGGTAGGTCTATCCAATATTATGTTCTCCAATATAAATATCCACATTATTTACCTGGTATCTCTATATCTATGATCTATAAAACGTGATCATCAATCAATACATATTATGATCTATAAAACGTGATCATCAATCAATACATATGCTGGTCTTATGTATCATCATAATGATATGCGACCAGGAATCGACTAAGAATAACATCATGATATAAACAAAGAATTTCATGAACAAGTCAAAAACTTGCCAATCAATGCAAACGATAGTTATCTTGGAATAACATATTATTCAGAAGTACATGAACATAGACGTGTGATGCAATCATCTCTATGATTGCCTCTGGGGCATATCACCTTCACAAAAGGAGTCTGACTTCAAGCAATCTGCTCCAATGGGAGTATTTGTTCATAAGCTACAAAATATTCAGTTGAATGATAATGATGATGAAGTGGCTTGGGTTCTAGATAAGTCAAAGAGATCCACCACTAAATCTCTGTACAAGTTTCTCACTTTTGAGGGGGTGTCTTGCAAGGGGGCTATGACACTCTGGCAATGTAAATTACCTCGTAGAATTAAGATATTCCTGTGGCAAATGTTATACAACAAGCTCCACGTGTCCACCACCCTCAAGAAGAGGGGGTGGAAAGGGAGCTCAAGTTGTTGCCTATGTAATAACCCTGAAGATGTCAATCCCATCTTCTTTGGATGTGTGTTAGCACAATTTGCTTGGAGTGCTGTGAGAGACATCTTTGGCTGGAATGGATTCCCTGTTTCGGCAGCTGACTTATGGGCAAGCTGGCTGCTAAAGAACTTCAAAATCTTTCAAAAGCTAGGTTTGTTTCTTTTTGCAGGGATTGCCTAGGCCTTGTGGCGGACACAAAACAACATGGCGATCCAGAAGAAGTTCCCCCACAAGCCCGTTGAAGTGCTGACCCTCGCTATATCATTCATGCAGAAATGGAGTATCCTCCTCATAGAAGATGACAGGAATAGGGTGGGCAAGGCCTCAACTCAGGTCCGGGAGTGGCTGCGAGAGTTCACTCCTGCAGATGATCCAATTTTTGACATTTGCGAGCTTTGAGCTGGTGTCTCCTCTCTTGGCAGGTTTTGGTCGCCCAATATTTCTGTTAAGAGCCGATGCGTCTTTTAAAACTTGTTTGATGCCTCTTTTCAAACTTGTTTTTGATCGACCCTGTATATTTGGTGCTCTGTCTCCTAGACGGTTTGTGCTACTTGGTCCGCTGGGATCCTCAGCTGTTTTCTTTTTTTCACCTTTCTTTACTTCTGTTGTTGTTTTGAACTTGGTTATTGGCTTTCAATAGAAGCCGAGGTAACCTCTGTTAAAAAAATAAAAATAAAACAAGCCGAACTATATATGTGGATGATAGCCAACGATCTCTCCTCTTTCTTTCAACTCAAACAAGATGACAGTTATACATAATAAGTCACCCTAAACTAAGATGAAAAAGAATTTTTGAACTTTGAACTCAAATGGAGTGAAGATTTCGAATTTACCAACTCTGTACTCAAATGAATGGTCAGGAATGTATGGACGTACAATGGTGCATCAGTGCTCGTGGGAACTTTTCCAATGGACACTTGTAAATTAACAAATTTGGTGAAGTGATCTCGTGGAGTTAAACATGGACCATCCTATGACCCGGAAAAGTTTTTTTTCCCGTTGCCCTTAAGGATACATGCCCTCGTCACATTCAGCATATACATACATGGATATCTAAATTTCAGCCACTTCCATCAGTTGAATACAGGTTACCCTCTCATCCTTTTTCTTATGGGCCCATCTACCACTCACTTGCGTATTTTAGCCCCTCCCATCACTCGAATTTTTTAGCCTTTAGGTAGAGATCCAACAGCCCACGGTTTTCTTCAACCTCTTGCTCATCCCGATCTCTTCTCCCTTGCCGATGAGATTCTCCACTGTGTTCGCCTCCGCCCGCCCTCCTGCTCCCATCTCTGACAGCTGCCACTGTCGGATCCACCACCATAGGCCACAGCCGCGTTAACCTGGCTTTGTCGGGCCATCGCCGTGGCACCCCCATTCTGGTACCACCCAACCACCAGTCCTCCACCTCCTATGACCAACAATGTCCCTGCCGCCCAGCTCCCGCGGCCACCACCACCATCATGCTGGCCTGCCACCCTGACCTTTCCCTCTAATCTCACCCGTCTTGTCTGGTGGAAACCTTGCCCTTGAATCCCAAAACCCTAATCCCTCTCCCTAGCTAGAGCTCGTCGGAGATGTAGCAGATCGGGTTAGATCTCATCGGAAATGGAGAAGTCATGGTTGGATCTTGTTGGAATCGGAGAAGAAGGTGAAGAGGGGGAGGAAAAATCGGTTGATGATGGCGGTAGAAATATCCGAGTATAGTATAGACTTCCTGTTTTCTTATAGCACGTGGTATGAAACATAATCTACAAATCTGCCCATAAGGACATATATGGGACACACAATCCAGTGAAACAGAGTCACCAACCCAAAACAGAACAAGAAAAGTAGGACAGTACAGATCCAAACATACATATGTATTAGTCAGAAGTTGACCAGACTCCTTTGCTGAATTATTATTTCAGTACGTCGACCAGACTAATACAATCCCTTTCCCTAAAAATAACCCGAAAAATCCACCGTGAATCAACCATCTAAAATCGAACCAAGCGAATGCATGAATGAACTCACGTAAAATACAGCCAACGACCTAGGTAAGCTACTTACACGATGATCATGGATCACGTGCAGAATTAATCAACACATAAGCACAATCATGTCAATGCATGCATCGACTCCCTCGATCGATCTCTTCCCCATCATCCCTCTTCGTCATCCGCTCCCTCGAAACCGTGGATGGATCATGGATATGATGGATCAGTTCGTGCTGCGTTGGCAGCGGGTGATGGCGGAGCAGCCCCGGCGGTAGGGGTTAGCGGGCTTCTGTGAGGCGCAGTTGGTGTAGTAGGACTTGCCGCGCTGGTTGCACGGCACCTGGTCGGCGCGCAGCGCCGCGTAGCTGATGTACCGGTTCGTCGGCTGCCGCTGCGCCAGGGCTCGACGGAGGGCCCCCTCGCCGCCCACCTCCTGCTCCTCCTCCGCGCCCACCGCGCACTGCCCCAGCGTCCCGTCGCACGACGACGACGTCTGCAGCGCCGCCAGGTCCGTCGCGGTGGCGCCGGCGGAGGCCAGCGGCAGCGTCGCCGCGCAGTACAGGAGGCACGCTGCCACGGCCACGAGCGCCGCGGTGCCAAGGCGAGCCATGAACGACGTTCTTGTTACTCTGCTTCCTTGCTTGCGTGCGTGCGTGCGTTCCCTCAGTTTCTTGGAGCGCGCGGCCGGATGGCTCGCCGCTTGCTGGCTGGGCTTTCAAGTTCAGGAGGAGAGGAGGGAGAGGCTGGGGAGCGCTGGGCGGGAGAAAAACGAGCGAGGCCGTCCGTGCCGGCAAGAAGACCCCCGCAACGCGCGTGCGGGTGCGGCCTTGGCCGGCCGGGCGTTGCGTTCCATACGCTCGCGGGTGTGTATACGAGGTCATGACATCCATGCATGCATGTCTATGCATGCCTCGCCCTGAATGTATAGAATGCTGATACAGTCTAACCCTGGATTTGGTTTGAATTTGACTAGAAAAGTTGCACGCCAATATTGACCCGTTACAGCAGATACATATAAGAGCTTGGATTTACAGTTGCATACAACATGCTGTCAAATACTTACACTTTGTTCACATTAGGAAGAGAGCTTATGTCGATGACTTTCGAGCAATATAGCTAGGATTTCAGGGCTATTTTCTCATATGCGGATGAAAGTGACACCACCAAGTCTTTAAGTACTTATTAGTTCTTGAGAAACTGTTCGATGCAATAAACATAGAAATTAGTGAAGTTGTGATGCGCTTTTCTGAATGATATTCTGTTCTAGCTTTTGCTTAAATCCACTTGTTTGGAGGGTCCATAATCAGTTCTTAGTTTTACACGGTATGAATGAACGTTAAGATGTGGGATAAAGTTGATTCGTTTAGACATTAGCAATAGCAAAATCAGCTCATTGCAAGCAATTGTTATTGTAGCCCACCAGATGAGGACAAATTAGGAAACACATGGATATATGGCAGTAACAACTTGGTGATTCAAGTTGTGCTATATGCTGTAAAAATGGTGTTTCCTACAGATTACTAAGTTCAGAAACCAGACCTTGCAACTAAACAGTTTTCATAACAAAAAGAGTAGTAATAGACAGAAGTGAAGCTTTCCAACTAACAACTGAACCACACAGAGAGGATATATCCAGAAATAGACCTTCTTTTACCAAGATCACCGACATAATCAGAAATATACCTTCTTCTATGCATAAATATGCTAACCATACTAACTTTATGACCTAAATTTGGTCGAGTATAAATCATAGCATACATAAGATTTCTAATTGACTGGCGGAAGGACATGTGACATGTAATCTCTGTCATCTTCATTAGTAGGATATTGACTTGAAGATAAATTAAAGTATGAAGTAAAATGTGTAGAAACATGCTTGCATTTACCAAGATTAAATCTGTCAAGTATCTTCTTAATGTAACTTTTTTTTAGATAGAAATAATTTACCAGGATTGCAATCACGTCGAATTTCCATGGCCTGAATTTCCTTTGCAGGGCTAAGCAAATCTTTTATCTCAAATTCATAACTAAGTTGAGCATTCAACTGATCAATCAATGAATTGTCACGGGAAGCAATGAGCATATCATCAACATAGAACAACAAATAAATAAATAAATCCATTGGAAAATTGTTTAAAATAAACACAATTATTATAACTGCTGTGAGAATATTGTTGTGCAAGCATAAATGAATAAAACATTTTATAACACTACCTAGGAGCTTGTTTAAGACAATAAAGAGATTTCTTCAAATGACAAACTAAATGCAAAACCTTCAAATTGTGTCATAAAAGTCTCTTCTAAATCTCCATGTAAGAAAGTAGTTTAACATCAAGTTGTTCTAATTCCAAATCAAATAGAGAAACAAAAACAAGCATCTCCCAAATAGAAGAGTTGCGTACAACAAGAGAAAAAACTTCATTGAAGTCAATACCTTCTCTTTGGTCAAAATCTTTTACCACTAAACGGGTTTTCTATCTTGCAGGTTCAATTCCATAAATACCTTCCTTCTTCTTATAAATCCATTTGCACTTTAAATGTTTCTTACCTTTTTGAAGCTTGACCAAATCCCATGTATGATTTTAGGAAGGCTCTTATTTTCCTTATTCATAGATGTCAACCACATAGAAAAATTTCCACATGAGATAGCTTCAGAATAAGAAGAATGTTTAACAGTATCATGAGTATCTTGTGTAGTAAAAAGAGCATAATAGGCCATATCATCTGTGTCATGATATCTAACAGACAATTGAATATTCCTTCTTGTTCTATCTTGAGCAATGCAACAGTAGGAGTAACTGAATAATCATTATCAACGGTAGGTAAAACTACCTCAAATTCTGCATTTTCATTGCCCGATGAGAGTAAAGCATCTTCATGAAAAGTAACATCATGACTAATTATCAATTTACGAGAATCAGAACACCATAACCAACAAATATGCATTTTCTTGCTCCAGACTCGAACTTCCTAGTGCTAATATGAGCATAAATAGAACAACAACAAAAAAGAAATAATCAATTGGTTGAACTGACCAAACATCTTCTAGAATCTTAAAATTAAAGGTGGAATTTGGTGAGTGATTGATTAAATAACAGGATGTAGAAACAGTCTTAGCCCAAAAGCACACTTATTTCAAAGACCAAATCACTCAGCCCAAATTAAAGGTGGAATTTGGTGAGTGAGTGATTTGAAAGCATGCGACAGGGTCTTTCCAGTAGACTACGATTCATATGCTCTGCCACATCATTTTACTGAGGGTTCCTGAAACAGTCAAATGTCTTGCAATACTATGATTAGCTCAAAATTTATCAAACTCACAACTACAAAATTCCAATATATTATCAGTTCTAAGTTTCATGATTTTTCTGCCAATTTGATTTTCCATCAAAGTTTTCCACTTATATAGAACACCGAAAGAGCTTCATTCATATGTTTCAAGAAATAAACACAAACTTTATGAGAAAAATCATGGATGAATGTTATCATGTACTCACATCTACTAAGAGAACAAAACTAAGACTTACCCTAAAGAGCAGAATGAATATAATCAAGAAATATCTTTAGTCTGATGAGTTACAGTACTAAAACTAACCATCTTTTGTTCGCCAAAAACATAATGCTCATAGAAATCAAGTTTGCCAATATTATCTAAAAGATCTTTCTTGCATAATTGATCCATACATTTCTCACTCATATGATTCAAGCACATATGCCAAAGCTTGGTGATGTGAGGATCCGATGCAATAGTAGAAACAAATTCAATACATATAACTTAGATCCTTGCAGTGATAAAGATTGTTGATGTGAGGATCCGATGCAATAGTAGAAACAACTGCAATACATGTAATTGTAGATCCTTGCAAATAATAAAGAATGTTGATGCGAGGATCTGATGCAATAGTAAAAACAACTGCAATACATGTAACTATAGATCCTTTGCAAGTGATAAAGATTGTTGATTCTGTTGGCTTTTAACATAGAAAGGTTGCCTTTCAGAATCTTAAAAACACTATTTTCACCAACATATTTATATCCCAAAGATTCACTAGTGCCCAATGAAATAAAATTTCTTTTCATTCTGGGAATAAGGCGAATATTTGTAAGGGTCCTAATAGTGCCATCATAGGTTTTAATTTGAACAGAGCCAATTCCATCAATTTTAAGTGGTGAATCATTACCAATCACTACTTCACCACTACCAATATGATCATAAGTAGAGAATCACTATTTATATTGACATATGTGAAAAGTACAAGCTGAATAAATAATCCATGTAGTTCAATTCCTCATACTAGTGGTGCTGATTAGAGCCTCACCATCAGATTTATTTTCAACAAAACTAACCTCAACAGATTTTTCTTTTTGAGATTTATTCCTTTCTTCCATGTGTTTTAACTTTATGCATTGAGAAATATCATGATTGTCTTTCTTCTAGTAACGGCAAAAAAGTCTAGATTTATGGTCTCTTGATTTAGATCGGGGCCTTCATCTAGAAGAATTGACTTTATGTGATGATCTACCTCTAACACTTAAAACCTCAGCATTAACTTCAAAATGAGAATCAACATCAAATTTCTCCTTATACAACAAATTTGATTTAACATTCTCAAAACTAAGGGTGTCATGATTGCTATAAAGCATAATTGTCATTCTCAAATGTTTAAAGGTAGCATGCAAAGAGGCCACCAGCAGAATAGCCTTATCCTCATCATCAATTTTTACATCTAACTTCTCAAGGTCAATGATGAGAAAATTAGACTTATTAATAATATGAGACTGAATAGATGTACCTTCTGCCATGTGAATCGTGTATAGTAATTTTTTGAGGCACAATTTATTAGCGAGACTTTTCTTCATGTATAGCGCCTCCCGCTTGTTGCACAATGAGGCAGCAATTGTCTCATTAATGACTTCACACAAAACTGCTGTTACAAACTGAGTTCTATGGTGGATAGTGCTTTTTCATCTAATTTGTCCTATTTGTCATCTGCCATGCTCACTGGTTTAGCACATAATGCCTTGTGAATACCAACTTGTGTGAGAACAACTTTCAATTGAACCTGTCACATGAAGAAATTGATCTTGGCATCACACTTTTCAATGTTAAATTTAGCGGATAACATGTCGGAGAAAAATTGTTTATCAAAAAAGTATGGTAGATATTGAAGGAAAAACTACTTTGGTACGCTGTGGGTGCGTAAAAAAATTCAACTAAAAAAACTATGCGGGTAACCTCCCTGTACGCGAGCTGGGTGCAGTAGCAATAAACTGTTGGAAAATAAAAAATACCAACAAAGGCTGAAAAAACAGGTTCTGATGTCAGCGGCTGTACTGTCCTGATGTTAGCACCAACGTCAGCGACTGTACAGTGCTGATGTCAGCAGCACAGTACACGGATCGGTTTGCGGCCGCTTAGATCTTGTGGTTAACCAAATTAGATCTTCGGTTCGGATCGCGGGCGCCAGCGGGAGACCGGCGCCAGCGGGTGGCGGCAGCGGCGATGACTAGCAAGTGGGTCACCGGCGGAGAGTAGTGGCGGATATTGAGGAATGGTGGAGTGACAAAGCGACGCGCGGACGGTATGGCTGACCAAGTGACACGCGATGTCGCGGCGAGGGGGCCTACAGCTGTGCGGTCCCGGCGAGCGAAGCGTGACGGCGATAAGCCAGTGAGCGCGGGACAGCACATGGGGAAGTGGCGGGACAGAGAAGGCGAGTTGGCGGTGCGACGTGGCAGAGTTAGTGGCGGAGTAGTGTAGAGAAATCGCAGCAAAACGGCACGGAAGAGACGACGGTGTGCAACAGCTAGATTGATCGGCGGGGCGACATTCTATGGTGGGTCGGCGCGTCGGGTATTGGCGTGGTGGAACTAGCAAAGTCGAACCGTGCGAGTGCGCGCGGTGAAGGTGAAAATTAACTGAATCGGTGATGAACAGTGCCGCACGTGTAGTACTATAGATCCAATCTGCAATTGATGAATTCGGACCTTGTTAGAAAAATTGGATCAATCAACACGAGATTTAGCGTGAAAAATCCCTCTAATACGGAGGTAAAAAACTATGAAAGATAAATCTCTATTATGATGGTACAAGTATAAGGAGTGACCTATAATTATAAGCATCATTTTGAAATATATCCGACTAGGACTATGTATTTGAGACATAATATCTAACAATTCGTATTTTCACTAGCTTGAAGGTTCTTCATAGCTAAATTAACAACTCATGTGGATGATTCATGGTGAGAATGAACAAGAAAATAACATAGGCTCACCAATATTACATATTGACATATTGAGTAAATTTCGTAAAACTATAGATGTTTTGATAAAATTATTGTAAAACTAAAATTTAAGCAATAATTTCACAAAACTACAGATTTAGTACCGATTTTATCGCAAAACTACAGATATTTTAGTAAAATTATCGCAAAACTACAGATTTAATCAACAATTTTATAAAACTACAGATATAATGCTAATTTTATCGCAAAACTATAGATTCTAGATGAGCTTTTCCCAGACCCATTACCATGATGACCAGTCCTCGTTTGCAGTCTTATAGCAACTGTCAGCTCAAGAAACAAACAGTCCAGGAGTTCATGTGACTGCAAGTAGGACCCATTCATCAGGATTACAGGTATGCGATAGAATATAGAGTTTTATGATAAAATTGGTGCTAAATTTGTAGTTTTGTGAAACTATTGCTTAAATCTATAATTTTATAATTTGCATTTTGCCAAAGTATCTATAGTTTCATGAGCTCCCGATCGATCTGTTTCATGAGCTAGCAGCTGCTGTGAGACCGCAAGTCGGGCTCAATCGTCATGGTAACAGGGCTGAGAACAACTCGTTTAGAATCTGTAGTTTACGATAAAATCGACGCTTAATCTGTATTTTGTGAAATTATTACTTAAATCTATAATTTTGAGATAATTTTGACAATGTTATGTAGTTTTGTAATAAAATTGATACTAAATCTGTAGTTTTGCGATAATTTTATCAAAGTATATGTAGTTTTACGAAATTTACACAAACATAGTGAAACATGCATGGATGAAGCAGTATTTGAGTTTTTGTTAATTACATCACATAGGTGGTGCAAAGCCTTAATACTAGGGTGAAATTGTGCATGCATAAACATTAAAAAGTAGTACTCTAGTTTATATATATATATATATATATATATATATATATTAAAAAGTAGTACTCTAGTTTTTATAGCTCGAGCTTTTCCCTTGCAGGCACATCACAGTCTAGAACTTCAGATCTCCAAGTTCCATTTTCCATCTGGAAGATAAAAAGACAGCATACTACAATAAGATATATGCTTGGAGAAATTCGCATAACTACAGGATGCTTGTAATAAAATAAACTTCTCTGCGTGAACATGCATAAAAGAGGGGAAGGATAAAGCAAACCGGCCACCATTTTTTTTTGGTTTCTTATACTAGCACCTATGGACCTAACTGCTAGAAACTTTATGAATTATGAAATAACTGATGTGTCTCTTTCTTTCTTTTTATTCTTTTGTCTTACGATCTCAATTGATATGTCATTTAAAGAATTGACATGGTCTTACTGATAAGGCGGTGGATGTTTGATATTTCGCTAGTATATAAAAAACTGAGAGATCTAAATTTAAATATGTGCATGTAAATATATATATTACATGAAAATCTTACCTGTGTTGAAGTATTTTCGGTCCTCCTCCTGCTGGGAGTAATATTGAGGCTGCTGCATGATGTTGAATTGTAGGAAGCTTCTTGTTGGGTCACAAGGAATGAAACCCTGCTGATACTCGCTCGTCGACGGCTCCCCCATCATGTTCACCGTCTGCTGCCTCATTTCAGTCTCATCAACCTGCTTTAGTGTGATAACTTTTTTCAGTGACTGCAGTTTAATTCATTTAGAGTAATCACGTTCTTTTATCTTAATGATGAACATATAGCATACTAACCTTGCTCTTTAAGTACAAGTTGTCATTCAGCAGCTCCATTTCCTGAAAAGTTTATATTCATGTTGTAATTAGGTTCAATGTGTCAGGAAAAGCAAGAATTTCTTATAGGGAAAAAATGATATTAGTTTTGCTCTTTACCCTTCTCTGCATATACTCGATTTCAGAAGACAACAATTCATTCTGTAGGAAATAAAATGCTTATGCATTAGGCAAACAGAATAGTTCTGTGAAGCACAAAACTCACTGTGTGATTATAGCACATGGTACCTTTCTTGCTCTAATCTTTCCTAGGCCTTTGTCCAACCTAGCCTCCAGCTGCTTAAGGTCCCTGTGGCTCATGGTTGTGATAGAATCACCTATCAGGGCCCTGAAACATCAATGGAGAGCTTAGTCACTAAACAAAAACCTTCGTTAAGTTGATTCGTCAAGATTTGCACAATATGTCTTTTATAAATATTGAACCTGTTGGAGTTCTGTAAGTTGGTGATTAGCTGCCTCAACTTAGAAGATTCCTGCTCGTAGTGCTGCAGCTTAAAATCAGACACCTTATTAGGAAGTCTTGTAAGATAACACTGTTTTGATGGGAATTCCCCCTTATGAACCTGGGAGGTCTGACCTCTGAAGGGTGTAGTCACAATGCAAAATCTTCTAATCCATTTTAGTATTTCACGCAAAGCCTTTTGTAGGAAAAAGAAAGTCCATGCAATACTAAAATTCGATCCATTTCATCACATTAGCCTTCATATGTAAAGCTGTCTCACATAAAGCAACTCTCCGAAGGATGTAATCCTTTTTAAACAAATTAATGCAGAGTCTTCTAGTCTGATTTAGTTATTTTACGCAAAGCTACCGTTTCAGAAAAAAAAAAGGTTCATGCAATACTAAAACTCCATTTCCGCACATCAGTCTTCTTCTTTTGTAAAACCTAGTCTAAAAGCCACACAAAAGGTACTGTTCAGTTTTATCTGTTTCTAATTATTGCTCCCACATCAGCTATGACATTTTGGACCTAGCAAATATAACCATACCTAACGTTTAGATATTTCCAGCATCGATGTATATACATACCTAAAGTTCAGTTGCAAAATATGTACTACTAAATCTAACATTCAATGAATTTAAATCAGAGGAAAAGATTAAAAAGTGTCACAGCCTACAAAGCAGATCAAGAATGTTAAAGATATTTTCTTTTCCTACTAATCTGCACAGTTTTCCCTTTTTTTTCCCAAAATGTGCATGCTATCCTCTTCCCATTTCAAGCATGGGATAATCAGAGTTGTCCAGAGGACAACTATATATACACACATGATCTGCTGGTCCAAGTAGATTCTCTTATGGACTAGAATAACTGGAATTTCCACTGCGTAATGCCCAGGACTACAGGATGTCCAATCTGAAGATTTTTGTCAGAGGAATTATTTTTGGCAGTAGAGAACAGTGACAAGGAATGCTGTCTACACCATGTTGTGTTGTAGGACTGCATGCAATTGCTTGTGCTAACATCTAGGGGTCAGGATCAGAATATATTGTGTTGAGTGACATGCATGATGTTACCTGGGCATTGATCTCTGCAACTGTAGTAGCGCTGGAGGTGTCGCTGGTTGCCTTCTTGTACCTCTCAATGGTTCCTTTCACACTGCAGTGTTGTACATGTACAGTATACTACAGGAGTTAAGTACGTACATGTATATATACCGATGAAGCAGATGAAACTTTCTACGAACAAATACAGCATGTGCTGGAAGGAAGAAAAAGAATCCCAAAAATTCATTCACAGTTGGCAGCACTCTTTCCAAAAAACACCGATGATAATTGAAATTTTACAGCCCAAATCGAAGAACATGGGCGCGCAGGAAAGATTCAGTAAACTGTAGATGCATAGTTATTTGAAAACACTGATTGTCAAGTTTCCCCATTATCTGAAAGTTTTGACATCACCACAAGGGAACCAGGAGGCCATCATACCCAAGACAGACTTGTAAATCTGAATTGCATGTTGTACCTACAGGAACTACATATATCCAGTTGTCCTCTATTGCCCTGAAGAACAATTGTGGAACCCCTCAGGTCTATGCAATATATGGAACAGACCATGTCCTATTGGTCCAAGAGGTGTGCTACGATGGCTATCACGACTTCACAAGTCTTCGAAGGGTTA
Organism: Phragmites australis; assembly: GCF_958298935.1. NCBI lineage: Eukaryota > Viridiplantae > Streptophyta > Magnoliopsida > Poales > Poaceae > Phragmites > Phragmites australis. Next base: position 6,476,353 of record NC_084931.1, read on the forward strand.
ATTGCTAGAGTAGTTTTGCTCTTGGGCTTCTTCGTTTTATTGTTTGAATTAGGTTTTTTGCTTCGGAACAGTTGAACTGGACTTTTGGGGGCACAATGTTCAGTCATCTATATGTCACATGTGATTCTGGTGTACTCCATTTTCATAGTTCACAAAAAATTGCACTTATCAGTTACGCCCACGCCCACTGTGATTTTGAGCAATTCATTGAAATTGTACAACATGCTGTTGGTGTTCCACATTTTCATGATACAGTACCATCAATCAAGAGCCACCTGACATGCCGTTGGTGTTCTTATGCTTGCTCATAGCAGATGTTGTACAATTTGATAAAGGAATTGCTCAAAATCACAATGGGCGTAACTGACAAGTGCAATTTCAGTAGCTTCCTATTATCATAACTATGACATATATAACCGTGTATATTACGTTTATTCATTTATGGACATTGCATTTAGGTTATCAACAGAACTGAATAATATGTATTACTTGAGATGAAGCTCTCCAAAACAATTGTACAAAAAGTCATGCTATGTTGTGCGACGTTTCCTAGTTTCATGCTTGATCGAAACAAAAAGAAGAAACACCCATGTTCCAATTATTGATAAACAGGGTGCTCCAGGCCTACAGCTCTATATTTAATTTCTGTACTGTAATGCCGGCGTGGGCCTCCTCGTTGGCCGAGCCGCCGCTGCTTGTGTGTTTTCACTACCAGCCGAGCCGCAGCTGGGCCTGTCGGCTATTAGGCACGCTGTTGAGGCCGTATGCTCGTGTAGATGCTCTAGGTGTTTTTGGTATGGTCATTTTTGTCGTCGCTCGCTACCGGCGTGTTTCTCCTCGCTCGTCGAGCCACCGTCGTCGTTGTTTGCCACCACTGGCCACCTTCTGGCCATCGTTGTCGACCACATGTGCCTCATGCTAGTTCGCGGGAGTGTGCTGGCGCCGATGGTGCCACTCATTGGTTGAGCCACACCGCCGTTCGCCACCGGTGAGGTTGCCAGTGCCGCTCGTCATTGTGTGCCTTCGGGCGCGGGTCAATTTTGACCTGGGTCAGCACAACCCGACCCCACGGTTAGTGACGGTGGCTAGCTAGCTCCCGGTGAAAAAGGATTAGGGCCTTTTAATAATCAGTTAATTCAAAAATTGCCAAACAGAATTATTGTTCAACCATAAAATCGGCTGAAACTTGCAAAATGCATAGGAAATTAAATATATCTCCAAAAATAGTGAAACTACTTTTTTAGCTTTGTTTTATCATGCTCTACATATTAAAAATACTAGGACCCATGATATGTGTACTGAAATCTATTTAATTATTTAAATGTGTTTAAGCTTAGGTAATTCAAAATTAATTATTGGTAAGTCCAAAATTAGTGAAATCAATTTTGTTAATATTTTTAGTTTATGCCCTGTTCATTAAAAATACTCACTATCATGTTAAACATAATTAATTTTCTTTTTAGGATTAAGCTTCGCTATAAGCTCAATTAATCCTAGGATTCATTAAATGATTAATAATAATCAAAATTAAGGTAAAATCTTTTACGCTTTCAAACTCTTACCATGATGCATTGTATCTCCGCTGTCATCATGCACTACGGGGCATCTTTCCTTGCATGCCATCATACTCATTGTGATGCATTGTTATTTGTATTTAGCAAATGATGTTTCAAAGAAATGATGAAATGAATATCTTTTGTACTGTTTAATCAACTGAAAGATTATAAAATGCATAAAAAAATAATCAGAGCGTAGAAAAAGGTGAAACTAATTCTATTGTGTTCACATTGATGTAATATACATGTTAAAAATACATGCACTCCTGAAAAGTGTACTAAAATTACTGTATTCTATTAATTGTGTTGTAAATGATTAATTCCATAACTAATTAAGGAGAAATCCAAAAAAGATTAAAATCACCTCTAAATAGATCAACTTATTAAATATAAATATTGTGTTGTAGGGATGACAAATCCACCCGCTAGTCGCAAGCGGACATGGCAGTATTTTGAAGGTGATGGGCCATCTAACATGGAGCAATCAAGATACAAGATAATTCAATAAATTAGATGTGATTTTGAAATATTGCATAGTTATCATTTCATTGGTTTTTTATTGATTGCTAAAACGTAATAATAATCATAAATTTGTAGATGGATCAGACATGGATGTACAAGTCTAACTGTCACAACCCAGAGTTCTTTCATGGCGTAGATGTATTTTTAAGGGCTGTTGCGGCGTACAAAAATCCAAAAAACAAGCGTGATGATCACTATATATGTTGTCTGAGCGTTGATCGTAAGAATGAGAAACAACTCTCAGGCATAAAGCAGATCTGTGCACACATGTTTTACAGGAGTTTCAAGCCTAGCTATATCTGCTGGACTGAGCATGGTGAACATGAGGTGGTTGTGCAAATAGATTAATTTCTAGTTCCTACTCGTGTCCAAATAGATTAATTTCTTCAATTCTGGTAATTGCAGGACCTCGAGCTGGAAAGAGGTATCCTCATGCCGCAGAGAATCAACGTAATTTAGGAACAACTATGAGGATTCATCAATGACCAAGTCATTCCAGAGTCCGAGTGGTACCATGTTTCCAAATGGTGCTATTCGCAAGGTGCCCTTTCAATTATCCCGTGGAGTTCGTTACTTGATTCTTCTCAAGACAAAAAACGTTGTTCAGGGTCTTTGGTCAACAAGAACAATTGAATAACATCACTTCTTACCCTTTTATTGTATACTTCTATTAATTATGAACTTTTGTTGCAACATGTATTAATTATGATTTATAGTCAATGACATATGAAATAACATGGTTACGTATGCATGAATGAGATGAGATATGAATAAATTGTGTATGTGTGTGATATTATATGTGCTGAGATAATTATGTGCATGTGAAACTTTAATGCAAATTTATCTTATTTTATGTGATATTATTTGTGTTGTTGTCGACAACGACTAGATTCTGTATAGTGAGAGGGGCCATCAGTGCCGGCTCATGACAAAAAACCGGCACTGATACAGAGACTATCAGTGTCGGCTTGTACCAAAAAACCGGCACTGATAGTTGAGTAGAGTGCCAGTTACTTATTACGAACCGGGACTGATAGTCTCAATATTAGTGCTGATTTTTTATGAGCCAACACTGATACTTATTATCAGCGCTGGTAATAATAGTTCATAACTATTAGTGCTGAATAATCAGTGTCGGTTGAAAAACCATCACTGATGGCGTTTTCGAGCCGACACTGATGACCATTTCTGTAGTAATGTATGGACAATATTTGGGAAGGCTTCCTGAGGTCAGAAACCAAATAACCCCTAAGCAAAAAAGTTTGTATTGGACTATTATTCACTTTTTAGCAGGGCATACAAATACAAATGCTGCTTTGACGTAAAACAATTGTGTTACTAGTGTAAACAAAGTTACATGAAGAAAGAGAGCTCAATAACAATTGATTATTCAAAGCAACAATAATATATATAATCTCCCAAAAAAGATACATGTAACATGAGCTTAGCAGTGATAACAACCAAATATATGTGAAAAGTTCACAAGAGGAATATCCTACCTACCTATCTCAACTTAACTAATCTTGGTAAAGAAATTTGACATACAAGATCAATGATCACATCTTAAACTCAATCCTTAACCCGTCGCTCGGACATGAAAATTTGCAATTTCCGCATAAATGATAACCACGAACTATCATGTCAGTTTCCATCCCTCTAAAGACCAAACATTTAAATGGAATGCTTCAAAGACTTTCAAAAATAAGAGAAAACGTCACATCCTCCACACATCACATATAACAGTGCCAAATTAAACCACTATTCTCAAGGACCAAGGAGTGAGGAAAACCAGAGCATCTCTCTCCCTCTCCTCTCTCTCTAAAAAAATCAGAGTTGATTGATTTGCTCAAGAACAAAACCTTAGCAATCTCGAGCAAGCTATTGGCTGGCAGGAGCCATACTGCATTGCCCGCACAAGAGCCCACAGCAGCATGATTGGCTGCAAACAGTGAATATCTATTTCCCATTGGTTATAGAGAGTAAGAGAGAGAGAGAGAGAGAGGAGAACGAGGGTCTCAGCTTTTACCCAGACCTACCATGCCTATGGCCTTAACCATTCTGACCAGCTACCCAGCTTCCTCTTACCTTGTAGTCCCCCGATGCAGCACTGACCATGCCATTGGTCCCGTACGCGCCTTCACATCTCACAAACACAAGAACTCAACGGCAGGGCAAAAACTTGCTGTTTTGGTTTACTTCTATTGTCAAGAGGACAATAGGATTGAACACTTGCTCTTCAGCCAGCATGGTCACTATGACCAGGTGACATATGCTTATGGTGCAAATTAGAAACCATTTGTGCCAAACGAGCTCGATCGAAACAAACTACTCCGCTCTAAACAAACGATTGATAATTAGAGGTGCACCTTTTATCAAATAAAACAAAAATCCTCATTAAATAGAACCCCGATTCTCAAGCTGTGCATATGTACAGATTGCATTGCTATGTTTATTTTCACCTTCCGTGCTTGATGTGCTATAGGTTTATTTTCACCTTGCATTATTTACAAGAATGTACGGGTCAAAATTTTACCTTCATTTGATGTCATAAGTATAAAACGACTATATTTTGGAGTCAGAAAAATAAGTTTATTCTTGATAAAACAAGTATCTTTAGTAAATCATATTTGTTATGCTTCTAGATACACAAAGCAAAAGAATCTACAGGCTGATACCAGTTATATGTTGGATAGATATTCATATCAAAGGCATCAACAAACAAAGATCCAAACCAAAATTCTGAATGAGAAATCCTAAACGTATAACACACCATTCATCGTATGCTAGAAGTTCAATGCATAGTTGCAACGATTATTGAGTCCTGTCACATCAAAAGTTGTGATGACCTAAGCATGCATATAACTTTTTTACTTTTGAGTTTATGCAACATTTAGGAACTTTAACAGTTATGGTCTTGTGGACAAATGTAAGTAAAAGAAATCAGCAAAGCACCATTTCACCCAATTTATTCATTACTTTTCAGTTTTCTTTTTCCTTTTTCTTACGTGGAATAGTACTGACTTTTGTTTTGGCAGGTCATAAAAACTACAGTGCTGGTGTCAGATGGGGGCCAGAGCTCTCGAGATGGGTATCCCGCATCCGGTTAACATATGCAGCACATCACACATGCACGGCTCTGCTATGATCAGGAGACACATCACAAGCAGGGACGGCAGCAACATCTACATCACATACTCCGTATGAGAGAGAGATGATTGGGGCACATGGGATGAAACCCTAACCCTAACATCATCTCATTGGCTGGGAACAGGCATGGTATGTGTATCGTTTCTTTACCTCTCTCACACACACTATCTTACATAAAGTTACCGAGTTACTATACACACCTAAAGCTAAGAGAAAAAATTGCTAGATCTGCTCCTGCACAACCAAAGCAACAAAAAGGAAAGAGGAAGATGAGAGAGTGGGATCTTATATTTTGTGTGAATATTTTTGCTATATATGAAGTATGAAAAGATCTAAGCCTTCCTCTCTCTTATCCCTCTCTCTATCTTTCTCAGGGATAGAAGGGAAAGAACATAAATCGAGCAAGCAAAGAAGAGGACCACCAAGCCAAAACAAACGCAAGCACACATCACACACAATAAAAGCTCAGGAGCAGCATGTACATGCTTCACAAAGCATACACTGCGCTGAATCTATCTAGACATGTAGCTCAACTCACAGAAACACAAAAGGAACCGGAAAAAGAACCACAAACATCACACACAGATGTAAGAACAACAAATAAACCGTTGCAATTTCTTTCTTTCACCCTTGCTACTCTCTCTCCAGTAGCATAAAAATAAACAAGACAGTTGATTAACACAAACATGTAGCAAAAAAGATGCAGCTTTCCCTTTCACCTTGCCTCCTCGTAGCAGCAAGAAAGCTAGGATCAAACTTGATCCAATTCGGACAGGATTACAACATTTCAGTAAAACACCATGCTAATCTAGCTAGCATAGATTCACTCACATGTAGGCTTTCCTTGGTGATTATGCATATATCTGCACAAAATGGTTGAGAACGACTCACCTGTTGTTGGAATACTCATAGAGGCGGCCGCGGTTTGAGAAGACGAGGAGGGCGATCTCGGCGTCACAGAGCACGGAGAGCTCGTACGCCTTCTTGAGGAGGCAGTTGCGGCGCTTGCAGAAGGTGACCTGCCGGTTAGTCGTGTTCTCTATGCGCTTGATCTTAACCTTTCCCCTCCCCGTCTTCTCTCCAGCCGCCCCAACCGAGCTACAGTTCGGAGACATGGGTTCCTTCAGCTTGAGCCCTGCAGAAGTCAAGGTAGACTGCCCAGAAAGACCACACTGATAAATCACGACTAGCAAGCACACACAAGGGGGTGTATATATTCATATAAGATGGATCTGCAGCAAGAACATAGAGAAGAGCGGGAAAGAGCATATATATAAATCTTAAGTATATATAATTATAGCCTCCTTTCTTCGAGCTAGCTACTACTTATAGACCATTCTTTGGGGATCAAAAGAACATAGATAGGTGAACGAGTATGGAGCTCGATTGGCAAAGCCGCAGAGAGTGGCCGAGTTCACCGGGTTCGATCCCAGGTGTCGCACGCCCCATTTGGCCTCCAAAGAAGGCCCTGGGTAAGGGGTCTGGTTCTAAAAAATGAACATAGATAGGAGAGACTTTGATCGAAAGAAAAAGAATCCATAAACCGTATCTCTCCATCTTCTTATCCATCTATCTACTTTTCCACTGCCAGGTAGTAGCCATGATTCTACTACTAACATATACATGCACATCCAAATCTTGACCTTTAGCAAAATGGATACACAAAATGGAGCAAGCTTCAAGGCAAAAAGCAATTACCATTATGTCTGTGGATTGTGTAGCCTGCTGCTCTTCTTGTATATGCATGCTCACAGAGGGAAAAAGAAATGAGGAAGAGGGTTGTGTTGAAGGAGAAAGGTAGGAGGAGGAAGAGGAGGAGGAGGAGGGAGGAGGAGATGGATTGTGGTGGTAGCTGTGGGGAGCCTCTATAGATCGACCTTGGTATTTCTTCCTCCTGGACTTATCCTTTCCCCTCCACCTCCTTTTTATATCTATGTACCGGTGTTCTTTGCCTATCCTCTCTTTTTCTTCCCTTGTGAAATGTCAGATTTGTATTAATTTGCCATGACTTGCATATTTTTAGGTACTTAGGCCCGTTTGGAATGCGGGAATCTGATAGGGTTCTATCTGGAATTATATTGTTGCTGTTAAATTACCACGATATTTCAATGTCCCGGATAGAGCTTACTGTGAGCTACAAACCATCGGGGAAACTTCGGACCAGTTTCTTAGTTTCCTCTTGCAACTTGTCTGAACTTTAGCAAACTAGCACTACCGGAAACGATGTGTATACCGAGTGCCTACGTGTATACCGAGTGCATTATATCGGGCACTCGGCAAACAACCACCTACGCCGAGTGCCCGACGAAAGCACTCGGCAAACAATTAGGCACTCGGTAAATAATTAGGCACTCGGTAAATACCTCAAAAAACACTCAGCAAACAATAGCACTCGGCAAAAGAGAGAAAAAACACTCGGCGAATTCGGGCACTCGGCAAACAACGCGCCACGTGTCCCTCCGTTAGGCGGCTGACGGCGAGTCGCCCCTTTGCCGAGTGTCGTCTAACGGACACTCGACAGACATTTATGTTTGCCGAATGCCCGATATTAAGCACTCGGCAAACTATTTTTTTTTCTTTATTTTCTTTTTGGTTTCCTTTTGTTCTCTTTTCTTTCTCGTAATAACAACTAACCAAGGGCCGCCACACATCGATTCCGGTACTACTGCAGTATGGTTTAAGGATGATATTGTTATGAACTTGAAGTTAGAATTCAGTCGTGCTTCAAGATTAAGATGCAGCAGATGTGGACTCCTGGGAGCGGCCCTTGGAATCAGTTGTGCTCTGAACATGTGTCAAAGATGCTACCGTGTGATGAGCTGAGCTCACAAACAAAGGAGAATGACAATTCTTCTTCCTTGCCTTAAAAAAGGAATTTCTCTGCTATATACTATCATTCCAGCTGTCATCCAGACAAAGAAGGAATTTTCAATGCTTGCCAAGTGGAAGAAGCAAAAGCAGATCAGTTTGCTATTTTTCTGGATCCATTTGCTATTTTTAATTCATTAAGTGCATTTCTTGGCTTTTAATGGATATAAGTCAAATTTGATCTGCAAGTACATGAAATAATGAACAAAAATGGGTAGAAAAATCATATTCATGTTGTTGAGTCTATTTTTAGGCCTTACCCAAGAAATGAAAAGAAATTTGAAACATCTGGGCGGCAACACTCGACCACCAACATGTAGCTTATTGGTTTTCTAATTCTAAAAAAAAACAAACGAAGTCTGAAAAACATGAGACTTACCATAGTGTCATGATATGATACGTAGAAGCTGTGATAAAAATTTGAGAAGGTTTCGCAAAAGTTATCACGTACGATGCTTAGAAACCGAAGCATCTCCGAGGAAGAATCGTGGTTTCGAGAGGGAACGGATCAGGTTTGAAGCCGAAGTGACGGTTGAATCGTCGTTTGACCTTGAAACTTTTTCTACACTCAACATACAACATAGCATATTCGATGTTAAAATCTGGTATTTTTGTGGGTCCGTTTGCTATTTTTAATTAATTAAGTGCATTTGTAGCAAAAAAAAAATTCAGATGTTTGCCGAGTGTTCTTGCGTTCACACTCGGCAAACAAGTGATTTGCCGAGTGTCCGTGATTTGGCACTCGGCAAACCTGGGCTTTGCCGAGTGTTCTAGATTTGAAACTCGGCAAAAAACGACACTCGGCAATTTACCGAATATAGGGTTTCCCCACCCCGGCCGCGCGCGGGGACAGATCTCAGAATATCCTTCCTTCTCCCCGGCCGCCTCCGCCGCCTCCCGCGCCCCCATCCGCCGCTGCCTCCAGCGCCGCCCTCCCCCTCCTCCCAGCTCCCCCTCCGCTGCTGCCGCCCCGCCTCGGGCCGCCGCCCGACGCCACCTCGCGCCGCCCCGCCCGCGCCGCCCCCCTCCGACGCCACTCCGCGCCGGCCGCTCCGCCTCGCGCCGGCCAGCGCCGCCCCGCGCCGCCCCGCTCCGCGCCGACACGCTGCGCCTTGCGCCGGCCAGGCCCGCCCCGCGTTGGCCCGCTCTGACGCCGCCCCGCGCCGGCCAACGCCGCCTCGCCCTGCGCCGGCCAGCTCCCCCTCCTCCGCTGCCGTCCCACCTCGCGCCGCCGCCCGACGCTGCCTCGCGCCGCCCCGCCCCCCTCCGACGCCGCTCCGCGCCGGCCGACGCCGCCTCGCCCCACACCGGCCAGCGCCGCCCCGCGCAGCCGCTGCTCCGACGCCGCCCCGCGCTGCCCCACGCCGCCCCACGCTGCCCAGCACCGCCCCGCGCCACCCCCCTCTGACACCCGGGGTACAAGGTACCACCACACGCCATGCGCCGTTGAAGCCATGTGCTCCTCCCTCCTTTTAACCCCTCCTCCGGAGAGTATTGCCATGAGGACTTCATATGTGACTCATGTCATTGTGGGCATGTGTTGCTGATAGCACATGAAGTAGATCATATGGGGTCCTCGTGGCAATACTATCCGGGGAATGGGTTATGAATTAGTCTTTAGATGGTTGTATCCTCCATATTTGTCATGCCTGTGTTGTTGTGTTGTTATGCCAGTTTTGCTATTTATTACAAAGGAGGTGCCGCCAAAATTTTGAATTTTAGCTAATTTAGGGTTTAGGATATGCATGTCGCGTAACCTATGCGTCTCCCGTTTGAAAGAGTTATGGTTATAAATATGCAAGTCTTTGCATATCTATAACCGTAACTGTTTCGAATTGTCCACATTTTTTGGACAGCCCGAGGATGTGTAGATTGGGTTCATTTCAATGCTCTACTCCGATCCGAGACAGAGTTTCGGCAGCCTCTCCCCGTTGTTCTCCGGATACACATTGTCTTGGCTTGTTGCCGAGACGTGTATTTGGAGAACAGCGGGGAGGTGCTGTCGAAATTCTGTCTCGGATCAGAGTAGAGCATGGAAACGACCCAATCTACACATCGTCGGGTGGGATTAGGACCTATCTTTACCTATTAGATAGTTTGATGCATGCCGATTCCCTCTTATGGTAAAACACAAATGTTTGATGGAAATAATTAATTGTATAAGTAGATGAAATTGATTGTTATATTACTTGCTGAATAAAAAATATTATATGTGTATGTTTCCCAATATGTTAGAGGATGGATGATCGTGAGTGGATGTACACTGGCCGCTCTAGTCAGGGTTTTTTGACCAATGAATGGATCCAGAAGACCGATGCATTCTTGGAATTAGCATTTGCTAGGCCTAAGGGACCTCGTGGAACTTGGTGCCCCTGCAGTATTTGTGCAAACGCGCGTCAACAAACAAAGGAGGTCATGGGTCAACACCTTTGTAAGAATGGGTTTATGCCACACTATACCCGGTGGACCTACCATGGTGAGTCCGAACGTGCCAGAAAGGAGGTGGTGCGTCAACGCACCAACGACTATGATGTCGGGGTCGGAGACATGCTAGATGACTTTCATGATGCACATTTTAATGAAGCACGTATGGAGGAAGTGCCGGAGTCAACCGCAAAGGACTTTTATGATATGTTGTCTATGGCGCAGCAACCCCTTCATGGGCATTCCAAGGTTTCTCAACTGGATGCCATCGGACGCCTAATGGCTATCAAGTCCCAGTTTAGCTGCAGCCGAGAAACCTTCGACGCAATGCTGACAGTTGTTGGTAGCCTTCTCCTGGAAGGTCACATTCTGCCAAAGAGCATGTACGAGTCGAAGAAAGTCCTCCAGGAAGGCCGAGAGGCAGAGGCAGGGGTGGAGGAGGTGCTTCTATACCTGCTGTTGAGGAGGAGACTGAGTCGCCTCTAGGTGCGGCTTAGTCTGAGTCTGACTCACCTATACCTACGGCTGCGACTCAGTCTGGGGATGAGGAGGAGCAGGTAGAGGAGGAGCAGGTAGACCAGGGGGGTAGCTCTAGCTCTACTTCTTCTCGTGTGTGGCTGCGTGGTCCTTCTAGCCTCCCGAGGCGACCGATGCCAATGGCTAGACGCCCGCTCATTCGATCAGATGGAGAGAAGTAAATGGCTCTCTCTACTCTCACTATTTTTTTGCCTTTGTATCTTCAATATTTCAACACATACTAATAATTTGCCTTTACACTTGTGCAGGAACTGGCTGAAGGTTGGTGAGGGTGACCACTCACGCCATGTAAACGGCATCCTTGGACTTTTGATCAAGGAGAAGTTCCCTGGCATGGTTACTTTGGGCGGAGTAACCGAGCCGGCATACACATGGGCCCACTATGCAGCCGCACCGGACGCCTGTGACCGGGAGGGAAGGGTGTTTCCCAATAGAGCCGAGCGGGTGAAGGCCGAGTTGTGGGTAAGTTTCTTTCGCACTACATTAGTCAATACTAATCGCATAGAAATTATTTAACTAATGACTGGATCCGTCGCGTCTATATGCAGGATTTTTTTAGATGCAAGCCGGGCTTGGAGGCTAGGGCAGCTGCTGTCGTCGACAAAGCTGCCAAGAAGCTTGTTAAGGATATGCACTATGAGGCGCGCGTCCAGGCCGTGATCAAATTTCACGCGGAACACCTTGGAGCGAAGGTGACAAAGAAAGACGCTAGGACCATATCTCTGACCCGGGAGCAGTACCTGCAGGTAAAGTGCATTAAAGCTTATTATTCCTTAGATTACTAACACTTAATTTCTTCTTATTATATATCATGTACTTGATTATTTAGGTGCCTCCGGGGTGGTGCGCAGGAGACCTTCCGTGTTTGACGGTGATCGTGGACAAGTGGTGCGCTCCCGAGTGGGAGGAGAGTCACAATGCTTGCCGGGAAAGGCGATTGTTGATGCCTGGCGCGCCACACCATCAAGGCAACCTCAGCCTGACTGGTTTCGCGGCTAGATGGGTATGCAATAGCATCTGTTGTTCCCAAGCTCAGTTCTCCTTAATTTCTGTGCGGGCGTCCCCTTTATGAATGTTATTGCTTTTCTGTTGCAGTCGGCAAAAAATGATGGTCAGCCTCTCTCCCAGTTCAAGGCTTATGCTTTGGCCCATAAGTCAAAGGCGATGCACGGGGTTGCATATGACCCGAAGGACCCGGCCTCAGTGTACACCAACGAGAACATCAAGGCTCGCCTGGATGGATACACATCGATGGCAAAGGAGGTCCACAGCCCAGACTTTGATCCGAGCGAGCATGATCTTGATTGGGAAGTGGTTATGAGGGCGAGAGGAGGCAAGAAACATGGCCGGTTCTGGATTGGCGACGTCACACTCGATACGGCCACCACTCCCTCTCTCTCTCAGCTTAGAGTTCAGAGCACAAGCTCAGGTCCGGGTATACGCCCTCGCCCAGAGCCTACACGGATTGCGATGAACGAAATCCAGGTTAGTTCTATTTCATTCATCCTCCACGATCTTTACATACTTTGCATTGGAACGATGATGAGATTGCGATGATATACTGTAGGCCCAGCTGGATGAAGAAAGGAGGCTCCGGCACGAATTAGAGAGATCGTTCGAGGAGAGGATGGCGGCAGAACGATCCCAGTGGTATGCGATGATGACGCCCCTTTATGCTGCAATGGGCCAAACTCCGCCACCGATGCCAACCCCTTCTCGTCCACTTGCTCCACAGGCTCCACACACTCCTGTGAGTTAGTTTATAACCTTGTAATCACCATTATTGCCATTCCTACAACCATAGAGTGTTGTGCTAACTATCTCCTCCTTTGTGCAGTATCCATCAGATGGATCGAATACGCCTGGAGTTGGAGGTTCGCACTTTGGTACTCCACCTCACTTTGGTTTGTTCTCCTCACTTTGAAAACTTACTTTTGTAACCCCATATCCATACTTAGCATTTCTGTTTACTTTCAAATGCATACCTCTTACTTAGTGTTTCTGCTCCTTGATTGATGCAGGTTAAGGTGGTAATCAAGTGTGGAGTCCGTTACGGCCTGCAATATTTTCTTTTTGTTTGGACTATATTTTGCTATCTTGTCACGACAATTTGTGATGTTTGTGTCACTTGCGATGTTTATGCGACGGTTTATGTGATGTTTGTGGCATATGTGATGTTTATGCGATGGTTTATGTAATGTTTGTGTAATATGCGATGTTTATGTGAATGTGGTAATCTGTGAAATATATATAAATTGTTTTGAATTGCAGCGACAGTTTTGAATCTGGTATGGATCAATTGGCCATCTGGTATATAACAGTTTGCCGAGTGTAACACTCGGTAAACAAGGCTATGCCGAGTGTAACACTTGGCAAACGTGACACGTGTCGCAAGGCTGGTCAATCTGGCATTTTGGATGCCAGTTTGCCGAGTGTATACACTCGGCAAAGGCTCACTTTGCCGAGTACCCTCCAATACACTCGGCAAACGTGCCGTGATTTGCCGAGTGTATTCCACGGACACTTGGCAAAGTCGGCAAACTGCCAAAAAAAGGGACGATGTGCGAGCGCCACGTGTCCTCGAGTTTGCCAAGTGTCTACCTTAGACACTCGGCAAAGAGGACGTTAAGGCCCTGGCGCCGTTAGGTCGCTTTTTTGGGCCGAGTGTCGTATTTGGCTCTCGGCAAATATGTTTGCCGAGTGCGCGATATAAAACACTCGGCAAACAGCTGTTTGCCGGCACTGTGTATGCCGACAGTGTTATGCCGAGTGTTTTTAGGGCTTTGTCTCAAAATCCGGTAGTGTAGATAGAAAGGAAAGACTTGGTTACTCCAGCAACTCACTTATAAGATATAACTTTGTAGGGATAAGCTAATTAATTTTGTATTATTCCCGTTCTAACAAAACTTGTGACACTCAACAAACTTGGGCCGTTGCAATTTATGATTTGATTAATGTCTAGAAGCTTCCTCCTGAACCGACATGAAAACTTTTGCTTGAACATGTATTTTTTTTTTTGCGAGATGTTAGAGCATATGGTTGATTACTACCGCTAGTAGAAAAAGAATGATGTTTTTGATTATTCAAATTCAGCAAGTTACAGTTCTCACCAAAAAATCTGAAAGACAAGTTTTAAATAACAATGTTCGACCTAAACATTCACCGTGTTATCCATGGTCAAAAGCTACAATATAGCTTGAGTGGACAGATTCTAGCTAGGTTGTGCCATCCTTTTATGATCCCAGTAGCCATGACTAGCTACTAACCAGTATCAAATAAACGCCGTATATATACATGTAGTGTACTCATGCGCTTTCATATAAGTATAAATCGATTTCTCATATTCATTTTTAGGGAACTTCTCAAAAAACAAATTAAAATCTGGTTGCTTACATGTTGTTTGGAATAATAATATGGATCTACTGTACACACGTTTAACATACACTAATCCTGGTTAGTCATGTAATCAGCACGGCACATTCACGTATGGCCCTTCCCATGTGAGCCCAGCACAAGCCCTGTCTTGTTTTCGCTGGACACACAGACAGAGACACTCGTACGTAGATGTGATCAACCATCAACAGATGCCAATTAAGCACGAGTACTCTTGGAAGGTTTCCTCTTTTAGCCTTTACCCCCCCCCCCCCCCCCCTCCTTCCGGCTGCCATCCCTGGGTCCGTCCGGCCTCGCCGTCTCCGTGCTCGCCTTCTTCTCCACCGTGGGGCCTCCACCGCCGGCAAGGACGACGACCAGTGACGCGCATTGGTATGTCCATGCGTACGTACCCATCCCCTGCCCCGTCGCGGTCGATAATGGAGGAAAAAACCCGGCCTACGCATGTGTGAAATTGTGATGCCGCGCCAAGCGATCGGCCGGCGACGAGCTGTCGAGATCCGGGGTCGTTTGCGAGTCCGGCACGCCGTTCTCGGCACAGCTGGGCTGTGGAAGCCAGGCCGTTTCAAGGTCAGGTGACAGTGCCACATAAAGACCGGTCGGTGAAAGGGAGCCATCAAGGTTCAGAGCTGGAAGATGATCATGAATGTTCTTGGCACATGTCACATGCACACATAAACAAGCTAACGCCTACAACAACTACTATACCAGGTCGCAAGTTTCGACATGAAGAGTCATCGTGCAACTGAGCTATAGCAACTTGGTTCATAGTTCGGTGCAATTTTTACCTGGTGAGGTTGGGCAAGGTTCAGAAAGGAAAAGATTTCTCCTTTCAGAAGGGGGAATGAATATTGAAAGAGTCATGTTTATACACATGTATCTTTATATATATCTTGCATGCACTAGACTGCTGTTTGCACAGTCGAGAACAATTTCATTCTTCATAGCAGGTAGATCAGTGCTCCATGTTGTTGATAAATGAGAGTACTAAATAAGAATTCATGATATGCCATAAAATGGTACTGGTAGCTAGCATTTATGAACAATAGTACTAGTGCACTCACAGTACTGGATCCTACTGTACATCCAAAGACCTGCACAGTGCACTACACCTTCACCAACTTTATTTAAAGCAGGAGTAGAGAGATTTCTAAATTGATTGTTACGTGGTGACAAGAAAGAAACATAGGTGTTCTATCAAACTTGAGATCTGTTGAGATGACCTGATGAGACAATGCAGTCTCTATTTTTGGTCTATTTGAAACAAAATACTAGTAGAAAGTTTTTTTTTAGCAAATAAAAAAACTAGATAGATAGACGGAACCATTAGGGATGGCACGTAGACACGTGGGTGCATAGGGCTGATGGGTTCTGTGTCTGGTGAGGCTGGATTCCGGTTAGGGATGGGTTCAAAATTTTGCCTGCATGTGCCCAGAACTAACATATTTTACCTTCATCTCTCAGGCCCACTTAACCAACCCAGCTCGAAGGAGAAAACCCCACCCCGGCCTCCCTTCCACTCGCTTACACACTCTCCATTTCCGCTGCCTAGAGAACCCGAGCTCGCCCACTGCCGTCCACGCTTCTCCGCCGATGTGCTTCCATCAGGAATGACAGGATCCAATCCTTGCACAACTCTCCACCACTTTTGTAGGAGTTTTTGGATGTATTTCCAACTAAAGTTCACCAGAGATTACCACCAATTCGAGGAATAGAACATCAAATTGATTTGATTTCGAGAGTAAATTTGCCAAACTGTGTTGCATATAGGATCAATGCGGAAGAAACTAAGGAAATTTAGCGACAAATTCAAGACCTTTTGAATCGCGGGTACGTATAAAAAAGTCTTAGTCCTTGTGTTGTTCTTGTTCTTTTAGTTCCTAAAAAATACGGTAGTTGGCGTATGTGTGTTGATTGTAGAGCCATTAATAATATTACTATAAGATATCATCACCCTATCACTAGGTTAGATTATATGCTTGATGAGTTAAGTGTTTCTATAATTTTCACTAAAATTGACTTGCGAAGTGGATACCACCAAATTAGGATGAAACTTGGAGAAGAATAGAAAACTATATTTAAAACTAAGGTTGGCTTGTATGAGTGGTTAGTAATACCTTTTGGGTCAACTAATGCACCTAGTACTTTTATGCGATTGATGAACAAAGTTTTACGTTTTTTTATTGGAAGATTTATGGTGGTATACTTTGATGATATCTTGATTTATAGCCAGTCATAAGAGTCACACTTTGATCATCTACATGCTATTTTTAATGCTTTGAGATATGCACGTTTGTTCGGTAACCTCGAAAAGTGCATCTTTTGCATGGATCAAGTTTCTTTTCTTGGCTATGTTGTTACTCCATAGGGAATAGAGCTGGATGAAGCAAAATTGAAGCCATAAAGAGCTGGCTAACCACTGAGATTGTTACTCAAGTGAGAAGTTTTCATAGTCTTGTGGGTTTTTTATCGGCGATTTGTACGAAATTTCAGCACAATTGCTGCCCCATTGAATGAATTGACGAAGAAAGGGGTGGTTTTCAAATCGGGACCTACACAAGAAAAAACATTCAAGTTGTTGAAAGAGAAACTTACCTATACTCCTTTACTCCAACTTCCTGATTTTGGTAATACCTTTGAGCTAGAATGTGATGCTAGCGGGATTGGAATTAAAGGTGTGTTAATTGAAGAAGGTAAACCTGTTGCTTATTTCAGCGAGAAATTAAGTTGGCCAAGTCTGAATTATTCTATCTATGATAAAGAATTGTATTCTTTAGTTCGTGTGTTTGAAACTTGGCAATATTTTCTATGGTCCAAAGAATTTGTTATACATTCTGATCATGAATCGCTGAAACATATTAGGAGTCAAGCTAAATTGAATAAACGACATGCTAAATTGGTCAAATTTATTGAGTCTTTTCCGTATGTCGTAAAATATAAGAAAGGAAAGGACAATGTGATTGCTTATGCGCTTTCTAGACGTTATACCATGTTATCTCAACTTGATCATAAGATTTTTAGTTTAGAGACCATTAATGACTTATATGATGCTGATTTGGGTTTTAAAGAAGTGCTTGAATATTGTAAAGAAGAGAAAACATGGAATAAATATGTGCTGAATGAAGGATTGTTGTATCGTGCTAACAAGCTATGCATTCCAGCTAGCTCCGTTCGTCTTTTGTTGTTACAGGAGGTGCATGGAAGAGGATTGATGGCACATTTGGGAGCAAAGAATAGTGAAGATGTGCTAGCCACCCACTTTTTTTGCCCAAATATGAGACGAGATATCGAACGCTACGTGTCCCAATGCACCACTTGCAATAAAGCTAAGTCTCGCTTGAATCCACATGGTCTTTACATAGCTCTTCCTATTCCTAGTGCACCATGGGAGGATATTTTTATGGATTTTATTTTAGGACTGCCTAGGACAATGAGAGGAAGGGATAGCATATTTGTAGTTGTGGATAGATTTTGTAAAATGGCATATTTATACCTTGTCACAAGAGCGATGATGCTACAAACATAACTGATTTATTTTTCAGGAAAATCGTTCGACTACATGGAGTGCCTAATACTATTGTATCGGATCATGACACAAAGTTTTTGAGTCACTTTTGGAGATCACTTTGGAATAAACTGGGGACGAAGCTGCTGTTTTCTACTATGTGTCATCCTTAAACTGATGGTCAAACAGAGGTTGTCAACCGTACATTATCGATCATGTTATGGGCAATTCTAAAGAAGAATTTGAGGATGTAGGAAGAGTGTTTACCACATATTGAATTTACTTACAACAGGTCGTACACTCCACCACCAAGGTAAGTCCGTTCCATGTAGTGTATGGATTTAATCCCCGTGCTCCTATTGATTTACTACATTTGCCTACTTTTGAAAGACTTAATTTAGATGCTAAGAAACATACTAAATTTATTCTTAAGTTGCATGAAGCAACCAAAAAGAATATAGAGAGTATGACTGAAAAGTATAGGATTGCTGTAAGTAAAGGTAGGAAGGAAATAAAATTTGAATCGAGTGATTTAGTTTGGTTGCATTTGAGGAAGGATAGGTTTCCAGAACTAAGAAAATCAAAGTTGATGTCTAGAGCGGATTGAACATTTAAGATAATTGAGATAATCAGTGACAATGCATACAAATTGGACCTACCTATAGATTTTGGGGTTAGTCCTACATTTAACATTTCAGATTTGAAGCCCTACTTGGGAGAAGAAGACGAGCTTCAGTCGAGGACGACTCCATTCAAGAGGGGGAGGATGATGAGCCATGGCTCATTCAGATACGATCAATACCATCAATAATCCTCAATTTATACAAGGTCCAATTACAAGAGCACGTACACAACAATTAGACAACCAGGTGAACTCGTTTCTCGCTGTTCATGATTCCTTGGATGGATTACTACTAAATTCTTGTGACATTTTATTGCTTAGGAACATGTGAGAAGCACTACAACCTTACCCGGACGTCACCCCTCGAAGGCCAAGTCTAGTTGGACTTGAGGCTGAGCTCTAGTCGAAGCCATGGACGTGGTCGAAGTCGTGGTCATGGTCGAGTCTCAAGACAGAATGTCAATAAAACAAGCATAACTCTCTCATACGAGTCCGTTTTAGGCGTTCTTGGACTTGCTAGAAAGCTTATGTCGAGCCCTTTCCAATGGATCTATGCTCGACCGAATATTCCTTATAGTTTAGTTCAAGTCGAAGAAATAAGGTGCTGCATCACTGTTCTAGACCCTGTCGGGTTTTGTAATCGTGTCGAGGTCGGAGCCCAGGTTGTGCATGCCTCTTTCCATGGCTGCACAACCCTAGATTGACCCCTTCATGTCCCCATATAAATACACGGTAGCCATCATAGTTTAGGCTCGGGTTTAGCTTAGATTATTCTGTTTTAGACAGTTTTGTTATTTATCGGTTTGTTGAACCCTGAATTCTAGTACTTCATTGGTAATTAGCAATGTTCAGATTACATCTACATGTTCTTACTTGTGTTCTCGATTCGCTTGCAAGAAAAGCCTTTTTGACGAGGTCAACCACATCTTGGCACGGTTGATAACCACGGAGTAGTGGTATAGTGGTTGCAAGGGTTCTCGATCTATTCTATTCAGAGCCTTTGGATCATCAACGTTGAAGCTCCACCAATCGACTTATCATATTACCTTTCAAAAGATTGGGCAAGCGTGCATCACTCTTGTATGGCTCTAGAGAAAATTTCGGCAGCACCTCCTTGCTATCCTCCTAATACATATCTCGACAACGAGCCAAGAGGTTTTGTATCCAAAGAACAACAAGGAGACGTCATCGAAATTCTCTCTAGAACTATACAAGAGCATAGAAACCTACTACTCAAGCCACATATCCTCGAACTGTCCAACGTACTTGGATAATTCGGGAGCATCTTCTTATAAATATGACAAGTTGCCAAGTCATATGTGGCTTGAGTCATGATCCGATACAGGAGACGTAGGTTACGCATGTACACTAAGGGGGGACAATCCACATATATCAAGATAAGGGAGAAGGAGCAAAATTGATGATTCCAAGTACTCAAATCCTAGAATCCACCATGCATATATGAGCATGAGGAGGAGGAGAGGACAATCCAACTTCAAATCACTGAGATTTGATTTTACCTCAACAAAATCGCCAAAAAAATCGCCCCTTTACTGAGCAACTGGTAGACAGACAATGTCTGGTCATGCTGCTCGGCACAGAAAATAACAATAAACATCAATAATTGGTGATAGGTTAGAAGAAAACCCATCACTAATGACTTCACATTAGTGATGGGTTGTAAGGAAACCTGTCACTAACGACATTCATGACACATTAGTGATGGGTGAAAACTAAGACCCGTCATTAATGACTTCTACAAGAAGATATCGGCTTTCAGATTAGAGGTATGTATGCAAACAAAGAGTACTTCAACAAATTCCATTCAACAGAACAGAACAAAACTTCGATTGACGACATCCTAAAGCAATGTCAGGATTTGGCAACCATCTTCACATTCAAGAACACAAATATACATCTAGAAACTTTAATTTAGCTCAAGTTAGTCATACAATATAGTTATGCATGCATTACGTACTTATCCAAATATCCATACATCATTACACTTGAGTATTTGCTGGAGCACATAACCTGAGATATTTAATATAGTTGAAATCTATAATATTGTATCCTAGTACCTCATCGATATACATTAGCATATGAATTAGTGCACTCTCTTTCACTTGACATGGATGACCTGATGCTTTACCATAGACAATAAACAATGTCTTATTAGCTGGTTTATTTCCTCTTAAATGAAACCATATATCCGCCTGGAAGTTGCCTTCAGTAGTGAAGTACACTCCGAGGCCATAAAAGCTTAACCCATCATGTTCCATGGCTTGATTGAAGATAGCATGAAAGCTAATTGACGCAAAGGTGTCACCAAAAATATCCTACAAGCAAAGAAAATAAAATTATGAATATAATACACGCTAAGAGTCATCTATATCAAAACAACCCGATTACATATTATTCTACCATATCATATTCATTGAACTGAGCAAGCCTCTCATTGATTGAAGTCAAATCCTCTTCGCCCACCTCAAGCGCTTTTATTTGAAAATAGTTGTAGTGAGGCAAAAAGAACCTATGCTCCTCAAGCGCTTTCAGACACCCTTCCACGGCGGTTTTTTCGACATGCAATGCAATCGGCAATGCATTGCTACATGCCATAAGAGTGATATCCCCACTACTTTCTCTCCTTGAATTTATATCAAAAGAGATAGATAGAGCCAAAAATTTCATTCCATCTATAGTGGATTGCACCAAAGGTATAGTACCACCTATCGCAGGGATTACCTCTTTGAGCCATATGATCGGTTTCAATACCTACATGATAGGATGATACGAATTGAGCCTAATGTATTATAAACTCAATTAAATTATTGTGTCCTAATGAGTGTTACTATGGTGGGATCACACCATCGGGGACAAGGGAGTAAACAAGCTATACATTGCTCTTCATTCTTTCAGATCATAGGTTGGTCTTGAGATATTGGTGCTCCTTTAATTCCCGATTCCTCTCATGTGGTAATTAGCAGCTGGGAAAGAGGGGAATAGGGAAAGGGAAATGAACAAAGGGTTAAGGTAGAAACTGAAAGAGAAATGGATGGTTTGAATTGAATTTCAATATACATATCCCTTTCCCTTTCCCAATCCTTTTGCTATCCAAACGCCACCTAGGTCCTAAGAAAGCAGCTCTGTTATGTTCATTCTGAGCACCAATATCTCTCTCTCCCTGCTTCTTTTTTATGTGTGGAAGCACTAGACACCATGTGTATGTAAAAATGAACTCCCTCTGTATTGAATAAATCGAGATGAACTTCCTCTGTATTGAATAACTCAAGATTGAGTTGTTGCAAATGTTTGTTCAATGTTGTGGCATGATTGGAATTAATATTCAACATTGTGAGATGATTGAAATGAAGGTGGCTCCGACTCAATGCATCGAGCGAGCTATTTCTTGTAGATTTTTCTCTTTTTTTTGAAAATGGAAACACTATCGGCTCATGATAAAGAACTGGTATTGATGCTCAGACTATCAGTGCCGATTTTTTATCATGAGACAGCACTGATAGTCTAAGTATCAGTGCTATATCTTTGTTATGGACCGGCACTGATAATTAATATCAGTGTCGGTTTATAAACCGACACTGATAGTCCATGACTATCAGTGCCGAGTAATTAGTGTCAGTTCAAAAACTACCACTGATAGCGTTTTTGAGCCAGCACTGAGGACCATTTCTGTTATAGTGCCTTATCATTTTCAGTTCATAAGCTCATCGATAGAGCAATAATTGAGTCAATACAAACCGACAGTGATAATCTTTATCTCTGTCGGTTTCCAAATCAGCACAGATAAGGATTATCACTGTTGGTTCATAAGCTCACCAACAGAATAAGAATTGAGCCAATAAGAACCGGCAGTTATAAATCATTGTCTCTGCTGGTTCGTATTCCAAACAAGCAGTTATAATCCTTCTATAAATTCTAAGCCTGTCTCCTCAATTAGATCCCCATCTCTCTTCGCTCCCAATCTCCAGAACTCGATCTCGAGGGGTGTGATGGTCACTGTCGCCACTTCGACCGTCTCTACCCCTC
The DNA here is from genome assembly GCF_958298935.1 of Phragmites australis. Lineage (NCBI taxonomy): Eukaryota > Viridiplantae > Streptophyta > Magnoliopsida > Poales > Poaceae > Phragmites > Phragmites australis. The sequence goes on from NC_084931.1 coordinate 6,498,971, forward strand.
GGGCCCATCTTTGACGTCTTTTGAGCCTGTCGCCGACCTCGCAACCACCTTCGTTTCCCTAAGCCTGAGCTATCTCCCGAGCCCATCATCGACCTTGTTGTTTACCAATTCCGTCACCGACCTTGTCGTCTCCCAAACCCATCGCTCCGTTTCCCTGAGCCCAAGTTGTCTACCTGTCTCTCGAGTATGTCGCCCTGTCCACTTCCCATGGGAAGCTGCAAACATCAGCTTGGTAACTCTTCCAACATAAATGTAGGTAGTATATATGAAGCAATGTGCAGAATTCAACTAACAACATATATATACTATTGTAGCCTTCTGATGTAAGTTGTGAAGTGCTAGAAGTTGTAACCAAGATCTTGTGGAAGACTGTAGGACCGAGAACAGCGACTAGAGGGGGGGTGAATAGGCATCTCACAAATTTCTTTTGAAAGTAATGGCCTTCTCCTATTATGTCACCCAATGCACCTCAAAAATGAATCACAACAAAAGCAACACAAAACACAGTGATAAACTCATTGTTCAACCCGGAAGTGTCAGAATGAATTCGGAAGTTCCGGGTACCCTTCGGATGGACTCTGGTTTGGGGTTCTCTATGTTGAAGTGACACTTCAATCCAAAAGTTCCTAGTTTGTACCAGAAGTTCTGGGTTGGAGAAAATAGCAGCTGGAAATTCAAAATCCACACTTGCAAATGCAACAAAAGGTGGGTCTCATTGTTGGAATCGAACACTAGGTTCAACAGTAAACCAATCCATGACTCATCCGTAGACAAATCTTGGAACTTGAGAAGAATCACACAAAGATCAAACGATGAATACCGGGTGAAGATAGTCTCCAATTTGATAGATAAGAGGTAAGGGAATTCAATACCCAATTATGTACATTTGTATGCGAATTTTATGCCTCTAGCAACAAGGTGAGTGTTGGGGGAAAATAAACCAGCCTGAGGATATTGGTTGAAGATTACTATCCAGGTCCCTCCGGAGCCTTGATCTCTAGACCCTCAGGTAAAGGCTCAACCTCTGAAGTCATCGGGCTCCTTCACGGTATCTCTTTGTACCTACGAAGCCTTCCTTTAGCCTAATTGGCCCGGACTCCCAAAGGCTCAGCCTCCCAAAGTCCGGCCTCCCGAAGCCTGGCCCCCCGAGACCTCGGTCTCTCGAAGCCTCGATCCCCTGAAGCCTTGGTCCCCCGAAGCCCTGGCCTTCCGGAGTCCTGCCTCCCGAAGCCTTCACCTCCCAGAGCCATACCTCCCGAGGCCCCTGTCTCCAGCTGCTCGGGCCGGCTTCCCGGAGGCTACAAGGTGAGTCAGTAGGCCTTATGAGATCTACCAAAAGGGGAACACCGGTCATGCTTTTCTTGCAAGGAAGTGAACGGCATTAAACGCCTAGGCTGGTGGACACCACTCTGACACCCAGCGTAATGGAGGCTATCCTAACACCCCTGACACTACGGCGTCGGGCCGTAATTGGCGATCGCTCGCCACACTTCAGGGGGTAGGCACCACGATAGTTACCGCGGTGGATATTTATCTCCCAAGTAGGGTAGAAAGTAGTTATCTGGGATAAGGCCCAGTAATTCGGTCAGATCCCAGATATTTGTACATTGTGATAACTTGTACGCCAAGCTACGCACATCCCTATAAATTGGAGGCCATGGTCGCCTGGGCTAAGGGGACGAGCGAGATGGCAGAAAGACACAGAGGTAAAAAAACACCAAGTCACGCTGTGATACTCCCCCCAGATCGATCCATTTTTTCTACCATCAATATATTTGTGGTGTTCCTTCCTCTTAAACTTCGTATCCAAGCTTGAGTCTCCTCCATGGAAGAAACTCTCGCCGTACTTGTTGGGGCAAGACGAACTCTTGCTCCAATAGTGAGAAATTCAGCTTAAGCATGAAAACAAAAATCGCAACCGAAGCACAAAAACCTTGTGAACTCGCAAGTGAACCAATAGAGGGAAACTAGAAGGAGGTAAATTCAAGAACAAGAGAAAACATAAATTTCATTACTTGCACAGGTCAGCCCTATTTTAGGCGCATTACATAGTTTTTGCAAAAGCTTACACTTCATACATAGGCTAAACACTCCTCTCTCTCTCTCCTCTAAAACCCTAGCACAAGGCTCTCATTTGTAGGGCTCAAGTGGCTCATTCACATCTCCCACATAGCCCTACTATTCTATTTATAGCCTAGGTTCCTTGACCCCTAAATTTCCTAGCTTGTTCTCAAAATATCCATCTCTTGTAGTACACTCCTACCTACCAATGAGGGTATTTTGGTCTATTTTCTCCTCCATCCATTGAATGACCGTGGCGCCTTTATGACTTAGCTTTGCCTCGACACAAGCTTGGCGATGATACCACGTGCACTTCCATCCTTTCCACGATTTTGAGGCTAAACCGTTAAACCCCTTACATGCTTCTTGAAGCATGACTCATTGCCACTTTCTTGACCTCAAGCAAGCTTCTCAATGTCGACACATGTACTCTATCATGTGATCTTGACCATCGGCAAGTCTATCCTGCTCCCGATCACTCAAGCCACATTGTCACTTACATCGGCATTTCCTTTGCTTGACTTTGTTAACATGCTGTCTCCATCCATCTTCCATTCTTCGCTTGACCTCCACATGTACAGCTAAGATCACCATTGACTTTGCTCGATCTCCTTGATGGTCCGATACCAAGCACCCCACTTGGCTCCGATTATCCCTCCTCGACCGCTAAGTTGCATCCATCACCTGCACACCATGAGACAAGCAAACACATATCTCCAACTCCAACTCCATTTAGTCCATAATTAAAAAAAGCTCACTTGAAACCTCAAAATAATTCAAAGCACATTCTAAATTAAAATTGAATCCCTGGAAATCATGAAACCTGGGAGTTCCAGATGGACCTCCGGGTGACCCCTCTCTGTCTGGTTTTCACATCAATCTAGAAGTTCTGGATTTTGGTTCACCTAGAAGTTCTGGATCCTAGTTCACCTAGAAGTTCTAGATTGGGACCGAAAGTTCTGGATTCTGGTTGGCCGGATATTCCAGATTCTGAACTGAACTTCCAAATTCTAGAAAAAACTGAATTTTAAGCGAACCAAGCTCAAGCAATCCGAAACACAACAAACCAAATAGACAACATTGTCAATCACTCATCAAACATAAACCAAGGCATATTTCAACTGGTTTCTCAATCTCCCCCTTAATGAGTGCATTAACAACCCTCAAAGCACAAAGATTTTGGTTTGAAGAAATAAAAACAAGATAGGCCCATCTAAGTGACCAAAAACTCAAGAAAGAGCAAAAACATGTCACTTGGCATAAGAAACGGCCAAAACCTCAAAAGAGAAATAAAAGCTCAAAAACTCAAAATCAAATGCTCCTCCTTGATGAATGCACATATTTCATTTATGTAAGATTCTTCTATGTGATTTGGTGCACATTTTATTTTTCATTTCCGCCCATTTTCATCATTTTTTCCTCTTTAGCAATGCAAACATCAAGGACAAAACATTATGCAATGTATGAACATGCAAACCTAATGACCTTTCACAAGTATACCACAAAGCATTTGTAAATGCTAGAGACGTCAAAGGGCATTGGAAAGTAGAAGATGGAGCTCACAATCACACAAAGGCTCAAAAAGAGACATGGACACAAGAACATGAAGCTATACAAGCTAAACACAAAGAATTGGTTGGCGCACTTAATTTCATATAGCCGAATCATGTTCAAAGTGACCACCACATAAGCATCCACTTGAGCCAAGGCAATACAGACATTAAGGACTAGCAAACTTCAATCTCAAACTAAGCAAATAAGCTTTCATGAGAGTAGGCTCAGCAAACGCCCACATATGAAACCAAGACTTAGTTAGATCTAGTGTTTAAAAAAAATGGACATTTAGGCACATTTCCTTTCATTCATTTTATCCTCAAATTGACTTTAACAACCATAGGCTCACTTCTTTGGCAAACCACTTGAAGCATCAAGATAACCGTATTGGATCATATTTAAGCACAAGAAATTTGATTTTTCAAGATTATTCAAATTTCACAAATTATAAAGTTTTCACATGATCAAGTCAAATAGTATCTTTACGATATAAGGAACACATGTTCTCCCAAGGTTCTATCATGAGATAAACATTTGACAAAGATAGAAAATATAGTACAATGTTACCAATCCACAATCTTGAATCATGAAGCCTATAACAAGATAATCATCAAACTATCCTTAACACAAGCATTGACTAAGTCAAAGCAATTATGAACATGGGGATCAAGAATGAAGCATTTCATAGTCCACATGATTCATAAAGTTGCCAAATTTTATCTTAAGGAAAACTAGCTTTCTTGAAATATTTCATGTCAGAGTATCAAGAGGAGCCAAAGATTAAAAGATTGCTCCACGCAACTACTCAACTTAGTCCAAGTTCAAGTCTAGCAATCGAAAATATTAAAGACATACAAGTCGAAGCTCAACTACTATGATTACCTTATAAAATGGGATGTCATTCAATTGCAACAAAAGTAAGATAGAGTGTGTACAAATGACAACTCTCCCTCACACAATGTCATAGGGATGGCACACACCAAGCTCTCTCCTCAAATAGGCAAATCTAGTAGAATCTAGAGACTTGGTGAAAACTGGTGTTGGGTATCAATATATTTCAAGTCTATGTCTCTCTTCTCATTATGATCTCGCAAGAAGTGGAATCTTACATCTATGTGATTGGTTTTGGAGTGCTAAACTAGGCTGTTGGCTATGCAGATAGTACTGGTGTTGTTAGATAAAAGTGGCAAACTCCTGAAATATAACCCAAAATCATTCAAGGTAGCAACCTTCTACAAAATACGAACAATAGCTAGTGGCAAAAATACATTCAGCTCTAGCAGTTGATTGGACAACACTAGACTATTTGCGAGAAGACCAACACACAAGAGAGGTACCTAAGAAATGACAAGTACCAGAGGTACTCTTCATTTCAATTTTACATTCAGCAAAAGCCACATATGAAAAACCACGAAGAGAAAGTGAAGAAGAAGCAGAATATGTTAGAATACGTTTCACCAGTTGGTGGTGAGACGTCCTCGGTGATGCCTAGAAGCAAGCACACAAGTAGACGTTGTTACCGTCAGGTACATGAGGGAGCTAATTATGCTCTTGTACTCCCGCTGGTCTACCCCTCGCCATCCTCATCCGGATCGAACACGATCGAGGTAGCCATCAATGTCTCTAAGGGCTTAGCATTGCTCATGTCAAACTTCTTCAGCAAATCCTTAGTGTACTTCGTCTGGTGGATGAAGGTACCTTGTTTGCATTGCTTGATTTGCAATCCAAGGAAGAAGTTGAGCTCACCCATCATCGACATCTCGAACTCTCTACTCATAGTTTTTGCAAACTTGGCCACAAGTGCATGAGAAGAGAAGCCAAAATGATATCATCCACATAAATTGAATGAGTAGGAAATCATTTTCACACCTAAAAGTAAACAAAGTTTTATCCATGGACCTCATCACATACCCATGCTCTAGCAAGAAAGAATTAAGCCTATCATACCAATCCTTATGTGTCTGCTTAAGTCCGTACAAAGCTTTTTGAAGCTTGTATACTCTATATGGGTATTTGGGGTACTCAAAACTTGAGGGTTGCTTAACATAGACATCTTCCTCTATGAAACCATTTAGGAAAGCACTCTTGACATCCATTTGTTACAACTTAAAACTTTAGGATGCTGCAAATTCAAGGAGGATCCTAATGGATTCTAGCCTAGCTATCGATGCAAATGTCTCTTCAAAGTATATCCTCTCTATTTGAGTGAAACCCTATACCACAAGTCTAGCTTTGTTTCTAACAACTAACTCATTCTCCCCATATTTGTTCTTAAAGACCCATTTGCTGTCTATAGTATTAATGTTAGGGGGTGGTTCTACAAAGACCCAAACTTGGTTTCTCTCAAAGTTTTCTAGTTCTTCAAGCATGGTATTGACCCAATTTGAGTCAGAAAGAGTGCGTCCAACATCATAGGGCTCAAAAGAAGTAACAAATGCAGAATCTATGAAATGAGCATATTGAGCAAATTTGGACCTCGTTACCCTCTCACCAAGATCGTTGATCATCAGTAGTGGGGGATGTCTCCGCTGAATGTGTTGAGGAGCCACACGCTATGAGACGATCACCCCCTCAATTGCTGCTAATGTAGACTCAAAAGCAGCTGAAGTGGAAGTAGAGGCTATTGGACCTTCTACGGGTGTAAAAGTAGCAGGAAGCAGCTCTGAAGCAGGTGCGATGGCAGCAAGTAGTGAATCATCCTCATCATCACCGAGAGCTGAAAGGTCGTCATCCACAAAGATGCTTTCACTTATTTCTTGATCATCTGGACACTCAAAGACAGAACTAGCACATGGGGTTGATTTATGATGGCGTTAGTGTCAAGATTATAAACCTGTAAGAATGACCATGAATGGAATACCATAAGAAATTCTATCGAAAGAATGCAACTAGAAATTGTCAAAATTGTCACACTTTAGGATGAAACTTCTCAAATGTGAAACATTCGCTTCCTCCCAAAGAGCAACTCATAAAGTCAAATTCAAAATCGAGTGCAAGAAAATCTGATTGGAGATATAGCCAGTTGTGCTAATAGCATATGCCTAAAACTTCCTAGGAGTCCTATGCTCATTGAGCATCATACTAGCCATCTCCACCAAAGTGTGATTCTTCCTCTCAACCATGCCATTCTGCTGTGGAATGCGTGGGGCAAAAAATTGATGCTCAATGCCATGTTCAATATAGAAAGCATCAAAGAGATAGTTCTTGAACTCGATATCATTATCACTATGAATTGCTTTCAGTCCACCAGAGAGTTCCTTGAACAATCTCAAAGCCAAGCTCTGAAAGTGTTAGAACACTTCATCCTTTGCTCACAAGAAAGGAGACCCAAGAGTAGCAAGAGAAATCATCAATAATGACAAGTACATACCACTTTCCAGCCATCGAAGGCCCCAAAAAGGACCAACGGTGTCTATATGGAGAAGTTCTCCCAGTCGTTTAGTCATCACCAGATTAATTGGTGGGTGAGATGCGGCAACCATCTTACCATGTTGACAAGGAGCATAAACAAGGTTCTTCTCAAACTTGAGCTGGGGCAATCCTTGGATCAAGACTAGGGCATTCAGATGAGAAAGAAAACCAAAACTCATGTGCCCTAGTCTCCTATGCTACATCCAAAACTCCAAACAGGGTTGAGCAATTAAGCATCGAGAAGAACCAACAGACTCAAAAAATTAGCCCCAAAAACTCTCCCAGCTCTAGAAATTCGACAAATCAAAATACTTGAAGAATGAAGAACTCGAGAAGTATCGCATTTGAAACACACTTCTAATTCCTCATCCAACAACTTAAATACAGAAAGCAAATTGTATTCCAAATGCTCCACCAAAGCCACATCATTGAGAGTGAAACTCTCATTCACATTTATCATACCTTTGGCATTCACCGTTCCTTTTCGATCATCTCTGAAAGTGATGTACTTGTGTCTCTTCATTAGGGTGAGGCTGGAGAACTATGACGAATCTCCGATCATATAGTGCGTACATCCGGAGTCGATGAGTCACTTGTACTCCAGGCCTCCGCTTGCCACCTACATATGAGAAGAATAATAGGTTGATGGTTTAGTACTGGGGTTAGACAAAAACCTCTTGAAAATCTAGTACTAAGTCATCTGCCTTGAAGCAGTAAAACAGGTGCATACAAAACAATACTAGTGTGCTGATGGCAAGTGCCACGATAGAGAAAATGTGGTCAACCAAAGCGCTCCAACTCAAAGCCTCTTACACGTGAACAAAAACCATATGAATCATGATAAGATCCATGCCTGGCATCATCTCTAAAGGAGAATTGAAGAGCATATGAGACTCATTCGTGGGAGGGAGGAAAACACTCATGTATACCAAAAAAAGGGTGGTACATGTCCCGAGTGCTCCACTCCCACTCATGCTGCTCATATCTCCTACGGAGAAAGCAAAACCCAACCAAGTGACCCTCTCTCTAGTAGTAGATGCAATGGCAGTGTCTCTGAGGAGCACGACTACCAGTCACTCTAGGCTCTCTCACAGGTGCTCTCATCTTTGGCTGTGGAGCTCTCTTAGGTTGTGTTGTAGCTTTCTTCTTTGTGAGTTGTGGAGTGGGTTTCTTGATGGGTTGTGATGTGGCTTTGAATTTGGACTTCTTAGCGTTTAGGGTAGTAGGTGAGGTGAAAACAATCTTATCAACCCCATTGCAAGCCACCCTCTCAAAACCAGTCCCAAGGCTAAACCCGCCTTAGTGGCACACATCTTGGTCTTGGCCAAGATCAAATCTATTTTTCCCTTGCATTCTGAGCACTTCTCCACAAGAGAAAGAAGGTACTCACTCTCAGCCATGAGCTTCTCAACTTGCCCTCTAACCCAGCTGAGCTTGACCTTTAGGACGATAAAGGTGGAATAATTTGGTTGCACATCCTTAGAACTCTCAGCACTCTCCAATATAGACTCTAGCTCCTTTATGCACTTGATTTTCACATCAACATCCTTTGAGAGCAAAGGGAAATTCTTGCAAGCGCCTAAGAGAGTAAGTCTAGACTCCTCTAGGAGCTTCTTCTCGGCAGTCTCAAGCAGACTGGTGACATGAGCATGAAAGTTTGAAGCTCAACAAATCACTCATGACCACATGGCAACTATCACTATCCTCATCATTGGCCCTAGACTTAAGTAACTCAAGCTCAGAAGATGAACACTCTAGCCTAGACTGGAGATCCTTAACCTCATGAACCACTTTCTTAAGCAATCTATCCTGGCTAACAAGCGCGTCATTCAATGTATGAACTTGAATAGAAATCTGGTCATAGGAGGGAGATACCTCATAAGAATCAAGCTTAGAGTCACTGTCATTGTTGTCCACCATGAAGCAAAGGCAAGTGAAGTAATTGGCCTTCTTCTTGTTCTTCATAAGATTCTCCTCCTCCTCCGAGCTCTCCTCCTCACTTGAGAAAGTGTCGATGTCGTTGAGCGCCGCCGCAAATGCCCTTAAAGCCTCCTTGGCCGCCGTCTTGGCCATCTTATCGCAATTCTTGAAGAAGGGCTTCTTGGACTTCTTATGCTTGTCATGGTCGTGGTTGTGCTCTTCCCTCTTCTTGAGCTTGGGACAGTCCGCCTTGAAGTGGGTGGTGTCAATACACTCAAAATAGGTCCGAGAATACATGCATATGATATCAGCAAGGAATAAGCTGTAAGGTTAATCTTTGCGAAAATGCCAAGTTTACACACGAAATGGTGTATATTCCATAAAGCGGTTTTGTGAAAGCGTCATATCAATATTCTTAAATGAACGGGGTTCGACCGTGGTGGAAAGTCACCAGGCCCAAGTTTTAATGTTGCCGGACACTCCGTCCACAGTAACCCACGGCACACAGCCACACTTATTCTCCAAAAACGAGCCCACCTTGCCCACACACTCACCAAGAAAACAAAAGCAACCCAAGCTAGTTATTGTGACTGAACCACAGCTCATCCATGACTGTAGACACGGCTATTCGAATAGTTTTACCTCAGCAGAGCAGTACACTTTACCCATAATCTGAGTTTGGCAACATACAATCATCATGGTAGTGCGACTCAACAAAGCCATTACCCACCATAGCATCATCGCACTAGCCGCCCACGGGCACTAACTAGGGGTTCCTGGCCTTTAACTAGGCCTCTAACCGGTTCACCAAGCCTGCACCTGCTTGCACCTGCTCCATGGTTTCCCGTGGCACACCTGCCTCTAGGCGATCAGTAGACTAGCTAGCGGGGTTTAGGCTAAGCCCTGCCACATATATAGTCGAATGGTAGTACTGTGACAACTAGGTAGCATGTCACATCAACTCAGTCCTTAAATGACCCAAGGAAAACATCTCCACATGGAGCCTACCACACAGGCAGCACTCCTCATGAAGCCGGCCACACAAGCAGCGCTTCAACTCCCAAGGCATTCCCAATGGAACCCTGATTTGCCCCAGCTCTAATTAGTTCTTGGTTATTATCAATATCCAACAAGTTTTCCCATCCCACAACTCACACAACACCAAACACCAAGTTTTACACAGTTGACAAAGCTATATTTGGTTAAACATGAAATAACAGTTGAGATTACCATCCTAAGTATACTATTATCAAGGTAATTGTCTTAGTGTAAATAAAGTAGCAGAGATTATTTTCATAGGGTTACCAAGATTATATTCAAGATGGTCACAAATAAGCTGGCTAATCTACAATAGGACGTAACTAGCTCAACGGTTTAAATTATGCCAGCAAGTAATACTTCATGCAATTAATCTGTAGAAAATGGTTGCTATGGGTTGTAGTGATAAAATGGGGTTCAATATGATCAAAGGAAACAGATTGAGACTTTCCTTCATTGAAGTCTTTGAGGGGGTCCTTCTCGAAGTCTTGCCTTCTCGGCTCCTCCTCCTCCTCGAACTCTCCGGTTTCTAAAAAATGGGCAAAAAAACAACACAACACACAAATAAATATAAATAAAATATAAATAAATTTAAATAAATATAAAATAGTATGAATAGATAGGATTTGAATTTAGATGAATATCGGTAGAAGAATCATCAAAATCAGAGTTGAAACGGAGGAGATATGAGCTTCGGAAGTTGGTCAGGAGTTTAATTAGAGAAAATGAAAATGGGGGAATATTCCAAGGAATATCCCTTAGAAATTGGATTTTCGAATAAAGTGAAGGACTACTGTGCTGGGTTACTGTGCATATGGGTTGCACCGTAGGTGAGCTTGGGCTGGGCTTTATGGCTACTGGGCCAGCCTACGGGCTGAGGTGGCCCATTCTAGCCTAGGAAGGGGAGGAAACGGTGAGCAACGCCGTTAGCAGACGGGCCAGCAAGTCATGGTTATGCATAGAGAGATAAGGGGGGGGGGGAGAGAGAGAGAGAGAGAGAGAGAGAGAGAGAGAGAGAGAGAGAGAGAGAGAGAGAGACGGAGGGGATAGCGGTGGACGGCAACATGGGCCAGAATGCCATTGGGCGGCGTAGGGATGGCGGCGTTGGCTACCCATGGTGGGAGCTCACCGGAAAGCTTGCCACTAGCGGCTCCCGACCTTGCATTGGGCCAAGAAATGGCCCACTGCAATCCTTACGACATAGCGGAGGTGAAGGTGGTGCGTGTTGTCGATGGTGATGACCAAAATAGAGGCGATTTCTCGTAGGAGATGGGTAAGGCGACGGCCGACGAGGCAAACTCATGGAGAGTGGATCGGAGTCGGGTTTTTGGATATTGGGAGCATGCAGGGGTGTGGGGAAGGAGTTTCTGGGCTTGGTTCAGCTAGAGGGGCATTCACAGTGGTCGACGATAGTGTTGGAGATGGGCTACCATGGTGGTACCGTGGTAGCTCAGGGAAGAGGGTGTAAGGCCATGGAGAAGGTTCGCGAAGGTGGAGTGTGGTGCGGTGGAGCTTGTCATGTTGTCAATTTTCCCATGGTAGCTTTAGCAGTGGATCGATAACGGCACCATGGGCTGAGGTGAAAAGCTCAGTGGGAGAGAGAGAGAGAGAGAGAGAGAGAGAGAGAGAGAGAGATGGAGTGAAGTAGTGCTTGCCTCGGTTGGCGTGGTGAGCGGCGGTGAGGAGCGGAGGAGTGGTTGGCGGGGCTTTTATAGGTGAGCAGAGGAGCCACAGCGACCGGCAGTGGGGGTCCACGGCAGAGCTCATGCCGTACGGCGTGCATGATTGTCAACGGTGACCGAGGGTCGGCGGTGTAGAGGTTTGGACTTTGTGCAGCGCGGGAAGGTTGGGCTCGACAGTCGAGGCCGTAACATCTTAAATTTGCGTGTGCTTGGTCGATGGTGTGCTTCGGTCATGGTCACCGTGCGCGGTGGCAGTGAGAGGGGAGCGGTGATTAGTGGTGTGAACGGCGACTTCGGCTTAGGTACGGGCTGTCGGAGTTAAGCGGGTGGTTCACAGGTGGCGGGTGGCAGTGTCGAGGCTCGGTGGCGGGGTCTAGTGGCCGGGCGAGCTCCGGTAGGCGCGCGTGCTAGCGTGGATGAGAAGAGGAAGAAGGCGAGAGGACATGTCGGCTAGGCTCATCAGTGTATTGGGCCGCGCGGAGAAAGGAAAGGAAGAGAGAGCGGGCCGGGGAGAAGGAAAAGAGGAGTGAAGAAAAGAATGGGCTGGTCCGTGAGGGTTTTGGATTGAATTGATGAATCTAGAACTAAAACATGTGACAAGTAAAGCATTAATATATTGCGTACGTGCCCGGCATCGACACTACAGCGAGGCCATGGTGGCCCGTCCTCCTCGGGCTCACCGTACCATTCCTCAGGGTATGGGGACTGGTCCACAATAGGCCAGCCTAACGCGAACCGCTTGTAAGACCACAGCTGCAGCAGTAGTGGGCACCCAGCAAATGTGGCTAGTGGCTCCTTCTTCGTGCACGCGTCGCACAAGGCCGAATACGTCGTAGCAAGGATAGTAGAGGCCCAACTCAACTGTGGGACATTGTCGATGACATGGGAACCAGGGGTCCCCGAGTCCCGAGGCCAGGACAGCAGAATGCCACGTGGTGCTATCCCTCGTGGACTATCTCCCCGAGGCCCGAGAAGATCCTGTTCCAGGAGGGGTGCTCGGGGCCATGAACAGTGGTCCCTGAGTACCCGAGTTCCCCGAGGACCCGAGAAGGCAGTTCCGGGAGAGGGCGCTCGGGGCCATGAACAGTGGTCCCCAAGTACCCGAGTTCCCTAAGGACCCGAGAAGGCAGTTCTGGGAGAGGGTGCTCGGGGCCATGAACAGTGGTCCCCGAGTACCCGAGTTCCCCGAGGACCCGAGAAGGTAGTTCCGGGAGAGGGCGCTCGGGGCCATGAACAGCGGTCCTTGAGTACCCGGAGTTCCCCGACGACCGAGAAGCCCCTTGCCGGTGGATCCCACAAGGGCTCAGCAGTGAGGTGTCAATTGGTGAGAGGCCCGATGCTGCATTTAAGAGGGAGCGCGGCCTGTCACTTCCAACCACTCTCCCCACGCCTGTTGTCAGTTCCTGCAACCGCCCGTCAGGGAGGCGTGGGGGCATTTAATGCGATGGGTCCCATCACACATCACCCTGCGTGGCTGGGAGATGTCGTCACTGGGCTCGAGGCTTATCGCCTGCCCCTCCCCTGCTGTGTCAGACCCGCTCTAACCGAGCGGGCATGCGGGGTGGTTTGGCGGCTGCCCGATGGACCCCCCTCCTGCAACTGCAAAAGCCGAGCGTAATGGGTGACAAGACCGGCCGGGGACACACTTTTCAACCCCCCGTAACGTCGAGTTGCAGCCCATGATGGTTGCTTTCCATTTATGGCTCATAGGGACTCGTGCCCTCCTTTCTGGGCACGCCAAGCCTCCCCGACGAGATAAAAGGGGGAGGTGCACCCCGGAAGTAAGAAGGTCGGGAAATATGAAGTCTAACAGAAGAAGAACAAGCTCAAGCACTCTCTGGGAAGCTCAGAGAGATCTGCACTTGAAGACTAAAGCTCTAGACTCAGACAAAAAACCCTTGTAACACAAGAGATCCAGAGAAAGGCATTCCCAGAGCAATAATAGCATACACACAGGAGTAGGGTATTACACTCCGTACGGCCCAAACCTGTCTAAAAATCTCTTGAGCATTTACTCCTCCTAGCATCCGATCATCTGTCCCGCCTACATCTCATTTACTCTCATTAATTCACGTGCGAGGTAGATTCAGAATCATCCCCCCCCCCCCCGGCTGAATCTCAAAGGGGGTCCCTCAGGATCCCCGCTTGAGGAGTTCATCCTTCGACAGACATCATCGGGCTTCGTATCTACGATCCACCTCGCATACAGAATAAGTGTCCTCGACACCAGGTGGCCTTGGCTGCTGGTGAACATAACCCAGTCAAACAACCAAAGCAGGTAGGCCTCCAAGTACCTCGAGACCGAGTACAAGCCGGCCTCCGAGTGCATGTATGTAGGCTACAAGTAATGCAAATGATGATGAGTAAAATATCTTAAAAATCGTAAAGTAATTGGGAGGGGAAATTGGAAGTTACCTGGAACTATAGGATCCACTTCTTCGTGGGCCCTCGTGGATCCGAGAGGAACTCGGGCACGTAGGCGGGTGCATCGTCAGTCTGCTGAATAGGGGAGAATAGTTGATGCATGATGTTCATCTAGTCTGCATCCATGTCGACGACTCCAACGATAGATCCGGCGCAAGGTTAGCCTAACAAGTAGGCTACGTCATGCAACGTCAGAGCCATCTCACTGCAGGGGAGGTGGAAAGTATGGGTCTCAGGCCTTAATCGGTCAACTAGTGTTACGATCAGCGAGCGGTTGAAATAGAATCGTCTCGCTACTGCCTCAGGGTTCTCTGTCGCTCAGGCCTCCACCAAACGACACAGCGGTAGGAGTTCAGATGCTGCCAACCTGCACCATTGGGAATATAAAGTGAATGTGGGGTATTAAATAAATAAATAAATTGGCACATACGTAGCTAATTAGCGACATACCAGTGCTTCCAACGATCGTCGATCGTAAGTAGCTTCCTACGGCCACGTGATCGGAAAACCCCTAACTCTGTCTGGTGAACAGCAGACAAGAAGCTGCGGTGCTTCTTGTCCACTGCAGGGTCAAGAAGCTTGGGGGTCGGTGGGTGCGCCATATCTGCATTGAAACCAAATATACATGAATAATATAAACAGTTAGTTACATAAATATATATATATATAGTTACATGAACAGCATATAACATACACATACACAAAGTTACATGAATATATTACAACATGTAGGTACACAATCAGGTACAAATGTAAGGCCCAAATGCAACTTAGCTAACTAAGGCGAATACCTTACAAATATAACATCGAGATACGCTAAATACATTCACACTTAACCGCCGTCATTCCCCCACCTACACAACAGGTATGTTTTTTGGATAGTACTTGTATGTGTGACCTGTTTCATTGCCCTTGCTGCATCGCTTCACCCTTGGACCCACCTTGGATTCATCCATATCGTTTCGAATCCACCGAGTTTGTCGACGTCCCGATGTGTTCTTCATCCTTTTGAAGTCTGGCACATAGATTCGTGAGGGACCTGAATTACTTGTAAATGTATCAACAATGTCGTAGCCATACAGCTCATGGTTCCATATGTTCAGTATCTAATCCTTCATAAAGTACTTAGAAACATATTGCTTGGGAACCATATTGTACTCCCCACATGCAGCTATGATGTGTGTACACAGCCTGTATAGCAATTGTGGCTTCTAGCACGTACAGATGCATGTTCTAATCCTAAGCACGCACTCTTGCACATGCTGCTCACGTTTGTCACCCCTACGACCCTTATCACGACACAGGACACCGAACCTGTGCTCCGCAGTTCCCTCCTGATTGGTGCGGTGCATATGTACCATCTTTGTGGCCTTCTCTATGTACTCACATAGCATCGATCCATATAGCATACGGTTATCTTTCATTGCCTTCGAAGCAGCTGGGTAGTGATCACTAAAATATCTGCAAGTCTCATGCATAATACCTTCTATAATTCCAATAAGTGGGAGGGACCTCATACCCCGCATGACCCAGTTGTAGACCTCAGCAAGATTAGTTGTCATTATCCCATACCTTGCCCCACCACTGTCGTACATCAAAGCTCATTTTTCTTTTGGCTTATTTTATATCCACTGCGAAAAGTTCCTGATAGCTGACCCTGGCCTCCTTACTATTTGAGGAGTATCTGTTGGGAGAGGTCAAGAGCAATTGGTTCATCACCCGTGGCTTCTAGCTCAGCTGCCTGCTTCATGGTTGGTTCGTCTAGTCTTGCCCATAGGGCATTGAACTTTTTCTACTAGTTCTTGCTGCACAATTTCTCGAAAAGCTTCATCAGGTCCTTATTTTTGAATTGTCTATAAAAGTTTGCACCCAGATGCCTCATGCATCAGCTACTCTTCAAGTCGAGCCACTTTGCTATAACACACCTTCGAACACTCCCATATTACATATCTAGCAAAGCCTGCAACAACCCCGCATGTCTATCATGAATCAAACAAACATCTGACCGGTGCAGAACAATAGCATACTTCACCCGCTCAAGGAACCAATACGAGCTATCCCCGTTCTCACTCTCCACGAAGGTAAACCCCAGTGGCAGGACTTGGTTGTTCCCATCGACCCCAAATGAAGACAATATATGTCCTTTATACTTCCTAGTAAGGAACGTCCCGTCCAAGAAAATGATAGGTCGACAGTGCCTAAATACTTTGATGGTTGCCGCAAATGCAAAGAAAGCATGATGCAATACTCGCTTCCCACTATTCTTTAGTCATAGTAACTTTCAGGGTTTCTTGCACATATTGTGACTAATTAACGCGGTAGATTGTGATATAAATCTTCATATGTCCCAAACCTCATCGCAATAGCCTTCTGTTTCGCCCTTCATGCCTTGGCGTAGTTTATTGTATACTAAAACCTTTTCTCAATAGCACGGATTATTGATCGTGGCTCATACTTCAGGTTGTCCACAATCTCCTCATATATAACATTGGTAACAAAAGCAGATGACAAGTTTCGATGAGAGAACTCTATTTCCTTAATGTGACAATTATGCTCCATGGCTATTGAGCACTCCCAGTAGTCAACCCACTTCCTCCTGAATACGTGCACCTACCAAGAACAATCAGGCACTAAACACTTGACGTCGTACTCCCTTTTACTCGACTTCACAACCTTGAACTGCCTCCGAAGAGACAGCGACTAGAATTTAACAGCATCAATAACAGCCTCCTTACTATGGTACATAGCACCCTGGCACACCTCGTTCTCATGATATTCCCACGGTGTCCGATGAGCCTCACTGACCACTAGCTTTGAAAATTCTTGATTCCTCCACTCTGCAAGAACAGCAGTATTTACCTCCTCGTTGAATGAATCCTCATCGGCAATAGCTTCCTCCAGCTCTTGATTCTCCATCTCCATCTCTTCAATTATGCTAGGGATGTGCTCCCCCTCATTAGCTACACCCCTCGGTTGCATCTCACGCACATCCCCAACATCTTGCTTGTCCCTGACATTTGCTGGGTCTGATTCATCTACCACTGTCAGACTTGTTCCCGCTACTGCTTCTGTAGAGTTTATCTCTGTTGGATCCTTCTAGTACGCCTCAGCTAACAAAACAAGAGGGAGACCACGGTCACATGATATATCTACATACTGCCTCCAAGTAGATGTCGCATTGATCGGGACGAGCTCCCCAAGGTACCCTTGATTAGCACGGCTTAGCACAGCTCTCAGCTTAAGATCATGTTGCTGGGGATCCAGTTGAAAATGGCGCATCAGCTACTTGCACACGCCCACTATGGTCCTCTCATTAGCTCTACTAAGTCCCCTAACGACATGCTGAAAACCAGAGAGATATACACCACTAGAATCGTAACTAATTTGATATTCACCATAATATATCTGAAAATATAATTTATCTGACATCCCAAGAAAAATCCAAAAATATATTAATTGTTAATACCAGAAAACTATATTTCTGATTATCAAAACTCTAACAAAATTACAGACACCGTTGATCGCCTAACAATAGGTTTATTTAATATTGCCCCTAAGCAAACTAACCAAATTAAACTAATTAACCCTCTGTCTATTTAATAAAGTTTATAATTAGCTATAATTATTACTTACATCATTATTCTGTAAAATCTAGATATTCGAAATTACCATACTCTAAATACTACTGTGCATCTTATAGCTATCCTACCATGTCGTAATTAATATTTACAAAATACAGCATATTCTACATTTCTAAACCCTATGCCGTATCTAATATAGCTATTGTTATACCGCTAAACCCTAGATCTATTGGTACTTTAATTACTAATAAAAATATAAGTATAAAAAAATTACCAAAAAACGCGATCCAAAATCCGCAAATAAAAAATAGTAGAGCTTCGCTGCGCTACCTCCCTTTCCTCTCCTCTCCTATTCTCTTCCTCCTCTCATCTCCTCTTCCTTTCTTTTTTTCAGATTAAAATGAGCATTTTTCATCAATTTTACGGTTTATACAGAGGAGGAGGTGGGGGGGGGAGCCAGCACCTAACCACCCCTGAGAGGGCGGCAAGGGGGCTAACCAGCCTCTCGGAGGGCGATGGGCCCCCCGCTGCCCTAACCATCCTCTCTGAGGGTGGGTAGGGACCTCCCCGCGCCCGCCACCCTTACCGCCGTAAGGGATGGTAATGCCACCGTGGCATATTTACCGTTCTTTAAAAGGGCTGCCCTTTTAGAGAGCGGTAGACGTCTATTTCTGTAAATCTTACCATCAGAAGTCTATTTATTTAAATATTTAATAGAAAAAATATAAAAAAAAACTCTTTTTAACCATTCGTTATCGCCTGCTGTATTGAACCTATACGCCAGGGCCCGCCCAGTACTGGATCCAATGACACAAGGACTTGTCAATCGTGCATTTCACTTTAATTAAGCCCACGAAGTTCATCACACAGTTGTTACTAATGGGCTCACAGTGGTCTCCACTCTCAACCATCGGGGTGAATATTTTAAAGATCAGTACGGCGGCCCATGCAAAATTTCTCCAATCTTTTCGAAAAGAAAAAAACGAATCTTTATTGATTCCATTGCATTCACAACGAAAAAAGGATATTTTTCTGTTTTTCTTCTCTCCTTCTGTCCCGAACTATAAAGAGAAACAATGTTTATTTCTATGCAAATTTTATGATACATCTAAATAACCGTGGATCGTTTATTTTGTTAGATCGCGATGAATAGAATTAAATAAAGTAACTTATTACCTCCAATAGATAATATGTCACCCTTATCTATATATTTAATTTTATATTTTTTCTTTTGAAAATTAAACTAATCAACCCATGGATCTCTGATTTTGCTAAACTAATCAACAATCAATCCTTAAAATTTTGCTCCTATATAGCAGCCGGCAACAATTTTTTTGGCACGTTGCAACCAGCCGGATCTTCATAGATACGTGCAAATGTTTTGTGCAAATATTTTGTCACACTCAAATTTTTTGTCACGTTGCAACTAGCCGGATCTTTGTAGACACCTGCAAATCTTTTGTACAAATTTTTTGTCACGCTGTAGATATATATCAAGATGATAGTCACGTACAACACATATAGCGTGGTATTTTGTCACGTTGTAATTTTTTTACATGATACGTGCTATGTAATTGAGTGAACGTGTAAAAAATTCCTAAAATTCCAACGTGTGTAGGGAAAATAGTCTTATTAGATTATATTTATAATTTTGATGATTAATGATAACATAGTTAATGAGACTAACATGTTTGTTAATAATATATGTTAGTAGATTTTATGGATGCAATACATGAAAAAACTACTATAGTTGGGATAAAGTTTGGTTGAATTGGAGAAGTCCCGAGAGTTCTATTCTCAACGGATGGTTCGGTGTTGAATATGTTGCATACACCCGACAATGACTAGTGCATACAGACATAGGCAATTTTGCCTCACCGGATGGTCCGGTGTCAAATGGGCAAAAGTATCGGAGCAATTTCAGCAGAGACAATTTCAAGAGTTGAAGTTGAAGATCAACTGACTGGATGATTCGGTGTTCAACAAACAATACACACCGAATCATTTGGTTCTGAGTAGAAAATTTTGAAAGTATCAGATAGTCTCGTGACAAAGCAAAAATACAACGGACAAATACATCGTATAATGAACAGTAAAAGAGCCAGACGAAACTCAAGCCATCGGATGGTCCGGTGATGAAGTCATATGTACAACAAAGCATATTTTTCAGAGAGGATTGCATTTGGTTCGGATGGCTAAGGATTGCTCACCGGACAATCCGGTGATAAATTGATAAGCACCGCAAAAGGCACCAGAACAATTTACACAGAGAAAATGTTTGCTCATATGGCTAAGGTATACACACTGGAATGTTTGATGATGATATTGTAGTAAACACCAAAGTGTCCGCTGTTCACAGTAGCTTGAGTAGGATTCCAACGGCTAGTTTGTGACAGCTTTTCAGAGCCGTTGAGTTAACGGCTAGTGCGCGGGTTTGAGACTATAAATATCCCTCCAGTCAGTCATTGAAGGTGTGGCGTGTAGTTGGAGTATAGAAAAGTTTATATACACCTGAGAATATATATAAGCCATCAAAGTGCTTAATGTGATCATCTAAGGCAATTAAACACAAGATTAGAGAGTGTTTAGTACTTATAGGTCTAGAGAGTGTGTTGCTAGGTGATTGCTGCCTAGAGAGTGGATCAAGGAGTGATCCAAGCTTGGTACGCTGGCACCTTGGAGTCTTGGTGACTCGTTGGTAAACTTGTTGACCCTCCGGCTTGGTGTGGAGCTGTCGGTGAATCAGGAACCAGGGGTCCCCGAATCGCGAGGCCAGATCAGCAGGTTGCCACGTGGCGACCTCCCGCGGGGATGATCTCCCCGAAGTGCGAGACGACTAAGTCCCGGGAGAGGGCGCTCGGGACCATGAACAGTGGTCCCTGAGTACCTGAGTTCCCCGATGATCTGCGACGACCAAGTGCCGGGAAGAGGGTGCTCAGGGTCATGAACAGTGCCCCCCCGAGCACCCAAGCCCCCCGACGACCAGAAAAGCTGAGTATCGGGAAGTGAGTGCTCGAGGTTGCAAACAGTGGCCCCCGAGCACTCGAGTACCCCGAGGACCCAAGGAAGGTAGTTCCGGGAGAGAGTGCTCGTGAACTCCCCGAGCACTCGGTTCCCCGAGGATCTAAACAGTCAATTCCGGGAGAGAGTGCTCGGGGCCATGAACAGTGGCCCCCGAGCACTCAGTTCCCTGAGGACCAAGAGAGGGCGTTTCCGGGAGAGAGTGCTCGGGGATGTGAATAGTGACCCTGAGCACTCGGTTCCCCAACGGCCCAAGAAGTGCTTCGCTTGTGGCCCCCACAGGGGTCCAGCGGTGAGGCGTCAGCCAATGAAAGGCCCGATGCCGCATTTAAGAGGGCGCGTGATCTGTCACTTCCAACTGCTCCTGCCACGCTCGGCGTCAATCCCTACACATCCTGACAGAAGGGCGTGGGGATATTTAATGCGCGGGTCCCATCCCGCGTCATCCGGCGCGTCTCGGGATAGCATCGTAAGGCCCAAGGCGCCCCGTCTACCGCCCTGCTGTGTCAGGCGAACAAGACCGGGCGGGCATGCTAGGCTGCTCTGTGGCTGCCCGGTGGGCCCTCTCCGCGGCGCCCGTTGCCAACGCCATCATGACGACCGAGACAGGGCAAGGGGCGCATTTTGAACCCCGCCATCACTTCGCGCAGCAACCCATAATGACTGCTTTCCCATTTATGGCGCCTTGGAACTCGTGCCCTCCCTTTCGGGGCATGCTACCGCCGGCGGGTATTTAAAGAGGAGCTGGTGGACACAGAGAAAGAGGTCGAATCCAGCTCTCCAACTCTCGGACGAAAACCGAAGATAGAAGAACACTCAGTACAAGCACAGAAGCTGAGACCACCGAAGAACAAGGAGCCCGAAGCTCTAGGATAGACAAACATTCTTGTAACCAGCAACATCTCTGAGGGACATTCTCAGAGCATTTATAGCATCCACACAGGAGTAGGGTATTACGCTCAGTGCGGCCCGAACCTGTCTAAAAATTCCTCCAGTGCATTTACTGCATTCTGCATTCGATCATTCCATCCCACATGCCATTGCATTTACGTCCCTTTATTTCTCCCGCAAACATATTCAGAATCATCCCCCGGCCGAATCTCAAAAAGAGGTCCCTCCGGATCCCTGCGATAGGAGTTCACCCTCCGACAGGAGCGGTGACGAGAAGCGTGTACGGGGACGCGGAAACCCTTGCCTTAGTGGTTCAAGCTCTGAAGTGATCACGACAGCGAGGAACCAGAAGAGAGGCTAGTGGTGAGACCTTACCTTGATGGCTTAATGGCTCATTCGGGGGAGACTTTATCTTTGTGACTTGATGGCTCAAAAGTCGTGATCGAGTGTCGACCGGAAGCATATCTTTTGTGGAGCTGTAACGTGAACTAAGGGTGGTATTAATGCCATCGACACCACGAAAAAAAATCCTTGTACCGAGTTTGTTCTCTCTACCTTATTTACGTTTCCGTATTTACTTACTTGCAAACAATTGCAAACACTTTGATCGGTAGAGTAGACACACTAGATAAACATAGAGCACATTTAGATAAAAATTGATATACGTTTATTTTATATTATTTTTAAAATTAAATAGTTCTAAGTGTCTAATTCACTTTTTTTTAAGACATCACCTATCCCAGTAATGTGGCAAATGTGTTTTCAATTTTTTTTACCGTGACAAGTACTATCACACTTATTCAACATGTACAAATTAACTTTGGCGCGACTGGTTGCGCGCGCTCTGGTGGCCGTTGGTGGACCGACACGGTCATCGACGACGAAGCTGTCGAACGGCGCGGGTGTCGCTTTTGGGTGGTGTGACTGATTACAGGTGTTGGGGTGATCTTAGGATGAAATCCCATTCTCCTAATAATTTCAAAAACATAGCGCATGCGGATGAGGGAGCGGTTTCAATCTCCCGTGATTTAAGGAACCGCCTGGAAGGAAGATCATAGGAGGAATATCGGGAAGAACTGACGCTCTCGCTCCTGTTCGTGTGATTCGAGGAGACTGCCGTGTCAATTGGTAACCCGATGTAGCCGGTTATTTCTTTTCTAATATATTTAATTGTTTTTCCCTCATAAAAATCAAAGGCTCAGATCTATTTGATCGCTTACCTTCTAAGAAATCAAATGTGTACCGAACAGGGCCCTTATTTCTAACATACGCTTGATCCGATCTCATGTGCAGAAACCAGGATATATTTCTATTCCATTATCTAAAAAATACTCTTGATCCGAAGGTAAGATCAGAATCATAACGATGTAAAGCTTGCCGTGACGACGAAGTTGGGAGTATATGTTTTTCTAGATTTAAGGAGAAGTTACGGGTTTCTAACCAGGGTGGGCATATACGCCGCCAACCAACCAACTAACCAACCTAAGATGGGAATACATGATTTGTGGTGCCTAGCGTTTTACACCGGTGCATTCAATTGGAAGCTTTTTTTTGAAAAATATTATTTTATAATACTAATATCTGATATTTGTATAAATAGATACATGTTCGACATGTCGATAAGTTATGTGTCAGTGGGTCGTAGGACCTATCGGCACTACGTGTGCCGATAGATCCTTTTTCCTGCTATTAAAAAATATTCATAATTTTTATATGATCTCTGATATAAATGATTTTTATATGAAAATTGTACGTATCAATAATATCTACAACTTTGTAATTGGATATCCTTTTCATTTGAATTAGTTTAGATACTAAAAAAAGTAGCTAGAAATTCTAAATCTAGTTTTTTAATCTAAAATATATAATCATTTTTGTTATATAAATGGATTCAAATAGAAAATTGTTCTATTACAAAATTGTAGATATAGTTGATAGGTACAATTTTTATATAAAAATTATCTCTTTTCGAGATTATATGAAAAACTTGTAATTTTTTATATCATCTGTGTGACAATAATATGTTAGCACACGGAGTGACAATAGGTCCTAGGGTCTAAGTGACACGTAGCACATCAGCATGCACAGTGCCGATAGCTCCTAATTGACATTCCACATGGCAACATGCACATATTTCTACAAATATCAAATTTTATGTATTATTTTTACAATTTTTAATAAAATATATTATTTAAAAAATCTTCAATTGGTATGCACACGTCCATGGTCCCTATTCTAAGTTATGACCTATACCACCAGTGTATGCGGAAGTCATTTTCAGTGCCCATATGATATGGATATGGTTCGGATTCGCGCCCATGGATACGATCATACTTAGGACCATACCGGCCGGATCGAATTTGCTAAAATGATAACACGGTGATAGTTCCTTTCATCCTCGGTTTCCATCGTTCGCGCGTTGTTTTTTTTTTTTCAATTTTAGAAATAGAAAGCTTTATTAACTCTTATGTTTATATCAGTGTAATACATTCAAAATACAATATAGATGTATTTGGTTTCTCGCATCCCCCTTATTCTGGCCTAATGAATACGTAGAATAAAAAAGAAGCTCATTTATTTGCCTATATTTATTATTACAGGCTGATCCGACGGGTGCAATATATGATCTCATCCTAATTCAACGGATATAGACTCTGCATCCGTTTATATAGACAGACTCACTCGTCAATATCATAATATCATCTCTACAAGTAACCAATCTCAATTCTTACATCCGCTTATGTAATCTTAGATTCAGTTTCAGCATGCTTTCTATCAGGCTGCTTATATGATAAAACACTACAAAATCTCATAAAAAACTAAATTCACCCTATAATCCAAAGACACTAAGACAAAAAAAAAAGTAGAGCCGAACGAACCGGAAACAACGCTCCTGCGCTGTTGGTGAACTTTGCTGCATCTCGCGTTGCACCGCTCGTCGCTAGAAAAGTTCGCCACGGGTATATGGAAAAGCATATGTGCCTTTGTAAGTGCACATGATGGCCAACCATTAGTGAAAAAACTGCTGATCGAAGTTTTTAATTTCAACACTTCGATACAGCGGCAGGACTATATTTGCCCATCTTTAATTCCATGTTGCCTAAGAAAAAGCTCCGCCATTGGATACAAAACAGGTCAATACTGATGAGGATATACCTTTTTATTCGTGGTATATTATCTAATATGTTTGGAATATATGTCGAATATATGTACATGGTAGATTACAGATAGATTTAAGTTGTAGTTAGGTGTGATTTGGATTAGAGTCGTAATCAAACTCCTAATTCTGGATCTTTAAATAGAAGGCACCACCGTTGTAACTAATAATAAGACTGAAACAGTTGGGTAGGAGTGTCCATAGTCATACCCTGAGGATGTAAGCAACTTAGCCAAACCTCGTTAAAAATATTGTGTCTTGTGTGTTGATCTGGTGCTTGGCTTGATGATTCTGGTGATGCTTTCGCTAAAACACTAACAAGTGGTACTAGAGTCATGTTGAAAGATCAATGGAAGATACGAGGATATGTTCCACACCGCACAAGGTTTGCATGGGTCCGGGAAGGACAGGGCAAGGTGGAGCATGGCAGTGATCGACAATTCGTTCGGTTGATTTGGACACTTCGAGTGCGACGGCTTGAACCGTCCGATGGGCTACATTAACGAGGATCTGTCCAGACGTGGAGATCAGGTTGATGACGGCTGGTGGCTATTGTTCGATAGGGGTCGGTCAGACATGACGGCCAAGTTTGATGGTGCGGCTGGAAGATGTCGTGGACAAGGCGACGGCTTCGACTCGCGATCTAATTGACGGGCAGTAAATCCAGATCTGAGCGGCTGTTGTTTGCTCAAGGTGGAGCAGCGACAACAGTGGCGAAAGTCATGGTGGACTTCGGAGGGCGCGAAGGCGTCAGGGATACACGGAGCATTGGCGGCGGCTAGATTTTCTAGCTGAATGTCATTGTCGAGAACAGTGCAGATGGTGTCGTTGCAAAGGTGTCGACGATGGAGGTGTCCATAGGGGCGACTGTCTTGGTAGGTCCGATGTGTGGACAATCACACGCAGGGTAAGGTGAAAGACGGGGCGTGGACACCGACACCGACGAGATGATGGCATCGCGGGCTGCGACGTGAGAGACAGGCTCGCGTCCATGTGGGACACAGTTGGAGGCTGTTGTGGCGCAGCCAAAGAAACTGAGACCACGATCGTGTCCGACTCGGCTGGAGACATGCGGCGGCGAGGATTAATCGAGTTCCCGTGTGAGGCGGCTCGGTCTGGACTGACTCGGGCGAGCAGCTCATGTGGCCAGCAGGCGCGGATAGGCCAGGAGCTGGCGATAGAGCCGTGGCAGAGCGGGCGTTGGCGGCTGAGTCCGTGTTGGACTCGAGTGCTGGCTCAGTGCGATGGGCCCAGGCGTGTGCGTGCGACAAGCAGGCTCGCGGAGACGCGGGGCTCGAGAGGGAGTTCAGCTGGGAGTCGTACTGCCATTGGAATCGGATATGTGATGGCTTTGGCTGTCGGTTCTGGAGTCGGTCAAGTTACGTCCGGTTGGGAAATAAATACAAGCGTGAAAGTGAGGAATTGTGCAACAGATCAGAGGCGCAGAAACATAGCAATCGAAGAGAAGTTCACGGAGGGATTGCAGAAGATTGCAATCAGGCTGTTCATGAACCGTTGCTTGTGGCGGTTGACAATGAACAGTGGACGGCGATCGAGCGTGTCGACTTCATCGTGTGCAAGCGGCATGGTTGTCTACGGCACTCGAGAGCACCAGATCATGCGCGGGCGGTGTACGAGGCGGCGTGTGCGCAGTTCGGTGTGTGTGTGGCGGTGCGTTCACATGGGGCGAGGGGACGAGCGTGCGGAGGCACGTTCAGCACACGTGAGGTACACGTGATCGGGATTCAGTGGTCTGTGGCAACAGGCAGATGGCGTTGATGGCGTCCAAATTCGAGGTGACGAGATTTGACAGGACTGGCAACTTCGGGCTTTGGCAGACAAGAGTCAAGGACTTGCTGGCGCAGCAGGAGATCCTGAAAACTCTCAGCGACAAGAAGCCTACCATGGTAGATGATGACAAGTGGGAGGAGATGCAAGCGCAAGTGGCGGCAACAATTAGGTTGTGTCTCTCTGACCAGATCATGTACCATGTCATGGATGAAACATCACCTAAGAAGATTTGGGATAAATTGGATGATCAATTCATGTCCAAGACATTGACTCAGAAGCTGTATTTGAAGCAAAAACTGTACGAATTGAAGATGTAGGAGGGGTCGGATCTGGCTTAGAACGTAAACGTCTTTAATTAAGTTGTCGCTGATCTTGTGAAGGTAGAGGTGACAATAGATGATGAAGACAAGGCAATTATTCTTCTGTGTTCCTTGCCAAGGTCTTATGAGCACTTGGTCATAACATTGACGTATGGTAAAGAGGCAGTCAAAGTGGATGATATTCTTGTGGCGTTGTTTGCTCATAAACAAAGGAGGAGGCACAATGCTGGTGAGAGTTCATCTGGAGATGTTTTTTTCATCAAGGGTGATCGAGACAGGGAGACTGACAAGAAAAAGAAGAAGAAGGGGCCACATTGCTATAAATGCAAGGATTGGGGACATGTGAGGAAAGATTGTCCATACTAAAGAAGGGTGTGGCAAATATTGTGGTTTCCAAGAAAGATGACTCAGATAGCGATGGTGATCTTCTCGTGCTATCAAGTGAAAAGTCTTGTTGTGAAGCATGATTGTTATATTCGGTAGGTTCATATCATGCAACATCAAACAAGGAGTGGTTCTCTTCATACTCTAAAGGTGATTTTGGTCTTGCTCGCTTTGGAGATAACACGGGTTATTGTGTTATGAGAGTTGGCAATGTCAAACTAAAGATGTATGATGGATAAGAAGTGCTCCTTGAGGGTGTGCCGCATGTGCTGAGACTTAGGAAGAATCTAATATCGCTTGGATTTCTGCATGGAGAAGGTTGGCGATGTCAGATAAGAAAACCTTGAATGTGATGCAGGATGGCAAGACTGTGATGATAGGTGAGAAGACAGGAGGTCATCAATACAAGCTGAAAGGTGAAGTCATGGAGGTGGGAGCTGCAAATTTTGCGGAATACGTTCCTGGCTGCGAGGCATCCTCGTCGGGCTGTTCAGGATGAGCACCGGAGATAGACTGCTCAAATCTAGGTACACGGAGGTTCACACATGGCGGACTCAAGTTGGCGTGCATATTCACCAAGGTGGAGTTTGTTAGAATATGTATCGAATATGTGTACATAGTAAATTACAGATAGACTTGAGTTGTAATTGGGTGGGACTAGGATTTGAGTTGTAGTCGAACTCCTAATTCCAGACATTTAAATAGAAGTTACCACCGTTGTAACCAATGGTAAGACTGAAACAGTTGGGTAGGAGCACCCATAGTCATGCCCCGAGGATGTAGGTAATTTGGCTGAACCTTGTTAAAAATATCATGTCTTGTGTGTTAATCTTGTGCTTGGCTTGATGATCCTGGTAATGCTTCCACTAAAACCCTAACATAATATATCATATTTAACCAAGACATGATGGGTTGTTGTTGAAGTTGATCGCGGCCAGAGGATCCTAACTAACACCAGAACATTAGGGAGGCATGGATCCCATCTCACGTCCTGATCGGGGCCAACCCACTAACTAGTTGCGGTCCTATTCCACGTGGTGCACACAGATAAATGTTAAGCTTGGGCTTACCTTGACATTTCTACTCGATCCGATCTTGACAGTGCACCACAACAGAGTTCAGACCGCCACCGTTGCGACTACACCAAGTTCAGCTCCATGTCAGTGACCACTACATGAACTACACGCAACCTATGTCGACGGGCAGCATAGCACCGACTCTTTACCAACCCATACACCTTCTTGCTATTATGCCCAGAGCCATCATCAAGGGCCAATGACTTCATTAGGATCAGGTTATCCTTCATGCTACCGCAATGAGCAGGTGTTCAATTCTAAGGGCTAGTTATCGCTATCTTAAATGAATTTAGATTCACATTTGGCATCGGAGCCTAATAGCCCTAGATTGAACCCAATTAGATTAAATTAGGCTTGTTTGAGCCTCGGGTCAGATGAGTTAGCACAAATTGATGATGATTAGTGCATGATTATTGATGAATTAGCACTTTTTATTCAAAGATTAGACTGATTTTGTATTAATGTTTTTGTTTTAGATGTAATTAGTCAATTTTAGCCCAAAATTAGCCTTATATTAGAGCTCATTGATCACAATTTAGTCATGTTTGCGCATATATGCGTCTGTTTATGTGTTTATCTTGCTCGGTTTGAGGTTAATTGGCTCAGGATGGGACAAATTAGCTCAGTTTTGGGTCCAATTGAACTCAGGTTGACCAATTGGGGATTGGGCAGCAGAAGAAGGGGAAATCAAGAAATTTATGAAAAATCTAAGGAGATTCCCCATCTAGAACCCTAATCCCTTTTCTTGCCCCAATCTGAAACCCTACATGGCAAAATCACCAAAACCTTGTAACCCTAATCCTCATAAACTTACAGATCGGAACCTTAAATAAAGAAAAGATGATGTTTACTTACATCCATGGATCCAATTGATGTCGTTGAGGCCGTTGGAGTCACCATCTCTTTCCTCTCCAACGCTACATCTCCTTCTCGATCTGATCATCGCGCGCAGATCTATCACACCTGACATCTTCGTGGTGTCATCAATGCTCACGTGTGCGCGTCAAAGCTCTGCTAATGTTCTCTTTTCATCACACGTGATTGGCCTTCATGGGTGCCACCATGGATCTGCTTGATGGAGCCTCGCACAACCTCAGGCGCATGCGTGCGTCGGTGAACGAATCAACAACGGTGCCGCTCTCATTCCGCTCAGCTCCCTCTCTTTCTCTCTCTCTCTCTCTCTCTCTCTCTCTCTCTCTCTCTCTCTCTCTCTCTCTCTCTCTCTCTCCCGATGCTTTCGAAATGGAAGGGGGCAAAGTGTGAGCTAGGGTTAAGGTTCTGGCAGGCTATGCAATTTTGTTACAGCGAGATGGATGGAGCATCGTGTGATCAAGATCGGATGGCTAGATCACGAGTGCACATCGGCTTGCCGATGCGGAAGGTGGCCAGGCCGGCTTCACATGTAATGGGCTAGGAGTGGTGGGATGTCTAGGCCTTCTTGGTCCTTACGAGCCGATGCGAGGTTGGCAAGCTGAGCCACTTTTTTTGGGTCGACTCGTGCACGAGGAAGAGAGTAGGCCAAGTGAAGTTTTGGGCTGCTGGTTTTAATGTTTATGTATTTTTTCTTTTCTCAGAATTTTAAGGTTTTTCGTTTTTGATGATTTAATGCCCAAATAATGATAATGTTTATGATGAGAAAATTGAAAATAATTCTCTGGGTAAATTGGAACCAACAGGAAGATTTGTTTTGAGAATTTTATAGTTAATTTTATGTAGGCACATAATTGCATTTCTGACCAAAGTTGATTGTAATTACGTGCCATTTATATATTTTTTATTAAGTTCTTTTCCGTTTTCTACCCAACGGTGATGCGGATTAGAACTGGTTTTTTGCATGTTATTAATCAGGCCAATGTAGGGTTAATTTTGTGCAAACATTATTTTATGATATTTACTAATTAGGCCCAATGTTGTATTTAGCTGTTAACGCTTCAAACATTGCCACCACAATTGACGGCATCGAGCAGCTTACAGGAAGCAACTTCCCCTCTTGGAAAGAAAAAAGTTCAAGTTGCCCTTGGCGTTCTGGACCTGGACTATGCTCTTAGAATTGACGCTCCCACTCCTCCCACTGTTGGTGAGAAAAATTACGAGGGAAAAAGAAAATTTATGAGGCAAATGCCGAAAAGTGGGAATGGTCAAACCGCATGTCCTTAATGATCATGAAGAGCTCAATCTCAGTTGGGACAAGGGGAGTAATCCCCGAGTCCAATAACACTAAGAAGTACTTGGGGTTTGTGGAGGAGCAATTCAAAGACTCCTCTAAGGTTTATGCTAGTGCACTCATTCAGAGGCTCTTGAGTACTAAGTATGACAAGTCTGGCAGCATCAGAAATCACATAATGATGATAACAGATATGGCTGAGAAGCTCAAGGTCATGGACACAGATATTTCTAAGGAATTTTTTATCCATTTCATTATGATCTCTCTACCTCCTGAGTTTACTCCATTTAAGATCAATTATAATACTCAGGAGAAGAAGTGGACCATGAGCAACTTGATTGACATGTATGTCTAAGAGGAGGAGAGGTTGAGGGCTGAAAAGAAAGTTATGTGCATCATGTTAGTAGTCCTAGCAAGAGGAAATTTCAAGGGGGTTATAAGTCTAAGAAAAAACTGTATTTCTCCCCTAAGTCTAACAAATCAAGACATAAGGTGCCCAAGGCACCTGTTTCTTCTACTCCTGCTCCTCATGGAGCATAAGATGGGGATGAATGCTATTTTTGCCACAAGCTAGGGCACCATCAGAGAGATTGTGATGGTTTCCTGTAGTAGCTCGTAAGAAAGGGTAACAATATAATAATATTTATTGATGAATATCTTTATGCTGATTTTTCTCTTAATTTTTTGTGGATTGACTCAAGTGTCACTGTGCATGTTACCAACTCATTACATGAATTTCTTACCGCGAGAACCATAAGAAGGGAGGAGCAAACTCTTGGAGTCACCAATGTGAAGGAAGCTAAAGTTGAAGCTATCAAATTACTTTCCTTAGTATTGGATAGCTACTTCACTCTTTAGCTCAATAATATAGTTTATGTTATTGCCATGAGGAGAAATCTTATTTCAATTTCTATGTTAGATTATGATGGATTCGAATGTAATTTTGGAAATAATGAGTGCATTATTAAATTTAAATCAGATATTATTGGTCTTGCTGTCAGACAAGACAAACTTTATATGCTTCCTCTGAGTGAACCCTCTGTGTCTGTAAATGTCTATGATGTGAATAATAAGAGAAAGAGAAGTGCGAATGATGATACTTCTTCAAAATTGTGGCATGGTCATTTGTGCCACATTTCGAGGGGGAGAATAGAACGTTTCATTAAGAAATAGATTCTCTACCCTTTAGACTTATCTGGCTCTAACCACTGTGTAGATTGTATTAAAGGAAAATACATTAATCAAATTAAAAAGTAAGCCACTTGAAGCACATGACTTTTAGAATTAATTCATACGGACATTTATTATCATTTTCTTGTGACATCGGTGGATGATTTTGATTTTTTTCATTACCTTCACTGATGATTTATTCCGTTATGGTTGTATCTTCCGCATTGAGGGTCGATTGAGTCTCTCGATAAATTCAAGATATAAAAGGTAAAAATATAAAATCAGCATAACTTAAAGATTAAAGTAGTAAGATTGAATGGAGGGGAGAGTATTATGCGAGACATGCCCCTTATGGACAAATTCCTAGCCCCTTTGCTGGATTCCTTTAGGAAAATAGCATAGTAGCCCAATACTCCACACCTGGTAAACCTAAGCAAAATGGGGTAACTGAGCGACATAATCGTACACTAATAGACATGGTACAAAGTATGCTTAGCTAATCCATTTTATCAGTTGGACGGTGGATGGAAGCACTAAAGACAGCCGTGCATATACTAAATCGGATTCCTAGTATATCAGTTCCAAAACACCTTATGAATTATGAATAGGAGGAAACTAAGATTAAAATACTTACACATGTGGGGCTGTCCTGCTAAAGCTAAAGTATTTAATCCATATATTAGAAAATTAGATCATAAAACAGTCAATTATTACTTTATTAAGTATCCCGAAAGATCTAAAGGGTTTTATTTTTACTGTCTTAATAGGATCACTAAATTTGTAGAAACAAGACACATTGTGTTTTTAGAGAATGAGGAGCTGGAACCTAGAGAAATAGATCTTGAGAAGAAGTGGATTTATATTCCATCACCGCTTATCCAAGAGAATTTTGTTCCTATGCCCCCAGGTGGTTGCACCTATAATAGAAAATAATGTTAGTGCACCCCCTATTGAGGTTTCTAAAATTCCTAATGACGTACCTACCTATAAACATCAACAATTCCCTGCAATACCTAGTCCTGTAGTGCCTAATGAACCAATCAGGAGATCACATAGTGACAGGAGTAGTGCCATCTCGAATAATTGTGTTGTTTACATGAATAAATATGTTAATGATATAGGGAAGGCAAAAGATCAAAACTCATATAAAGAGGCTATGATGAGTGAGCATTCACTTGAATAATTTAATGTTATAAAGGATAAATTAAAGTCTATGAGCGCTAATTATATATATAGGACATAATAGAAATTCCCGACGAAGCCTAAACAGTAGATTGTAAATGGATCTATAAAACTAAATATGATTATAAGGGAAACATCGAAAAGTTCAAAACAAGGCATATATCAAAAGGCTCATTATGATTTAGAGTTGTATAAGAAGGATGTCAAAACAGTATTTCTTAACGGTGACTTGAAAGAAAATATTTATGTGGTTCAATCGGAAGGTTTTGTCAAGCATGACAAGAAACATATGGGATATTGGTTTAAGAAATCAATTTATTGTATAACGCAAGCATCTACGCGAGCTCTGCCACTGGATACAAAACATGTAAACACCGTTGAGGATATACCCTTTATGCATGGTATATTATCTAATATATAATATTTAATCAAGACATGATGTGTTTTTGTTGGATTTGATCTCGGCATGAGAATCCTAACCAACACCGGGACGTTAGGGAGGCATGAGCCTCATCCTGCGTGGTGTACAGATAAAAAGGGGAGCCCGGCACCTCACGAGTTTAAGGTTCCTGTGAGGTTTAGGCTCACCCTAATATCTATACTCGATCCGATTCTCACAGTGCGCTGCAACAAAGCGAAGACTGCCGCCGTCATGACTGCACCAAGCTTTGCTCAACTCCGGCGACCACTACATCAACTACAAGAGACCTACGTCGACAGGCTGCACGGCACCGGCTCTTCACCAACCAGTACACCTTCTTGCTGTTCTGCCTCAAGCCATCATCAAGCGCCAATGGCTTCATTAGGATCATGGTACCTTCACGCTTCCGCAATGAGTAGGTGTTCAATTCTAATGACAAGTTATAACGATCTTAAGATGAATTTAGATTCACAGTTGTACCCATCCATAGTAAGGCTGAAAAAAAAATCAAGCTCGACAAGCTAGCTACTTGAGATCGACTGGTCCAAGCTCGAGCATGCACCTAAACTTTGGAGCTTATTAATGAGTTGAACTTGAGTAAACTTCACCTATATTTTTATTCCCAGTGGTCTCTTGCATGAGACGACGGCTCGATTCTTTGTGCTCCTCTCTCCTCCATTTACCGGAAAGAAGACTGCTATGACGCATTTTTCCGACTGGGTTACGGCCAAAGACAACGGCTAGTGGCCGCACAAGCACAATTGCATGAGCATCGTGTTAAGGATCTCATGTCCGTTCTTCCTATTACTAAACGCGGCCAATATAAAGAAAAATATGACGTTCTAATTAAGATGCTAGTTTTTCTGCTGAAAATTGAGTTGGACGCGTTGTGCATCAAACACTTGTGTACCGAAAATTCAAGAAAGTTCAGTGTTTATGGCAATAATTACTCTAGCCCCAATTCAAGGAAGCCGTGTCTAGTTCAAGTGTCCAATTCAGGATCAGGATCGTCGTTTCGAGTTTGAATATGATCGTTAGATCCATCTCTGTGGTTGTTTCTGTCAAGCACTACTAAATGGGACACAGGTAACAGGATTTGTTGGCTGTTAAGCAGCAGTACGTCCACTGTTCATACAGAGCGCTTGGCCACTAACGATCCGGCGCGTGTTTAGGTTCAAAGCGGCCACGCTTGCGCTGGCCTGCCCTCTCATTCTAGCAGTGGATCCGTTCCGTGGCCGCAACTGCGGAGATCCCTCGTGTGGTCGGTCACTCAGTCACTCTCTTCAAAACTAACTGGGAAACAACACCAGGTGTTTCCCTTTTTGTCTTTCTTACTACTAACTTAGCAATATAATCCATTTCTCTCGCGTCTCTCCCTTACCTACTTATCACTAGCATAGGTTTAGGATATCAGAGATCGCGGATATGAACTTGCGACTCTGGGGGGTGTTTGGAGCAGAGGGCTATTGCTGTAAGAAATTTAGAACTTAATTCAAACTTTGAACAAAATTCTGACGTTTTGGACGTTATATGGTAGGCGGATTTCAATCTCATCAATCCATTGTACCATTTTGTCATCTTTGGAGAACCTTACGTATCAGTTCCAGAAGTCGAATTCCTCCTGGATTTATCATCGAGTAAAAGATGAAGCATTATTGAGAGAGAAGCTGGGCATTTTGTACCGCTAAAAGAGGACCATACATGGTGTTGCCAAGCGGTCCAAATGGACTTATTCAGCCCCTGCTGGCCAGAATCGTGTAATCGCTTTCATCCTCCGAGCTTGGAGAGGGGGTGCATAAGTGCATTGGATCAGGTCCACTCTGTTGGAATGATTGCACCGACTAGGAATCTAGGTCGCAACTAGATATATATTTTCCGAAAAGACAAATGGATATAACAATGATCTCTTGCCACAACTCAACTTGATAATTACAGGATGATATAGATGATAGATGCACATTCTTTTAAAAAAGAATTTATTTGAAAAAATAATATCTGTTATGTGATATACTACATCCGTTCTTAAATAGTTTTCGTTTTAAGAATTTGATTTTGTTCTAAATAGATGTCAGTTTAGGTCTTCAAAATGGTGTTTTACTAGAGTATTCATATTAAAAGCTATTGTAAAATGGAGTTTCAAACTTTAGCTACAAATTACTTTTTATTTTTTTTTAGAGAAAAGGTCTCCCCCGTTTTATTAAGAATAAAACGAAAACGACTTCAGTTCAGACATTCAGATCCTACGCGTATTCCAGGCGCGCCCGCCAAAGTGCATGCCATTCACACCAAAAAACCAAAGTTCTCAGCATAGGACAACTATGAAGCTAGAACACTACCCCCATCACCGCTATTCACCTCCCTCCGAAAGAGCACCGCATGGTTTGAGGTGGATTCCTGCCATTCCAGACTCGGCGGTTCCCTGTACCATGTCTCGAGAGCTCGCACGCAGCCGTCCAAACGAGCCATCTCTGTTTCCTTGAACAGCAGCCTCCAATTTTTTAAAGAGTTCGCCAACTTGCCTATCAGCAGCTTCATTCCCAACCAGCTTTGTCCCTGAAAGCAAAGAGCATTTCTTAGTTTCCAAATGCACCAGAGAGCAGCTGCACAGCAGGAATTCATTACATTATGCTTCTTATTGCTTACCCACCACCGGGCAATAGATTCATAATCATTTCCTAGTTGAATATTAAACAACTCAGATAAGAAATGCCAAACCAGCTTAGCAATACAACAGCCAAAGAAGAGGTGGTGAACTGATTCTGTTTCTGAGCAAAAAAGACAGGTTAAATCCTCCACATTCCTTCTTTTAGCTAAGTTATCTCTAGTCAACAACCGATTATTAGCTAACAACCACAGGAAGATGTGAATTCTGG
The DNA here is from genome assembly GCF_958298935.1 of Phragmites australis. NCBI lineage: Eukaryota > Viridiplantae > Streptophyta > Magnoliopsida > Poales > Poaceae > Phragmites > Phragmites australis. The sequence goes on from NC_084931.1 coordinate 6,535,092, forward strand.
GAGGAACAGTTAACTGCCAAACAGAAGGAATAAAGACAGGACACACTCCTCTAAAACTGATAACAGCATATAACGACTGAACCGAGTAAACACCCGACGAGTTGTACTGCCAGATGATAGAGTCACAATCATCCGTGAACTCGATAGACTCTGCAATACTAATCAGCTCCTCCCACATACTCATACCAGCATTAGAAACAGTCCTTCTGAAAGTGAATTTTAGATTCACACCGTCCCAAACCTCAGCTATACTATGTCCCTTCTCATTCACAATATCATATAACTGCCAATACTGAATAGCTAAGTTAGAAGTTCCTATCCAAATGTCCTCCCAAAATCTAATAGATTTACCATTACCCACTTTCCAAACATAACCTAAAAAGGCTGCCTTACTAGCCCATAAGACCCCTTTCCAAAAAGGAGACGCCCCAATGGTTGGACAACAAAAAAGATTGGGGTCTTTAGTATTGTACTTCTGGTCAATAATCTTCCTCCAAACTCCCTCACCACTTAAGTGATATCTTGAAATCCAAGAGGCTAATAAGCACATATTCAAGTTCTTAAGATCAGGAATCCCTAAACCACCGAACTCTTTCTTTTGAGCAATCATTTGCCAGCTAGCTAAGTGATACTTATGCATATTCTCCTGGTCATTCCAGAAGAAATTAGACATTTGGGTGTTAATGGCTTCAACAGCCCATCTAGGGAACTTTATAATCGACATCAAGTAAATAGGGATACTAGCTAAACAAGCTTTCAACAGAGTTAATCTTCCACCATAGGACAAAAGCCTACCTCTCCAACCCGAAACTTTCTTAATAACCTTGTCTACTATAGGTTGGATATCCTCCCTCTTTAAGTTGGTATAATGTAGAGGCACACCCAAATATTTAAAAGGGAACTTACCTATCTTGCAACGGAAAATCCTAGCGAACTGATTAGCTCTTCCCTCATCTAAGCCTAAAGCTATTAGGTCACTCTTACAATAATTGATCCTCATTCCAGAGAGCTGTTCAAAACAGGACAGTAACCACTTAAAATTTGTGGCCTTGTTCAGATCATTAGCAAGAAAAAGAAGGGTATCATCAGCATACTGGAGGCTTAGAATTCCTCCAGGGTTTATATTTGACATTAGACCTTGAATAGAACCATAACCTGCTGCCTTAGAGAGTATTTTAGTAAAGACATCCACTACCAGATTAAACAGCAAGGGAGATAAAGGGTCTCCTTGTCTAAGGCCTTTACCAGGTTTAAAGTATCCACTATTTTCCTCATTTATCCTCACACAAATAGAGCCACCTTTAACAGTTGCCATAACCCACCTGATCCACCTTTTACCAAAACCCCTGGAAGAGAGCATTTCCTCCAAAAAAACTCCAATCGACTCTATCATAAGCCTTCTCATAATCCAGCTTTAAAATAATGCCCTTTCCCTTCTTAGTCATAACATCATGAATAATTTCATGAGCCGCTACTACACTCTCAAGAATGAATCTGCCTTTAATGAAAGCATTTTGATTAGAAGAGATCAACCTATCACAGATCTTGACAAGCCTATTATTCATAGCTTTGGTAAAAATCTTAAAACTACAGTTAATTAAACTGATCGGTCTAAATTTTCTTAAAACCTTAGCATCATCCTCTTTAGGGACCAAGGTAAGAATCACATAGTTAAGTCTAGCTATATTGAGCTCACCTTTCTCAAAACATCTAAACAGGGACAAAAAGTCTTGTTTAATAAGACTCCAGAACTTTTGGTAAAACAGGAAAGGAAAACCATCTGGGCCAGGAGCACCATCAGCATAAGACCCAAAAACCGCCTCTCTAATCTCTTCCTCAGAGAAAGGGGCCTCTAACAAATCATTCTCTCCATTAGAAACTTTTTCATCCGTAGTCCAGAAAGTATCCTCTAGGTGCAGATGAAGCCTCTCTTCATAGCCAAAAAGGTTTTTATAATAATCAAAAGCTAGATTCAACATATCTACATTATTATTGACTACACCATCAGGACCTTCTAACATGATAATAGCTTTCTTTCTTTTTCTCTGATTAGCAACTGCCTGAAAATAAGCAGTATTTTTATCTCCTTCTTTAATGTCTCTTTCCCTAGCTCTCTGTCTAGCTTTTATCTCTTCTATCTTCCAAATATTATCTAGCTCTAAGGCAATTTCTTTCATTCTAAAATGCTCAGCATCAGTTAACTGTTGCTGTTCAGAGAGGATATCAAGGAAGTCATACTCCCCAATCAGAATATGTTTCCTTTTCCTAATCTCCGCATCTATATTTAAGGCCCAACCTTTAGCCTTTTTCCTAAGAAGTCTAATTTTAGATTGCTAGACCTCCAAAGGGTCAATTACATCCATAGGAGTGTTCCAGACTTGTTCAACAAGCTTAGAGAAATCCTCCCTCTCTAACCACCACTTCTCAAAACGAAAAAGCTTAGGTTTCCTCATACAATTTAAACCAAAGTCTAAAGCTAAAGGAACATGATCACTACAAGGCTTAGGTAAAGATCTCACACTAGCCATAGGATACTTACTCTCAAAATTGGTAGAGACAAAAATTCTGTCCAGGGTAGCCATAATCGGCTGAATCTGGTTATTTATCCAAGTAAAAGATCTAGTTGGGTTTTTCATCTCCACTAGATCCCATTTGTTGATCCAATCATTATAACGATAGGACCAATGCGGATTGATAACACCATTGTTTTTATCCCTCTGATCTCTAACTAAGTTAAAGTCTCCTCCAATCACAGTTGGACCATCCCAATAACCCATAACATCATGCAGTTCATTAATGAACTCCTGTTTACCTTCCTCATAAGGGGAACCATACACTACCACTAATCTCCAAACAAAATTATCAATCACATTTTTTATATGAGCAATCAAACAAAAATGTTTCAATTGCCAGCTAAGAACATCAAACTTACCAGCTCTAAAACCTACTAAAATACCACCTGAGGAGCCCTTAGCCGGTAAGTAGTTCCATATAAAATTCCTATTAGCAGAGTGCATAAAAGACTCACTAATATGATCTTTTTTTGTTTCTTGGAGACCAACAAAGTCCAAATTATTATTGTTAATAAAGTCAGCCACACATATAAGCCTACCAGCCTTGTTAAGGCCTCTAATATTTCAGAATCCTCCTATCATTGGAAACTTTGTCAAATTTATTTATACCTCTATGTTTCCTAACCACTTGAGACCATGTTTGATTATCCTCCTCAGCCACCTTTGTAACTAAAGGTTTGCCAAGATGAGGATTCCCTTCTTGAATAAGGGAGGTCTCCTTCCTAACCATCTCTACATCTAAATTCTCAGGTAGAGTTACCTCAGGGTTTTCAGCTTCAAAAGCTAACCCTCTATCTACTTCACTATTTTTCATTGTTTCTATATTATTCAACATATTTTGGGTATCCAAACCCAAAGATATGTTAGCTTGTCTAGCCAATTGAGTTAAAAACTCATTATCCAGGGCAGCAAAAGAATTACCAGTCTGTTTGTCAGATCCAATTTCCAGATTCTTGAGTTTCTTGTATTCTTGTGCTCTTTACAAAACAGTTTTCCCATCTTGAGGACGCCTCTTGGACTTTCTGTCACACAGTACAGGGCCCCAGGCCGTCTTCTTTGTCTGCAGACCCATATCTGGAACAGATTTATCATCCGGTTCATTTTGCTCTACTGCACCCACCTCCATCTCAAGCAACAAACTCCTATTACCCAGACAAACCTTCTCCCTCTCAGTCTCTGCTGTCACCCCTCCATTAGGCTCCATATCAGCTTCAGATTCTCCCTCAGATTCTTCTAGTTCTATTTCTTGCAACAGTCTGGAGCAACCTTTTGTAGTTAGCTCTTCTTGAGCACCTTGCTGAAATTCTAACCAATGCTTTATCTGCTCCTCACTGAAGTTAAATTTGTTCTCCTCATTTGTATTACTGTTAATTCCAGAGACACTACCATCTTTTTTGGAAAACTCCAACCTTTTATCCTGGGTCTTGTACACCTTTTCCTTAATTGTTCCACATAGCTGACCTCTCATGTCTCCTGACTGCTCCATGTCAGCAATCAACTGAGCCACTTGGTCTACCTGCCAAGAACCTTCACCTTTGACATTAACTTTTTTCCCATGTTGATTGCCTTTGTTACTCTGCTTTATTTCTGGAGTCTTGATACTCCCATGTGCTGGTGGATTAGTTCTCTCAGATTCCATATGATCTTTGCTATTTGTATCATCCTCCAAATCATCTGCCTCGTCATCATTTCCATTGTCATGTCCATCCTCATCATCAGGAGCAAAACCTTCCGTCATCCGTTGGGTGAGACCCTCAACTGAGAAGAATATCAAATATAATTTTCCTTCCATCTCATAGAGCCTTTCAAAAGGGATTTTACATGGATCCTTACAAGAAATCTTGATTCTGATCACCTCATAGAAAGACTTGAACAAAGTAGACTAATCCACTTCAATCATCACACCAAAACTAGAGGCAATCTGGGCGAAAACCTTCCAGTCACACCATTTTGGTGGAATACCCCTAATCTGGACCCAAGCTTCCTGTAGCTCTTCAAAAGGTTCTAAATCTCCAAACCATTCAAGCACCTCTACCTCTACACCTTCCTTTCTCAGATTAAAAGAAGGGTAGTTTTTAATATCAGCTACCTTCCTATGAGGGGGAAACCGAACTAGAAATTTTCCAGAATCTAACTCTCTTATCTGCCAAGGCCAATCCTTGCAATAGATTGCAGCCAATTCCTTCTCCAATTCTATCACAGATATCACCCCTTTCTTTACCTTCACCACACCACAATTCTTGAAATTGAGCCATTGGTTAGTCTCAGCATCAGGAACATCTACATGATAAAAACCTAGCCCAACACCCGCACTGCCTAAATAAGTAGCTGATGGTTGAGCTTTCTTCCAATTTGGGCACGAATTCATGTGGTGGCCCGGGATAGCACAGATAAAGCAGATCTTTGGTTTGCTACAAATTCCTACAAAGTGACCCGGCTCTCCACAATTGAAGCAAGTTAGGTCACGATACCTGGGATCAATAACAGGGGGCTTCTCTTGAACTTCTGGAGATTGTTGTTGTCGCCCAGCTTCAGATTGCGATTGGGAAGGCTTCTGCCTAGGAGGAAGTGGCCTCTGAACATGATGAGCCTGAATAGAATCCTGCATCCCTTGCTGATCTTGCCGCTGCGGACGCATCAAAGGTTGTTGATGCTGCATATGTGCTGGAGGCGGACGATAGAAGGTCCTTTGCTGCTGATGATGCTGCAAAGGTCCTCGAAGCTGGCCACCAGAAGGATTTCTTGGCGCCCTCTGCTGAGGATTCGGCAGATCAGACTGCCAAATTACTTTTTATTTAGTTTTAGCTAGTTTTAGACCAAATCACTATTTTTTGACACCACATGATGATCACCCCTAGTTTTAGCTAATGGCACCAATGCGTCTTTTCACCACCTTTGCAAAGACACCATCGTGATAATAAGAGATTTGGCGCAAGCAAGAGAATATAGGTTTTAGGCCGAGTGAACTAAGCAAGCCTTACGAGCTAGTGATCGATGCTCATGCTCTCAAGGCAAATTCGGATTACTATTTTTTCCAAAACAAAATCATGACTAAGTTTTACCAGAGCAGTGATTCTGGTGGAGCTAAACTGCTTTGCATCAATTTATTAATTCAGAGGAACTGGGAGGATGTTCCTGAATCCTGATGAGTTGAGGTGAGATAAGAAGTCACCACAAGAACAGCACTCGTGGCCTCTCTCCATGGTAGCAAGACCTGTGTGGGCTCTGATCTGGATGTCAGGACTGAGTTATTAACTCGGATAGGATTGGGTTTTGTGAAACCCAATGACTAAAAATATTGTGATTAAGTGTTGAAAACCACAAACCTCGTGTTTTTTTTTTTTTTTTTTTTTGCAACTTGAGACCACGAAACACTACGGTTTTGAACAATTTTGCTCTTAAAGAACATCATAACCATCAAAATTTCGGTTTAAGCATGATCGTACAACAGTGTTATTGTGATTTTTTTCTCAGTCTATCGCCTTGGTAATTGGTAATTGGTAAGCATCAACAAAAGTGGCGTTGCTGTTGGTGGTTGTATTTGTGCGGCCATTAGGCCTCGACGCCTCGTCGAACAGGAGCCGGCGACGTCGCCCCCTTCGTCGCCTCCACCGTGCCCACGCCACGAATCCATTCCATTCGCATTCCCTCACATGCCGCCCGCCTCCATAATACTGCACCGCCCCCCATGCCGCCATCCATATCCCTCGCCCACCAGCACGCGCCATTGGAATTGGCATTCGATTCCCAGCCCGGTCCACGTGCTAGCTCCTCCCCCGCCTTCTTGGCGCGCTCCTGCGAGCAGAAGCTAGCTTACCGTGCTGGTGGTGCGGGCGGCGTCGTACATGAAGGTGCTGTGCAGCGCGTGCGAGGCGGCGGAGGCGAGCGTTCTCTGCTGCGCCGACGATGCCGCCCTCTGCGCGCGCTGCGACCGCGAAGTCCACGCCGCCAACCGCCTCGCTAGCAAGCACCAGCGCCTGCCCCTCCTCGCCCCCGGCGCTGCTTCCACCGGTGACGCCGCCGTGTCGCCGCCCAAGTGCGACATATGCCAGGTGCGTGCGTGGTCGTTCTTGGTTTACTCGTTCGTCGTCCAATGTTGTTGTTTCTTAGCCTGGGCTTGATCGATCGGTCGATCTTCGCCGCCGCGGCGGTTCAGGAATGCGACGCCTACTTCTTCTGCCTCGAGGACCGCGCGCTGCTCTGCCGGAGCTGCGACGTCGCCGTGCACACCGCCAACGCCTTCGTCTCCGCGCACCGCCGCTTCCTCCTCACGGGAGTCCAGGTCGGCCAGGAGCAGGACGACGACCGCTCACCGGAGCAGCCGGAGCCGTCCCCTCCCCCGCCGGCCAAGAGGGACCCGGCCCCGCTCTACGGCGATAGCGACTTCAGCTGGGCGGCCACCGAGCAGAACGCCGCCGGCGTCACCGGGAGCCTCCTCGACTGGTCGGCAGTGAACGAGCAGTTCAGCTCCCCTGCTCCCCGGCAAGCGGAGGCCGCGAGCAGCGCCACGACGAAGCGGAGCCCGCGGGCGCCGGCTATCAGTACCGGCCAGGGCCGCGTGGCTGGTGGGGTGATGGATTGGCCCCTGGGCGAGTTCTTTCGCGGCGTCAGCGACTTCAACGGCGGCTTCGGCTTCGGCTTCGGCTTCGGCGAGAGCGGTACCTCTAAGGTCAGCGCCAAGCTCTTCTTTTTTTTGGCCATTTATTTCCCCCTCAATGCAATTTAATCGCGGATTATTTTGGCGTTTCACGCCTCAATTAATTTAGCGATCGTTCGGCGGCCACCGTGCAAAGATGCAATTTTTATTGCTTCATTAAGATTAGTCGTCTTGTAATTGATCTGACATTCTGATGACATGTGCCAATCGCAATCTGCAGGCAGACAGCGGGAAACTCGGGGGCAGCGCGGCGGGCTCCCCGTACTACCAGTCATCGTCGGAGGACCGGGACGCCGACGAGCTCTTCGGCCAGGTGCCGGAGATCCATAGTTCGGTGCCGGAGCTCCCCTCCCTGCCGACGGCCTCCGGCCTCCAATGGCAACAGGGTGCCTCGGACAGCACCGCGTTCGTGCCGGACATCTGCTCCCCGGACAGCTTCTTCCGGTGCTACCCGGCCGCCGCGGCCGCAAAGCGCCGGAGGAAATGCTAGCGACGAGAAGACGCAGGAAGATGATGCGACATACGCAGCTAGCGCTTCTGAGCCTAGCTGTGGCCGTGTATGTGTGTGAGAGTGAGAGCGCAGCTGAAATTCAACGATGAGAGTAATGGCACTTCAGATTACGTGTGCTTGGTTGGTGCATCTGATCTTCAACGATCGAACGAGCTAGAAACTGATAGATTTTTTGGACTTGCACGAAGGAGATGGATGGAGCTGGAAGTCTGCAAAAGACTGATGCACTAACTGATAGGTAGATAGTCAGAGCTTGATCAGGGGATAGGTTGTGTCCGTGTAACAAAAACTTGATCAGGGGACAGGTTGAAGCGTCGTTTGTAGCTTGTAGTAATGTTTCTAATAAATATCTTATTTTAGCCGCCCATTTTCTGCCTCCAATTTGAACAACCAGTAGTAAGGGGAAAAGTCTATTTTTCGTCTCCTAACTTTTCACGTGGTTTAAAATTAGTTTCTCAACTCAAATACCAAAATTCTTTCGTTCTCCATATTTCAAAACCGTTCCAATCGTATCCCTCCACTACCATCCAAATGGTTTTTCATGGTTATATTTATTAAGGATTTCTACTCGATTATCTGTAGTATGTAATATAGAAATAGGGGTACCTATGTAGGTCATCAAAAAATATCATAGAGAGATGTAGATTTATACAAGTTTAGACCTACTAGTTTGATAATAGTCTTACATCATATTTTGCTTTGATTATTCTAAGATCATATAATATAATGAGGTGTGTAGATGGATCTAACCCTAAGAAATAGGTGAGTTTCTATGTATCTACTGATGAAGATCTAGTCAGGTAAAGGATTTCTTGTGCTGTAGATTTTTAATAGGTGTTGGTCTTCGATCCGACTAGTCTTGCTGGTGGGTTCGTGGCTTCAGAGATCTGAAGATGTGAGTTGCATGTTTTAAGGCTTCTGTTGGCTTTGATTGTTGTTGTTTGCGTTGTTTCCGTTGCTTTGGACATAACCCTCTCCCGCCTTATATAATAATAGATGTACATAGTCAATAAAAATATTTTTTCTATATTTACTTGTATCTTTAATTTAGTCTTCTCAACCCATTGCTAATATGGTTCATTCTGCAACTCAAGTCATATTTTGTCACAGTTCCTTAATCAAATAATTATTGCAGGGAGCTAAACTAACTATCTATCACATGTGACCTCTAAGGGCTAAGCTACTGTAGCATCGAATCCTCTTATATACACATATAGATGTGTATATATATACGTATATGTATCCTAATGTCTATGCTTATACATACGTTTACACATATACATATAATTTTCATTCTCGATAAATTCCAGTAAAAATGTCGAGAATATTAGTTATATTGATAAATCGTTTTTTATAATCTAAAATGCAGAGAAAAAAATATCTAAAACTTAAAAAATGAAATGAATTTTGTTCGTATTACTTTCATCTACATGTCGAGTGGAATATTAGTTATATTGATAAATCTACTAAAATAATCTAAATATACTATATATTAACTGGTCAAGATTTAGAGGCTTTTCAAGGAGCTAAGGTACTATAGCTACTATAGCCTCTATTGTAGCATTGAATCCTCTGATGTACACATATCAGACCTGCCCAAATGGGCCTGTTGGGCCGGCACGGCACGAGCCCGGCTAGGCACGGCCCGACAGACCAAGCTAAGCAACCAGGTCGTGCCATGCCGGCCCGCGTGCTGGAGGCGCGACCCGCGTGTTAGAGGCGCGGCCCACAGCACGGCCCGAGCACGGTTTCGGCACGGTGGGTTGGCTAGGCAGGGAGGGGCGGCGGGGGTATCTAGGGCGGGGCGGAGGTGGGGGTGGAGGCGTGGCCGTCCGGTGCGGGGTGGAGGCGGGGCGGCGGTGTGGCCGGGGTGAAGCGACTGAGAGATGGCGTGGCCAGGCGGGATAGGGAGCAGCCAAGGCGAACTGCTGGGGCGAGATGGCGGGGCAGGGCGGTAGCGGCGTGGCCGGCCGTGGCAAGGGTGGGGCGGGGTGGGCCGTGCTCGTGCTGGCCCGGGCACGGTCCGTCGCACTGGAAGTTCTTGGGCTGTGCCTACAGTACCGTGCCTCGGGCCGGCCCAGTAGGCAAGGCCCACTTGGACAACACTAACACGTATAGATGTGCATATAAATATGTATATGTATCCGTATATCTATGCTTCTACATATATTTACACATATAAATATAATTTTCATTTTCGATAAATTCCAGCAAAAATATCAAATGGAATATTAGTTATATTGATAAATCGGCTGAAATAATCTAAAATGTAGAGAAATTATCTAAAACTTTTAAAAATATGAAATAGATTTTGTTAGGTTCGTGTTACTTTCGTCTACATGTTGAATGGAATATTATTTATATTTATATTCAACTGAAATAATCTAAAATGCAAAGAAAATTATCTAAAATTCAAAAAATATGTAACAAAATTTGTTAAGTTCGTATTACTTTTGTCTATATGTTAGAAATATGTGCATGCATGAAAGTACTACTATTTTTCCTATAATTAAGTAAATATATTAAATATTGATAAATTCGTAAATATTGATATGTCTAAAACCGGTGAATCTAATTTTTTAGTCTTCTTTTATCATCCTCTGTGCAATAAAAAAAATATGCACGACGTAGGCGCACCAATCAACTAAGTATATCTTGATAGATTATTGTTTTCCCAAAAATTATATTATAGGTTAGTCGGTAGCAACATTGCGACGTAGCAAGATCTCAGTCAATCTTTTGCATAAATATATTTTCTAAATGAACACTCTACAGAAATATCAAACTCTAGATATTTCTCGCACAAAATCTTGTGATGTTGAGGAAATTCTAAATTAAATATGCATTTTTAAGTTTTTTCTTTAAGTCTTAAAAATACGTGCCATATTAAATTTCATCATAATACAAGACTTTGGGAAATAAGGTAAATATGTTCCATAACGCATTGAAAAATAATCGACTTACAATAGAGATAGTTTTGATACATTTTATAGTTTATAACATATTTAGTAAATTAATTTTTGGATTAAGCCAGAACGAGGATAATTATATAATTTATGGGTATACAGTGAAGTGAAACCTTGACTCAAATGGAGTTTACAGTGAGATTAATAATCAGAACTAAAAGAAATATTACAAACTATAAGATGGTACCAGATTGCACCAAACATTTGATACGACATGGTGTGATGCTACATATTTTTTCCATGACATTAAAAGTCTTTAAATTGCATTTACAAATATATTCTAAATATACTTACAATTTATTTCCTTGTTTTTACAAGTTGATTGTACTGCTTTAGAGTTGCGTCTTATATATATACTAGTATTAACCCCGCGCTTTACTGTGAAAGATTTTTTTGTCTTCACATCCTTAAAGCAAAAGTCCCAAGGAAAATTCTAGTATTTTTCTTGAGTGTAGTATAAACTTGCCGAGATATGTTTTCAAATTCATACTCTCCATCTTATATATTACTCCGTATCGCCTAAGAGTGTACTCTTTTGATAATTTTTATCCTGGTTCATAGTTTATATGAATTAATCTACTATGATTTACGTGGCTTGGTCCCAGACACAATAATTTTGAAAATATAACTAATTTAACTTCAATAGGATTTTCCTACTATCTTTCAAACACTAAAATACAAAATATTTCAGCTCATTGTCCTAAAAATTTATTATTAACTTTAATGATGGGCTTAATAACATAGGATCATGTAGTACTTCATAATTTACATTGTATTCGTTCGGAAAAAAAAAATCCATACTGTATTATTTTCTATTTAATACGCATACTCCATTCACTATCTATTCAATATTCATTTTTGCACTTCTAACCTCACCACATTGGGGCTGATCACAGCCCCAATGTGGCTCAGAGCCACACCTGAGAAATTTGGATTTTTACCACTCTAAAAAGTAGGTTTCACATTTTTGCCTTTCCAAATATTGTTTTCCAGAATTGCCTCTTAGATTTTCTTGCCATTATGCAATTTTAATTCAATTTTATTTTCTTTTATCATCTCATCTCACGTGAGAAGACTGTTTTACCCTTAGAGTCGAGTAAGATTGGCTGGATTGAACCAACTGGCTGGCTCGAGCTAACTCTTCTCTTGGGAATGTTATAGTACATCGCTAGGTCAAACGCAAACCCCATCATTGCACATCCCCTTCTAGTCGTCATGAATTCTTGTTTTTGTTGGCTTTGCCCCTCTCATGTTCCCCCGCCACCACCAAGGTCAGCAACCCCATGCTTCTCACCACCGCCTCTAGATGGCACACTTCCTCCCCCGACGCTACCTCCCTGTTGTTCATTCCCCAACCCTGCCTAGGACCTCCTCCATCTTCTCCATGCCATGCCATGCCAGGCTCACGTCGTCGCTGTGAGGGGAGGAAGAAGACTAGAAGTGCAGATCTAACCTTGCCAAACATGTTAGTCCCAGCTTCGGTGGTTTCTTCATATATTGCATCCATGAGACTTACTAATATATATTCTTGAAAAACATGTTAATCCTAATGACTATATTGTTATTAATCACTAAAATCACAATCATGATCTAATAGAGCTATTTTCGCTACACCGACTTCATCAAGTGAAGGATGAAGGTTATGAAATTGAACATGATGGAAAGCTTATAGCATTTTTCTCTGCACTTAATTGAGATCAGGTATAGCTCTATAACACTCCGTTGCTTGGTTGGACTAACATCTATTCCCATCATACTGTGGTGCAACGTTGTTTGCTTTTCTATTTCCCTGAAGACAAGAAAGGCTTTTCGTTGATTATGTGTCCCCTTTTTTTAATTAACTATGTTGTCAGCTCTACACTCTTGTTGGTTGCCTCTGAATAGTTGTCTTGTCCAGTTTATTTATTGTTGAAGCATGCTTTTTATATTGTGAATTGCATTTTTGATACAGATGGGCAACAAGGGTGCATTTATTCAGTTCACAGCTCCAGAACTCAAAACAAATATTGTTACTTTCCCATCTTTGGTGAGTTTTTTTTTAGAAAATGGATAAAAGCATCCGACCTTTTGTATCATGAGATGCATACAGTCAACGATTGATTATTACAATATTCCAGCTATGTAGCCAACATCACACGAAGAGAAAGCATGATCAAATAGAATAAAAATATCATAAAGCTTGTAATCTATAACCACATGGCCACCAGTGCTTGGTGAAGAGCTCCATTTCAACCACCTCCAATGTATGGCATGCCTTAAGAAAGTTTCCCCTTTGATCCTCCCTATGTAGCAGCCTACAAAACCTTAGCTAGTAAGTATCTCTGAAAAGTATCTGCATAAAAGATCTGTTTGAATTTTTATGAAACACAATATCATTACGATAAAAGTCAAATAGCCAAAAAAAAGGGGCAACTATCCTAACTAAGATTCTTCTCTTTCTTTTGGCTCCTATCTCCTGTAACTAAGTACCCATTGTATATGAAATATTCCTCGGTTTCTTAATCCCTAAGGCTATTCTGACTATATACCAGATTGACTTAGCCAAGGAATATTCAAAGAAAAGGTGCAGGATATTTTCATTATGATTAAAAAAGAGCACTTGAGGCTGCCCTTTCTTTTGACCAGATTATCTTTGGTTAAAATAATCTCATGCCCTATATACTATAAATTTTTTTTTATCTTTAATGGAAGCTTGAGTTGCCATAGCCACATGTTAGGGGAGCTGAGGGGACGGTTTAGCATTTGTTTGAACATCTACTGGACTGTAAATTGTACCTTCCCATATAGTTCCCATTTGTAAATATCTCTGTCATGGTTGATTAGTCGATGGAAGGATAAATTAAGGTGTATGCTTCTCATTACTTCTGTGATTATGGCTTGCTGATGTCTCACAACACTGCATATCGAGGGAAATTATTGGCTTAGTGGGCATTTTTAGCTAAATATCATTCTAGAACCGTGTTTGTTTTCCATTATGTACGAAAAGATCCCCATTTGATAAAATTATTTTTAATCTTCATAGGACCAGACCAGAAGTGTGAGTCTCCTGATTGTCCTTGGAATTGTGTGAGCGCTTTGGAGCCAAAATATTTATTCATGAGCAGTTGTTGCCAAACCCTATCCTCATTAAGCAGCTTAAAGAGCCATTTGCTTAAGAGACATTTTTAACCGAAAGATTGTAATTCCCAAACAACCTTGATCCTTGGATTGACAAAGAATATACCAACATGCTAGTCTATATTTTTCTTATGATTATCCCCTGTCACAAGAATCTAGATGGCATGTAGTCTAGCCTTTCTAAGACACCACCTTGAAGAATAACATTATGAAAACAGGAAGACTTTGGTGAGTTGTATTCTTTTCTTTTATATTTGCATGCATGTTATGGAAGTGAAGTTTTCATCACAAGGACAGGCTGTGGGAAGTTCCAATTGAAGCTCAGGATTTAACAAATTCGAGCTGGGGCTAAAACTCTGTGCCTGTTTTCGGGATATGTCCACTTTTTTCTTTTATGTGACTTGGAACTTATAATGATTCGAACGTTAATATAAACATCTCACCAGAAATTGGGATCAAAGGATTTAAGGACCAAACCAAGACAAAAGGAAAAAGAACTTACACAGTCAGGTTCAGTTTACATGCGATTACCGCCGCAAATTAAATCGCCAGATATGCAAACAACTTGCGCATGTTACTTGTCATGTAGTATTATACGTAGCTTTCCATAAATGCAGTTCTTTAGTGGTCCCCTTGGTTGTCATTTGGAATATCCTTTTTATCATGCTCCTGCATTTTTTTAATCACCGATCTGATTACTTCCTGGATATCTGATTGAGAGGTTGTTAAACTTGCTAATGCATCTTGCAGCCACACCCTGATGTCAAGCCGATGGCATATGCAAATAACTTCCTCAGGATGCTCCAATGACAGAAGATAGCAACCTTGTTTAGCAATTTTTACTGTGACAAGTTTGTCGGCACCCGGTTCATCTCTTGCCAGGTTTGCAAGCATATGCTGCGTAGTACAAGTGTTGTAAGCAGGAATGCAGTTGTTCATGTACTGTAATGGTACATCTATTTTTTTTGCTAAATTATCATTGTTTTAAGAACTAGCAAACATTCTTAGATCATTAGATTCTAGTTTACTTGTAAAATTGTTTAATCATCATTTTCTTTCTCTTTATGTATTGGCTAAGTTTCGTATCATATATGTGGATACCTTCTTTCACCAACTGCAGTCTCTGCATCCCAGTAGTCTCCATTCATCCCATAATATATTGTATAGTTTGGTTTCCTCGGGTCAATTTTGACTGCGTATTCAAATCGTGTAAAAGGATCCATAGTGCAAGTAAATGGCATCTGCGTAGCTCGGTTGGGATCATCTCTCGACGGGGAGCGAACCTGCTCAGGCTCAAACCTGGGCGTACGCATACTGAGGCGTCGCCCCTTTGCGGCCACGTCCTAACCCCTGGCAGCCATCAGTTGCCTCTCGAGATGCTCTTAGCCCTCTGTGTTGAGAGTGTTGGTCTTGTCTGTGAAAAGAATAGCATATGCTCCTGTTGTAAAATATCAGAGCTATTCTTTTTTATAAAGAAAATTTTATTGATCTTTAACAGTATATAAGATGATACAAACACGTAAGAGTTTACTTTTAGCTTCTGTATAACATAATTTAAAAAGATAAAAAAAAAGAAAGTAGTCAAAAAACGGCGAGCTCGCGGGCTATGATGGAGCTTCAATCTGAAACCTCTGGTTCGGCGTGCATGAGCAGATCATGGACAAGGCAGGATGGTCAGCAAAGGTACCGGTGTTTTGTTGCTGGCTTCTCCTGCAGTAAGTATCATCCGAAATATACACCAAGGGGATGGAGCCGTTACGAGGCTCTCGCGTCTCGGCGGGCGACTCGTCCTCTCTTCGCAAATCCTCCACCTCAATCCAGCTTTTTCCCTCCCGAACCCCAGATCCTCCTCAGATCCAGCCGGCCACCGCCTCTGCACACCAGATCCCCCAGGTCGCTCTTGTTGATTTGGAGGAAGAATGCGTCCCGGACACTCCTTCGCAGCAAGAAGGGAGGTCAGAAGCAGGTTGTTGCAGGGGGCCAGTTCTCAGACTCGCCGGTGATTCAGGGGCCCTTGGTGCAGGCCACCCAGCCCCGTTGCCAGTCCGCGCTGATCTAGGTTTCAATCTGGCCTCTACGCCAAAGATCCCTGTCCTTTGCTAGTCATTCGATGGCGCACGCCCGCTGGTGCCTTCTTCCAGCATTCATGCCGTGCCGCCCAGCAGCTGCTCTCAAAGCTGCTGCACCGGCTGCCGAAGTGCCCCCTGTCCGTTCAGGGCGACGGCGTGCCGTGTGTTCAGCGGTCAGCTCGGTGCATCGATCCAGGGCGCTGTGCCAGCAATGGCGTCTGGCCAGGAGGCAGAGCTTCGTTGCGACATGCCGGCTGTGGTTCGGAGGGCGAGATCAACCTTCTACAATATCTCCTTTGCTTCCAATTCGACATCAAGGCGGGGTCACAAAATCTTGGGCAACAACTACAACTGTTTCCGGGGAACAAAGAAATTGGTAGTCGCAGTTTGTTCTAGACTGAGCAAGGTGGTAACTTGCAGCTGCACTCAGGTGGTGTCTACCAGGCTAACGGTTTTCAGGTACAGAGCAATGAAATTCCATTTGCGGAATCTTCAGGATCTTCAGAAAGAGGGCCTCGTGATAGTGATGCAGAAGAATCTGATGAGGGTTGGTGCGTGGTGAGGCCTAAACTCTGGAGGAGAAAAGTTGGAGATCATTCTTCTCTCCGTACTCAGGTTGGTTCTACTCCTAACGCCAATGCCCAGCTGCCCTGCAGGAAGGCTTTCCTCATTAGAGCACAAGGGAAATGTCTAAATTGTTTCAGTACAGACCACAGAGCTGCGAATTGCAGAGAGCCTTCGCGTTGCTGGAAATGCAAGAGGTCCGGCCACCGCTCTTTTGAGTGCAAGGCCATTGCAAGTGCCCTGTCCCCACCACCTTGTGCAGTGCAAACAATCAGCAACCCTGCCATCCAGAGGGTGCCGCGCCAAAAGCCCGTTGACATCTCTCAATCCGGAGTTCAACAGCCTCGTTCTTACAAAGATGACCTGCTTACAATTCCATCTACCTTGTGCACGAACCGGCCTGCTGTCTTGCATGCCGCTGCTGAGTTCGCCAATCTGATGCCTGCTTTCCCTGGTGACCCGGCGGCCAGGCCTCTCGAGGAAGAGGTCATCATCTCTGCGACGGGTGATGTGACCAGAAGGATGGAGAAGCTCTTGGACCGCGCAGCCCTGTGCTGGCTTGCGGGGTCTCGGCCGCCGACTGAGCTGCACCACCTATCCGACGCGCTCTCGGCGGATTTCGGTGTCCGTGTGCATGAATGCCGGGCGGTCAAGCACCGCCCGGAAGATTTCCTGATCTTTTTCTGCAATCGCCACATTCGGGACAAGGTGGTGCGGGCACACAGACTACGCCATCGTGGCAGAGATTTTCGGTTCGCTGCCTGGAACGAGCGGAGGCACGCGGTTACTGCTCATGTTGGCTACCATTTCCGCCTTAGGATTGAAGGGCTACCCGCGCACGCCTTCTTTGAGGAGGTTGCTGCTCAGATTATCGGTAAATGTTGTGCGGTCCACTTTGTGGAGGAGCAGTCTCGAAGAAGGGAACGATTAAGGACTTATGACCTTTGGGCATGGTGCAAAAACCCGAATCAGATTTCTAAGTCTGTCTGGCTCACTATCCTGGAGGGAGATACAGATGTTTTGTCCATCTCGAAGTGGTACACGATTTGGCTTTCCTCACCGACAACCCACCTCAAGGGCCACGCAACGCCAGGCGATGGGAACACATCCTCGATTGGGCCGCCAGATGGCGGTGTCGTCGCGCAGAATGCCCCGCTGGCTCGCTCTTGCAGCACCGACAACAGGGCACGTCGCGATCGGGTCGTTGACGCGGATGGCGACCTTTCCAGGTGCGGGGCGTGACGGCCTTACAGTTTTTCACTGGGTTCTCGGCTGTCTCGTCCTTGCCAGGGCACCAGAGTTCCCGCCCGCGGTCCGGACGACCGTGGATTCCTGGGACGTCGCTGGACGGAGCATGGCTCACGCTGCCCCACGCCTCCATCACCGCAGAGTTCACTTTGCGTCACCAATCGCCACCACTGTGGACAAGACAGCAGGTGATCAAAAGAAGACCAGTCTCTGCTACGAAGTTGATGCCCCCAGCATTGTGTACAGGATAGAGCTTGTTGTGGGGATGGATCACGACCCAATGCTTGATGAGTGCTGGGCTAACAATGTTTGTGCAGGGTATCAAAACAACCTGCAGACGATTGTCAGTCCATTGGCAAGTTCACCTCTTTACACCCACGTCTTGCGGGCAACGGAGGAGGGTGATGACTTCAGGCCACAAGTTCCGCCGGCAGGTCTACGACAAACAAATGTTTCTACGGCCTCGCCTCCAAGAGGGAGACAGGGAGGATCCGAGGATGAAGAGGCAGGTGCCGGCCAGAGCTCCAACACTATCGTCAACGTACACGAGGCCGCCATTTTCATTCGGGAAGTAACTAGACCTCTTGAGGCACCGCTCATTGAGCAGCCTCCTAGCTCTCCAAAACCTCCAATGGCTCGCTCCAAAAAGTCAACTAACTCACCAGCAGTGCCTGCTAGAAGTAGTGAGCGGCTTAAAGTGAGAGGTAACACAGGAAAATCACCAATGCAGCTGGCGACAGAAGTCCTAGCCAAGAAGCTAGGCGCCCTCACACAGGGCGATGCTGATAACCAAGATTTGATGAACCTCTACTTGCAGAAATTTGAACAGCCTCTTGAGGAGTAGGCAATGTTGGCGATCGCTGCTCTGGTCGACAAAGGCAATCATCAACCGAAAAGGAAGAAGTGCAGGTCGACGGCCACGTCAGACATGGTGGAGATCAAGCAGGCGTAGTGCTACGCTGGCAAGCCTTAAAGTCACCTGAACGTTGTTTGTTAGTACGATCCTGTTTGGGGGAGCTGGAGCTTATGGATTTTTTCTGAAAAGCTGTTTATGGCTTCTGAGATAAGCGATTTGGTTTATGGGCTTAATTTTTAGTTTCTCAGCATACCAGCTTTTCAAAAAAGTTATCCTCAGTCAGCTTTTCAGCTTTTAGTTCATTTCACTGAAAACCAGTTTTTGCTTCTCAGAAAAGCTCCTTAGCAATCAGCCTGTTTGGGAGAGTTTCTCAGCTTCTCAGCTTTTTTAGAAGCAGAAGCTGTCAGAAGCTTCCCAAACAGGGCCTATATCTTACAGGTCTCAGTTGGTTTGTGTTGTCCTACGTTGTTTTTTCTCACAAGATCTTCGTGCGAAGGCTCTGTAGGTTCGGTCCCACAGTTAGGCCTAGCTGTTCGGGTGCTGTCGGGCAGACCCCCCTTCCTCTACAACCACCAGGAGTCCTTCGCTGTTACCCAGGAACAATGTAGAAGCTACTGCAGTCCTTCGCGGTCTAGCTTGCTGTCGACAACCAGGAGTCACGCTGCACTGCTATCTTGTATGTCGTGGCTACCACGGGCAGGAGACCTCAGTTGCATGCTCAGAGAGCTTCTTTTCTCTGTCTGATGTCTGAACCACGACAAACACGTTATCACCTACAATAATAATGCTAAATGATAATGCGTCATGGTCTATAACTGTGGTATATGGCCCTCAAGAAGACGCTGAGAAGTTGGCTTTTCTGCAGGAAATCCAGGATTTAAGGCAGCATATGAACCAATGTTGGTTGTTGTGTGGTGACTTTAACCTCATTTACAAAACGGAAGACAAAAACAATGGCAGAGTGACCAGGCGGATCATGCGGAAATTTCGGGAAGCATTAGACAATTTACAGTTGCATGAGCTGGAACTCAATGGTAGGATGTTCACATGGTCAAATCAACAACAAAGCCCGACTTTAACCAGACTTGATAGGTGCTTCTATTCTTCAGATTGGGAGCTGCTTTTCCCAAATGCCTACAAGCAAGCAATATCATCTAATTGGTCTGACCATTGTCCGTTATTTATAGCGGGTGACCATGTCGAAAGTGGTTTCGCTGGCATTAGATTTGAATCTTTTTGGGTGCGAATGCCCGGTTTCCTCGACGTGGTACAGAGGAGTTGGGAAAAACAGGTGCAGACTACTGACCCAATGATGAGGCTCCATGCTAAGCTATCTCGTCTTCAGAAGGACTTGAGAAGGTGGAAACAGAGGACAATTGGAGACACTCGGTTTAGGCTTGCTGTTGCACAGGAAGTGATACTGAGACTAGACCAGGCGGAGGAGAAACGCCCCCTCTCCGCAAACGAACTTCAATTCAGAAAGTTCCTCAAAAGTAAGGCGCTTGACCTTACCACTGTTGAGAAAACACGGCTAAGACAACACTCGTCGTTGACTTGGATTAGGAAGGCGGACGTTAACTCAAAATTCTTCCAGTTGAAAGCAAATGTTAGGTCATCTCCGGTAGACACTCTAAAAATTTATCCCCTATAACACTATTACAACATCCTTTAACACTATTATAGCATCTTCTATTTTTTGCATCTCCTATTTTTTACATCTCCAACAGCTATTCTATTTTCTACCTTCTATTACTCTTCTATTCCTTCTGGATCCACATGTAAGTCTCTGTGAACAGTGATGAGAGGAGGAGAGAGGGTACCTTAAATATAGAGTACTAGCCCTCAAATATGGAGTACGTAGTATCACTGTACCACTAGATGCGGTAGCTGCTGGAGCAACTACTGATCCTCTTTTTTGTCGGCACATTGTCCAAACAGGAATACCGATTGATTTTGAGAGATCAGCTGGAGTTGGCCTTAGGAAGAGGAAGGACTTCATCCAAAGCCTTCAAACTGCTAGTGGATTGGCGATCACTAAAGAGGATAAGGCGGCAGAATTACATGCTTATTTCCATGGGCACATCGGGCAGGTCAAACAGAGGGGCCTGGCCTTAAACTGGGAGGCCCTACAGTACTAACAACACAACCTTAGTGATCTTGAAGAACCATTCGATGAAGATGAGGTGCTGGCAACCATCAGATCAATACCATCTAAAAAATCTCCGGGGCCGGATGGGTACATAGGCCTTTTCTATAGGAAGTGTTGGCCGATCATCAAAGGTGATCTCGTGGCTGCACTACATGCTTTCTATGACTTGAGATCTGCCAATTTACATTACCTCAATGATGCTAATATCGTCTTGCTGCCGAAGCATCCTGATGCCAATGCAGTCTCGGACTTCAGGCCAATAAGCCTCATCAACAGTTTCTCCAAAATTGTAACAAAGCTTTTGGCAAACAGATTAGCCCCACGCCTTAAGGAGATCATATCTAAGAGCCAAAATGTCTTCATAAAAAAGAGATGCATTCACGACAATTTCGTCTATGTGTAGAGTGTGATACAGGAACTGAAAAAGAAAAAAAATGCCATCGTTGTTCATCAAGCTTGACATATCAAAAGCTTTTGGTTCGGTAAGCTAGGCATACTTACTCGAAGTGCTAACAACTCTTTGTTTCGGCACCCGATGGTGAGACTGGATTGCCCAACTCCTTGCCATGGCATCATCGCGAGTTCTACTGAATGGGGTCCCTGGTATGCAAATCAACCATGCAAGAGGTCTTAGGCAAGGGGACCCTCTATCTCCCATGCTCTTCATCATAGCGATTGACCCTTTTGCAGTGACTTGTGCTGCTACCAGAACAACGTCGACTTCTTTTGCCGGTGCTACCTACCAAGGCGAAGCTGCGTTGCTCCTTGTATGCTGATGATGTAGCTATATTCACCAATCTAGACAAAGATGAGATGAAAACTCTGAATGAAACCCTCCATGCTTTCGGGAGGTGCATAGGGCTGCCCACCAATTTAGCAAAAACTGAAATCTTCCCGATAAGGTGTGATGAGGTGAACCTCGATAGCATTCTTACCGAATTCCCAGGTGACATTAAATCATTTTGCTGTAGATATCTTGGCCTTCCTTTGCACACCAGAAAACTGAGGAGAATTGATCTCTAGTCGCTCCTAGATAAGCTAGGTGGGAAATTAACAGGATGGAAAGGAAGGTTATTTTCTCTTGAGGGCAGAGACACATTGGTCAAGTCGGTGCTATCTTCCTAGCCGACTTAGCACCTAACCGTTTTCCCGCTCCAGAAATAGTTAGCTAAGAGAATTGACCGCATGGAGAGGAGAGGAACCAGATAAAGTCAGTGGTACTCATTCCCTGGTGAACTGGCGCACAACATCAAGGCCAAAAGAACTTGGCGGTCTGGGGATCATCGACTTGGAACATTTTGCAGGAGCTTTGAGAGTTCGCTGGTTATGGTACCAGTGGACTGATATCGATAGGCCTTGGGCAGGGCTAAAGATCCCATGTGACGCCATTGATAGGGATTTCTTCATGGTTTCTACTGAAGTCACCATCAGAAATGGAAAAAAGGCTAGTTTCTGGAACGACAGTTGGCTAAACGGTTTGGCACCAAGAATAATCACACCAGATCTTTTCAAGCTTGTCAAGCGTAAGCTTAGAGCTGTGCACAAAGAGCTACAAGATGAAAATTGGATTCACAACTTACGGCCTGTTACAACAAGGGAGCAGTTAGAGCAGTTCATCAATCTTTGGAATGCTTTGCAGCTAGTACACCTAGACCTGGCTGTAGAGGATCACATTAGGTGGAAATGGACACCAACTGGGGAGTACACAACAAAAAGCTTATACAAAATCTAGTACACGGGTCCGTGAAGAGATATAACATGAAACATGTCTGGACTGCCATAACAGAGCCAAAGTGCAAAACTTTCGCTTGGCTCCTCATCCAGGGATAAATACTCACGACGGATAACTTGGCAAAAAAAAAAGGTGGCCTCACAATCCGCAATGTAGCTTGTTCAATGTGGCTAATGAAGATACAAGACACCTTGCCAAAGATTGCTCTTTCACAAGGCAGGTATGGCTTTATGTGTCACATTGGGACGGGTGGCATCATTTGCCAGCACTCTCAGACTATAGTAATGTTCGCGCTTGGTGGCGCAATGCTCGCCAAAAGATTGCCAAAGAAAATAGACGAGACTTTAACGGCTGCGTCATCTATTTCTAGTGGAATGTATGGAAGGGAAGGAATCGATGCATTTTTCAAGCACAAAGTCTAGATCCGGAGGCAGTGGCAAGGAAGGCAAAAGAAAACATCGACCAAAGGAAAATAGCTTGGAACTCTTGAGTTGCTTGCAAGTGTGTCGTTGCACTTCCTTAGCTATTTTTTCTTCGTTCCTTCTTTTTTGAAGTGTGCTTTCGTTGTAGTGTTCTGGGCGTAGTGGGTGGTGCAGTGGCCGGTGCTACCTTTGGATGTTGGTATGTTTTTTTTTAGGTTCGGCCGTTCTTTCAGGCCGGACATTGGCTTTTTCTCTTGATTTGTACCTGGACTCTGGACCTTTTTTCTCCTCCTAATATAAACCCAGCAATTCTCTTGCCGTATTCTTCAAAAAAAAAAAATATCATGACGTGTGAACTATTCTTGTATGACCATAGCGTGTGTTCCTAATTGAAGACATTTATTGTTTATCTACAATTACTGATACATGTCACTTTCCTTTGGAAGATCACGACTAAAATTGAAAAGGCCAAACCCCATTTTTTTTAAATTTCAAGAACAGCATCATGCCGTCATGTGTTAAGCAACAAGCAATCATATGAAAATGTTTGGCATGCTGATGAAACATGGAACGGACAGGTGATTAAACAGAGATGCATCGTTCATGACGCTGTGTGGTCTGACCAAATTATCGTGAGAAGTGCTGCAACTAATTCCATGTCTATGTAGTATTCTCAAGAGTCAGGATGTGCCAGATTAAGAGCACATCCAATGCTTTCTCCAGAAAAAAGAAAAAAAAACCTAAATTAGGTCACCCAATCCTGCAATCGTTTAAACCAACAAGCCAGGCATATACTATGTGTAAATAAATTACAAAGAAAAAAGAAAAAAAGATTGCTATTGTCACGGCCGGCAACAAAAAAATAGCAAGTGGAGCCGGTAGCGATGAGATGTCACTGGGTGCGACCGAGCAACCGTGCGCTTGAACTTGGGCAACGCAATGGAGGCTACGCCCAAGAGCAAGGCACGGGATAGAGATTTGTTTTGGGTCTAAATTGTGTGCTTCCTTGATTCTCTCGATTACATTATATAGATGGTCTAACAAACTCTTAACTAACTCCAACTCTATCCAATCAAACCGAATCTAAACTATAGCATGCCAAAGAAGTGGCCTCTGCAATTGGCTCATTTCCTGGGAGCGCACGGCGTGCACGACACGCATGATGTCGCTGGTATGTCTGCCCCCACATGACACCTCTCCCTCCCACGGGAAACAGCTCGTCCTCGAGCTGGAAGGTGGGGTAGTGCTGTCAAAACTCTGGAACACGTTCCCATGAGGCCTGAACAGTAGGTTGACCCTCCCATTGAACCAACACTTTCTAGACACCCTGGCTCAAGCGCGAACGCAGGATGACAATAGGTGTTGGCATGGTGCTTCTGTTGTGAATTGGAGGAAGCGGTGGTGGCGCCGCTAGAGGATCACTGATGAACGGTTTCAGCAAATTGACGTGGAACATTAGATGGAGGCGTGCCTGGCGGGGAATATGAAGCCGATAATCCACATAGCCAATGCACTCCAGAATTCTATAAGGGTCGTAGAAGCGAGGAGCCAGCTTGCTAGTGGATGTGCCAGAGATGGATGCCGCCGGCCGGTGATGGAGACCAAGCCACACCCATTGTCCGACATCGAAGGTGAGAGGCCGATGTTTGTCATCTTAGTAGCGCCTGTCATGCTGTTGAGCATGATGAAGGCAATCGCGAACATCGCTGAGGAAGGAGTCCTGGTTCGCCAGCTGTCTATCGACCGCTGCCACATGCGCCATGCTCCTGTCGTATGTGCGAAGAGTAGGTGGGTCATGACCATAGATGATGTGGAACGGTGTATCCTGTAGAGATGTGTGAAATGAGGTGTTGTAGAAATACTCATTGAACCCATTGTCACGACCCGAATACATCACGATGACCTTGTTCACAGCATCGGACTGGCCGTCAGTCTGAGGGTGAAAGGCGGTGCTCTTCAGTAGACAAACGTAGATGAGCTTGAATAACTCTATCCAGAAATGACTGGTGAAGATGGCATCGCGATCAGAGGCAATGGTTGCTGACACCCCGTGCAGACACACCACCTATGCGAAGAACGCATGGGCGATAGACTCAACTATGTACAAATGTGTCAGGGCAACAAAATGAGCGTATTTGGAGAACTGATCCACAATAGTCAAGATGATTGTCTTCCCGTGTACCTTGGGCAACACATCGATGAAGTCCATTGCCATGTCTTCTCACACATTCTCTGGCACTGGCAGGGATTGAACAAGATTGTCTAGATGCTGTGTTGGGATCTTGTTTTGCTGGCAAATTGAACTGATCCGCACGTAATCCTCAATAGCTACTCATGCCCCTGTCCAGGAGAAATCGCGATGGACGAGGTGGAGCATTTTCTAATTCCCTCATGACCTGGTTCATGCGCCTCCGAGATGACCAAGGGAATCAACGGAGAAGTACTTGAAAGAAGAATGCACCAGTCATGGATGACCAAGCTATCGCGCACCAACCACAATGGTCCCATTTTGCTATTGCTGATCTTGATCACGAGTTCTTGCAATGCTGCATCCCCGGTCGTTTCCTGGCGAATGTCGTCCAGAAGGTTGAAGCATGACCCGGAGATCGCTGCCACCTAACTGAGATTGGTATCCCCAGCACGACAAGGTAAGGAATTGACCACTGTGTTCGTCGTGCCTAGCTTGAATTCGACCACAAAGTGGTAGCCAAAGAGCTTCCTAATCCAGCGATGTTGTGGGATAGTAGATAGGCACGGATTAAGTAAGAACTTCAGGCTATAATTATCGGTCTTGACGACGAATGGCCGTCCCCGGAGATAAGGCTGCCAGTTATGCACCACGTAGACAAGGCAGATGAGTTCACGTTCTTAGGCGGCCAATTTAGCATGTCGTGGCATGATTGGCTTGCTAAAGTATGCAATTAGACTGCTACCTTGATGAAGAACAGCTCCAAATCCAGAGCTTGACACATCGCATTCCACGATGAAGGAGATAGCAAAATCCGGTAGTTGCAACACCAGTGCTATGGTCAGAGCATCCTTTAGTTTGTCGAAGGTGGACGAGGCCACGACAGTCTAGGAAAATCCCTCTTTCTTCAGGAGTTGTGTCAAGGGCTCGGTAATGGAGCCGAAGTCTCGGATGAATTTGCAGTAATAACCTGCCAAGACAAGGAATCCGCACAGCACGCACATGGAGGCCGGATGCGGCTAGTCCACCACGGCCTTGATCTTGGAGCTGTCCATGGCAACACCGTCCGTCGAGATGACATGCCCTAGATAGGCCATGGATGTCTCACCGAAGGAGCATTTTGACTTCTTGAGGATGAGGTTGTGCTGACAGAGGCGGTGGAGTACCACACGTGTGTGACGAATATGATCGGCCCAGGAGCTACTGTAGATCAAAATGTAATGTTGCTGGGGCGTTGGTGAGACCGAAAGGCATCACAACGAACTCGAAGAGGCCCTCATGCGTGTGGAACACCGTCTTGTGGATGTCGCCGTCAAACATGCAGACCTGGTGGTAGCTGGAGCGCAAGTCGAGCTTGGTGAAGAAGCACACCCCCTTCAGTTCATCGAGTAGCTCGGCTATCATGGGTATTGGAAACTTATCCTTCACCATCTTGTCATTGAGAGCTTGGTAATCGACGCAAAAGTGCCATGACCCATCACATTTCTTGGCGAGGAGCACTGACGAAGAAAGGGTGACATTTTGCGGTGGATGAGCCCGAGCTATAGCATGTCAGCACATTGGTGTTCCAGCCCATTCTTCTGGGTAGGTGGGTAACGATACTAGCGAACGACCACTGGTGGCGTGCCCGGAAGTAGATGGATGCGGTGGTTGCACACCCGTCATGGCAGAAGGCCTCTGGCGGTTAAAACAGGTCATCGAATTCCTCCAAGATTGCATTGAGCACGGCCCGTGCCGAACAAGCGTGAAGGGCCTGAGGGTGCACTCAACCCGTGAGGCCATGCCAGGTGACATGGTGATCATGTCGCCAAAATGACATGGTCATTCTGTCGAAGTCCCAAAGGATTGGCCCTAGGGTGCGCAACCATTGCACCTCAAGGACCACGTTGTGCTCGCCGAGGTTGAGGGAGTAGAGGTCCAAGTCAAAAATCCTCATCGTGAATGTGGGTGGGTACGTAGCGGCAAATGCTTGTGCTCGGAATGCAGTCACCATTTGCCATGGCGACCCGTAGGCCTGGTCGACCGAGGGTCTCAACCCGGCTTTGGACAATGTGGTGTTGGTGATGAAATTATGCATGGATCCCAAATCCACGAGGGCTTGGAAGAGTTGGCCCCCAATATAGATGTAGATACGCATCGTGTCACTAGACTGGACACCCGAAAATGCATGTAGCGAGATCTCTAGCTCGTCCTCGGTGTGTTCTTCATATCCTCCACCACCATTTGGGTAATCCAGGGTGATGTGAAAAATAGTTTCTTGCACTTGTGCTCCAGCGAGAACCTCTCATCGCAGTTGTAGCACAATCCCTTGGCGCGATTGTCCACCATCTCTGTCGGTGTCAGGAACTTGAAGTGGTGTGGTTTGGTGGTCACCGTGGCCGCTAGTTCCTTGGTGTCCTTAAGGAATAGGACTGGTCGCAGCGCTGATGGACGACTGCGCGGTAGTACCACGGTGGCCTGCACCTGAGCGCGGTGTTCATACGCACAGACCAAGTGCATCGCATCTTCTAGTGTCTTAGGACGACATAGTTCAACATTCGTGCAGAGTGGATTCAGGAGATCGATGGTGAAGATTTGGATATGGTGGTGTTCGGTCATGTTGTCGCAGCGACAGACCAGAGCAAGGAACTTATCCTGGTACTCAGCCACCGTCCCGGTCTGATGAAGTAGGGAGAGCTCGCCAAGGTGATTGTCCTGGATGTTCGGTCCGAAGCGGCGATGGACATGCATGACGAAGTCCGGCCAAGACAGTTTGCCTTTGTCCCAAGTGAGGCGAAAATACTATTGCCGAGCGCCCTCATCCATGTGGAACGAGGTGAGCCAAACTTTGCAATCCTCCGGAGTGTTCATGCCACGGAAAATTTGTTCTCAGCGATTCAGCCAAGGCAGCGGATCGCCTGTTCTGTCGTACTTGGGGAAGTCGAGTATGTGGTAGCACAGAGGAGGGAGGTCATCATCCTATGTACCGCTGGTGTGCGTGTCCGGTGGCCCGTCGCCATTCTTCCTTGAGCCTGGCTTTGCGTCGTCACCAATGGACGACCCGGTCTTCTCTAGGCGAGAGATAGCCATGTTGTGCACCGTGATCTGATTCTTGAGGTCACTGACGTCGCCTTTGATCGTGGGAATCTGGCCGACCATCACTGCGAGGGACTTCAGTTGAGTTGAGATGTTGCCGAGCTGCTTGACAACGTCGTCGATCATCTTCGCAGCGTCGGCCATTGGGATCGAAAGAGCTGTCTCTGATACCAAGTTATCACGGCTGGCAACAGAGAATAGCGAGCGGAGCTAATAGCAGTGAGATGTCGCTGGGCGCGACCGAGGAACCATGCGCTTGAACTTGGGTGGCACCATGGTGGCTGCGCCCAAGAGCAAGGCACGAGATAGATATTTGTTTTGGGTCTAAATTGCTTGCTTGCTTCCTTGATTCTCTCGATTACATTATATAGATGGTCCAACAAACTCTTAGCTAACTCCAACTCTATCCAATCAAACTGAATCTAAACTATTTCCAAATCTATCCTGATCTAGGTTGCCGAAGAAGTTTCCTTTGCAACTTCCTCGTCTCCTGGGCATGCATGGCTCGCACGACGTCACCGGTACGTCTACCCCCTCATGACACTGTGCAGTGGTGGCATCATTACTAAACTCCATCAGGAAACAGCACTGCTAACTATCTATGTTCAGAACTGGGGCTAGTTCCTCCTTGCACTTCTCAAGAAGGACGAGGTCCTGGTGATCTCTCGCAGCGGCTTGTCCGTGAACCGGATGAGATTGTAGGACCACGCGCCGGCCACTGTGCCGCCGATCGGGCCGGCTAAGTACACCCAGATGCCGGTGTAGCGGCCGACGACGATCGCCGGGCCTAGGGTCCTCGCCGGGTTCATGGACGCCCCTGATATAGGCCTGCAGTGCAGCAAGTATTTCCATTAGTTTGCAGATATGGCCATTTACGCGCATGGTGTTACTAATTCTATATTATATTTCATTTACCCGGCAAAGAGGACGTTTAGCAGGACGGTGGCTCCAACTGCAAGGCCAGCGAGTTCACCAATCTGCACGTAGCAGGGATAATGACCGGTTAATTTATTCTTTTTTTCGCCTAGCTATATTCTATAGGGTTATTGTACCTCACCTTAATTCTAATGTCTAAGTCTAAATAAACTTATATTTAGATTTGAAGAGAGTATTATGAACATTATTAGTATTTTGTAAGGCACACAAGTCTTGGTGTGTGCAGGTGCGTGCGTAAACAGTGACAGGCAACCAGAATCAAGCAAGAAATCAATGCTCAGAGTAGCGATGGTGAATAAAGTCCTGGGTCATTATAGTAACGTTAAGCACCTCGAGTTTTATTGTTTACAGCTTTGTTTAATTCCGAATAGTATCGCAAATTAATACTTTTTTGTAACCTTTGAACTAAAGACGAGCATGTGAGGATTAATTGTCGAAGTTCAGGGAGGACAATAGCTGCTTACTGCCCCATGGCGATTGTAGAGATAGAGACGACAAATTGGAACAGTATGATCCATGAGTAGTAGTCAAAGTTTTTAAAGTTCAACTATATCTAATATATGACTATATTTATTTTTGATCCGCTAGTGGTTAACACATGCTATTGTTTTTTTTTTCGGTGTTTGTGTTAAGACTTAAAAGTGACGTGCAACCAGAATCCAACTAGAAATCAACGCTCAGAATGGCGATGGTTAACATAGTTATCAGATCATTTCTTTTATTTAATGATGATCATATCACCTCTATTTTTTATTTCTAAAGGATATGTTTAATTCTGATTAGTTTACAGGACAAGTGACGTAGTAAAATATACAACGATGGTCAGAGTTGAGGTGGGAACTACATTTGGCTAAAGTCCTGTAAAAGCCTCCAAAAAAGGCTAGGTCAAAAAGACCCTTATGAAAAAAAGAGTTGAGGTGGGAAAGGTCTCTGCTTACGGCTCTGTTGTCCGTGGCGACGCCTGACACGACGAACATGAGGTTGAAGGAGATGATGAACTCGATCACCAGCGACTGCACGTCCGACCCCGCCGGCACCGTCCCGAAGAAGTGCTCCCGCGCGTTCCCGAACAGCAGCCGCAGCGTCAGGCTCGCCGCCGTCGACCCCATCATCTGCGCCGCCGCGTACGCCGGCACCTATGCACCAGTCAGCAACAGCAACGTAACGGATGCTTTCATGCATGGTCGTCGCGAGAACTCTCTGTGGCAGGCTGGCGGCTGCAGCAACGTTACATACCTGCTTCCAGGGGAAGCGGCCGCAGGTGGCGAAGGCGATGGAGACGGCGGGGTTGAGGTGCGCGCCGGAGATGTGGCCGACGGAGTAGACCATCACCATGACGGCGAGGCCCCAGACGACGCAGATGCCAGGGAACGTCACCGTGCCGCCCGTTCGTAGGTTCACCGCCACCGCCGCGCAACCGGCGAAGATGAGAAAGTAGGTCCCGAAGATCTCCGCCAGGATCTACAGCCAAATGATCGATCATCCAACGCAGGCTAGCCACGATCGAGCAGAATTATATGTCGCATTCAGATGTATCGGTTGCTTGCCCTAGTTGCCAACTGATTCTTTATTTGCTATGCTGATTAGTTGGATAACTATTGCAGGTGGTGACCAAATGCAGCTATGCTAAGTCCAGCTGTTGCCCGATGTGAACTTGCATGATTGCCTCACGAAGGCGACAAAATATGAACTCGCACGAATGAACAAGAATTCCTTGTTTTTTTTCTATAGCCGCCGTGTATTACAATATTGTTCTGATTTTGGCCTATCTCATGTGCATAGCAGATCGAACCACATGAGAAATTCGCATCTTGTTCCTTTGCTTTGTCTGGTACCCTTTTACAGTGTTTGAACACTGCTGCTTCATCCCTCCCCCCCTCCCCTCCCCCTGAATTATGGAACCCATGGCCATGGATTCGAAGAACTCTTCTTTGAGATTTGCTAAACATGCAAGAGCCATTTCTACGACGAACGAATCATGCTTTGCGAATTACAAGAAACTTACTTTGCTAGACATGATGCAAGAGCCGTACCTTCTGCATGAACTGGACAGAGAACATGGGGCAGTTGACGGCTCCATCTTGCTCTGTACTCTCACACCTTGCTTGATCTCCTCCTCTGCCTTCCTCCAGTGATACAGTGCTTTCGTGCAGGCCGTTTGCAAGCTCTACTCCTGCCATCTCTTCTCTCTCTATCTCTCTCGGTATCAGCCGGATCTCAGGGTTTTGATCCGTTCTCCTCTGCAGCCTGTGTAGATGGAACTGGGAGGAGAGTAGGATGCAGCTTGGTCTACTATTTATGGGATCCAGCCCCAGCTAGATAATACTCCAAGCTAGCTGCATCCGTGCATGTCCCTTCAATTTTTCTAAAAAAAATCTGGATTGGCTTCTCGACCAGTGACCACGGAGACTAGTGTATCCTTGCATCGTGCATGTGTCCGGAAATGCTGTGCATACTCACGAATTTCTCAAAATAAAATTAATATAAACTCCATCACGTGAAACGTTGACGAGTAGCTGTCCCGTGATCAGGGTAGCGGCTGATTCAGAACTCGAACCCTGCGGGGTTATCTCCTTTCGAATGTTTGACATTTTATTGGCCTTTTACGTAATCTGCTTTACTACGATCTTTGGAATTTATCGACTTCTACATGAAAACATGAACAGAAAGACGATGTTATTTTTCAATAAACGAACTACTATGGAGCCAAAGTTTTGGATCCCACCGAAAGATTATGTACGTGTTTAAGTTAATTTGTAAGCAGATTTTATCAATTCCTAGCAACACCTTCTGTAATAAACTGGTTTCAGTTTTCTATATAAATCATCAACGATTGAATCAGCAAAACAATTTTCATGACTGTGGATTGTCGGTTTTCTCAAATATCAAATATCCAAAAGGCTGAATTCCGATCTTTACGAAGTCCAACGTGGACTTTTCTTTTGACAATCGAAGATTGGAAATCAATTTGCTAAAGTCACTAAAACAATTATTTGTATCACGTTAATCATCAGGTGTATCTCCAATCCAAGTGGTTTTGACCTGTTTCGATAAGATCTTGCCAATGACTCGGCGAATCGTCCTCAAAGTAAAGGAGTTCTCGGTGCATATCTTACCAGGATGATCATGGCATTGAGGATGCTCCCAGCTTCACGGGGAAGAAAAAAAGGCTCATCGTTTTGTCCTACTGGCGCATCAATTCATGCGACTGCACAGGTTAAAAATTTAACTTACGGCTGAATTGTAGATATTTATGTTAATAATAGTTGTATGCTAAGATACATCAAATATTTATATTTAAATATTAGAATATAAAATATAAATGTAATTTTTTTCATAATATTGGAATCATGTTTATTATTTGTGAATAGATCTAATTTATAATTTATAATTTTATGTGTTATGCAAATTAATTTTTATTTGTTTCTTGATGTTTTGAAATTATTATTATTTTTAATGTCCTCATCGTATCTCATATTATTTTTTAAATACATTATAAATTCTTTAATATTATTTTTGTGTGATAATCTGTAATATGTTTGCGTTCTATTATTTTTATTTTGTAATGTTTGATTATAATTGATTTGGAAAAGTGTGTTGATTGCTAACGTAACTAAGTTGGAGTTTGCTAACGTTACCTTATTGGATAAATGGTATCTACAACAAAAAAGGAAGGAAAGGCAAGACAAGAAGTAGTCTTGGAGTTGGACTCTATGATTTGTTTTTTAATCTTCTACATTGTTTCGTCTAGTTGTTGATCTATGGTTACAGTTAGTCAATCAATTAATTTAACGGTTGGATGTTTTGCTTTTTTATAGAAATTTCTAGGATTTTATTAGGATTAACTTGCAGACACCAAAATGAGCTTTCAATTAGTGAATATAAGATAAGATGGTATTTGTGTTGATTTGGTGTCAAACTCGAAGTCCTTGATCACTTCAATAAGCTAGACCCCCAACTTGTGCAAATTAAATAGTACCCCTATCATCTATGAGGTTTTATTCTTTTTAGAAGATATGATCTTTATTTGATCCGAGCAATAAGAATCAAGGTTTGGAGTGCACGGAATGTTGGCAACATAGTAGAAAATAATCTAGGCCACAATGTTCTCACTAGTCACTTTCAGATTCTCTCTCTTTCTCAAAATGTTCTCACTAGTCCCTTTCAGATTCTCTCTCTTTCTCACAATGTTCTCTCTCGCACACACATAGGAGCTAGTCTCTTTTAGATTAATCGATTCTCCGAGATTTCTTTTTTTTTAATAAGAATGATGACCAGAGAGAATAGATACTTATATTTTTTTATAAAATAGATAACATACTCTTTGTTCATCTAACGCTACTCAAAAATACACAAATAGAAATATAAACTTTAGAGAAACAAAGGGAGGAAGAAAATTCGAAAGACAATATGACTTCACGGATAGAGTATGAATCATAGGCTCTATTTAAGATTATTCTATGTGGCTTTGAGCACAAAAACTAGAAATTTGAACGAAGAATAAAACAAAAAGACAATCACCGAAAGAAGCAACTCTCCAAGTTGACGGTTTAGAGACAAGAGGATTCAAGACTCTCTTAAATACATAAGTATATAAACGTTTATGCCTTTAACAATAAGAAGAACAACTTCCCAAGGTTAAAAAATCACAGCCTAAAACAAAAAAAAAATCAACAAGAAAATCACAACCGAAAAAAGAAACCTTCCAAACTTGCAAGGGAACCAATAGAGAGAGACTGGAAGGAGGGGAATTCAAGCATACACAAAAATATAAACTTCAATACTCAAAGAGATCAACCCTATTTTAGGCAGATTACAAGAAGTTGTCTCTCAAAAAAAATTCTCACCTATTACATAGGATAATCATTCATCTTACTCTCACCTAAAACTCTAGCACTAGGCTCTCAAATGGGTGGCACAAGGGGCTCAAATGGTTGGTTCAAACTCTCTGATAGCTCTACCCCTCTATTTATAGGCCTAGAAAACTTGACCTCTAAGTTTCTTAGCTTGTTATCAAAATATATCTCTCTTGTAGTATACTCCTACGTACCACTAAGGGTATTTTGGTCCATTTCTTACTCTGTTTATTGAACAGCTGCGACACCTTCATGACTTAGTTTCGCCTCGACACAAGCTTCGCGATGGTGTCACATACTCCTTTAGTCCTCCCACAATTTTGAGGTCCAACCATAAAACCCCCTGCACGCTTCTCAAAGTGTGACTCGTCACTTACTTACACCTTAAGCAAGCGCTCTGATATCGATATGTGCACTCCTCCTTGTGATCTTGACCGCCGACAAGTCTCTCCCGCTCCTGATCCCTCAGATCGCCTTGTCACTTGCACTGGCATCCCTTTCGTTTGAATTTGTCAACATATCGTCTTCATCCTCCATTTCATACTTTGCTTGACCTCCACGTGTACAGCTAAAATCACCCTTGACTCTACTTGATCTCCTTGATCCTCCGACACCAAGCACCTGCTTGGCCCCGATCTCCCACCGTTGACCGCCAAGTTGCATCTGTCACCTGCACACCATGAGACAGACAAACACATTTATCTAACTCCAGTCCATAATCAAAATTCTTAAACAAGCTCAAGCAATCCAAAACTTGACAAACCAAATCGACAACATTATCAATTACCCATCACATATAAACCAAGGTACATTTCAACTTGGTTTTCTCAATCTCCCCCTTGATGAGTGAATTGACAACACCTTAAAGCACAAAGATTTTAGTTTGAAGAAGATACGCTCATCCAAGTGACAAAAAACTCAAGAAAGAATAAAAACATGTCACTTGGTATAAAAAAGATTACATAAGGACTAAGAGAGACAAAGAAATCCAAAAACCTCAAAAGAGCAATAAAAGCTCAAAAACACAAAATCAAATGCTCCCCTTGATGAATGCATATTTTTCATTTATGCAAGATTCTTCTTTGTGAGTTGGTGCATATTTTTTATTTCTCCCATTTTTCATTTATTTCTCCCCTTTGGCAATGCAAATATCAAGGATAAAATATTGTGCAACGTATGAACATACAAACCTAATGAGTTTTCACAAGTATATCATAAAGCATTTGCAAATGCTAGAAACATCAAAGGGTTACGGAAAGTAGAGGATGGAGCTCGCAATTGCACAAAAGGCTTAAAAAGAGACAGTGACACAAAAACATGAAGCTTCACTATGTAAACCTGAAGAATTGGTTGGCGCATATAATTTTACATAGTTGAATCATGTTCAAAGCAACCACTACATAACTATCCATTCGTGCCGAGGCAATACAAACATTAAGAACTAGCCAACTTCAATCTCAAACTAGGCAAACAATCATTCATGACAGTAAGCTTTGCAAACACTCATATATAAAACCAAGACTTAGTTAGATCAAGTGATTAAAATAAAATTAACCTTTTGGGCATATTTTTTTTCATTTTTATCCTCATGTTGCCTCTTATCCAAGCGAAGTGTCGCATGACTGGGTACGACAAACACCTTGAGGCTTCAAGATAATTGTATTGGATCACATTTTTGCGCAAGAAACTTGATTTTCACAAGATTATTCAAATTTCACTAGTTATCAAGTTTTCACAAGATCAAGTCAAGTAGTGTCCTTACGACACAAGGAACACATATCCCCCTAAAGTTCTATCATGAGCTAAACATTTGACAATGGCAGAAAACATAATGCAATATTCCCCAATCCACTAACTTAAACAAAGTAGCCTGGAGCAAGATATTCATCAAACTAGCATTAACACAAGTATTGATTAAGCCAAAGTAATTACAAATATGGTGATCAAGAATGTAACATTTCATAGTCTACATGATTCATAAAACTGCTAAATTTCGTCTTAAGAAAAGCTAGCTTGCTTGAAATGTTTCACGTCAAAGCATCAAGAGGAGTCTAAAATTAAAAGCTTGCTTTGCACAACTATTCAACTTAATCCAAATTCAATTCTAGCAAACAAAAATGCTAAAGATATACAAGTCAAAGCTTAACTATTATGATTATCTTACATGATGCGATGCAATGCAAATACTATAAAAGTAAGATACAGTATATACAAAGGCAACTCTTCCTCACACAGTATCATAAGGATGATACACACTAAGCTCTCACATTAAATAGGCAAATCTAGTAGCATCTAGAGGTTTTGATGAAGATATTGGTTAGCTGGTGTTGGGTATCAATGTATTTCAAGTCTATGTCCCCCTTCTCATTGTCATCTCTCAGAAAATGGAACCTCACATCTATGTGTTTGGCTCTGGAGTACTTAGACTGGATTATTGGCTAGGTTTATGGTACTGGTGTTTTAATACAAAAGTGACACACTCTTTTGATCACCTGGACACTCAAAGATAGAACTAGCACAGGGGGTTGATTCATTAAAAGTCACATCACGGGATTCTATGATGGTGTTAGTGTCAAAATTGTAAACCCTGTAAGTACGACTATGAAGAGAATACCCTAAGATAATACCATCAGAAGAACACGACTCGGACTTGTTAAGATTGCAACACTTTAGGATGAAGCACCGGCAACTGAAAACTCTCAAATGTG
The DNA here is from genome assembly GCF_958298935.1 of Phragmites australis. Taxonomy (NCBI): domain Eukaryota; kingdom Viridiplantae; phylum Streptophyta; class Magnoliopsida; order Poales; family Poaceae; genus Phragmites; species Phragmites australis. The sequence goes on from NC_084931.1 coordinate 6,571,719, forward strand.
AAACCTTTGGTTTCCTCCCAAAGCGCAACTCATAAGAAATCAAATTCAAGATCAAGCACAAGAAAAATCCGATTTGAGATATAGCACGCTGTGCTAATGGCCTCAGCCCAAAATTTCCTAGGAGCCCTATTGATGCTCAATGTCATGTTCAAGGTAGAAAGCATCAAAGAGATAGTTCTTCAACTCGGTACCATTATCACTACGAATTGCTTTCAATGCACTTGGAGTTCTTTGAACAATCTCAAAGCTAAGCTTTAAAAGTGTAAGAACACTTCATCTTTGCTTACAAGAAAGAAGACCCAAGAGTAGCGAGAGTAATCGTTAACAATAACAAGTAAATACCACTTCCAACCCGCCGAACGAACCTAGGAAGGACCAACAATATCCATATGGAGAAGTTCTCTCGATCGTTCAGTTATCACCAGATTGACTGGTGGGTGAGGAGCGGCAACCACCTTGCCATACCGACAAGGAGCACAAAGAAGGTTCTTCTCAAACTTGAGCTTGGGCAATCCTCGGATCAAGCCTGGGGCACTCAAATGAGTAAACAAATCAAAGCTCATATGCCCTAATCTCCTATGACACATCCAAAGCTCAAAAGAAGGTTGAGCAAGTAAACACCGAGAAGAACCAGAAACCTAAGAAAAGTCGGCTCCAAAAACTCTCTCAACTCGATAAATCCTGCAAATCAAAGCACCAGAAGAATCAAGAACTCAAGAAGTATCGCACTTGAAGCGCACTTTCAAGTCCTCATCTAGCAACTGAGATATATAAAGCAGGTTGTATCTCAGATGCTCAACCAAATCCACATCTTTGAGAGTAACACTCTCATTTACCTTTACTGTTCCTTTAGCCTTCACTCTACCTTTTTTATCATCCCCGAAAGTGATGTACTCGTGATGCTTTGTTGGGGTGAGACTAGAGAACCATGATGAATCTCCAGTCATGTGGTATGAACAACCGGAGTTAATGAGCCACTTGTTCTCCAGGTCTCCACCTGCCACCTACATAGAAGAAGAATAGAAGATAGATGGCTCAGTACTGGGGTTAGTCAAAAACCTCTTGGGAGTCCAGTAGTGGGTGATCCGCCTTGAAGCTGAAACAATAGGAGCATGCAACTCAACACCAACACACTGGGGATGAGTACCATGATGGGAAACACGCAGTCCACCAAAGCGCTGGGACTCAAAGCCTCTTACACGTGGACAAAAACCATATGAGTCATGGTAAAATCCACACCGGGAAATACCTCTAGGAAGAGATTGAAAAGCGCTAGAGACTCATAGGTAGGAGCGAGGAAAAGGCTCATGTACACCAACAGAGGGGCGGTACATGTCCCGAGTACTCCACTCCCACTCACGCCTCTCATCTCTCCTACGACGAAAGCAAAACTCAACAAGGTGATCCTCTCTCTTGCAGTAGGTGCAGTGATAGCGTCTCTCAAAAACTCGACTGCTAGTTACCTTATCCTCTCTCATAGGTACCCTCATTTTAGGCTGTGGAGCTCTCTTAGGTATGGGTTTATTATTTGTAGATTACAGGGTAGGCTTATTCTTTTCTGGCATAGATTGTGAGGCATTGATCTTGACTTTCTCTGACTCAAGGGTAGTGGGTGAGGTGAATACAGTTTTGCCATAATTGGTGTAGGCAACTCTCTCAAAACCTAAACCCAAAGCTAACCTAGCCTTATCAGTATACATCTTGGTCTTAGCCAAGATCAAATCTATTTTTCCCTTGCCTTATGAGCACTTCTCCATAAGAGAAATGAGGTACTCATTCTCAGCCATGAGCTTTTCAACTTGCCCTCTAACCCAGCTGAGTTTGTCCTTAAGGATCATGCAAGTGGGACACTTAGGCTGCACATTCATAAAACTCTCAGCACTCTCCAATCTAGACTCTAGCTCTTTTATGTGCTTATCTTTTACTTCATCATCCTTTGAAAGCAAAGGATAATTCTTGCAAGTTCCTAAGAAAGTAGGTCTATACTCCTCCTCAAGGAGCTTCTTCTCAGCAGTCTCAAGCCGACTGGCGATTTGAGCATGCACATTTTGAAGCTCGACAAACTGACTCATGACAACCAAGCAACTCTCATAATCCTCATCCTCAACCTTGGACTTACATCTAAGAAACTCAAGCTCAGAAGAAACAAACTCATACTTAGGCCTAAGCTCCTTCAACTCACGAATAACTTTTTTAAGTAACATATCCTGGTTAACTAGAGCATCATTCAAGGTATCGACTTGGATGGAAAGCTAGTCATAGGAAGGTAATACCTCAGAGGAATTAAGCTTAGGGTCGCTATCGTTGTTGTCATCTGCCATGAAGCAGAAGCTACTGAAGTCCTTAGCCTTTTTCTTGTTCTTCACTTATGGTTCCTCCTCCTTTGAGCTCTCCTCCTCACTTGATAAGGTGTCGATGTCACTGAGAGCTATCACGAACGCCCTAGAAGCTGCCTTGGCCATCTTCTTGGCCATCTTATCATGGTTCTTCTTGAAGAAGAGCTTCTTGTTCTTCTTCTTTTGCTTGTTATAGTCATAGTCGTTGTCCTCCCTCTTCTTGAGCTTGGGGCAGTCCGCCTTGAAGTGAGTGATATCACCACATTCAAAACAAGCATAGGAGCTCCCTCTCCTCTGGTCTCTCCTATCGTTGTAGAAGCGGGTGAAGTTTTTTACGATGAGAGCAAGGTCCTCATCATCTAGTGCATCCACCTACTCTTCTGTGATAGAAATCAAGGAAGACAAAGCCAAATCACTAGGTGAGGTGTGAGCACAAGAAAAACTAGCTCCAGCCTGATTGCCACCATTTGGTTCAGAAACCAACGCTATGTTCTAAGACATAGGGTTTCCGAGGCCAATCCAAGTCACCTTGGCTATCGCAATGGACTTGAGCTTGCTAAAGAGTTCATCACAAGTTAACGTGTTGTAACTTGGTGACTCTTCAAAGCTTGAGATCTTCACTTCTCATATGCTACGGTCAAGAGCACAAAGAAGCTTGATCACCCTTTTATGGTCAAAGTAGCGTAAAACACCAGTGGATCTAAGGTTGCTTATAATTCTATCAAAATAAGCAAACATAGCATCCAAAGATTCACCAGGCCCTTACACAAATATTTGGTATTCTTCGTTGTTAGTGTTTTGTTGTCTGGTTTTAATTTGATTAGTGCCTTCATAGAAGACACTCAGAGTAGTCTAGATCTCTCGGGCAGTACAGAGGTGCTAAACACTATCAAACTCATTCTGACTTAGGCTAGTGAACAAAATATTTGTGGCCTTATTGTTGGCCTCATACTGTTTGATTTGAACCTAAGTCATGCGAGCAGCAGGGATCTCGTAGTTGGAATTAACTACTTCCGATATTGCACAGTCTTGGCTTAAAAGATAAGTCTCCATGGGCACCTTCAATTATGAAAAGTCTCTTCTATCGAACAACGGAATCTTCCCACTTCTCTCCATGTTGCCTACGGATCACAAAGCCGGTTAAGGTCAACAAGTGATCAAACTGGCTCTAATACTAATTGTAGGACCGAGAACGACAACTAGAGGGGGGTGAATATGCTTCTTACAAATCTCTTACGAAATAGATGGCATACTCCTTGTTCACCCAACGCTTCTCAAAAACACACAAACAGAAGCATAAACTTTAGAGAGACAAAGTGAGAAAGAAAGTTCCAAGACAACATGACTCCGCGGATGGAATATGAACTATAGGCTCTATTTAAGACCATTTCATGTGTCTTTGAGCAGAAAAGCTTGAAATTTGAACGAAGAACAAAGGAAAAAGATAGTCACCAAAAGAAGCAACTCTCCAAGTTAATGGTCTAGAGACAAAGGGATTCAAGAAACTCTCAAATACATGAGTATATGAACGTTTATGCCTCTAGTAACAAGAATAATAACTTCCCAAGGTTGAAAAATTGTAGCTCCAAGGCAAAAAACGAAAATCAACAAGAAAATCACAACAAAAAAGGAAAACTTACAAACTTCCTAGGGAACCAATAGAGAGAGACTAAAAGGAGGGGAATTCAAACCTATGCAAAAACATAAACTTCATTATTCAAAGAGGTCAATCCTATTTTAAACAGATTATAAGAAGTTTTCTCTAAAAAAACTCTCACCTATTACATAGGCTAAGTACTCATCTCACTCTACTCTAAAACCCTAGCACTAGGCTCTGAAATGGGTGGCACAAGGGGCTCAAATGGCTGGTTCAAACTCTCTCATAGCACTACCCCTCTATTTATAGGTCTAGAAAACTTGAACCCTAAGTTTCCTACCTTGTTACCAAAATACCCCTCTTTTGTTTTACACTCCTACGTATCACCAAGAGTATTTTAATCCATTTCTTGTTGCGTCCATCGAACGGCCCTAGTACCTTCATGACTTAGCTTTGCCTCGACACAATCTTTATGGTGGTGCCACATACTCCTCTAGTCCTCCCACTGTTTTGAGGCCCATTCGTGAAATCCTCTACACGCTTCTCAAAGCGTGACTCGCCACTTGCTTACATCTTAAGCAAGCGCTCTGATGTCAACGTGTGTACTTCGTCTTGTGATCCTAACCATCGATAAGTCTCTCCCCTTCCTGATCCCTCGGGCCGCCTTGTCACTTGCACCGATATCCCTTTCACCTGACTTTGTCAACATGCCGTCTCCATCATCTATTTAATGTTTTGCTTGACCTCCACATGTACAACTAGGATCATCCTTGAATCCTAAAAGGATCGGTGATTTCCTAAGATAGGGGGTGAATTAGGACACTTACAAACTATTCGGCTCTAAAAACTACACAAGATAAATCTGTATCAATTTTTATCTAAATGTGCTCTAGGTTTATCTAGTGTGTCTACTCTACCGATCAAAGTGCTTGCAACCTATCTAAGAAGGTAAATTGCAAGAATGTAAATGCGGAAACATAAATAAGGTAGAGAGAATAAACTCGGCACAAGGTTGTCTATCTCGTGGTATCGATGACATGAATGTCACCCCTAGTCCACGTTAGAGCAACACAAAGGATATGCTCCCGATAAGTACCTGGTCATGGCTCTTGAGCCACAAAGTCACACAGATAAGACCTTCACCTAGATAAGCCACCAAGCCACCAAGGAAAGGTCTCATCACTAGCCTCTCTTCCGAACCCTTGTCGATGTGATCATCTTGGTGCTTGAGCCATCAAGGTAAGGGTCTCTGCATCCCCACACACGTGTCTTGCCACTGCTCCACACCAAGTTGGAGGGTCAACAAGCTTGAGCCACTAAGGCCCAAGATGTTGGCGAGTCACCAAGACTCCAAGGCATCGAAGTATCACTCGGTACAAGCTAGGATCACTCCTTGATCCCTTCTTCAAGCTGCAGTACATAGCTACAACTCACTCTAGGCCTATAAGCACTAAACACTCTCAAATCTTATGCTTAGTTACCTTAAATAATCGCTTTAAGCATTTTGGTAGCTTGGATGTCTTCTCAAGTGTGTATGAGTTTCCTCTAGACTCCAGCAACATGCCACATCTTCAAATAACTGAGTGGAGAGGTATTTATAGCATCAAACTCGCGCACTAACCGTTAATTCAACAGCTCAGAATAGTTGTTAACACCGGATGCTCTGGTGAGAACAATAGTACTAACACCGGATCATCCGGTGAGTACACTCTCACAAACTAGCCGTTGGAACCCCACTCAAGCCGTTGTGAACATCAGACACTGCGATGTATACTTCATCTCCATCCGAGCCAACTGCATCCTCTCTGTGTACAATGCTCTGGTTTAAGCATCCGGTACACATCACTTCATCATCGGATTATCCGATGCCTTGAACTTCGTTCTGCCTCTTTGCACTATTTATTGTCCGGTGTATTTTTTGGTTTAGCCTTGCTTCATCATCGGACCTTCCGTCATGTTGATCTTCGATCTTCCACGGTTGCAACCTTTTCCGATGGAAATGCTCTGGTATGTATCTTCCTATGATCACTGTATTATCCGGTGGATTGTTTCATTCTGTCTTTTGGATAGAAACACTCCAGTGTTGCCATTCTTTTATCATCGGTCTATCCGGTGAGGTTTAGCCTTCATTCTTCAGCATGGCACTGAATTCTGGAAGAATTGCTCTGGTGAGCACACTTGCTAATCACCGGACCTTCCGGTGAGGTCTTCAGACATCTCTCCTCCTTTGTCAAATATGCTCCGGTGAACTCAACACCCACAGCACCGGACCATCCGGTGAAACAAATCTGCCTAGGACTTCTCCAATTCAATCCAATTTTGTCCCAGCTATAGTGGCTTCTTCATGTATTACATCCATGAGACCTACTAACATATATTCTTGACAACATTTAGTCCTATTAACTATGTTTTCATTAATCAACAAGATCATAATCATGTCCTAAAAGGGTTATTTTCGCTACAACTCCGCCCAGCCTCCTTGATCGTCCGACACCAAGCACCCGCTTAGCCCAGATCACCCGCCGTCGACCGCCAAGTTGCATCCGTCACATGCACACTATGAGACAAACAAACATATTTATTTAACTCTAACTCTAGTTAGTCCATAATCAAAATACTCAAACCAACCTTAAGCAATCCAAAACTTGACAAACCAAATCGATAACCTTGTCAATCACTTATCATATATAAACCAAGATACATTTCAACTTGTTTCTCATTTAGCTTAAAAACATTCCGTGAAAATGTGTTATATGGGAAGCTAAACTGAAATGTTTTACAAGCACAAGTATTTAGCGTTATGTGACATGTGTAAATCCAACAAAGAAAAAGGAAAAGGAAAAGGATATTCTGCTTGGCTCATTGGTGTTTTTGATTTCTTTCACGGAGATTGGCGATGTACAATTACAAAATCCACATAATCTGCGCATTTTGAGGACACACAAAAACCAAAACTAATTTATAGCAGTTGCATCATCAGTTCACATTGAATTGTCCATTTGCCATCTAGGATCTTTTTCCTGAAAAGAATGTAGGAGCGTTGCCATTCATCAATTAAGCCCAAGCAAAGAATCCTGTACAGTGGCCTTACCTTAGTGTTCCAAGCGAGAAATAAATCAAAGATAGAAGAGAGCAAAGAAAACTACTGCAAACATTGTATAGTTCAAATTTAGAGAATTAGATATACTAACGTCAACTTGCTTTGTTTAACGTCTTCCTTGATCAGCTGGAAAATCTGGTCTGGATTTGCTCCCTTTTTGTGATACCCTCCGCTTCGACAATTCTGTTTGCATTTACTGACTTGCTATACAGAATTTCATCCATTCACAATTCGGACAAAAAAAGAAAGACGAGTTTGACGAATATTCTGTAAGGCACGAACCGCAAAACCTCAAGCCCAGTGGAAGTTACTCAAAAGTGAGTTTTTGAGCATTCTCAATGTTTCAAAGTTTTAGTGGACTCTCAACACTCTACATGCAATGTATAGAGCATTCTGAAGTTTTAACATGAGTGATAAGAAATGAAATATTTCTAGTAATTTCATAATTTTAGAGAATTCTGTTACTGCAGACATGGGACTGGGACGGGTGCTGGTGCTGTGCAACTGGGGACAAAGACATCCTTTACCACACATTTCCACATGCTAAATTTCCTTTGCCGCCAAATTTCTCTACTTGACTCCACATTATTGACATTGTATTGATTTTGTGCATGTTTTATCGTAACTACATAATCCATTTAGTAGAACATCCCTATACAGACAGATCTATGGAGCCAACTGTACATGCAAAGGATACCGCAGACGGCTTCAAACTAGAACTGTCTGAAACAATAGCGACAAGTAGTGTCAAAAAAGCGGGACGCTGTAGTACAGATAGTTACAAACTAGAATGATTTGTACTATTAATATAGACGATTCTAAGTTTAGAATCATCTGTACTAATAGTGTTTCACTTATTTTGAACGTATATCTTATATAGATTATTTTTATACAATGGTAGGTAACGAATGATAGGTGAGACGGTAAGGAAGTTTCGTGTGAGGTTAGATGTTACGGGTTCGACTCCTAAAAGACGAACTCGTATATTTCGCGTGAAAAATCATGTGACTTGCGACTACACCTACATAATAATATAGGGAGCTGGTGTGGGTAGGAAAAATGTTTTTTAGATTTTATTTTAGCTTAGAAAACTTAGTATAGATAGTTCCAATAACGAGCTGTCTGTACAAATAATTTGTACAGACGGTTCCAATAATAAGTCATCTGTACAAATGATTTGTACGGACAGTTCAAAAATCGTTTGTACAAATTTGATTTGTACAGACTCTTTTCACATATGGTTAAAAAAATATTCCGTACGTAGTTTTCGAACTGTCTATACAAATTATTTTTTCTACTAGTGTATTGACCTTCTTTGATCAATCTGCCTTGATTGTAATACCAGTTGTTATAGTCTATACCTTGTTCCTCGTTCAAAAATAGTTTATACCCTGCATATATATCCTCCCATGAATTCTCTTCTCGTGCAAAAAAAGTAATTCAAATCCTTTTCAAATTAGGACTCATTTAACATATATACTCAACTTCTCTTGCTTGTACTCACGTAAACTCAATCTTCAGTTGAATTTGCAAAAATAAAAACTCAAAACAAAATAAGGGAAAAAATATACGCAAATCAGCTAATGAGTAAGTAACCATTCCTATGAGGGTATTCTAAACATTTGGCACTTCATCTACAACAAACCCGATGATTAGTATAACTAGCAACCACACACGTGTTACACACGTGAAATCAATAATATTGTGATGAGGCAACAATTTTCACGAAAAAAATAATTGAAAACAAAAATTTGAAGACGCATTCCTAAATCTTCTCAATTTAAGATAGCGAAAATATACATATCTTTGCACATGGAAAGTAAATGACACAGAAAGGAAGGAAAAGGAAATGACATGAGATCAGGCTAACTTCCGACGCACAGCATGTCGAAAGGCTTGGAGTTGGATGAGACCATGCAAGGTATAAGAGGTGATTGGTTATTGCTTGGGGGAGGAGATCAACGAATTTAGGTCATATGATTAAGACTAGTGAACGGTAGATATCAAAAGCTTATGCAAAACTCTTTCATTCTATATCTAATTATTATAGAAGATATAAATTGATCCTAGTTATTGTATATAGGTAGAAAGAAAAATAATAGTGTATTAATAGTTTATAATGTTGATAACCCCTATTAATTGCAGGTTTTTAAATTGATTGAAGGTTGCTAAATAATTATTTCCATACGTGATCAGGATAGATTATTTCTATACGCGAATAGGCAGGAAGACGGGACACATATCAGACAGAACGCACAAGGTGGTGTTAGAGGTGTTGGAAGGGATGCTCAATACTAAACGTATTCGTGCTTTTATAGTTTAGATAATATGCCCAAATAGCTCCAGGCAGCTTCTCTATACAGCAGCAGGTCTATGACTTATCAAAAGCCAAGATGTGAAATCATAATTAAATAGCATAGCCAATGTTTTATTCAGAAAGAAAAAAATATCACCGTTAGGCGACCGAATGTTGCCTTTTGAGAGGTAAATTTATTTATAGAAAATATTGGGTATGGTTTGATCCAGGGAATAGTATTTGTCATTGCACGTTTATCAGGACGGTGGCTCTGGCGGCAAGGACAGTTATTAACCAATCTGCATGGACAGGGATAATGATCGATCGGTTAGCGCAGTTTTCTTTTCAGGAACATGCAGCACCAATTTGTTTCCAGCATAGGTCAGCTCTCGTTGAGGTGATTTCAGCACTGGCGGCACTTTTCAACCTAAACGACGATGACACCACCTATATGGACAAAACTCTTCTCGAGGTGCAGAAGTTGCCATGGACTTGGAAGTTGAGCCTGCACAGAGGGCTGCTGCAACAGCGGCCTAGCTGACTGAAGGTGTTTGTAAGCGTCTTTTGTTTTCTATCATGGATCGTACCAATCGACAAGAAAGGAACGGCAACAGAGTATCTGGGGAGCTTTCGTCTAAAGAGCTCTGTGCACCGGACGACCACCAGAAGTAGGGAGGCACCTGCTTCTTCGGATTGAAGATCTTTTTGACCTTCAAATTCTAGCTACACAAGGATTGTGGAAGTAGTGCCAGCGTATGACAAAGAGATGTTTGCGCATCTGCCATTGGACAAGATAAAAGAGGAGGCTACAATGGGGACTTAGCAGAAGCCAGGCGATTTGCTCGACTCATCCATGGAGAATAATCTTCCTTTTGTTTTTCGTGGGCCTCGATGCCCTATGTATTTCATCCGTTTGGGCTTTACTCCTGCTTTTTCTAATATAATTAGGCAGTCTGCTGCCCGTTTTATTTCAAAAGATTGGTATATGCACACGGTGAATTAGAACTCCTGTAACTTTGTGTCGGTCTCAGTACCACAAATGGGTCGTATCCTCCAGCTTCGAGTTCCAACATTAAAGATTGGTATGTTGGGAGTGAAAAGCAATCAGTATCTGTCCTACTTAAAAAAAGGAACAATGACTTATTCATTCCGTCATTCCCGTTTGGCTCCATCCTATTCTAGTTTCACTCCCACCCGACCCTGACCTTGCAATTCCCATTCCTAAGCATCCACGTATGGCCCTCTTCAAGCTGGCTCTTTCTGCTGCCCCACGCCCCCTGTCACCCCATCCCACCACCGTCAATCGGCCCATTTCTACCGCACCACCCGCATCTGACTCACCTAGCTTTGGCGGCATCTATCGCGGCGAGTCCTTGTGCAGGGGCGCCATCCTCGGCAGCAAAATGAGCGCCCCCCCCCCCCCAAAGACCAAGCCGTCCGTCCAATCCCCTCACATGTGTCTTCTGCCTTCTTGTGCTCTGCTGCCATCGCTCCTCCATCTCGCGCTGCCAAGACCACCACCACCGCACCCACACAGGCTCGAGGAGTGGCCACAGGCAGCTGACTGCTGCCATCGTGCCGCCATGCTGTGCGCACACCCCATCTCTCACCAGGCATTGAGGTCGTCGTGTCGCTGTGTGGGACGGGAGACAGGAGGCTCCCTACGGGCAACGTCGACGCACAGAGTGAGTGGTGGGTGGGAGGAGAGGAGAGGAAGGGAGGTGTGCTGGAATTAATCCTTGTCGTGAGCCTCGAGGACTCGTTTCACGACGGTGTGGAAGCAAGGAGTTCGTATACGGCTATGTGTGTAGAGTACAGAGTCGGATCATGGGATGGCATGATTCGTGTTAGGATTCGGAGTTAGTAGCGCTATAAATATGAGTTGTAATCTCTAATTTGTAAGCAAGACACAGAGTCGTGCAAGTCACGAGTTGAATAGAGTCTAAAAGTTTCTCCAAAGAGTTTTTGCCTTGTCTTATTATTCTTGTCGAGATACGCGACTTCGTTCTCACCGAGTAGTATGCGACTCAGGAGTAGCTGGACGTTGCTGGTGGATCGGCATGATCGAGAGCAGCACATACACGACGGATAGCCGGTCTGGTCGTAGTCGAGCACGTACGACTGATCGCTCAAGTTGGTCATGACTGGTGGTCGTGAGTTGGCGTGCTCTCATACTTTTGGTCGCTCGGGTGGTCGAAAAGCTTGGTCGCGTGCGTTGTCGCAAATCCGGAGTGGTCAGGCACGTGATCCAGTGGTCGGACCCAACATCTGGTATCAGAGCTGGAAGTGCATAGCACTAACTTGTGAAGATGTCGATCGTACCTCAGGGCGAGGTGGCGCGGGAGAGCGGTGGTGGGCCATTCCTGTACCCGCAGTTGACGACGATGAACTACAGGAGCTGGGTGATTCGCATGTAGGAGATGATGGAAGATCAAGGCATCTGGGAGGTAGTCGAGCCAGCAGTTGGTGAGGCCGTTGACGAGAAGAAGGATAAGAAGGCAAGGTCGCATCTCTTCCAAGCGCTCTCGGAGGATCTCCTGATGCAGGTGGCAAGGAAGAAAACTGCAAAGGAGATCTGGGATTGTCTCAAGACAAGGTTCGTTAGCGCGGATCGCGTCAAGAACATGCGGCTTCTAACATTGAATAGCGACTTCAACGCCATGTGCATGCAGGAGGGAGAGAACTTAGACTAGTACGCCGGAAGGCTCAACAGCATGTCCATCAGGTATGCAAACCTAGGGAGATGCTCGACGACGCTACATTGGTCAAAAAGCTATTCGACACGGTGTCGAATCGATTCCTGAGTGTGATCACCGGGATCGAGCAGTTCTACGACCTCGACAAGATGCCGTTCGAGGAAGCCGTGGGGCAGCTTAAGGCGTTTGAAGAACGTACTCGCTCGCGTGCATCCGGTGGCAATAGCATCGGCGACAACTAGCTTCTATTCACTCAGGCCGAGTGGCAGGCGCGACAGAAGAAGGATGGTGGAAAATCGTCATCAAGCAACAAGGGCAAATCCCACCTTGCTGCAGATAGTAGCAACCGCGACCAGGGTGGTCGTGGACGCGGCAGAGGCCGTAGTAGAGGTGGTCGTGGCGAGATGTCACGCAATGACAAGGAGAACGGCTCGGGCAGTGATCGCCGCAACAAGAGCCACATCAAATGCTTCAACTGCCACAAGATGGGGCACTACGCGAACGAGTGCAAGGCACCAAAGAAGAAGGAAGAAGAGACACATCTCACTCGTGCTGACGACACTGAGCCGGCCCTACTACTCGTGGTGTTAGAAGAGCCAGCACAAGAACAGTAGCACCAGCGGGGAGTCGTGCTATTGAATGAGGAGAAAGTGAATTCGGAACTGCACGACACAACGGAGGGAGGCTCCATCTCTGAGGTCTGGTACCTGGATGATGGGGCCAGTAATCACATGATCGATGACAAAGAGAAGTTCAGAGAGATGGACAAAGGCGTCACTGGCAAGGTGAAGTTCGGGGATGGCTCCACGGTACAGATCATGGGCGTAGGGTCTATTGTGTTCAGCTGCAAGAACAACGACCAATGGCTGTTGCAGGAGGTCTACTACATTCCAAGATTGTGCAGCAACATCATCAGCCTTGGACAACTTACCGAAGTTAGACATAATGTGATCATGAATGCTAAACATCTACGTGTATATGATAATAGTCTTGCACGGTTGCTTATGAAGGTGAGGCAAACTCCAAATCGCCACTACAAGATCGAGCTGCATCAAGCGACGCAAGTGTATCTCTTAGCCAACCTTCAAGAACCGGCGTGGCTTTGGCATGCGAGGCTCCGACATGTCAACTTCATTGCTATGAAGCCGCTCATCGATAAGGGGATGGCGGCAGGAGTGCCGCCGATCACACACCCGAATGAGTTATGTCACATGTGTTTGCTGGCAAAGCAGGTGAGGCAGTCGTTCCCGGCAGCGGCAAATTTCAGGGCGGAGAAACCACTGGAAGTGCTACATGTTGACCTTTGCGGGCCAATCACACCTTCGACTCTCGTCGGTAACAGTTACTTCATGTTAATTGTTGATGATTACTCAAGGTGGATGTGGGTGTTCGTGATCAAGTCGAAGGACTAAGCTTTCTCCATGTTCCGAAAGTTCAAGTTGCAGGCCAAGAACACGAGCAGGCAACGCTTCAAGACGTTGAGGACTGATCGCGGCGGGGAATTCCTCTCTGCTGAGTTCACCTAGTTATGCGAGGAGGCCGGGATCAAACAGCACCTCACTGCGCCATACACGCCACAAAACAAGGGCATGGTGGAGCAGAGGAATAGGACCATGATGGCGATGGCAAGGTCCCTCCTCAAGAGCATGAACGTGCCTGTAAGGTTTTGGGGGGAGGCGGTGCCGCACGCGGTGTACCTGCTGAACTGCTTACCAACGAAGGCACTGGATGAACGCACCCCGTTCGAGGCTTGGAACGGAAGGAAGCCGCATTTGGCACACCTATGTGTGTTCGGCTGCACTGCACACGCGAAGGCGACAACACCACTTTTGAAGAAGCTCAACGATCGAAGTCGCCGATGGTGTATCTTGGCGTTGAAGACAGCTGCAAGGCACATCATCTCTTTGATCCAAGGCGCAGGAAAATTCATATAAGTCGTGTTGTTAAATTCAATGAAAACATGTAGTGGAGCTGGTGTACAAGAACAGGTGACGGAGAGCCATCTGATTTCGATGTTGAGGAGGTGATTAGCACTGAGCCGCCAGTGGGAGGTACTATGCCACTCGCGGGTGGTCCGGTAGATATGCCAACATCCGCATATAAATCAAGATATATTTCAACTTAATTTGTTGTGCTTCAGAAACAGCACTAAAGCATGTATCGTAAGTGCGATGCATATGTTCACAATTTCTGGCATGATCATAAGAATCTCCGTTGCAAAACCTGAAAAAGGTGCATCTTAAAGCATTCCAATGATGGTAGCAGGATTGACTTCAAAACTCCTTTCTGATGAAGGATATGTAATACTATTTGTCCATATATAGCAACGAGAATTAATTTGGACAACCAGTGTAAATAGTAAGTTTGTGCTGCCATAATTTAAATCTCAGAATACTAAAATAAAAATCCTGAATAAAATTAAACTAGATACATAATAAGCAAACAGTGTCACACTCCCCGACAATGGAGCCGTACGTAGAAGAGATTTAGTACTCCAACAAATGCAAGTGATCGCTATCAACAGTTGATTTCAAATGTGTGTGTGTATCCTATCCATGAGTGGCTGACTGGTTTTCATAATTGCACATGTTTCAAACCAAAGGAAATTAATTACTACAAATATATGCTATTAAATATGAAGTAACGGAATAGTAAATTGACTAAGATATAAATTACGAAATATAATTAAATGTTGACAACATTTTTTAGGTACCGATTCACAACTAGTAGAGCCCTACGTATCACTTATGGCATCAACAACATCTATATATGGGAAAGGCAAAGTTAAATATACTCCCTCTGATTGTAAATATAGGTTATTTTAGCCTCCTCAACTATTCTCTAAATATAAGTCATTCTCGAACTTCTATGCATTTTTTTCTATTTTGTTCTCATCTTACCCTTATTTAATAAATGCTATCACTCTCACAGATGAATGAGTTATTTTTTCCAATGCAGAATAAATGAAGGGTAATAAGACCATTTGATCTATTTTTTTAATCCTTGTGTACAAGTCTAAAACGACCTACATTTACAATCAAAGGGAGTATTTGTTAAACATATTCGTCTGTAGTCTGTCACCCTACGACTTCTCATCCCATCACTTCTAAGCACTAGAATCCTCGATGTCTTAACCAAGGAAATATGATTCACAATCGATATTTGTACACCCTCGTGAAGAAAGCCATTATAAGAATATGGTAAGCCTTATCGGATCCCTGCTCTTCCTCACAAGACAGTTTTAGGATCCACTACTCTTGACAAATAAATACTCCCTCCATTCAGATTAAAGGGCATGTAGTATTTTCTCAACAGCCACAAAACAGGGCGTCAAAGCCTGGTACACCGCGTTCTCTCATAAATGCCCCGCCCTCTGCATGGATGCGCGTGGGCGACGCTTGGTGAGATGTTGCTGCATTTAGTAAGGCGCTACTGCACGCGCTGCTGCATTTAGTTAGTGACGCTTCTTCTCACTACTATAGAACATTCATTATTGTCGGTTTCAAACTGATTTTTATTATCGGTTGTACAACCGACAGTAAAAATAGTTCTAAAAGAAAAAAAAAAGAAACAAACTGGCTCAACTATTGTCACTGCCGGCGTGCTCCGCCGCACCAACTTAGCGTTGCTCCGCCCTGCTCGACCCCGCGCACGAGCCTCTCCGCCGCCGTTGCCGCGCCAGCTTGATGTTGCTCTGCCCTACACAAGAAACACGACGGCACGATGGTCGCCGCCACAGAACGTGCCGACGAGGCCACATACATCGAACCAATACAAATATGCTTGAGACCAACAAGTTCCCACAAATTATGCTTTAGACATACGCCGAGGAACCAAACAAATACACATATGCTTCAGACCAACAAGTCTGCAGCGACACATACGCCGAGGAATCAAACCAATACACGCTGATGAGGACGTCGACGCTGATGCCGCACTTGTCGGGGATGTTGGCGTTGCCCATGGTGGCACCCCTGAGCCTGCCTGCCATGCTCTTCAGGCAGCTGCACGCCGCCTACCGGTCGGCCATCGAGAACGCCTTGTTGTTCAGGGACCTCACCCCGATGCAGACGCCCTGCCCATCGTGTACTCTATGCACAGCGCGATGATGGACATCACGTACATGCTCCAGCTGCCGTTGTCGCTCGGCAGGACTTGGCCGTCGGCCAAATCTGCCATGGCCAACCACCACCATTGGGCCTCCTCCGCTCGGAATCTGTCGGTGGGGTGAGAGAGAGAGAGAGAGAGAGAGAGAGAGAGAGAGAGAGAGAGAGATGAGGATGGGAGGGGCTCCTCCTCCTCTCCGGCCACCTCCACCGGGCCACCTCCACAAGTCTCCTCCTTTTCGGCCACCTCCAACGGGCCTCCTCCTCTCGGGATCTAATGGTGGGGGAGAGAGAGAGAGAGGTGAGGATGGGGGGCTCCTCCTCCTCTCCGGCCACCTCCATTAGCCACAAGCCTCCTCCTCCACCAGGCCTCCTCCTCTCCGGCCACCTCCACCATCGGGCCTCCTCCTCTTGGGATCTGCCGGTGGGGGAGAGAGAGAGAGAGAGGTGAGGATGGGACTTAGAAAAATGAGGGATGGGGGTGCGGTTGGCGTGAAAAGATCGCGAGCCAGACGCGATGAGGCCAGCGGAAACGGAAGTTCATTGAATTTTTTAGTCCGATCCCACGTTTACTGCCAGCTCGTATTACGAATCGACAATGATAAGTATCACTGCCAGTTCTCAATACGAGCCGACAGTGATGACTCAGTTCTTGAATTTTGTGCCTAATTTTTTTTGCACAGCTTATGAACCAGCAGTAATGCTCCATCACTGCTGGTCCATTAGGAACTGACAGTGATAGGACGGCATATAAGCTTATTTCTGTAGTAGTCTAGATATGTTTTGTGAGGCCATCCGAGTCCACTTCATCGGAGTCGTCCAGGAAGAGCGCGCGCTCGACGAGGAGCATGCCCAGGTGAAGCATGCCCTCATCAGCAGCAACGAGGGTGACAGCTCAATGGAGTGAGTGCTTCATCTCAACGAGGAGCACACCCAGGCGGAGCGCGCGCTTGCCGGTAGTGACGACGGAGACAACTCGATGCTACTTGACTCCAAGCATGGCAGCAAAGATAATGTCTAGAACCTCAGCATGCTCTCCTGCCACGTCGTTGATGTAGTGGATGTGATGGAGGTCAGGGCAGATGATGAAGACATGGAGCTGCACGTGCTCCCTACATACCACCCAAGGCGAAGAAGATGGCAACATGCTCTCACTAGCGGCACCCCACGATGACTACACGTGGACTGTGAAGATTTATGACTTCAACCAATTCTTTTGCACGGTAATCCTACCCGATGAAGCTTCTCTACACGCTTGGCGTGTCGACATGGAATGGCTAGCTAGACACAAAAAAAGCACCATCACCAAAGTCATCAACCTCTATGATTCAGTGCCGGAATTCGTGTACGCCGTCCCAGACTCCCTAGTAGATGATAGTTATGTCCCATACACCTTCAGTGAATGGTGAAGTTCAAATTAAGATTGTTTTGTTGTTGCTAAAAAACCTATCTAAGTGATGTTTTGTTGAATTTGAGTACTATTTGTCTCAGTGAATGGTGAAGTTCAAATTAAGAATGTTTTGTTGTTGTTGTATGGGAAGAAATGGAAATCCATGGATGATCTTCCCATTATAGTACAAAAAAGACAAACTAGGACATGGCATTATAATTGAGATACTCAATTGCTTGGTTTACAATTTCTTGATCACACTACAAACTAACGGGAAGAACGCCATTCCTCTCTAGTGATTGCTTCTTCAAGTGTGGAATATGGTAGTGTTGCCCTCCTTTTTGATGTAAAATCTCTCTCATGCATGATTGGTGAGTGAGAAAATAAAGTTGCTCCTATCAGTCGAATACTCATCAAAAGCTTGGAGAACCTTGGTGACGATGTCTTCAACATTACCCGGACATGACTTTTGAAACATGGCTTCAAGATCTGCAAAAAAAAAACCTAGGTCTAACACATTGAGACCAAGAGAGTTAGGCGGCTGGCAAATCATCCTTATGTCAAAACCATCAGCAGCCGCCGCATGATAAAACTTGATATCATCGACTGCAATATGCATCCTAGCATTGTCCTACTGGATGTATATGGGGGTGCCATGTTCCTTCGCTGGCCATTTCTGCTTGATTGCGGGCAAAACCTTGTTAACAAGGTACTACTGCATCACCTTCATTACTAAGGTAACGGCAGGCCTATTCGCGCTACTTCTTTTTGCCGCCTCTACAAAAGTGAAAGGAAATATGCCTATCTTTCCTAAGAATGTCACATTACCATCACCGTGAAACCTAGACCTTGCAACTGCCATGAGCAACATCACCTTCTCTATTAAATTCGTGCTCTATGTGTTTCTTTCTAGATCCTCCTAGTCTAGCGCCAAGTAGTAATTTTTAGTCTTCCTCGTGCGATAGAACCACTTCTCATTTATGTACATGATATTGTACATTCCATGAAAAGTTGGTTCTTGCAGCAAGCTAATGTTGTCTAGCATTGAGAGGTAGAAACAAATCTTTTTTCTCTTGTTCCCTTCGGTCAATGTAAATTTGATGGCATTCGTGTGCCGCCTAAACTTGCCTTCTTTCAACCACATAAACAATGTAATCTTTGACATATGCAGTTCTTCGGCTAGATCTTGGAGTGTGATTCTCTTACACAACGACACTTCTTCAATAGCTTCATGATAGAAGGTTATTCTCTTGCGGCCACAATTCTTTGGCTTCTTGCTCATGACTATGTGTATCCCACCACCCTGCTGGCCATTGTGCCATATCCACTGCACAACTCTCAGAGGCACGCCCATTTCATTAGAAATGTCCTTAGTCACTCCACACTTCAAAATGTCAAACCAAGATCTCTCTAGAATCATAGCATATATGGCTCATTGTTCATCATCGGTGTATTGCTTACCCCTTATGACATTGCCATCTTGATCTAATAATGTATGGGAAAACATAATTAGTCTCATGTTTAAGAACAAGCACTTTACTCAATCGCGTACCAAAACAAAAAATAGTGAGAGGAATAGACTTACTCGTTTCATGAGCATGCTTGTGTCCGTGGTTGTGCTGTCACCGTGGTCTTTGGCACCGTGTCCATGGCTGTGCTCATTACCATGGTCCTTGACACCATGTTCATGATTGTGCTCATCATCGTGGTCCTTGGCACCATGGCCGGTGAGCCCGAGCCCACACATGGCATGCCTGCGGTTAACGAGCCCAAGCTTGTCGTGGCCGCAGATGGTGTGACCATCCTCGGCGTGCTAGCACCCGGCGTGACCTCACCCAGTGAGTCTGATCATGTCATGGTTGTGGATGGTGTGAGCGTGACCATGCCTGTCCTACCAGCGCCTGGCGTGACCGTGCCCACGGCCAGCAAGCCCGAGTCTATGGTAGGCGTGCCCTGTGGCCGCCGTGACTATTGTTGGTGTTCGACCTTCCTCCTCTCCTTGCGCATGGCCGGTGTGCTCCTCGCCGGAAACATCACCACTTCCTTCTCCGTCTCAGTGCACATAGTCGCGCGCACCATCCCCGGCACCACCTCCTTCGTCGACTCCCTTCGCATCGTCTTCCAACTCAAGATCATAGTTCAAGTCAACCTCTTCCCAATTGATCAGGATAGTAGGAGCATTAAGATCTAACCTAGCCATTTATTTGGACCATGTACATCTTTGGTGTTCATCGGGTATTTATACGAAGAGAGGAGAGCAGAGGGGGCGTAGCTAGATTCTGAAATTTCAATGACTCTTTCAAATTTTCCATGCCTCCTTATCTCACTCAACCTTTCAAAAATTCAATTGCTACACTGCGACTGGCCATGCATGGGCCACACAGACAGCAGGCTCTAAACTTCACTGCGACTAGCCATGCATGGGCCATGCAGGCAGTGGCGGAACTATGGAGCAAAGGGCCAAAGGAAACGTGGGGGCATGGGGCTGGAGCAAAGCGCCAAAGGAAACGCGGGGTCACGGGGCTGGAGCAAAGCGCGGGCGCAACCAGATGCTGGAGTGCACGACATGCGAGGCGACACAGCGCTTCATCTGAAGCGTACCGGCTTAATTGATCTCTGTTTAATTAGGGGTAAATTAGGAATAATCTCTCCCGCGCGCCACAACCTTGGTGTCAGCGAAAAATACTACATGCCCTTTAATCTAGAATGGAGTAGTATTAACTAGTGAAACACAGCTAACATTTGCCTAATAAAAGAAAAAACAGAATTATAATCCTAAAATAAATAGATTAACTACAAAAGCAAAGGATATGGTAAAACCGTTCAACATTACTTTCTTTTTAGATCCAAGACTTTGAGCTTTATCAATCAGCAGGATAGTAATCGTGTTGGATGCACCCTACAAGAAAAGGTGGCACTGATTTAGCAGGTACACCTTATTAAAGTTCTGTTTGTTTCAGCTCAGGATTATAATAAACGGTTTATAGATGGTGGATTATAATAAGACACTTATTGTTTCAGCTCAAGATTATAATAAACTAGTTTATTTGTTCTGAGCTGAAACAAATAGCTAACTTATTTGTCCAGATTATTATAAACTGAAGTTCAGATTATAATAATCCCATAAGCTGTGAAAATAAACTTATTTCAGTTTATTTTGGTCTTTTACTATACTATCCATTAAATTTAGGAGAAATTACCTGCTAATACCACTCTCCCCACCCTACACCCGAATCCTCCGCCCCCTATTGAGGGTATTGCAGACTTTTGCTAATAATTCAGACTTCAATAATCTAGGTTGCTAAACAGCTCATAGCTTATTTCCCTCTAATTTATCATAATCCAACTTATTATAATTCACCACTTATAAACCGCTTATTATAATTCTGAATTGAAACAAATAAGACCTATAAAGAAAGCAGATGACGCTTGTTTAGTGGTTACATGAGCTGCCATATTAGCATCACGTTTTACAAATATTAAATCAAAAGAATTGAAGTTCCTACTAAGCTTTTGGATTTGCACTAGGACGGTAAGACGGCCGGCCAGTGCTCTCGTCTTGTTCGCCATAGATTAAACAGCATTTCTTCTTGCACTTCTCAGGGAAAACGGAGTCTTGATGATCCCTTGTAGAGGCTTATCAGTGAAGCGGAGAAGATTATAGGCCCATGCGCCGGCCACTGTACCGCAGCTCGGGCCGACAATGTACACCCAGATGCTGGCATAGCGGTTGGCAATGATTGCCGGGCCAATAGTCCTCGCCGGGTTCATGGATGCTCCTGATATAGGCCTGTGCATCAGGTCCGTTGATTTTCAAATATTGTCATTTAGACATTGTTCTTTTATAAACCACAGTGTGCTCCCATTTAAAAAGAAAGCAACCATTTAGACATTGTGATTTATAGTTTGTCAAAATTTATTTTTTTCTGCTACTGGGAGAGGTAAATGCATATATAATGGGAATGGTTTGTGCTGTACCCGGCAAAGAGGACGTTTAGCAGGACGGTGGCTCCAATGGCAAGGCCACCTACTTCACCAATCTGCACCAACAGGCAAGTTTCTTTTCAGGAAAATGGAGCATAATTTTGTTTTGAGAAAAATGCAGCACAATTTCTTATCAAGTTCAATTTCTGCATTACAGTTACAGGTGACCTTGCGTTGATTTTAATGTCACAAGTGGAATGTATCCTCCAGCTTCCAGTTCCAACATTAATGCTTGGTGTGTTGTAAGTGAAAAGCAATCAGTATTCAACTAGTAATCACTATGCAGAATGGCAATGGTAAGCGAAGTCATCCAATTATTCTTGTGATGTTGAGCACCACGATTTCTTGTTCTTAAGTTATATGTTTTAACCTAACTATAACCGTTGAAGTATGAGATGACCCATCCTCTAAAATGAGGGCTTTTGTATAATTGCACGTTATACATCACAGTAGGTCAGTAGCGCCAACTAAAAGATTTTTTTTTAGTGAACTTTCACTACCTACGAAAGTAGTGAACACCCTCGGCTCAACATATCTGAAAAAAATGCAAATAATCCAACAATTTGCAAAACATAATAAAAAAATTATGAGATTTTTTCCATAAAATATTTTATTCGTTGAGATATTATATTTGAATGGTTGAATTTTTAGGAAAAAAATACAAATCAAAATATATGCAATATGTATCATATTTTGTTCACTTAGTCATAAACAACACTATAATTCAAATACTTTTTAATTTGGACACTTGGTTTGAAAGATAAATGCATCTGAATCTTAAAACATACTCACATCTCCACCTTCCAACCTAAAAAGGAAACGGTTCACCACATGACTAAGTGGTCGAGTACACTACTTTGCAAAAACCAAAGGAAAAGGCTATACCGAGCTAGACCAACATGGGTAGCCAAGTTCAACACACGAAGTGAGGAAGCGACTGTCTTTCAAGGATTGAGGCGGGCATGATCATGATAGAACTCAAGTTGGCACACATAAGCAAGTGATCAGCCTGTCCTTTTGTTTTAAATTAGATATTAGTGCACCCATAGTGTAGGCGATACTATATATATTCAATTCACCACATGACACAGGTGCTAGAAAAATCTCTCTCATCTCAGCTTAGCTACCTCCCCTTCCGCATAATGGTTAAGTGTTACCGCCACATGACCCTGAACTAATCGTCAGTTCCATGCCGCCACACAAGGCACGACATTCGCCGATGCAGCGATGCGTAATGGTAAGTGTTACCCGGGAGTTTTTTCTTTATATTCAAATATATTGTGCCGGGCAGGGCAAAGTTAGAGCTTCAAAAATCGAGTCTACACTTTAATATATGTAGATCTAGACGGCGCATATGTTTAGAATTAGATGGTGCATAAGAGGTCAAATTAAATTGCTAATAACTAATATTTTATTTTATTTCCTAATGCTAGTGCACTCGGGTGGGCTATTGTAGCTTCGCCCTGTTGTCGGGTGCCACGAGCATGTGCCCTTGGCAGGCTTCTTCTCCAACAAATCAAGCTGCACTTAGCCCCTACCTCCTCTCACCTGGGCTGGGCTTGGAGGGGGGCCTCTCACCTGGGCTGGGCTTGGAGGGGGGCAAACCAGGCGGCCGCCCTAGGCCATCAAAACCCACTAGTGAGCTCTCACATATAGGTATACATATATACTACTTGTAACACAATAAAGTATATCAATCTAAATTCCAATTGATTGGCAGCCACAGTTATATTACTATACATGGGCTTTGACCTTTGGCCAGCCCAAAAGAAGCAACTTTGTTGTTTTAGTTCCTTCACAGTATGTTAGCAGTAGCCTAAATTAGCAATCCTTTTATGCATAGAGAAGTCAATGAGATTGCTTTCTCTCGTGCAGTCTTGACTGCTGCGTTTAACAACCATTGGATTGGGGATACAAATTCTTACGAGTTCCACATGATAATTGGTAAGATATTTTTTAAGTTGATTCAATGTTTTTATAGTTTTGCACTAATTTTCAATCGCTAATGTATTTATGTTTAATTTTTAGTGGTCCTTGCTATCATGCATCTGACAGCGAAAAAAGAAAACGAGTAGATGAGTTAATAAAATACACCTAAGGGAGCCATTGACAATTTTTTAAGAGTATTACGAGCGGTTCAAGAAACCCGAATGAGTTGACAATAGTTGCTGAATAAGAACAAACTAATGAGAATTCAGAAGACTAGGACCCTATAAAAGACAATATAAACATCCATGAGAATAGTAGCAATGCAAGTGGTCATGAAAACATATTTAATGCAAGAAATATATCTTTATAATTTATATATTAATTTATTTTTAATATTTCAATTTAATGGGTCATGTTTTTAGTTTTGTCCCTAGCCACCAAAATCCCATGCCTCTCAGAAATCCAATCGTCCTGGCCACTACTACTCCTCCACTAAATCCGGCCGCCCTTAACCACATATGTCTGCCCTCGACTGCCTGAAAGGAAATCACCGGATTTGCCAATGACATGAGGAAGCTCGCCACCTCGAGAGGTAGGCCTGCTTGAAAGCAGCGGTGTCGGGGTAAGGAATCTCGGCTCTAGCATCATCGCAGTGTGTGGAGCGATCGATGCCTCGACGCTTTCTTTCTCTTCAAGCATATCGGTGGAGAGAGAGCATTGTCGGTGCTCTTAGCTTGATCAATGAAAGTTTGATTTCTCATATTTTTGCCTCGAAGTTCTATCTCTCAGACAAAAATGTGGAGCTGCATCTCACTTGTACTTTGATTTTAATCTTCTTTCACTCATAACTAGCACGAACAATCTCATTACCTAAGGTGCACGTTGTCAGCTTTACCATGTCGTTTGCACCCACCTCACTCATCTACAATCTATAGTGTATAGGTATAGACCAAACGATGCAGTAGAATGGTCTGGTCCCAAACAGAGGTCAAAGACAAGTGCATGGAATTTTTTATATTTTGATTTTTATATTCTACAATAGACTTCTGAGAAAACAATTTCAAAAAATATATCTTTTTGCACATCGCTATGATATTTGATGCCATAGTTGAATAGCACATTGCTGTATCATTTGCCGCTGCACTAGCAGCAAATATCACGGTGCCATAAAACAGAACATTTTTTTACATTGTTTTCTCGTAGATCCATCGTAGATTTTTTTTTTAAAAAAAGACCAAAATCTAAAAATTCCACCATCAAGTGCCCACGTCCTTCGAGGATCGCAGGCAGGCTCATGCATGTTGTATCACGCTGAGTGTATTATATGCTACTTTGCGTCGAAAAGACGTAATTGGTTAACTATTTTTATTATCACATATTAAAGAATATATACAAATGTGTCCACGTTTTTTTGATGCGGTCTTATACATAGAAAGATAATGGGGTCAAAGTTTAGTAGGGATAAATAATACTTACAGCTCTATTGTCCGTGGCGACTCCGGAGATGACGAACATGAGGTAAAAGGAGATGATGAACTCGAGCACCAACGACTGCGCATCCGAACCCGTTGGCACTGTCCCAAAGAAGTGCTCCCGTGTGCTTCCAAACAGCAGTCGCAGCACCAGGCTCGCCGCTAGCGACCCGGTCATCTGCACTGCCACATACGCCGGCACCTGCACCACCATTAACACAATATATCAACAACAGGAAGGCCTACAACAGACATTGTCTTGCTCCAAAAGTATCCAAACAAATGTAGAGAAGAACAAGGAGCAAAAAAAGTTCTTTGTGGTAGCCAAGTTTGTCAGAATCAAGATCTTGAATTGATTTAATCATGGATTATAAGGTTCTACCATACGTTATCAGTAGTCATATTAGCATTTATGTACTCTAATGAATCCGCTACCACTGTTCCGTTCAAACACCGTCTATGTATTGTACACACACGGTCTAATCCTTCACAGCTTGTGCCCATCTTTACTGGCAACTTAATTATTCTCATTTCATCCACACCTAGAGAGTGCCTATAACCAAAGCAATAGCACAGCCAATAGTAAGAGACTTGCATGTGTTTTGGCAGGATTGACCATGAGCCACGTGCACCTCTTCTCTAGCCTCTCTCCTCCCAGCCCCCATCCAGCATTCTTCTTCTATCACCACCCACTTAATCTCCTATGCCTACCCAGCTCGCTCTTCTTCAGTACCTTCCCCTCTATTGTCCATACTCGTCCACGCCACAGCTACAACTCTACCACATGACTCCTTCATTGGACTCTTTGCCATGTAAACTTGATATTGTAAAGGAAGTATGGATTTTCGATAAAGTAAGTTCTTATTGAACTCAGACAATTACATCAAGGTGATACAATTGTACTGAGAGTACTCCCGACCTTTGCATAATCAAGATGCACACAACCAAAAAAAGAGAAAAGAAAATATTAAAAAAGTATAACAAAGGTGAAAGCAGGAGATACTATGGTACTCCGATCCTTCGACTAGGCCGCCGCCCAATAGTAAGTATGGATATGGGGAATAATTTAAAGTTGGAGCTTTAGAAGAAGAAAAAGATTTGATGGGAGATGGAAATCCCTTTTTTTGGGAGCAACGGATGCTTCACTAGGCAATTGAAATGTAGTAAGAATCTTTTTTGAACCTTGCAACAACAATAGCACATCAAGTGCTATTGTTACTGTATACCTTCTGGAAAAATTTATTCTTAAGTGTTTCATGTGTTGTCGCCTGTTGTCACTGCTTTTAAGCTTTGGTTATTGCAATATATTCTTTTAACTATGAATCCTCTCTTATTCTTATTTGTTATGAATGTGTAATTGTTGCAACTATGGTTGTTGTGCCTTATTGCAACTATGGTTGTTGCGCCTTATATATACTAATAAATTTGTTTATCCTTGGATTTCCGTACATGTTTCCAAACATAATATCTTGTGTGTGAACAAAATATCAAAGTTTTGTTTAGTTTTTTGGGAGATAAATTTTCTTGTCAGATAATTTCATCAAATTGTACCCTTTTTTACACCTCTTGCTTCTATTTGTTACAAATGCAGTTTTGAAACATTGGGCAGAACATCCGATGGTTTGGCTGCCATTGTATATATATCCGGGTTCTAGATGTCCCAAGAATTCTAATTCTCAATTCCGTTTGCAAACATATGATGAATATATAACAATTAGAGTAAATTTTGAAGGACCACACTTATATGGTCCAAATTATCTCAAAACTACACTTTTCAGAACCAATTGCATAAACCTACATAAACATTGCACAAATTACCACAAAAACTACATTTTTCAACTAAGACCATTAGTTTTGATGTCGACTGACATCTCAGGCCAACAAGTAAGTATTTGTTTGGTAGAGCTCTCTAACTTTCTGATTCTGTGGTGAAAGTGATTCTGTATGTAAAATCGTTTGGTATGCTAGTAGTGGAAGTGATTCCTGAGAGAAGATTGTGTTGAAATTGAAGAGAATCAGCCGGGAATTGGTGGAAGCTAGATTTTTCAGCTTCCACCTTGCAGTACAAAATGTGGAAGTGATTATCTCTGATTCTGGCGTGGAACTAATTCACCGGCAGGGCATTTGGTAGCGCTCCCGCCGATTCTGGGGCGGAATCAGCTCCCAGAGCGCTACCAAACGGCTCCTAAAGCACAGTTGAAGCTCAATTCATGAATGGGTAAACTTTTGTGTAGTTTTGTGATCACATACAAATTACAATATCTACACATGGGCCTAGGATGTCAGTTGACAGCAAAACAAGCGGCATCAGTTAAATAGTGTAGGATTGTGATAATATGGGTAAAATTTGTGCAGTTTTGTTAAATGACTTCTAAAAAGTGTATTTTTGCGATAGTTTTTGTCACATAAGTATAATTCTCTAAATTTGCTCTAACAGTTAACATAATGGTCAAATAATGCCAATACATATTAACATATGATTTTCAAAAATTAAACTTTCAAAGATTGTGTAAAAGAATATAGTGCAAACAAAATATATATGAATATACAAATAAATCTAATAATTAGAAGATACTATGCTAAACAGTTTTAGTAATAACATTCTAGATCGATAAAATCAGATAGAACCATGTGTACACATAGATAAAATCCTCAACATTACTGATTAGATTGTCATGTCAACTTGCACATATCATGTTGGATTGTGATCTGATTGTTGGGCTATAAAGAGACGCCTTCGGCCCATGTTTTGGAACAGTCCGTATTAGACTCGAGTCATATGTGTCTACCCCTATAAATATATCTTGTAAGCTGCAAGAAGAGTTGAGACGCTTATTGTAATCCCCTGCATTGTACATATCC
The DNA here is from genome assembly GCF_958298935.1 of Phragmites australis. Classification (NCBI taxonomy): domain Eukaryota; kingdom Viridiplantae; phylum Streptophyta; class Magnoliopsida; order Poales; family Poaceae; genus Phragmites; species Phragmites australis. The sequence continues at coordinate 6,599,487 of NC_084931.1, forward strand.
ATGATATAGTGAAGATCGCCAATTGGCACCTGTGGTTTTTTCCCGCAAGGGTTTTTCACGTAAAAATCGTGTCTCGTGTTTGATCCTGTCGTGCTTGATCTCTTTCAAGTGGTACTAGAGCCGGATTAGATCTACACGAGAAACATTAAAAAAATAGATCGGTTTCTTTTTTTTCGTGGCTGTAGAGCACCCGGGTCTACTCGACGACAAAGGAAAAAGAATTCTGTAGAGCACCCGGGTCTACTCGACGACAAAGGAAAAGAATTCGCAGAGCACTCGGGTCCGGCGAGTAGACCGAAGTAGACTGAAGCCGTCGCCGTCCGTCGGGTCAGATCATTGATTTTTTTTTAATCCACCGTACTCCACCGGGCGCGAGGAAAGTTACCAGGAGATTGGTTTCTTGTTTGAATGCTACACGTACACAAAGTGTACCAGGATTTCTGTATTTTATTGCTTCGTGCACACAGGTCTGTACCAGAGGGTTGCAGCCTATTTTGTTGCTGATTATTCTTCGCTATGACTTCTTTGAAGTATGATATTCCATTACTAGACCTAGATACAAGGTTTTCTCTATGGCAAGTCAAGATTCAAGCTGTTCTTGCGCATACTGATTTGGATGATGCGCTTGATAATTTTGGAAACAAATAACGAAAGTCTTGGTCCAATGAAGAAAAGAGAAAGGATTGTAAAGGTTTGTCACAAATTCATCTTCATTTATCAAATAATATTTTGTAGGAGGTTTTGCAGGAGAAAACCGCTGCTACTCTATGGTTAAAGCTAGAATCAATCTGCATGTCAAAGGATCTGACCAGCAAAATGCATCTGAAGATGAAGTTGTTCACGCATAAATTACAAGAGGGTGGTTCTGTGTTGAATCATCTTTCGGTCTTTAAGGAGATCATTGTTGATCTATAGTCTATGGAGGTAAAATATGACGATGAGGATTTGAGTCTTATTCTTTTGTACTCATTGCCCAGTTCTTTTGCAAACTTTAGAGGTACCATATTATACAGTCATGATACACTAACTTTGAAAGAAGTCTATGAGGCCTTGCATGCCAAGCAAAAGATGAAACAGATGATGTCTACTGATAGCTCGACTTCCAATGGAGAATGTTTGATTGTGCGTGGCAGGACAAAGGAAAAGAATTGGCATAATAGCCAAAGAGGTAGAAGTTCGAACAGTTATAGGGGTTGTTCGAAGTCCAGAGGCAAGGAAAAATTCTGCAGGTATTGCAAGAAAGATAATCATGATATATCTAAATGTTACAAGTTGAAGAATAAAGAAAAGAGGAAAGGTAAATCTAATGAAGAAGGTAAAGCTTTTGTTGCTACTTCCAATAATAGTTCTGATGGAGAGACTCTCGTTGTTTTTGCTAGATGTGCTAGTAGTGGTGATGAATGGATTATTGACTCTGTTGCGTCTTTCCATATATGTATACATAGAGATTGGTTCACCACTTATAATTTTGTTCAAGATGCTGGTTCTGTTAGGATGGGTGATGACAACCTATGTCCAATTGTTGGAATTGGATCAATTATGATAAAGATGAATGCTGGCATTGTTAGAACCTTGACAGATGTGAGGCACATTCGAGGTATGAAAAGGAATCTTATATCTTTGAGTACTCTTGATAATAAAGGGTATGATTGGTCAGGTGGAGATGATATTTTAAAGGTGAAAAAAAAGTTCCCTTATTGTAATCAAAGGTGATTTAAAGTCTGCCAATTTATATCATCTCCGAGGCACTACAATCACAGGTGATGCTGCTATAAGTTCACATTCATTGTCAGATTATGATGATACTAATCTATGACATATGCTTCTTGGGAATATGAGTGAACTTGGTTTGGCAGAATTGAGCAAGAGAGCTCTTCTTGATGGACATAGCATCAACAAGCTGAAATTTTGTGAGCATTGTATTTTTGGCAAGCATAAGAGGGTGAAATTCAACACTTCGGTTCATACAATAGAAGGTAGTCTTGGTTATGTGCATTCTGATTTATGGGGACCATCTCGTAGGCTTTCGCTAGGTGGTTCTCGTTGTATGTTAAATATTATTGATGATTACTCTAGGAGAGTTTGGCCTTATTTTTTGAAGCATAAATCAAAAGCATTTAAAGAGTGGAATGTTATGGTTGAAAGGTAAACTAAAAAGAAGGTAAATAAACTTTGCACTGATAATGGGATGAAATTTTGTTCTGGTGAATTTGATTCATATTGTAAGTCTGAAGGTATTGTGAGGCACTACACTGTTCCTGGTACTCCACAACAAAACGGTGTTGCTGAGCGTATGAACAAAACTATCATCTCGAGGGCCTGTTGCATGTTGTCTAATGCAGGTATGCATAGACGTTTTTGGACTGAAGCTGTTTCCACTGCGTGCTATCTTATTAACGATCACTAAATATTGCCATTGATAAAAAAAAACTCCAATTGAGGTATGGTCTGGTTCTCCAGCTGATTATTCAGAATTGAGAGTTTTCGGTTGTCTTGCTTATGCTCATGTTGATAATGGTAAATTAGAGCCTAGAGCTATTAAGTGCATCTTTCTTGTTATAAATCTGGTGTTAAATGTTATAAATTGTGGAATTCTGCAACACAAGAGGTGGTGATTAGCAGGAATGTTATCTTTAATGAATATGCTATATTGCCTAATGCTCCTGTTCAAAGTCAGCAGAGTCCTAGCGTGCAGGTGGAGCATTTTATTAATGCAGAAAGTACACCAGATGCTGCTGTCCAAGATGCACTTATTGCTGAAAATTTATTTATTGACCATGATTCGTCTAGTGTTCCATCTTCTTCTAATGTTGTGCAGCCTACATAATATTCTATTGCAGTTGATAGGCCTAAAAGACAAATTAATCCACCCAAGAGGTTAGTTGAGGAGTGTAATATTGTTGTCTATGCTTTGAGTTGTGCAGAAGAAGTTGAAGGTAATGCAGAACCTTCTAATTATAATAAGGCTATTACTTCTTCTAATTGCAATAATTGGATGACTGCAATGCAAGATGAAATGGAGTCACTTGAAAAGAATGATACTTGAGATTTAGTCAAATTGCCAAAAGAGAAGAAACATGTTCGTTGCAAGTGGGTTTTCAAGAGATGGGAGGGTATTTCTCCTAATGAAGCAGGAAGGTATAAAGCAAGGTTGGATGCTAAAGGTTATAGCCAGATTCCAGGTATTGAGTATAATGATATCTTCTCCCCTATTATGAAGCATAGTTCTATTCGCACTTTACTCAGTATTATTGCTATGCGTGATTATGAACTTGAGCAATTAGATGTTAAAACTGCATTTTTACATGGGGAGTTAGATGAAGATATTTATATAGATCAACCCGAAGGTTTTGTTATTCCTGGAAAAGAAGACCGTGTCTGTAAATTAAAGAAATCTCTTTATGGTTTGAAACAATCCCCTAGACAGTGGTACAAGAGGTTTGATTCTTTTATGCTCTCTAATGATTGTAAGCGTTCTGATTATGATAGCTGTGTCTATTTGAAGAATGTTAATGGTTCAGCTACTTATTTGCTTCTCTATGTCGATGATATGTTGATTGCTGCAAAGGATAAATCAGAAATAGCCAAATTAAAATCACAATTGTGTAGTGAATTTGAGATGAAGGATTTAGGTGTAGTAAAGAAAATTCTTGGTATGGAGATCATTAGAGATAGGAAAGTTGGCAAGTTATATCTTAGTCAACAAAGCTATATTGAGAAGGTCCTTCGTTGTTTTAATATGCATGATGCAAAACCAGTGAGTACTCCGTTAGCTGCATATTTCAAATTATTTTCAGCGTTATGTCCCGAGTCAAATTATGATGTTGAGTACATGTCTAGAGTTTCATATTCAAGTGCAGTTGGTTCACTTATGTATACCATGGTCTGTTCTCATCCTGATTTATCTCATGCACTAAGTGTTGTTAGTAGATTCATAGCTAATCTTGGCAAAGAGCATTGGAAAGTTGTTCAGTGGATTTTCAGATATCTGCGTGGTACTTCTAATGCTTGTTTGCAGTTTGAGAAATCTGGAGATGGACTTGTTGGTTACATTGACTCAGATTATGCTGGTGATTTGGACAAGAGCAGATCTCTCACAGGTTATGTTTTAACCATTGATGATTGTGCTGTTAGTTGTAAGCATGTTTGCAACCTACTGTTGCTTTATCAACTACTGAAGCTGAATATATGGCTATTTCTGCAGCATGCAAAGAAGTTGTTCGGCTAAGAGGTTTGTACACTGAGCTTTGTGGAGATAATTCTTGTATTAATATTTTCTGTGATAGTCAAAATGCTATTTGCTTTACAAAAGATCAGATGTTTCATGAAAAAACAAAGCACATTGATGTGAGGTATCATTATATTCGAGATGTTATTGCTCAAGGTGATATTAAAATATGCAAGATAACCACTTATGATAATCCTGCTAATATGATGACAAAGCCAGTTTCTGCTACTAAATTTGAGCCATGCTCAAGTTTAGTCGGTGTTATAGTTTGAGTCCTAGAGACTTTTGGCGTTAGTGATATTTATTATTGAAGGAAGTTCATTGATGATTCTTTATTTGCTACAAGATGGAATTCATCTCAAGGTGAAATTTGTTGGATTGTGATCCGAATTTTTGTTGGGTCATAAAGGGACGTCTTCGGCCTAAGTTCCGGAACAGTCCGTATTACACTCGAGTCGTATGTGTCCATCTCTATAAATATATCTTGTAAGCTGCAAGGAGAGTTGAGACGCTCATTGTAATCCCCTGCATTGTACATATCCTTGATATAGTGAAGATCACCGATTGGCGCCAGTGATTTTTTCCCGTAAAAATTTTCCACATAAAAATTGTTTCTTATGTTTGATCCTGTCGTGCTTGATCTCTTACGTATCAAAATTACCTCCACTGATCAAACTAGCCTAAGGGTGACAAGTTTACCCATTTAAAATTTTACTTTGGATCGAATTGAAACTTTGTAAAGTATGTACAGTTATACTCAGTCAAGCATTGTAAAGTTAACATTTTTAAGACTTGAATTGAAACTTTGACAGCCTTGGTGGCAGGCGGGCAGCTACGTACCTGTTTCCACGACAAGCGGCCACAGGTGGCGAAGGCGATGGTGACGGCGGGATTGAGGTGCGCACCGGAGATGTGGCCGACGGAGTAGACCATCACCATGACGGTGAAGCCCCAGGTGATGCCGATGCCGACGAGCGTCACTGCTCCGCCCGTTCTCTGGTTCACCACAACCACGGCGCAGCCAGCGAACATGAGGAAGTAAGTTCCGAAGAACTCGGCGAGGATCTGTTGCAGGTGATGACCAAATGCTGCCATCAGAAGACTGGCTGTAGCTGCGTAGCATCAAGTGATGAAGACGACTAAGATGTGGACTTGGAAGAAACTCTTTGGGCTTTTAGCTTCTTTAGCCGCGGTCACTCGTGCTTCAATCGCATGAGGATTCCTCATCAAGGATTGGAGGGCACAACTTGCAATAACCATATGATTCTCTGACGAACCTATCAGCTATGCTTTGCGAGAAGCGGGAAAACTTAATTTGGTGGACACTCAAGAATCATACCTTCTGCGCGAACTGGACGGAGAACATTGAACGGTTGCCGGTTCCATCTAGCTCTGAATTCTCACGCCTTGCTTGGCCGCCGCCGCCTCCTCCTCCTCCTCCTCTGCCTTCCTCCAGATCCCCGGAGCTTTCTTGCAAGACATTTTCATGCTCTGCCATTTCTATCTGTCTCAGCAGCCTTTCCTTGTTCTGACCTGAATTCTCTATCTATAAGAGGTGCAGCTTGGTCTACTATCTGTGGTGTCCGGTACCCAGCTATATGGCAATACCTTGTGTTATTTGACTTCAGTTTTCTCTATCTTCTTTCAAAATTGGCTTTAGATTGTAATATAATTTTTTGACGATATAATCGGGAAAAGAATTTCCACGAGTCCATGTTGGTTGATTTCTTATGAATTAACGCAAGGGTTGACTTTTTGACCCCCTCGGCAACTTCAACACCAACGTTTCTGTTGACAGTTGGAGAATTGTAACCAGTTAAGCTAAAGCAACAGAAACCATTATTCATATTCAAGTAATCGGAAGGTTGCCATTTTCAATCTGTTAAAGAATTGCCATGACTCTATGGTGAAGCTAGGAGCATTTTATGATTCCCGAATATCCTGTCATCATGGTACCAGGTATTATAAAATGTTTGACATTCTACACATTATCAGGATGTACGCGGTACAAAGAAAAACAATTTGGCTTAGCTCATTGGTGATGTACGATTACAAAGTCTGCACAATAAGACAATGCACAAAGTAACAGAATAATTTCAAACAATTGTATCAAGCTCACATTTGTTTGTCTATTTGCCATACGAGTTTATTTGCATATATACTAAATTGCTACACGAAAACATTACCCATTGGAATACATAAACAAGCCATGAGTTCTCTAAAATTTTGGGAGAGAAAAATAAACAAAAGGATATGAGTTAGTCGAAAATACACGAAAACATTACCCATTGGAAGTTACTCAAAACCGAGTTACATCGTTCTTATAATTCCATTGTTTCAGGGGCTTCCTCCACATTCTACAGTTACAATTTCAATTTCAATTTGGTTTCAGCTACATAAATATGTTACCACCTCCCATGCTAATCCAGGAAGATCCTGAAAGATTGTTCTTCAATCTGACTCCCCAACCAGTCAAATACATCAATATGACAAAAATGGGGAAACTGTCAACCTGAAACTGCTTCAAGAAATGGTAGGAGAAAGTGATGGCACCTTCCCCTCAGCGGATGTTTACTCAAAACCGAGTTTCGTCATCATGCTTACCACATCTCTTATTCTCCTGAAATCTCACTTCCCCACCAACCAGTACACCAATCTGACAAAAAAGATTCAATTTTTAACCTGAAACTGCTTCAAGTGATTGGCATATGGCCACCTCCTCAGCGTCGAATCGGCGGCTCAGCACGCTGTGACGAGATCGTTGTAGTATCTGATAGCCTCCCGGGTGTCGTCGAACCCCGCAGCGACGTCCAAGAACGCCATCACCCTCTGCAGCTTCTGGTCGTTGTCATCGTCGACGAACGGCGCCACCGGGACGGCGTTCTCCGGCTGCAGGGCGTAGGCGTTCGGGTTGTCGTCGACGATGACGGCGCGGTCCAGCGGCCTGCCTGTAGCGGCGAGGTCCTTGACGAGCCTCCCGTCCCCCGTCGTGGCACGCGCCGCGGTACAGACGGTGCGCGAACACCTCGCCGTCGGGGTCGAGGAGGTCGAGCACGAGGGAGGCGTACTCCTGGAGCCCCGCGGTGAAGACGACGACCTCGAAGCTCTCCGCCGCCGCGCGGAGGAACGCCTCGACGCCCGGCCGCTTGGCGATGTAGAAGGTGACGGCCTGGCAGCCGATGACGGGGCGCACGGTGAAGTCCTACCCCGCGGGCGGCGGGTCGGTCTGGGAGTGCATGGGCGTCTCGTCCAGGTCCAGGTACTGTGTCCGCCTCCCCGGCAACGGCGGCGGCGGGAGCGCGGCGCTCTGCGCGCGGACCCGAGGCTGGTGAGGCTGTGGAGGAGGGAGGGGGAGAGAAGGATCGGAGGCGTTGGAACCCCGCGGTGGAGGCGCGATGCTTCCACGTGGAGCCGAGGACGGCGAGACGGGTGAAGAGCTTAAGGATGCGGCGGCGGCAGGAGCGTAGGGAGCGGTCGAAGGAGGCCGCGACGGCTGCGGGCGCGGAGGCGAGGGACTTGAGCGGGCTGCCGCGCCGCTTTCGTAGCGGACCGGCGGCGTAGGGACCGGCGCCGCCGCGCCGCCGGTAATACTACATAAACTATTTCTGAAATAACCGATTTTCACAGATTTTTACATAGGTTTAGCGCAACCGTAAAATAGATTATTTATGAAAAAAAAATTCTACAGATAGTTCTATTAAGAAGTCGTCTGTTGAAAATGATTTTTGCAGATAGTTTTTTAAGTGAATCATTTAAGAAAATGGTTTTTACAGTAGTATATTTTAACATCAATCTATAGATAGATATATTTTTATAGACGGGTTATTTTAAGTAACCACATGTAAAAATAGATTTTATTTTACAAAATAATTAGCATATATTTTTATTCCCTCCAGATTTCAATATATTTTGAAGACACATTTCAAACACCACAGATTTCAACGCCATTTGAATCTAACACAAGTTAAATATTTAACATAAGTACAATAATATTCATAAGTACATTATTTTTACATTAAAAGTAAATTTACATCACTAGCCAACATTTCTAAGAGTCTGTACTCTCCCACTCACAAAGCCTCAGATGGCTAGCTAATTTGCCTTCAAGATCAAAGAATCTGCCACTCTTGTAGATGACTTCATACATAATGAATCGGCACATATCACGTTGCACGTCTTGAATATCTTCGTCTGTGAGACAGGTTTTAGTATGTTCGATCGTCCATGCCTGAAATAAAAACACAACTAAAAGAGTTAAAAGACTACTGATAACGGAAAAAGAACCAAATTAGAATGTGCAACTGCAATGATGACTTACATCTTTAGGGTTCGTTTTGTACCTCCCGTTTACCTGAAGAAAGTCATAAATATAATATTCACAAAGAACGGTATCGAAACCTTGCTTGTGGCACTTAAAAATGCAACGTATTCGTTAGTTCAATAAGATAATTTGTCATAAATAATGAGATACAAGCATTAGAGATGTGTTATTAGCGGAAAATGTGTACGGACGGCCATCGCATCCACTTGTCCGTATCGTGTATTCCACCTTTCATTACGTACCACTAGTAGGCCCTATTCGAATGCCAATAAGTAATTATCAATTAATAAATAATTTTTAAGAATTTTATGTATGGAGATTGTCTTTACCTCTGTATAACGTCAATAAGATCTTGGTAGGATTTTTGGGGGAAATCAGCTGAGTCAAGGACCGTAAGTCTACTCGACTTCGGCATCAGCATTATACAAATAAAGTGATCATTACATGAATCTTTATATTAGGTTCTTGATCGACCAATTAAGTTGAATACTTATGTTAGGTTCTTGACGTATCACACTTACTTAAAGTTGTAGAGAGCCATGATGTAGTCATTGTCTTGTATTTCTAGTATAGTCCTTTCTACGTAGGTTGACATTTCAAGCTTGCGTGTTTTGATCATTTTTCTTATGACTCTTGCTTTCTCATTGTTACTCTTCCTCTTAATCTGAGGGTCATTAGTCCTCAACTTTACAACCAAGTTGGGTTGGAAATTCGTTGCGGATTAATAAATCCGATCGGTAACTTTAACTTTTCTGTATCGTTAAATTGTATCCTACAAAACAAGTAACTAGTCATTAGCTTCTATAGCATACATTGATAGATATATGAACATAGGGATAGATTGTAGGCACTTACAGGCACCACACGCTTATGAGATTGATGTCGAGTTTATCGCAATGGAACAAAACGTGCATGTCCTTAAAATCCACCATGAGACAGGAGTTTCCGCTTATATAAACATTAGCGGGGACATATGCAGTGATTATGAAGAACCCTGCGTGACATACTCTCATGTACCATTCGTGGAATCTCATCTCCCATGGACCTTCTTGGAGTTGAAACAATGGCAGAAATAGCTTGCCATTCTCATATCTCTCAGGAACATCCAGTGTAGGCAAGAAATCAATCTGAGGGGTACTTTGTGTTTTGCTAGTCTCTTTTGCGAGATTGCCATTCGTTGGAGATTCCAGAGCGGATGATGACTTTGCTTTTGAGGACAGAAACCACCTTCACCGGTGATGTTAGAGTCTTTTCGTATGGGGTAACCATGATAGGGACTCTCCGATGCTCAGGTGAATATGCTAGAGGTGCAGACGCTGGAGGCAGAGGTGCCGAAGTCGCAAACAGTGAAGTACGATGCGAAGATGCCTAAGGCGGAGATACTGGACGTGGGGGAGAAGGTGCCTGAGGTGGAGAGGCTTAGCTTTGGGTCAGAGGTCCTTGAGACGAAAAGGGTTGGCTCTGGAGTGGAGGTGCCTGAGGCATAGATGCTGGGCGTGGGGGTGACCATGACGCTGGCAATTGTGACTAATGATGACTGAAGATTATCCCGTCTAGGCCACAGAATGAAGTTGCAGCAACCTCCTTGAGAATCTTGATACCCTCAGTACCTTGGCGTAACTGGTCGGAATGTCTTGTTTGTGAAATGTACAGCCTGGAATGACATAGCTCGTGGTAGCCTCAACAGTGAAGTATCCCTTACCGATCGGAACATGTAGCATGAAAGGGGGTAGCCTCTGTGATACCATCCACATGATATCTCTGGTTATCGGCTTGCATGGATCCGACGCTGCTCCGAAAGCCTGGGCTAGTCAGTTGATCTATCAGCATTAATACCGCCCTTTCCTTCTCATTTTCATTCCACATTTTCATAAACTAGACCTTAACTTGTCCTTTTATCTCTTCCGCCAGGGTCTTCTTATATCTATTATGGATCTTGTACTGGCCCACGGCGTCTGGGAATCCACTTCCAACCAGCTTTTGATCCAATGCCTTGAGTGTGACCTGGGTGTTCCTTGTTCCCTAGGGCCTTGGTAAGTAGGTCATTCTCCCTGTCAGGGTCTAGAGACCCTTCGTTAGCAATCCCTTAAATGGTCTGGGTCACTTCCACGGCCTGGGGGCTTTTGAAGGATAAGTCCCCAGACTCGGTTCATTCTAACCAAGCGTACCCAGTTTCTGCTTCGCTCATCACAGTTTTCCAAAGGGTTGGGTTTCCCAGCCCGAGCAGCCTTTTCTTCTTGCCTCCTCCATTCATAAATTTTGGGGGCATACCCAGACGAGCCCAAGTGATGGTGGTACTTGTTCTTCCTCGCAAGGTGCTTGAACGATTCACCCAGTTTGATGGCCTCGGGTGTGGTGTTCTGTCGGACAAACTCTGCCCATTGGTCTGGCATAATCTTATTGTATTTATTAAAGGGTATCAAGTTCTCCTTCACAAAGTTCTTATTCAGCTCACTCTTCCAGCCCCGAAAGATCTTTCCCATGGTTTTCAATGCTTTATGTTCTCGGCTTCCTCTGTTCCCGAGGGCAATCGGATGGTTCTCTGCAATGTTGCCCACAGGAACTCCTTCGTCTCATCCAGCAGCAACCGCCAATCAATTATAGTGATTGGGACGTACTCCTTGACTAGAAATCCGCAACTGTTACGGAATTTGGCGCAGAACTCATGAGGTGCAACAAGCTCCCTTTCAACGCCGCCTTGAGTTATTGCATATGTGCTGGACGACAACTTGTTTCTTCTTCGCTCGCCCCGTCTTCGTTTCAGCGTACCCCCAGAGGGACCCAAAGTTTCGGGCATAGAGGGAGCGGAAGGTTGTGGCGCAGATGATCGACGCGAAGATCTTTGCACCCTCACCCTCTAGAGAGAAAAAAAAGGAGAGTTGACATAAATCATAGAATTATTCCTCCATTTAAGAAGTATAAATACATTAACTCAACTAAATACCTCTTCGACGAGATTGTAGTCATTGTAACTTTCCCGACGTCGACTCTCTCATTCACACGGAACAGGGCTCGGGCTATGATACGAGCCCGAGCTTTTGCTGCTGTCGAAGGAGGACGGTTGGTGCGGCTTGGCCTCCTATCCGACCTCCTGCTTGCATCTGTCCCATCTTGTGCCAACATTTTCATATTTTTTTTATCTACGATTTCACCATCTGGAAGGTTTTGTTTCTTAAACCATGTGGTGAAGCGATGCTTGTGCTCTTTCAAGATCCAATCATATGAGTGGCCTTGGTTTTCTGTGTGAAGCTCATTCAGGTGTTGCTCGACGTACGGTACCACTATCTGGAGCTACTGCAAGACGGTGAAATGTGCTTCTTCAACTGATTTGTAATTATGATCGATGAATCTTTTCTTTCCTTTGGTCCCTCTCCCAGACAACCTCCCCTCATGTTGAGATACAAGTACATCAATCAGTTTAGCATCTTTTATGTAATCGATGAAACACTGAATGACTTCCTCGGTACTGTAGCCCTGTATCATGGAACCCTCTGGGTGAGCATGATTCTGTACATAGCCCTTGAGAATGCCCATGTACCTCAAACACATATATCTGATGTAAGAATATAGGGTCCAATGCAATTATCTCATTCACGATGTGAACCAAGAGGTGTACCATGACACTGAAGAAAGATGGAGGGAAGCACATCTCAAGTTGGCACAGAGTCTCTACCAAGTAACTATGTAGAGCACCCAGTTTTTCAGCATCGATCACCTTCTGAGCAATTACATTAAAAAAGTGACACAACCGTTTGACGACCACCTTTATGTATCCTGGCTTGATACCTCTGATTGCAATAGGGAGCATCTACGTCATCATGACATGACAATCATGAGATTTCATGCCGATTAGCTTCAAATCTTTCATCGAGACTAGTTTCTTAATGTTGGATGAGTAACCAGTTGGGACTCTCACCCCACGTAAGAACTTTCATAGTGCCTTTTTTTCCTCACGTGTTAGAGAGTAGCTATCCAGGGGAAAATAATGTTTCCCATTTGGTCTATCTTCAGGGTGTAGCTTTAGCCTGATTTTCAAATGCACCAAGTCCTTACATGACTTGATTACATCCTTTGTCTTGCCTGGTATGTCTAGTAAGAGGCCAAGTATGCTATCGCACACATTTGTCTCAACGTGCATGACATCGATGCTGTGGAGAAACTCCAAGTTCTTCTAGTAGGGCAAATACTTCAAGAAAATTGGCATCTTCTTCCACAGCATGCTGGTCGGTGTCTCACTTTTCTTCCTCTTTTTATCCTTCGACGGCTTCCCAAAAAGAACCCTGATGCTCTTGACCATTTCAAACACTAGTGCCCCGCTGCGAGGTTTTGGGGTAGTACCTTGCTCAATCGTGTTGTCAAAATATTTCTTCATCTTGCAGTACTTGTGAGTTTTGAGTAAGAACCATCGCTGTTGCGTGTACACTACCTTTTGTGGGTACAGGAGGTACATAGAGTGGTTTCATCCAAGCACACGACATATCCTTGCTTCCCTTTAACCTGTCCTAATAGGGAAAAAAGGGTGGGATAATCACTGATGGTAATAAAAATCATGGATTTTAGCGTGAAGTACTCCCGTCAAAACTCATCCCACACCCGGACCCCATCATTCCACAGTTTCGCCATATCTTCCATCAATGGTTCCAGAAACACATCTATATCATTGCCAGGTTGTTTCGGTCCTTGGATAAGAATGGACAGTATAAGGTACTTTGGCTTCATGCACAACCATGGAGGAAGGTTGTAGATTGCTAGAACCACTGGCCAAGTGCTATGTGAGGTGCTCATGTCACCGAAAGGATTCATTCTATCGGCACTCAATGCAAACCTTACATTCCTTGGTTCTTCAGCGAAATCTAGATACATGGCATCGAACTTTCTCCATTGGTTAGCATCAATGGAATGTCGAAGCCTAGTTCCATCCTTCTTGTGCTTATCGAAATGCCAACGCATTAGTTCAAAGTCCCTAGGGTTCGAGTACAAACACTGCAAGCGGAAGATCACTGGCAGGTACCACATCACTATAGCAGGACTTCTTCTCCGTGTTGGAAGAAGTGTCTTCTTCATCATGACCAGCATTACTCTTCTTCTTCTTCACGTTGGTAGAAGCATCTTTGTCCTCACAATCATCATTCCTCTTATGTCAGCTCGCATTGCACACTGGCCATCTATCCAAGGCTTCGTACTCCTTACAGTAGAAGATACAGTGGTTCAAACACGCATGTGTTTTTTGCACATCCAATGATAATAGGCAGATAAGCTTCTTTGCCTGATAAGTGGCGGTGGGCAAGGAGTTAGGTTTCAGAAGCATGTTTGCCAAGAGACTCAATAGATCCAAGAAACTCTTGTCAGACCATCCATTACTGGCCTACAACCTTAGAAGTTCAAGCATCGAATGCAACACCGTAAACTCCTTATCACAACCCTTCAATTCCTCATACAAAAGATAATTCGATGCCTTCTATAACACCTCGAAATTATCTAAATCTCTCATGTCCCTTAAAACATGCGGTTCTGCATGGTGCAATATTTCTTCCAGATCAAAATCAGTATAATCATCCATCATAACATCAGTGTCTCCTTCGACTACCTCATCATCACCATCCCTTTGATCAGCAGCGATGTCGTCATTTGGTTCGCTTGCACGTTGTTCGTCGTGATTGGACCAACATGTGTAATCCTCGATAAAACCTCTCAAGATCAAGTGTGATTTGATTATGCTTGATTTGTCCCATAATTTCTGGTTCTTGCAGTCAGAACATGGACAATATATTTCCTTTGTCTTCTTAGTCAAAACGTTCGTCTCGGTGGCTTCAATAAAAACAGAGAGTCCTTTGATGTATATTTCTTCATATCTTGGCAGATCGTACATCCATGCTCTGTCCATCTTTAACTTCAATCAGAAAATTAGGTACATAAATTAATTAATTAATAAGAAAATCATAATTAAAAAGTTAAAAAAATTGGAAAAATTGGGCATGTTATGATTATAATATGTCTACGCAGTTGAATCTACATTGGCACAAATTTATAGCTCAAAACAATGTGAATTCATTACTGTATCTCTCTACATCTAGATCTAGATCTAAAAAATCCCCATTCATGATAAAACCTCCTAGAGGCTAAAAAATGATCAAATTGAAGCTACATTTTTATATATATAATTCTAGAATAATGTGAATCTACACAATTGAATCAACATTGCCACAAATTTAAGCTAATTCGAGGATCTAAATGGCTAAAATCATGAGCATCTCTAGAACCTATTCAAACCCTAAATAAGCTATAAATCTAAATTTAGACTTCAAAAAGATGCTAGCTATGGATAAGACACTCTTACCTTAGATGTCTCCTCCAAGGAATTGAAAAACAAAACCTTCCCCTTTGTTTTCAAATTTCGCGGCTGCCTTTTGAGTCTACTGTTTGAACAACAATGGGCTCGGCCTGAATGGAGCTCCTCGCGGACTGGAACTATTCATGGAGATATTATCACATGCGGTTCATATAATGAACCGCCTATGGAAAATAATTTGCACAGGCAGTTCACACAAAGAACCGCATGTGGAAATAAGTTTTCACAGGTGGTCCGAAATCGCACGGGCCCCAGCCTACTACTCAGGCGGTTTGTCATTTGAACCGCTTGTACAAATGAATCCTAGGTGTCTCAAAAAATAGCTTTTGTAGTAGTGCAGCGAAGGAGATGGCTTCGATGGTGTAACGTTGCCGGCACCGGACCTAGGCGACGGCGACTTCGTGGGCATCCTTGACACCATCACGCACGCGCTTGCATTGGCTGTTTCTGCTCGTGAGTTTCCTGGGCACTGGAGGAGGGGAGCTATGGGGGAGCGATGGTTGGGAACTGGGAAGTGTTTGTGTTTTTGTGGTGGGGGCTACGGAGATTTCAGACTTTGGCTGGTAAAATGAAGTGAAACATTCAGTAAAGAAGTCAAATATATAAGGTTGGACGTATAGATGAAAATTATGATTATCATAAAACTAAATTCCCATCCAAATATAAAAAGAGGTAATGATACTAGATGCAAATTCTTTTTAATCAATTAGTACCTTTGTCTTGTCTAGAATTGGATGTGCATATTTTAATTGATTGCAATACCTAGTGTAGGTTTTTATATGGTAGGTTGTTTGTGTTTCTCTCTATCTTATGAGCAATCTATATGGTTTATTAGTTGTAGATTCCTTATATAATACTAGTTGTACAATTGGTATTCCTTCTGTGCCATAAGTTCAATCTATAGAGTACCCTCCCCATTATTATCAATAACAAGTGGATATATCTCATAAGTATTCAACACTTGTATACACATATTTAGGGGAAGTATATCCTGTAGGTTGTAATTTTAAGACTAACATGTGTTTCAAGTGATATCTTTTGTAGTCTCGTGGAGTAACCGATATGTCTTCGGAGGTATGCAATGCTTAAAGAATTCAATTGATATCATTGTCAAGTCTTTTGTTCATTTAAGCTACCTCCATACATAATATAACTTAAACTTTCTATTTTTACATATTATCTAGTTGTGCATATGTTTCTTTCTCATCATATATGTGCACACATATAGGGGAGTTTAGACTATATTATGTGAGTTTCATAAATTGCGACCCTTATGCTTTCATCTCAATTGATATCCACATATCTTTTAAATTGATGCACATTCGATCAACAAAGACATCACAAACTTCTTGGTGATGTATAGGGTCTTCGACGGGGGTGTCATACCTGGTTTGGGTAGAAGATGATGACGGTCAACGAACCTAAGGGGTACAGGGGCGCCCTCTACTACTCATCCAGAAAATGACAAGGATGATGAGGATGATGATTTCATGCCCCCAATACCTCGACGTTCCAACATCAATACAGGAGAAGGTTCAATGATCACTGCAAGAGGACGTTCATGCACCATATCAAGATAGCGTACAACCGACGAGGAAATAAGATGTACCACTACCGTGATATCTAAAGATGATGATGATGACAACAATTTCATACCACAACAACCCCTCCTTCCAAGGCCTCCATCTCCGGAGGATATTGATGACCCTGAAAATAATGGTAGATTTGCTGGTACTCTTCCTTACAACTTTCCATTACTACATCAGAGACGACAACCATCTTACTGTAATAACATTGGCTGGCACAGCTAGCATTCTTTCTCTAATTTGTGTTGCCATTTTTCTCTGCCATCTTAAGATGATCTAGGTATTCAACATCTATGCACTACGAACTATGCAAATTGCAGGCAGGACTATTTATTTTGTTTGCGAACTTTTTTTGAACTATTTATCTAATCAATGTGATGGTTAGTTTATTATATTAACATTCTATCCAAGCATAATTCTTTCTGGCATATGAAAGTTATTTGTGAACTAAGGCTTTAGACACGCTAATGTATCACCAGCACCTCAGGGACTAACGTTAATTGCAACTCTATAATCAACAATGTAATTGATGAACAGTTCAACCTCGGACTGTAATTGCTTTAGGATGAATGCTTAAAGCAGGCTTTGACTTTGGATTAAGATCAAAGGGATAGATGTTACTTTTACACCCACTCAAAATCAATAGCTTTCACGGGGAATACTTTCATAGGATTCTATAACTCCATGCAAAGGCAAAAATAACTCATTGCTGAAATTTTGTAGAACGAAATAACCACACCAAGCAACAGCTTTCACAGGGAATCTCTATCAAACATGAATACCGCAACTTTACCAGCTTTCACAGAGAATCCTATGCTCCAGCCCCCAGCCAAGCTCATGCACTTAGTCCATGCACCAACCTCCAACCATCATAAATAACCCCATCCTCAAACATGGATAGACCACTCACTCCTCAGCTCTCTCAACTGTAATGTGTTCCTTAGCTACACTAAGCCCACCCAAGAAATATTGGGGGATTTTCATCCCCCTCGAGGTCTAACCACCGATATGCTTCTGTAGCAACGTTTGTTGGCTTTGCGAGTCCTAGGATATCTCTTACATCTATAGCATATGCTTCTTCATGTGTGCCAACTAATAGTACGATAAGCCTCGATATGGACTATATGAGTACCCACCGGTATAGTGACATATATCACTAATGTGACACTTCGTACGATTTCATGCACTGCCTTACTAATCTACCCTCTTGTTTCATTTGTCCAGTCTCCTCCACCTATATGTGACTTCATGGAATGGATGAATATGGAGCAAAATATGCACTAGAAGCGGTAGGCCGACATAAGCATACGGTGGAGGAGGAAAGCATACGAACACTACGAGTACAAGCAACAGCAGGAGAAACTATGGCTCAAGCGTCAAGAGGAGGAGCGTGAGAGGAATACAGGGAGTTTTCGGCACTCAAATGCCGAATACAGGGAGTTTTCAGCACCTAAAGTGGCGAATACGGTGAACAGTATCATTTTCGGTACCGAATACAAGAGTTTTCGGTGCATGTAATCAATTTTTCAGTGTTTGAGATGCGGAATACAGGTGTTAGATTTGCAAATACACTAATATGTTATCTATTTTGATAAATATGGTGACGTTAGTTGCCTATTTTTAGGTTTTTGCCTTTGAAGAGAGGCCAGAGAGCACAGAGACGAGGATGAGGGGGAGTGTTAGTAAGAAAAAGAGGAAAACGGTGATGGGAGAGGCCTCCGGAGAGCATGGAGATGGGGACAAGGGGGAGTGAGTCATACCTCTACTCCCTCACTTGCTCCTCAAACTCAGCAGCAGCCTCTTCAGCCTACTCCTCAGAAATTATTAGATTGAATCTATTTGCATTAAAAAAATTGCATTAAAAAAACTGATTAAAAAAGGGCGAGCAAAGTAAGTGATCGAAAAACTTTCTTTTTTTGTCCTATCTATAAGAGGAGAGCATGTGAAAAATGTAACCCATTCTTTCGTTTTCTTAGCTCACTGGCCATTCGAGTTTCAGGCTTAATACCGATATTTTAGCAATAAATCACGAATCATCTTCATCAGGTTGTGATGGCAGTCGACGCAGTTACGCCCACGTCTGGGCCTTTCAGTTCTGCTGCCTTGGACAAGAGCAGGTTTGTATGGCAATCGGCAGGTTCTTGTATGACGCCGGTGTGCCATTGGAGGCAGTGAATTATGTATACTTCCAGCCAATGCTCGAAGCCATTGCTTACTGGAATATTATTGACTGGAGATGGGATAACCACACACCACGGCCACTTCATTCAGCTGGTTTTTCCTGAACCCACTATTTTTTGATGGAATTCGAGGTGACATATCAAATAGAATCTTCTCAGGAATGCTAAACTGCATAGAAAGGCTGGTTTCTGATGTGAAAATCCAAGACAAAATCCAGAGAGAGCTCAACATGTACCGGACTGAGGCAGCAGGGGATTTTCGCAGGCAAATGGCTATCCGTTCTAGGCTTACCTTACCTCCTGGTTAATATTACAAATTTCTTACGAACTAGTCTACCTGATTTGCCAATTATGACATCCTTAAAATATGAGTTAAATTTGTCAGTTTTCAATCAGCCAAATGAGAACTCTATATCTGTATTACTTTACTGGCAGTCCTTGTTAACCTAGTTTCAAGAATAGGAACCTTGTTAACCTTGTCTATCCTCTGATCTAGGTTGTTACAAGATGAACTTTGTTTGACGATGCTTGTTGATAGGTTTCATCTTTACTATTGTTAATTGATCTTGCAGCTGAGCGGTGGTATACATATGGAGGAGCTTGCCCAAATTTGACACGTCTAGCAATCCGTATTCTTAGTCAAACCTGCTGTGCTAGAGGATGTGACCGGACATTCATTCCTTTCGAACAAATTCATGACGAACGACTGAATAGTTTCGAGCGTCAACCAATGCATCATCTCACTTTTGTTCAATACAACCTTCGGCTACAGCAACGGTAACTAAATCATCTTGTTCCATATAATTTTACCATTGATTATTAGAAGAGAACATCTTCTGATTGGTAATAAAACATGGCTGGATTGAGTGATTTGATTAATAATTGCTCATAGTCAACAACGCAAGGCGAAAGCATTTGATGCTGCCTCAGTGGACTACATAGACATAGTTGATGACTGGGTAGTGGATAGACCTGCACTGTTCCCCAGCCCAGCCGAGCAGCCAAACTGGATGGAGATTAATCAACCAGTCATCAGAATCACGTCCAGGGAACCAAATGAAGAAGAATTCGAATCCTTCATTGAAGGTACATCCATATATATTTCCTTTCTTCCACTTTATCACCATGTAATGATAAAAGCTGAATATCAAAATCTCTAAACTTCCTTCCAGGAGTTGATGACGAAATGATCCAAGGTGTAGCGCAGGGCATCCAGGAAGATGACGATGACCCTGCTTGTGGCTGAGGCTAGCTATAGATGAACTAGTCGGCTAACCTGTAAGCTGATGTTGTATGGACAAAATCTGGCGTTACCTGTCATAATTTTCCAAGTAGCAGAACAAGTCTACGCTTCTAATTCTGTTAACTTATACTTACTGTCTGTTTTGGTCCTTAAGATATTTAGAGTTCAGATATCTTCCGTATCTTTGGTCAAGTCCATCACTGGTCAAAAAGCAGGCTTTATCGTAAAGTTTTAGGTTCTCGTGATCTTTTTCTCATGATAAGCAGGTTGCAGTATCTTTCAGTTCCTTTTGAGCGAAGGTGATGCTTCACTTCTGCTTTTTCACAGAAATCATGTTACCGTATTCTTAGTTCTTTCGAGGCCGATCAACTGCAAATCTGAAGAAATTCACCTTCAATCTGTTAACATTCATGTGTTCACCTTTTATTGTCATGCATTTGTCATTTGCAGAGTCAGTTCTACTGAAAACGCACCAGGCTAATATGATAAATATGCGAGGAATAATTAAAGCTGATTGGTGTATTACTTCCTCAGCTGTTAGGACTTGAACATCAAACATTATCTTTAGTTATCTATAGGGATCGGTGACGTTCTAAGAGAAAGGTGAATTAAGACACTTAAAACTATTTCAGCTTAAAAATAATACAAGATAAATCGATATCAATTTCTATTTAAATTAAGACACTTAAACTATTTCAGCTTAAAAAATAATACAAGATAAATCTATATCAATTTCTATCTAAATATACTATAGGTTTATCTAGTGAGTTTACTCTACCGATCAAAGTACTTACAACCTATCTAAGAAGGTAAATTATAAGTAAGTAATGCGAAAATGTAAATAACGTAGAGAGAGCAAACTTGGCACAAGGATTTTTTTCCGTGATATTGATGGCATGAATGCCACCCCTAGTCCACGTTGGAGCTCTATAAAGGATATGCTCCCGGTCGGGACTCGGTTACGACCTTTGAGCCACCAAATCACAAAGACAAGGTCTCTACCCAGATGAGCCAGCAAACCACCAATGCAAAGTCTCACCACTAGCCTCTCTTCCGGTTCCTCACCGCCATGATCACTTCTGAGTTTGAGCCACAAAGGTAAGGAACTCTGCGTCCCCGCATAATTGCCTTGCCGCCGCTCCACACCAAGTCGGAGGGTCAACAAGCTTGCCGCCGCTCCACACTAAGACTCCAAGGTGCTGGCGTACCAAGAGGTACACTATTGGATCACTCCTTGATCCACTCTCTAGGCAGCAATTACCTAGCAACTCACTCTCTAGGCCTATAAGCACTAATCACTCATAAATCTTGTGCCTAATCATCTTGGATGATCACTTTAAGCACTTGGGTGGTTGGATGTCTTCTCAGGTGTATATGAACTTCTTTGGACTTTAGCACACACAAATGACTGAGTGGATGGGTATTTATAGCCTCAAACTCACGCACTTGCTGTTAACTCAACGGCTCTAAAAATCTATTAACACATGATGATCCGGTGAGAACAGTAGTACTAACACCGGATCATCCGGTGAGTACGCTCTCACAAACTAGCCGTTGGAACCCCACTCAAGCCTCTGTGAACACCGTATACTCCAGTGTATACTGCAACATCATCACCGGACATTCCGGTGAATATACCTTAACCATCCGAACCAACTTCTTCTCTGTTTAAATTGCTCCGGTGTATGCCCGGTGCACATCACTTCATCACCGGACCATCCGGTGAGTTATCCTCAGCCAGTCGAGCCAATGCAACCCTCTCTGCAAAATATGCTCCGGTGTATACATCTTCAGAGCACCGGACCTTTCGGTCAGGCCACTGCATTCTCCCCTTTGTCAACAATGCTCCGATGCTTTCCTCCGATGTGTTCAAATAAATCACAGGACTATATGGTGGAGTCCTCTGTTTTTTTCGTCTTTGCACTGTTCATTATCCGGTGTGTGCACTTCCGTAGCACCGGACCATCTGGTGTAACACTTGTGTCCATTTTGCCCACGTGTCACTAAGAAATACTCCGGTGTTTAGCAAACACTTGGCACCAGACTTTCTGGTGAGGTAAAATACCTCTAGACACAATGCTACAGTGTGTTCAGCTATGTAAACACCGGACCATTCGGTGTACTCATTTTTCCTGGGACTTTTTCCAATTCAACCTAACTTTGTCCCGGCTTCATTGGCTTCTTCATGTATTGCATCCATGAGATCTACTAACATATATTTTTAACAAACATGTTAGTCCCATTGACTATGTTGTCATTAATCACCAAAATCACAACCATGGCCTAATAGGGCTATTTTCGCTACAATCCCCCCTTTTTTGGTGATTGATGAAAACACAACCAAAGCAAGAGGCAAATGATACCAATTGAGATCTACATGAATTCAAGAAGTTTTCAAAACTATACCTCTTTGCTGGGATGCATGTTCTTACCACTTTGTCGCCCTTATGTTGTGGCTCCCCCTTTCTCCTATTGCCACTATCTCCATTGATTGACCTAAGCAAGAGCTTCTCCCTCTTTGTTAACCTTTATGTATCTTGCACTTTTCTACAATCTCCTCACATCGTTCATCTTGCATTCCTTGCTTTGGTTGTCAAACTTCTCCCCCTTTATCAACAATCTTCCAAAAAGAACTATATGCACATGTTGAACTTAAAGGGAAAAACATTAGAACACTTGGGAGAGAGCTTCACAAATCATGATCCAATTAAAAATGATACCAATTGTAATGATACCAATTGAAAGCTATGAAAGCACATTGATCATAATTCATAAAACTCACATAATATAGTCTAGACTCCCTCTATATGTGTGCATACATATGATGAGAAACAAGCATATGCACAACTAGATAATATGTCACGATAGGAAGTTTAAGCTATATTATGCATGGAGGTAGCTTAAATGAACAAAAGTTTTGACAATGATACCAATTGAAACGTTTAAGCATTGCATACCTTCAGGGACATGTTGATTGCTCAATGACACTACAAGAGATACAACTTGCAACACATGTTAGTCTCAAAATCACAACCTATAGGATATACTCCCCCTAAATGTGTGCATACAAGTGTTGAATACTTGTGAGATATATGCATTTGTTATTGATAACAATGGGGACTTATCCTATACATTGAATTATGGCACATAAAAGATACCAAATGAAAGATAAGTGACATGTAAATAACCTACAACTAATGAACCATGTAGGTTTCTCATGGGTTAGAGATAAATACAAGCAACCTACCATATGAAAATCTACACTAGGCATTGCAATGAATAAAAAATAAACCTATGCAATCCTAGATAAGCCAAATGAGCTACACAAATGAAAGGATTTTGCATCTAGCTCTATTACCTCTTTTTACCTTTGGATGGGGATTTGGGTATATGATGATTATCATCTTCATCAATTTGTCCATCTTGTATGCTTGGTTCTTTGCTTGAATCTTCACTTCATCTTTTAGGCTAAGCCTCCAAATCTCCATAGCCACATTGGGCTTCAAGTCTTCTTTAGAACCCAAACCGATTGAGGCCCCTTCATGTTGGTGATGACTTCTCTGGGCACCCAAATGGGTTGGTTCCACATCTGATCCTTCTTCCCAACCATGTGTGCAACCACTTTACCATTTTCTTTCTTCTTGAGCTTGTAGTGGTTGCTCTTGATCTTGTTCTTGTAGTTGGGCTTGGTGTAGAGGTTCGAGGTCTTGTTGGAGAGGTTTGCCATTTTCTTCTTCTCCTTGGTCTCCTTCTTGACTTGCTTGCATTGGAATGACTTGTGGTCTTCTTGATGGCATATGAAGCATGTCGCGATTGACCCCTCCGCAAGCTTCTTCACCATGAAAATATGGTTATCTTGAGGAGGTTGGACATGTCCTTTGCCCTTCAATCTCGCCAAGTCATCCTTGAGCTTCTCCACTTCTTGCTTGAACTCATCTTTTTTTTGTGCAATGTGTTCATTAGATTGTTCTACAACAATATTCTCAACACAAATATCATTGCAAAGGGGTGAGCTAGATAAAACATATAAATCATCACAAGAAGTAGAAATATCTACCTTATGATTATAATTAAAAAGAGAGGTAGATTGCTTCAAAGGGACCTTAGTTTGAGATTCAATGCACTAAAATTTAGCTTTAAGCTCTTCATGCTCCTTGTTTAGTAAATTGAATTTGCATAATAATTGTTCATAATTAGAAACGAAAGTAGCATGAATGCTATTAAGTGCATTGAATTTCTTAAGCTCTTTTGATTGTTTTTTAAGGGCCCTTTATTGCTCATTGATCAAATGAAGGAGTTCATCATAGGAAGGAGGAATCCTCATCGGATTCATCATCACTTACATCACTATTTATACCTTTGGCCATAAGGCACTTGTGGGATGGCTTGCGAGACGACTTGTGTGATGATGACCTTAAGGAAGAGCTTCTCTTAGAGGAGTGGATTGTGATGCTCTCATCACTTGAGCTTGAATTTTCATCATCACTCACCCATTTTTCTATGCTTGCGAATGCTTTGGCACTTCCCCTTGTCTCCCTCTTGTTTTTGGTCTTTTTCTTCTCCTTGTTAATATGATCAATTATTTTGACCAAGTCCTTCATGGAGATTGGGTGATCAATCTTGGCATTAATCTTCTTGATATTATTCTCCACTTGTGAGATGAGCTTGGTGACTTTGGGATCTATCTCTTCATCGCTTGAGGTGCTTTGCTCATCTTATTCATAGCTCTCTTCATCTTCATCTTCATCATCTTCACTTGATCTTGACTCTTGCTCTTGTCTTCTCATCCTTGCCTTCATATGTTGACATTGAGCTTGCTTGCTTGTGAGATCAAGGTTCTTAGTGTCGGATGAGGTATGAGCTTCCACCTCCATGTTCATTGTCATCTCTTAGGCGGTGATCTTGCCGACACTTGACTTGGAGTCATTTTCTTGATGTTATTGTTGTCATAGATGATGGAGACGATCAACTTGTACTTTGAAAGAAGAGCTTGAAGTATTCTTCTCACCACTTGATCATCTTCAATTTGCGTCAAACCTAACCCATTGATCTCATTGACAAGAATATTCCAATGTGAGTACATATCATTAGCACTTTCATGGGGTAGTTGCTTGATACCATTAAGCTTGGTAACAAGTAAATAATATTTCTCATTGCGTACATCCTTTGTGTGTTCATGTATTTTTAATGAGACTATTCCAAATATCATGTGCATTGGTGAGAGAATAAATATGATTGAATGCATCAATACATATAGATGATAAAAGGATACTCTTTGCCAATGCATCTAATTGCCTCTCCTTGTTGGTGATGCAAGGTTTCATCCCTTCCTCGGTGACTCTTCAAACATCTAAGACTCTAGCTTGCAAATAACAAGACATTAGAATTTTCCAATACGGGAAATTTGTGGCATCGAAAAGTAGAGCATTATGGGAATCCATCTTAACCCCGGATGTCACAACTCTAGGATTTTAAGCCTATCAAGAGCACGAGGCTCTGATACCAATTGTAGGGATTGGTGATGTCCTAAGAGGGGAGTGAATTAGGATACTTAAAACTATTTTGGCTCAAAAAACAATACAAGATAAATCTATATCAATTTCTATCTAAATATGCTCTAGGTTTATCTAGTGAGTCTACTCTACCGATCAAAGTGTTTGCAACCTATCTAAGAAGGTACATTGCAAGTAAGTAAATGCGAAAATGTAAATAAGGTAGAGAGAGCAAATTTGGCACAAGAATATTTTCCCGTGGTATCGATAACATGAATGCTACCCCTAGTCCACGTCAGAGCTTCACAAAGGATATGCTCCCGGTCGGCACCCGGTTACGACCTTTAAGCTACCAAGTCACAAAGACAAGTCCTCCACCCAAATAAGCCACCAAACCACCAAGGCAAGGTCTCACCACAAGCCTCTCTTCCACTTCCTCGTCGCCGTGATCACTTCGGAGTTTGAGCCACAAAGGCAAGGGTCTCCGTGTCCCCGCACAATTGCCTTGCCACCGCTCCACACCAAGTCGAAGGGTCAATAAACTTGCCGGCGAGTCACCAAGACTCTAAAGTGCTGACGTATCAAGGGGTACACTGTTAGATCACTCCTTAATCCAATCTCTAGGCAGCAATCACCTGGCAACTCACTCTCTAGGCCTATAATCACTAATCACTCACTAATCCTGTGCTTAATCACCTTGGATGATCACTTTAAGCAATTTGGTGGCTCGGATGTCTTCTCAGGTGTATATGAACTTCTCTGGACTTCAGCACACACAAATGACTGAGTGGAAGGGTATTCATAGTCTCAAACTCGCGCACTAGCCGTTAACCCAACGGCTCTAAAAAGCTGTTAACACCGGATGATGCGGTGAGAACAGTAGTACTAACACCGGATTATCCAGTCAGTACACTCTCACAATCTAGCCGTTGGAACCCCACTCAAGCCTCTGTGAACACCGTATACTCTGGTGTATACTGCAACATCATCACCGGACATTGCAGTGAATATACCTTAATCATCCGAGCCAACTTCTTCTTTGTGTAAATTGCTCTGGTGTATTCCCAGTGGACATCACTTCACCACGGACCATTCGGTGAGTTATCCTCAGCCAGCCGAGCCAATGCAACCCTCTCTGGAAAATATGCTCCAGTGTCCACATCTTCAGAGCACCGGACCTTCCGGTGAGGTCACTCTATTCGCCCCTTTGTGAACAATGCACCAGTGCTTTCCTCTGATGTGTTCAAATAAATAATCAGACTATCCAGTAGGGTCTTCTATTTCTTCTTCGTCTTTGCACTGTTCATTATCCAGTGTGTGCACTTCCATAGCACTGGAGCATCCGGCGTAACACTTGTGTCCATTTTGGCCACGTGTCACTAAGAAGTACTCCGTTGTTTAGCAAACACTTGGCACCGGAATTTCCGGTGAGGTCAAATGCCTCTGGACACAATGCTCCAACGTGTTCAACTATGTAAACACCAGACCATTCGATGTAGTCATTTTTCCTGGGACTTTTTCCAATTCAACCAAACTTTGTCCCGGCTTCAGTGGCTTCTTCATGTATTGCATTCATGAGACCTACTAACATATATTCTTGACAAACATGTTAGTTCCATTGACTATGTTATCATTAATCACAAAAATCACAATCATGACCTAATAGGGCCATTTTCACTACATCATCCCCAAAAATGGCCGATGATATCCTAAGCTTACTTTTTAAAAAATTTACACAAAACCTAATCCTGTACCTATTTCATTTCCAACCCAGTCAAACTATACACAACACTGAAACTCGGTAATTTGGTGACACTAGAAGGTGGCACTACTCACTACTCAGCTGGAGATCAGCTGCTACTGCTCGTCGGAGTTTGAAGAAGACGGCTGTGTCGTGACGGTGGTGGTCTCGGACGTCGTTGGGAACATGGTGACAAACTCATCAAATGACTTGTTGTACCCGAAGATCCTACTGCTGCTGCCTAGATCTATCTGCAACATCTTTGGCACCAGTGCAGCGCCTTCCAACATCTGCGAGCAGAGTAGCCTGAGCTTGAACACCAGCTCGAGATCATCCTCGTCAGACTTTTCGATCCTTGGGTCCCTCGCATATTTGATCCTCCCGCCCTTCCAGGACTCAAGGATTGGACGAGGTCGACGAGCCACGGTGAGTTTGCATTGTCGCAGGCCACCTTGAGGATGAAGGTGCCGAAGGACAACATATCGGTGCTCGTGGTGGCCTTGCCAGTCTTGCTCATCTCCGGCACGAGGTACCCAATCGTCCAGACAATGCGCGTCATCTGTGGGTTGCTGTCGTGGTCGTATAGCAGCTCGAGGCCGAAGTCGCTAAGCTTGCCGTTCATCTCGGCGTCATGGAGCACATTACCGGCCTTGATGTAGCGATGCACCACCACCTGCTCCAACCCCTCGTGCTTGTACAGTAGCCTAGAAGCGGTGCCCTGGACGATCTTGGCATGCTGCTCCCAGCTCAGCGCTGGCTGGCCGGCAGTGAACATGTGCTTGTCGAGGCTACCCTTGACCATGTAGTCGTAGACGAGCACCAACTTGCCCTGTTGCCGGCAGTAGCACATGAGCTGCACAATAAACGGTTAGATTTAATCTATAATACCTTAAACTGGAGTATTATTTTTCATCGTAAGACTGCTTCTCCCCACTCCGTTAGTTACACTTGAACTAGTTACTAGAGAGTGGTGCGGATTGATTACCGGTTCAAAATCCTGGAGTGTCAATGGCTAGTTAATGTTTCCTTCGGCGGCATAATTTCAGCTTAACCATGAAATTTTATTTACGGACTACATAGTGTTATATTTACAAGCTAGCAACCGCAGTAGCTCAAGAGATATACCTGAGTTAAATAGCACCGTTCGGAAAGGGTGAATGCGGCTAGTATCGTTTTTATGATTGTTATATGCAACAAGAAGGTTTGCTTAAGTATAAGAGCTTTCTCTAACCCAGTTTCAGCTTCTCAGCTAAGCAAAGTCTGGCTTCGCACGTAGGGCTGGCCAACGAGCCACTTGGCTTGACTCGGCTCGGCTCGGTCCAGCTCGTTAGTGAAACGAGTTAGCTCGGCTCGACTCATTAGCGAAACGAGTAAAAACTCCAGCTCGGCTCGACTCGTTAAAAGCTCGAGCTAGCTTGTTTGGCTCGCAAGCTAGATGCATCAATTTATACTGATCTATCTCAATATAACATCACATTGGGGGGAATGCAATCTGGCAAGTGGCAAGCGGCATCACAGTAGCAGCAGTTCAGAAAAAAGGAGCCTGTGAATACGAAAATTAACTGTCGAATAACAGCAACAGTTCAATTCAGTAGTTCAGAAAACAACAGTTCAGTTCAGCTTTAGCAGTTTTGTTTAGCAGCACCAACAATTCAGAAAAAAGTAGCAGTTCAGTTCAGTAGTTCACACAATCACACTCATGACTCACACAAGTCTTGTGGATATAGACAAAAAACAACGATAATATGATTTTAGATTTAAATTCTAAATAGGAGACACATACATAATTAAGGACTTCTCCTTCATCTACCTATTGCTCCTCGATCTTTCCCTATACTCTTTCTACCAATCCATTCATAGTTAGAATTCATCCACTTCATTAATATGTTAAACCATATATGCTCTATCATCCTAAATGGATACTCATGGATAATAATCATCTTAGCAATCAATTTCATATGTGCTCATGATCATATTCAGTAGGATTGACAACAAGTGATCCTTCCTCATCTGGATCAAAGTTGAGCATACCTTGAGCTTTAGCCTTTGCCACTTTGTTCAGATATTGTGGCCACTTCTTGATGTGATGTGTGATGGTTAAGCTGTGAAGTCCCCCCCCCCCCAAGTTATAAACATAACTTCTATGACAGAACTTGCACTTTGCCTTGGTCACCATAACCCTCTCTCCTTCTTAGATGGAACATTGATCACCTTGAAGTACTTCCAATAAACAGCTCACTTTGGTCTGGACAATGAAACACCAGCCTTTAGTCTTTTGACTCCTCTCTTTGCCTTTGGAGAAAATCAATTTTTGTGTTTTATCACAATGAGTATCGTAGATCAGCCACATATATAACAGATACTCAATCAAGCCACACTATCAAGAATATTTACACCAACACGTCTACAAATATAAAAATATAGTGTGAGCGCAACTTATCAAGTATAATTAATGATTTATTTGCAAGGCAAGGTCACTCACAATCTCAACTACTCGAATCCTCAATTTATATGCTATAAAAAATGGATACTAAAAGTATATCATTGTTTTGATTAAAATCACATGTAACAAGATACCAATTGTGCTGTCAAGAACGTCTCATATTCTTTTGCAAGGAAATATATGCACCATCAGCCTTATTCTATCCAACCATGCCAAGCCTATGTCATAAAGACAATTAGAAGCTTAAGACAATGGTTATGGTCATACACGACTTCTTCCAAGTTCATATCAATGTGCAATGATAAGTAGTCTCGTAAAGAATAAGTGCGTCAATACTTACTTCCTTGATCTTTTTCCTATCAACTATTATTCAGCACTTCTTCATTTATTTAATTCTTTCACATATAACATTTTATCAAAGATCAAAGAAATCAAGAGAGTTTAACAATGACAAGATTTAATTCAAGTTGTCATTCGATTTAGAAAGTCATGACAAAAACTACATCCTACATATATAGATATGAAGCTGCAAAAACTCCCATATAACATAAGCATTGGCTTTAAAAGTTATATATGTATTAGATATGATGTTTATCATATTTCATTATTTTCTCATTTTTAAACTCTGACAAGCTTCAAGATATAAAAACTCCCCTTTAAAACAATCCTATAGGATGAATAATATCAAGTTCTCCCGGATGAAAAGAGAAATGAGAAGAATCCAAAGTGTTTGTGAAAATGTGTACCAATTGGCGTTCAATATGCACACAGAGAAGTTCAATG
Source organism: Phragmites australis (assembly GCF_958298935.1). Lineage (NCBI taxonomy): Eukaryota > Viridiplantae > Streptophyta > Magnoliopsida > Poales > Poaceae > Phragmites > Phragmites australis. Next base: position 6,629,853 of record NC_084931.1, read on the forward strand.
CTCCCTTTTTCTACATTGTGTCTAAGAAAATGAAATCTAATGTCAATTTGTTTAGTCCGAGAATGTTGCACAAGGTTTTTAGCAATACTTGTAGCACTACTGTTATAACAGAAAAGTGGAACACTCTTTAAATTAACTCCATAATCTTTAAGTGTAGTAACTATCCAAAGAGTTTATGAACAGTAACTAGCAGCAGCTATATATTCAAATTTAGCAGTAGATTGTGCAACATAGGACTGTTTCCTAGATGACCATGCAACAAGAGGATTACCCAAGAAATGACATGTACTAGATGTACTTTTTCTATCAATTCTACAAGCTTCAAAATCAGCATTAGAAAAAGCTCTTAAGCTAATAGATAAAGAAGTAGAAAGACAAATGCCAAAATCTTGAGTGCCATGATGATACCTGAGAATCCGTATGATAGCTTATCAATGTGAAGCACATGGAGAAACTTGAAATCGTGCACACAACATACATCAAATTGTACTTGAAGCAGTGAGATACAAAACTGACCCAATCATACATCTATACTCTTTTTGATCAACCGGCTCACCATCTTCATCAAGATAAAGTGTTGTTGTCGCTCCAATGGGTGTCACGATTGGCTTGCTATTTTCTATCTCAAAATGTCGTAGGAGGTCTCGTGTATACTTACCTTGATGAACAAAAGTATCTTCTTTGGTTTGTTTGACTTGAAGACCTAAAAAGTACATTAGTTCACCCATCATACCCATCTCAAATTCCCCACTCATCATTTTTGAAAACCTGGATACCAAAGCATGAGAAGAACAACCAAAGATGATATCATCTACGTAAATCTGAACAAACAGTTGATCATTACAATGCTTGAGTACAAATAATGTCTTGTCCACTTTTCCCTTTACAAAACATTTTTCATGCAAGAAAGTTTTTAACCTATCTTACTATGCTCTGTGCTTGTTTTAAACCATACAAAGTTTTAGATAGCTTATATACATGGTCTGGATATTTAGGATTTTCAAAATGAAGTGGTTGATTAACATAAATATCTTCATTAATGTAGCCATTCCGAAAAATGCTTTTGACATCCATTTGACATAATCTAAAGCTTTTAGATGCAGTAAAGTCTAAAAGAATTCTAATGGCTTCTAGTCTAGCAACTTGAGCAAAAGTTTCCTCAAAATCTAGCCATTCTACTCGTGTAAAACCTTGAGCTACAAGTTTAGCTTTGTTTCTAAAAGCAACACCATCCTCACTTTGTTTATTTTTGAAACCCATCTAGTATCAACAGGGTATGAGCTGGAGGAGATGCGACTATCTTCCAGACTTTGTTGCGTTCAAAATTTTCAAGTTCCTTATGTATGACATTGATCCAAGATTTGTCAGTTAATGCATGTGAAACATCTTTAGATTCAAACGAAGCAACAAAAGTTGAGTGAGAATGATAATTAGAATTAATAAACCTAGACCATGTGACTTGTTCATGCAAATCTCTAATCATTTGGTCAGGTGGATGACTCCGTTGAAGGTGCAAAGGGGCATTGACTCCAGAAGCAATCTCTTGTTCTCTTTCAACATGCACAGATAATGTAGTAGCTTGAGGATGTCTAATTGTAGCTAAAGTAATCGAAGGTGTCAAGGGATCTATAGATGATTGTATCATCAGAAGTAAAATTTCATCGTCATCCTCATCCTCATCATCGATAAATATGCTCTCGGACTCCCTCTGAATATGTGTTCCTATACTTGTATCATTTGATCTAGTTCCGAGACTAGCCTCATCGAAAGTAACCTCACAGGTTTCAACAATTTTGTTAGTATCCAAAACAAGCACACGATAGCCATGAGTATGATCCAAGAAAAATACCATCAGTTGATCTGGACTCAAACTTATCCAAATTTCCAGATTTCAGCAGAAAGCACTTACAACAAAAAAACTCTAAAGTGAGATACACTAGGCCTATGTCTGAACCGCAACTCATATGAAGTTTTACCCAATTTAGATCTCAAGAAAGCACAATTTGAAACATAACAAGCAGTAGATATAGCTTCAACCCAAAATTTTCTAGAAGTAGAAAATTCATCTAACATTATTCTAGCCATCTCAACCAGAGTTCTATTCTTCCTTTCAAATACACCATTTTGTTGAGATACTCTAGGTGATAAATTGATGTTTAATTCCTTTTGCAGCACAAAAGTGATCAAAAGAGGATTCATAAATTCAGTTCCATTATCACTTCTAATCTCTCTCAAAGATCTTGGGAGATCAATAGACAATCTAAGAAATAAACTTCTAAAATAACCAAAAGCTTCATCCTTAGATACCATGAAGTAAACCCAATAATATCTAGAGTAGTCATCGACAATAACAAGCACATACCATTTACCTCCAAAAGATTGAACCTTAGAAGGTCCAACAGTATCAGGTGTAAAAGTTGACCCGGCGCATTTGTCATAACTATGGTAGTAGGTGGATGTAAACCTAGATACATTTTACCATGTCTACAATAAGAGCAAACCAACTTGCTATCACCCTTAAGTTTAGGCAGGACACAAATAAGATCTAAACCACTAACTCGAGTGAGATGATCTAGACCAATATGACCAAGTCTATGATACCAAAAGAATAAATATTTAGAAACATTAGCAACAAGATATCTAAGCTTAGATGAAGGTGATGCATCAAAATCAGCTTTAAAAACTCTTCCAAAATGCGAGATTCCAAAAACCAAATCACCTGAAGTATCTAAGACTTTACATTCATTTTTCTTAAAGCACACCTCAATATCTTCATCAATCATTTATGAGACAGAAAGCAAGTTAAATTTCAAGTTCTCAACTAGAGCAATATCCTTGAACACGAACTTGCCATTTACTTGCACTGTACCTTTTGCAACAACTGATATAGAAAAAGCATCTCCAAAAGTAACACTTGCAGCACGAGATGCACGTACAAAGGAGGAGAATCAATTCTTACCACCGGACATATGGCATGAGCATTCAGAATCGACTAGCTAAATGTTCTCCTTCCTTGCTCGAGAAGCCTCATTAGCGTCGCTGTCAAGTTCATCCTCGGTTGAGCTTTCTTTGTTGCTTGCCATTAGACAAAATCCAATAAAATCACACAATATCTTGCTCTTGGATGTTTTGTCATCCTCGTTGCTCTCTGAATCGACGTCACTCAAGTTGACTTGTTCAAGTGCTGAAAGAACTCAATGCACAACCTTACAGTTGAGAAAGCTATTCTTCTTCTTGTTATTGAACGAGCACTTCTTTTTCTACTTCTCCTCTTTCGATGCCTTCTCTGCAAGCTTACAACAATTGAAACGAATATGATTGATATCACCATATTCGTAGCATCTTTGAGGACCCCCACTTCCTCTCTTTCTCATACGCACATTCTGCAATGCTTTAGAGAAACGAGTAGAGTACTGCTAAATTTTCTTCAGGTATCAACTCAAGCTGATCATCGGTTAGTAAAGATATAGAAGATAAAAAAAAGCTTGATGAAGAAGATTCAATATGAGACATGTAAGGTTGAGAGACCAAAGCAATTGATTTATTAGCATTTTTCCTAGAAAGATATCTTGCTCATAAGTTTTCAATTTAGAATAAAGAACATCTAATGTAAGTGTACTCATGACAGTAAATTCTTTAATAGATGTCACCTTCATCTCCCATACTGATATGTCTAAAGCTCCTAGCAGTTGTCTTGCATTTTCAGCATTAGTATATGCAACATTAACATCATGCAAATTGCTAAGGATCTTATTAAAGTGAGCAAAGAAATCATCGAGAGACTCAACGGTCTTCATCTCAAATATCATGTGTTCCTTCTTATATAAATCTTGACGTACCTCTTTAATGGTAGATGAACTTTTATTGTAATCACAGAGTGCTTTCCATATCTCGTACGCTGATTTGAGATGTATCACTCGGTCGAAGTCGCTCCTTCCCAAGCCTTGGATGATCAAGTTTCTTGCCTTGCTATTTGCCTCGATGGCTGACATGTTATGTGTCGTCACTTCATTATTCTTCAGAACAACATATGGCTTGTAGACCTTTTTCCCAAATTGCAGAACCCTATGCATAGATATAGGCCTCCATCTTCACCTCTCGAACTGAAAATCAACTCCATCGAAACGATCAATTGGAGTCATGTTACTAATTATTGATTAAGATCAATTGGAAAGGGTTAGGGCTCTGATACCAATTGTAGGATCGAATATGCGCTAAACACCCAATCAGAGGGGATGAATGATTGTGGAAACCAAATTCGAAGATTAACTCACCAAATCAAAAATCGATTTAAACTCAGTTTTCCACTCTAAACTAATTGTGCACGCTCTAGTAAAAATGATATAGAGAAAAATCCGTTGGTCCGATTGCCCTCAAATTTGGATAGCACAAACTAAATTCAAATACAAAACAATTCCATTAAGAATTGACTCAATCGGATATGTGAATCAAGAATTATTCTTAGTCAAACCAGATTGTATCAACTAGAATCAAGTAGATCAAAACCTAGTCGAGTTGACCAAAAAACTACTCGAGATCAAACCAAAGCCACTTGAAATTTTCTTATATCAAACACTAGATATTCTAGCAAGGTTTTAGATGGATTAAACCTAGATGAAACTCGTCAACTATCTATCATTTAGCACTGATCATTTTGTTCTCCATCGTTAGTCTCCACCACCACTCTGTGACTTCGTACAATGATTGGATACTGAGCAGAGTCTAGTAAATGTGTTCAAGAGCAGCGGAAGTTGAGAGAGGAGTAGACCTGCTAGACATAGGAGACCTGTGAGGTGGAGAGGGAGAGGAAGCGTGAGACGATACGTAGGGTGTGTGAAGCAAGACCAAATGCTACGAGGAAGGGAATACCCCTGATGCACTCAGTAGAATATCGGTAGTAATCGGCATGTTTAAATTCCCTAAATCATGTTAGGTTTAGAGTTAGCACATGGCTAGGTTAGTTTGAAATTGTACCGTACATGCCATTGTGTCGGCTGTTTGCAAGACTAAAAATGTCATATTCCACTATTTTGGTCAGATGATTCCACTGCAATTTTTCATTAAAATATTATTTTTGGGAAAATGATGTATTTTTCCATTAAAAATAACTTGTCAGCAATCGGCGTGCCTATAAACCTATTGGCACACCGACTACTGACAGGCCTGTCAGCCAACCTCATGTTGCCGGCACACCTGTCCACATGATCCAGGGGACCTATCGGGCACATGTGCTAACCAGTCCCCGACCCACTTGCCACGTGGGATGTCAGCACTCGAAGTACCAATGGATCCCTAGTCGGCACTCTGTGTGCTGACAAACGTCTAAATCTAGGATTTTTTGAGTTTGAATAATATTTTTGCAATTTTTCATTAAAATAATATGAATTAAAAAATTCTGACCTTGGTCACAAGAAGACCATTTTAGGTAATGTAGTTAAAAACTCATTGGATTACTATAGGCAAGAAACATCTTTCTGCCATAAGCAAGCCTTTTTCAAAAAGCTCTAAGTAAGATTCTTTCATTTGTCATCAGTGCATGCATTATATATGCGATGATGCATCTTAGTTTGTATAGTAGTCATGGTCCATTTCCACATATAATGTATACTAACTAATGGTCCTTCCACATTTTGTAAATTGTTCATTTACATATCACTACCCCAAATCAATTTTTCCGTGACGCTACGGGCTACCCTACGATTAGTGGCATCACATCATGAAGCATGAAACATACCCTAACCTGCATAGAACAACGACCGGGATGCTGTTCTGCTGTCAGGGGCACCCCCTTGCGCGTGCTCGAAAGAAGCTTGGCACGGGATGGGCGCTCAACCCTTCTGACTGGCCCATGTGGCAGAAAGACCTGACATGCAGATGAAAAATGAAAGAGCATGGCCTAGAGGCATCAGGCGCGTGAAGGTTAAAATCCCTTGTTCCCATTCACAGCAGTCCTCACCACCGCTGCAACCAGTCCTCACCACGAGCTCCTCCACCACCACAGTAAGCCACCACCCGAGCACCTCTGTCGCCACTAGCAATCCCGCCCACTTCTTGTCTGCTGGACTTAATCCTTGTCGTGGGCCTCGGGGACTCGATTGAAGTCTAGAATCCTGGTCGTAACTTGCAAAGTTCGATCATGTGGTATGCACGGGAGTATCAGAGTTCGAGTTGGAATCGGTTCGTGGGATGGCATGATTCGTGTTAGGATTTGGAGTTAGCAGGTCTCTATAAATATGAGTTGTAATCTCTAATTTGTAAGCAAGATAAAGAGTCGTGCAAGTCACTAGTTGAATAGAGTCTAAAATTTCCTCCAGTGAGTTTTTGCCTTGTTTTATTGTTCTCATTGAGATACGCGAGTTCATTCTCGCCGAGTAGTACGTGACTCAGGAGTAGCTGGACGTCGCTGGTCGATCGGTGTGATCGAGAGCAGCACGGACACGGTGGATAGCCAAACTAGTCGTGGTCGAGCACGTACGACTGGTTGCTCAAGCTAGTCGTGACTGGTGGTCGTGAGTTGGCGTGCTTCCATACTTTGGTCGCTCAAGTGGTCGAGGAATCCGGAGTGGTCACGCACGTGATCCAGTGATCTGACCCAACATTATTGCCCGTGACTTCTTCCCCCAAATCATCGTGCTCCTCTGTCTCCTTCCTGTTCGTTCCTTCCCGTTCGCTCCTCACCACTGCCCCATCAAATCTGCCACCACCAGCACTGCCACCACACCAATGGGCCACTGCCACACCTCCACCCACCAATCGGCCGCCACCACACCTTCGCCACCTAGAACCCAAAAAGCTTTCAGATCCATGAGCCATGAGTGTGTAGGGCATTGGTGTTTGTGCCATTTGCGGTGGCTGCCAGGTTTGCTGTTTGCCATTGCCGTCCGCCACTCCAAGCTTCTGCAACATTGAGGGTAAGATCCATGCGTTGTGTTCTTTCTTGTATGGAGAATGTTTTGCTTTTGGTCTGAGGCAAATTGTGCTGCCTATACACAAGCTAGGAGAGGGGAAACCTTTGCCTGACATATATTTTCTTGAATTTCCACCGTTGGCATCAGCTTTGCCCCAGTGCTGCTGCCAACTTGCCCCCTACAACCCTCAAATCCTAAACATCGTGAACCATTGGTTGTAAGTTCTTCCTCTCTCAATTTTCTTGCCATCCTGTGTAACCATCACTCAAAACTGTGATAATATATGTTGTTTCCCTCATGAAAATTTTTAATCATTTCTCTGATGCTAATTTATTTGCATAAAGAAACATAGTTGGGATAGGAGAAACATTTTGTAAAATGCTCTAAAAAGATAAATTGTTAATCTGTCAATTTGGTTCCTACTACTTGTGTTTCCCACTAGCCTATGTTGTTGCTTGGATTGGCTATTTTGTTTCAGTAACGATGGTTGAATTGTGCTCTCTTGCTGTGTGTTTAGGTTTCTTGGTACCGTAGATAGTTGGCATGGTTGCTTGAATCTTATTGTGGTTCATTCTACCTTTGCAAGGCTCTTCCTCGGCTGCTTGCTCCTGCTTGTGTTCTCTAGAGCTCTTAACTGTTGGGGTGTAGCTATAGCCTGCATTATTTGGTGACTGAGAGGCATGTGCCATTTTCTTTTGGTGGGTTTCTTATTGGTCTTCCATGTGACATCTTGCTGTATGTTCATTTATGAGCACCTATGTTTGAGGGCTATGCTGGCCGTTAGAGTGCATCTTCGCTTCAGTTTGTAGGCTGGATGTGCTGCTCGCTGTCTGCAATTATTGTGATATTATGCCATTCTGAAGCTTCATCCTTGGTAGGCCATAAAATGAATGGGTTGAGAAAACAAATGAGTTCTTGTATCATGCTTTCTCAATACGTCATTTAGTTGAGTCTAATACAATCTAGCGTCCTTGTTCCATGTGCCAGAATTTATTTTAAGCACAAAAGGTCAAAAATAGAGTTGCATTTATGTCAAAATGGGTTTAGGGAAAATTACCAAACTTGGACAGCGCATGGTGAGAGGCCCATAAACCAGAACCATGACATTTGGTCTGAGGTAGAACTTGAGGGATTTAGTGAGACAGACTAGATGGACGATATGATAGCTGACTTAGCTGGTGATCACCTACCGTCAATTGATGAGAATCCAGTGGTCTATGCCTAAGCTTTTTATAGGATGGTTGATAGTGCTGATGAGCTCGTACATGAGAAAACCTTGAACTCTAGACTTTTTGTTGTTGCTCGTCTACTGGCCATTAAATCTCAATAGAATCAGTCAGTGGCATGTTACGATGATTTTGTTGACCTCATGCATGCACTCCTCCCTCCTAATTCCATGTTTCCCAAGGACTTCTACCATTCTAAAAAACTATTGGAGGGCCTTGGTATGCCATATCATAAAATTGATCCTTGTTATAATAACTGCATGCTATTCTATAAAGAAAATAGTGACAAGGATAAATGTGACATATGTGGTTTCTCCCACTACAAGGATGGTTCAAATAGTATCCCTCATAAAGTGTTGCACTACTTGCCCAATACAGATAGGTTACAAAGGTTGTTGCACATGAGGATATGGCTGAAATAAAGCTCCAGGCTCGTGAGCTAGCTCAGGCTCGAAAATGCTCGGCTTAGAGGCCAACCGAGTTGAGCCCAAGCCGCCTCCTGAGCTCGGCACAAAAATAAGCTGAGCCCGAGTTAGCTCGTGAGCAGCTCGTTGGCACTATTGTCAGCCCAGCCCAAAGAGCTCAGTGCTTAGCCGCCCCCAAGCTCCAACGGGCTAGCCCACGTGTGCCCACCACAGAGTAACGAAATTCCGAAATCCTTGAGGCCAGCTGCCACATGGCCACATATGTGCCACCGTCCACTATCCTCCTCGGTTACTGCTGGACCACTATTGGTAGTCCACCGGTCGTCATCCTGCGCTCTCGCGCATGTGCTGTCTGCTCACCCACCCGTGGGGCATGGCCATGCCACCTTCGCTCTTGCCTCGGTTGCCAAGAGGAAAGGCCAGGTCCACACGGTGACGCTTCCTGCATTCGCTAACACAGATGCGCATGTGCCACCGCGCTCCTCAACTATCGCCCGCTCGCGGCCAAGCGTCCACGCCACCACCCCCACCTCGCCTCGGTGCCCCATCAGCAAAGAGGAAAAGCCAGGTCAACGCCTCCTCCTCCTCACTCATAGATGTGCCACTGCCCTCCTCGGCTGTGCCTGCTCGCAAGTCGTCATCCCACTTGTGGCCATGCCACTGTCGCCCCCACTCTGGTTCCCTAAAGGAAAGGCCACCACTGTTACCAAGGTAGCGCTGCACATTAGTCGTCGTGATGGACTCATAACTGCTCATGCTCGTCGTGTCACTTCTGCTCGACACCAGCTCCGGCAGTGTCGATAGCAAGGCCGCAGCTCCCGTGGAGGTGCGCATCTGGAAGATGGTGAAGGCATGAAGCTGATGCAAAGAGAAGATGAAGCACTAGCTTTAGGCTCCAGCAGATTGGCTCACAATCCATACCGAGCTGGCTCAAGCCAGCTATGAGCTTGAGCTGAGCACTTTTCTAGCTCAGTCAAGTAGTTGAGCTGGGCCTGGCTTGAGCTCGGGCAAGCTGAGTCGAGCCCTACAAGAGGAAATAGCAAAGCTAATGCATTCACACAAAGAAACTTGCCTCTGAAGCTCTAGGAAAATGTTGCATCCATGTCATGGAGAGGCATGGAAGCAATTTGATGCAGATTTTGCATACTTTGCACAAGAGGTAAGGAATGTAAAGTTCGGCTTTGCAACTTATAGTTTTACACCATATAGCTTGAGTGCGGCCCCTTATTCTTAATGGCTTGTATCCAGGGTTCCATATAATGTGGACATGGATCCTCTCACGCTTCAACCAATAATGTGGACAACAATAGTGATGGTCATTGAATAACCTAGGACCTTGTTGCAGGTCTTGAGATTGGCATGATGACAGCAAGTATTTTGTGGTGTGGAAAATATTTTGTTCTTGGTACTGTGCATATAGTTCATGACTAGAAGTGCCATTTGCGCATTGCTCTATCACTTGTATGACTGCCCTTGTGCATTGGTTGTCTTATGTATCAACTATATGGGAGACGTTGTTTTGCCAAACCTCTAATGTAGCTTTCAGACTTGATGTATGAACATACCATTGCTATTTTAATGATATGATGTATGAGGACCTTTGAATGTAGCTTTCATCACATGTTGACCTGTGTGGGTTCATGAATTATATTCATAATTATTGTTATGGACAAATCATTTCTATTTCCTGACATTTGGGCAACAGTAGGCGGATTGCAACGTAACCGTCAAGAAAGGCTTTCCATGACAGTATTAGAACCGACAGGAAATGCTTTCCGTGATGGTATAATTAGAACCAACAGAAACACTTTCTGTGATGGTGTCAGAGCCTACGGAAAAGGTCATTCATGACGGTGCTGGAACCGACGGGAAAGACCTTCTGTGATTGTATTAGAACCGACAGGAAATCATCTCTGAGAGTAAGGCGAAAACCGACGTAAGACATCACCTGTGATGGTTTTCCGTCACGGATGCCTGCCTATCCCTGATGTTTGAACCCTGGCGGGTCATCCCTGACGGGAAGGTCTTCCAATGTGGTTTGTGGACCTTTGCTGATGGTTTTTCCTGTCAGAAAAAAGTGGTTCTGGGGTAGTGTATGGATACAATCTGTAGCAATATGAAACAGTATATATGGCCAACCTAATAATCAATTTCATTGGAATTTCATCACCATCTATCTTTTGAGATGGACTGACGAGATAAGTAGCAGCCCGCATTGGGTTTATCCTCTTTGTTATGAATTGATATGGTTAGCCGACATTTTGCTTCCAGAAACAAATCATTTCTAAAGCCACTGTGATTATCAAAAATGGCTTAATTACACGGCTAGCTGACATGCTATCAAGCCATTGGAAATACAAATGAGAATGACAATTGGTTAGGATTATTTATCAGGAAGGAAAGATAAATAAATATTCATGAATGTTCCTATTTCTTTCACATCTTCACTAATTGAGTCCGACATCAATTTATATATTAGGTTCGACTCCTTTAATAAAACTCATTTCAATTAGGTATATATTAGTTGTAATTGAGCTAATGGACCATCACAATATCTTGTACATCGTTACTAATTAATGTGGTAGCCAAACTTATACATTACAACTTAGAATCGTGGAGAACTCTTCTAACCAAATATAACATGTTGCAAATTAAGAAACATAGGATAAAGACGGGCGATACTCATGAAGCAGGTATGCGTGAGAGAACTAAAATAAAGTTATATTCCAAAACTGAAAGGCTTGAGACTAATCGGCTAAGAAATCAAAATATGATCGATTAATTTAGAAAATATGTCTTTTGCAAATATTGAGGATTGCAAAGTTTTCATTGAGGCATAAAGACAACTTCCCTAGATAAAGCAGTGTTAGTATTTGGAAATATTATCACCTATTGTAACGATAGGAAGAACATAGCCAGCTACTCAATAACAATTTTGTTAGATAACATTATCCCCTGTGACAACGATAAAATAATCAGATAAACGTCATCGCCCATTGTAAGGATCAGATGGCTTTTGTAGATATATACCAAAACCGGGGGAACCCAATTTTGCAGTGGTTACAAATTTACCGTTGCACTTAGACCATGCAAGCTCGCAGACCATTTTAGGTAATGTAGTTAACAATTCATTAGAATAACACTATGGTGCAGTGCAAGCAACATCTTGCTGCCAAAAGCAAACTTTTTTTTGAAAAAGCTCTAAGTATGATTCTTTGCTTTGTCATCAGTGCATGCATGCATGCATGTGTGCTACTACAAACTGCATCTTCAATTATAGTAAGTCACACTCCAGTTGCACGTATACTAACTGAGCAACACTAACTAATGGTCCTTCCATGTTTTATAAAGTTGGTCGTCACTGTATACCACTGCAGCCCAATCGTCATTTCACTATTACAAAATAGGTTTTATATGCCAGCCCATCACTGTCAGATTGCTAAACCGACAGTGATAATACTATCATTGTCGGCTCGCAAAAAAATGTGTATCACTACCGGTTCTAGAAACTAGCTGGAAGTGAAAATAACTTATCAATATCGGCTCATATTAAAAAGGGCATTGATAGTATCACAGCCTGTTTTTTAATTTGAACTAGCAGTGATAAGGTGTCTAGATAAAAAATTCTCATTCAATCCGGTTTTGGCTCACCCAGCCTCACATCCGCTCACGCTCGGGGCAGTGATAATACACATTCGGCTCGATCCCCTCAAATCCACTCAATCTCTCCACTTTATCCCATCCTCTCTCTCTCTCTCTCTCTCTCTCTCTGAAACTCGATCTCGATCGAGATTCATTATGTGGGGGCACTATGGTACCTGGCCACCGTCCTCCTCCTCCTCACCTCTCTCCCTCATCCCCAGGTGAAGAGGGAGGAGATGAGGCGGAGATGGGGTTGATGGCAACACTCGGCCATGCGTGATGAAGAAGGAGAGAGCTCGGGAAGAGGAAGGAGCTCAGGCCATGGGTGAGCTTGATGGACCGCAATGGTCGGCAACAAGGATTTGTGTGTTGTCGATCTGTGTGCTGTGGTGTGACAACCTTCGGTGTTGTGTGATGTGGATCTATGTGCTATTTGTTGTGGCGGTGGCCTTCGTGCAACCGCATTTTTCTATCTAGGGCATTGTGATTACGCGTGGCGACGGTGAGGATGGTTCCTTGATAGGGGCGGTGAGTGCCTCTCCTTAGTGTTGTGGCGGCCGTAGGGTGAGGTGGCAGGCGGCGGTGAGGGTGGCTTGAGCTCGATGAGGTACTCCATGAGGGCTCTTCGGTGGGGGTGGTGAGGGCAGCTGCTCGGTGTGGTGGCGGCCGCAGGGTGAGGCGGCCAGGGCTAGAGAACAGGCATGACGCCGGCTTCCTCTCCAGTGGTGGCGGTGCCCGGTGGCGGTGGCAACAGGAGCACCGCGTCAAGCGGCAACTGGAGCAATGGTGGGAGCACCAGCCAAATTGGCTTGGAATTGAGCCGACTCATTTTATTTATTTTTTGTTTTCTGGAAGGGGAAACATTGCTGGCTTGGGAACCGACAGTGATAGTCATCTGACTATCATCAGTAGCTACCCATTGCTGGCTCTTAAACCGGTAGTAAAGGTGATTTTGGAGCCAGCATTGAAGGTTATTTCTGTAGTAGTGTTTGGAAAACAACATTCCCTGAGGTTTCATCTCAAAACACGCTTCAACGATTTTAAGTTTTGGATGGCTATAAGGCGTTGATGCCCAAAGGAGGGTATGAATTAGTATCACTTAAAACTAAGCCTCAAAACTACAAAATAAATCTATCTCAATTTCTATCTAAATGTGTTCTAGGTTTATCTAGTGTTTCTATTCTACTAAAACAATGTTTTACACCCTAGGAAATAATTCTACCCACTACATATGTCAATTTTAGAAAAGGAAAATATGGAATAGTAAGTCCAAGAAATAAGTACATAATATAAAGGGTAGAAGGAATGCAAACACTCGGCACGAGGACTTTTCCCATTGTGTCGGTGGACTACCGTTCACCCTAGTCCACGTTGAAGCCACTCGCAAGAGCCAAGCTCCCAAGTCGGATAACTCCATGGAAAGCCGTTAGAGCTCCCCACTCGCAAATGGATCTCCTACTAGGCCTCTACCGGATGCTCACATGGTAGTGCTTTGCCACTCCAGCGCGGGCCACTCCACCCACTCACAAAGCTTGCAGCAGCTCCACAACCATCTCGGAGGGTCTCACAAGAGAAGAACACTGCCAAGCCATATAAGTGGCGGTAAACACCAAGAGTAACTAGTGTTGATCACTCATTTGATCCAATCCTAGTCTAATCACTTAGCTAGATGCACACTAGACCTAAATTAGCACTAATAAAGTCCCTAATCTTGTACTAACTACTTTGATTTTCAATGTGCTCAACTTTAGTAGCAATGACTGCTCTCAAGTGTATGTATATGCTCATGAGCTCTAGCATCCTTAAATGGCCAAGTGGGGGGTCTATTTATAGCCCAAACTCCCAAAGCTAGTTGTTGCCTCTTAGGCCTAGAAACCTGTTAACACCGAATGATCCGGTGAGTATATTTTTCTAAGCACCAGAACATCCGATGAGTGCAATAGAAACGAGCATTTAGAGTCTACTGCCACATCATTAGATCATCTGATGGTCTTCAATTTTCATCATCGTAACATTTAGTGAGTGTATCTCGCCAACTCCAAGCCGAGCAACCTCTATGCATAAACCTTTTGTTGAATCCTCCGTTGTGCTCATTGGAATATTCAATGAGTGTATTGTTCATATTCTACTGAGAATAGTGGATCATTTGATGAGTGTTGGCACCTGGACTTCTTCACTTCATCCCTCTTTGGAAACTTGTTTCGATGTAACCTTGTGGTGCACATCAGCACTTTCGATGAACCTTCCAGTGCTCACATCAGATCATCTGCTGAGTGTATGTGATAGGGACTTTGTCCAATTCAATTCTATTTTGTCCCATCTTTGAATGGCTTTTCTTCCTTGATGCCTTGGGTCTTCCTCTAGTCTATTAGGACTAGCTAAGCCTAGTGCGCATCACTACTTGGTAACTAACATAAAGACACTCGATCAAGCTGCTAAACCTAAACAACTCTTTATAGTACAATCAAAGAAAACAAATTTATCTACACAAGTGATACTTTTAACATCATGATAACTTGCCTAAATGTGCTTTAATCTTCATGAATACATCACATAGAATCCATGAGACCAAATCTTTGCACCCTAGCAAACCATATAAGTACCATTGACTATGTTGACATTAATCACAAAAACATAGTAACCCTATGCTAAGGTCATTGATCTTTTAATCATTACCTCAGAACAGGTTATCATAGACGGATTTTAAACCCTATCACAAACGGTTATGAGTTCTGTCTCTGCAAGAGTGTCTGTGATCTCGAGCTTGTTACAGATAGTTACAACTCCATCTATAACAAAGCGACACATGGACATACCTAAATAAAACCTTCATCAGTAATATAGCTACACATGTTAGTTTTGCAATACACACAGATGGATTTTTCTGAAAAACCGTCTATACATATTAAGGGTCAAAGCCTGTTTTTGTTGAAAACCATCTGTATAAAGTGTCACATATTGATTTTTTTGAAAAAAATGTTTGTGTGACCCTTTCCACCTTAAGAAACCATTTTGTTTCCTAGCTACCCTCATGATATGGCATACATCACACAGAAATATACATCACACAAGTATGAACATCATAGGCATATACATAAGAATGTCACGCAGATATATACTATATAAGAACATAGATATATAATATATAAGATTATAGATATATAACACATAAGAACATATTGTTCTATACACAATCTCAGTAGCATACATTGTTCAGAACATAGACCTATACACAATCCCTAATTATATCGTTTGGTCTTCGAGGATTGAGCTTCAACAACATGCCTACATTTCACCATAATCTCAACAAAAGTATTGTCTTCATACATCATCTCATTTTCATTCGGATCAGGCTCCATCCTAACTAACTCAGTCATGTGCTAGAACCAAACTATATTGCTTCAAAGTCTGTTGCCCTTGTTAAGTAAGAGATAGTTAAAATCAGTCTTGCAGTTCACAAAAATATCTCCATTGTGACAAACACCAATAGAGAAATTTTCATTAAGAATAAAAGACAATAGAACATGATTCCCAATATAAATTTGGTCCACAATGGTGCCATTCACAGCAGAAGACATGTTCCACAGGACTGAAATCGACACCAAGCTTCCGGACCATGGAAGCAGCCATTTGAACAACCCCATCCTCCTAATGCTTGATAATAGTGAACAAAGATATTTTCTATGTAGATCTAGGACGAACAATAGAAATATTATACTTAGTATACATAGATCGAACTAAACCCTAACAAAATTACGATGCAAACCCTACTCATCTCAATGCATGGAAGAAGATTTGGAGACCAAATCTCGAACCTCCCTCTCGAAAACAAACCCTAAAAAATTGTTATGGAAAGGGATTGGATGGAAATGAGAGAGTGAGGGAGATGAACTTCTTGTCACATTAATGAGGGAGACAAGCAGTTTGCACCTAGGGGGTAGTGGGAAGCAAAGATCGAGGGGTCAAAATTTAAATAGAACCAGGAGCTTTAACTATAGATGGTTTTTTAGAAAATTCGTCTATATGTATCATACAGGCACAGACAAAGTTAAGAAGAAACTCTGTGTGTTTATATGATAGAAACCGATGGATTTGTAAAAAACATATGTGAGTTCTAGCACATCTAGACGGTGGTCATGTTTTAGGTATGTCTGTCTTAGAAACCACATGTAAGTATTTTATCGGTGACGAGTCATAAGATACCGTCTATAACACTCCATCTATTTTTACTAATTCTATAGTAGTGAATGGGAAATACATGCATGCACTAGTTTGTTTGTACATGCTTGCATGTTCCACTTATAAAGAACACATATATTTCCACTTTCGCACTAAGTCATTCGTGCATATATTTGCACTTCTTCTGTAAAAATAGGCACAGAGAGCTTTTGTGCGTTCGAAAAAATTAGCACTAGGTCATAAACCAGTGAAAGGGGACAAAATTGAACAGTTAACATGCATTATGCAAAAACAATATGCATGCCAAATAGATAAACAGGAGAAGTGTGAAATTAAGTGGAGAGTACACAAAGAGTCAAAAAGGACGAGAAGATTCGATGATTGTATCACAGAAAGTTATTAGAGCCCCAATACACAGTTCCCTTTTGCTGATTGGACTTTTGAAAGTGGCACGTTTTGTTAAACAATCCACTGAATTTGCACAAGGGGCTCTTTCTCTTTGTTAGGAACTTATCTTGTCATATATTATGTTATTTGTCAAGGTTCTGTTCAGCATTTCAGAAAGTGCAGAGCATGTAATTAACTTGCTTGTGATTGGTGAAAATTAAGGCCACTTACTAGTACGAAAAGATGTTCTTAAGTATCACTTTTCCTCACTAGGTACATGCATACGATAATATCCACTTAATATTGGAATTTGCAAGTTGTAACGACGAGTGCTTGTCTTCCATTAATTATTGTATTGTAAAGTGAATCGCTTGCATGATTTATCGTTGTGACCTAACTCAATGTGTGCCAGTGACACTACTACAGAGTTCATCATAAATGGTAGCTCATCAGTGTCGGTTCAGCTAAAATGATCATTGATGCATCATCAGTGCCAGTTCATACCAAACAAGCATCATCAGTGTATCACTGCCGGTTTTTAGTAATCATCACTGTCAATTTTTAACAAAAATTTGTAGATACTAACACTACCGATTTTTAATACAAACTGGTAGTGAACTGGTGAATGGACCCGAATTTTTGATGCATTGTAGTTTTGGCCGGTAGCCTCACGTTCGGCTAGTCTTATCTCTTCACATCCGGCCCGGTTTTTCTCTCTGTATATCTTTTCTCTCTCATCAATGCCCAAGTCCCTCTCTCTTATCTCTCTCTCGATCATCTCGGTGTAGCACAGCAGGGGAAGGGAAGGGCGAGCGAATGCGGCAGCTGGAGCACACTGATAGGGGTGGGGGGCGAGCATGTGTCATGACGAAGCACGGGGATGGTGGGATCCAGACGACCTCCACACGATGGTAGCAAGATCCACGCAGTGGTGTGCGGATCCAAAACAGCTAAGTACTACACGGCGGTGCATGAGATCTCGACGAGGGGCGTGCGGCGGATCCTGGCAAGGGACATGGTGGCAGGTCCTTGGCTCTAGTAGATGAGAGGCATGGTGGGGAGAAGATTGTGTGTGCTGTGGCGTCAGCCTTCTTGCCACCGCGTTTTATTGTGCAGGGTGGAACAAGCTCAGTTGGCGCGGCAACAGTAGCAGAGCGCACCTGCAATGGACGACGAACTCGTTGACTACCATGGCAATGGTGTTGGCTCTGGCTCGACTGGCTCGATATCGAGCCGACTATTTTATTTTTTTCTCTCAATAATATCTATTACTGTCGGTTCTAGACCCAGTAGTGTTAGGTATCGATTTTTATTGTTGAGTAAGAACTGTCGGTTCTAAAATCGGTAGTGATAGGGTTTTGAAACGTGTCGTGATCATCTTTTTATGACAGCGTCACATCAAATCTTATGCATGCATGCGAGAGCATCAAGTCCTCATTAAAGACATGCGATAGACAAATTGCACAGCTTTCAACTCTCCTTTCTTCCTTCGTCGATCGTGCATCCACTGCATCAATCATCATGGCAAAGCTGTTCGATCAGTTGAAAGTTTCTTTCCAGGACCAGTTCAATGCTCTATTGAGAATGATCACACTCTCTAACAGATGATAATTTAACAGTGCAATCATCTAGGTTGCATCCAATTAAGAAACGCTATTTCATTTACTGTAAGACATTTGTAACCCTTTCTAGCTCAGTCAATTGCAAAACATTCCGTCGAAATATCCCAATTCCTGATTAAGTGTCTACTAGCTAATGTTTAACCGCACTGCTTTAGGATCATGCGTAATAAGTTTATTGGGAAACATGTATAATTAAAATGAACCTCAGAACAAACAGTTAAATCGGACAACATAAGCTAGCCATTAATCTCTCTGATCCAGAAGTACGAGTCCAGAGGCATATATACAGATATGATAGAACTACAAGTCAACGCCAGTTTCAGGATCTTCATGGGAAGAAATGAAGTTCTGCCTTGGAAGCAAGCGTGCACTCGCAATGACTTAAATCAGTACCGAACATAGGATGGAGAATGATGATTAGAAGATGTTTAATACACGCCTCAATAAATTTGTTTCGAAACAGATGACAATTTCCTATTTTTACTCAACACATCTCAAGAATGAATCACCTAAAAAGCAACGCAACAAAAATTTAAGCTCAACCCGAAAGGTCAAATTCAAAAACTAAAATTGAAAATCCAACCAAATGTGAGTCTCATGGTTAGAATCGAACCTTAGCTTTCACAACAAACTAATCCATAACTCAATCCTACACAAAAATTAGGTCTTTAGGAAAAACACCAAAAACTCAAGAAGATGATCACCGGGTGAAGAAAACCTCAAAGTTGATGGATTAGAGCGAAAGAAATTCAACACTTAATTGTGTAATTTTGTACGCAAATTTTATGCCTCTAGCAACTAAAATATTAACTCTAACAAGGTAGAAAAATTCAGCTCAAGCACAAAAACAATAATCACAACGAAGATTGGAACCAGTAGAGCAAAATTAGAAGTAGGAGAATTCAAGTATATGCAAGAATATAAACTTCATTACTTAAAGAGAACAGCTATATTTTAGAAAAATTATAAAATTTTTCCTCTCAAAACTCACACCTATTACATAAGCTAAGCACTTATCCTTGCTCTTTTCTAAAACCCTAGCACTAGGCTCTCAAATAGGTTGCAAGGGGCTCAAGTAGCTAGTTCACCCTCTTTCATAGCCATACCTCTCTATTTATAGGTCTAGTAAACTTGACCCCTAAGTTTCCTAACTTGTTACCAAAATATCTCTCTCTTATAATACACTCCTATTTACCACTGAGTGTATTTTGGTCAATTGCTTGCTTCATCCATTGAACGATCGTAGCGCCTTTATAACTTAGTTTTGTCTCGACGCAAGCTTCACGATAGTATCACATACTCCTCTAACTTTCCTACGGTTTTAAGGCTCAACCGTGAAACCCTCTGCACGCTTCTCAAAGCATGACTCGTTACTTGCTTACACCTTAAGAAAACGCTCTGATATCGACACATATACTACATCTTGCGATCCTGACCACCGGTAAGTCTCTCCCGCTCCTGATCTCTCGGGTCAACTTGTTATTTGCACCGGCACCATTTTCGTTTGACTTTGTCAACATACCGTCTTCATCCTTTATTTTATATTTTGCTTGAGCTCCACATGTACAGCTAGAATCACTCTTGACTCCGTCCGGCCTCATTGATCGTCCAGCACTAAACACCCGCTTAGTCCCGATCTCCCACCGTCGACCGTCAAGTTACATCCGTCACTTATACACCATGAAACAAGCAAAAATATTTCTACAACTTCAACTCCAGTTATTCCATATTCAAAATGTTCAAATCAAACTCAAACAATTCAAAACTTGACAAATTAAATTAACAACTTTATCAATTACTCATTATATATAAACTAAGATACATTTCAACTCTACACTGACTAAGTGCTTTCGGCTTAGTGGGAAAAAAGGCATCAAAAGTTGTAGATGTGACGGGATGGGAAAACAACGAGGCATCTGGAGTTAGCCACTGGCTCTCGCTGTTGTGGACGTACTACTTAATTAAGGCATCTAGCTAATGAAAGAGTCCAAATTTATATACCAATCTGAATTATTTCGTCACATAATCCAATGCAACTAAAATTAACAAAAGTAATTTCGAAAATATTATTTTAAACAAGAGAGCTTTATTAATTAATTGTATCGTTACATCAAGCTGATACAATTATAAAAGAGTTTATCCTGATCTCTATATTACTAAGATGCACACAACAACTATCTAAGGAATCAGAATGTTACGTGAGACACTGAATAAAGAAAGAATTAATAAGATGAAACACATCTCTGAACTGAGGTTATTATATTTAGGCTTATTAGATGCGAAGTCTAGACCGCCCGCTCCAGGTATGATTGCATAACTTCATTCTGAAATTGTATGAGCACGACAGAATGTGATGTTATGCTTACAGTCGATTCTTAGAAAAAGGTTAGTCCACTATATGCTATAGAAATATCATATCTCCCTCTTAATTTATTGTTTCTCTTTACATCGAGCACTATTTGTTTCAACTGAGTTGGCAAATTTCATGTATGAACCTTTTCTTTCAGAACCGGAATGAATTCAGATTCGTTCGAACTAATCATTGACCAGCTGGAAAATATCAAAAAAGTTTGCTTTTATAAGTTATTTTTCCGTAGAGTTTTTCATTACTAGTCTCAAATTTTCAGATATTTTACACGCAACGTTTGAAAAGGAAATATTTTGAACCAATTTTAGTACCATATTCGAACAGTAGTTCTCGATGTATAGTATGTACGTTTGGCAAGAATAAACACACGCATTCAACCAATTTGACTAGTCAGCACATTAGTGTCTCAAAACCCTCAAAATGCTCCACTAGCTCACTAGTCACTACTACTTTGTCACTAGTCACCGCATGCTGCTTGCAAAGCTCCACAAGTTCACTCCTATAAATATGTCCGAGTTGCTCTAATTCTCCCATCAACAAAGGCCGCATACATACACACTAACACACATCCCAACAAACCCACATTTGCATTCTAGCTAGCTGCCGGGTCAACCTAATCAGCAATGGCTTCTCCACGAACCACAACGGTGATCTTCTTCGTTGCCCTCTTGGCATCATCGTCACCCCTTCTTGCTCGAGCTAGGATGATGCCAAGTCATCACCATGCGCAATTAGTGAACGGCAGGAGTAGAAGAACAAACTCTACGGCCGCTTCGACAACTACCACCACCGCGGTCGTCACCTCACCTCAGCAGTTGGTACAAGAAGTGGCAGCGCCATCCCCGCCGGTGGCGCCAGCAACCGAGATCAACTATCCTGAGAGCAATGGCTGGATACCGCAGGGATCAGTGCCGAGCCCCGGAATCGGCCACCATGCATAGATGGCATGTCCCATATGCATGTATAGCTACGCATTACATAAAAAAAACGTCAAGTGCGACGAGTTATAAGGGACATGGGTGATAAGTCCCACACCTGTCAACTCAAACGTGTCACTGATAACTAGTTATTAGTGACAGGTAAAGACTTATCACTATTGAGGTCATTAGTAATGGGTCACTATAACCCATCACCTATAAGCATCTCCTATGTGTTGGGGTAGCAGACATAAGTGACGGATAACTTATTCATCCGTCACTTATGTCCATGACCCATCACCTATAAGCATCTTCCATGTATTGGTGGCAGACATAAGTGA
Organism: Phragmites australis; assembly: GCF_958298935.1. NCBI lineage: Eukaryota > Viridiplantae > Streptophyta > Magnoliopsida > Poales > Poaceae > Phragmites > Phragmites australis. The sequence goes on from NC_084931.1 coordinate 6,651,868, forward strand.
TGGGTATCCTATTCACCGGTCACTTATGTCCTGACATAAGTGACGGGTTGCCCATCACTTATGTGTAGGTTATCATGCTGGATTGATCTGCTTCCTAGCTGCATTCTAGAGCGTAGCCAGGATTTGGCAGCCGTCTTCTCCCTGCAAACAACAGCAATGCCCAAATCCATATCGACAAACACTACCTCGAATAGTATTGATCATAGATTTGCAAAGGTTACAAAGTTCCAATCAATTGATTATAGAATCACAAATGTGATAAAATTCTGATCAACTCATATTACATAAGACCTCACAACCTAGGGGTTTTATAGTAGAACTCGCCATGTGGGTTTATGACTTCAGACACCAAGAACTCGGAGATCTATCGTCGAATCTCCGGGAGTGCACCATCGTTGGAAAAAGAAGCTGAAAAATCCTGTAAAATTTTACACGTAACCAATGTCATGTTATCATGAAATTAAACTAATTACTGAAATTAGTTACGAATAGTCTAGTATTGAACTTACATAGGAGCATGTTCCACGCAACATAGAATCCACAAGCGTTGTCCGGTGGTTCTTGGTGGCACTGCTGGAAAGAAAATTTAGTGTTAGATCAAAAGGAAAAAACAACAGCAAAGAGTATTTGGTAATCTGTTTGGTAGTACTTATCGTGAAGTCGGTCTTGTGTGTTAGTCTATGGCCGTCTTTCTCGTTGTAGTTAGGTTGAGCTCGAAGGTACTTGTCAAAAGCTCTGCATAAAGATGGATCGATTGGGGAGCATTTGAATGTTAGAAAAGTTAAATATGTAAACTAAGTCAGACAGAATTTCCGCATTGAGGAGTCCTTTTACAGCGTTGTGATCACATTGTTTAAGTTTGCGTTTTGGTCCTACTGGTCTTGACGAGTCGAGGTAGAACATCAAGTCCCACTTGAGGCAAATAACCAGTAAGATCCAATAGTCACCAGTGTTATCGGCGCCCATTAGGTACTAAATTATGAATGTTGTTGCATTGCCCTAGCCACATGGTCCATAGCGTAGTCGGGGTGAAGTTGGATGGCCGATACTATAATGGCCTTAGGGTCAACACATGCGATGGAATCCTTGTTTTTCTTTGTTTCTTTCATCAAGTGTCTACAGATAAGAACATAGATAGATTCGATACTTAGTGGTATTTGTTCATGAATATTCAATTTCAAGGGACTTACAATGTGAAGATCTATAATAACAAAACATCCAGGTCATCAAGGTTGAAGAGGTCATATAAGTCATTGAAACTCACAAGGAAGTAGATGTCTTCATTACTTAAGATGTGTAGTCTTTTGTACTGTATGACTATGGATGTGGCATTGCTATCTCTAGAAGCCTGCATGTGGTAATTATGCAGGTTGACACATTCTTTTCCCGCTCTTGCTAGGCCATCTACCGTCATCATAGGCTTCCCATATTGGAATTTCTTGTTGGCACTAGTCCATGCTGTTCCAATGTTCATAGGCTTCTTTGCCGGTACAATGGCCTTCGACATCTTTGGCAGGTGCTTCTTATAGCCTTTCTTATTGGTCTCCTTTTCCTTCTTCTTTGGACTCGCTAGGGGAGACGGAATTAGATCTAGAAGTGAGGCTACCAGATGAGGAGGAGAAGGTAGTGGAGCCAGCTTCTCTAGAGGAGGAGAAGGCAACACCTTCTCTGGAAGTTGGGGGCGTGGCAGCAGTGCACTTGTTGCTCGTCAAACTGGGATGCAGTAGAGACCACGATGTCGCCCCTTTTCCATTGGATCTTTTGACGAAAAACTTCACCCAGAGTTGTGACTTCATCATTACGGGGGGGGGGGGGGGGAGGGGAGCTCCAACACATGATCGGTAGCATTGCTATGTACCATGTCCACCATAACCATGGCATAGATTGCACGTATCGGGACCGTATGTAAGATACAGATGCCTAGAAGCACCTGGCCCCTTGCAACCTCAATGTGATGCCCGTCAGGCTTGATTATAAGGCTACAGGGAGTGGGCCCTTCTAGTAGGTCAATCGTATCTGGCTCAATCACGGCAGCAGCTACTTGTTGCTCGACCTCCTTGGATGCGCAGCTACTCTTCCCTGTAGTTTCGGGGCTAGCTTCCACTGGCATGGAAATATGTATTCCCTATGATGCAAGCTACTCCATGACGTTTGCGTAAACTTTCCAGGTGATGTCCTGTGTCAATGCCTGTGTCAATACATCCACGTCCACTATATACCTCTTCCTTTTCTTGTACACCCTGAGGTCTTCAGGAAAGCCGTATTTTCAGCCTTGGAAACTTGATACATCTCGCACTCGACCTAGATGCTCTGGGTTTTCTAGCACCGTTGAGATAACATCATGTTCCCTGACCCCGGTGAAAGAACCTTGGCTGGCTTCGGCTACCTTTTCTTTAACTTTCTCTGCCACTGCCTGAGTTTCGCTGTTTCTGAATGTGATTTCCCCACTTTCGGACAGCTCACCCTTGCACACAAATATGACCACGATCGTTCTGGGAATTGCAACCAAGGATTATTGTGGCCTTTTTTAGCTAACTTTTCATCCTCTGTCTGCTATTTCGGCCTTCTCCCAGCCAGCCCGATTGTGCCGGTCCTATTGTTGTGCTTGTACCTAGCCCGAAGCTGCTTCTTCTCCTCACTCTCTTTTTTGAACTGCTCTGCGTTCTTGTGAGGAACCGTCCAAATAGTATTCTAATTAATCATCAGGAGGATCATTATTCATAATCACAACCTCGACGATTAACCAGAATATCATTCCGGTAGTCCCGGCACGTGTTTTGTGTCCAGGATCGGAACACATGCCTTCCAACTCAAAAATCACAACACAGTTTAATAGAGAGCAAGTAATTAAGCTGTATTACAATACTTAAACATGCAACTGCTTCCACACTTTACAACAAAAGAGGAACAACAACAACTACGCAGCAGAAGATAAACCTATACAACAAAAGAGTATGGAGCCGTATGCCCTTAGGCTCCATACCAAAAGTGCCGGAGTTTGGAGTAGAAGGTGCTACTCCTGCCCGCCACCCTGATTAGCAGGCACAAAGTAGCCGAACACTGCCTCTTCCTCGCCAACCTGTGAACCTGAAAACTTAAAGGCAGTACCCTTAGTACGAAGGTACTAGCAAGTCTTACACAATATGAGTATATATATTCTTGACTCCAAGGATCATGCATTTAAAGCTATAGCAAGGATTAAGACATGTTTAAGTTCATTAAGCTGTAAGCAACATAGACTCTAGGTATAAGCAACTGACTTAACCAACCACCGACTCAAACCCTGCCAACCAACTAATCAGAACAGATATATAAACAACAAGTGTATAAAAGTAAACCATTACCACCAAACCACCGACCACATACCGACCAAACCCAAACCAACCATGCCACAACCCACATCGAAACTCTACGACCAAAACATGGTCGCTCGGTGGAGATAACCGATAGCAATGCTCATGACCGAGAGCGCAGCAGTTCGAACTGATTATACACCCTACAGGAGGATACTCCTGGACCCACACGACACAGGGACCATACGGCTTGTGCCACCCGCTAAGATGCACACAAGGGGGTACCCGTGACAACCTTTCCCAACCAGGCCCAACCATGTGGATCAACCATAGCTCGGCGCGGCGATATTAGAACTACTCCACGAGCAAACCAATACCGCTAAAAGCCCGGACTCAAACCGGACTCACACCGTCTATGACGAGGCCCACATGACCACGTCTGCGAAGGTAATCAGCTCGCCTACCATTATATCAGCATGTGGTGAGTAAGGTAAGTGCTAAAGCCGACTACACCGACGGTCGGTGCTTAACCGGTGCAAGCGGTCTACGGTGTCCGGGTTTCCTCCCCGAACTGCCTGAGGACTCCTTGTGAGCAGATGACACCCCTAACACCGCCCACACCTCGTCTCAACTCACCACTCACCAAACAGACTCATCATCAACACAACCACAAGTGTGAACAGGTAATAAGCCCTAGGCTCGCGACAACGGTGGACGCCGTCGTCGACTTCTACCGGAAAGCCTAAGTACCACTAAGCATAGCGCACTATAATTAGACCGCGACAACACCACTAGGCTCTAAGGAATAACACTTGACACATGACCGAAATAGGAGAAAGCATCGGCATAGGTTCTACCCAACTCGGTACCCGACACATGCAATGCATACATAAGCATAGATAACATATTAGATTTTTCAAGTAGACACGGTGCAATATGAATGATGCTTGCCTTGCTGCCCTAGCTGCTGCTCACAGCTACCCGAACCACGATCACCACCGTTAGAACCTCCGGGAATAGCCTCGCTCGCCTCTGTCGTCAAATCGACGTTCTCTATAAGAATAAACGCGTGAAATGATGAGTATGAAAGCCATACAACAATGAAGGTGACATGCATTATGCCCTGCGCTTAAAACATCAAATATTTCCTAATTGCAATTAGCGTTAACCATTTAAACATTTCCCGAAACACTTTAAAGCATAAACCAAAGCTTAAACCAAACTGGAAATTTAATTATGCTTAACATGAGGGTGTATATTTTTACTGAATAGGGCACAATTTAGCAAGATTCACAAAATTGGATTCATCAATTTTGGAGCTACCAAGATTTAATTATGAATTATCAAATCCTAAACATGCTTCATTTATTCAATAAATTACAGCACATATTTCATGCCCACTGGTATTTTTAATGGGTAGAGCATGCCATAACAAAGCCAACAAAATTGGTTTCACAATTTTTGGAGCTATCTACAATTTTCTACGCAATTTACAATATTTCAGCCGAATTTATACATTGGAAAACAATTCAAAACCCCATTTACCGGATATTAAAATCCCTAAAACTTTTTCTACCCCAGGCCGGCTAACCCAGGGACTGACCAGTGGGGCCGGCTGTTTGACCACGGGTCAAAACAGCCAGGCGCCAAAGGCGCGTGGCGCCAAAACGGCCGGCGGCCCGTGTTGTGCCCGCCGGCGGCGAGCGGCGCCACGCCGGCAGGCGGGGAGGGCAGAAACACCACCAGGGGAGGCACATGGACCTGGTGGGGGCACACGTTGACGCCGGCGATGGCCGGAGCACAGCGAGCGGTGGCGCACAACGGAACAGGCACGGCGGCGGCTCGGTTTAGACCGCCAGCGGCTAGACGGCGGCGTAATAAGCCCGGCCGAGCACACCTACACGTTCTACGCGAGCACGTGGACCTAACGGCATGCTTCCTGGCCGACGAGCTCGACGGCGGCACGGCCGGCAGCATGCGCGGGGAGGCGGCGGCGGTTTGACCATCGCGGACCACCGCGCCGGCGACGGGACGGAGGTAGAACGGCGCGCGCATAAGGTGTACAGGAGCACGGGGAAGCTCACCGTGCAGCGGGGTTGGGCCGGTGAGGCTGTAGAACAGCGGGGCGACGGAGAGGGGCAAAGAGGAGGCTGCCGGCATCGAGGGAGAAGGCTCGACCGAGCTCAAACTGCGCGGGAAACGCCGGGAAAGGAGGGAAAACGGCGGGGAAGAGCTTCGGCGACCCTCCTCTGCGCTTCTCCTGGCCCAGGCTCGGTGGAGGCCGTCGGTAGCACAGTGATTTTGGCCGGCGGCCGGTGCTTGTGTGTGTGCTCTGCGCTCTGCCTGCACCGGCTGTGCGAGAGGAGGAGCAGAGAGAGAGAGAGGAAAGCAAAGGGCAGGGAAGGGAGGATAAGGGCACGGTGCTGTGTCCCGGTTTTCCGGCGACGTGGCCTGGCCACCGCAGTCAACAAGGGCGGCCGTCGCTTGCTCTGTGAGAGGGGACGACAGAGAGAGCAAAGAAGCCGGGGGGGGGGGGGATGACAAGCGGGCCCGAGAAATAGTAACCAGCCGGCAAAATATCCCCACTACTTTAGCCATCCATTTGAATGCCTTCCCAAGGTCCAAAATTGGTAAAACAAATTTTGTTTCAAACTAAAATTCATAAGGAACCCATTTGAACTTGTTTTACCCAGAATGCTTGAGCCAATTTTGAATAAAAATTGTTCAAAGATGCTATCTTTTCCAACTTGTGATAATTTTTATGCCTTCTAAATATTTCCCAAAAATTTGGGAAAATTCATTTATATTCTTCTCCTGGCATCTACTAATTTCTAAAATTTTCACCAGCCCTATGTTCCATAGAAGTTTTGGGAGATGCTTTACAACGCATCAGTTAAACCTGGTTTAACCAAATTCGGTTTTATCCACATTGCATGTCTATACTGCTCAAAACAAAAACAAATGATGCTAATGATGCTAATTAGCGCTTAATTATGTGTTTAGAAACTCTGGGCCATGACAGTTCTTCATCTACACAAAAGCATCCCAATCTTCCTCTTTAAAGTGCTTGTAGCTCTCGAAGGGTGCCATCCCTTTAGCCAAGTATTGATTCACAAGCTTGCTCTTAAAGCTTAGATGAAGTTTTGCGATTACTTTCATTGTTGCATTGACTATGATGATCGTTTGATACTCGCTCATGTTGTCAGGGTACTCCAGATACTCATTGACAACATTATCAAGCAAGTTCCTTTCCGCTTTGTCACTGAGGTCATCGAACTTAGTTGTTATCGGCACCCTCTCCTGAGCAATGAGCCCTGTGACCCTCCGGAATCTATTCAGGACCTTTTCATTTCGTAGACAGCCCGTCAGCATCGATTCCCGTGATGGTAACCTTATCTGTCGGCCACTGTGTTTGTGACCTTGCCTTTCGGGCTCGTGCGCCACTACTAGCTATCTGGCTTGGAGACTGTGCTTCATCCATCTAGAGAGAAAACAAAGGAAGTTGACATAAACTAAAAATATTCCTCCATTCAACAAGTTCAAAATGCATTGACTAATATCAATAACTCTTCGGTGGGATTGTATTCTTTGTCACTTGCCTGACGTCAGCTCTCCCGCATCGGTGACTGGTTAGGGCTCGGGCTGTGATACTGGTTTCGTTGTTACCGAAGGAGGACGTCTAGTGCGGGCTTGGGCTCCTATCATCCCCATCTTGTGCTGGGGTGGCCTCTAGTGCTAGCATCCTTTGTGCTTTTGGTTTCTCAGGGGTGACAATCCTCTTCTGCCGTATGGTTTCTTAGTGGAAAGAAAATGAATCAAGATTAAGAACAAGAAAACATGTGTTTAAGTTATGTTCTGGTTCTATCGATTCTAGTTGCCCATTTTTCTAATCAAGAACTAGAGATATTATGATCAGATCATGTTACACTTAGGTATTGCAATGATGACTACACAATTTGAGCAAAAAACATATTGATTGATCGTCTATGGATTACATGCAGACATACACATATGTCATATTGTAATTGGATTTAAACCATATATCTAGCTAGAGTACTCTACCAACAATATAATTAACTAGCTAACCAAAGTGGACTGCTCTAAGCAAACTAGAAAGATTGCAACCATTGGGCACATGTAGGACCTTAGCTTGAACAAAACTAATTAGTTCTTGAAAGCTCATGTACACAGATCACTTCAGTTATATGAGAAAATTAGAGGAAACAGAAGGTCATGACGTGATATGATTGCATCAGTTGTGAGACGGGGAATGTGTTCTAGGCCTCGCCTTGCCTTGGGCATTAGCACACAAGCACGAAACGAGGTCATATAAATATATTTATGAGTATGCATAGCTGCATAAAGGAGTTTGGAAAATATTTGTTGCAAAAGACATGAGTTGTAAATCCATTGCACACTATGTTGTGAAGCACAAACATCATTCATCATGTAAAGAGCTAAACACCAAGAACATATATCATAAATTGCTCTCAGATGGTTCTCTACAGCTGGCCCCAGAACAAAGAATGTTCTTCTCCCTAACTGTACTTTAATCATATCAAAAACTAGAAAAGATATTGAGATACACCTAGATGTGGATAAAAAAAGAAGTTCTCTGAATTGGCTACTCCTCCTAGATAGAGCTGTTGTACAGGCGCTAAAGCACTGAACTAATCAGACTTACTACTCTTTCTTACACCAAGAAAATAGAATGAGCTAGACCAAACATTACAACAGCACATGTCTAGGGACCTAAGCAACAAGCAGTAAACTGAGAACCACAAATTTTCAAAATCATTATACATGAACTTATCAGAGAGAAATAGAGCACAATAATTAGCTACTGCCTATGCCAATCAGAAATTAGAGAACTAAAATATTGTACACAATCGTCACCTGTCACCTATGACTTATAATAGGTGACGGGTGACATTCTTCACCCATCACCTTTTACTGAAGTTCAAAATTGTTATGTGGAAGCAAACACTTCGTATTACAAATTTGAAATTAATATTACAAATTCAAATAACTTGAAACCTAAAATTGAAATTTGACATATTAATATAACATATTTGACATTAATATTACAAATTTAATATATTTAAATTCAAATTTGATATTAATATTACAAATTTGACACTCAAATTCAAATTCATCATTTTCGTGCTTTCTTGACGTAGATCACTTCGCTATGGTCAGAGCGTAGGTATGGAGTTTTCTCGTTTGGTGAAAGCCATGGCACAATTGTAGTAGCAAAAAGGGGGGATTTCATCGAACTGGTTGAACTCCTCCTCATCAACGACGTTTGTAACTCCAACAATGTGTCTTTTCCTAGCAAGAACCACATGATGTTTCTTCTTTGTTGTGTCAATCACATAAAATACTTGGTGAACATCTTTAGTGAGTACGAAGGGTTCGAACTTGTATCCAACATGTTTGAGATCAATGCTAGTGAATCCATACTTGTCATTAGTGACGCCCTTTGCCCCATTTACCCAATGGCACCAAAACAGAACTACCTTGAATCCCAAGTAGTTCAGCTCCCAGATCTCCTCTAGCTGACAATAGTATGTGCCCCTTTGCATGTCGTTGTCATAAGCATCTATACGGACACCACTATTCTGGTATATGCTCTTCTCATGTTAGGATACCATGTAAAATGTGTATACATTTATATCGTACCCTTGATATGTTATAATTGTGTATATAGGGCCCGATGCTGGTTTTTTTATTAGAGCACTTGTAGGAGTACTTGATTAGCTGATTCGATCTCAGAACCAAGCCGTGAACCTTCGCATATGTTGCCTCACAACCCAAGCTTTGGTCTGCCTCAGATTCTCTTCAAGTAGCAACTACTTGTGCTCATCGACATATGGGAACACTTCGCTCATTTGTTGTAGCACGAGGAAATGAGCTTGGTCATATGTCTTCTGATTAGGAGTTATTGCCATCTTCCTGTGGACCCCTACACCTATGAGTCTCCCCTCCTGGTGAGACTTAGGCACGCCAATTGGGTTATTTGGGTCAATATAATTAACAGACCACTCCAATGCCTCCTTCGTCACGTAATCCTGCATGATGCATCCCTCAGGAAAGGCTCGATTCCTTACCTACGACTTGAGAACTCCCATATATCTCTCGTATGGAAACATGTGATGGAGGAACACAAGGCTAAGGTAGTGTATTTTCTTCACAAGGTGAGCCGTGAGATGTACTATGATATCGAAAAAGGATGGTGGGAAATATACATCAAGAATACATAGAGTCTCAAAGTGCCTTTTTTCTAGCTCCTCCAGGTAGTCTGGATTGATCACCTTTTGTTCAATTGCATTGAAGAAAAAGTACAGGCTCAGGATAACCTCGTGAACGTTAATTGGCAGGGTGTTCCTAATAGCTACCGCAAACAGTAATATCATCATCACATGGCAAACATGAGACTTCATCAAGGCAAAATTCATTTTAAGCTCTTTCACCGAAACAAGTCTTGGAATGTTTGATGAGTAACCAGAGGGAACTTTCACACTATGCAAGAACTCGTAGAATTCTTTTTTCTCCTTCTTGGAGAGTCATAGCTGCTGAGGGTAGGTGTTTTTCTTTATCCGTATCATGTGCATGAAGCTCCGGCCTTAAGCCCATTTCTTCAAGGTCATCTCATGCATTCTCATCATCCTTTCCTTTTCCCTTCATTTGGAGCACTGTACCGATCAGACTCTCGCATATATTCTTCTTTACAAGCATGTTGTCGATAGAGTGGCGAACATCTAATTTTTCCCAATACTCTAGCTCGAATAATATTGATTTCTTGTTCTACATTCATAACTGTTCATCATCATTAGAGGATTGTTTTCGCTTGCCAATGACAACATTGATATTCTTAACCTGATTGTGGACATCTTCCCACTGAAATGCCTTGGAGTTAACGTTTTTTCCCTTGTGCTATCGAACTACTTTTCCATGTTTCGGTACGGGTGCTTCCTACGAAGAAAACGTCAATGCCGCATGTACACTATTTTCTTTGAGTTGTTCAACCTCAAACTGCATATGTCATCTAAGCAATGGAGGCAAGCTCCACCTTTTCTTTTGCTATAACCTCACGAGTTATGAAGTGTTGGCAGATCGTTGATGGTGACGAACATCATGGCGTGCAAGGTAAAGTAATCTTGTTTGTACTGATCCCAAACCTCAACGTTTTCCGACTAGAGTTTCTTAAGATCATCGACTAAAGGACTGAGGTACACATCGATATCATTGCTAGGTTGTTTAGATCCTGATATCAAAATCCACGACATAATGTATTTCCGCTTATTACAAAGCCAGGGTGGAAGGTTGTAGATCGACAATACAATAGGCTAAATTCTATATGAGGTACTCATGTTACCAAATGGATTCATGCCATCTGTGCTCATAGCAAACCTAATATTTCTCAATTCTTCAGCAAACCAACCAAATGTGGAATTAATGATTCACCACTGAGCGGAATCCACCAGGTGCCATATCATTGTGTCGTTCTTACGACCCTCCTTATGCCAATGCACCAATTGGGCCTTATTTCTGTTAGCAAACAAACACTTTAGATGGGAAATTATAGAAAAATACCGCACCACCTTCCTAGGAGGCCCTTTAATTTTCTTGCCTCCATCCCCATTACCATCGTCATTTCTACGCTTATATCGATGGGTTCCACAAACAGGGTATTGATCCAGCTCTGCATACTTTCCACGAAACCAGATACAATCCTGCTTATATGCATGTATTTTTTTTTATTTCTAGTACTAAATGACAAATTATCTTCTTCGCGTCGTAGATGCCCTCAGGCACCAAGTTCCCCTCCGGTAGCATGTCCCTTGGCAGATCCAGCAATGCTTCGAAACTCTTGTCAGTCCAACCATGGGTTAACTTCAGCTATAGAAGCTTTAGGTTCCCAAATATCTGCGTGTACTTACAGTTGGGATAAAGTGGTGTCTTGGAATCCTGCACAAATTTCTGGAATTTAGCAAACTCACCATTGTTATACTCGTCGTGCCACTCGACATCCCGCACCATATGGTTCACATTCTCCACAAAATACTCAAGATCATTATCATTGAAACCTAATATGTCCTCATCCCTAAGATCATGGTCTATTTCACTGGGTGTAAGTCCTTGATCCATACTATTGGCATGGAGGGCCTGATCCATCTCTCCCTCGTTAAGGCCTTCCTCACCATGTTTGTTCCAACATGTATAATTCTCTATAAATCCACGCATGACCAAGTGTCCATGGATATTGTCTAGTTTCGGGAACTTCTTATCATTCTTGTAGTCATGACATGGATAATACATTGCCATTTTACCATGATCTTTCAGATCCGCCAAGGAAGCAATCATGAAATGATTCACCTTGCTCAGGTACTCTGGACAAGTCTGAGTCTAGAGGTACATCCACCTTTTGTCCGTCATCTACAATTAATGTAAAAATATTTATTCTTCATTAACAATTACATTAATTTTGTTGTTAAGCATTCGATTAAAAATTCCATACAAATACACTAGATCTGTGGCATCTCACGGTAGATTGGACAAACCTAGTATCAAATCTAACATAAATACAGCTCACTTGTACTAAGATTTTGCATAAAGATACAAAATAACCAATTACAACTCAAAGCGCAACAAATCTACTAGATAGGGATTAGTGGACGAGGAAAGGGGGAGATGCAAACCTTCAAATCAACAGGATATTAGAAAATCTCTAGTAGAGCTGAAGAAAATCCCCAGCACTGTGTGGAGCAAGAGTTTGTCTTGTCCCAGCAAGTACGGTGAGAGTTTCTTCTAAGGAGGAGACTCAAGCTTGGAGACGAAGTTTAAGAGGAAGGAACACCATGAATGTATTGATGGTAGAAAAATGGATCACTGTGGGAGGAGTATCACAGCGTGACTTGGTGTATTTTCACCTTTGTGTCTTTTTTTTTTGCTATCTTGCTCGTTGTCCCCTCTACCCAAAGGGCCGTGCGTAGCTTGGCGTACAAATTATTATAATGTACAAATATCCGAGATCTGACCAAATTACTGGGCCTTAACCTTCTACCCTATCAGGGAGATAAATATCCACCATGGTAATTATCGTGGTGCCGGTCACCAATTGCAGCCCGGCGCCGCACTGTCAGGGGTGTCAGGATAGCCTCCATCGCGCCAGGGCGTCAGAGCGGCGTCCATTAGCCTAGGCCTTTAATGCTGGTCACTTTCTTGCAGGCAAAGCACGACCGGTGCTCCCCTTCTGGTAGATCTTTCCTAAGGCCTGCTGACTCACCCTGCTATCTTCAGAAAGCGACCCGAGCAGCCCGAGGCGGGGGCCTCAGGAGGCATGGAACCAGGAGGTGAAGGCTTTGGGAAGCAGGACCCTAGAGGGCCGGGGCTTCGGGAGGCTAAAGCTTCGGAGGATTGAGGCTTCGGGAGGTCGGGTTTTTGGTAGGCTTCGGCAGATCGAGTCGGCAGAGCCAAGGGAAGGCTTCACAGGTACAAAGGGGTACCATGAAGGGATCAGATGACATCGGAGATCGAGCTTTTAACAGAGGGTCCGGAGATCAAGGCTCCGGAGGGGCCTGGATGGTAATCTTCAACCATTATCCTCAGGCTGGTTTATTTTCCCCCCAACACGGGTCATAACACAACCCGTCACTTATGGCTGGTACAGGGAGGTCCATCACTTATGATCATGTTATAAGTGACGGGTGTAGTCATTACCCGTCACTCATATCATAGGTAACGGGTAATATTATGACCCTTCACTTTTTACGTGATATGTGACGGGTCTATATCCTGTCGCGACCCGAGACAACATAAGTGACGAGTCATGTAATGACCCGTCACTAAATTGTGTCTCATTTATTCATTTTTCACGTAATGACGGTACATAGCATGCGAATCTGGCTAGCTTATATCTAACTAAAAGGTAGGTGGTATATATATGTATGTCTTTTTTTTATCAAGAGGTGCATATTATGTTCTTTGTTGTTCTGTATTTCTTCTTGTTGATTTGGGCATATGCCTGCGCTTGCATACATATACAAGTTGACACAATTAATTAAGAAGTACTCAAAGTAGGAATACGTAGCTATGAATTTATATGACAATTATTTGATGTATTCTATTCGCAATCCACTTGAGTTTTCTGTTGTGTGATGAATTGGAGCCAATATATGCATGCTGCGAGAGTTGACAGCGACCTCAACAAATTGCATTTTGGATTTGATTGCTGTATTGTAGTCATGTCCATGCATGTCGCAGCACTATTATTGGCATTTGTTGGCAATTGAGCGAGTGTCACTACTGGGCACTTAAACTAAACAGTAAACAAAAGATAATTTTTTTCAACACATTTTATTTAATGAATATGAATCTTTTCTCACGACACATTGTGGGACGTCACCCACCCATTCTTATATAGGAGTCGAATACTAGACTTTGAATCATATTCCGATATAATTCTATTCCTATGCAAACTCTCTATACATATTAAACCCCTATTAGGACATCACTTTGACTTTGGCATGGACTCTTGTGCATGCCAAAAATAATCCTACCAAAACATAAGATTTACTCTACCAAACACCCCCCTTAATCTTGTTTTCTTAACATTCTCTAATCTTCTAACTTATCTCGCACTTGTCGACCAAGCTAGGCTTATCTACAACTTGTCGATCTCACGCTTGATGTAGATAACATACACTTCTTCATCACCCTGGACTCACTTGCACTTAGTTCATGATGGCAAGCACACCTCTTCCACCCTGCACTCACCTGATTTAGGACGATGAACATTATTTTGTCATCCTGCACACACTCTATTCAGGATGACAAATACTACTTCATTATCTTGCGCACATACCTGCATTCACACACACATCTTGGACAAGCATGGGCCCTCAACTATATGCATGACCATGACACACGCATAACAAACAACACTACAATTGAACAATACATCACTGCTGGCTCTAAAACCCCATTCACTGCCGGTTTTGGAGCTGACAGTGGGTAACGGGCACTGATAGTCCCCAACTATCATTGCTGGCTCGGCGGATTGGCAGTGGAAGGGATTATTACTGCCGGCCAAAACCACCAGCCAGTAGCGATGCCACAAGCATCACTACCAGCTGGTGGTTTTGGCCTGCAGTGATGTCCAGAGCATCACTACCGGCTAAAGCTTTCAACCAGCGGTGTTTTGCCTCTCCTCCCTCTCCTCTCTGTCATCCATGTCTCTCTCCTCCCTTTGTCTCTCTCCCTCTCAATATCTCTATCTTTCTCCTCTCTATCCTCCCTCTCTCTCTCCTTGATCTCTCCAACTCTCTCTCCCTCTCAATACATGCATACAATAAGACACATTTAATGTAAATCAATAATAAGATACATTATTAATACATAGTAATTTATATCCTTCATTAATATATAGTAATTAATGTCATGCATTAATATGGTGTCATTTGGCGATATATAAGCAGTCTAACCCCTGGTAGACTTCCTCCTTGTTGCATACTCTCTACTAGAAGGAATGGTGTCATCTGAAGGTTTGTCCTACATCGATGGCACAATCGGTTCATGAAATTCGTTGTTTGGGTTCATAACATGTTTCAGGAAGAACCCGATGATCTGTTCTTAGAGGACATGTATTTCTGGAGGTTGTAACGCACCTGTGTATAGTTTGGAACGCTATGTTTGTAGAATAGAAAGAATTAGTCCTTTAGCATGTATAGAAATTGAAAAGAAGTCATCGATATGTAATTGCATACCTCAAGATCATTGTATCTCATAGCATCTCCATCTGTGTCGAATGCCTACATGAAAGTAAGAACATAAGACCCACAAAGATTGTTGTCGTGTGGCTGCCTCATACACTTCAAGAGGAAAAGATTCGTCAGTGGAATGAATTAAACCTTTTTATTCAGTAGAAAATGCAAGTCATGAATATTCCCTAAGTACCGAAAAGTCCGTTTTTACATCATACTGCTTCTTAAATGGAAAGTGGATAATACCCTTTTTGTGGTATCTTGTGTATGCCCTGTACGTGAATATGAATACCAATTAAACTTAGATGCAATCGTTGAGCAGATTAAATGATCTAGTTTACATGTTTATTATGTCAATGGGGTCTTGGTAAGTCATCTATCTCTCTTTTGCGAGTGCAAGACAATAATCTTGCTCAAGTTCGGGTGGATGACAAGGAGGATCCAATGAAAACTGTAGCAATATTATGTCACCATAGCAAATTAGATCTAGAATCAAGTTGCCCATAAAAGGATAACGCCATAGCAAGCAAACATGTACTCAAAGCTATACGGTAATAGTACAAATTTCTTGTATTGGTGGTGAATGTTGGAGCAAGAGTTCGTCTTGCCCCAGTAAGTACGACGAGAGTTTCTTCTAAGGAGGAGACTCAAGCTTGGCGATGAAGTTTAAGAGGAAGGAACACCACGAATGTATTCATGGTAGAAAAAATGGATCGATCTGGGAAGAGTATCACAACGTGACTTGGTGTGTTTTCACCACTATGTCTTTTTCGCTGTCTAGCCCGTGTTTTAGCCCAGGCGACCATGACTCCTATTTATAGGGTCGTGCGTAGCTTGGTGTACAAGTTATCATAATGTACAAATATCTGGGATCTGACCGATTTACTGGGCCTTATCCCAGATAACTGTTTTCTACCCTATCTGGGAGATAAATATCTACCATAGTAATTATTGTGGTGCCTGCCCCCTGAAGGGGCCGAGCTGGTCGCCAACTGCGGCTCAACGCCGCACTGTCAAGGGTGTCAGGATAGCCTCCATTATGCCAGGGTGTCAGAGCAGCGTCCACTAGCCTAAGCATTTAATGCCGATCACTTTCTTGCAGGCAAAGTATGACCGGTGCTCCCCTTCTGGTAGATCTTTCCTAAAACCTGATGACTCACCTAGTAGCCTCAGGGAAGCCGGCCCGAGTAGCAGGAGGCCGAGGCTTCGGGAGATTGAGGCTTCGGAAGATCGAGCCTTTGGGAGGCTGAGCCTTCGACAGGTAGGACTCCAGAAGGCCAGAGCTTCAGGAGGCCTAGGCTTCGGAAGACCAAGCCTTTAGGATGTTGAGCCTTCGGGAGGCAGGACTCTGGAAGTCCGGGGCTTCGGGAGGCCGAGGCTTCGAGAGACCGAGCCTTTGGGAGGCTGAGCCTTCGGGAGGCAGGACTCCTGAAGGCCGAAGCTTCGGGAGGTCGAGGCTTCGGGAGGCCGGGTTGGTTAAGCCAAGGGGCCGTTGGGGGTCCTTAACAACGACCCCCAACAGTGAAGCAGACACTTCAATAAATAGTCCTCGGTAAAGTCTGGACACTCCCTTACAAGTTCCTCGTTCACAAGCCCAGGATCAATAAATCCTACTTTATTATCTAATTCTCGTCTACATGCGCATAACTCCATTCTACGAAAGAGAGAAGTTACCCATGCAATTTCAAGGCACAAGATCATATAATGTGAATTACATGCATAAGTCACTTACAGAGTCCATGCTCTAAATATAGCCATATCGAAGGCATCTTCCTTATACAGTTCATACAGGTACAAGAATTGCACTCAGAAGGAGCCATCCTTGTTGAGGAAATATTCATCTGTGTATCTTATAGGGAACGCCTGAAAACCCTACCTAGACTTCTCCAAGTACCATTGATGTAATCATCACATTTGAGTTGTAAGATTTCTTTCTATATCTGGTTTGACCAAAGGTTTTCCCAACTCAAATAGACATGTAACATCTAACTGTGTAATATCCGCTCCTATAGTAAGCCATGCTAGTTGTTCTGCTGTTAATCTAAAAGAAGCCAGGAAGTCCCCAATGCTTGAAGCATCCTGAACAATTTGACCTGATTTGCTATTGGCTTGCTTCTTACTGATACATTCATAGTCACTTAGTGGCTTACTTGAAGCGGTCCCCGTATTTTTAGCTTTGGCCATATTCATGAAATTTTTTATGATATCTTCAGGCACAACAGACTTCGATGGAGGTGGTGGAGGATGGAAATGTCTAGTTACACTGGTGTCCACAATCTATTTGGTTTCCTCAGTAATGAGTGAATAGACATGCTTGGGTTCCAAAACCCTCATAGATGGCACCGACTTCTTTGATTATGTTGTCTGCTTGGATGGTGCGAAACCTGATCGTGTTTTCCGAGCTAATGGTTGGCTTCTTGATGATGTTAACTTCTTTAGTGGTGGACTTCTTTGAGGCAATGGCTGGGGGGGGGGGGGGGGGGTAGACTTCTTCAAGGAGATGGCTGAGGAGAGGGATATCTTCAAGGCGACGGCGACCCAGTGTGTCGTGGAGAGAAGTGGTTATCGGGAGCTATCCCTTGTATACGCATGTCGGAAGTACGAGCAACAGCAAGAGGAACTTCGCCTAAAGCAGGAGGAAGAAGAGCGCATGAGGAAGGAGGCGCACGACCATACCGTGGATCAGGCTCGCGAGGCTGAGAGGGCAAGGAAGCGGGAGAGAGAGCCCGCCATACTAAGGCGGCAAGTCCCGATGCCCTCCGAAAGGGAAAATAGCCTAGATGCACTCAGTAGAGAGTATCTAATATAACCCGACATACTTCCACTCCCTAAGGCATGTTATGATTAGAAGCGACGCACTAATAAGTAGGTCTTAGTACGAACCATACATGCCACCTTCTTTTTCTCATCGTGTCGTTGTGGTTACAGTCTCATATAATGTTTTCACCCTATGTTTAATATTATGTTTGTTACCGTTCGCACCTCATACCCGCGTAATATGCTGCGAGTGCTTCACATATACAATTTGTTCACAATTACTTATTTTTTATTCTCCGATAATTACGTAACCTACTCCAAATTCTCGCTTCCTCAGTATATCGTTTTCACTCCTCTTCAATCTTTTTAATTCTAAATTTTGTAAATGCCCTATTTTAAATTTTGATGAAAAACACAAAAATTTACAATTTTCAGAAAAAAAAATACCATTACCGCCCCCTCAGAAGGCGGCTAGGCTGCTAACCGCCCTCCCAGGCCCTACCCGCCCCTTGAGAGGGCGGTTAGCACCCTTGCCGCCCTCTGAGGGGGCAGTTAGGCCACCCGCCCTCTCAGAGGGCAGTTAGCAGGCCTAACCGCCCTCTCAGTGGGCTGCAGCCCTCTCAGGGGGCTGCAGGCGCCTAGTTTTACAATTTTTTTCACGAGGAATCTATTATTTAAATTTTTAATGAAAAAATATAAAAATAAAAATACTCCCTCATTTGTGCTACACCACGAAACAATCCGCAGCTGGTTTTCTACATGTGGTTTGGGCCTGATCCCGGCCATTCCCGAACATTCGTGGCCTATCCAAATGAGGTTTTATTGGGCTATTCCCATGCTCGAGTTGGGCCAGGGGAGTATTATGGTGGCCTCTTAAGAATTAGAGAGCCTTGACGAATAGCTCGAGCTTAGCTGGTTTGACCACCCGAGCTTTGAAGGGGGCTTGCACTCAGATTGCAAGCTCGATTTCTGTGACAAGCCAAGTTCGATTACTCAGGCGCGTGAGCCTTGAGCTTTTTTTCACTGCTTTAGTCAGCGTAGCTGAGCTCACGACCTAGAAGGTTCAATTAATGGACAGTACCTAAAAGCAGTGTAGAATAGAGCGAATAGATATTGATGGGGGAGGCAATGGAAGAAATCCAATTTCTCTACCTCACCTAAACGAGAAGTTACATTTTTCTTAGATATAGATTTTATTGATAAACTACTAACTTTTTTCAATTTTCTAAATGATTTAAGATCCTAAAGTCAAACTTTGTCAACATGATGATCTCCATGTGAAAATTGTATCACGGGTCTCGCTTATACTTCTCATAGTATTGAAAAATTATTTACTGTTGGTATACGGACCCATTTGTACAACCAGAAGGTCAGAGGGATCAGATCACTTACGAGCCAAATGGCATAATACACCGTTGTAACTAATTACTTGTACAAACGGTTGTATGCAAAGCTTTTCCCATTTTTATTGAAACAATACAAAACTTTGATGGAGTAGTTTCCATATTATGTCTTGGATACAATTAAAGATAATGTTTTGAACGTTGGTAAGATTTCCTATAAACAATAACCCGCTTAGTGCTGTAGTAACGTGAAAATAGACTATCTCCTTCCAACATTGCAAGGCCTTAATCAGAAGGGGTTTCCGTGCAAACATCGTAACATAAATTGATCTTGTTTTGTAAGTTAGAGTATTATACTTGGTCTTAATACCCTCCACCACCATGCATGGGCAGATCGGTAGTCAGGAAGACCCAGGACTACCGTGGATTTTAACACAAAACCATAAGTATATAGCCCATCTAAGCCCATTATAATCGATAAGACTTGAAGTTCAAATTCAACGGACCAAGTTAGCCAATTAGCCATTGCAATCAAGTGACATCTAACCCTCAACCCTCCACAGCTTGACCTTCTGGCCTCTAGTGATAGGCACTACATGAATAAAGCTTAAAAGTGACGGACCGGTTCATAATCTCTATGAATGATGAGTACCGCATCCATCACTCCGAACACGTCATTGATGACTAGTCATAAGTGATTGGTAAAAACCCGTCACCAATAAAATTATTGGTAACGGGTCAAAACTTGATCCGTCACTTATTAAGGTCATAAGTGACGGATCATAACTATGACTCGTCACTTATTATAAGTCATAAGTGACGGATCATAGTTATAACCTGTCACTTATAACTGATTTACGTTTTTCACATTTTTTGATAGAAACAAGTCAAAAAATATATTTTTTTCACCGAAGCCATCCCAACACATGCCTATCACCACTGCCATGGCTCACTTCTGTGTTTTCAGCACTATTTTCAACCATTACATTAAGCGGGAATCGAACCCGCCACCTCCTCTCGCGCACGCACGTTACCACCTCAGCTATCGCGTGTTTGTGATGGATATCGGATATTTTATCATTTTACCTTCTTTACCGAAGTTCATAAGTGACGGGTCATAACCGTGAACCATCACTTATGAAGGTTATAGGTGACGGGTCGTAATCTTGACCTGTCACTAATGACTGATTTTTTATTTTACATATAAAATTTGTATTAATATTTACATATAAAATATATATTAATATTTACATATAAAATTTAATAAGTGACTGGTTATAATTTACTTCTAAAATTGTATTAATATTTTATGAATTTCTGAATATCTCATGCAAACGATCGTAATTTGATAGGTGTCTCGGAGTGCCTCGGGTAAAACGGGCATAACTTTTGCATACGAACTCTGATTTTGAATTTTTTTACTCTATGAACATCTACATAAAAGGTTACATCATTTTCTTCCCCGTTTTGTCGGGTTCGGCGAATTCTTCGAGGCCAAAAAAGGCTTGGAAGATTGAGTTCTCGCTCAGTAAGTTTCTGCACCGTTTTCGGAGCACGCGTTTGTGTCCATAGTCGCCACCCCTTACATCAAATTTGAGCACAAATTATATATATTTCCTATTCTAATGCTGCTAAGTGATAAAAAATAAGAAAAAAAATAAAAAATATTAGTGAACTAAGTATCTATGACTATTATCATTAGTGACAGGTCACAACATGACCTGTTATTGATATCAAATCATAAGTGACGGGTCACCTTAGGCCAGTCATAAGTGACGAGTCAAATTGTGACCCGTCACTTATTACTTGTCATCAGTGACGGGTCACCTTGCACTCATAAGTGACGGGTCAAGTTATGACCCGTCACTTATGACTTGACATAAGTGACGGGTCATGTTACGATCCGTCACTAATTTTGTGTCTCATTTGTCTGTTTTTCACATAGTGAGGTGGCAGTGAGGCAGCGGGCGACCGGGGAGCGCACACACACGCATGGCAGATGGTGGCAAGCACGTGCGCACATGGGTGGCGTGGAATGACAGTCGGGCGTGGCTATGTGTGGCGGCTGCCGGCTGGTGGTCACTTTACTCACTTGTGTCCTGTCTATGGGGTGTTTACTGTTGCAATCAGCAATTCTGGTAATCATCTTTGTTTCTTTCCACTTTGTTCATTTGTGATGAGCTGATGTTGTATGTGGTTTAGCTAAACAACATTAAGCCAATAACTAAAGCTGCTTATTAAGAGGTAGCTAAAATGATGTCTATGAACTATGGGTATAAGGACTTATTTATTTGTATATAAACATAAAACATCTGGTGGAATTCAGGAGATCTCAATGATCCTTAATTAGAAAAATCAGAGAGAAAGAGAGAAATTTGAAGTGGTGGGATTCTGTCGTAAAAAGTTAACTAATTGAGTAAATATGACATAATCGAAACTTTCATGGATATTAGAAAGTGTAAAGTTTGGTTATAAGTATGTATTGCAATCTTCTACTTTATTTCATGTTTAGACTATTTATGTTGTAGTTTCGTAAATTTCAAACTTATTTGTTAACTTTATGATGTTGACAACTTTTAATTTATTTATATTGTACTTTTAGTAAATTTTATACTTGTATATGGGATTCAAAAATTTCAACGAACACACCCAGTGATCAAATTCTAGCTCCAGCTAGCACTGTCAACCATGCACCAGCTAGCTAGCAATCAGCACCGTCCAGTGTTCATCGATCGTTTTGAAAAGAAGGAAATCCACAACTTGTTCACCAAAACGATCGATCGAGGGGCCGGGATCGTGGCATCGTGCGAAGGGGTCCTACGTTTGCCCAAAAGTAGAAGGTGGCCAGAGAGCCCCATGAGTTGCACGCTTACGCCGCGGTGGGTCATGCAACCCTCCTGGTCGATCTGTGCATGCTTCCACGTGTCTATTTCTTGTGGCCTCAGCGGCCTAAGCCAACTCAATATATTCTTCTGTCTGTTGTCTCAGCAAATCACGCTGGTTCTTTGAACCAGAGCAGAAAACATGAGGAACTGCAGGAACCGACGGAAAGTGCACCACATCAGCACACTTACATGGAGAGCACTTTTAATCATGAAGATTTGAAGCTTACGGAAAATGTGATGGTGATGTGCCTCACAAATTTGACCTGGTCACAAACAGATCACTCCCAAGCTCCGAGCTAGCTGTCTCACACAAGAATGCACGCGCTTGCTCGCCAACTCTTTTGCCTCTCGCATCACCTATAAATACATGGCCAAGCTGCACACATTCTCATAGCGAAAAACACAGAAGTATATTGTTCTCAAGTAGTACTAACAAGAGTAACAAATCTCTCGATAGCTTACTTGCTAACGCTACACTACTCTCTTGTAGAGTTCGATCTCATGGCTTCGTCACACACAGTCATGATCGGCTTGTTCATATTGCTTCTCTTGTTGGCATCATCGCCGTCGACCATGGTACAGGCTAGAATGGCGCCAAGTGATCATGCACGAGCACATGCACAGGCCGAGGAGAGCCCAAGCTGTAGAATTGCTACTGCTCCGCCCTCTCAAGAACTGCCACGGGGAGTGGCACTCGTGGCACCGCCCCCGCCGCCGGAGATCGCCGTCGCCAAGCGTTGGGGGGTGGCCCAGGTCGCCGATGGGTCGGTACCGAGCCCAGGCGTAGGCCATTAATTAAGAGTTGATACAAAGCTACGCCCAGACGCATATGTATACAGCAACGCTAGATATAGCTAGCTATATGTGGGCGGTATATACATGTGTAGTCAAGAAAAAAGCATGCATGGCATGGATTAGCTGGTCCTGACATAGGTTCTCATAGCATAGCTCACGAGAATATGTGATGTGTGTCAGTGTGTGACAATGTTGCATGTGTTGAATTCCGTAGATGTTTGTACTGCTGGAGGATTTACATTCGTAATCTTTGTCCGTAATTCTTTCAGAAACAAAAACTCTTCTTTTATCCTACTAGTCAACATATAAGAGACTTTTGTCACTTAATTGCTTTAAAGAAAGAACACTTGAGCTTTTTGGTCTTTTTCATTTCCCTTTTCTCACAGGATGCTTTTGGCTCCTGCGTGGGTAGGCATAAACCCAAGATCTCACGCTCCTGCATCCGAAGGTCTCAGGAGCCTTTTCATTATCACAAAAGATAAAGAAATCCAAATATGATCCATTCATTTGCGCAATAATATTTTAGTGGAAAGAAAAATGAATCGTAACAACAGAGAAAATCTTGAAGAATAAAGAGTAAAATAAACAGGTTGTTCTAAACTTGCATCATCTAGTTCCATGGACTACGGTACAACGCAGTTTCAATTCCCTAAACTTGTTACGTGGTTCATGAGAGATCCAAACACTAGTCAATGTGTAGCTGCCTGTGTGGCGTGCTGGTTTTGTGCCAACGTGAGAAGGTAGAAGGTAGCTGATAACCAGGGCATAGATGGCATGGCTTTATAGGTTTTTTTCTCTCTTTTTTGAATTTTTTCAACTTGAAATTTCTGAGTTTGAGAGTTTGACTTGAAATTTGTAACTTGAAACGTTTTTTGGATTTTCCGAGTGGAAATTAACTTCTAACCTCATAGTTGAATCCATTTTATCTGAGTTGAAACTATTTTTCTTTCAGTTTTTTTTTTTAAATGAAGAGGGGGTGAAGGGAGGAGGAGGAAGGAAAGAATGAAGTGGAGAATGGTATAGGGAACAGAAGAGGATTGATTGTGACCGCAAGATAAGGACCTGGCGAACAGCCGTGAACTACATGCCCTCTTTGCGTTGGACTCCTAGAGGAAAGGAGATGCGTTTGATTCGGGGTTAAGGGGTGGGTTAAAATTAGCTTAATCTGCCAAACACGTACTGATAGGATACCAAGAAAGTATGAAGCAGTTGTTCGTGTATATGCAAGTTTCTGACGAGCAGCTAAAAGGGAGAACATTTGCAATGTGAAGAAAGAAACATAGGCAAAATATGAATTTAACTTCATTGACGAAGTGAAGGTCTGCATTACATTCACCTAGATCTATATGGTGGCAACGCCGCTCGGTGCTCAGAAAGATTAAGCCAAAGGGCTACTCCCCGGCCTGGTCGCGCCCCTCCCAAGCGTAATCGCGCCCCTCCCTGGCAGCCTGGGTGCAGCTCTGTCTAACGTCGACGGGATATGAAGGCGAAGGCAATGAGAGGGCAAGGGTGGCGGTTAACTCTGGCGCTTGTAGTTCGCCAGAGAAAGCAAGTGGTGTCAAAGGAAGAGGTGAAAGATCATCAAGAGAGAGATGAGGAGCGGAGACGGAAAGGTAGAGAAAATTTGTGACAATTTTCAGAGTTTATGCAGGCCAACTTGAAACCCTTGCTTTTGTCAGATCCGCAAAAGCTACTTCTCCAGCCTCAAGGATCGAAGGTGGACGTCAAGGACGATGGTTGGTCTCCGGAGCTGCTACTTTGTCCTGAAATTAGATGAGAGGCTAGTCGTTGGCTCCAATATCTACTGACTATGCATGCAACTGTAATCCCGATCGCCTACATGATCGGAGAGCTAGCGGATCCGGATCGTAGTTCTGGGCTTTATCTAAGGACTCTGATTCAAACAAGGAGTTTCTGAGAGTAGACATCCGGTCTCTTTCTCTTGAGAGTTTTCTACGATCTGCTCTGGGGGCAAGCTTTACAGTAGAGGAGGTTTTGCAGGTAGAAGCTTCTCTAGATAGCTCTGACGTGTGTGCATTTGCATGTGCCATGGCATCACCGAAGATACTCAATTTGAACGTCGCTCTTGCAAAGAAAATTGTTTTGGTAGCGGCCAAGCATCATCAATCAAAGGTAGCAAGCACCATGGAACGGACCTCTACCACCTCAGCGTGGTCCGCAATCTTTAACCCTAGGGGATGTTGTGAGACTCGGTGATGTTCTAAGAGGGAGGTTAATTAGGACACTTAAAAACCTAAACCAAATTGGCTCCAAAAACTTCACAAGATAAACCTATCTCAATTTCTATCTAAATTTACTCTAGATTTATCTAGTGTGTCTACTCTACCACTCAAGAGGATTGGAACCTACTCTAGCAAGGTAAATTATAAGTATGTAAATGCGAAAACATAAATAAGGTAGAGACACAAAATCAGCACAAGGGATTTTTATCCCGTGGTATCAATGGCATGAATGCCACCCTAGTCCATGTTGGATCTCCATAAAGGATATGCTCTCAGTCGCCAAGTCTCTTTCGATCATGACTCTTGAGCTACCAAGACACCAAGACAATGTCTCAAGTACGATGAGCCACCAAGGCAAGGTCTCACCACTAGCCTCTCTTTTGTTTACTTGTTATCGTGATTACTTTCGAGCTTGAGCCACCAAGACAAGGGTCTTCACGTCCCCGTACACGTATCTTATCACCGCTCCACACCAAGTCAGAGGGTTAACAATCTTGAGCCACCAAGGCTCAAGATGCTAGCGAGGCACCAAGACTCCAAGGCACCGACGTACCACTCGGTACAAGTTAGGATCACTCCTTGATCCATTCTTCAAGCTATAGCACCTAGCTACAACTCACTCTAGGCCTATAAACACTAAACACTCTCTAATCTTGTGTTTAATTACCTTGGATAATCACTTTAAGCACTTTGGTGGCTTAGATGTCTTCTCAAGTGTATATGAGCTTCCTCTAGACTCCAACAGCATGCCATACCTTCAATTGACTGAGTGGAGGGGTATTTATAGCCTCAAATCCATCAACTAGCTATTTTTCCAGCAGCTCAAAAAAGTTGTTAACACCGGATGATCTGGTGAGAACAGTAATATTAACACCGGATCATCCGGTGAGTACAAACTCAGAAACTAGCTGTTGAAACTCCACTTAATGCCTCTGTGAACACCGTACACTCTGGTGTGCCTTCAAATCCATCACCAAACCTTCCGTTGAGTGAGTCATCCGAGCCTTTGCAGTCTCTATATGTAAAATTCTCTGATGCATTCATCTGGTGTTCATTCCATTCATATCGGACTATCCGGTGAGTTAAACCTTCTCTTCTTTTCCCTTAAAATGCTCCGGTGCAACTATCTTTGTGATCACCAGACCATCCAGCGAGTTGATCTTCATTCTTCAACACTTGCAGTCGCCCCTGCAAAAAATGCTCTGGTGCTATACTTCGGTGTGCACAAACCAGGCACCGTACCATTCGATGGGTTGATCTTCAGTCTTCTGTACTTGCATTTTTCTCTGTAGGAAATACTCCGATGTGTTCATATCCTATTCATCAGACTATATGGAGTGTTGTAGAAGGGGATTTTTATATCAAGTTTACACTAAGGAATAAAGATGATGGCTTTCGATGGGTTTTGATTGCGGTCTATGGTGCTGCGCACCCAGAATACAAGGAGAGCTTTTTGTCTGAATCGGTTTATTCTTGTAGTATGGAACATTTACCTCTTCTAGTTGGTGGTGATTTTAATATCATTAGGAGTCCCAAAGAAAAGAATAACTATAAGTTTGATAATCGATACCCTTTCTTATTCAATGACATTATTAACAGTTCGAATTTGAGAGAGTTAGATTTAACAGGTTGCCAATTCACTTGGGCAAATTCTAATGTTATTCCTACCTTCGAAAAGCTTGATCGTATTTGATGAGTACTAAGTGGGAACAACATATTCCTTTATCTATAGTGCAAGCTTTATCTAGAGATATTTTAGATCATACACCTTTGTTACTTAGTGCGGATGCGAGCTCTCCTAGTACAAACCAACCATTGTTCAGATTTAAATTAAGTTGGCTTACAATTGAGGGTTTTTACAACATGGTGGCTAGTGTATGGAGAAATGAAACTAGTGGAGATTCTCCTTTAGAAAATTGGTAGGCTAAGATTAGCAGGCTAAGGCAACAACTGAGAGGTTGGGCAAAGGATTATTTAGGTGCTTTTACGAAAGAGAAGAAAGAGTGGTTATCCTTGTTAGATGACTTAGAAAAAAAGCGGATTTTCATTTTTTACAACCTCATGAATTAGATTTAAAGCATCATCTTAAAGATCGGCTGACCAAGTTGCTAAGGGAAGAGGAGATTAAATGGCTCCAACGTTCCAAAACAACTAATCTGCTCAAGGGTGCTGATAATACTATATTTTTTCATTTGGTTGGTAATGGGAGACATTGTAAGACATGTATTTTTAAATTGGAACAAGAGGATGGCGTGATAGAGGGTAGCGACAACCTTAAATGATATATCACTAAATATTATAAAGGCCTTTTTAGGCCACCTAAGGAGATTCATTTTTCAATGGACGAATCTCGTCAGAATGATATTCCTCAAGTTTTCAATGCTAAAAATGAGTTGTTAATGACATGTTTCTCATAAAAGGAGATGAAAGAGGCGATCTTTCAAATGGAATTAAACAAGTCATCTGACCCTGATGGTTTCCCAGCTGAGTTCTATCAAACTTTCTAAGAGATCATTAGAAATAACTTAATGAGTTTGTTTAATGACTTCCATAATAAGACATTGCCTCTTTACATTCTAAATTTTGGGATCATTACTTTAATACTAAAAAATTGAAGCTATTCAAATTCAATAGTGTAGGCCTATTTGTTTGTTAAACATGAGTTTTGAGGTCTTCACTAATGTTCTTACTAACAGAATATATGTAGTAGCTCAAAATGTGATTAGACTGTCTCAATCTGCATTTTTGTCAGGACATTATATTATGGAGGGGGTTGTAGTTTTACATGAATCGATTCATGAGATGCATAGAAAAAAGGTAGATGGGGTCATTTAAAGTTGGATTTTGAGAAGGCGTATGATAAGGTGAATTGGTCCTTTTTGCAGTAGACCCTTAAGATGAAAGGTTTTTCTCCATTGTGGTGTGATTAGATAGATCAGGTAGTAACAAGAGGTAGTGTAGGTATTAAAGTAAATGATGACATCAGCCATTTTTTGCAAACTAAGAAAGGTTTTAGACGAGGAGACCCTCTATCCCTTATTTTATTTAATATTATTGTAGATATGCTGGCCATCCTTATGCAATAGGCCAAAGATGATGGGAAATTTAAAGGAGTTGTCCCTCTTTTAGTTGATGATGGTTTGTCAATCTTACAATATGCTGATGATACAATTTTTTTTATCGATCATAATTTAGAACAAGCTAAGAATATAAAGCTCTTGCTTTGCGTTTGAGCAACTTTCTGGGTTAAAAATAAATTTTCATAAGAGTGAATTATTTTGTTATGGTAAAGTTAAGGATTTGGCAAACTCATATTGACATATTTTTAGTTGTGGAAGAGGTACTCAGCCTTTTAGTTACCTAGGTATTCCAATGCATCACAAGAAGTAATTAAGTAAGGATTGGCATGTAGTTGAAGAGAGATTTCAAAAGGAACTAAGTTATTGGAAGGGAAAACTTTTATCTTTTGGGGGTAGACTTGTTTGTATTAATTCTATCCTTAGTAGTTTAGCCATGTTCATGCTCTCTTTTTTCGAAGTGCCAAAGGAATTCTTAGAAAATTGGATACTATCACTCTTGTTTTTTTTGGCAAGGTGATGGATATAAGAAAAAGTATAGACTTACTACGTGGAGCATTCTCTGCACTCCTAAAGATCAGGTGGCATGGGTATACTGAATCTAGAATTGTAGAATAAGTGCTTACTTAGCAAGTGACTATACAGACTAATTAATGAGGATGGAGTTTGGCAACAACTGCTTCGAAATAAATATTTGAGAAATAAAACAATTACACAAGTGGAATATAAACTAGGTGACTCTCAGTTTTGGGCCGGACTTATGAAGGTTAAGCCTGAATTTATGAGATTTGGCTCTTTCACTTTGCATAATGGTTCTCAAATAAGATTTTGGGAAGAAACTTGGTCGGGACAAACTAAGTTGAGTCAACAATATCCTTCTTTATATAATATCATCTATAGAAAGCATTCAACTGTAGAGGAGGTTTTAGTTTCTACACCTCTTCAAATTTCCTTCCGTAGAGATTTAGTTGGTGTTAAGTTAGTTGCGTGGAATGACTTGGTACTAAGGTTAGCTTCCATTCAATAATTGATGGCCAATATACCTTTGGATGGTGTTTACATTAGCATGGTAAATTTTCTGTCCATTCAATGTATAGAGCATTGATTAATGGCATGATAATTCCAACTAATTGCTACTTATGGAAACTTAAGATTCCTCTAAAAGTTAAGATTTTCATATAGTTTCTATACACCGGAGTAACCTTAACCAAGGATAATCTAGCAAAGAGACAATGGAATGGTAGTACCAAATGTTATTTTTGTAGTATGGATGAAACAATACAACATTTATTCTTTGATTGTCATTTCACTAAGTTTATTTGGCGTGTGGTACATATTTCTAGTGGTATTAATCCTCCTTCAAGTATTTCTCATATGTTTGGAAATTGGCTTGAGGATTAACCGTAGACTCATGGATCTTTTATTGGTTGGGGCAAGCACTCTTTGTTGGGCCATATGGTTGAGTCGTAATGAAGTGTTGTTTGACAATGCATGAATTTCTTCTGCTATGCAAGTCATCTTCAAAGGTACACATTGGTTTTGATTCTGATTGCTGCTGCAGAGCGAGGAGGATCGTCCTATAATTCAAGACATGTGCTGATGTCTAGAAACTACTGTTATGGAGGTTTATGCCAACCATTGGTGGCAGTTCAGTAATATGATTTGTGTTTAATTTTTTAGACATGGCTTGGTCCTTTTTTTTCATTCCCTTTCATACCTGCTTTGTCAGGTTCTCAGACGCTGATTGTTTTGTGTTCCTTCCGGACACATGTTATGGTGCTGTTTGGCCATATGTACCCTGCTGTGCAGAGGCTGGAATAAAAACTATTTCCTTTTCTAAAAAAATAAAACATACAACTTTCTTTTTTTCTTGTGACAAAATTGCAAATAAAAGAAAATCCTAGAAATGAACTAGAGTTTGACTTTCTCATTGCTTCTTTTTTTTTGTCGTCAACATCTAGTTTCAAGTTGGGTGCAAACTCCTCATACAACTTCCTTGAACTCGCTGGTGCTGACATGGTCTAATTGAACCACTTAACGCATCTACCTAGCTACATTTCCCTGTCAAAATCGACTAGGAGTTTGCACCATATTGAAATAGTGGGGTGGAAGGATAAAAGAAAACTAAGGGCCAGTGGGTGGTGCATGAAAATGTATTAAGTCTCTCCTAGGTAGAGAAATGGGTAGGCCCAAACATGGCTCAGCCAGACAATTGGTTTGAGGGGGCCAGCATAACGGGCCTATGTCTGAGGCGCAATACTAAGTTTAGTTGTTTTTAGGAAAAAGTTCATTTTAGCTCTTAAACTATTGCTTGAGTCCAAGTTTCCTCCCTGTACTCAAAATCCACACATAAGTGTCCCCCAACTTTAGAATCAAGACAATATACCTCCCGACCCGATTCCATCTAGGTTTTATCCGAAGTGGACAAATGTCAGCGCATCCTCACTGGTAGACGCGCGCAATGACTAAAGAAGCTGAACCAATCAGAGGTGGACAAACCTCAGCACGTCCTCGCTGGTTTGGATCGGCTTCTTTAGTCATCGCATGGCTGCTCGTGAGGACACGCTGACGTTTGTCCACCTTGGATAACACCAGGTTGAATCGGGTTGTGAAGGTATATGTTTGGTTTCTATAGTTAAGGGAGCATCTATGTCTGGTTTTCAACTTCAGAGAGAGAAGATTTGGACTCAGGTAATAATTAAAGGTGGTAAAATAGACTTTTTCTATTTTTTTCAAATTCCCTTCAGTTCTAGAGCATGAAAAAAAAAGGATCATTGAAGATTAGGCCCATTACATTGAGATCTAAGACTTCCTCTCTTGCGTTAATTTCTTAGAAATATCTTTTGGAGGCAAGTTCTACCAGATATATGCTGAAGCAAATTTCTAGCAGATACTATTTATCTATATTTGTCTTGTTCATCAATAAACTACGTTAGAGTTTTCCTACACGAGGCCTATGATTATGCACCAAAAGTAGAGGTACCACGAGTTGGATGCACACGCGGCAATGGCAGGGTTTGCAACGGCGCACGAAGCATCCATGCGGCACGTTCTGATAGCCCGAGCCAGCAACGTTCTCACAAAAATCTTTGGCTCAAAATTAAAGACATGAAGTAGGAGTAATAAGGTAGCGCTCAAAATAGTACCCTTATCTAGGACAACTTTATGTGGAAAATGTGATGTGATGTGTGGTCCACTAACTTTGACTACGCCACGCGAAACTTGTTGTCACCGCCACGCAACACACGTACACTTGCTGGCCACCCCCCTCTCCTCACCTATAAATACATGCCCGGGTTGCTCACATTCTCATTGCATTCAAGCAGCCAGAAGTCTCAGCTCTTAGTTCCTTCAACAGTTCATCTCTCACAAGCAGCCAAAACTCTCTTGTAGCCTCAGCCATCTTAACTCACTTTAGCTTGCAACCTTGCCCATGGCTGCCTCACACGCTGCAATTGTGATCGTCTCCTTGCTTCTGTTGGCATCATCACAATCTATCGTGCATGCGAGGGTGATGCCAAGTGATCATCTACAAGTGCAAATCGGCCGGGAAACCGGAGCTACTCGATTGCCAGCCTCTCAAAATTTGCCGCATCAAGTGTTCACGACACCTCCGACACCGCCGGCACTGACCGGCAAGCCGGAGATGGCCGCTGCCGAGCGCAGCGGCGAAGCTAGCGTCGGAGAGAGGGGGGTGCGTTGCTCTTTACTGTTCATCGGAGCTACAGTAATTTGCTGTTTATCAAAACTAGTTTTAATAGTATTTTTGAATATGAGAGGGGGTGCATATGCACCCACACCTCCTAACCTAGCTCCGCCCCTGGCCGAGCGTAGGCGGATCATAGAGGTCCAGGGGTCTGTGCCGAGCCCCGGCGTCGGCCACCATTAGCGAGCCTCTTCTTCTACGCATATAGATTATTTATATACAGTATATGATATGTACACGTCTCATACATAAATGACATGCAAGGTAGCTTTCTAGCTAGCTACACACATGTAATCTGATGCATGTATACATAGGAAATCGATGCGATTATTTCCTCTGTTGTACGTACTTGATGTGTATCTGATAAAAGTTTTTACACAATTATGTATGTATATGTGTATGTATGCATACATACATGACGAACGAATAAATGAATCTATATTCAGTATATCATCTGATGCTTGTATAGTCAGAGTAAAGGGATGACACCAATCACTTGGAATTGGCAGGGAAATTGCTTTGTGTTGTCCTTCAATTCAAAGGGATTAATTGAACCTAATCTCACTCATATATACAAACAAGCTTCTGATGGGTCTGATTTTGATGTGGTTGGAATGTTTCACCGTTTGTTTTTTTTTCCTTTGGGGTCCTTTGTGAGAATGAGTGTGAGTAAACACCTCATTGGCTTGTGGCGCCAAGAAAAACATTCCCTAATTTAGATTTAGCAAGTTACTTAATTTAACTTGCATCAACTTGCTTGCCATGGCTTATTTACCACAAAAGGGTGATCATTGCTGATTCTAAAACCCTATCACTACCGGTTTGGAAACCGACAATCTTTACTCAGCACTATTGATCGGTACCTATCACTGCCAGCAGTGATAGGTGTTGTGGGGAGAAAAAAAAAGAAATGAGCCAACTCGAAATCGAGCCTCGCCTGCCACCACCGTTGGAGTGCTACGTCGTAGCTGCCGTGCCATAGCTTGGCCCTGCATAAGAAAACATGTGGTGGCACGAAGGCCACTACCACAGCACACAACAGAAGGGTTGTCCGCTCCTAGGGCCGTCGCTCCCCTTGTCGTTCGCTCCCGGGGCCACCATCGTTACCGCCCTTGGACCCACTCCACTCACCGTCTACTCCAAGGGCCGCCGCTATCATCGCTCCCCTCTCCATCAACTCCTGGGGCCATCGCTGTTGCCGCCCTTGGACCCGCTTCCCTCACCGTCCGCTGCCAGAGCCGCCGCTCCCCTCGTCGCCGTTGCCACCACTCTCCTCGTTGTCCGCTCTTGGGGCTGTCGCCACTGCCGCCACTCCCCTCGCAAGTGGAAGCGGCCGTGCTCAGCCTCGGCGGCGGTGAAGGGGAGGTGTAGCACATGGGGCACCCTCGCGGCATGTCGGAGGAGTGATCAGAGCAGGAGCAACAGCTTGGAGGCAGGAGTGAGCGAGGGAGAGAGAGGAAGAGAGAAGGTGGAGAGAGAGAGAGAGAGGGAGGAGAATAAGAGATAAGGAGTAGACAATTAGAGCTGAACGGACGCGAGGTGAGCCAAAACGTCATCGAAGGGAAATTTGAGACCCGGTTCGCATTAGTGGCAGTTCGTGGCACAAACCGGTACTGAAATCGACTATCAGTGTCGTGGGCACTGAAACCAACTATCAAACCCTATAACATAAACCGGCACTGATAGTCGGTTTCAGTGCCAGTTCTTAACGGCTCAATTATTTTTCGGGTGTGCGGGGTTAAAAACCGGAGTGATACATTTTCAATGATGATTCTTACACAACTGTCACTGATGTGCCGCTATTTATGACCTATTCTGTAATAGTTTGCGTCCATAGATCTTAGTTAGTTTGTTGTGTTCAGATCGTTGGTGTGATCGAGTGCGTGAGCTGGCGGTAACAACGTGATGACGTCTATGCCGAGCCTGACTAAAAGACAAGCCTCGTTTCTTCTTTGAGACCAAATAACTATTCATTGGGTGGCCGGCCGCTACTTTGGGCGACAATATACTGGTTATAAATTTCTAGCGTAATCAACTGCACGCGTGCTACATGTTGGGAATATGATCGATATATATATATGTTGGACGTCTACAAACTGCAACAAAGATTGTGTGCGTGGCATATCGTCTGATCATGTCACATTTCCAATCTATACTGTACCTCTGCGAAGACTTCAATAAATAAGAAATATATATCAACTGGTGTGTCACTTGCATGTGGGCTCTGGCCCCACTTGCCATTATCAGAGTGGTATTATGTAATTTAATTCCAAATTACTCAGCATTATAATGAATCTCAAAAGTATGAAAAAATAGTGCTTTATATGGTGGCCACTGTTCTGAAGTGTAGTGATTAATTTTAATTTTATCCAACATATATTATTCAAACACTACATGCATGTAATTTAATTTCTGCGAGACCGACCAATTCAAACTTACAACTATCTTGGACTAGAAACAACATTGATTTCTTTTAAAATTCTTGTTTAGACTTCAACTACTACCTCCATTCTTTTTTACTTGTCGTTTAGTATATTGACACAGTCTCTAGTACACATATTTTAACATTACATTTTGTAATTATTTCTTAGTGAAATTTGTTAAACATATAATCATATAAATGTATTTTTCATTGTGAAATCTGATCGTATCATTTGCATGTGTTCAATCCTAACAATTTTATGTATATTAATGATCAAAGTTTTTAAAGTTTAACTTTACACATTCTAAAATAATATTTATTTGAGAATGGAGGTAGTACTAGCTAGGCTATAGAGATGCTCACAGTATCCCTCGCAAAAAATGCTCATTGCATATTAATATTTAATGCAGATATATTGGCGAGAAAATCAATTTAACATGCACTGAATAATCATATGTACGGATGTACAGAAATTTGATAGATAATTATTTTAATTTCGACATTAGCATTGTATTGCCGAATTTAATAGTTATCTCTGTTAGAATAAAGCCAATTATTGTATGTCACTAGTGGACATACAATAATTGGCTTTATTCTAACAGAGATAACTAATTCAGTGGACATACAATAATTGGCTTTATTCTAACAGAGATAACTATTAAATTCGGCAATACAATGCTAATGTCAAAATTAAAATAATTATCTATCAAATTTCTTTTGGAGGCAAAGTTCTACCAGATATTTGCTGAAGCAAATTTCTAGCAGATACTATTTATCTATATTTGTCTTGTTCATCAATAAACTATGTTAGAATTTTCCAACACGAGGCCTATGATTATGCACCAAAAGTAGAGGTACCACGAGTTGGATGTACACGCGGCAATGGCAGGGTTTGCAACGGCGCACGAAGCATCCATGCGGCACGTTCTGATAGCCCGAGCCAGCAACGTTTTCACAAAAATCTTTGGCTCAAAATTAAAGACATGAAGTAGGAGTAATAAGGTAGTGCTCAAAATAGTACCCTTATCTAGGACAACTTTATGTGGAAAATGTGATGTGATGTGTGCTCCACTAACTTTGACCACGCCACGCGAAATTTGTTGTCACCGTCACGCAACACACATACACTTGCTGGCCACCCCCCTCTCCTCACCTATAAATACATGCCCGGGTTGCTCACATTCTCATTGCATTCAAGCAGCCAGAAGTCTCAGCTCTTAGTTCCTTCATCAGTTCATCTCTCACAAGCAGCCAAAACTCTCTTGTAGCTTCAGCCATCTTAACTCACTTTAGCTTGCAACCTTGCCCATGGCTGCCTCACACGCTGCAATTGTGATCGTCTCCTTGCTTCTGTTGGCATCATCACAATCTATCGTGCATGCGAGGGTGATGCCAAGTGATCATCTACAAGTGCAAATCGGCCGGGAAACCGGAGCTACTCGATTGCCAGCCTCTCAAAATTTGCCGCATCAAGTGTTCACGGCACCTCCGACACCGCCGGCACTGACCGGCAAGCCGGAGATGGCCGCTGCCGAGCGTAGGCGGATCATAGAGGTCCAGGGGTCTGTGCCGAGCCCCGGCGTCGGCCACCATTAGCGAGCCTCTTCTTCGACGCATATAGATTATTTATATACAGTATGATATGTACACGTCTCATACATAAATGACATGCAAGGTAGCTTTCTAGCTAGCTACACACATGTAATATGATGCATGTATACATAGGAAATCGATGCGATTATTTCCTCTGTTGTACGTACTTGATGTGTATCTGATAAAAGTTTTTACACAATTATGTATGTATGTGTGTATGTATGCATACATACATGACGAACGAATAAATGAATCTATATTCAGTATATCATCTGATGCTTGTATAGTCAGAGTAAAGGGATGACACCAATCACTTGGAATTGGCAGGGAAATTGCTTTGTGTTGTCCTTCAATTCAAAGGGATTAATTGAACCTAATCTCACTCATATATACAAACAAGCTTCTGATGGGTCTGATTTTGATGTGGTTGGAATGTTTCACCATTTGTTTTTTTTTTCCCCCTTTGGGGTCCTTTGTGAGAATGAGTGTGAGTAAACACCTGATTGGCTTGTGGCGCCAAGAAAAACATTCCCTAATTTAGATTTAGCAAGTTACTTAATTTAACTTGCATCAATTTGCTCGCCATGGCTTATTTACCACAAAAGGGTGATCATTGTTGATTCTAAAATCCTATCACTACCGGTTTGAGAACCGACAATCTTTTCTCAGCACTGTTAATCGGTACCTATCACTATCGGCAGTGATAGGTGTTGTGGGGAGCAAAAAAAAGAAATGAGCCAGCTCGAAATCGAGCCTCACCTGCCACCACCGTTAGAGTGCTACGTCATAGCTGTCGTGCCATAGCTCAGCCCTGCATAAGAAAACACGTGGTGGCACGAAGGCCACCACCACAGCACACAACAGAAGGGTTGTCCGCTCTTAGGGCCGTCGCTCCCCTCGTCGTCCACTCCTGCAGCCGCCGCTCCCCTTGTCGTTCGCTCTCGGGGCCACCATCGTTGCCGCACTTGGACCCGCTCCACTAACCGTCTACTCCTAGGGCCACCGCTATCGCCGCTCCCCTCTCCATCAACTCCTGGGGCCATCGCTGTTGCCGCCCTTGGACCCGCTTCCCTCACCGTCCGCTGCCAAAGCCGTCGCTCCCCTCGCCGCCGTTGCCACCACTCTCCTAGTTGTCCTCTCCTGGGACTGTCGCCACTCCCCTTGCAAGTGGAAGCAGCCGTGCTCAGCCTTGGCGGCGGTGAAGGGGAGGTGTAGCACATGGGGCACCCTCGCGGCATGTCGGAGGAATGATCAGAGGAGGGGCAATAGCTTGGAGGCAGGAGTGAGCGAGGGAGAGAGAGGAAGAGAGAAGGTGGAGAGAGAGAGAGAGAGGAGAATAAGAGATAAGGAGTAGACAGTTAGAGCTGAACGGACGCGAGGTGAGCCAAAACGCCATCGAAGGGAAATTTCAGACCCTATCCACATTAGTGGCAGTTCGTGGTACGAACCTGCACTGAAATCGACTATCAGTGTCGTGGGCACTGAAACCGACTATCAAACCCTATAACATGAACCGGCATTTATAGTCAGTTTCAGTGCCAGTTCTTAACGGCTCAATTATTTTTCGGGTGTACGGGGTTAAAAATCGGCAGTGATACATTTTCAGTGATAATTCTTGCACAATCGGCACTGATGTGCCGCTATTTATGGTCTATTCTGTAATAGTTTGCGCCCATAGATCTTAGTTAGTTTGTTGTGTTCAGATCCTTGGTGTGATCGAGTGCGTGAGCTGGCGGTAACAACGTGATGACGTCTATGCCGAGCCTGACTAAAAGACAAGCCTCGTTTCTTCTTTGAGACCAAATAACTATTCATTGGGTGGCCGGCCGCTACTTTGGGCGACAATATACTGGTTATAAATTTCTAGCGTAATCAACTGCACGCGTGCTACATGTTGGGAATATGATCGATATATATATATGTTTGACTTCTACTAACTACAAAGATTGTGTGCGTGGCATATCGTTTGATCATGTCACATTTCCCATCTATACTGTACCTCTGCGGAGACTTCAATAAATAAGAAATATATATCAATTGGTGTGTCACTTGCATGTGGGCTCTGGTCCCACTTGCCATTGTCAGAGAGTGGTATTATGTAATTTAATTCCAAATTACTCAGTATTATAATGAATCTCAAAAGTATGAAAAAATTAGTGCTTTATATGGTGGCCACTGTTCTGAAGTGTAGTGATGAATTCTAATTTTATCCAACATATATTATGCAAACACTACATGCATGTAATTTAATTTATGCAACACCGATCAATTTAAACTTACAACCATCTTGGACTAGAAACAACATTGTTTTCTTTTAAAATTAAACATTTGATTCAAGTAAACATTAAAATGCATGTAGTAACTTTGTCGGTGGTTTTTCTTTTCCCATTTAAAGATCTATTGATCCATCCTAGTAGTTCTACTTTTCTCTTTTCAATCAAATTCTTGTTTAGACTTCAACTACTACCCCATTCTTTTTTACTTGTCGTTTAGTATATTGATACGATCTCTAATACACATATTTTAACATTACATTTTATAATTATTTCTTAGTGAAATTTGTTAAACATATAATCATATAAAAGTATTTTTCATTATGAAATCTGCTTGTATCATTTGCATGTGTTTAATCCTAATAATTTTGTGTATATTAATGATCAAAGTTTTTAAAATTCGACCTCACATATTCTAAAACAACATTTATTTGAGAACAGAGGTAGTACTAGCTAGGCTATAGAGATGCTCACAGTATCTCTCGCAAAAAATGCTCATAGCATATTAATAATTAATGCAAATATATTGGCGAGAAAATCAATTTAACATGCGCTGAGTTATCGCATGTATGGATGTACATAAATTTTATAGATAATTATTTTTATTTCGATATTAGCATTGTATTGCCGAATTTAATAGTTATCTCTGTTAGAATAAAGCCAATTATTGTGTGTCCACAGTGGCAAATTCTGGTTCTGAAACAAGTGGCAAATTATGCATGGTCAAAAGTGGTACCACAAAGTGCTACAAGAGTTAACTGATTCGATGCAAGCACTTGCCAACGCACCAGTTCGATCGATATCGCTGTCTCCCAATCATAGTAGCCAACCTCAGGCCGTCCAAATTGGCAACCCATTGCCATGTTTCGGCCTCCCATGCATACATGTTCCTCACTATTCCATGAAGTGCATGCCTCACATCCAAGCTTTAGCCGACATCAGATACTGATCGCCCATTTCACATTAGATCATCTCCCTTTAACTAATTTAAGCATTAAGCATTCGCTACTCAGTTTTATTTATATATATATCTGTGATTTTGTGGTACGCTGCTAACCGTCGGAGGTGGGCCTTTGTGGTCTCTAGTCGGCGTGCTTTTGTAGCTGATGATTAAAAGGTGTCTTCTCAGAGAATTATTACAATAATATTCCATTTGACAATGTCGACACGCGTGTACTGTGTCAAACTTTCTGGTTACATTTATGTGTTCATGAACCGCAACAAGGCTGACACGTGTAGTGTCATTTTTAAACAACAAGCAAATAAACCAGCTTCACTAATAATTGTTTTGTTTTCAGATTAAAGTCCACTGAATAATGCTGGATCAAAAGGTAGTAATAATTCAATTATTGTATCAGTATGAATGCACTTGACATTTTCTTCTGATTTGCTGTGTTGCTAGGTCGGTTATGAAAAGGGACCTTTCTGTTGCCTTTCAAATAAGGTAATCAAATCAACAGAAAAGTTCCAGAAAATTTTAATTGGAGTTTGCCTAAGCCTAGCTAGCACAAGAACCATCACTTATGTATACATGCATATATGTAAGTAATTGATGATCAGTCTACAACTTTATCCTTTTTCATATAAATGCAAATGTAACTTTACTACTTATATAATGTTATTTAAACCTTTTGAATTTATATGTAACACAAATACAATTTAAGAACAAGAAAAATCAACCTACAATATCTTTTTCATATAACGGCAATGTAATTTAAGAATTTTGAAATTTTGTATTTTTATGGATGTATATCATGCAAAGTTAGCATAATTTTAATGAAAAAATGTAGACTATTTTTTCATATATGAGCTGATTAGGGCATTAATACTGTCATCGTCCTTGAGTTCTAGGTCGCCTAATTCGAATATGAGATAAACTAAGTCTGGAACCAGATTCATATTGGCGTAATCATAGATAACCGACCATGTCCTAACAAATGTTGACTTTGCAATTCAGCAAGTCGGTCATCAAATTTATAAGCCGTCCTTGGGTACCCTTCCCTAGTAGTGGGGCATCTCTAGCAACAAGTTGTAGGGAAGGACAGCCAGTGCACCCAAAGAAACCGCATAATTGAGCCATCAGGGTTGACCTTAGAGCATGTTCAAAAAGCTTGTCTATAAGCCTGTTCCACGTCACGTAAAGACAAACTAAGAGACTAGTGCAACGCTAGATTGTCTATAAGCTTGTATCTCATACACCCGTGAGCTTTAATTGGTTGCATGTTATATAAAATATTGTGATCAGAAACAAGCATCATCTTTGTGACCATTTGAAAGCTAAATAACTACATACAAGGAAAACCTGGGAGTACCATCGAAACATGAACAACGATCTCAGAAGGTAATAGATACGAAATTATCAAAGTAACAGTCACTACTAAAAAACAGTTTTTAGAGGTGGGTAGTAACCCATTTTTACGGGTGTTTAGTCACTCGTCTCTGATCAAAGGCCTGCGGAAATAAACGATTCAAAGACGGACAAAAGAAACTTAGCTCCCTAAGGTACTACCTTAGAGGTTGGGCCAAGCACACTAGCGGGACTTATAAAAAAGAAAAAATGAACTCATCACGATTATCGATAATTTGGATAAGATATCGGAAACACGAGTCTTATCCGATACTGAGATTGATCTTAAGAATAAATCAAATGAAAGACTGGTACAACTTCTCGGAGAAGAGCAAATAAAATGGTACCAATGTACCAAAATTAATGCCACCCTCCAAGGAGACAACAACACACATGGTTTTCCATACTGATGCAAATCACAAACATAGGAAACAACGAATCTTTGGCTTGGATCAAGACAGAAATAATTGAGGGAGAACCTCAGATAAAAGAATATGTGACAAATTACTACAATAAGTTATTTGGCCCACCTGATTACGATCACTTCTCCATGAGGGAGTCATTGACAGACAACATCACTCGGGTAACAGAGAACGAAAATGAAATTCTAACATCCTCATTATGAGAAAATGAGGTATGGAATGTAGTTTTCCAAATGAAACATAATAAATTCCCAGGCCTTGACAGCTTCCTAGTAAAATTATACCAGACATTCCTAGACGTCATCAAATATGAACCGATGGCAATTCTCTATGAATTTCACTCTGGAAACTTATCACTACATGGCCTAAACTTGGGGGGAAGTTACTCTCATACCAAAATTAAAAGATGCTTACAGAATACAACAATATAGACCCACATGTCTACTGAACGTAAGCTACAAACTCTTCACAAAGGTGGCCACGAACCACGTAAACAGTGTTTGTAGCAAACATGGTCTTTTAGGGCATGTATGTGATTTTGGTGATTAATGATAACATAGTCAAATGGACTAACATATTTGTCAAGTGTATACCTTAGTAGGTCTCATAGATGCAATACAAAAAGAAGCCACCATAGTCGGGATAAAGATTGATTGAATGGAGAAAACTCAGGAAAAGTGACCTCACCGGATGGTCCAGTGCTCTGATTGGTGCACACACCGGAGCATTTTATCTCAGAAAAGGTTCTACAGTTCAACACACCAGATGATTTGGTGTTAGGGAGAAGTGCACACCGGAGCATTTTTCTAGGAACGAGTTTTTCAGTGCAGAAGAGCTTTGAACTCACCGGATGGTCCGACGATGAAAAGAAGAATAAATCGGAGGCTTCACCACAAGATTTTATAGAAGGTTTTCAGAGGTGTGACAAGTTGTACACACCGGGTGGTCCGATGATCAGAGGAGTTATAAACACTGGACTAATGCACAATGAGAAGTGGCTCGGCCATGCTCAATTCTACACACTGGATGGTTCAATGATGAAGTTGAAGGTTACACCAAAATATCCAGTGTTCATAGATGAGTTTGAGTTGGGTTCCAATGGCTAGTTTGTACTGTCATACACATCGGATGGTCTAGTGTTTGTACTGCTCTTGACACCGGATCATCCGATGTTTACAGTCTTTTGTGACCATTGGAGCAACGCCTAGTGGGCGGGTTTAAGGCTATAAATACCCCTCACTTGACCATTTGAGTGTGCTAGAGTACAGGAAAGCTCATAGACACTTGAGAAGACATCCAAGCCACCAAAGTGCTTAAAGTGATTATCTAAGGTAATCAAGTACTTGATTAGAAAGTGATTAGTGTGAATAGGCTTAGAGAGAGTTTTCGCTAGGTGTTGTGCCAAGAGAGAGGATCAAGGTGTGAT
This sequence comes from Phragmites australis, assembly GCF_958298935.1. NCBI lineage: Eukaryota > Viridiplantae > Streptophyta > Magnoliopsida > Poales > Poaceae > Phragmites > Phragmites australis. The sequence continues at coordinate 6,694,215 of NC_084931.1, forward strand.
CATAGGTTGTATCAAGTGGTACGTCAGCACCTTAGAGTCTTGGTGACTCACCGGGACCTTGGACTTTGGTGGCTCAAGCTTGTTAACCCTCCGACTTGGTGTGGAGCGGCGGTAAGACTCTTGTACTTGGACGCAGAGACCCTTGTTTTGGTGGCTTAAGCACTGAAGTGAAGACAATGGCCAGTGACCACAAGAGAGACTTGTGCTGCGACCTTACCTTGGTGGCTTAGGGGCTCGACCTACTTGAGACCTAGGTGGCTCAAGCGCCGTGACCAGGTGCCATCCGGGAGCTATAGCCTAGGTGGCTGCTCCAACATGGACGAGGGGTGGTGTTTATGCCATCGATACTACAGGACAAAAATCCATTGTGCTGAGTTTGCTCTCTACCATCTTTACATTTTTTGCATTTACATACTTGCGATCTATCCTTGCATGTTTAACTTCATAGAGTAGTTTGCTAGGATTGGTTATAGGTCGCAAACCTTTTAAATGGTAGAGCAGACACACTAAATAAACATAGAGAAAACTTAGATATAAATTGATATAGGTTTATCTTGTGAAGTTTTTAGAGCCGAATAGTTTTAAGTGTCCTAATTCACCCCCTCTTAGAACATCACCGATCCATTCAGTGTTCCCGATAAAATAATCCGACCAACACAAATTGTGTTCATGTAGGGATGTAACATCCTAGAAGGAGTGGTCATTCTGCATGAGACTATGCACGAACTCCATAGAAAAAGATGAACGGGGTTCTTCTTCAGATAGATTTTGAGAAGGCATACGGTAAAGTGAAATGGTCATTTTTGCTACAGACCCTACGTATAAAAGGTTTTTTTATCTAAATGGTGTTCATGGGTAGAAACTTATATTAACGAGGGAAGTGTAGCCGTTAAGATCAATGAAGAAACTAGTAGGTACTTCCAAACAAAAAATGTTTAAGATAATGAGACACACTCTGTCTGATTCTTTTTAATATTGTCATAGACATGTTAGTAGTCCTAATTGAGAGATCTAAAAGCATCGAGCAAATTGTAGGTATTGTGCCTACCTCGTAGATAATGGGCTTTCAATCCTTCAATACGCTGATAACACAATCCTTTTCATGGTCCATGACCCCTAAAAAGCGAAAAAGTTAAAGCTTTGCTATGTGCCTTTGAACAACTTTCTGGCCTAAAAATAAATATTCATAAAAGTGAATTGTTCTTCTTTGGTGAGGCAAAAGATCATGTTGATTAGTATATGGATATCTTTGCATACGTTAAGGGTGAGCTACCTCTGTGCTATCTAGGGATCCCTGATACATTATCATAGGTTAATAAATATAGACTGGAAAGCAGCAGAAGAATGTTTTGGAAAAAGACTAAGCAGTTGGAAGGGGAAATACTTAACAATGGGGGTTAGACTCATCCTTCTTAACTCAATTCTGAGTAGTCTTCCCACATACATATTGTCATTTTTCTTAATTCCAAGAGTAGTTCTAAAATAACTTGACTACTTCCGATCTAGGTTTTGCTGGTAAAGTAATAGTCATAAAAAAGAAATACCGCTTGGCTAAATGGAAAGTCATGTGCCAACTCAAAAAACAAGGGGGCTTAGGGATTCTGGACCTAGACATTCAAAACACTGCTCGCCTCAACAAATGGTCGTGCAAACTTCTAATTGAAGAGAGGGTGTGGCAATACCTCCTTAGAAACAAATATCTGGGACCTAAAGATTTATTCTAGTGGAGGCGAAACCAGGTGATTCACACTTTTGGTCCGGCTTAAAGAGAGTAAAACATACCCCACTCCGGTATGGCTCCTTTCATATTAAAGATGGGTTGGAAATGAGATTTTGGGAAGATGGTTGGTTGGGCAATTTGACGTTAAGAGACCAATACCTAGAGCTATATAATGTAGTTCGAAACAAAAAAAAACATGGTGGCTACCATTTTATAGCCTTTCCCACCAAGAGTTGCCTTCAGAAGGGGCCTAATTAGCACAAAATAAATTTTGTGGAATGGTCTCCATTCTTGCCTTACAAACATTAACTTGACCGATCAATGAGATGAGTTTCGATGGAACTTAAACCAATCAGGAATGTAGGAAACATACCCTTAGAGTGATTGTAGCATTTACTTTAGGGTATGTATGTGATTTTGGTGATTAATGACAACATAGTCAATGAAACTAATATGTTTGTCAAGTATATGCTTTAATAGGTCTAATGGATGAAATACATGAAGAAGCCACCGAAGCCAAGATAAAGTTTGGTTGAATTGGAGAAGACCCAGAGAAAATGACCTCACCAGATAGTCTGGTATTAAGCAAGTTCAACACACTAGACAATGAATAGTGCAAAGAGAAAGCACAAGACCCCACCGGATGGTTCGGTGCTTAGGAAGTGTGCTCACCAGAGCATTTCTGACAGTGGATGAGGATCACCTCACCAAATGGTCCGGTGCTCAATGTGTAGTACACACCGGAGCATTTCCAAAGGAAGGAAGAGAATAAGCCATACGCGGGATGGTTCGATGATCAATGGTGTGTGCACCGGAGGCCTACACCGGAGTATTTCCTACAGAGGCGTTTCTAAAGCTGAAGAGTGAATATCAAGACACCGGATGGTCCAGTGTTGTGTGCACTAATGTTGTGTGCACCGGAGTATTTTACACGGAGAAGCATGAGGTGGCTCGGTCAGGCTCAAGACAACACGTCGGATGGTCCGACGATGGAATTAAAGGTACATCGAAATGTCTGGTGTTCACAGAGACTTCGAGTGGAGTTCGAATGGCTAGTTTATAAGGTTGTACTTACCGAATGATCCGATGTTAGTACTATTATTATCACCGGATCATCCAGTGTTAACATCTTTTCTGAGTCATTGGGAAAATGGCTTGTGGGCAAGTTTAAGGCTATAAATAGCCCTCCACTTGATCATTTGAGTAGGCCCGAGTCCAGAGAAATTTAGAGACATTTGAGAAGATATCCAAGCCACCATAGTGCTTAACGTGATCATCTAAGACAATTAAGCACACGATTAGTGAGTGATTAGAGCTTATAGGCCTAGAGAGAATGTTGCTAGGTGATTGCTACCTAGCAAGTGGATCAAGGAGTGATCCTAGCTTATACTGGGTGATACACCGGTGCCTTGCAGTCTTGGTGACTCGCTAGCAACTTAAGTCAAAGTTGCTCAAGTTTGTCGACCCTTCAACTTGTTGGGGAGCAGCAGCAAGATGCTTGTACGAGGACACGGAGACCCTTGCCTTGCTAGCTTAAGCTCAAAAGTGATGACGGCGACAAGTGACCAGAAGAGAGACTTGTGGTGAGAATTTGCCTTTGTGGCTTAGTGGCACATCCAGGTTGAGGCCTCATCTTTATGACTTGGTGGCTCAAGAGTCATGACCGGAAGAGTCTTGATGACCGGGAGCATATCCTTGGTGGAGCTCCAACATGGACTAGGGTGACATTCATGCCATCAATACCAAAAAATCCTTATGCTGAGTTTGCCCTCTCTACTTTATTTATGTTTCCGTATTTAAATACTTGTAATTTACCTTCCTAAATAGGTTGCAAGCTCGTTTGATCGGTAGAGTAGACACACTAGATAAACCTAGAGTACATTTAGATAGAAATTGATAAAGATTTATCTTGTGCAGTTTTTGACGACGAATAGATTCTAAGTGTCCTAGTTCACCTTCCTCTTAGGACGTAACTGATCCTTACAAGTGGTATCAGAGCTAGGTCTCACATTTAGCTCTACAATTTGTGTTAGAGCCTTACACCTTTCACAAGATTTTACCAATTCAAGTAGCATTTGAGCCTTAGTCTCATTGTGATCGGTTAGGTTTCATAGCCTAGCAAGTTGTGACGTTTAGGATCAAGATGAATTCCTATAGTGTTCCACTTTTCGATGGCACAAATTTTTCATGTTGGAAAGTTCTAATGACTTGTTATTTGCAAGCTTGATATTCAAATGTTTGGAGAGTCACCGAGGAAGGGATAAGACCTCGCCTCACAAACAAGGAGGAGCAATCCGATGCTATAGCGAAGAGTATCCTTTTATCATCTCTAGGCATCGATGTTTTTAATCATGTTTATTCTCTCACCAATACACATGATATTTGGACTAGTCTAATTGAAAAAATGAAAGCACAACAGATGTGTGTAATGAAAAATAGCATGTGCTAGTAACTAAGCTCAATGGCATCAAACAACTATCCCATGAAAATGTAAATGATATGTACTCACGTTTGAATATTCTTGTCAATGTAATCAATGGGCTAGGTTTGATGCCAATTGAAGATGATCTAATGATGAGAATAATACTTGAAGCTCTTCTTCCAAAATACAAGTTGATAGTCTCCCTAATCTACGATAACAATGACATCAAAAAGATGACTCAAGTCAAGTGCTCAGCAAGATCACCGTCCATGAGATGACCATGAATATGGAGGTGGAAGCTTCTTTCTTATCCGACACCAAAAACCTTGCTCTCACAAGCAAGCAATTTTATTGCCAACACATGAAGGAAAGGATGAGGAGACAAGAGTAAGAGTCAAGATCAAGTGAAGATGATGCTGATCAAGATAAAGAGAGCAATGAAGAGGATGATCAAAGCACATCAAGTAATGAAGAAATTGATCCTAAGATCACCAAGCCCTTCTCAAAGTTAGAAAATAATATGAATAGGATCAATACCAAGATTGATCATCCAATCTCAATTGAAGACTTGGTCAAAAAAATTGATCATATAAACAAGGAGAAGAAGACAAGAACAAGAGGGAGACAAGGGGAAGAGCCAAAGTATTTACAAGCATAGAAAGATGGGTGAGTGATAATAAAGTGTCAAGATCACGTGATGAAAACCTCACCATCCACTTCTCCAAAAAAAGCTCTTCCTTAAGATTATCATCACACAAGTCACCACACAAGCCATCTTACAAATGCATTATGGCTAAAGGTATGGATAATGATATCAGTGATGATGAATCCGATGTGGATTCTCCTTCTTAAGAAGAACTCCTTCATTTGATCAATGAGCAACAAAGGGCTCTTAAGAAATAATCTAAAGAGCTTAAGAAATTCAATGCCCTTAATGAAATTCATACTACCTTTGTTTCAAATTATGAACAATTAGTAAGCAAATTGAATTTGCTAAACAAGGAGCATAAAGATCTTCAGGCTAAATTTAAGTGCATTGAATCTGAAACTAAGATTCCTTTGAAGCAATCTACCTCTTTATTTAATTTAAATTTTAAAGTAGATGCTTCCACTTCTTGTGATAATTTAATTAATTTTTCTAGCTCACCCCTTTGCAATGATATTTGTGTTGAGAATGTTGTTGTAGAACTACCTAACGATCTCATTACACAAGAAAATAATGAGCTTAAGCAAGAAGTAGAGAAGCTCAAGATAGATTTGGCAAGATTAAAGGGCAAAGAATATGTCTAATCTCCTCAAGATAATCGTGCTAACATGGTGAAGAATCTCAACTACAAGATCAAGACCAAAAGTAACCATTAGAATCTCAACAAGAAGGACAATGGCAAGATGATTCCACACATGGTTGAGAGAAAGAATCAGAGGTGGAACCAACCTATTTGGGTACCTAAGGAAGTCATTACCAATATGAAGGGATCCCAATTGGTTTAGGTTCCAAAGAAGACTTAAAGCCCGAGGCAGCTATAGAAATTTGGAGACTTGGCTCACAAAATGGAGTGAAATTTCAAGCAAAGAAGCCAAATGTATAAGATTGAGCATATTGATGAAGATCATGATCATCATATACTTAAATTTCCATCTAAAGATAAAGGAGGTAATGGTAGCTAGATTCTTGTTCATGAATTTTGTCTTGTATCTAGTTCATTTGTCTTGTCTAGGATTGCATATGCATATTTTAATTTATTGCAATGACTAGTGTAGGTTTTCATATGGTAGGTTACTTGTGTTTCTCTCTAACTCATGAGTAACCTACATATGTTTTTTACATGGCATATCTCTCGTTTGATATATTTTATGTCCTATGAGACTAATCTATAGGATAAATCCCATTATTATCAATAACAAGTGCATATATCTCACAAGTACTCAACACTTGTATGCACACATTTAGGGGGAATATATCCTATAGGTTGTGATTTTGAGACTAACATATGTTTTAAGTGATATCTTTTGTAGACTCAAGGAATAACCGATAAGTCATCGGAGACATGCAATGCTTAAAGGCTTCAATTGGTATCTTTGTCATATCTTTTGTTCAATTAAGTTACCTCCATACATAATATGGCTTAAACTTCATATCTTGACATATTGTAGGACCGAACACAGCAACAAGAGGGGGTGAATAGGCACCTCACAAAATTTCTTGCGAAACTTGATGACCTCCTCCTACTTGATCACCCAACGATTCTCAACGAAAAAGAAAGCGGAAGCAAAATGAGAGAAAAATAAGAGAAACTCGCAACCTTGTGACTCTATGGATAAAGTATGAACACGAGGTTCAATAAGGTCAATCTATGATCCTTGTCACAAAAAGCTTAAAACTTTACAAATAAGACTAAAAGATGGGCACTGGGCAAGAAAGATCTCAAAGTTGATGACTTAGAGGCAAGGGAGTGCAATACCCAAATTTGTACTATTGTACGTGCGTTTTATGCCACTAGCAACAAGAAGATCAACCTTGCATGGTGCTGAAAATTTTAGCTCAAAAGGAAAAACGAAAATCACAAGCTAAAAGACAAACTCGCAAAGAAACACGGAGCCAAAAGAGAGAGACTAGAAGGAGGTGAGCACGAGCGAATGGAGAAACTTGCACTTCATTAATCTCAGAGGTCAGGCTTATTTTAGGCGAATTACAAGAAATTTTTTCTCTCCAAAAACTCTAACCTATCACAAGGTTAAGCCTATCCTCTGCTCTCCCCTAAAGCCTGTCTCTTGGATCTCAAATGGTTGGCTCAAGGGTTACCACCAGCCAACCCCTTCTATTTATAGGTCTAAAGGAGTTGCTTAACCCTTAAGCATCATTATCCCCAAATTACCCCTTGCTAACAATGATCTCCCACCTACCAAAGGGGCATTTTGGTTTGAATTCTACTCCGTCTAGCAAACGGCCGTGACACCTTCACGACTTAGCTTTGCCTCGACACTAGCTTTGCAATAATACCACGTGCACTCCATCCTTCTACAGTTTTGAGGCCAAACCGCGAAACCGCCTCGCACACTTTTCAAAGCATGACTTGTCACTGCTTGACTTGCCCTCAAGCAAGCATCCCGATGTTGATGCGTGTCCTCCATCTGGCGATTTTGACCGTCAGCAAGTCTCTCCTACTCCTGATCCCTCAGGTCACCTTGTCACTTGCATCGGCATCCCTTTCGCTTAACTTTGTCAACACACCGTCTTCATCAACCTTCTCATACCTTGCTTGATCTTTATGTGTGCAGCTAGGATCACTCTTGACTCCGTCCAGGGTCCTTGATCGTCCAGCACCAAGCACCCCACTTGTCCCTGATCACCTGCCGTCGACCGTCAAGTTGCATCCAGCACCTACACATCAATAGACAAGCAAACATGTATCTCCAAAGCCAAGTAATAACATCACATGTTAGTCCAAATCAAATCCCAATTGAGAAGAACAGATGTGACACAAAATGTGAACACTGGATGTTCCGGTGTGTTCATCCTGTGAAAATCGGAGCATCCGGTGAGTACATATCAATTTTGCACCGAGAAAATTCCCTCTCTGGAAAACTCTGTCTGGTGTGCCTTCTTGCTCATCACCGGACAATTTTGTGAGTTCAACTCTTCCATGCTTTGCATTTGCACCCCTCTCTGGAAAATATACTCCAGTGATCACTTGAGCACACATCGGACCATCCAGTGGGTACATCCCCACTGGAACCAAGTTTTGCAAACTCTATGGATATATTAGTCTGGTGATCACCTTTTTCCTACACCAGACAATCCAGTGCTCACTTCAAATTTGGTGCCAAAAACCTTCTCTTCAAGAATTAGTTTGGTGTTGTCCTCTGGTGATCACATACCACTTACCAGAGGATCCGGTGAGTTATTCTACTCTAGGCACATATTTCAACCTCTTTGAAAGAATTAGTCCGATGCTTACCCATGCACACACCTGACCATTCGGCGCTTAATTCAAATTCTGATGCCAGAAGACCTTCTCTGTAGAATTTAGTCCGATGCTCATATCTGTCATACACCAAACTATCCGGTGAGATTTGAAACCCACATGCCGGATTGTCCGTTGAGTGAAAACCTTCTGCACTGAACTAACTCCAATTTGTTGCAACTTTGGTTAGTCAAGAGTATCATTGCAATACATATCTATGCATTGGCAATCAAACAAGCACTCAACCAAAGCCACATATTATCAAACACTCATCACAAAGCATAGACCAAGGCACATCTCAACTTGGTTCGTCACATATTGTCCAGTTATGCATATGTTTACTTCTCATCATATGTATACACACATATAGGGGGAGTTTATACTATATTATATGAGTTTCATGAACTATGATCCATGTACTTTCATCTCAACTGATATCAACATATCTTTTAAATTGAATCCCTTCAAGTGGTATTCCTACAGTTGGTATCATTTTATTAGATCACAATTTATGAAGCCCTCTCCCATGTGCTCTAATTGTTTTCCTTTCAGTTCAACATATGTTTCTAGCCTTTTTGGGAGACTGTTGACAAAGGGAACGAATTGTGATGACCAAAGCAAGTGCAAGATACATAAAGGTTGATAAAAGGGAAGAAGCTCTTGCATAGGTCGATCAAGGGAGATAGTGGCGCTGGAGAAAGGGAGAGCCACAATAAAAGGGGACTAAGTGGTAAGAACATGCATTCAAGCAATATACTAAGTCTTTGTGCTCTTTACATTTAGGACCATTTATTATTTACCAATTACTTTGGTTGTGTTGTCATCAATCACCAAAAAGAAGGAGATTGTAGGAAACATGCCCTTAGAGAGATTGTAGCTTTTACTTTAGAACATATATGTGATTTTGGTGATTAATGATAACATAGTCAATGAGACTAACATGTGTCTCAAGTATATGCTTTAGTATGTCTTATAGATGCAATACATAAGGAAGCCATTGAAGTCAGGACAAAGTTTGGTTGAATTGGAGAAGACCTAGAGAAAATGAACGCATCGGATAGTCCGATGTTAAGCAAGTTCAACACACCGGATAATGAACAGTACAAAGAGAAAGTACAAGACCCCATAGAATGGTCCGGTGCTTAGGAAGTGTGCTCACCGGAGCATTTCTGACAGTGGACGAGGATCACCTCATCGGATAGTCTAGTGCTCAATCTGTAGTACACATCGAAGCATTTTTAAAGGAAGGAAGACAAGAAGCCATACACCAGATGGTCCAGTGATCAATGTTGTGTGCACCGGCGGTCTACACCGGAGTATTTCCTATAGAGGCATTTCTAGAGTTGAAGAGTGAATATCAAGGCACCAAATGTCCGGTGATCAATGTTGTGTGAACCAGAGTATTTTACATAGAGAAGCATGAAGTGGCTCAGTCAAGCTAAAGATAACACGTCGGGTGGTCCGACGATGGAACTGAAGGTACACCGGAATGTCCGGTGTTCGTAGTGACTTTGAGTGGAGTTCCAACAGCTAGTTTCTAAGTTTATACTCACCAGATAATCCGGTGTTAGTACTACTGTTGTTACCGGATCATCCGGTGTTACCAGCTTTTCTGAGCTGTTGGAAAAATAGCTAGTTGGCAAGGTTAGGGCTATAAATATCCCTCCACTCAATCATTTAAGTAGACTTAGTGACACTTGAGAAGACCTCCAAGCCACCATAGTGCTCACTGTGATCATGCAAGTCAATTAAACACATGATTAGTGAGTGATTAGTGCTTATAGGCCTAGAGAGAGTGTTGCTAGGTGATTGCTGCCTAAAGAGTGGATCAAAGAGTAATGCTAGCTTATACTGGGTGGACATCGGCACCTTGCAGTCTAGGTAACTCGCTGGTAAGTTGAGTTGGAGTTGCTCAAGCTTGTTGACCTTTCGACTTAGTATGGAGCGACGACAAGACGCTTATACAGGGACACGAAGACCCTTGACTTGGTGGCTCAAGCTCCGAACAATACGGTGACAAGTAACCGGAAGAAAGACTAGTGGTGAGACCTTGCCTTTGTGGTTTGGTGGCTCATCCATGTTGAGACCTTGTCTTTGTGACTTGGTAGCTCAAGAATTGTGACAGGAAGAGTCTTGACGACCAGAGCATATCCTTGGTAGAGCTCCAATGTAGGTTAGGGGTGGCATTCATGCCATTGTTACCACGAGATAAAAATCATTATGTCAAGTTTTCTTTCTCTACCTTATTTACGTTTTAGCATTTACATACTTGCAATTTACCTTCCTAAATAGGTTGCAAGGTCTTTTGATCAGTAGAGTAGACACACTAGATAAACCTGGAGCACATTTAGATAGAAATTGATATAGGTTTATCTTGTGTAATTTTTGGAGCCGATAGATTCTAAGCGTCCTAATTCACCTCACTCTTAGGACGTCACCGATCCCTACAAGGAAGATACTCTGTGAACTCACTCTATAGAACCCTCGTTTATATCGATCAACCTTTGCAGTACAAACAGCTGTAGAAACTAAGAATTCCATTCAAAATTAAGATCTTCCTTGGTACTTATTGAAAGGCGTACTTCTAACAATGGATAACCTAACTAAAAGACAACCGCAAAGCAATTAGAAATGTTGTGTTTTTCACAAACCAGAGACAATTAAGCATCTCTTCTTAAAGTGTCGCTTCACTCGTTCTGCATGGTTTATAGTATAGGTAGTAAAAAATCTTTATCAGCCACGAAATGCACCAAATTTGTTTAGAACTTGGCTATGTGGTCTTAATAAAAATTTGAAAGCTAATATCCTAGTGGCAGCGGCCTCCTTTTGTTAGTCGTTATGGTTATGCAAGAACAATAATGTCTCTAATAAAAGAAAACATGCTTCTCTTTTAATTGTACTCATTTTCTCAGTATGTGGTCGGTGTTGCAACCATAAGAACATCCTCAGCTTATTACATCTGGATGTGCATACTTAGAGCAAGCGGGCAAGGAGATCTTTATCCGATTTGGGTAGTGCTCTAATCTTCGCGTTGAAGCTCCACCACCACAAGCGACTATTTGAAGACATTCTCTTCTATTTTAGCTTTGTTCTTGTTTTTTTTTTTCCATTTGTTTGACTGTGTGCATTCTTATACAGAATCTGAGGTGAACTCTTGTGCGTTATGCCTTCTTAATGTCACTATGAGAGTTTATAAAGCTTTTCTTTAAAAAAAAAAAGAACAAACACAGTTCAGCAGGTATCGGTCAGCATGAAAACAATCCAAAAGTAGATGGTGTGTTGAGGTAGAACCGTCTACAAGACTAAAAAAATGAAGAAGACATGCACGGAAGCCATGGCCACTATGCGCGAGCTGCTAGCTAGTCCAGGTGCGCAGCAACACACAAGCTTGTCGCCATGCCAAAGAGCGGGGCCCCAAACCTCGCAGCCCCGAGCGCGCCATCCCCGAGCCTAATTCATGCCCCCTTGCCACCGCCCTGAGCACAATGCCCCGGAGAGTTCGATGTCATCGAGCCTGCTGTCGCTCGCCGCTCCGGTCAGATCTAGCCGTCCCCGGTCTCCGTCGCTCAAGCGATTTGGAATTGAATTGAGGTGTGGCGGAGATCGATTTGGTATCGGATGAAAAATGAACTGATGTGGAGAAGTAATTTGGGGCTGAATTGGGTGTGGTAGAAAGGTAAGATCGCTTGACCGTTGGTGCTGAACACGCTGTGTCCTACCAAAATTACCTGAGTTTGTAGACGTCATATTCTCATTTTCTAGTTGCAGAAAGAGGTGACTCCCTAGGCGATTCCGTCCGTCTCTCTGGCCTCATCGCGTTCCCGATCCAGACGTGCCTCGCTGGAGCTGCATCTTTCGCATCATCTTCCTGCATGATGATCTACTGTTCCTTGCCAGTTGCCAAATCTTTCCAGTGGGAGGCTCCTGATGTCTGATGGATCTCTGGCCGTGGGGTTGTCAGTCGTCAGCGAGCCTGGTGATTCTCCCCGTCAACGAGCGAGTTTATCCGAGTAGCCCGCGACGCGAGGTTCACGGTCCATGAGATCTTCCGTGCCGAAGAGGATGTTCATGTTGTCTGCTAGTTGGCCAAATGAATTGTTGAGGTTGTTGCTAAATAGCTCAACACCTCCACCGGCGACACGGCTGCGTCTGTGGACAGGTCCTGCCGGGCCACAAGGATCCGGCGAAATCCATGGAAGGGCCCCTTGCCAAAGCCTAGGATCTCGCCTACGATCACGCTGGGCAATGCAAACGTCCATGATTGATGGTCCAGGGACCGAGGGTAGTCCTTCTGGCCGGGAAGCAGATGCTGCCCGGCGTCAATATCATCAAAGGCGGTATCCTGCTCAGGGGTCCTGGTAGCTGAGGATTATAATTGCCAAACAACGGCACACTTGCCTTTGCATCAGCCGGTGATCTCCTTTCCAGCTCCTCCTGCAATCAAGGATGCAAATAAGGTAGCATTTCATTCCCGATTACTGTGTCTACCGATGCTTCTCTGAATGGAAACAAACACTGGTTTGGAAAGAGTTGGAGGGATATTTTTGGCAGGTTTTGGTCCATCCAGGAGCACGATTCTTCCCTTCATACTGGCGGTGAAATCGGCTCTCTCCGCAACAAACGTTGCAAGATGTCGTCTACTGTTCGGCGCTCATACGTTGATGCACTTATGTTGGGCGGCAGCTCGGGAGATCCAACCTCTAGGGATGATGCTCAAGGCACCAGGCCGGGTACAAGATCAGGTGGTGTCTGCCGTCACGCCGGCACCACTTTCTCCTCGGATTCTGGCCCCCATGCGGCTGGAGCAATCAAGCATGGCGGCTTCGGTTCTCGAGCTACTGGAGTTACCTTCGGATGAACTTATCCCCACCTTTTATTTGGATAAAGTGTGGGTGCATATTTCAGTATCCCATCGACACTTCGTCACTATTTGGGAATATGAGTCTTCAAGTTGCGATGATGGACACTAAAGTCCTGCCTCTCAGATCTGATGTTGATTTTGGTATAGCGGGGTATGGCATCACATTTATGCTTGAAGAGACCTATTTTAGGTGGGCGATGGACCAGACCCTAATGTCGAGACTGGTCTATTGAAACTGATCAATCTTATCTATATGCTGAGCTAGAAATCAATTTCAGCACACAATAACTTCATTGATGATAATAATTACAATATCCATATCTTAATCGACAAATTATCTTACAAAAGACCTCCAAAGGTTGAGGAACCAAATAAAACTTTACAGCGCATCCTAAGTGTAGTCTACATCTTCACTGATAACTTCACATGAAAAATTGATATAGAACACCTCCCTAGATTTCACCTTTTTAAAGTCTTTCAACTCTTTCCCATCTGAGTGTCTGATTATAGCAAGTGTGAGCACATGTCTCACTCAGCAAGTTATGAAGGAAATATATGCATTTGAAGGTTTTAACAAGGATAAGACTCATTTAGCTCTTTTGCAGAATAATAATATTTAAGTAAAACAATTTAAAAAGTGATAATAATTAAGGGAATAGTAAACCACCTCAAGATTCCATCCATCTTGACCTAACCAACTGACTACCTCAACCAAGATTCTAACCACCAAAGTTGAACAACAAACACCTCAACCATGACTCCCATCACCAAAGTTGAACTATAGACCAACTACCTCAACCATGATTCCCACCGTCGTGACTGACCCACACCTCAACTATAGTTTCCAACACCACAGTTGACCACACTAACTAATCCATCAAGTTATAATCATGGTAGATTTTCTATGCCGCTAGTGACCATGAGCACGGCTGAATATTCAGTTTTAACTCTGCAGAGGTTGTACTTTACCCATAAATCATGATTTTATCACCCGCAAGCAGGTGACTAAGTCTCCATTTTGCCCGTGTTAGCTGGACACTTGCACACATCTAAGATGTGTGGCCAGGAGATCACTACAAAGTGTTTACAATACCCCTCTCAGCACATGTCTACCTGCTAAGGTTTTATCGCCGCGTGATTCCACCTCAACAACGGAAGCCCCCTCTTGCGCCTTTCGGATCCCAAGACATCATCCATTCACCGCTCTTCTGCCTGATCTATACTATGCTGAGAGTAAGCAAATTACTTGGCTAGGCATGTCCCATACTAGACTTGTGGTTGTATTATAAACACAATCCTTAGATTTGAGCAAGACTACCACTTTTCTAACCAAACATCTCATCATACCACCTGCTCAAAACCCTAGACCATATTGTTACAAAAATTATTCCATCATATTTTATCATTTTTGTATAGGAGCATTATCAAGTTTGTGGAACAATTATCATGATTACCATCCCAAAGCAAGACTAAGCACCATCTACCCTTCTATAACCCAAAACCATACTATGGTGACAAGGATGACAAGGAAAAACTAGGATAAAACCAAACTCTAGGAATTCTCAACATATTATTAGCATGCATATTTGTAAAACAAAATATTTTAAAAACTGGTATAAAAAAAACTAAGAACACAACTTGCATTCACTTGACTTTGTTGGGTCTTCTACGAAGTATTTGTCTTGAAGTCCTTCAAACTCCTCTAGAACGTTGATGTCTACTCACGAAAACAAACAAAAAGGCATACACCAATAAACACCAAGATCCAAAAAGAACCAAAAATCACACAACAAGCATCATCACACATAAGATCATGCTTTTTCGGACAATACGTCGAAAGAACAGGTCAAAACAGAGCTACGGTTATCAAATTATAATTTTCTAATGATCAAAACAGAAATAAAAAGATTAACTACAGATGAAATTTTGTTGCTAAAAATTTTCTAGATTTTTTCCTAGATAATTTTCTACGATTTCCTAGATATTACTGGTATTTATTATCATTTACTTTAATTATTAAAATATATAAAAACATTAAACAGAATTAACAAACATTACAAAAACACTATAAACATCATAAAACTATTTTACATATGTTTATCCTAATTTTAGAATTATTTTTATTGTAGAGAATATATTTATTGGAATTATTCTACTAAGGGAACACTATATAGAATTATAACACCATTAAACAAAATTAAATATACCTATAAAACATTATTTAACATTATCAGAAATTATCTCCCTATTTATTATTATTTCTAGAATTATTATTACATTAGAAATTTATGTATTACGTAATATTTACTAATTATGACGTCAATAGAATAATAAATGAAAAAGAAAGCTGACTAGGCAGGCTAAATGGGCTGTTCAGGCTAAGGTGGCATGACACATCAGACAAAATCGCTGACGTGGCATCTGACTTGGCAAGTGAGGTGACGAACCGGCTGACTAGGTTTATGAGTGCCACGTGGTGTTCTCTGATTGGTTTGTGAAGGGGTATGAGGATCTTCTAATCTTGGTCGTTGGCTCTAGATCGGATGGTCGTCAGTGCTTGGCCCTCATCTACACTGGCGGCTCGGCGGTGGAGGCGGTGCCTGTGGTGGTGCTTTGCCGGACTTCCACCAAAATGACGCTCCGGTGACTAAAACTTGACGGCGAGCGGTGAAATAGAGACACAAACGAATGGGGAACTCACCTAGGTACTTATTGAAGCTCAGGGAACCCTCTAGCCAGCTTGGCAACGGCGCACGGCAGCAAACTTCCTCAGTCGGTGTTGTAGGCAGTGCTCCATAAATGCTCTTTTATAGGAAAATAGCCCTCAAGGTATTTATGTATTTATGCATATAGCACACATACTCACATATATGTGTACATATATAAAGCACACATAACATATATGTGTACATATATAAAGCACACATACACACTTAGGATTTTTATTTAGTTTTGAAAAACTCTTTTATCTTCTTTGAAAAAGTTTTTAATTTTCTTGGTTTTAAGAATTTGGGCTGTTACACTCTATTCCCCCAAGCTTAGGCCATGATTTTGAACAGGATGACTTGCTAGACAAGGATGATAATTAGAGTCATCATGACGACAAATTCAACAAGAAAACAAAAAACTCCACTACTAAGGACAATTTGAAAAATACAAAAAATAATGAAGCAATGCAGATGGACTCTTCAGAGTAGTTAGGGTCACATGGGACTTCGGACAACAATAGCCTTTGGGGCGCTAATGCTAGGTGAGACTCATCACAGTCATGCCCTTTCGCAGGCGCCCAAGAAGATCGGCACTTACCACTACTCCGCTTGCAATCTCCTTGGGTACATGTGAGCTTCCTCGTGGGTAGGGAGCTCCGAGTATCTTCCAACCTGCTTAGGCGGCAATTTGTGATGGTGGAGCTATGGATGCGCAGGGGCTGGGGGTCATGGTTGTGCAGGGTGGCACCACGGTTTGTCACTGCTCAACCCATGGCCCTTTCTTTAGCTATGCTGGATAGGGCGCTATCCAATAGCACCGACATAGGCTTGCTGATTAGTGGAAAAGGGGAGGTGCATCGGCGACTCTGGCACTACTACAGAACCAGCTATAAATAGTGGCTCATAACTGTCAGTTGTGCAAGAACTGAGATTGCAAATGTATTACTACCGGTTCTTAAACTCCCACGCCCGAATCATAACGGAGTCGCTAAGAACCGACACTGATACCGGTGATCCAAAGGCTGATTGAACTAAAATTTTGGGTCTGCTCACCGATTCACATCCACTGATCTACGCACTAATATTTTCGTCTCGCTCGGTCTCCTCATTCCTCAGCAGAACCTTACTCTCTACCTATCTATCTCTCTCCATACCTTATCTCTTCCTCTTGTCTCTCCCATGCCTCCGCGCATTCTACTTCTCTCTGCCATTCAGGCGGGCGTGCAGCGGGGCTTGCGCAGCGGCCGGCAAGCTTGATTGCTGAGCTGCTCCGGGCGAGCACGACAATGGGAGTGTAGGAGAGAGGCCGCTGGCGAGTGCGATGACAAGTGAGTGATTGATGGCTCCAGGCAAGCACAACGGTGGGCATGCAACATAGCTTGCACGATGGCATGCGAGTGCGACATCAAGTGGCTTCGGGCAAGCACGATGGCGGGTGGGCGCGGTGGTGATAGAGCTCACCTGGCGTGGACAGCTGAGCAGCGGGTGTGAGGAGGCGAGCAGTGTGACAAGGAGGCGAAATCCTACAGTAGCAGATCACGCCAGCGGCGGTTGGCAGCGGTACCGGTAGCCGAGCTGACTCATTTCTTTTTTTGGCTCTTGGTCAACCCATCACTTCCATTTTGTGGCTCGAACCGGCAGTGATGGTTAGTTTTTGTGCCAGTTCCAGACTCGGCACTGATAGTCACTAACTATCAGTACTGAGTAATCAGTGACGGTTTAAAACCCACTATTGATGGTGATTTTGAACTACCACTGATAAGGTGTTTTGTAGTAGTGTCACGCAAAACTCTTTGGCTCTAAGTGATCTTCCGGGTAGACAGGGTGCTCTAGTTAGCATCCCTAAGGCCAAGGTGGTGGCTGGCACATGGCTCCATGGTTGAGCTAGGGCTAGGAGTCACAGTCGCGTTGGGCGATGCTGCGATGATTGCAACACTGCTCACCACTTGGTCACGCCACATCCATCTACTATTATTAGACAGGGAACGCTAGGTGGCATCCTCACAGCCAAGGTGGCAGCTACCATTGGTGGCTCCGTGGATGAGCAGATGTCAGGGGTCGTGATCGTGCTGGACGGAGCTGCGGATGGTTGTAGTGCTACCCACCCCATGGTCGCACCACATCCTCCTACTGTTGCCCACCCCATGGAGATAGCGATGTGCTGGGGCAATACTACTGCTCTGGCTTAGCATTCTAATGCGTCGGATTGTGTGGCACAGTAGGTGCCCATGGTGGCATCCCAGCAGGGGCCAGTAGACCACATTTCTAATTACCTACCTGGTCTGCAGGGATGACCAATGGTCTGGGCGTCAACCAGGCTATTGAGGTGAACACCTTGGACATGACATGAGTTGTTTGGCCGGACGAAGCAGCGATCGGGAGTAATGTTGCAGTTCCGATAGGGTCTTCAGCCAAAAGGACAGGGACTCCCACCGACCTGATCAAGAACCAGTTGCCATCGATGGTAGGTCGCGCCTACCTTCAAATGGGGCGAGCATCAGGAACACTGAGCATGCAGTGGAGGTGGCATAGATCTCGCAGGAACTTTGTCGTTGCCCATACTCTTTAGGGGCACTCTTGGCTAACAAAACACCAGCATCGGATGAACACTCCTTGGCTCACACCATGAGGCGTACAATGGCCAAAAACCTAGATTTCCCCCCGTGAAGTATGCCGATGGCCTTCAATTACAAGCATCAAATTACGACATCGATGGCTACAACTACAAGCTTTCCTTTTGGTACACCAACATCGACCTTCAATCCCTCACCAAGTATGCCACAAAATTCAGTAATTTTCCTTTTACTCTAAAGTTAGCTCCCATGGTATTTTGTTGTGTAATAGTGAAAAGGAAGTTGAATTATCAGTTAATTCCCTAAAACACATGGTGATGGATGGAGTGAACATAAATCTAATGTTCTAAATCTTGAATCCAGTGATGATGAGATGGACAACCATCTTCTTACTCACTTAGTGAATTATATAACCGAGGTAGACGCAAATGAGGTAGAGTCGGGGAGCTCAATTTGCGACCTTAAAAATTCCTCTCGAAAATCCAAGTGACATCCATCCAAGAAGAAAGGCAGCAAAAAACGACACTAAAAAAAGGAAATAACACAAAACAAATCAACTAATGACTCATGAAAGGTGCTTTCTGGAATAGCAGAGGTCTCAGTGACCTGGCATTCACCAATACATATCTGAATGCGTTGACGATAAAAAATTGGATTTTAACACCCTGCTTGAATTTGGAAAAAGGGATGTTGAAATTGGCCTTCTTAATCGTTTATCTAGTGGTTTGGAGATATCATGGCATTGCCTACCCCCCCCCCCCCCCTCCCCGGAGATCGGGTGGTATACTCATTGGGGTTAATACAAGCACATTTGAGATTACTGCTATTTTGGATGGTAAACTTTCAGTGAAATACCATCTCCAAAATAAAACGGACTCTTTTATGTGGTCCCTCATAGCACTATATGGACCAGCACAAATGGATCTCAAATCCTGCTTCCTTGAAGAGCTGGTAAACATTTGTCATTGTAACCCACATACCGTTATGATTGGTGGGGACTTTAATATTTTAAGATATCGATAGGAGAAAAATAATAACAGGATTTCCAACCGGTGGCATTTCTTGTTCAATGTAGTCATAGATATTTTGGACTTAAGGGAGATTGACTTTTCGGGTCATCAATATACCTGGTCTAACAATTCCTTAAACCCCACTTTTGAGAAATTAGACTGGGTCATAATGTCTATTGAGTGGGAGGTAAAGTACCTTTTGGCCAATGTCCATGCTCTAGAGTGAACGGAAGTATCTGACCATACACACTTCTTGTTGGATACCAAAGATTCGGTTCCACCAGTGGGACGTAACTACTTCAAGATCGAACTAGGATGCTGAATCAGGAGGGCTTCACAGACAGAGTGTGGTAAATTTGGAACCAACCATCAAACAGATGGACTCCCACACAAAGATGGACAAAAAACTTGGCTCCCTAAGGCACAACATTAGAAGTTGGGCAAGCACATTAGTGGGACTTATAAAAACAAAATGAAAGAATTCCTGGTGATTATTGACAATTGGATAAAATATCAAAAGATGTATCTTAACCGATACAAAGATTGACCTTAAGAACAATTCAAATGAAAGAGTGGTAAAACTTCTCCGAGAAGAGGAAACAAAATGGTACATGCGTGCCAAAATTAATAATGTCCTCCAAGGAGACAACAATGCACGTTTTTCTAGATGGTAGCAAATGGCAAACATCGGAAACAACGAATCTTTGGCTCAGGTCAAGACGAAGGAAGAATTGAGGGCGAACCTCAGATAAAAGAATATGTAACAAAATACTACAAAGTTATTTGGCCTACCTGAGTACAATCACTTCTCCATGAGGGAGTCATGGATAGACAATATCACTCATGTAACAGAGAAGAAAAATGGAATTCTAACATCCCCATTCTCAGAAAATGAAGTATGGACCGCAGTTTTCCGAATGGAACATAATAAATCCCCAGGCTTGACAGCTTCCCAATAGAATTCTACCAGACATTCTGGGACATCATCAAAGATGATGTGATGGAAATATTCCATGAATTTCACTCTAGAACCTCATCACTACATAGCCTAAACTTCAGGAAAATTACTCTTATACCCAAATTAAAAGATGCTTGCAAAATACATCAATATAGACCCATATGTCTGTTGAACATAAGGTTCAAAATCTTCACAAAGGTAGCATGTAAATAGTGTCCCAACAAAATAATCCGACCAACACAAATTGCGATCATGAGGGCAGTATCATTCTAGAAAGAGTGGTCATTCTGCATGAGACTATGCAAGAACTCTATAGGAAAAAGATGAACGGGGTTCTTCTTAAGATGGATTTTGAGAAGGCATACGACAAAGTGAAGTGGCCATTTTTGCTACAGACCCTACGTATGAAAGGTTTCTCACCTAAATGGTGCTTATGGGAAGAAACTTATATTACTAGGGGAAATGAAGCAGTTAAGGTCAATGAAGAAACCGTTCAGTACTTCCAAAAAAAAGGTTTACAACAAGGAGACCCATTCTCTCTGATTCAATTTAATATTGTCACACACATGTTAGCAGTCTTAATTTTGACTTTGTGAGAGCCAAAAAAACGCCGAGAAAATTGTAGGTATTGTGCCCCACACATAGATATGGGCTTTCAATCATTCAATATGCCGATGACACGATCTTATTCATGGACCATGACCCTGAAAAAGCGAAAAACTTAAAGGTTTTGCTATGTGCCTTTGAACAACTTTCTATTATAAAAATGAACTGTCAAAAAAGTGAATTGTTCTTCTTTGGCGAGGCAAAGGATCATGCTGATTAGTATATGGATATCTTTGGTTGCGTTAAGGGTGAATTACCCTCCGATATTTAGGGATCCTAATTCAAAACATTGCTTTCCTCTGCAAATGGTTATACAAACTACACACTGAAGAGGAGGGGTGGTAAGACCTCTGCGAAATAAATATTTGGGATCTAGACCACTTATTCAAGTAGAGGAAAAACCATATGATTCACACTTTTGGTCTGGCTTAATGAAAGTAAAACATACCCTGTTCCGGTATGGCTCCTTCATATTAAAGATGTATCGGAAATCAGTGTTTGGGAGGACAGTAATTGGATTGGCAATTTGCTGTTAAGAGACCAATACCTAGAGCTATATAACATAGTTTAAAAAAATAATAAGATATGGTGGCTACCATTTTACAGGCTTTCCCACCAAGAGTCAGCTTCAAAAGGGACCTGATCGGTGCAAAACAAATTTTATAGAATGATCTGCTATCTCGCCTTACAAACATTAACTTGACTGAAGAACGAGATGAGTTTTCGTGGAATTTGAGTTTTCGTGGAATTTAAACCAATTAGAAAGATTCTTTGTCAACTAACTCTTTAGAGTCTTGTTCATATTGATCAACCTATCTAGTACAAATAGATGTGGAAACTAAGAATTTCATTAAAAATTAATGTCTTCCTTTGGTACTTACGTAAAGGTGTACTTCTAACAAAATATAACCTAGCTAAAAGACAACAGTAAGGCAATCAGAATTGTTGTTTTTGTCACAAACTAGAGATGATTAATCATCTCTTCTTTGAGCATCGCTTTGCTCATTCCGCATGATTTATAGTACGCATGGCAACAAATATTTACCAGCCACCAAGTGCATCAAATTTGTTTGGAACTTATCTACGTGGTTTTAGTAAACAATTTTAAAGCTAATTTCTTGGTGGCAGTAGCATCCTTTTGTTGGTCTCTATGGTTATGTAGAGAACGACATTGTCTTTAACAAAAGAAAGTATGCTTCTGTTTTACATGTTAATTTTATTTGTACATATTTGCTCTGTATATGATCGGTGTTGCGACTATTTCAAAATATGTTCTCTTTTGTGTTTGCTGTGTGCATTATTATTCTGAAGCTAGAGTGAACTATTGTGCGTTGTGTGATTATGAGAGTTTATCAAGCTTCCTTTTTTCTAAAAAAAAATGGTAAGATCGCTTGGAGCTTGCATGAGCGACAGCTGACCAGTTCGCTTTCCTATCTCTTCCATGTAGGATTGTGCTGACATGGCTTGGCTTATAGCCAAGTGACGTGACCTTATTATACTTGCTCTTAGACCTTGCATGTAGTTGGGGAGAACTGAAACTAGCTAGGCTAGCTAGTACTTGAACTTCGCTTCACTTTTCTAGAATTTATTCACGTTTCAACTTTCAAGGGATTTTGAGTTTCAATTATTATTTTAGTATTGTTTTATACTGCCTCCAAAACTAAACTGCAAAACATTTTGTATTGTAATACTGTGTGACTGCATATTTATTACCTAGTTTCACTTTTCAGGGGAAATCTTTTTTTCAGTTATAAGAAATACCTGCACACACGTACGCATGCCACTCGCATCACTTTTTGGGAGCATTGGGACACAACTCCTACTTGCAAGAGGGAAGGTATTGAAGGCGACTATATAAATAAAGGGGTGAAGGCTATAGGAGCAATCAACTCAATGCAATTTAACACAAGGTCTCATATAGGGCTTGTAAGCACTACTACATAAATCTCCTTTACTGCTAGCTCTAAAATCCTCTTCACTGTCGGTTTTGGAGCTAACAGTAGACAACGGGCAGTGATAGTCTGAGAACCTGCAGTGAAGCCGGTTATTACTGCCAGTGATGCCTTGGTATCACTGTTGGTTGGTAATTTCTGTCGACAGTGATAGCCGTACGTGGAATCATTGCCGACTGAATCATTACGCTAGTAGTGTTTTGCCTCTCTTCTCTCTCCTACGTCTCTCTGTCATCTCTATCTCTCTCTCCTCTCTCACCTATGTTCTCTCCTCTCTCCATCTCTCTCTCCCTCTCAGTACATGAATACAATGAGAGATATTTAATGTAAATCAATAATAAAGATATCTTCATGAATACGTAGTAATTCATTCCCTTCATTATACATAGTAATTAATGTTCTTCATTAATATGCAAATAAAGCTACTTAATCTGCCTAAACAATATATATGTTGCCAAGCCTCATGGTAGACTTCCTCCTTGTCGCATACTCTCTACTACAAGGTATGCTATCTTCTGAAGGTCTCTTAAGCATCGATAGAACAATCAGTTCATGAAACTAACTGTTTGGTTTGATAACATGTTCAATGAAGAACTTGATGATTTGTTCTCGAATGACATGTATTTCCACAGGTAGTATCGCACTTGTGCATTGTTTGAAGTGTTGCGTTTGAAAAAATCGAAATAATTAGTCCTTAAACATGTATAGAAATTGAAAAGAACGCATCGATATGTAATTTTATACCTCAGCATCATTAAAAATTACAGCACATCCGTCTCTCCTGAACGCGTGCATGAAAGTAAAAACATAGAACCCACAGAGATTGTTGTCAGCTAGCTACTTCCAACACTTCAAGAGAAAAGAATTTATCAATGGAATGAATTGAACCTTTTTATTTAGTAGGAAATGTAAGATATAAATATTCCTTGCATACCGAAAAGTTGGTTTTTACATCATATTGCTTCCTGTATGGATGATAGGCAACACTCTTTTTGTAGAATCTTGTATATGCCCTGTACGCGAATATGAATACTAATTAAACTTAGATACAATTGATGTGAAGATTAAATAATCGAGTTGACCTATTTAGCATGTCGATGAGGTCTTGGTAAGTTGACTTATCTCTTTTTTTTAGTCCAAGACAATAATCTTGCTCAAGTATGGGTGGATGACAAGTAGGATCCAATAGGAACTGCAAAAATATGTCACATTATAGCAAAGTAGTACTAGAATTGAGTTGACAATAAAAGCAAAATGCCCTGGCACACAAACATGTACTCAAAGCTATAGGGTAAAAGTATGAAGGTCTTGTGTTGATAGTGAAGCAGACACTTCAATAAGTAGTTATTAGTGAAATCTGGAATCTTCTTTACGTGTTCCCATTGACAAGCCCATGATCAATGAATCCTACTTTATTTTCTAATTCTTCTTGGCGTGCGTTGATCACCATTCTATGAAAGAGAGAAGTTAGCCATGTAATTTCAAGGTACAAGATCTATAACATGAATTATATACATAAGTCACTTACAGAGTCTATGCTCTGACTATAGCCACATCGAGGGCATCTTTCTTGTACAGTTCATACAACTACTCGAATTTCACCTAGAAGGAGCCATTCCCGTTGAGAAAATCTTCATCTATGTATCTTATGGGGAACGCCTCTATACCCTACATGGATTGCTCCAAGTACCACAGATGTAATCAACGCATTTGAGTTGTAAGATTATTTTCTATGTCTAGTTTGACCAAAGGTTTACCCAACTCAAACGACCATGTAACATCCAACTTTGGGATTTTCCCTCCAGCAAAAATCCATGCTAGGTCCTTTGCAATTAATCCAGAAGTAGTTAGGAAGTTCCTAATGTTTGGAGCATCTTGAACGATTGGACCTGATTTGCTCTTGGCCTGCTTCTTGCTGATGTGTTCATAGTCAGTTGGTGGCTTACTTGAAACTGTCCATGTCTATTTAACTTTGGCTATATTCATGAAAAAAAATATTGCTATCTTCAGGCACAATAGGCTTCTGTGAAGGTGCTGGAGGATGGAAATGAGATGTTACACTAGTGTCCATAATCTTTTTGGTTTGCTCAGAATTAAGTGAATAGGCATCCTTGGGTTCCGCCAACTTCTTAGATGACACCAACTTCTTAGATTATGTCGTCTACTTGGATGCTGTGGAACCTGATCGTGTTTTCTGAGATGATGGCCGGCTTCTTGATGGTGTTGGCTTCTTGAGCGTTGGACTTCTTCGAGGCAATGGCTGAGGAAGTGGACTTCTTCTAGGAGATGGCTGACGAGAGGGAGATCTACAATGTGAAAGTTTGCATCACTTCCTGATCTTTGGATGTTGTAAAGCATAAGCTTCCATCAGCCGAGTAAGAAGCACCCCTCCCACGAAGGAAGCACGTTAATCGTTCACTCTAGCCCTCTATCTCAGGTGTGAAACCTCTCTCTCGAAGTTCATCTAGCTCTTGTTGTCACTGTCGTTCATTCCTCACATACACACGACTGCCGACTTTGTGAGGGTAGTGGTTCTTGTTCGAGTTTCCTTTGTTCACCTCACTCAACTTATGTGCTTCTTCCGATAACTTGTACTCCACAAAGGTTTGCCAATGATGTTCTAGTTGTGGCTATTTGCTGAAATCTGGCATTGTACCTTTTGCAAATAGGTTCTATTCAGTGTGCCCTTCTAATTCTTAAATGAAAGGCACATGATCATTAGCACCTTACGCTTAACTACTTTCATATCTGTCTCTTCAGGGAACTCAAACTTATCTAATATGATGTACCACAAGATGTTGTTCTTGATTGTTGAATCAGGAACCACATGCGGCAAACCTCAGTCACTAGTCCATAATATGTAGCTGATGAGCATGTGATCCTTAATAGCTATCCCATAAACTGACTTGTATAGCTCCAGAACTTTCTCTAGTGCAGTTGGTTCCCCTGCTGGTGAGACCTCTGTGATCACAAAGCGTCATGTAGGTATCTTCGAGGGACCTCGACATGATACCGCTCCTAAGATTGCTCATTGTAGTGACCCTCTGGAGCATCAGGCGTCTACACATAGGCAAAAAAAAATATTGATAACCTATACCATAATATGTTCTGAGAGTTTTGTATACGATGACGATGAGCGATTAAGTATTCTACAGATAGAGAGCTGAGGAAGGAGGGAAAGCCAATGAGGGAGTGAGGGAGAGATGATTTCGAATGCATGAGATAACTGGGACGGAGTCGATAGATAGAATGCATACACATACAATATTGTAATTGAGTACATTATGACCACATTTAACAAAAAATGTCACATCTTATATAGAAAAATAGGCTCAAAGGTAATAACAAGTGACATATTCATCTTACAAATCACATCAGCTTACATAGCAAAATAATGATGATTATAATCAGAACTAGGATTACGACATCTTTACACGTGAAATCACACTTCTTCTCCTTATTTTCAAAGTTAGCCAATTTTAGCTCGGCTTGGATGACTTGATTGTTGTATGCCGCAATAGCTTCAAGTTTGAACTTGTATCCTTTGTAACATGCTCCTTTGAATCCATTAACTTTTGCATGGCATGCCTCCCAACTGGAGAACACTCCACTTTGCCAACCACGATGGACAACATACCTTGTCATAGCAGTCCTAAATTTTAGAAAATATGCAAAAATGATTGCAAAAATACTTGTAGCATCCAACTGTCAATAACTATATTTTGGGAAAATGAATTGCATCCAATAGAACAATTATGTATGTTGTGCAACATGGAAACATTGTATTAAAAAAATTATCAGCACCAAATGAGCATATATGCAAGCTTCCCTAATTTAGCAGATAGCATCACATGTATTGATAGTTTGATATTACATAATGACAAGGCACAAATGGCAGTTCAACATGGGCTGCACCAGTCTATTCAGATTATGGAGATAATTATAACGACTGCAAACTTGACTGGGATAGTGAAAATACGTGCAAGGTGCATGTGTAATAACCATCCTAGTTGAGCTTTGTAGTCATATGTATGGTAAATAATAATCTCCTTTCATCATTTGTTCATCTAACTACTATAGGGGAAGGAATCACATCAGTCACTAAAAATTCCAAACAACACATTGCATGTTAGATATATGCTTGTTTCTACCTATTCTTAGTGAGCTAACAAATCAGATCATTATCAGATTGCCATCAAGAAATTGTATCTATTCTTATCAGATTGTAATGAAAACTAAGTCGGTCAGCAGACGAAAAAGGGCATCACTATCCCTGAAATGGCCAGGAGCATCAACAATTAAATACAAGACATATACTATGAACAACCCACAAGTACAGAAATGCAAGTGCTCTCAGGATTGTACAATGATAAGAACATGAAGGTAACAGAACAGAGGGGAGGCAAGTGCTCTCAGGATTTGGATTATATCTAGTGGAGCATGATTAAGGAGATAAGTGGAGTAGCATCTGTTAACCGAGCATGTGTACAAAGATAAAAAGGACTAGGACACAAGCAATCATTGAGCAAAGTAGGACAACATCTGTTCTTATCAGGTTTAATTTCGAATACCTATGCAAAGTAATTGCATTTTGATAGCACAAGATCATATTTACTAAAAGATGGTGCCAAGAGCATATTTGGATAACCTATTTTATAAATACAAAATGCAAGTGCAGAACTTTGGCCTGCTACCAAAGAACAGACTGGCATATTTGTAGGTGACTAATTCAAGCAGTCAGCAAGAACCAATTCCAAATTTCAGCATGCCATTGTTTTGAGAACCATTTTTCATCATCATAGACAAGTATCAAAGACTATGCATCACCATTCATGCACCTTCGGCCTCCCTAGATGTAAAACCAGGCTAACATAATGCATTGCAACCTCCTGTTGGAGGGGGAGGATGCAGGGGGAGGAGGTGGACCGGGAGTAGCAGGATGCTTACCTCGACGGTGACGCAGGTGGCTACTAGTCCTCATGAAGACCTCAGGGAGGGGGACGGAGCCAGCTTCGGGGTGGAGGACGGGGACGACATTAGGGAGGAGGAGGACGACGGCATTGGGGAGGAGGAGGACAGCGTTGAAGAGGACGGGGATGGTGGACTCAGGCTCCTCAGCGTGTCCTCAAGGTCCTTTGGGAGGGGGACAGAGACAACATCGAGGTGGAGGACGGGGATGATGTCAGGGAGGAGGACGGTGATGGTGTCGGGGAGGAGGATGATGGCATCGAGGAGGATAGGGACAGCGGGATCAGGCTCATGGTCGTCTAGCAGTGTGGGCGAGGGCAAGGCGGAGGCGGCAGCGCTTGAGGAAGGGGGCTAATTTTTCTAAGTCTAGGAGGGTGTAGGCAGCGCTTCGGTTATATAAGGGTGGGCTTCACTTCTGGCTCAAAGTGTGTACCGGCAGTGAATGGGGGGTTTCACTGCTAGCATAATACGTGTGTTGGCACTAAAGGGAGCTTCATTGCTGGCTCAAATGTGTGCCGACAGTGAAGCGGTGATTCCCCATGCAGCAATGAAAAAAAAATTGTGCTATGCACAAGCGTCGAACCCGTGACGTATAGCCCAAAGTCCAAATGACCTAACCGCTGCGCTACTCAAGTATATTTATTAACATGTTGTTGACCTCCAATCCTTATATATATTTATTTTAATTTCAACAAAATAAGTTTT
This sequence comes from Phragmites australis, assembly GCF_958298935.1. Taxonomy (NCBI): domain Eukaryota; kingdom Viridiplantae; phylum Streptophyta; class Magnoliopsida; order Poales; family Poaceae; genus Phragmites; species Phragmites australis. The sequence continues at coordinate 6,722,663 of NC_084931.1, forward strand.
GTATATACTAAAATTTCATGGTTAAATTTTCTAATTCAATAAAAATTTAAAATAAATATTTTCATGCCTAAATTTCTATATTGGGTCTTGCTAATTAATTGAAAATTATAATTAGAGCTTCTTATATATCTTAATTTCATAGATAAATATTTTAAATCATTAAAAATTAAAAATAAATATACTCATAACTATAGCTAATGTAAATCAATAGTAAAGACACCTTTATTAATATATAGTAATTCATGCCCTTCATTAATACATAGTAATATATAGCAATAGTGCTTGTGCTATTGCTAATTCAATAAACATCAAAAATCAATATGCTCAATGGTAAAGACATCTTCCACACTAAATTGCAAATTGAAGGTTCCATATAACATAAGTGAGGTATAAATGCATCTAAAACAAATTCATACACAGTAATTAATGCCTTTCATTAATATGCAAATAAAGCTACTTAATCTGGCTTAACGATTCGCCCTTCATCATGATCATGATGAACATAGGGAGGTTTGTCGGTGTCCTCCATGAGATCTAGGTCGACATCCTCTCCGAAATGTGGTAGTTCATCGAATTGATTGTAGTCTTCCTCGTCAATGATATTCTCCACTCCAACAATCCTTCTTTTTCCTTGAAGAACCATGTGGCGCTCCTCCTTGTTAGCCGGGTCCGGGACTTTTTACATTAAAGACTTGCATAACATCTTTCACAAGTACGAATGGTTCTTCTCTGTATCCAATGAGTTGTTGGTATACTATAGTCATACTGTACTTATCGATCTTCATGCCCCCTAGAAGTCTGACCCATTGGAACCGAAAAAAAGAACCTTTAACACTCTATAGTCCAGCTCCCAAATCTCCTCAATGACTCCATAGTAGGTCTCCCTTTTGCCATTGCAGTAGTAGGCATTTATACGGACACTGCTATTTTGGTTGGTGCTCTTATTATCTTGTGCTCTCTTATAAAATGAATAGTCATTTATGTCATATTGTTGGAATATGAAGATTATAGTTGACGGTCCGTGAGCCAACACATTCAAATGAGCACACTCAATCTGCTTATCCATCACCTATCTATGTAACCAGGTGTTAAAATGATCTCGGTGCTCTCGCGCGATCCAACCATTGACTTCCCTGGGTTTTTGTTGCGTGGCATCTTCTGGTGTTCTTTAACATACAGGTCCACTACAACTGATTGTTGCAAAACTATAAAATATAATTGCCTGAATAAAATAGGGTTGTTAGTGTGGATGGAGTTTACATCTATTGTCCATTTCCCATGTAGTCTCCCCTCATGGCGAGATACAGACACACCAATCAATTTGAGATTCATGTAGTCGATGCAGAAATCAATGACCTCCTCGGTTTCCCAGCCCTTGGCCATGCAACCTTCCAGCTAATTTTGTTTACGAACATATTTCTTCAGAACTCCCATGAACCTTTCGAAACGGTACATCTAATGCAGAAATACAGGGCCAAGAATCCATATCTCTTTCACAATGTGAACAATGAGATGCACCATGATATTAAAAAATGATGGAGGGAAACAAGCCTCAAGCTGGGATGAAGCCTCGGCCACATCTTCCTGCAGCTTTATCTAGCTTCGTCAGATCGATAACCTTCTATGATATTGCGTTGAAGAATGAACACAACTTTATAACTGGGTTTTGAACCTTCAACAACAGAATACCTCTAATTGCAATTGGAAGCATCTATGTCATCATTACATGACAATCATAAGACTTCATTCTAAGTAATTTCAAATCTTTCAAAAGTTTATCCTTCTATCTGAGTTTCAAACATTTCAGGTCCTTCCGTGCTTGGAGTGTATCATTTGTTTTGGAAGGTATGCCTATTAACGTACCAACCAACTATCACACACATTCTTCTCAATATGCATGAGATCGATTGCGTGTCGAACCACTAAATCTAGCCAATAAACTAAGTCATAAAAATATTTTTTTTTAACATAGGAGCTCTAAGATTATATTTCGGAACCGGTGTACTCCAATGTCCCTTTCCAAGGATAATACTAAGTCCTTTTACCATCTCATATACCTGTCTTCCAATGCGATGCTTAGGAGTGATCGACTCTCAACTTTTCCACCAAAAGCTCCTTTATTGTTGCAGCACAGATGATCCTTGCGAAGAAATTTACGATGAGTTAGGTACATCTTTTTTTAATAGTTCTTCAACCACAAGCTCTCTATTTCATCCAAGTAATGCACGCATGCAAAGTAGCCTTTGACAATCTAGCTCGATACGTTACCAAGGGTTGGCCAATCTTGGATTGTTACGAACAGTATTACGCGTAGGGTGAAGTTCTCTCGTTTGTATTCATCTCATACCTACACACCATCGTTCCATAGTGTTACAAGATCTATCATTAATGGTTTCAGGGTAGATATCGATATTTTGCCAGGTTGCCTCGACTCTTGTATCTGCACCGGCATCATAAGGTACTTCGGCTTCATATAGAACCAAGGAGGAAGGTTTTAGTCACGGGCTAAGTGCTATGACTACTACTTATATTGTCGAATGGATTCATCCCATCCGTACTCAGTCCAAATCTTATATTCCTCACATCTTCTACAAAAGGCTTCTTGTATGTCCTATCAATATTTCTCCACTGTGTAGAATCAACTGGGTGTTTAAGCATTCCATCATCCTTGCACACCTTGGGGCATGCCATCGCATCAATTCAGCATGTCTTTTGTTTGCGAATAAATACTTTAAACGGGGGACTATAGGAAAATACCACATCACCTTGACGGGAGGCATTTTCTTCTTTCCTTCATCATCAATATCATCACCATCACACTTGTACCATGCTGCACCACAGACCAGACACGCTTTCAAGTCTACATGCTCTTCGTGATACAACATGCAATCGTTTGAACTTGCATATATTTTTTGTACTTCCAACCCTAATAGGAAAACAACCTGTTTTCTCTGGTACGTGTTTTCTACAGCACGGAAGCAATTTCTGTAAGAACAGTAACAACTCTATGAAGCTTGTATCAAATCACCCATTGCTTTCTTCAATTGTAGCTGTGAAAGCATGATATGTAACTTTGTGTACCCCTTCTCGCAGCCCGAGAACAATGGTGTTGTAGAGTCCTCTACCATAGGCTGAAACTTTTTAAAGTCTCTTTCATTGGTGATGTTCCCCTCCCCATCATGCAGCATCTACTCCATATCATCATCATCATTGTCTGCCAACATCTGCTCTAGATCATCATTGACCAATGTATCTCCAATAGGTGGCATATTAGTGCACAAGTCTTTGTCTTCTCTGCCAATGCGTTGCCCTTCATGTACTATCTCAGTTTCACCGTGCTCGATCCAACGGGTATAGTCAGGCATAAAGCCTCTTGGCATCAAGTGGGAATGTATCTACTGAGTGGTGGAAAACTCATTATTATTCTCGCAATCAATGCATGGACAACACATGTATTGAGACTGTGTATTTGACTTGTGCGCCACGGTTACTACCAGGAAATACTCCACACCATTCTTGTGCTCTGCTCTCACACGGCTCACATCATACATCCATCTTCTATCCATCTATAATTATATCATTATTGAAAATCCATATTCATAATATCTAGAAAATTTTGCAATCACCAACATATAAATTATCTAGCCATCTCCTACCAGCAATTGGCCCGGGTTGGAGGAGCCGTCTTTTGTATGCTTTCGCGTCCGCTTCCGATGAGTGTTCGTTGGTGTCATCCCTAAAAATTTTCATTATTATTCAACCCTTATGTATGACTAATTAAGTAAAAAGGAAAAATAAATACACTCATACATAAAGTTTCTATATTGGAGCTTCCTAATTAAATAAAATATATTGGATCTTGCTACATACCTAAATATCATGGCAAAAATTTCTAATTCATTAAAAACCAAAAAAAATACGTTCATACCCAAAGTTGCTATATTAGAGTTTGCTAATTAATTAAAAATATAAAAGTATAATTGGAGCTTGCTATATTACTTAATATCAGGGCTAAATTTTCCAATTCATAAAAAAATAAAAAGTAAATATGTTCATGCCTAAAGTTTCTATATTTGATCTTGCTAATTAATTAAAATATAAAAAATATAATTGGAGCTTGCTATATACCTTAATTTTATGGTTAATTTTTCTAATTCATTAAAAATAAAAAATAAATATGCTTATACCTAAAATTTCTATATTGGAGCTTGCTAATTAATTAAAATATAAAAATATAATTGGAGCTTGCTATATACCTTAATTTTATGGCTAATTTTTCTAATTTATTAAAAATAAAAAATAAATATACTCATACATATGGCTAATGTAAATCAATAATAAAAACACTTTTCACCATAAGCTACCAATTGAAGCTTTCATACCATAAATGAGGTATAATTGCATCTATATTATCTTCAAACATCATGGTCATAGGTTCATCTTCATCATTTCAAAATCTAGAGCAATTTAACAAATAAAATTCAAATAGAAATGAATCGGAGATGAAGTTACATACCTTAGAACACCTAGGGTACGAGGATTCCTCAAAATTTTGAACCCCTCAAGAACTAGGTGTGCAAAAATAGCGCCACCGAGAAAGAAAATAGAGCTCTCTCTGTTGTTTATATAGCTGAGACATTACTGCTAGCTCAAATCACCAACCGGCAGTGATGCCCTTATATACTGTTGGTCGATGGTTTTAGCTAGTAGTGATGATAGAGCTACGCATCACTACCGGCTCAAGCCATAAGCCGGTAGTGATGACTCTTATATCACTACCAGTCAGTGGCTTCAGCCGGCGGTGATTATGGAGGTAGATATCACTGCTGGCTCAAGCAATCGACCAATAGTGATAACATTTATCACTGTCGGTTCATAAGCCACAATAATTGATTCTTCCTGCATAGCTTATGAACCGGCAATGCTACCCCCATCATGGGCCGATATTGATAGGTCGGTATATAAAGCCGGTTCTGTAGCAGTGAATGATAATTAGAGGGCTCAAGAGGATTAGGCTAAGTAATTCTTTAGCATTAGATTCTTGTAAAGGGCAAGAATCCAAAGATCTGGAGGGTCAAGTAGGCTTGTGAGAGCGACAATTACTTGTACTCGTTTGGACTTGTGCTTAAGAATTTGCGGTCGGCTTTGCTAAAATCTTATTTTCTTTGCTTCAACGCCATTATTTGTCTTCTTCTACAGGACTCATCTACATCATTTTTAATACGGTGTACACTTGTGCCGTACTTGCAATATCATATCTAGATTTAGGGGCTGATGCCCATAATCAGGTGTATCCGAGTCTAATAAAAGAAAATCAATGCACTAGTCCAAGATGCATCATATTTTCCTTGGGCTGGACTAGACACTTCCTTCTATTTATACTGGATCGGCCCCTAAATTCGTTCGTCTACCTTGAAAAACACCGTTGTTCGTAAAGAGTCCAACCTACTTAGGCCTTTTTTTCTGGACGTGGAGGTGCAGTCTAGGCCCGGTAACGCCATCTGGTGGGCCGTTCCTGGCGCCCAATCTCCAACATCCAGGCCGAACCAGAAAGAATCCTTCCCAAAATAAAATCAACACCTGCAGGACCAGCAGTTCATGTGGTGCTCTGCTCCCCAGGCCCCAGCACCAACGATGAACATGGCGTTGTACTGGATATCACATTAGAACACGTGTTATAAATATTTTATTAGTGACAGGTTAATAAGAATGTATCGTAAATATATCTTCTCATCAGAATCAGATATGAATCCATCACTAATGAGTGGTTATTAGTGATGGGTCATAACATATCCTATCACTGATGATAATAGTAGCGGTCAAGTTATGATCTGTCACTAATTATTAGATCATCAGTGACGGATCATCCTAGCCTAGTTATTAGTGACGGGTTAAGTTATGACACATGATTAATGATAAAGTCATTAGTGACGGATCGTCCTAAACCAGTCATTAGTGATGGATCGTCCTAACCAGTCATTAGTGACGAGTCAAATTGTGACCCTCACTAATGACTAGGTCATCAATGACAGATTGTCCTAGTACAGTTATTAGTAACGAGTCACAATTTGATCCATCACTAATGATCCACTCATCAGTGACGAGTCATCATATGCCAGTCATTATAACATGTCAACTTATAATACGTCACTAATGACCAACTCCAATCACTAATGACGGTATTTGCCAAAAAAATTCTTTTTATTGTATTTTTCTTTTATTTTTTCTCACCTCAGCAATATTATAATACGAAATTTGGCAAAATTAGTCATTAGAAACGGGTCATGGTTATGACGTGTTACTAATGACTTTTGACAAAGAAGGTTAAAAAGATAAAATATTTGGTTTCTATCATAACTACGTGATAGCAGAGGTAGTAAAGTGGCTATAAGCATAAGTAGGAGGTCATGGGTTTGATTCTCATGGAACGCAAACTTGAAAATAATATGAAAAATATGTTGCTTGTGAGGCATATGGGATGGGCCTGCGTTGGAATGGTTCGGTGAAAAAATATTTTTTGACTTTTTTTGTAAAAAAATACGAAAAATATTCGTCGGTCATTAGTGATGGGTAAAAATTATAACCCGTCATTAATGTTCAGTCAATAGTGACAGATCATAGTTACAACCCATCACTAATGATTAAACATTAGTGACGGGTCACGGTTATGATATATCACTAATGACTTTAACAATGACGGATCATCACCCGTCACTAATGACATATCATTAGTGATGCGATAAGAATGACAGGTATAAGACCCATCACTAATACCTGTTATTACCCGTCACTAATAATTTTTTTTTACGTAGTGGTTGAATGTGCTTGAATAGACCTCCACTTTAAGCCAGGTACCACGAGTGAAAGCCCCTATAGTGCCAATGAAAGCTGGGCCAGTGAGAGTGTTCTTGTACAGCTATCTGTAGACAGAGGACCCTCCATTGATGGATGACCGGGCAACAATGTGAAAGGTTGAGCACGCTGACGGCACATTAAGCTAGCAACGAAGGTAGATGGATTCCTCGCCGAATGGCATGCTGCATGCTGGTTAGAATATGTCAATGATCCATAAACTATCGATCTTACAAATTTGCAGATGGAGTACTTCCTATAAACAAAGCATATGGCACACTCAAATGTTTATATAGGTTTAGACCTCTTTTAAAATAGTACTTGTACGTTCTGTTTGTCTTATACTGACTTTTGAGACTGATTATAAGGGGTTCTTGACTAGTCTAGATAGATCTAAATCTAGTTAAGATGTTCCTCGTTCGTAGTCATAGAGACTTGCTAATGTAGAAAACTTGAGGGCTCAAGGCTTCTGTAAGGTTACATGGCTTCCAAATTGGCTTGTCCTATATACAAGGGATCGTCGTACGATCTCTAAAATCTTTTCTTACCATTCTTAGAGATAAATTTTCATATTTATGAGTTATCCTGGACACCTGCAAGTAATTTCCAGATATCTAGGAATTCCCTTCCTAGGCATGGGGATATGTCCTGAAAATATAGAAAATTCTAGGGGATCGGATATGGTAGTTTTATACTATCTATCATCAAGCCCCCTATCAATATATGAAATGAGGTTTCGACGGATCAAAAGTTTAGTCCTCGGATCATGTAGTTAGGATTCTGAATACCTCCGAGCGCTTAGGGAGCCCCCGAGAAGGTATTCCATCTGAATAGGAATTCTAAGTCATCTAAAAAGTATCATCCCAATCTTTCGAAAGGATGAAGATAATAGACTTGTCTTTAGCCGAGTTTTTAAATCCGAACTATCGCAGCAGAAATTTTGTGTAGTGGTGAAAAGAAACTTTTCCAAGTAAAGGATCCTGATGACGTTTGGAAATTGTGTGCATACAGCGGAGTAGTGCACCGCTTTCTTAGGGTTACTGCTCCAACCGCCTCTACATGCGTCGAAAGGTATCCCGAGTATTAAATATGATGAGACGTTAAAGTAGGAGAATGTGACCCTGAGTTGTACTTGGAACTGGTACCGTGCTAGTAAGAGAGCCACCAAGAGCGCCTCCACCTTTGTATAAAATGAAATTAAGGGAGCTCACATGACGTTTACCTCCACTGTCATCATTTTCCTCGATCCATCTCTTCTGCAGCATCACACCTGCAAACACCAACCAAAAACCCTAGGTTCGTCATTTGCCTCCTCCTGATGACATGGGTCTCAAGAAGATTGACGGGCCAGAGAGCTCTACTACCGGCACCGCCAAAGCTGCAATGCAGTCATGGCTGGAATCTGATGTTTCAGAGGTGGTTCTGGCCCGAGTGCAGTGTGACAAGGTCATTCCCTCACATGCCTCGATCACCTGTGCATCGGCGGTGGGTGAGACGAACCCCAGTCCATACACCACCTAAAATGTAGTATTTCTTGACTTCTTCCATTGTGACATCCGTTTTCCCACTTCCAGCTTCTTCCTCCAAGTGCTTAGCTTTTACAGCATCGAGCTCATCCATCTTAACCCAACTCAATCAACATGCTCAGTGTCTTTGCACACTTGTGCAAGGCCTACCTAGGTGTGCGTCCTTCGGTTGATCTCTTCAGGTACTTCTACCTCTTGAAGGGATTTTCATGTAAGATCACTAGCGGCACCAAATTCCACCTCCAAGAATGGAAGTTGGTGAAGTACATTAGCTTCTCTGCAAAGAGCTCCTAGTCGGGGTGGAATAAGAGGTGGTTCTACTATCAGCCTAGCCAACCTGAAATCCCGTATAGAGTGAAAGACCCTTGATGTCGCCTAGAAGAGGGTGAATAGGCGTTTATCTGAAATTTAAACTTGCTGCGAAAATTAGTAACTCTGGAAGTTCCAACCTAATATCGGAAGTTCAGACCTTAACTGGGACTTCTGGATTCAACTCGGATATTCCAGGATAGAGAAAAACTTAACTGTAATCACCATTATTCAATTCTAGTACCTGCAAGTCCACGAGTTCTCAATGAAGCTACTTACCTATGCAACCAATATATTTCAACTAGAGCTTCACTAATGTAGAGATCGACCAAGTAAGATGAAATGAACAAAAGAGAACAAGTGCTCAATAAAATAAACCCAGTGAAGCAAACAATGATTTGTTTACCAAAGTTCGGACACGTCCAATCAGGTTCCAAAGAGCCAGGTCTCTCTCAACCCTTTGCCTCACCAAGTAATCACAAAGATCGAGCTTGGTTGTCACTATATGATTTCTTACCTTTTGGAGGCGAAATTATGGCCTTCACAAACTTTCTTGCAGCACACCACAAGCTTGGGTGCTCAAAAGTGATACCTAGCCGTCTAGAAGCTCCAAGCTCCAAGAGTAACAAATCCGATGATGAATCGACTTGCTCACAAACTCAAGTGCTCAAGATGGGAATTATGCTCACTCAATCTCTTGCTCTCACAACCCAACCCACAAACTTTGCAAATCTCAAGCAAAAATGAGGTGGGCGTGGGTGCTTTTTGGCTCTAAAGGTTATCTCTTTCGTGCAAAAGCAGCAGCCCCCTCAAAAGGGGTTAGGGGGGTATATATGCACAACCCCCCAAACCTAGCCATTGCAAAAACATTTTGGACAAACCCGGAACTTCCAGGTCCTAGATCGGAACTTCTGACTTAGGTCAAAAAGTTACCGTTACAACTGTTATTCTATTAAAAAGTTAAATGAACTCGGAACTTCCGGTCTAAAATTGAAACTTCCAGTTTCAAGAGAAAAAAACAAAACCGAAAGGTGCCTTCCAGGTTGGACCCGAAACTTCCAGTCCAAAACCCGGACTTTCGGTTCCATGAGAAAACCAAAACCAAAGGCTTTCTTTCGAGCTAAACAGGAACTTCAGACTAACCTGGAACTTCCTGTTCAAAACCAGAACTTTCGATTCCCAAGATAAATTACAGATTCCCAGTGACCGTGAGGGTGATATGTGCCTTTTCAAAAAGACCTAGATATTCTATGAGCACTGAGACATGTCAAGTAAATTTATTGACGCATCCCTCTTGATAGTACGGCATCTCTAAACTCAAATTCAAATTAAAACTTAAACTTGATAACTTAGGGATAACCATATGACGCTTCTTTCTTCTTCTTCTTTTTTAGGGTCACCAAATCATCCTTTAATTTTCTTCCGATGGGACTACTACATGTTCATCAACTTATTGATCTTATTAGTCCCTCAATCGCTTGTCATTAATCATCCAAAACCCACACGGGGGCCTAGATGCACTTTCAATCTCCCAACATGCACTGTCTTTCCTCAATGTTTTTCTCTCTAGCCTTCGGCTCCAGACAAGCAACATGCTATCAACCTTGCATCACGTTGGATTGCTAGCAGTACGGCCCACATGTGTGCTAAAGCCAGCCCAAACCAGCTCACTTGCATGTGCATGTGCATGTAGCTGTTCAATTCCATCCACCTCCAAATGACGTCGTCCATTCGCCTGGCAGCCACAACCGCCCAGCTTCCCATCTCCATGGCACATGCCCTCCCCTCTCTCTCCCCCATCATTTCTTCATTCAATCCCCCACATCAATCCAATCTTTATTCCCCTCAATTCAAGATCAAAAACTTCTTCTCTAAATGTCTCTAATGGCTATAATGGTAATTGAAGCCGGCTGCCAGTTACTCCTTGTTGCCAGCCTCGTCTTCTCAATCAGATTCTGAGTTCAAGACTGCCTCAAATGCAAATCTTGACAATATCAAAGTGATAGGTCTCTTCGAGAGCTTCAATTTGCACCTATGGAAGTCCCTATTTGGAAATGGAGCTAGGAGTTATGGCCTTTGAAATTAGTGATGCACATATTGGGTTGAACTCAAACATTTTCTCTTGTGATGCATTTTTGTAAATCAAGATGGTATTTTCAGAAATTTCAATGAATACGAAAGTTTTAGATCTTTGAGTACTATAATATAGAGACTAAAAACGTCCAATTTGGAGCTCGGACGGTGAAGATATCATCCTTCAACCGAGCTATCTGATTATTTTTCCTACACCAGTTCGCTTCTTCTACCAACTCCGGACTCTTCCTCTCCCCCTTTGTGTCCAGCAGCACCCAGGCTATAAATAGGAGCTCCACACCCTCCCTTGCCCCTTCCCATTCCTCCCAGAATCCTAATAGCCACCGCTATCCTACCCAAGCGCCGTTTGTCGTCACAGACAACCATGTTATCACCGGTCAGCATCCGTGTTCTCTGCGATCCGTCCAGCCAAATATCTAGATCTTTTCCCAAGATGTGCCCCAGGATGTCCCAACCACGTCCAAGAGAGTTTGTCCAGAGGAGGACATATGACGCTGGGATCTATGTCACTGTCTGCACTGCTCTAAGTATGGCCGCGTCCAGGACGTGAACCGAAGAATCCATCGGTGTTCCTGATGATCTAGCGAAGATCCAAACAATCCACCCATGTCACTGTGAAGAACATCAAGGGAACATCAGGATCTCTGAAGAGCTCGACCATATCTTCATCGGTGTTATGGGAACGTGAGCCCGAATTCTAGAGTCTTCGCGAATTCGTCTTCACCAATCATCGCAGCAAGGTGAGGACCCCGGACCAGCCCTTTCCCCTCCTCCTTTCCCCTGTATAGATGCCATTTGTGATCCCTAACCGAACCCCTAACCCCATCCAAAGCCCGATCTACGCCACCACGGTCGTCGCCGTCACGGACAGGCACGCCGTAGCAGATGGCATCGGTGTTCCCCGGCCGATCAGGGGTCGAATCCCATGCCCTTTGACTAGAACATGTCCCTAGAAGTTCCTCATGCCCTTACCAACCAAATCGGCTATTAGAGCCCTGATGCCACTAGAATCCACGTCGGTGTTGCCACTGCCTTAGTCTGGAGTTCTACACGTGCAGCGCAGGTTCAGACCGCGTTCCCCAGTGAACTATCACTCCAAGCCATGAGTCCTTTGTTTGAGATGTACCTTCGCTAGTCGCGTACATCCTGCCAAATCGGTTTGTAAATAGCTGCAACAAAGCCCCCGTTCTTGATGTCGCAATCCCTGTTGCCCAGTGTCTGACACGTCCTACGCAGATAGAACGTCAGCTGTGTTCCCCAGCGGACCGGAGCTGCAGTCACCAATCCCTTTCACTAGCATGTGCCCCTAGTTGTCCTCAATAAACCCTAGAAATAGTTCGGCCAAAAGAGCACCAACGTCAATGATCTTGTGGTCACCGCGTCACTGCCCCCATGTATGTAAGTGTTCTACGCATGCGCACGGAATGCATTCACAATCCAGGAGCCGTTTGGATGCATCGACCATGTCACAGTGTGTTACATCACATCTTCTATGTGGACTCATGAGGGTTCCCTCAGATCTGCAACGACGCCACCAGGAACACAATCCCAATTTCCAACGTTGTTCACAATCTTGCCAAAGTTCCAACCAATCGATCTCCTTTTCAGGTGAATTTCTATCTAAACCTCCACCCTAGCATTGTGTTCCTTATACCTATGAAGCTTTGTGTTAAAGTACTTTCATTGAATTCATAACCTATCTTTGGGAACGTGCACATATGCTTCGATGTGTCTGTGCGCGGCCACCATCGAAGCTGAGAATGTTCATCTCTGTTTTGTCGCTACCTCAAAACCTATCTGACAAGACCAACCATAAAGTCGAGCTTGTCTTCTTGCATTCTACACCCGTGCTCTCCTTGATTTGTTGAAACACCATTGATGCCCAATGTCAACATCAGTGATCACTGCCATCGTCTCCATCTAATCGTGCACCTCGCCACCATCAGCTTGCCGATACGTGTGTGCTTCTGTACCTCGGGTCAAATTGAGCCCTCCATGAGTTCATGGCTATGCAGCGACTCCGTTTGCACCATCTCAGCCAACCCTGGACCTTTCCCCCATTGGCTACACCGAGAGCCCACCGTCGGCTGGCTCCTCCATGCCGAACTCCCTTGCTCTGCTCTCTAATCTCTCTCTCTTGGTGAGAATCCCAAATAACCCCTCCAGAAGTCCTTTATTTATATCTTTACTTTCCTGTTTATGATGCTTAAATGTCAGCCCATGCCTTATATAATCAATCATGTTCCAGCTCTTATAATTCAACTAGAGTTCATCACCTCAAATCTTGCTCAGTGAGTTTCCTCTAAATCCGAATACCACTTTATATTGTCACCCAATTCAATAAGTTCCAATGGTTCATACTTGTTCATGCTAGTCTATCAAAATTGGTCATGTCGGACTATATAATCTCTAAGTATTGTTTTAATAATCGAATCCATATTAGAATGCTTCAACATGTAGGGCACGTATGTCGTTACACATATGCTATTGATTCAAGGTGTTAAAACAATATCCTAGAATTATATTGGATATCGAGCACTAATATTCTCATACGTCCTTTCACACCTTTTTCTAGCAAACCCAATATGTCCTTGCGCCACTGTCACGTCGTCTCATGTGTCCAATCTTTTATTCCTTTCCCTGTCGATATCATGCCATCGCTATAGTTGGGGTTTTCCTTTGGCAAATAATGTCATAAATTCATCGAGGATATTCCCAGGGAATGTTTTGTCTCCTTTTTCCTTCTAACCCTAATTTAATCTTCTAAAAGTCTGTTCTCCACCTTCTGAACTCTGATTTGAGCAGTTCTTGCGCCCAATTTCTTCTAAAACCATACCCTATCTAACCATAGTGTTTGTATGATGTGTTGTCTCTGTTTGCTATATTGTTTCTTAGTTATTTTGTGCTTTCTCTTTATTGGTAGATCTTCTAAGCAGAATATGGCATTTCTAGAAATTCGATGAGTTACAAGGTCGAGACTGCAAGATATGCCAGGCAAGTATCCTTCAACATCTTGCACCTATTTTAGGACTTGTATATTAATTTTTTATCCTTCTTGCATTCTTGTATAATTTGGAATCCTATGATTAGGGTTTACTAGATTTTGTATGACTATCCTTGTCATCGTTGATGAGTCATGGAAAATGAAGGGTAGATATGCTAGTTGTTGTCATGGTTGTGGTAAATGTTAAACTTGACTAATGTCTATGCAACATGAAATGGGAATGGTAATTTTGTAGCAACATGGTATAGGGATCCTAACAAGATGGTTGGTTTGAGGATGATGCAAGAAGGCGAATGTGGTTGTTCCTGTATGGGATCTTAAGGACCGGCTCTTAAACATGTAACCAAGCTAAACGGTAATCATCCACGGGGCCTACATGGGTACAGCATGGCCAATTAATTAGCCACTTCTCCGGTTCTGTGAGCACCATTGGACGGTTGAGTGGCATAAAAGGGGGCTTCTGTAGTGATGTAATCGTCTGTTAGCGGTGAAACCTCAGTGAGTGCTTGCGGGTCGGCGGGAGCTTTGTAAAGACCTTGTAGTGATCTCCTGGCACACACCTCGGAAGTGTGTAAGTGCCTGATCAGCACGGCAACATGGAGACTGTCACCTGGTAATGCGGTTGATGAAATCACGACCCGTGGGGAAAGATAGGCACACTCTACAAAGTATCAAACTGATCGATCAGTCGTGCTCACGGTCGAGAGCGGCTTGGACTTCTTCTTGATTAGTTGGGATCAGGGTTCTGGGATGGATGGTCGGGTAGCTAGGTAATGGGATTACCTTGTGAGTCTTGGTAGTCGGATGAAATCCGATGAGCTGAACTTCTTGTTATAGTTGTGTCTTCACATTTAGTAAATAGGATGCATGTTTCTAGTAGCTATAGGTTAAGTTAGCTTAGTGTAGTAAAACAGTGTCTAACCCTTTTTTACTAAAGCCACATGTCATACTTTTCTACACTTGTGGAGTATGATATGTACTCACACTTGTTATTTCCTATAATAAATGCTTCTCAGTTGGAGAAGGCTATAAGGAGATAAAGGAAGCTAAATACTACAATAAAGATAGAGCGTCCTAAGTCGCGTTGCCTCTAGTCGATTTCCTGTGGTGTGCCCTAAAGATTTCATTGGAGTTTCCTCTTGTTCTTCCACTGCGGTTTAAAACTCAGGTATTTATTTCAATAAAATTGTTTTTGTCCGATATAGAACTGTATATCACTGATTATGTCACCGCATGTATGATCAAACTGATCCTGGCATACATGTGGAGTGCACCTGGTTATTCTTTTGACAAACCGGGCATGGCAAGTTGTATTAGATCTATATGTCAACTGTAGGAACGTGACCCTTGTTAGAATGGACGTTTGGAACCCCTGCTGCTAAAGATGAAGGTTCGTCGCTGAAGATGAAGGTTCGCCGCTAAAGATAAAAGTTTGACACTGAGGCTTCTTCTTAACGATTAATATACTCAACTCACTTAGGTGTCCTTTCGATTAGTGAGTGAAAATCCATCCTTGTGTACAACGCAGTAGTAAACGTGAGTGGTGTTTTCTTCAAATTAGAAAAATAATTTTTTTTCTAAGGGGGTTAGCTGATCGCAAGACAAACCCTAAGGCACCCTCTCTTTCATCTAACCTCTCGAGTCCACGTAAATCTCGGTGTGAGATTTCATTTAAGGGGGGTAGTTTGTCACACCCCAAAATTCCGATTTTGGGTTGTGAGCATTTTAAAACAATAAAATAACATTGTTCCTGAAATTTCAAAGTTTTTCCAAAATTTTCTTTAGAGTTTAAAAAGAATTTTTTTTGTGTGTGATGAAAAATGTATTTATAAAATATTAGAATAGGTTAAGGAATTTGAAGGTTGGATAAATACTTGTTCTATTTTTACCATATCATCCAAAAATCCTCCATGGACAATATCATCTCACATCCTTTTGATCCAACCCAACGTGCTCTGCCTTTCCTCAATGTTTTTCTCTCTAGCCTTTGGCTCCAGACCAGCAACATGCCATCATCCTTGCATCACGTTGGATTGCTAGCAGTACGGCCAATATGTGTGCTAAAGCCAGCACAAACCAGCTCGCTTGCATGTGCATGTACCTGATCATTTCCATCCACCTACAAAATCTTCTCTGCCCAGAAGTTGTCATGCTTCTCAAATGTGACAGGGAGCGATATATTGCTGATGGGCATAACCGAAGTTCTGGGTACTATGCTATGCAAGTCTTGGGTAACCGGCTTGATAGCAGATTAGGAGATCTGCATCGCATCAATAACTTCCTCCATTGATAAGCACTCGAGAAACCTTACAATTGTTAATCATAGGCTCGAGCACTATCGGGAAGTGAACTGACCGTACAAAGTTGTCTGGGTAGTCATTTTTTTCGAAGAGATTTTGGCATACGACCACTTGATGGACGGGTGTTCCTTGGGGATGGCAGCTCAGACTTCTCGAGCCACTCTCTTATACTGCCAGTTGGACTCGTAGGATGCTGAGCCACCGAACATATGGTCGATGGTTCTCTCCTCTGATTGGAAGGACATTGGGTCCAAGTCGTCTTCATGCTTCTAGAGATGGAATCCCTGCTCTGAGTCACGACCTGGGTCTTCTTCTCTTTGGCCTTGTAGACCTGGGCCGTGATCAACTTCTGCTAGATGCGGCATTGATGGAGTCTGTGGCCGTTAGTCTGGTGAAAGTCACACCATGGATTGCCACCGTTCTCCAGTGCCTAACTGGTGGCCCTTGCCTCGCGACAAGCTGGGACACTTGTTAGGAAGATTTTATAGTACCATGGAACGATGGTCTACAGGCATGGGATGCATACAAATGAGAGAACTTCACCCTACGCGTATGGCTGTTCATAACAATTCAGGATTGGCCAGCCCTTGGCAACCTATCCGGCCAGACTATCAAAGGCTATTGTGCATGTGTGCATTGCTTGGATGAAACAGAGAGCTTGCGGCTGAAGAACAGCAGAAAAATGGTGTACCTAGATCATCATAAATTTTTTCGCAAGGATCACATGTACCGCAGCAACAGGAGAGCTTTTGATGGGAAAATTGAGACTCGATCACCTTCTAAGCATCGCACTGGGAGACAAGTACATGAGATGGTAAAGGGCCTTAGGGTTATCCTTGGAAAGTTCCAAAATCTAATCTTAGAGCTCCTATGTTCAAAAAAAATCTGTTTTTTATGACTTAGCTTATTAGTAGGATTTGGTGGTTCGACACGCAATCGATGTCATGCACATTGAAAAGAACATGTGTGATAGCTTGATTGTTACATTACTAGATATATCTGGCAAAACAAAGGATACACTCCAAGAACGGAAGGACCTGAAGGTCATCGATCCGATCAAGCTAGATAAGCTACAGGAAGACATGGTTGAGACTCTATCCCAGCTTGAAGCATTGTTCCCTCTATTATTTTTTGATATCATGGTGCATCTCATTGTTCACATTGTGAAAGAGATACGGATCCCTGGTCTTGTGTTTCTGCATCAGATGTACCCTTTCCAGAGGTTCATGGAACTTCTGAAGAAATATGTTCGTAACCGAAATCGGCCAAAAGACTGCATGGCCGAGGGCTGAGGAACCAAGGAGGTTATTGATTTCTACATAGACTACATGAATCTCAAATCGATTGGTGTGTCTGTATCTCGCCATGAGGGGAGGCTACATGGGAAAGGGACGATAGATGCAAACTCATTCCACACTAACGACCTCGTTTCATTCACACAAGCATATTTCGTAGTTCTGCAATAATCAGTTGTAGTGAACCCATATGTCGAAGAACACCAGAAGATGCTAAGCACCAAAATCCCAGAGAAGTCTGATGTTTGGATCGTGCAAGAACACCGAGATTATTTTGGCACCTGATTACGTATACAGGTGATGGATAAGCAGATAGAGTGTGCTGAGTTGAATGTGTTGGCTCACGGACCGTCAACTACAATCCCCACATTCTAAGGATATGACATAAATGTCTATATATTTTATTCGAGAGCTCAGGATAATAAGAGTGCCAACCAAAATAGCGGTGTCCGTATAGATGCCTATGACTGCAACGAAAATAGGGATACCTACTATGGATTCATAGAGGAGATCTAGGAGCTCGACTATGGAGTGTTAAAGGTTCCTCTTTTTCGATGCCAATGGGTCAGACTCCCAAGGTGTGTGAAGATCGATAAGTTCAGTATGACTATAGTGGACCAAAAACTTGTTGGATATAGAGAAGAACCATTTGTACTTGCGAATGATGTTATGTAGATCTTCTATGTTAAGGACCCGGCAAACAAGGAGGAGCGTCACGTGGTTCTTAAAGGATAGAGAAGGATTGTTGGAGTGAAGAATTTCATTAATGAGGAAGACTATAATCAATTCAATGTGCTACCTCCTTTCAGAGAGGACGTGGACCTAGGTCCCATGGAAAACACCGATAAACCTCCATATGTACACCGTGATCATAATGAAGGGCAAAGCGTTAAGACAAAGTAGCTAAATTGTATTAATTACTATGTATGAATTTGTTTTAGATGCAATTATACCTCACTTGTGTTATGAAAGCTTCAAATTGTAGTTTACGGTGGAAGATGTCTTTATTATTGAGCATATTGATTTTATTTATAATAAATTAGGAATAGCACAAGCACTATTGATATGTATTACTATTTTTTATTTTTAATGAATTATCAATAGCACTGGGATATTGCTATTTGCATATTACATGATTTACATTAGCTAGAGTTATGAGCATATTTATTTTTAATTTTTAATGATTTAAAATATTTATCGATGAAATTAAGATATATGACAAGCCCCAATATAGAATCTTAGGTATGAGTATATTTATTTTAATTTTTTATTGAATTAAAAAATTGAACTATGAAATTTAGGTATATACAAAAACTTAATTTCGGTATATATAAAGTTCAAATTTAAATAAATATGTATTAGGATTTTAGGTCAATAGAATGTTAATAATTATAGATAATACAAACTCAACCGAAAATACTTGAGTAGCGCAGCGATTTAAATGTTTGGTCTTACTTGGGGTAGGTCGTGGGTTCGAGTTTCAGTGTGACCACAACTAAATCAAATTTTTTGCACCCCGCAACAGCGGAAGGGGTTTCACTGCCGGTGAACGTATTCGACCGGCAGTGAAAGTTGTTTCACTACCGATGGACTTATTGTGCCAGCAGTAAAATATGTTTCACTGTCGGTTGTCCTATTGAGCTGGCAGTAAAGATCCCCTTTCACTATTTGTCGTCATCTTGAGCCGGCAACGAAAGTCCTCCCCTATAAAAGTGCTCGACGCTCGCGCCCTCTGACACTTAGGAAATTTTTCCCCTTCCTAGCATGTGCCCTCCGCCGAATCGCCTCCCAGCGCCGAGGAGCCCACATTGTCATGCCCTGCACCGTCGTCCACCACCGTCATCGCCAAGGACCACCACTCTGACGCCAAGGAGCTCACCGCCTCCTCCTTGACACCGAGGAGCCCGTGTTGTCGTTCACTACACCCTCGTCCACCACCATCGTCGCCAAGGACCACCACCCCGACGCCGAGAAGCCCGCCGCCTCCACCCCGATGAGCACCCCGACGCCGAGGAGCACACGCTATTGTGCCCTGCGCCCTCATTCACCGACACCGTCACCATGGATCACCACCCCGACGTTGTAGGCCTCCTGGCTCCCCTTCCCTCTCCTTCTCCCCTCTGATTCCTAGGGTTTATGCATAAGTTCGTACTGATTCATGGCCAGCTGCTTGTGTGTTCAAATGATAAGAACATATGCTTATGTGCTGGTCCTTTTATGTGTTAAAATGATAAGAACAGATGTTGTGTGTTGTCCTTTCGTGTATTCAAATGATAAGAATAGATGCTGCTTGTGGTCCTTTTGTTTGTTCAAATTATAAGAACGGATATGCGGCCTCGGTCCTTTTGTGTGTTCAAATGATAAGAACAAATGCTTCCTCGATCCTTTTGTGTGTTCAAATGATAAGAATAGATGCTACTTGTGGTCCTTTTGTGTGTTCAAATAATAAGAACAGATGCTACCTTGGTCCTTTTGTGTGTTCAAATGATAAGAGCAGATGTTGTTTTGGTCCTTTTGTGTGTTCAAATGATAAGAATAGACACTGGTTACTGTCCTTTTGTGTTCAAATGATAAGAACAGATGATGCTTGTTGTCCATTTCTGTGTTCAAATGATAAGAATAGATGCTGCATCGGTCCTTGCTAGTTTGTACATGTATACCGAGACATATTTCTTGTGTTGTCTCTGCAGTGAGCTACCTATTATAATTTGATCCCTAGATGGTGTGTTGCTGTAAGTTCAGAGATTTATTAGCATATCAGATTTTGGATAAGGAAGTTGATTCATCCGTTTTGTTCTATCATTACTTATTTGAATCCTGTTGTTCAGTCTTTATTTCTGTCTTGGTAGGAAATTGCTTGTCCTTTTCAGCATATGTGCTCTTTGATTTGGTATAGCAGCATTGTCCATGATGATATTGTGTGATTTTTAAAAATTCAATCCAGGTTCTAAGAACTAGATGAGAACTTAGTAAATTGTCCAGTCATTGATGTACTCAATAGAAAAATTAGAGGGCATGACCTTGATTGTCCTAGGGCCAATTGTTATTCATTTCCTGAGAGCACTTTTATACACCAATTGTCCAGTTCTTGTTGTACACATGTCATCGGAAATTCTTGATTACGAATTGTTATCATTTCTTATTATCGTATTATTATTTACAACACTTGCACCTTGGCCTTATTAGGTTCACGTAGTAGTGAAGGAAGAAGAATTTGTCCAAATTGTGGTCAATATCCTTCATCTTCCCTATTATGTATGCCTAAGATGACCATTTGCTATTGTCACTAAGGCTGTATTTCTTTTCTACTCCTGTTATGTGTTGTATTAAAAATTGCACTATTTTCATACTTGTTTGTTTGCAAATGATGAAATTAGAGACTATACATATGACTGCAAAGCTCAACTAGGATGGTTATTACACATGCACCTTGCACGTCTTTTCACTATTCTAGTCGAGCTTGCAGACGTATATAATTATCTCCATAATCTGATACTAATGCTATTTTCATACTTGTTTTACATATTTTTTGGTGTTACTGTGATTTGTAGTATATCATTTTTTGGAGTTAATGGATTTAAAGGAGCACGTTACAAAGGATACAAGTCCAAACATGAAGTTATTGTGGCATACAACAGTCAAGTCATCCAAGCCAAGCTAAAATTGGCTACCTTTGAAAATAAGGAGAAGAAATTTGATTTCGCGTGTAAAGATGTCGTAATCTTAGTTCTTGTGTAATGATTATTTTGCTATGTAAGATGATGTGACTTTAAGGTCAATGTGTCACATGTGAGTACCTTTGTGCATATTTATGCCTATTTTACTACGTAAGATGTGACTTTTTTGTTAAATATGGTCGTAATGTACTCAATTACAATATTGTATTTGTATGCATTCTATCTATCGACTCCTTCATTGTTATCTCACTCTTTCGACAGCCTCTCTCCCTCCCTCGTCAGCTTTATCTCTACCTTCCTCCTTCATCAGCTCTCTATATGTATAATACTCAATCGCTAATTGTCATCGTAAACAGAACTCGCAGGAAGGGATGGCACCACCAACCGCCAATCTAGCTCAGGTGCCAGAAGCAGATGTAGTGCCGCCGTCAAACATTGAAGAATGTAGCCTGAGCCACTACCTCAACCTGGACCAAACAGACACCTGTAGAGACGATGAGGTAATTCATAAGTAGATGAATGCATATGTTCTACATATTCTCGTATAGGTTCTAAATAGTTTTTTCGCTTATGCGCAGATGCTTGATGCTTCGAAGGGTTACGACAATGAGCAATCCCAGGAGTAGCATCATGTCCAAGGTCCCTTGAAGATGCCTACGGGACGATATGTGATCACGGAGGTCTCACTAACAGGGGAGCCAACTGCACCAGAAAGAGTTCTGGGGTCATACAAGTCAGTCTGTGGGATTGCTATTAAGGACATGCCCACCAGCTACAGATTGTGGACTGGCTAACGAGGTGATTCGCACATGGTTCTTGATTCGATCAAGAACGACATCTTGTGGCCCAAGATATTAGAGAAGTTTGACTTCCATGAAGAGAAAGATAGTACTTAAGAGTAAGACGCTAATGATCATGGGCCTTTCATTTAAGAATTGGAAGGGCACACTGAATAGAACCTATGTGCGGAAATGTACAACGCCAAATTTTTGCAAATGGCCGCAACTAGAAGATCATTGACAAGCCTCTGTAGAGTACAAGTTGTCGGAAGAAGCACAGAGGTTGAGTGAGGTGAACAAAGCAAACTCAAAGAAGAACCTGTACCCCCACAAAGTTGGCAATCATGGGTAGATGAATTGGCAGTGGCAACAATAGCTAGATCAATTGAGAGAGAGAGAGAGAGAGGTGTCACGCCTGAGACAGAGGGTTGGAATGAAGGATCGACGTGCTTCCTTCTTGGGAGGGGTGCTTCTTACTCGTCTGATAGAAGCTTATACTTTACAACCTCCAAAGACAAGGAAGTGATGTAAACTCTTGCAAAAAAAAATTACAGAAGCCCACGAGCAGTCTGCAAAAAGCTCTTTCAAACTAGATAGAGATAGCGATGAGCTCACCTTGGCACTAGGAAACAAGGAGCACGGTTGTCGCACACGAGGTGTTGGGGTGATGGGTTGGAAATATGGATTCCCAGGCAATGTTGATAGTTACAAGAGTCAAAAGAGATCCCAAGTAGAACGAGATGCAGAACGAGAGGCATAACAAGCTAGGATGATGGATATACTCGAACAAGAACTACAAAAGAAGAGAGAACATACAGAGGAAAAGATAGCACAAGTAGTACAGCAAGCCCTTATGCATGAATGGCGTGCCATTGTGAGCCAACAAAAACAGCTGGTAGCGTCTTCTATTTTTGCACGCTCCAGCCTCGGTGGTTGTCGGAGTAGCTATGCATCCACAGGAGTTCCAGGAGTTGACCCCATCACTTATCACGTGGACCTCGTCACAACACAGATACCGTGTGAACTACACATTGGTGCTAGGAACATTACCATCACGGTAGCTTCCGGCGTGACTTATCCCCGCGACTCCCATGAACGTTTGCACGGGTGTTCGATACCAGAGGGCTACGTCGTGGTCAAAGTAGATGAGGCAGTTGACCAGTACCATCATATTGAGGTGGACTACCCCACAGAGGAGGGACAAATACTATAGGAGAGAACGAGCACATATTCATCGCATGGGAGAAGACCTACATAGTGTTTTCACAAGGGACAGCTCCTAAGAACCTCTTCTCTCCACGAAACCTTAGGCACCATCGCCTCGAAGATCTCCCTCTCCTCAGCCATCTCCTAGAAGAAGTTCACCACCCCAGTCATCCCCTCGAAGAAGTCCACTGCTCAAGAAGCCAGCGCCATCAAGAAGCCAACCATCAGCTTAGAAAACACGATCAGGTTCCGCAGCATCCAAGCAAACGACATCATCTAACAAGTCGGTGCATCTAAGAGGGTTTTGGATCCCAATGATGTCTATTCACTCACTGCTGAGGAAGTCAAAAAGGTTATGGATGCCAGTGTAACTAGACATTTCCACCCTCCACCACCTCCACGAAGCATGTTGTGCCTGAAGATACCATGAAATTTTTCATGAATATGGCCAAAGCTCAACATACAGGGGACGCTTCAAGTAAGCCACCGACTGACTACGAATGTATCAGTAAGAAGCAAGCCAAGAACAAATCAGGTCCAATCATTCAGGATGCTCTAAGCATTGAGGACTTCCTGGCTTCTTCTAGATTAACAATAGAAGAACTAGCACGGCTTACTATCGGAGCGGATATTGCAAAGTTAGATTTTACATGGTCGTTTGAGTTGGCAAACCTTAGGTCAAACCAGATATAGAAAGAAACCTTACAACTCAAATGCGTTTATTACATCAATGGTACTTGGAGTAGTCCTGGCAAGGTTTTCAGGCATTCCCTGTAAGATACATAGATGAATATTTTCTCAACGGGGACGGCTCCATCTGAGTGCAATTATTGTACCTGTATGAACTATACAAGAAAGATGCCCTCGATGTGGCAATAGTCAGAGCATGGACTTTATAAGTGACTTATGCATATAATTCATGTTATATGATCTTGTACGTTGAAATTGTATGGCTAACTTCTCTCTTTCATAGAATGAATATCCGTGCATGCAGATAAGAATTAGATAATAAAGTAGAATTTATTGATCCTGGGCTTGTGAATGAGAAAATTGTAAGGAAGCGTCTAGACTTCACCGAGGACTACTTATTGAAGTGTCTACTTCACCACCAATACAAGAAATTTGTACTCTTACCCTACAGCGTTGAGTATGTATTTGCATGTCAGAGCGTTATGATTTTATGGGCAACTCGATTCTAGTACTAATTTGCTATGGTGACATAATATTGTTGCAGTATTTGATTATAGGTTGAATAATTAGAATAGGAAAAAGCCTATTTTCTAAATTCAAATTCAATTTTGAGTTAGGTTATTAATTCTTTGAATGCATTCATGTTGAAGATAGGCATATTGGTTTTCTTTGGATTTTATTTGAGCTCTTTTGGAGTTTATTAGAATTTATTTGAGCTAAATCTTATTTCCAAAATACCAAAATGATTTCATAAGCTCAAAATATTTTTATTGGCTTCTAAGTGATTTTAAGCTTGTTGGAATTAGTCATCTAGGTTTTCCTTTGTTTTTGTTGGATTTGGTTTGTGGCTTTTATTTGAATCTGGTTTGTATTGATTTGAATTTCAAAAGAATTAGAAAAAGAAAAAAGAAAACCTATAGCTACCAGGCCTCCCTCCCTCCTTTCGGCCTGCCGCTGCCTCTCCCTCTCGCTCAACCCACCACCCGCCTGGGCCGCGCCTCACATTCTCGGCCCAACGTCAGCCCACCCGCACCCCTCTACCAGCCTGCTCCCACACCCACTTCGCCAAACGCCAGCTGAACCCGCCTCCGCACCAACACGCCTTCACCCTCGCACCGCGTCTTTGTCTCCGATCCAGATGCGCCTCTGCCATTGAGTCCGAGTTGGACACGAGACCGCCACCACCAAGGAGTCTCGGCCTACCCCGATAGCCTCTCCGCCTCCTATATAACCCGAGGCGCCCTCCCAGTTTGCATCTTATCGCCAAAACCCGAACCAAATCTCCAGGATCCAGAGCCCACCGTCACCATAACCGTTGTCGTCAGTAGATCTCACCACCAAGCCGCCTGAGTGTCGCACCGCCTCACCCGAGCTGCTCAATAGAACCACCAGATCTCCCTGAAGCTTGTGTCGCCCTCGCCTTCTCCCCTTGGTCACTGGAGCATTACCGCCAACATGGTCCCAAGCTCCTTCGCCGCCTCCGTCATCGCCGACCGCCTTCCTGAGCCTCGCAGACCTTGGTAAGGCCCAAATCGAGTTCCTCATGCCACCCTGGTCATGTTCCACCGCTCGCCATCGCTCACCATGCACTGAAGCGCCGTCAGACGTGTTCTCTAGTAGTGCGTCGCCACGTTCCCCTCGATCGCCACCGTCTCATTCCCCTCTGGCCGCCCCTCCTCTTCTTTGTCGTCCGACCTTAAGTGTGCGGCCTAGACTAAATTAGAGGGATACCCCTTCAGTAGCCAACCGATAGTCGACATGTGGCTACCCTTTAATCCCAGTCAGCAGCCTTGCCATGTCATCTTGCCACATCAGCACCACAGCAGCAATTTCGCTCATGTGTCATGCCCAGTCAGCGCCTACGCAATAAAAGAGGTTTTTCAGTATAAAAATAAATCTAAAAATTCTAGGAAAAGGCAATTTTGCAATTTAGCACTTGAACTTTTTGTTTTTAAATAAAAGCCCATGTCCTTTTATAGATCAACCCCTAAGTTTTTCTATATTTGCAAATCAGCCCCTCTATTTTTACAGAAAGGACCCTAAACTTTTGTTTTTAAATTCAAAAATAGTCCTTTTCTTTTTCAGATTTAACCCTAAAAAATTTTTTAGCCATAACTTCTTCATTTTAGCTCCGATTTGAGTGATTCTTGAGCTCAAAATTTTATAAAATCATAATCTATCCAACCATGCCAATTTCAAGCATCAATATTGCATATTTATAGTAGGTTTTCCTCATTAACATCTAGATCCTTACAACATGAGGATATTATTTTGATTAGTAAATTTATGGTTGCCACAATGACATATAGGTCATGAACTACATGTCATTGTATCAAAATCATGAGTTTATGATGTCAAAATAATATATTATTTTGTAGGTCATACATGTTAATGCTTCAATTAATTCTTTTTATCATTTCATGTGGTGTCCTAGTTCGTATCCCTTTCTTTGAAAGAAGCCTAGTCAATTCCGTTCTTTTTGCCTAGTTCAACCAAGATCTCAGTCCATCGCTCTGTTCCTTTTATGTTTGCAATTTGGAGTTTATTTGGGCGTTTATTCGATGTTGCTTTTGTTTGTCGATAGAGTTCGTGATTAGTTGATAACGTCCTGGATCTGTTCAAGGGACTTTAAGACCAAGGTTTCGATAACACTGAGTAGCATTGGGTAAAAGGTAAGTGTTCTTGATCATTCTGAACCTAAGTTTTTAAATGTTTTGATTTACAAAATTGTATGCAATGCATATCAACTTGATGGGTAGTCACCTATGTTAGGGTTTATTTACAAAATTGCATGCAATGTATGTCAACTTGATGGGTAGTCACCTATGTTAGGATTTACCTAGTTCTTCCTTTACATTCCTTGAATCCTAAATGGTAGTTGGTATGAGTCTTTTAAGTAGAATTGCTTAGCCATGCTGGGAAGTGTCATATAATTAATTAATAGACATATGCAACTAGGGTGATAAACATGACGTAGCAACATGGAACTTAGGACTTGGCAAAGAGATGGCTTTGATAATGTTGGTACTTATGGATACGTTCCAAGCATAATGGTAGGTTTTGGATGTCCTTAACATTTTCTACGGTTCTGGATGTCCGTTAACATTTGTATAGGTTCTGGATGTCCTTTAACATTTGATGGTATTACCTGGTTGGATAGTCTTTGCCCAAGTATGAACAAATGAAACATGTGTAACCTGATTAAGGACCTATTCGTGGAGAGACAACTCAAGAAATACCGTACCAAATATGAGGCCGATGTGGGTAAGGCTTAGCATATCGATTAGACACCTAGCTAGCATTTGTTGGAGTATTAGGACCTAATTGATGGACCATACTTCATAGTTATTCTCCTAACGGCACTCCACCGCTGTGTGTTAAGTGTCTTGCAAACATGGCAACAGGGATATCACGACTCGTGGCTAAAAGTTGGACAACCTCTGCAGAGTGTAAAACTGTTATAACAGCCATGCCCACGGTTATAGGAGACTTGGATCCTCATATGATTAGTTGGTTTGGGTATTAAATATGGTGGAATGGGAATGGTTATGGATATGGTTATGGATACGGTCTGGGGATATGGGATGGTTATGGTTTGCAAGGTGGGTAGCCTTGGTGGGTAGCCTTGAGTGATAGTTCTTAGGTCATTTGGGTTACACTCACTTAACAACTGCATAATGCTTTTCAATTACATTACTATTTATCTTACTCGTATTTACGTAAATATACCATATGTTAGCTTGTCCTTGATATAAGCATGTACCCTAAACCCTAAACCCTAAACCCAAAATCATTATTCTCCTGTACACTTGTTGAGCGTGTCATGTGCTCACACTTGCTATTTTTCCTATGTCATGCGACATGTGTGGTGCTGCTCAGTGAGTGAAGATATTGAAGACTATCAAGACGAGCTTGTGACATTCTAGGTGCATGTTTCCCGGTCAGTTGCTTGCGGTGTCGTTGGGCATCAGTGCTTCTATTCCGCTGCAGATATCTACATAGAAATATATGTTAATTGCTATAAGAGTTAAACGTTTATTCTATAAAAGTATTACTTTTGTTATTTCACCTGTGACGTCCTTATGTATGTTAAACATCCTGGGCACACATAAATTGCATCTGGTTTTGTCCATTAAAACCTGGTGTGATACCTCTTGAAGTGTATGAGATAGCCACCCGGCAACAATCTCTGCGGGTTTTATATTCTTACTTTCGTACACGCATTCAGCGTAGACGAAGACGCTATCAGATATAATGATCTTGAGGTATGAAATTACATATTGATGCAATCTCTTCAATTTCTATACGTGTTGAAGGACTAATTTTTTCTATTCTTCAAACGCAACACTCCAAACTATGCATAAGTATGTTACAACCTGCATAAATACATGCTCTTCAAAAACAGATTGTCGGGTTCTTCCTGGAATATGTTATCAACCCAAATAGCAAGTTTTATGAACCGATCGTGCCGTCGATGTGGGACAACCCTTCATATGACACCGTACCTTCTAGTAGAGAGTATGAGATAAGGAGAAAGTCTACCCGAGGGTTAGACTACTTATATATCTCCAAATGATACCATATAATGAATGACATTAATTATTATGTATTGATGAAGGATATGGATTACTATATATTAATAATGTGTCTTTATTATTGATTTGCATTAAATGTGTCTTATTGTATGCATGTATTGAGAGGGAGAGGGAGACGTAAAGATCGAGGAGAGAGAGGGAGGACAGAGAGGAGAGAGATAGAAATATTGAGAGGAAGAAAGACAGAAGGAGGATAGAGAGGAGAGGGAGGAGAGGTAATATACTGTCGGCTGAAAGTTTCAGCCGGCAGTGATGCTTTGGACATCACTGTCGACCGAAACCACTAGCCGGTAGTGATACCACAGGCATCACTGTTAGCTGACGATTTTAGCCGACAATGATAACTTCTTTCACTAAAGGTCCACCTGGCCGACAGTGATAGTCGCCCGCTACCCACTGCCGGCTCCAAAACCTATAGTGAAGGGGGTTTTAGAGTCAACAGTGATATACTGTTCTACAGTAGTGAATGGAAATGAGAGGAGAAGAGACGATAGCATCACTAGAGAAACAATTTATACAAATGATTTTGAACTAGGTGTGGTTGCAAGTCATGTAATTTTTCACGTGAAATATCATATGTATATTTTGCAGAAGTCGAACCCATGACCTCAACCTTACACGAAACATCCTTACCATCTCACCTCTCATTGATTATTGATCATTGTATGAAAATAATCTATACAAGAGATACACTCCAAACAAGTGAGACATTATTAGTACATACGGTTACAAGTTTGAAACCATCTATAATATCTATTTGTACATACAGTTCCAAACTAGAACCGTATATACTATTATTGTTTATAGTACAGATGATTTAGTTTAGAACTATCAGTAAAAAAGAAGATGGTTCGAGTTTGAAACTATATATATTCTAGCATTCTACTTTACTGGAACTGCTCGTTGTTATTTTCTCAAACAATTCTAATTTCAAACTGTCTGTAATACTCTTTGTATAGACGGCTCTATAAATCTATATAGAAGAAATATCTCACTAAATAAATTATGTAGTAGTGTAGGCCAACAAAGTAGGAGTATGGGAAGAACAGTTCGGGTAATGCAATGCCATGCTATTCATCACAACGAGGAGCCTCAGCTCCTTAGACACTGTCAAGATCCTCCTCTAACAGCATTGAGAGAAAGACATCAGAATAAGGCATATTCATGAAAATGTCAAGGCTGGTTTCGTCCGGAATGCATATTCTTGATTCGATTCCTACAGAAGTGAATCGTTTGCTGTGAAATTCGCTAGTCCATAGAAAAATGGTGATATTTTTTCTTGATCGCCGTTGGCAATAGCTGCCAAGCCTTTGCCCTGTGCAGGCCCCGAACCATACTGTGCAGTGTGCAGCACCATCTGGGGTCCATCGGATGATACCCGGATCTCCCCACTAGCATCGCACTGTCTCCCCTCTCCCAGCTACTGTAGCGCATGTGGGCACTGGCCTGCTGGGCCGACGCCACTGTAGCAGCCGGGACGCCGGAGACAACGACCGTACGCCGCTGCGTGCGCTCCATAGCAAACAAAGGAAAGCACCGCGCTACGCAGACCTCACAGTTCCGTCTCTGCGCATTACAACACAGATTTGGCTGTCCCGGCTTTGCTTCAGATCCGATTCGTCCTGCCTGCCTGTATGGAGCTCATGTGCTCTGCTCCTTTTCCATTTCTCTCCCATTGCACACTGCCCATTTTCTCCATCCCCTTTTCGGCCTTTTGGCCGAGGTGAAATCTAGTGACCGGAGAATGTGCGTGCACATTCCCGATCTAGATCGCCTCACGAACATGCAAAAAGGGTAACTAGCAAATGCTGTTGGACCATGCAAACATGCAATCCAAGCACCAATGTGGCAAAAACATTTATCTCATGACAACGTGTAACCAAAATCGCAGTGCGATTTATATTGGAATGGAATGCTCATATTACTTACTACTATATTGGTAGTGCATCCCTTGGTGGGTACATACATACATACGAAAGTGGGAACATGGCCAGGTGGGCACCTACATGCTGAATACTAATGCTGCCACCCTTAAACCCAGCGGTTGTTACGGCCGCCGGGCGGGGACCTCGCCGCCGTCAAATATGCGCTTTCGCCGTGTCTGCGAAGGACCGGAAATGCAGTGCGTGTGTGCCGCCGCACTCGTCACGGCCGGCGGTCTGGGCGGGAAAGGTATACTCGGCATTGGATCACCGTCCGGCCGACTTTGAACCCCGGCACGACGGTGAACCCGACGGCGAGGTGCCCGGACAGGGATGGTGCCGTCACGCCGCCGTCCTCTGCGCCGTCCACGTCGCTGACGTTCTCCATGTACACCTCGGAGAACCGCGACCCGGCGCGCGCCTGGAAGATGGACGCGACGCCGTCGAACGCGGAGAACAGGCAGTGCAACAGCCACACGTGGCGCGCCATCTCCGCGAACTCGGCGAACCAGGCGGTGCGCGGGAACGCGTCCCCGGCGGCCACAGCGGCGCGCTGCTCCTGCCGCCCGAAGAACGCCGTTTCCATCCGCTCGTGTACTAGCGAAAGGTACCTGTCCCGCAGGAACTCGCCGAGCGCCCCCCACCGCGGGCTCTGAGCATCGAGGAACGCCGGCGCCGCCTTGAGCTCCGAGAACTCCTCGAAGAAGCGGCGCCGGTCGTGGGAGCTCCTGTCATGCAGGGAGCTCAGGCCGAAGTCTCTCCGGTGGAAGTTGGCGAACATCTTTAGCGCGACGTAGGACTCGAGCGCGAACTTGGCGTCGCCGGGGTGGCACAGCTGGGCGGCCGGGTGCACGGCGGCCGCCACCGCCGCGGGATCCCACCCGGCCGGTCGCATTGCGTCGAGCATTGCCTTGGCAAAGGCGCGGATGGACTTGACGGTGTGCCTCAGGGCGGTGAGGAAGTGGGTGGCGTTGAGGCCGGAGAGGTGGAGGTCGTCGAGCGCGGCCAGGGTGCGCCCCGGGTGGACACGCTTCTCCAGGGCCCGCGCGGCGCGGAGCTCCTCGGCGAGCGCGACCCGGGCGTGCTCCGCCTCGGCGTCCCGCGCGCGGAGCTCGGCCTCTAGCTTGCGCGCCGTGATCTCGTAGGTCCGGAGGAGGTGGCGCTGCTCGTCGGCGTGCGCCGCGAGGGTGGCGGCGTTCGTGACCGCCGCGACCGGATCCCTGGCGTACCGCCGCTTGAGGTCCGACAGCTTGGTGAGCTCAACGACCAGGCCGGCGTCCGCCGCTTGTATCGCCTCGGCGTCGTAGGGGTGCTGCGCGAGCTGCAGCTGCGCGTAGGTCGCCTTCACCGCGGAGACACCAGCAAACAGGCTCGCCACGAACGCGTGCTTCGCGGCGTCCGTCGCCGGCGCCAGGGACGGCTGCGGCGCCGCTCCCTTCTTCTCCGTCGCATTCTTGAAGAACGCGTCGAGCGAGTAGGCGGCAGCCAGGTTGCCGGACAGCTTGAGCTTGCTCAGCGAGTTGATGGAGCTGTCGAGTGACTCGTCGAACTCATCCCCGGCGACAGAGTACGCCATCCCCACCCCCGCCGGGGAGCGCTTCCGACGGAGAAGCCTAGCCAGCCTCCGCGCGAGGCCCCCCGTCTTCTGCTGCGGCGGCGCTGCCGCTGCCATCGTCTCCATTGCTCCCACCTCGCTCTCTCGCAGCTCTCTCTCTCACTACTCACAGACTGCGGCAGCTCAGCTGGAGACTGGAGAGAGAAGAGGGAATGGAATGGGCAGATTATAAATTATTTAGTAAAATAACCAGAGGGGGAGGTCTGCAGGTATGGTACGGCAATATAATACTAGATTAATCGGTGGAATAATTAATCAAGTGTTTTGGTTTTTTTAACTTGCTGGGTTTTGATTAGGAGGGAGGCACACCGGCATGATTATTCGTTTTTCGCTTTTACAGAACATTGGATTCGGATTCCTGATTTTTTTTCCGAAAAAGGTGGGGGTTGTATTACGAGAAAATCTACGATTCGCCATTGAATAATTACTGATTCTACGATCCGTCATTGAATAAATTTTATTTACTTATATACCATCGAATAAATATTTCAGTTCCTTATATACCATCGGCTTCCGATACTGCCCTCCGCTATACTGTTTATGAACAGTACCCGAGAATAAAAAAAGTCACAAAAAAATATGTCGATTTTTGTGCACGCTCTATAATTCATAATCAACCCATTTTAACTGTATTCACCTAAAAATACTGTGTAAAATTCAAACTAAAATTTCTCAAAATGAGCTACTTTTGTAATACTCTGTATTACAAAGAACTAATTTTTTTCACCGCGGGAGATAATTTTAGAAATTATTACATCACATTAGAGGAATATTAGTAAATTTTCTCAGATTTTTTGTAAATTTTTATGAGGCTTAAAAATTGCAAGAAGTTACAAAAGTAGTACATTTTGAAGAATTTTAGTTTGAATTCTATACAGTATTTTTAGTGAATACAGTTAAAACGGGTTGATTATGAATTATAGAGCGTGCACAAAAATCGACATATTTTTTGTGACTTTTTTATTCACGAGTACTGTTTATACTGTTTATGAACAGTGCAGCGGAGGGTAGTATCGGAAGCTGATGGCATATAAGGAACTGAAACATTTATTCGATGGTATAGAAGTAAACAGAATTTATTCGATGGCGGATTGTAGAATCAGTAGTTATTCGATGGCAAATCGTAGATTTTCTCATCTTGTATTATCTGCCTACGAAGCAAATGGCTTTTCAAGCTGCTTAATGAGGATGGGGTTTGGCAACAAATGTTCAGGAATAAGTATCTTGGTTCCAAAACGCTCACGCAAGTCCAAGGACAGCCAGGAGATTCACAATTCTGGGCTGGCCTTATGAAAATTAAGAATGAATTCCTCAATTGGGGTTCTTTTCATGTACAGAATGGGAAGCAAACTTGATTTTGGAACGATATTTGGCTAGGTAAAAGCCCACTAAGCCATCTTTATCCCCTGTTGTATCAGGTTGTGAGACATAAACAGGCCACAGTAGCAGAAGTAATGAGAAGCATACCTCTTAATTTATCCTTTCGTAGACCGATAATAGAAAATAAGTTGATTGAATGGCAACAATTGACGTTGCAACTTGTTCATATTCGTCTCTCTAATGATAGAGACACGTTTAATTGGGATTTGAATGGGAAAGGACAATTTACTGTCCAGTCAATGTACAAACAAATGCTAAACCAACCCATTAGTATTCCAAATAAGAGGCTGTGGCATCTAAAGCTCCCGTTAAAAATAAAAATTTTCATTTGGTACATAGGTCATGGGGTGATTTTGACCAAAGATAACCTGGCCAAAAGAAACTGGAAGGGCAGTCTCAAGTGTGCCTTTTGTAATCATGATGAATCTATCCAGCACCTCTTTTTTGAATGTTCTTTAGCTAAGACTATCTGGTATATAATCAGAATAGCCTTAGGGATTAAGAAACCGGGGAACATGTCACATTTGATCGGTACTTGGTTACGGGAGATAGGAGCAGAGAAAAAGAGAAGAATCTTAGTGGGGATATCGGCTATGTTCTGGGCTATTTGGCTCTGTCGTAATGATATAGTGTTTCATAAAAAATCAATGATGTCGTTCATGCAGGTACTGTTCAGAGGCACTTACTGGCTAAGGTTCTGGAGACTACTTCACAGGGAGGATTTGAGGGAAGATTTTCTGTCGGTCTGTCATATGTTGGAGGTGGTGGCATTGGAGCTCTTCGCCAAGCATGGATGGTCTTGTAGTTACAGATTGCAAGCTTCTTGATGTTTTTTTGGTGTGATGTGGGCTACTCTTGTTAGGAGTTGTAATAATTTGTTGGCTGTATGCATCTTTGAATGCAAAAAGCCGGATGTTTTTATCCATTTTCTAAAAAAAAATCAAATACCAACAAGTGGGAAATCAATGTTAGAGCATAGCATACCCCCAAATTGTAACATTGAGTGAAATCGCACAGACAAATGCAAATAGGTGAGTACAATGTAAATCTTGAGAATGAACCATGACGAGCAGGTAAAATGTGAGATGTAAAGGGGAAAAATGCCAGCAATTTATTCGAAAATAGTGATTGTGCAACGACAAATGAACTAGTGCAAAGTTATATGAGACAAATTCCACAATGTAGAGCTTAGGTTAGGATCGGTTGAGATCGGCCATCGATAAAAAGTGCAGGATAGGGAAGCGCGTGAGCTAGCTCAAAATGGCATATAGACTCATCATTCATGGTTTAACTAACAGAGTGACATGTATGTCTGATTGTATCGACCACTGCTTAAGTACTTGTAAAACTTCGGTAGTTATAAACATCAATTTTTTGGAGAAACTTGGCATCACATATGTTATTTGAACAAGAACCTTGGATAAAATGCAACAATACCTAATACCCATCGGATAACTGGATTGTCTCCTGATAATCAAGCTTTGGCTTGAATGGTCAGTGAGGTGGTTATTTCTCTATCTATCTATGTTTGCTTGTCTCATCAATACAATTTTTCTATAATGCATCGTCAATCTTCAAGTCTTGCATCTCTAATCTTTAATAGACACTATATAAATATATACATGTGATAGTATAAATATATACATGCATTTACAAATTGTATTATGTCTCGTATACTCTAGTGTCTGCAAAAATTCCGAGTGACCAAAATTGTCCTTCCAAAAAGTCAAAGTGACCGGTTAGCAGTACAGACAGCACTACCCCGCAACATCCAACAGTTAAACGGGTGAATCATAATCAACCTAGCAAATGGGGGCGAACACATTCATTCGAAATGATTCGAAATCGATGAGCCGGACCCACCTGTCAGAAGCTGCGGACGTGGCAGCAACCGAAACAGGGCTCGTGTCTTCCTCAACGGGCATAAAAACGAAGGGATCCGATTGGGAAATGCCGTTGCTCTACTTGGCTAGTTCCTACGAGGTAGGATAGGACCTTAGGAGCAAGGCGAGAATATTTAGCCGTTGTAGGTGGGAGACATGCATGGCTAGGTTTTGATTCGTGGACCTCTCCACATCACCATTTCTTAGGTCCATTTGGTTGCCGGAATGCTTCGGATTCTCGGCCGTTTCAACGAATCCGGCGGCCAAACGCTCCACGGCGAAATGTTTCTGGGCAGAGCTATTTCTTGAATCGGTAGAGAACCAGCAAAATGGCTCAAAAGGCGTTTCAGGCGTTTCTTCATTTGTGGTGAATGAAGTTCTCATGCACTTTGAGCATATTTTACGTGGAACTGGCACTCTGGTTCCCTGCCAACTGAACAAAATGTGTAATGCTGAATGGATTGTCCTCTCTGGCTGTGGAAAATAAACTTTATAGGATCTTTCTATAAAAGATCTTCGTGAGATCTTGATCTAGTCATATATCTTGTGATCCAACAGCTAGGTTGAAGATGAGAGAACACGTGTCATCATAGCGAAGTAGATCTTTTGTATGATCCGATCCTATAAAATTTGCTTCTCAGACCATGTCCCTGAACCATGTATTTTTGTAATATTATATTGGAATCCTATATTTATAATATTATATTGAAACCTTGTATTTTGTAATATCGTATTGGAACTATATAACATATAATATTGCATTTGAACCATATATTTTGTCACACTCATTTCTAATGTTGTATTACAAATAATACAAACAAACACTATAATAACACAAAAGCAAAATGGTCAATTGCACCACCATTCTCCATTTCAAGAAACCGAATGCTAACAGCTAGCTAAACGGGTTTCAAAAGTGATTCTGATTCACATATAAATGTTTCTAGATAATCTGAAACTAAAATATTTCTGAGAAAATTTGCATTCCTATCAAACGCACCGTTAAAGGTACATGAGAATTACAACCATCTTAATAGGCATAGAAGGAAACGGACCTTGGTACGTACCGGTTTTTTCACGGGTAACCGGTATTTCCAAAGCAATTTGACTATAAAATTTGAATTTGAAGTACTGCATCGTAGTCGACCAGTTCCACACAAGTTGAATGCCCATAAGGTGAAATTTTATCTTACTAGAACCACAGAATTTTTTTAGCAACTTAGGCCCATTTGAAAAAACTCCGCGTGAATTACACAGCTCCATGTGATTCTACTATCTTCCAAATAGGGAGTTGATTACCATAGGGAGTTGAAACCCTAGATGGATCAAATATATATTGCCATGCATTCAAACATTGGTGTTGTGGTCTTTCTTTTCCTATTGAGATTTTAGTATACTCAAATCACAAGAAGGTTCATAAGCAAAGAGTTGTGTTCATTATATGCAACTATGCGGTGTAGGGATAGATGCGCCCTGGTGGATCTTCAAGGGGAGAGGGGGGCTTGCGCACCTGGGAGGCTTGTTCCCTTCCAATCCTTGCCATGGAATCGGTCAAGGCCTGAGGACTGGAGTCCTGAAGAGCTCGACGCCCTGGGAAGGAGAAAATGAGTGCGCCAGATGCTAGACGCCAATCCAGTTTGGAGCCCAACTCAATTTGTTAGATCATCTTCAAAGGATTCCTGTTATAGATCAAAATCTTTTTACGAAAGGATTTTCGTTCCCTTCAACGTTTCAACAATTTTCTTTTATGGTTCCCGTCATGAATGCATTTCTAAGATCATTTCTTTCAGAATAGGATTTTTCTTTCTCTTCACAAATTCTTTTGAAAAAAAGATTTTAAAGATAAAAGAAAATAAAAAGAATGAAAATAAAGAGGTGAATAGAGAACTAAATAAAGATAATATGGTTGAAGCTCCAGCCCACGACGACACAACCCATGATAATATGGTACTGATGTATCTGTTGTTTGCTTCGACAACCAGCACAGGCGCAATCGCCGCCCGCCGAGAGCCCCAGCCCATCTGCCCGTCGACGGCGCCTAGCTTGCGAATCCCTAATTCCCCAATACCCGATGACTCGGCGAGGGCAGCAGGAGCGCAGGGCGTTGGGCGCAGGCGGGCGGCAAGCCGGCGACGGCGCGCGCGGCCGGTGAGCAGGGGCATGGCGGCGCGCAGGGGCGCAGTCGGCGGCGCAGCGCGCAGGGGCACGACGGCGCAGGGGCCTAGGGGCGCATTCGGCGGCTCGGCGCGCAGGGATGCAGCGCGTAGCAGGCGAGCACAGGCTGCAGCAAGCGTGCAGCAGACGATGACCTGAACGCAGAACGAGAAGAGCTCAAAGCGACAAGGGCACAAGGCCTCAATTGCAGACTTGCAGTCGTGCGGAACAGCAGAAGGAGAAGGTATAAAATTTCTTTGATGAGTTCTGCGATTCTAGCTCATATGCAGATTAGCAGATATGCTAGATTGGTAATTTGTTAAATACGTTGTGACTGTGAGCTTGTCTGCCTGTGAATATATGCTATACAATAACACAATTATGCAGTCATACTTGAGCCTATAATGATACTATTAGTACTTAACCCTCAGCCTCTCTAATAATTTGTGCTGGATCCGTCCCAACCCACAGGCAATCGATCCGGATCATTCAATACGACAATATGAATATGATTCCACAGCAAACCCATGAAAACAATCCTTTAATAAAGAAATATCGACAAGATGCCATTTCATTTTCCATCCCCATCAATTCCAGAACCTAGAAAAAGAGAATATTAATAAGCTAGTATGATAGCCAAGACAGGGGGCTCTTTGGCTTTTGTACATAACCTGCACCTAACAAAGGGACAATGTTGATAGTAATTGTTAGCTTTGGAACTTTGTTAAACGACACACATGTTAGGTCCACCACACACCCTACAGATTTGCTACAGTATCCAATGTCCTGATACGGTTCACCTACTCACAAATTACTGTTTCTCTGGGTTCACCAGTCCGAAGTAGGAGGATTTCGATCTGAAACCCAAATGGTAGCCTACGCTGGCCCTAAGTTCTTTACATACTGAATTAAAATCAATTAATATTTCAGCCTCTGTATGGTGTATGCTAGGATACACGCAACTGTAGAAACCTAATCTGGAGCACGTACAAATGAGATATTAAAATGTCCAAGTGTTTTTCAGGATGTTGGAATTCGGAGTTCTCCTAAATAATTCGAGGCTTGGAACTAGGGATGAAAGTGGTACGGAAATATTCCATCCCATCCTACGAACATTTCCTTTTTTCCCAATCACTTCTGTTTTCTCTGTTCTTACTTGGGAATAGGACAAAAACGGAGCGGTGACATCCAAAAATAGGATCGAAAACGGTTGAGATATCATCATGTCCGTATTATCGAAATCCCATTTTTAGACGAGATATTTATGTTTTTAGCCCATTTCCAAAGCCTGCCAGGAAAGTTCTTCCCATTTCCACATTGTATAGGCCCGCAGGCCCAGCCCAATTATTGTTGCCAACCCTAGCCTATGACCGGCCCTGCTTCATACAGACCATAAGCCTAACCCAATTATTGTTGCCGACCTTAGCCCGTGACAGGCCCCACTGGCTGCCGTCGCAACTTGCCCACCCGACGCCCCTTCCTCGCCTCCTTGGCTCCTCCAGTCCTCTTGCCGTCCTGTGCGGCAACCACCCTCTCCCATTATTTCCCTCCGCCTCACTGTTTCACTATTTTTGCTCAAATCCTACGCTCTTTCCATGCCGCCGCCTCCATCCTAGTTTTCTCCCTAACCGTTTTGCCTCCGCTCTCGTGGCCCTTGTCGTCGACCCCTCCACCTCCATCTCCATCTCCACCTCCACCTCCATCTCCATCTCCACCTCCACCTCCACCTTGGACTCCGACTAGAATCCCGACTCCCCGTTCACCGCCACCGCATCCTCTCACCTCATGCGCCTACACATGCGGGAGATGCTTGCAGTAGGGGACCTCGGCATGCTCAGCCACATCTGGCCCACACCTGTCACCCTGGACTACAAGACCCTCCTCCGCGCCTACCTCCGCTCCGGTCACTCCAGTCTGGAGCACGTCGGCGTGGTGATCTCGCACATGCGCAGCTTTGGTCCGGTGCCGGACTCATTGACGCCGCACTCGCCATGCCGGATGTGTATATGTACAACCAAATTCTTTTTGGTCCCTGCAAATCTGGTCGCAACAGCAAGGCATTGGCTCTGTTCAGCAACTTGAAATAGAGAGGGCTGCATCTCAATCTGTATACTTATATGACACTTGTTTTTGGGTTCTGCAGGGAGAAGCTGTGGATTGAAGCATACAGGGTACTGGATAGGATGTGCATGAAGGAGACGAATCATCTGTTGTAGCATATACTGTGCTTGTGAACTTCCTTTGCAATGATGGGAAGATCGATGATGCTATGGATGTTTTCAGGATGGCTTGCGAAGAAGGCTGCTAACTCGATACCATGATATGTAATTTGCTACTCCACGCACTCTGTTGTGCTGATAGAATCTCATAAGCCCGTGTGATCGATGATGCTATGGATTTCATGTTCAGATTCATACTATCATTATTTTTATTTCAATATTTTAAGCCATAGACTTATGGTATTGATGTTTGGTCTTTCGATTTTAATCACTGATTTTTGTTCGACACCGGAGCATTTTCGTTCGGATTGGTTCGTTTTCGGATAACGAACAATATCATGTTTTTTTTTTCAGTTTTCTTGTTTTTTGTTTTCGTACATTGAGAAAATATGAAAATAAGAAAGATTAGGCTTTTTTTCAACTCCGTCTGCTTCCATCCATACTTGAAACTCCCAATTAACTAGTGCAAATTTTTCATTGATTAGTTTCGATTTTGCACGTTAGCTATTAAAAAAAACCTAATTGCATATTTGGCACTGGAATTGCGTTTATTCCATCGGATTCACACAACCTTCATTTTCCGATTTCTTTCATTTCGTTCCCTTCCCGATTCCCTTCTCCGTTCCCATTTCCTTTATTTTCTCTCATATCCAACAGTTTCCCTTCGAGAGAAATCGCGAAGGGAACCGTGAAGGGAGACCGTTGGAGCGCTGAAGGAAACAAAAATCTCTTCACGACGGGATTTTCGCCCGCGATGGGAATCCTTTGGGCGTGGTCTAACGTCGTTCGGAAGACCAAAGTGCTCCTCCTACAACGACCGCGCGCCTACCACTGCCTGACCCACTGCCCCTCCCCATCAGCGACAGGATCTCCTCGTCGACGCCGGCCTCCCCATCCGAACGAGCGCGCCCGGCGGGACAAACGATGGCCGCCGGGATGAGCGGCTGCGACTGAGCGACCGGGAGGAGAGGCAGCGAGACCAGCAGCCATGGCAGTCAGGCGAGCGCGAGGCAGACCCAACGGGACGAACATCGACGAGTACACACTGGAGAAGGAGGTGGTGTTTAGAGAAAGGTGAGGGGGAGATGGATTAAGCAAATGGTGGAAGACGACGAGGGTAGTTATGTCGTTTCGGATGCCTTTGTGTTTTTCTAATTCCGTTTTATTTTATGTTTTACACACTAAAGATGGCTGCACCTGAATGGAATGGAATCTAGTCGGAAACGGAACTGATTTAGATCAGTTTCCATGGCTAATTAGCAATTTACGTTTTTATAATGGCAAATCTCCAATTGGGTGGGCAAATATGCAATTTCCCCAATTAACTAGTACTCCTCGGCTGATGGGATCTCAAGCGTGAGCAAAAACTCCCTCTTGGGCAAGGATATGGGTGCACGAGACACCCGCATAGAAAATCGCCGGGCCGTACATACTCCTCTTGGACAAGGACTCTGTATGACCCATGCCATTGGGACCCCGTTTGACGCATCTCTTTCCCTTCCTCCTCCTTGGCGCCTCGCCTCTCTCTCCCGCTGCTGCAGACTGCACAAACGCAGAGCAAGGACGACAAGGAATCACGTGCAATGGCAGGATCCTCCCAGAATTTTACAGTGTTTTTTTTATCTCGTCGTCCGTTCCTCGTTGGTCAGATGGTGTTTCTGAGCTCGGCCGTCGTGCTAGCTGCATGCCATCATCATCTGCAAGCATGCATGAGAAAGGGAAAGGAATTGGTTCTGAGAAATGTACAAGTGCAAGGATTACAGTCATGCGTGGTGCACACTGCACAGGCTCAATAAGGATAAGTTCATGTTCATCCACAGTTTGGTATATCCAGTCACCGCCATGTTCTCATGTTCATACTGACGAGGGAACCACCGGCAACTTGACTTAAGGGCATATGTAGCCGCATATATGTATAATTTAAACATCATTCATTTTGCTCGTCTTGTCGACTCTATTGCCATATGGTTACCCTTTTCAGAATGAACGTACGCTTTACTTTATTAATTATTCGCGGCAACAAACAAGACAATGCATGTGCATTTCAGTCTGTGAACGGTAAATCAAATCCCGTGAGATTAACTTTCCAGGGTTAATACTGATATCAAGGCCGTACCTGAGGAATCGGAGGCTCGGTGAGAGATTCAAAACTAGACTCTTAGACAAAAATGTTCTTCCATATATTTGGCATTTCATTAGTCTGGAGGCATAATAATAAAAAAACTTACAACCATCATCACTCTTATATGTCATTTTATGTGTGATATTAATAAAAAAAAATGATTGAACAAAGTTATGACAACTAAAGAAAAAGTGATTAAATTCTAAATCTAAACGAGCATTTTGGACTATTGGGTGATTAACACACAACAAAAATAAATTGAGACGATTGACGCGTGCATCCTCCGGAAGGTTGCAACATCCGTTCTATTTTGGCATCTATGCAACATAGGGTCTGTTTGTTTGAGCTTCTGCTTTTGGGTTTTTTTGAAAATCTGTGCTTTTGGTTTGTCTGAAAAGCTGTTTTTGAAAATAGGTTGTTAGTTTCTACAATAAATTTTTGGCTTCTCAGCACATAGCTTCTCAGAAAAGCGTATCTCAGCGAGCTTCTCAGCTTTAGTTTATTTTTCTTAGACGCTTCTGGCTTCTCCAGAAGCCACTTCTCCAGAACCCCGTTTGTTCTGACTTCTGGCTTCTGTTAGTAGCAAAAGCAGAATCAGAAGCAGGAAACAAACAGGACCATAGTAGTATTGTATACAATGATATATCAGTAGATTGCATGATGAGTCGCTAAACTTGTTTTTGTTGTATCGAAAGAAGACTCGTTTTGTTAGGTCACTGATTTCATGGAATGTAGATCTACATAATCGAAGTTGCTTAATAGGGTCGGGTCATTTAAGGCAGTGAGTCATCACTCTTTGATCGACTGACATTGGCCCTACTATGGTAAGAGGAGTATAAGACTGGTTTGTTCCAATTGCTCTACTATGCTCTAGGTCCATGATCAGTGGAGGCGGATTGCAAGGGTCTAAACGACTATGAGATCGGTGATCCGATGTCGTCCCGCGTATGTAGAAGTTTCACTGATATGCGTTGGACATGGAAGTAGCTTGTGTCGAAATGGGGGCCTATGTGGCTGCACAAGCTGCACATGCCATCGGTACGAGCCTACTGATCATTCTTTTTACCGCATGTTATCTACCAAAGAAGTGCTCGTCCACCTCAATGCATGTCTACAAAGTGAGTTGCGAGGGATGCTATGTTAGTGATGGGTACGGTTATTAGGAGGACATCCAAAATACACATCGATCCCACGTAGCCCTTCGCGTCACCTCCCAAGCGATGGAAGGGGCGACATCAACACTCACCAAAACAACCCGCTCTATCTATCTATTGATGACTGCTAGGCCAACAACGGCGCAAAGCGTGCTCTCCTAGCCCTCCTCTCCTCCTCCCACTCCCCCCTTTTCGTTCTTCCTCCTCTCGTTGGATCCTCAGATCTAGGTCCTCCCGTTGTCGTTGTAGATCGTTGAGGCCAGATCAATGGTTGGCATGGTGGCTGTCGGCCACCATGGTGGGGATCTCGTGCCATGGAGTTAGATCCGATCGATACTCCCTATCATCCGTATGTGGATGAACATGTGGAAATTGTGCAATGAAAGAGATGTTCCATGATGTGAAGGGAGGTGCTCCACCTCCGCGCAGTCTGGCAGGTGCCCTTGCTTTCAACTCTAAAAGTCGTGTAGCGAAAGCGTCGCACCCAGTGCATGGGGAGGTGTTCCACCTCCGCACGACTTGTTTGGATCGTCGTTAGCCTTCTTTCTGGCTTGTTCTGTGCCACCTTGATTAGATGACGGTGAGGCATGGTCACTGTGGTGGCTAACGGAATATGGATGTGGATGCTTGTGTTCTGTCTTAGCGGCGAAATCATTTTTCTTTTCTACGGAGATAGTTTGGATCTTGGACTTTGCTTGGTTCGACCGGTGGTGAGCCCAATGTTGTCTTTCAGTTGGTCCGCGTGAATACATGCCATGTTCCCTACCCCAACTGTGATTAGGGTGGTTCGGAATTTTGGAGCGTCTTCCCGACCTAATTCGTAGAGAAAGAAAAATGGATGTTGTAATAGCAAGCGAGCAACCGGACATCGAGGAATTCATGACAGAGGCATCTTCCTTGTTTCATTTTCTCTTTTTATTTCAAGTTTTCTTAAGCCGGTTTGTTTTGGTTCACCTAGGTGTTTGATGTGTAATGGCTTCATGTACATGCGTGCTGCAGAGATCATAGCATTAGTTGATATTGAAATAAAGCTTCCTTCGTTAAAAAACGGTTTTCAAACAAAGAAGAGAAAAATGCAGATCCAGACAATTGTACTTCCCTTTCGCCGACAAAGTAT
This sequence comes from Phragmites australis, assembly GCF_958298935.1. Taxonomy (NCBI): domain Eukaryota; kingdom Viridiplantae; phylum Streptophyta; class Magnoliopsida; order Poales; family Poaceae; genus Phragmites; species Phragmites australis. Next base: position 6,766,556 of record NC_084931.1, read on the forward strand.
TTACGGTTCTTACTGACCTTTTGAGAATGGAATATGAATTGGAAGGCGCATACCTACAAGCGTATAGCAAGCATGCATTTGCATAAAGAATGTATGTAATCCACATGGAAAATTAAAAAATCAGAAAAGGAACCAGTGATGTGATAGGGCTCCTGATTTGCGTGGTATAGATGTAAACTTGCTATCTAACTACCCTCATGTATCTCGATCAACTCCAGGGTCAAAGTTGTTGGGCAGCATTGCACCGCCTTATGTTTACTTCTTATACCTTTCAAAACATGACATTCACATGTACTCGTGAAATGAAGTACCTTGAATATTATATTAGCTTATTCTTAGAATATTTTCGTGGCTTTTGAATATTCTCTGAATATCTCCATAATATATTTTTTATGTTGAAAATGTTTTTTTTATAATAATTATGTTACTGTGCATTAATCAAACAAGAATATTAAAGGAGAAGAACACAAAAACATAAGATATAATCAGATACCGCTCGACTTTATTGATCATGTTTCTATAATTTAGAAACCCCTCCTATCTTAATGTAGAGGTTGGAGGGACTCCCATTATATTAGATGAATAATATAGGACGAAACTTCCCACCACTCATGGAACTAAAGGCGCATGCCTTCGTATGCCTTGTTTAGGTTAAATGTCCACATGTATATCCCATTAGACAGGCCTATATTACAACAATTCTCAAAGAGAAATTCTATTGGTATATTTATAGCAAAATAATGTTCGGTATTATTAATGTCAAATTTTTTATAATAATAAAAAACAATGATAAAAAAAAAGATGAATAGTATAACTTATGCGTCTTTTTGGTATCACTTTAGGGTATGACTTCACCTATTATGGTTCAAATCGTAGTCCCCATGATTTACTCACATATAAAGTGCTTCCATAGTTTTATTTATAGATATATGATAGAGAAATACTCATAAATATACAAGTGTAGTGTGAGTACACAGTGATGTATGTGGGTGTCATACTTATAATCGAAAAAACGTATATGCCAAGTTAAAATACCAGGTAGTGCCGCTTGCCGCATAGCATGTCAACCCTAACAAAACAAGCCCCATTGAGGAAGACAAAAATGTATGCAGTATCATATCATTGTCACCAACGGATACCTTATGTCCTTCTTCAACCACCAGCAACTGCACACATATTTCATACACGTGAAATCAATTTAGAAGATAGCTATTTGGAGAAGTAAATAAAATAGCATAACAAAAGTGAGATTTGCATATACGGAATTCACAATATAATCATGTAACTTGAGGAGAGAGAAGAATTGTGAGTACCTAGATAGGAGGGTGAAAGTGATTGTATCGTCTAGAGTTGGCCATCTGTAGCAATGTTGTGAGAAGGATCAAGATAGTGACTGATTTGTAAGGGGATGAAAATAATTCTCGAATAGTATCTTGTGTAAAGATAGCGTGACGGAGGTGACCTCTATAGTAGATGGTAGTGAAGGCAACGTGCGGGTAGTGCTGCACCCACTCTAGAAAGCTAGCATTGTAGGCGAAGTGCATGAGACAACGTATCCTCTGGAGAAACCTGACATTGTAGGCGAAGTGCGGGAGGCGGTGCACCACTGAGAAAACTCAACGATGAATGTATAGAAGATAAATATTAGATGTCTAGATATGAAAGACATATACTGAGAGATTGAATGTATTTTGAGAATATATGGAAGATAAATATTAGATGTCTAGATATAGAAATCAAATAATTGGAGATTAAATATATTTTTAAGGAAAAATAGGATCCAACTTTACACAATAACCATTTTAACAATTTGGTTAGACAGTGAAAATTGATTGGATCTATTACAACTCGTGTATTTTATAGAAGTATAGATATAGAAGTAAAAATGGAGGAATTTTGTTGAAATCGAATCTATGGAAAATTATCCTTTTAATTCCTTTGGGACCTAGGATTGAGCCTCCATAATTCCTACATAATTATTCTATTGAAATTTTGCAGGGATTTTGGGATGAACTCCCACTCGTTGAAAAGGTCCTCTTATGTGTTTCTATTTCGCAGTTTTTTTCGTTCCCGAGTTCCTAAAAGTCACTTAGATGAGAAAACTATCAATAAAAACTTTACTTTCATTTGAGAAAAAGGAAAACGTTAACACCAAATAAACATAAATGTATTCTTGATGGAAATAAACATCAATGTTGATGTCGAATGGGAAATCACAGCTGTACCACGATATCTCCTTATGGCGCACGTGTAGACTATAGAATGGAGAGAGTAGGGCTATGGGTAAAGATGGCCAAATGGGCCGTGCTTACTGGGCCGGTCCGAGGCACGGAACTGTAGGCACGGCCCAGGCACGGCCCGGCCCGAGCTGAGATGGGCCGGGCCGGCACTGCACGAGGCCACGGGCTGTGCCTGGGCCGAGCGCGCGGCACGGCGGGCCGGCACGGCATGGCCCGGCCGAGTCGGGCCGGCACGGGCACGGCCCGGCTCAGGCACGGGTGGCCCAGGAGGCACGGCCGGGCCGGACCGGCACGACACGACCCGGGAACGCGGCGGCCCATCACGGCACGGCCCACCGTGCCGGCTCGGCACGCGGCGGCCCACGGCACGGCCGGGCCGGCACGGCATGGCACGGCCCACCGCGGGGGGCACGGCCCGGCCGGCATGTGGGGGCACGATGGGCCGGCGGGGGCACGCGGGTTAACGGGTTAAACGGGCCGTTCCCGGCCCGTTTAACCCGTTAACCCGATATTTTTGAATTTTATAGCCGTTTTGTGACCGTTTGAGCTCCAAAAAATTCAAAAAAATTTGCAAAAATCACTATTTTTCACCTATAAATAGAGGAGCACCTTGCCCTTCCATTCCACACCAGAAACACCATTTTCTCTCTTGTTTCCTCCTCTCATTCTTGTCTCAAAGTTCGTGAGAATTAGCGATAATTTGGCAAAATTAGTTTGAATTGTTGCAAAAAAATCCGAGCAATTCCAAAATCGTCATCCTTTGATATGTCCACGTGGGAAACCTTAAAACACCCTTTGATATGACCCATGTAAGCAAAAATCACCCTTTGATATGGCCCGTTTAACCCGTTAACCCGATATTTTTGAATTTTATAGCCGTTTTGTGACCGTTTGAGCTCCAAAAAATTGCAAAAATCACCATTTTTCACCTATAAATAGAGGAGCACCTTGCCCTTCCATTCCACACCAGCAACACCATTTTCTCTCTTGTTTCCTCCTCTCATTCTTGTCTCAAAGTTCGTGAGAATTAGCGATAATTTGGCAAAATTAGTTTGAATTGTTGCAAAAAAATCCGAGCAATTCCAAAATCGTCATCCTGCTGACTTGCTATCTTGAAGTTGAAGAAATCTTGGTGATTTTTTTGCATCGTTGTTGAGTCTTATTTTATTATTAGTTTTATTATTTGATTATTTCTAACTCTGAATATTTGCAATTTTTGTAGTGTCATTCGACATTGATCATGGATGCCGGTGATCATGATACATCCATAGATCGTGATTTTTTTCTCCAAGGACTCACAGGGGACTACGGCCTCTTTGATACTAGTGCTGCAGGTGATGATGGACCCGACGGTGAACCTCCGGTTGGTTCACATCCAGATCCAGGTGATGCAGCAGCAGTTCCATCGTCAGGCTCTACAAGTGCGCACACATTAGCAAGCAGCGGGTCTAAAAGATAAAGAGCCGGTACTTCCAAAGTTTGGCAAGACTTTGAAAGGATCTACAAAGAGGAAGATGGGGTAAGTGTCAGGTATGCTAGGTGTTATATTTGTAAAAATGAATTATCTGCAAAGCCCTCGGGTGGAACGGGGCACTTGAAGAGGCACGCCATAAGTTGTAAGCGAAAGAGTGGAGCAGCCATGAAGCAGACGGTGTTGCAGTACAACCCCGACGGCTCTGTTCATCATTGGGAGTACGACTCTGCCAATGCTCGAAAAGAGCTATGTCGCTTCATTGCAAGAGCGGATCTACCACTCAATATCGGTGAGTCTGCTGCATTTGAAGATTACATTAAGCAAGCTCATAATCCTAGGTTCACGCATGTTTCTAGACAGACAACTAGTAGGGATATGGTAAAATACTACAATACGTGTCGTAGCAAACTTAAAGAAATATTGCAAACATGTACATTTTCAGTTGCTTTGACCTCGGACATATGGGCAGGTAGGGCTAGAGAGGATTATCTTAGTGTTGTTGCTCATTTTGTTAATAATGATTGGGAATTAGAAAAGAGAATAATAGGTTTTCGCTTGATTGACAACGCGCATACCGGTGAAAATATTGCTGAAAAAATATCTCAAGTAGTTGCAGACTTTGGCCTCACGAATAAAATATTTTCTATCACTTTAGATAATGCCGGTGCAAATTCTAGAGCAATGGATATTCTTACTCCGTTGTTTAGTACTTATGCTGAATCTTTCTTGTTACATCAACGTTGTGCTTGTCATATTATCAATCTTATAGTAAAATCCGGTTTGAAGAGGTTATCGCGATACTTAGAAGATTTTCGTACTGCAATATCTTTTGTGAACTCCTCTAACCAACGAATTGCAGCATATAAACAGTATTGTGTTGCAATGGGTGTGCGTCCACGTAAGTTTGCTCTGGACATGCCGCTGAGATGGAACTCTACTTTCTTGATGCTTAAAAATATTATACCATATAAGAGCACATTTGGTGTGTTTATTCATACACATTACCATCAGCATGGGGGTCAAACTTTACTCACGGAAGCGCATTGGTATGTTGCTGAAAGGATACTGGAGTTTCTTGAATTTTTTTATGATTCAACTGTGAGTTTATCAGGAGTTTATTATCCAACATCTTGTTTAGCAGTGCATAATATTGTTGAAATTGCTACTCATTTAAACAACTATGAAAATGACAATCTTTTAAGAGATTGTGTAGTTCCTATGAAATCTAAATTCTTAAAGTATTGGAAAGAAATTCCTTTGTTATACGCCTTTGCCTTTATTTTAGATCCTAGAGCTAAAATTGCAGCTTTCTGTAGAGTTCTCGCAATTCTAGGTGATGCTCTTGGCCATGATTATTCTAATTATTATACTAATATTCGTTCTAAGTTATTCGAAGTTTATAGTAAATATGAAACAAAGTATGGCGGAGTTCGCCTGCAACGACCTCCACTAGCACCCACAATAAGTAAGAAGACGACAACGTGGGGGAAAATATTTGGTGCAGGTTCTTCATCAAGAAGTTCAGACTCTTCGTCACGATCGTCTACGGGCACCGGAATTCGAACATCCGGAGGGGATCTAACTACCTTCATCGACAGTGACGTTATCAGCCACGAACAAGAAAACTTCAACATACTGCAATGGTGGCATGAGCACAAGACGACTTATCCAGTGCTTTCACTGTTAGCGCGAGATTTGTTAACGGTTCCTGTATCTACAGTTTCTTCTGAGGCTGCCTTCAGTCTTACAGGAAGGATAATCGAAGAGAGAAGAACAAATCTGTCAAGTGAGATGGTTGAAATACTCACCATAGTAAAGGATTGGGAACAAACTGAAGCACGAATGCAACACACTGCAGAAAATACTGAGCTTGAAGAATCATTCCAAAATTTGTATCTAGATGCTGATGAGAACGTGTAATTTTAAATTTTCTGAGCTAGGTTGTACTCTTTCTTCCTTTGCTAGAAAGGTTTTTAATGAGGCAACCTATCAATAAAGCTCATTTTTAGAATTAATCATGTGCCCCTATTATTTCTAAGTTTTTTTTATTCATGTTTTTTGTTTATTTTTTTAAAATACCCCCCGTGGCCCCACCCCCACCTACCTCTCCTCTCATCGTGGCCTATAAATACCATCTAGTCCATCTCAAACTCCATGTATTCTCATTGCCCACCCTGCCCACCCATCTCTCTTTTCCTATTTGCTAGCCAAGTAGCCAGTATTCACTTCACATCAAGAAACTAATTTCATATTTCAATTCATGGATCAAGACGCCAAGAACTCACGTGCATGGTCCCAAGTGTGGCAACATTTTGAAAAGGTCTTCAAAGAAATTAACGGGGAACAGGTAAGATTTGCTAAGTGTAATATATGCAGCATAGAAATAGGTGCCAGATCTTCACATGGAACGGGACACTTGAGGAAGCATATTAAAAATTGCAAGCAAAATTCTGGGGTTTCTAATGAAACCATGTAATTTTCGGAGCATAATCATTGGTTGTACTCTTTTTTCCTTCTAGTAAAAAGGTTTTTAACGAGGCAACCAATCAATAAAGATGTTATGTATTTATTTTCCATATTTTTTTATTGTTTTTTGGATTTTTTTAGCTATTATTTTTGATTTTTTCCTATTTTTTTGAGTGCTGACGGGCCCAACGTGCCTCCACCGTGCCGGCTGGGCCCGTCATGCCTTCCCGTGCCGGTCGGGCCCGTCGTGCCAAACGGGCCTGTTGTGCCTCCACCATACCGAACGGGCCCATCGTGCCGGCCGGGCCCATCGTGCCGACAGTGCCATGGGCCGGCCCGGCACGGCACGGTGACAGTTGGGCCGTGCCGTGGGCCGACGGCTCGGCACGCGGGCCGGCACGGCACGGCTCGTAATAGTAAATGGGCCAATCGGGCCGTGCCGAGATGGGCCCGTGCCGGGCCGGCCCGATTGGCCCATTTGGCCATCTTTAGCTATGGGCCTGAGAGGGCCCACTGACTTTAGTGGTTGGCACTTGACAAATCTGAAAGCTCACTGTTGACATGATGCATGCATGATCGAGCGGAATGGGTGTGCTTTTGAATGGGTCCCTCTTTGATTGTGATTGAAAATGACAGGATTTCTATTTTGTAAGCTTATTATGCCACTGAAAATTATATTTCTATATAAAGTTGGAAAATAGCATATTCAAGTTATAATGCTGCAAATGTTAAAATAAGTTCAATATGAAAAATGCTACTTGGGCAAATTTGTATCAGCAAAAAGCGCCACACAAGATCACTGTCGGAGGGTTAGCTCCGGTCGCAGGGATCCTTTTTAGAGATTCGGTCGGGGAGATGATTCTGAATAAGTTTGCTGGAGAAATAAATAGATGTGAATGCGATGGCTGGTGGGGTGGAACGATCTAATGCAGAAAAGAGTAAATGCACTGGGGGTTTAGATAGGTTCGGACCACACGGAGGCGTAACACCCTACTCCTGTGTGGATGCTATAAATGCCCTGAGAATGTCTCTCAGGAATATGCTAGTTACAAGAATATCTGTCTATCCTAGAGCCTGGGGCTCTTTGTTCTTCAGTTTCTATGCTCGTACGAAGGTGTTCTTCGATCTGTGTGTGCCTGTTGGCTCTGGGTGCGCTTGGACTTCTCTATCTTCTCTACTTTCTTAACTTCTTCAACCTTGCAGAGCTTGCCGAGCTCTTTTTTTTAGCCTGTCTTTGTCCGTGCTGCCGGCCGCTTTAAATACTCGCCGGTGGTAGCGTGCCCCGAATGGGAGGGCACGAGTTCCAAGGTGCTATAAATAGAAAATGCGTCATCATGGCCTCTGCGCGAAGTGACGGGGGTTGAAAACGCGGCCCGCGCCCGGTCTTCTATCGTCGTGATGGCGCTGGCAACAGGCGCTGTGGAGAGGGCCCATCGGGCAGCCGCAGAGCGGCCCGGCATGCCCGCCCCGTCTTGTTCGCCTGCCACAGCAGCGCGGCAGACGGAACGCCTCGGGCCTCGCGATGCTATCCCGAGGTGCGCCGGATAGCGCGGGATGGGACCCGTGCATTTAATGTCCCCACGCCCTTCTGCCAGAATATGGTAGGAACTAACACCGAGCGTGGCGGGAGCAGTTGGAGGTGATAGGCCACGCGCGCTCTTAAATGCGGCCTCGGGCCTTTCACCGGCTGACACCTCATCGCTGGACCCCTGTGGGGGCTACTGACAGGGGGCTTTCCTGGGTAGTCGGGGAACCGAGTGCTCGGGGGTCACTATTCACCTCCTCGAGCACTCTCTCCCGAGAACGCCCTTTCTCGGTCCTCGGGGAACCGAGTGCTCGGGGGCCACTGTTCATGGCCCGAGCACTCTCTCCCGGTCTTGACTGTACGGATCCTCCCGGAACATCCTTCGTTGGGTCCTTGGGGCACTCGGGTGCTCGGGGGGCTACTGCTCGCAGCCCCGGGCACACCTCTCCCGGTACTCGGTTCTCCTGGTCGTCGGGGGACTTAGGTGCTCGGGGGTCACTGTTCACCTCCCCGAGCACTTTCTTCCCGGTCACTTAGTCTTCGCAGATCATCGGGGAACCCGGGCACTCGGGGATCACTGACTGTGACCCCAAGCGCCCTTTCCCGGGACTTAGTCTTTTTTACCTCGCGGAGGTAACCACGCGGGATGGCGCCACGTGGCGGATTGCTGGCCTGGCCTCGGGATTCGGGGACCCCTGGCTCCTGATTCACCGGCAGCAGCCCCCCGGCCCATTGGCAGGCGATGGCCCAGAGACTACGGATGGGCCCTTCGTCGTCATCGAGGCCGAACCCAGTGCTGACGCCACGCGGTGCACTCTTAGGCGCTGGCCTTTCCGGTCCGGTCTTCGTGTACGGACCAACGGGGAGCCGAGCAGACGTGCGTCCAGCCGACTCCCGAGGCGCGTGATAACGAGGCGGGCGGCACGTGATAACGAGGCAGGCGGTGCGCGTGGCAACTGCGCAGATCGAGGAAAGTGCGCCTAGCAACCGCTGACAACCGCGCGGCCCGAGGGAGATTCGCTTGACGGTTGCGCTGGTCGAGGAAACCGTCTCGCCGAGCGCGTCGCGGCAGGCGACATTTGAATTTCCCTGGAGTATAAAAGGAGGAGGGGAGCGAACCACCCCTCTCTTTACGCCATCTTTGCAATCAAGCCTTCTTCTTCCTTGCGCTCCTGAGCCCTCATTCTCCCTTAGGCGATCAGGGCACCACTCTTCCCCCACCGTTCCAACTCATCCCCCACCCTGACAAGATGCCGAGAGCGGGAGGAAGCCGCCGCGGCAAGACACCCGACAGCGTGCTACCAGAGTTCCGACTCGTGAACGAGGAGGCGGCGGATAAGGTGCGGAAGTTGATGGTGCCCGAAGGCCAGCGGGAGGCCTCGGTGGTGAGGCCGGCGAGCTTCCCGCCGGTGACGGACCGGCCGGAGCGCATCGTTCTCTTCACCTCCTTCGTGGCGATCGGGCTGGTGCCGCCATTCTCGACCTTCTTCCTCCAGATCCTCGACACGTTCGGGATCCAGCTGGTGCAGCTCAGCCTGAACTCCGTCGTCGCTTTGGCGGTCTTCGCCCACCTCTGCGAGATGTTCGTGGGGGTGCCGCCATCGGTGTCGCTCTTCCGGCACTTCTTCGTGCTGCGGCCGGCCGGGAAGAAGAGGGGCTTCTCCACCGCAGACGTCGCCGGCTGCTGCAATTTCCAGCTGCGGGACGGCCTGGGGGAGCAGTACATTCCCCAGGTGCTGCGGAGCAAATGGGACGACTGGTGGCGCGACTGGTTCTACGTCGATGTCAGCCCCCATGACCGCCTTACATTGCCGGAGAGGGCGGCGGAGCCCCAGAGGTCGACCTGGGAGGCACCGCCGCAGGTGGACGAGCGGATGGAGCCGGTCCTGGACCGCATCGACTTCCTACGCTAGGCCGGGCTCACTTCGGTGATGGTGGTGGCGGACTATCTGCGCCGCCACCTGGCGCCTCTACGGGAGCAGGTCCGGCCCTGCTGGGTGTACACGGGCCCCCAGGACATCACCAGGACCCAGATCGGCGCGGAGTGGGACCTGGACAATGCGACGCTGAGGGGCCTGCTCCGGGTGGTGACCGGCGTGGATGATCTGGGCCGGGCGGAGCTTCCTTGGAAGGAGCTGGCGCTCTACGCCGACCTGAACCGGGTGGCGCTGCAAGCGACGCTGCCCGAGTTCGACGCCCAGTGGCTGGTCGACCGGCCAGGGCGCCGGAACCCCGGGACTATCCAGATTCCCGGGGTGGACGAGGCGACCGGCCGCGCTCCGAGGGCCTCTGGCGGGGACGCCGCCAGAAGCAGGCCGCAGGCGGCCCGGCGCAGACCGGTGGCTCGAGCGCCACGGGTGGCGGGCCGCAGGCCAGTGGCGCGGGAGCCGCCAGGCCGGTGGAGGAGGCGCCGCCGGCAGTGGGGCGGTGACAGCACTGGGGGACAAAGGAAAGCGCCCCCAGACTTTCATTCCTATGCCGATGTCCTCGTCGTCGCCGTCGCCACCGCGGTAGCGGCCGCCGGCGGGTGGTGCGAAGGAGGGAGGCGGGGGCGACCAACCGTCCGACGCGGGGCCCGCGATGGAGGCGGCATTCGCTGTTCTGGAACCAGACGTTGATCTGCTTGGGCTCGATGTTGCAGAGGATGGAGCATCTGCGGTTCTGGAACTAGACCTTGATCTGCTTGGGCTCGATGTTGCAGAGGATGGGGCATTTGCGGTTCTGGAACCCGGGGGCCAAGGCCGGCACGGGAGCTCGGGCACAGCGGGTGCCCAAGCCGGCCCGCCGCCAGAGTCGGAGCCCGCAGTGGCCCCGCCGAGCCCCCCGCGGAAGAGGAGGAGGGAGGATTTCAGGCCAAAGCCATCGGGCCCGGAGTACAAGATCCCGGAATTGAGATGGCAATACCGAAGACCAAAAACTGCGTAAGTTTCCCCCCTTTTCCCTAAGCATGCCTTGCCCGGAGTGAGTTCGGAGACTGACCTTTGATTTCTCTTTCAGGCCGCCTAAGTACGTCCCTGGAGACCAAGGACGGCCGGAGGCGCCGAGGCCAGCTCCAGCCCCTGTGCCGAGCGCACCTGAGCCGAGCACGCCGGTGGAGCCGGAGCCACAGAGCGCGCTGGCCGAACCAGAGCCGCAGGCGCCGCCCTGCCCCGAGCAGCCGGCGCCGGCCAAGCCCGCCCCGAGCACATCGAGTGCGGGGCGGATGGCCTCGTCGAGGGCGGTGACCGCGTGGTAGTATTCGGGGACCCCGAGCCCCTCAGAGAGGGCTCGCAGGGGACCCAGTGCCCAACCGTTGTCCAGCCGGCCTGCAGAACCCCTCCTGGACGTGCTAGGAAGCGCCCGGGAGGTGATCGAGTGGCTGGAGGCGGCCGTGGTGGGCGAGAAGACCCAACTTGAGGCGGGCCGCGCCGCCCTTCTTGAGGAGAGGGAGCGACTGGCCGAGGGCAGACGCCTTTTTGAGGCCCGCCTCGCTGCAGCGCGCGCCGTCCACGAGAATGAGCAGCGCGCGATAGAGGCGGAGCGGGAGGCCCTGGAGGAAATACGCACGGAGGCCGTGCAGGAGAAAGAAGAAGCCGCCCGCCTGGCCGAGACATTGCGGCGGCGGGCCGCCGAGGTACTCGCCAGGGAGAGGTCAGTGCGGGCTCGGGAGGACGTGATCCTGTCTCGCGAGCGGACGGTGGAGGCCTCCTAGGCGGACTTAGCCTGCCAGAAGGACGAGGTCGAGCAGAGCCATGCCGAGATCCAGCGTCGGGAGGAGGACATCGCGATTCGCGAGACCGACATCGGCCTCATGGCGACGGCTCTGGACGCCCGGGAGGAGCTACTGATTCGCCGGGAGATGGAGGCTGCTGAGGCGTCGGCGGCCTTATCTGCTCGGGAAGAGCGGGCCGCCATGTGGGAGTCAGAGCTGACTGCCCGGGAGCAGGCCCTCTCTGCCCTCGCTGAGCAGGTGAAGCAGAAGCAGGCCGAAGTCTCGGCGCCCGGCGCCGCCCTGACCAGCACGGCCGAGGGACTGAGCTTGGAGGAGCGGCTGCAGATCATGAAGGACGAGCTCGAGACCGTCAGCGCCGAATGGACCAATGTGAAGCTGATGATGGGAGACATCCTTCAGCAGGCACGGAGGTCCGTGAGGGTGGCCGGGCTCGGGCGAGTCCACGTGGGCGAGAAGGGGATGGAGCGAGCTACCATCGACCACATCGCCCTCGGCTTCTAGGAGATCAGCCAGCAACTCAAGGTGCTTCCCCAGGCCGTGCAGGAGCTAGCTGCCCAGGAAGGGCGTGGCCTGGCCCAAGCGGTGGCCGAGCACGTCCTGGCCTGCTACCGGAGCTGGGATCCAAACTTCTCGCTGGAGCCACCTCGGGAAGGGGTGGTCGAGGCCGAGGAGGAGGCCGCCCGGGAAGCTGTCCGGGGCATCGCCGCCGAGGTGGCGGCTTGCTTCATGCGGGAGCCACCACCGCCGGACCCGGGCAGCAGCGGCGAGGAGTCCCCGCTACCTTCTGAGCCCGACAACTCGGACTTAGATTAGGCTTTTGTAATTTTCTTTTTCTTTGACTTGATGTAAATATGGGAGTGATCCCTCAGAATAGCTGTCCTTTCTTTTGAATATAATGGAAGCCTTTCTTTGGGGTCGCAACTCCGTGTTCTTCCAAATGCTTGATGAAGTTTCTGTTCCTTTCACTTGATGTTCCGAGGAGTACTCAGTCAGATCGAGCCCGACCTTTCCCTCCCCGAGAACGAAGTTGCCCCGACCACTCATCGCCCGAGTAGTGAGGCCTTCTTTGCGCGTTCAGCCCCCGAGCCCTCGTGAGTCCGCAGCGGCTAAGTCAAGAAACAAAGGCACGAACTTCCTTGCTCGGGAGATAGGTCGATCAGCACGGAGCACGCCATGACCAGTGAACACTTTCCCATTTTGCGACCACTCAAACAGGTAGACTGGAGACATGTGCAGGCGGAAATGCGACCAAGAGTCCCCACGGTTTGGTGGTGCCCGGGCTAGAACGGACCGGACCGAGCACCGACAGCCCGCCCCCAGGGTCTAGGCTCCCGACCACTCTTTGCTCGAGCGGTGAGATTACCCGAGAACCCTAGAGGCTCGGTAGTGCTCAGGGCCTTTTAAGCGGACCGAACACCATGACCACCATGAAGGACTTCGGTCAGACATCGCCGTTCGTACGGTACACCTTTCTACTGTCTGTTCTGTCATTCCGGGAAAAGCGGACACGTGGGCAGGGTTTTGTGCGCGAGGAGACCATCTCGCCGAATAGATTAGAATACGAGGGCCCCGAGGACAACTCGGGAATAGTATATTACTTGAATGTGAATTCGTATAACTTTAACCACTCACTGGACAGCTGTCAGCTTTTCGACCGACCGATCCAGGAGAGGCATGCGCTCCGAGCTTGGGGTGTCCGGGAACTTGGTTCCTTCGGCTGCAGCGCCCGAGCACTGTGGAGCGTGAAGGGGAGCCCGGGACTAGGCGATCCCGACCACTCATGACCGAGCGGTCGGACCACCTGAGGACCCCTAGGCCCGAGCAGCGACCTAGGCGCTGAGGCCCTCGCGGTCGACATGCTTGTGCTCTTGATTGTTGATCTGTGATTTGAGAAAATAGAAAAATTCCTTGCTTGGTGCGCTCTGTTAGTGCGGTACAAATTATAGACTGCTCTTGTTTTCGACCCGAGACCTCTCGAATACCCGGACCGGCGGACTATACAGGCAGAGGCATAACCCAGAGGTCCTATGGTTCGATGGTGCCCGGGTATGACAGACCAGACCGAGCACCGACAGCCCGCCTCTGGGGCTTAGGCTCCGGACTACTCTTTGCTCGAGCGATAGGATTACCCGAGAACCCCAGGGACTCGGTGATGCCCGGGGGACTGCCACGACACCGAACACCACAGCCTACCACGACAAACATAGGTCAGCGGCAACTGCCCACGCGCATACCGATCGGGATTTTTTTATCAACGGGGAAAAAGAGAGAGTAATTTTTTCTCGCACAATCGAGCATCTCACCAGACAGATTAAACATATGGTTTCCAGAAAAAAATAAAATTTGACATAAGAACTGGACATTGATAACATATATATCGTATTGACAATTTTTACAAGACTGGGTGACTTACCCGGTTAGTGGTAGCCCCCGGTCAACTTGGGCGGGGGGGGGGGGGGGGGGGGGAAGCCCCCGGCCTGGTTGACCTGAGCACGCATACATGCCATCTACGGGAAGAACTTGCGCAGATGCTCGATGTTCCACGCGTTGGGAAGCGGCTGCCCGTCCTCTGCAGCCAGCCGAAAGGAGCCTTCTCGCGGGACACCTATCACGGTAAAGGGGCCTTCCCACATAGGGGACAGTTTATTCCTTCCTTCGCGCAATTGGACGCGTCGGAGAACTAGATCCCCCACCTCGAGAGACCGGGCCCGGATATGACACTGATGATAGCATCGCAGGCTTTGCTGGTAGCGGGCTGCTCGGACGGCGGCACGTCGCCGGCGCTCCTCCAAGTAGTCGACGTCGTCGCGCCTTCGCTGTTCCTGTTCGCCTTCAGAGTAGGCATGCACCTGAGGGGAGCCTAGAGTGAGCTTGGAGGGGAGGACCGCCTCAGCGTCATACACAAGGAAGAAAGGGATCTCCCCAGTAGCGCAACTCGGCATGGTCTGATTGGCATAGCACGGCAGGTAGCTCGTCGATCCACCCTTTCCCGTGCTTTGCGAGCACATTGTAGGTCCGGGTTTTGAGCCCCTTCAATATCTCCACATTGGCGCGCTCGACCTGCCCATTGCTCCGAGGATGAGCGACAGAGGCGAAGCAGAGCTTGATGCCGAGGTCCTCGCAGTAGTCCCCGAACAGGGCACTTGTGAACTGGGTGCCATTGTCGGTGATGATCCGGTTCGGGACGCCGAAGCGACTGGTGATACCGCGGATGAACTGGAGCGCCGTGTTCTTGGTCACCTTGACGATTGGAACCACCTCCGGCCACTTGGTAAACTTGTCGATGGTGACATAGAGGTACTCATAGCCCCCGATTGCTCGGGGGAATGGACCTAGAATGTCCAGCCCCCAGACCGCGAAGGGCCATGACAGGGGGATGGTTTGAAGAGCCTGAGCTGGCTGGTGAATCTGCTTTACGTGGAACTGGCATGCCCTGCAGCGCCGAACCAACTCGGAAGCATCCTGGAGAGCTGTAGGCCAGTAGAAGCCTTGCCGGAAGGCCTTCCCGACCAACGTGCGGAACGATGCATGGCCATCGCACTCGCCCTCGTGGACCTCAGCGAGAAGCTCGCCGCCTTCTGCCCGGGTGATACATTTCAGGAGGACGCCGCTTGCGCCGTGCCGGTAGAGATCCTCATCTACTATGGTATAGCGTTTGGACTACCGAGCAATTCTTTCAGCAGAGACATCATCCCCGGGGAGGAACTTTTCTTTCAAGTACCCTCAGATCTCATCCATCCACGAGCCATCTTGAGAACAGCCAGCAAGCGCAGCGCGCTCGCCGGGCGGCGGCACCCTGTCGGGGCTTCCCACTAAGGGCGCCGCCGGGGTCCCCTGAATTGGGCTCGAGGTTTCCCCTTCGTCCTGTTCGGCAGGCAGGACGGAAGGCCGTGTGAGTCTTTCTTCAAAGACTGCGGTAGGGACGTGCGCATGGGAAGAGGCCAGGCGAGAGAGGTCATCGGCCAGAGCGTTGTCGCGGCGAGAGATGTACCGCAGCTCCAGGCCGTCGAAGTGCCTCTCCAGCTTCCTGACTTCCGCCACGTATGCCGCCATTTGAGGATCTGTGCACTGGTATTCTTTTGACACCTGGTTGACCACCAGCTGGGAGTCTCCCTTGACCAGGAGGCGACGAATCCCGAGGCCCACCACGGCCCGGAGGCCAGCGATGAGGCCCTCATATTCTGCCATGTTGTTGGTTGCTTGGAACTGCAGCTGCACGACGTATCGGAGTTCTTCACCCGTTGGGGAGGTGAGAACCACTCCGGCCCCCGCGCCTTTCAGCGTGAGGGAACTGTCGAAGTGCATAATCCAGTACCCGGGCGCATCGTGCCCGGGATATGCGGAAATTTCTTCTTGGTCGACCTCGGGGACGGGCGTCCACTCTGCCACGAAGTCAGAGAGCGCCTGGCTTTTGATCGCCTGGTGGCTGACAAAGTGCAGGTCGAACTCCGCCAGCTCCACCGCCCACTTGACGACGCGCCCGGTGCCTTCTCGGTTCTGGAGGATGGGCCCCAGTGGGTACGTGGTAACCACCGAGACCTTGTGCGCCTGGAAGTAGTGGCGGAGCTTCCAGGAAGCAACGAGCACGGCATAGAGCAGCTTCTGGGCTTGGGGGTATCTTGTTTTGGCGTCCCGGAGGACTTCACTGACGAAGTACACCGGTCACTGTACACGGCGGGCCCGGACTGCGGCTTCACCCGAGGGCCTGTCACAGCCCCCGAGCTCGGCGACGTGGTCGGGGCTGGCCGGGTGCTCGGGCTCGACTCCCTGCTCGGGAGGAGCCAAGTGCTCGGGCTCGACCCCCTGCTCGGGGGGAGCCGAGAGGACTGGGGAGTGCTCGAAGGCGGCTGGGAGCTGGGACCCAGCATCTTGCCCCGAGCACTCATCGCGTTCCACCACCAGCACCATGCTCACGACCTGAGGAGTGGACGAGACGTAGAGCAGTAGTGGCTCGCCCTCGGAGGGGGCCACCAGTACGGGCGGCGAGGTGAGATACTTCTTCAGATCGCAGAAGGCATGCTCGGCCTCCAGCGTCCAGTCGAAACGACCGGTCTTCTTCAGAAGCTTGAAGAGGGGGAGTCCTCACTCACCATGTTTGGAGATGAAGTGCCCGAGGGCCACCATGCAGCCGGCGAGACGCTGGACCTCCTTGAGTCGAGCCGGGGGTCGCATCTGCTCGATGGCCCGGATCTTCTCTGGGTTGGCCTCGATCCCTCAGCTGGAGACCAAGAAACCGAGGAGCTTGCCCGCAGGTACCCCGAAGACACACTTCTCGGGGTTGAACTTCAAGCGGGTAGTGCGGAGATTGTTGAAAGTCTCGGCAAGATCTTCAAGCAGGGTGGCGCGGTCTCGGGACTTGACCACGAGATCGTCAATGTAGGTCTCGACGTTACGGCCAACTTGCGAGTCAAGGGTGATGCGGACAGCGCGTTGAAAAGAAGACCTAGCGTTGCGCAAACCAAAAGGCATCGATACATAGCAATAAGTCCCCACCGAAGTGGTAAAAGAAGTTTTTTCTTCATCCTCTATGGCCATGCGAATTTGGTGATAACTAGAGTTTGCATCTAAGAAATATAAAAGATCACACCCCGCGGTTGCATCTACAATTTGATCTATGAGGGGTAAAGGAAAAGGATCTTTTGGGCAAGCCTTGTTTAGGTCGGTGTAGTCCACGCACATGCAGAGCTTGCCGTTGGCCTTCGGGACGATGACTGGGTTCGCCAGCCACTCGGGGTGGAGGACTTCTCGGATGAATCCGGCGTCAAAGAGCTTACTGACTTGCTCCCGGATGAACTCCTGACGCTCGGGCGCCTGCCGCCGGACTTTCTGCATCACCGGGCGTGCGTCCGGGCGCACAGCCAGGTGGTGCTCGATCACCTCCCTAGGGATCCCGGGCATATCAGACGGCTGCCATGCAAACACGTCGACGTTAGCCCGGAGGAAGGCGACGAGCGCGCTTTCCTATTTGCCGCCCAGGTCACCGCCGATTCGGACGACCTGGGAGGCGTCTTCGCCCACCACGACCTCCTTTGTAGGAACGGAGGCGTCGGCAGCGAGTCGGGGTTTGGATGAAGAGGGTCCCGGGCCCCCTGGATGACCTTCGACCTCGGCCCGAGCTGAGACCAAGGCCGAGTATAACTGCTCGGCGCAGGAGATGACGCTGCTAGTCTCGGCGGACACGGAGATGGGGCCCGTCGGGCCCGGCATCTTAACCGTGAGGTACGCGTAGTGCGTGACCACCATGAACCGAGCGAGCGCCGGGCGCCCAAGGATGGCGTTGTAGGGGAGGGGGAGCTCCACGACGTCGAAGATGACGTTCTCCGTCCGGAAATTATCTCGGCTCCCGAATGTCACGGGCAGCTCGACCTGCCCGAGGGGCAGGGAGTGCCCTGGTGTCACCCCGTAAAAGGGGAGCGACAGCTTTAGGCGCCTGGAGGGCATCTGCAGCTTCTCGAAAGCCTCCTTGGAGAGGAGGTTAAGGCCTGCGCCCCCGTCGATCAGCACTTTGCTGACCTTCACATTGCAGATGGTGGGGGACACTACCAGGGGTAGTCGCTCTACGCCTGCAGTACTGGCGGGGTGGTCGGCCATGCTGAACGTGATCGGGGCATTCGACCACTTCAGGGGCCTTGCAGCCTCTTTGCTCGGGGTCGCTGAGCACACCTCGCACCGCATGGTCTTGACACTGCGGCGGGAGGAGGGCGTGTACGCGCCTTCGTCGATGAAGGTGATGGTGTGCTCGGGCTCCTGGAAGCCGAGCTCTTGGTTGTTGGGGGCGACTCCGTCGTCGTTGCCCCTGCGGGGCTCCTCGCGGTCCCTCTGGCGCTGCTCGATGAGGCCCTTGACCGTGCGGCACTCCGTGAGGTCATGCCACCTGGTCTGGTGGATCTGGCACCACTTCCCCGGCTCGGGCCCCGTAGGAGCAGGGGCCCTTGCCGGAGCGGGAGCCCTTGCGGGAGCTGGAGCCCTCGCGGGCGCAGGCCGTCTGTTGCGCGGCCGCCCGGCGTGCTTGCTGGCGGTCGGGTTCCTGGGCCGACCCATGGGCGGGGCCCTAGGCTGGCTCGACGGGGATAGCCTCGCGCCTCCTTCTCTTTTTCTTTTCCTACCTGTCGGAGCGGGAAGGACCTGGCTGATCGGCGGCGGGATGCTCAGGGCACGGAATGTGCCATGCCCGAGCTTCCGCCGCCTTGGCGCACTTATCGGCCAGCATGAAAAGCTCCGTGGTGGTTTCGACTTCGTGCGTGCCCAGCTTCTCGAGCATCCGCTTGTCGCGGACACCCTGCCGGAACGCGACAATGATAGCGTGGGGGTTATCCGCGGGATGGTGTTGCGGACCTGGCTGAAGCGCTGTATGAAGCACCGCAGTGTCTCTCACTCCTGCTGTTTGACGGCGTGGAGGTCGCATTCCAGGCCGGGGCGCGTGAACGTGCCCTGAAAGTTAGCCACAAACTGGTGGCAAAGATCATCCCAGGAGCTGATAGATTCTGGGGGTAAGTTCATAAGCCAAGAGCGGGTAGAGCCCCTCAAGGCGACATGAAAGTAGTTGGCCATCACCTTTTCACTGCCGTCGGCCGCTTGGACAGCAGTGGTGTATATCTGGAGGAACTCGACGGGGTCGATGGACCCATCGTACTTCTCCGGCAGTTCTGGCCGGAACTTGGTGGGCCATTTGACCCGGCGGAGCTCGCTGGTGAAGGCTCGGCAACCGGTGCCGTACCTTGCGGCACGGGCAGCACCCTTGGGCGGTGAACGTCGGCGAGCCAGGGAGCCCCGACGATCATGGGACGGCAAGGAGGAGGCTTGGTCCTCGGCTTCAGCCTCATGCCAGGTCTCCCGTTGGCGCTCGAGGGTGACGCGCGCGTCTTCGACGCCCCTCTACTCGTTGAGGTGCAAGCGGAGGTCCTGAGCTCCGGTAGTGGCCAGGGGGGCAGCGCTCCGCTTGGAGACCCCCCGGCCAGTGCGACCGCCACCTGATGATGGGCCGATCTTAGCTGCGCCGCGGTGTGAGGTAGCGCGGGAACTTTCGGCCAGCACCTGGCGGTGGGCCGTGCCGACTAGGGCGGCTACTTCCTGGAGCTAGCGGCCTTCCGGGGTTTCCCCCGCCGCCTGGACTGGCGGGTGCCTTAGGAGAGCTTGCGCCGCAAGCAGCGCACTCCCAGGACTGGCCTCGCCGAAGGCAAGCCTACGCCGCAGCGGCGCCCGGCGCTGTCCAGACGTGGATCTGGCGGCAGGAGTTGCGGCCACTTGCTGGGGGTTGGATGGTGCACTAGCGACGGCAGCGCCGGCCCTGCTGGGCCCAGCGCCATGGTCCCCCTGAGAGGGGAACGCCGTGCGTGCAGATCATGGCTGCTGCTAGGAAGCAGCAGCGACTGGGGCCTCCTGAGCGAGGGGCTCCATTTCCTCACTGGAGCTGGAGCCAGAGCGCCGGAGACGATGGCCACCAGCCATTTTTCCTGTAGGAGAAAACAAACAAATAAATTCAGGGATGCAACCCTCCCCTATCTGGAGCGCCAGCTGTCGGAGGGTTAGCTCATGTCGCAGGGATCCTGAGGGACCCCTTTTTAGAGATTCGGCCAGGGGGATGATTCTGAATATGTTTGCTGGAGAAATAAATGGATGTGAATGCGATGGCTGGTGGGGTGGAATGATCTAATGCAGAAAAGAGTAAATGCACTAGGGGTTTAGACAGGTTCGGGCCGTATGGAGGCGTAACACCCTACTCCTGTGTGGATGCTATAAATGCCTTGAGAATGTCTCTCAGGAATGTGCTGGTTACGAGAATGTCTGTCTATCCTAGAGCCTGGGGCTCCTTGTTCTTCGGTTTCTATGCTCGTACGAAGGTGTTCTTCGATCTGTGTGTGCCTGTTGGCTCTGGGTGCGCTTGGACTTCTCGATCTTCTCTACTTCCTTAACTTCTTCAACCTTGCAAAGCTTGCTGAGCTCTTTTTTTTTAGCCTGTCTTTGTCCGTGCTGCCGGCCGCTTTAAATACCCGCCGGCGGTAGCGTGCCCTGAATGGGAGGGCACGAGTTCCAAGGTGCCATAAATGGAAAATGCGTCATCATAGCCTCTACGCGAAGTGACGAGGGTTGAAAACGCGCCCCGCACCCGGTCTTCTGTCGTCATGATGGCGCTGGCAACGGGCGCCGTGGAGAGGGCCCACCGGGCAGCCGCAGAGCGGCCCGGCGTGCCCGCCCCGTCTTGTTCGCTTGCCACAGTAGCGCGGTAGACGGAACGCCTCGGGCCTCGCGATGCTATCCCGAGGCGCGCCGGATAGCGCGGGATGGGACCCGTGCATTTAATGTCCCCACGCCCTTCTGCCAGAATATGGCAGGAACTGACACCGAGCGTGGCGGGAGCAGTTGGAGGTGACAGGCCACGCGCGCTCTTAAATGTGGCCTCAGGCCTTTCACCGGCTGACACCTCATCGCTGGACCCCTGTGGGGGCCACTGACGGGGGGCTTTCCTGTGTAGTCGGGGAACCGAGTGCTCGGGGGTCACTGTTCACCTTCTCGAGCACTCTCTCCCGAGAACGACCTTTCTCGGTCCTCGGGGAACCGAGTGCTCGGGGACCACTGTTCACGGCCCGAGCACTCTCTCCCGGTCTTGACTGTACGGATCCTCGGGGAACCGAGTGCTCGGGGGCCGCTGCTCGCAGCCCCGAGCACTCTCTCCCGGAACTTCCTTCGTTGGGTCCTCGGGGCACTCGGGTGCCCGGGGGGCTACTGCTCGCAGTCCCGGGCACACCTCTCCCGGTACTCGGTTCTACTGGTCGTCGGGGGACTTAGGTGCTCGGGGGTCACTGTTCACCTCCCCGAGCACTTTCTTCCCGGTCACTTAGTCTTCGCAGATCATCGGGGAACCCGGGCACTCGGGGACCACTGACTGTGGCCCCAAGCGCCCTCTCCCGGGACTTAGTCTTTTTTACCTCGTGGAGGTAACCCGCGGAATGGCGCCACGTGGCGGATTGCTGACCTAGCCTCGGAATTCGGGGACCCCTGATTCCTGATTCACTGACAGTCACCCAGTAGCAACATAACTCAAATTTGGGCCCCCTTAAATCTTTGTGTTGGATGGACTATTCTGTATTCATAGGGATTCAGTGCAATTACCGATAATAAACTATGTTTTAAGGGGTTGTTCGCGCATTACTATTCAGAGCTTGTTTTAGAGGATAGTTTCTTTTTTCTCATCGATTCATTCAGGTAATAGGACAGACTTACAATTACCATTATCATCAGTTTGATTTCCCTCCGCTGTTGCATGCAGTATGCCACTGCTGTCTCGTGCTATATATATGATAGGTTCATTTCATATATTAAACAAACAATAGTGTCAAGATAAGGATGCTTAAGTTAGCATCCATGGTCTGTGAAGCCATCATTTTGATGGCATGATTTGGTCGCGAAGGCTTGCATAAGTGTCATCAATTGAGGACAGTAGCAGAGCCAGGAAGAAACACGGAGAGGGGCTGCTGAGCTGGTGTCAATGCTAGGTGGACTACTGAGCTAGCGCTGAGCTAATACTGAACTGCTGGGCTCCTTATATTACATGGACTGAACCGTGCTGCAGCATCCCAGAACGGATCTAGATCTGCCGCTGATTGAGGGAACACCGCTGCAAGGGCACAAAACATTACTACACTCCAAAATGCTAAAACATATCTTTTGATGATTGGACTGGACAGTGAAGTACCTAATCCCTACTTTTCTTACAGTTTACTCTTCCCTTTCAGTACCCTTAATTACCCCCTATGGCCAGGTTACCTAAATATACATAAAAAGGACAATTAATCCTTATTAGGCCGTTCTTGGTTCAAACAAAATTAAATACAGTGATGAAATCATCTTATGTTAATTCTTATGAACGGAACAGACTTCCCCAGAACCTATCCAGAATCAATCTATGATCAGAGCTCAGAAGGGTGGCTCTTCCGAACGTTACAGTAGAGCATCGAGAATGTCTCTGAGGAAACTAACCACATGGAATGCATGGTGATATATCATAAATTGCCCATAATTTTTTTGTTACAGAATGGTCAGTGTCTTGTTTAATGAAGTGACTGTGAACCCTCCTCCCTCAGAGTGTTATACTATGCATGAACTAATCATGTTTGGTTAGATGGCATTTTCAGATCCAACTGCTAAGAATCTGCACAGGCCAAATACCAATTGAGATTGAAGCAGGGACAACAGCACCAATTACTCGATCCTAGCTACATAGATTTCATCACATTATTAGCTTTTTGGGGAAATATATCTCATATTTTCAGGATGGCATACAGTAAATCATAGGAACCTGGGACTGGATATAGTTGGACAGAGAAGTTCCAAGTTCCTACTATTTTGCAGCACAGTTACCATGCTACCACCGCTTGAAAAATGGTGCAAGTATTCGTGAAAAATCCCTAAAAAATTTGAGAGCATCGAGAAAAAAAGAGCATCATTCCACAAAACTTCGATATTAAACTCGGTTTTTTTAGATAATTGAACAAATTTTCAGCCTCTACAAACAAACGGTGCACGCAGCCTCTACAAATCAACACGATGCAAATGATCAGGCATACAATTGGATAACTAGAGCAAGAATAGAGAGCAGTAGCAGCAGTGGATTGGGGTCAGAGAAGTAGAATTTGGGGGAGGCAGTCCGGAATTTGGAGAAGGCAGCACGGGAAGGAAGAGGTGGCCAACACCCTTCGGTTCTGTTCGTCGATATCCCTGCAACGGTATCGTCTTCTATAGTTGTTCTTTCCAACCAGATAGGTCACGATCCAGTTCAATTGTATATAGTTAGAGATATTTGACAGAACTCTTCTAATTTAAATTATCTGAAAGGAGTGATTTTCAAAAATAATTTTATAGTTGAAAGTGATTTTTTAATAATTTTTAAAAATAAACTATGTAAAAAAATAATTCTATGTGAAAAGTAAATTAAGTGAAGCTATTTTTTAGCTCCTATCATCTTAGGGTATGTTTGGCAAAGCTTCCAAAGCAGCTTCTTGGCTGGAATTAGGGAAACTCTGTCAAACAGCAGCTTTAAGCTTTTAGCTTCTTTAGTAGAATCCGTGAGAGTGATTATGTGAAATGAACTAGAAGCTAGAGAGCTGAAAAAAACAACTTCCTGATTCACTTCTCGCATAGAATCACTTTCTCCGTATAGTTTACTCTAGAGAATCACTAGAGAATTATTTTCAGCCACAAAATTACTTTCTTCAAAAAATCATTCTTTACAAGGAATTTAAATCAAAAGAACTCTGTTGAATAGAACTTAGTTTGTTTAAAAAATCACTCCAACAGATCTTACCAAAAAATAAAAAATAAAAGTTACTATTTAATAAGACTATCATAATTTCGTTATAGTAGCTACTTTGGTAGCTCTAGCAAACAGCCCTTAGAAAGCCCGTCTTGTAAGGCCCAAGTCTGTGACACACTACCACGCCTACCCCGTCGGAACGCGGCAATCGAAGCCCGCCATGCTTGCCAAGAAGTTCTCGTCGTACCACCTCGCCGCGGCGCTCCGCCGGGAGCCGGACCCGGCCGCCGCGCTCCGCCTCTTCCTCAGCCCGCCGACGGATGCCACACCCTCCGCCCCGTTCCGCTACTCCCTCCGTTGCTATGACCTCATCATCTCCAAGCTCGCCGCCGCGCGCCTCTTCCCCGCCATGGAGTCCATCCTCTCCCGCCTCCCCGCGGCCGCCCCCAACATCCGCCCCCGCGAGCAACTCCTCTGCCGTGTCATCTCCGCCTACGGCCGCGCGCGCCTCCCCGCCGCCGCGCGCCGCGCCTTCGCGCACCCCGCCTTCGCCGCGCCCCGCACCGCCCGCGCACTCAACGTCCTCCTCCACGCGCTACTTGCCTGCCGCGCGCCCCTCCGCGAACTCCTTGCTGTCTGCCGTGACGCCGCCATTCCGCCCGACGTGTGCACCTACAACATCCTCATGCGCGCCGCCGCCGCGTCCGGCTCTCTGGAGCACGCGCGGCACCTGTTCGACGAAATGCTGCGGCGCGGTAGCGCCCCGACTGTCGTCACTTTTGGTACCATCATCGCCGCGATGTGCGAAGCTGGCCAGTTGGAAGAGGCCTTCGAGGTGAAGGAGGCGATGGTTAGGCGGTTCGACGTGATGCCAAATGCTCATGTGTACGCAAGCCTGATGAAGGGGCTCTGCGGGAGAGGGGATATTGATGCGGCGGTGAGGCTCAAGGAGGAGATGGTTGGAAACGCAGAAGTTAAGCTGGATTCAGCGGTGTATGCGACACTTGTACGGGCATTGTTCCGGGTAGGGCGGAAAGGTGAGGTTGTTGGTTTGCTTGAGGAGATGAAAGAGAGGGGGATTGTGGCTGATAGGGTGGTTTACAATGCGATGATTGCTGGGTTTTGTGAGGATGAGAAGGATCCAAATTCTGCATTTGCAGTGCTTGATGACATGCAGAAGCGTGGATGCAAGGCGGATGCAGTGAGCTATAATACGTTGGTTGCCGGGTTGTGCAAGTTGGCGCGGTGGCAGGATGCGAGTGAATTGGTTGAAGATATGCCAAGGCGGGGGTGCCCTCCGGATGTGGTTACCTACAGGATGCTCTTTGATGGGATGTGTGCTGCTAGGGAGTTTCATGAGGCAGATAAGGTTTTGGATGAGATGGTTTTCAAGGGGTTTGCACCGAGCAAGGATGGTGCCAGGAAGTTCGTTCAGGGGATTGAGAGGGAAGGAGATGCAGTGTTGCTGGAGTCGGTGTTGTGCCGGCTGGCAAAGGTGAAAGCTCTGGAGCCAAGTGGATGGGAGAAAGCTGTGGGTGGTGTGCTGCATGATCCTACGGTGCTGAGGATAGAGAAGCTGCTAGACTCTTTAAGATTTGCTTGATTAGATATCTTCATCGATTTGATCAATGCCGTTGTAGTTCTGAAAGAATGACATGCATAGTTTTTTAACTACAACGATGATGCACCTGCTGGACAAGGCTGCTTTGCAGTTACTCCTACGCAATCCAGGTTAGTACCTTGCTGAAAGGCTTCATGTTGTCTGTGACTGAGGAATATCAAGACAGGTATATGTATGGTTCTTTTGGATTTTCTTGTATGCTTCTGAAGATATTATACTGGGAGTACTCTATTGACTTTTCGTTCCCTTATTGACCACAGTATGATTGTGTTCTAATGCTTGTTGTCATTTCTACAGGTTTTGTGTACGGTCTCTTCTGTAAAGAAATCCATTCAGAGTAGTCAAGGTGAACTAGTATGTATGACAGCAGAAGACGATAGTACTAGTTTTTCCTTCTCCAAAATATCGCACATTTATGTTACTTCGCAGTTGGAAGGGGGATAATTTACAAGAAAAAACAAGTGCAAAGAGATAAGGGGAAAAGAAGAGCATGACATGCGCAACAGACCTACAGTCCTCTTTAGTCAATTTCGGTGCCTTAAAAACTAGAATGTTCAGTCTGAGATGGATGACTGGTTGTTTGTAACAGAAGAATCATTGCTGAGAAAGATTTCAAGGGATGCTAGATTACTCAATTTGTACATTGGAAACTCAACAAGTTTGTCAATTTTATGAAGCAGCTTTTTGTCTATGAGCCAGATGTGGTTTTTGTCTTATGATCCAAGATTATGTGGCGTGGAATTCTTTTATTCAATGGCTGCCAAGTAAGATGTAGGCATATTGTACTGTAAATTGAAATAGAATATAATATACATAATTTTATTGGATTATCTTTTATTCAGCTTCTGCTTTCTCTGTCTAGGTTTTTTTTTTTTTTTTTTTTGGAAATGTTCTCTGTGTAGTTTTCGTGTCATAAAACATGTGTTTTTCACTTGGACTTGTCAACTCGTTTGTAGATGGGAATGCTCTCTTGCACAGGTCAACAAGACCAAAAGCCATGTCCTTATTTATAACGTGAGAATGTCATCGAATTCTGTGAGAGTTACATTTTTTTTGTTGAATTCCTGTTTTTCAAAATCCAAACATGACCGATATTTGTTGCCTCAACAAAGGGAGTGGGAGGGCAGTCCAATCAATCTTGGACGTCCGATCTGAAACCGATGGAGCAGATGATCTGCTACAGTACCGTGTAAACAGCAAAAGATACTGTAACCATGCAAATAGTAGCTAAGATACTGTTTGTCACTGTAGCTACGTCAGAAGACTCTGGCGCCAGTCACAAATTACTGTGCTCCTCTAGGCCGTGAACTCTAGCTCGAACAGAAAGTTTATTCCACTATTATGCAGGACATCACATGCCAAACATAAAGCTGATCAGAGATCTGATTACAAAGCAGTCTCAGATGTAGAGCTCACTTATGTACATGGGAAGCTCAAACCTTCTATTCAGCATGGCTGCATTAGGGGCATGCTATTGATAATAAGCTGGAGATCTAGCATTAATATAAAATCACTGCAGGCAGCAGCAGTGGGGAGCTTAAAATGACGATCCATCACCTGGAACTAAAGTACCGGTAGCTGTGTAAATGTTTAGAAATCGGCTGCCTGTGCAGTGCCACGGACGCTTGAGATTGGATTTCTAGATATATACCTCACCAATGCACTGATTGTCCCGAAATAGTTTGTTTTGCAGTAATGTCAGAGCTGCTAGCTGCTGTCAACAATCTAAAGACTTAATCTAAGATCATCCATAACAGAGATTGGACACATTGTTAGATTAATCTTGTTTTGCATTAGTAGTATGTTAGTTGTGTTCACTTGTCAGTGTAGCTTTGAGCAGGCAAGTGTCTAAGTTAGTTTGAGAGCGTGCTGCATGGCATTGTGGGCCGATCGACAATGAGTAGCGAGTGGATCAGCAGCCAGGAGTTGAGTGCACGTTTGTGTCATGGGAGCTAGCTTGGCCAGATGCTTGCCGAGCCGTGGCGCACGTTCAGGAGCAGGAAAAGGTCAAGCTGTTTGCATGGACGCATGCATCGTCGGTGGACTGAGTACTTACGAGTTTGCTGTTGGACGTGAACGACTTGTTAGCATGTAGATGCATTAGGATAGGCTTTGGCTAGTCATGTGTTGTCCGGTTCGTGCGGCTAGTGGTGCACGTCGCAAAACGGCAGGAAGTTTAGTTAGTACGTGTGTCCAGATCTGCATGTTTAGTTAGTGGCTTCTGTCTATAATAAACATGTAGTTAGTATTTGAAAGATTAAGAGAAACAAAAGAGAAAAGGTACAGGTGTGGTGCCGCAAAGACTTTTGCGTGTGTTCCTCTTCTATGTTCTGCTTGTTAGCTTTCTTTGTGCGTGTTCGCCGTGTGTGTGATTCCGCTCGGCTGATCGCGTTTATCGCTGGCTGGAACCAACACATGCGATTTAACGAGCTTCAGCCCCCCGCGTAGGGACCTAGCTACATGCTCTGGCGGAATCTTGCAGAGGCCAGTCCCTCCGCCCTTGTGTGTGTCGCCCATTATATTTCTCCTATGTATGGCTTTTAGCCAAAAGTAATGAGTTTAGGACCCTTCCAAGTCCCCTAGCTATATACATGCATGTCGTGCTCGATACCTTTCACATAGGCTGTTGCCTGCTGGTCACTTTTTCGGAAATATAAAGCAAAAGCAAAGAAGATTGTAGCTGAAGGGCAAACTCAACAAGGTTTTGGTTGTGATTGAAGGGCAAACTCAATAACAAGTACCACCTATTGTTCCAGTTGTGAGTGAAGGGCAAAATAATATTGTAATCTTCTATTTATGTAAGATCTTATTTCATATTTAAACTATTTATTATTTGTGTTTTTATAAATTTTGAACTTATTGGTTGAGTTTATGATATTATGAGATTTTTTAAATATATTTGTATTGTACTTTTGTCAATTTTATACTCCTCTATAGAATTTACGGTCTTATAAAAATTTAGAGCACACCCAACGACAAAAATCCTTTCTCCTCCGCTGGCTCTCAGAGGAGCTTATACATGAGACGAATTCTGCAGAGTCACCAGTTAGCATGTCTATTGGATATGCATATGCAGCATGTTCTCCAGGTCATGATGGCATGCTTGTAGCTGCTGTCGCATAATCATCTTGGGACTTTGGGCTGGTGTCCACCCGCACATAGTGTCTTGGGTGTCCTCAAGGAGGTTGGGTCCCCTGTGATTTTTTCAGAAAATAAAATAAAAGGGCTTCAAACAGAGGACATGCATAGTGCAACCAGAAGCTGGTTCATGAGTTCGGAACCATCTTGCATACGCAAGACTTCAAGAGATACTATACGTGCCTTATGGCTAATGTGCCAAGTGTATATTCCTATATAATTATGAATACATGCGGTGCAACATTGGTGGTTGATATATATATAATTATGAATACATCATTGAGAATCAGGAGCTTCATTGCTTAAGTTCCAGCGTGATTACAGTCTGAGTCCAAGCATTCTCGGACAGGAAGAGCTGCCTCAACAGACCACTCACCCCTAACCATGTTTTTTTTTTATGAAACAATAGGATCGTCTCCTGCTGGTTATGCATTAAAATAAAAAAAGTTTATAGTAGAACTTTACGGACCAAAAACAAAAATTAAGAGACATATTCAAGTTATTCTAAAGATGCAAGCCATTGGGCTATAGAATCAACTTCTCTTTGTCTCGCACCTTTGGATAACCATGGTGAATTCCTTTTTGAAATTATTCCTTACTGCCTCTGTAGATGGATGCACATCATTGAAAACCCATCATTTCGAATAGTTCAAATGCTCTAGCACATTAGAGTCATGATATCTGTAGCAAAGGAAACACCCAATTTTTTTTGAATAGCCTAAGACTTTGAAAATGACTCAGTTGCAGGTTTATTCGTAATCCAAGTGAGGCCCAACAATTTCTGGCAAAATTACAATGTGAAACAAATGCCTTCTACTTTCCTCAATCTTTAAAATGGAAAGGTCACAGATGTAGGATGGTACATGCATGTTCTTTCTGTGAATAAGCTCCCTTGTATTAAGCCTATCTTTTAGAAGAAGCCAGAAAAAAGACTTTATGTTTCATTTGACAACAACTATTCCAAATCCATTTAAAGATCGGGTGAATTGGTGTGTGCCCAATAAGAATCTTGTATAGTTTAGCAGCTGAGAATGTAGCATTGCCCCATAAGTATGTCCAGGTGTCACCATCATCTAAGAAATGGATATTGTATATGTGCTCTTGTAAGTCAGTAGTTGGTCAAAGGCTTGAACAGATAGGGGTGGGTTAAAAATTTGATGCAGCTGATCCGTTGATGTGGCAGATTTAAGAGTAATCATGCTCTTCTTTGTAAATGAGTATAACTCTGGGAAAACCTGATGAAGAATGATTCCTGCCCATAAATTATGCCAAAGGAGGATAGATGTGCCATTCCCCACTTGAGCGGAGGCAATCCCTTTATGACTTAATTTGAGGATATCTCTCCACCAAAAGGACCATTTCTTTCTATTTGCAGCAAAGTTCCATTTGGATAGTAATTATCCCAAACCAAATGCACCCATGGAAGATCCATTTTATTACAAAACTTATGCAGATTCTTAACCAAAAGAGTATTGTTGTGTGTCCTTAATTTAATAACCCCTAGTCCACCTTCTTATTTATGTCTACAAACCATCTTCCATGGGTGCATTTGGAAATACATATTTTTCTTTTCATAGATCCCAGGGTGGAGTGTAAAAGCACATGTTCAAACTTCCATAACTTTGTCTGCGGATTTTGTAAGGAATATTTGTATTTGTCTTGTGAAAATAGTATCACTAGTTTTGTCATGAAAATTATTTTCATAATACAATAATTTTACAACTTTTAAGTATCACTTTCATATAAAAAGTAGGGTTCACAGTTGCAGTATCAATGTTCAAAATGTTATATATTCACAAATTGAGAGTATTTTAGAAAAATAAAAAGTGTAAATTTCAAAAAGGAAAACTATACTAAGATTATAAAAATATCGTAAAACTACACTTTTAAAAATCAATTTCGCAAAATTACACTTCTATTGACATTTTATATCGCAAAACATAACATAAAAAACCGCCCATCTATTTTGTACCATGTCACAAAACTACATATTTCTTCTTGTTTTGTATCACAAAACTACACTTTTAAGCCTTGATGAAATTATAATTTTGTGACATGGAAGGATAATACATGAACTCTGCGATAGGATGACAATAAGTATAGTTTTGTGAAATTGGTAGTAAAAGGTGTAGTTTTATAATGCTAGAGCCAATAAAAGTGTACAATTGTGAAATTGGTTGTAAAAGGTGTAGTTTTGTTATAGTTTTTTCAATTATTGTGTACTTTTTATTATATTTACTAAAGTAAAAATTAGGATTTCATGCTAAATTAAAACTTGGAGATGCATTTTGCCCTTTTGGACTCTGGACAGAACTCTGATGAACACTTGTGAGCTATACACATAGTCTTCCTGATCCACTCCGTCCAGTCCCCTATCGGACGGCTCCAACGCCAGTCTTAACCTCGCGCGGCAACCTCCCGCACTATAAGAGGCCAGGGGTTGTTTTTTAGGGTTTCCGCCGCCGCAGCCACACACACCAAAACCATCCCCTCTCCTCCCCCTCCGCTGCCGTCTCTGCCCTCCCGGATCGCCATGGTGAGCTCCTCCTCCTCCGCCGGCACCGCTGAATGCTCAGCATTTCCGGCACTTTAGTTAGCGCGCGCCCCGCGATGGTCTGATGGTCGCTCACGTGTTCGTGTTCCTCAGGCGTCGGAGAAGAAACAGTCGAACCCGATGCGGGAGATCAAGGTGCAGAAGCTCGTGCTCAACATCTCCGTCGGAGAGAGCGGAGATCGCCTCACCCGCGCCGCCAAGGTATCGTCTTCCCACCCACCCCTTTACCCCGGCGCGAAAACACCTCCAAGCAAAAAAAAAAAAAAAAAAAAAAAAAAATCCTCCTCTGTGAGATGCGAGTATGGATTCGATTCGATTTGGTGTGCTTCGATGCCTGCGATTATATATCTACGCGCGCTCGATTCGTCCCCAGGAAACTTGCCATCGAGTTATTTTTAGTTTAATCTCATGATCGTGCAGAGAATTCGTTAGCTGTTTAGCTTACTAGGGACTTTTGAGTTGTTTATGTGATTGCTAATTAGTTCCCACGCTGCTTTCGTAGGTGTTGGAGCAGCTGAGCGGACAGTCCCCAGTTTTCTCCAAGGGTAACCATCTTCAAATTTTGCCCAATTCAACGAGGCTAAGTGGTTTGAACCAGTGGTATGTATACTGATAGTGGTGTTGTCTTGCAGCGAGGTATACTGTGAGGTCTTTTGGTATCCGGCGCAATGAGAAAATTGCGTGCTACGTCACAGTCAGGGGTGAGAAGGCAATGCAGCTTCTCGAGAGTGGGCTGAAGGTGAAGGAGTACGAGCTACTAAGAAGGAACTTCAGTGAGACTGGCTGCTTTGGGTTTGGTATCCAGGAGCACATTGATCTTGGCATCAAGTAAGATCATCTTTCCTAGTCTGCATATGATTGCAATGTAGATAATCTGTGGCCATGCTTTTATCATCATACAGTTTGGTTCCGCTGAGTATGACAAAGTCCTTTTTGTTTAATTTGTAAGATAATGGAGAGTTTAGGTCACTCATATACATTGTGTTTCAGAATTTAAGAGTAGTAAAGAATTTTACAGCTGTTAAGGCTTGGTTCTTTTGTGTAGAGATTATTTTTGTATAGCATAGGGACACTAGTATGCACTTATTTGATGTGCTTTTTCTCTCTGCATCTAGTAATGGAAGCACATTTTTGAATCTGAACAGTCTAGAGGATTCTATTTATTGTTTTAGGCCATTGGATTTAAGCATATGGCATGATTGGTTCTCTTGCCATTATATAAATCAATAAATGGTTCCAAGTCACACCTGATGCATCTCTACTTAGTTGTGAAGTAACGAGATGTGCTTAACATCTCTACCTAGTTGTGCAGTGATGAAATATGTTTGTTTATCAATTAATAGTATCGCTTGAGTCAAAGTGCAATTTTTTTTGTCTTATACTGTTTTCAGTAATGTCATAGTTTGAGATGGCTTTCCATTTTATGTTACCCTGGTTTTTATGTGTTAGGCTATGAAGCTTAGGTTTTACCTCTGTTACACAACATATTTTGAGTTGAAAGGACCTTAAACATCGTCTGATATGCAAAGCATGTGTTTCTTCCATGTGTACCTAGTGGGATTAGCTTTTGGTTGTACACTATAAAGTGCTAGTGTGCTACGACTGCTATTAAATGACTAGTGATTACAGCCTGAGCGCATTCTCTATTTTACTTTTAGAGATTGCTGCTAGGTACTTTCTTTGAGGCGTAGATATGAATGTTGTTACTTTGAGACTAGTACTAGTTTCCTTGCCAGATCATTTATACTTCATATACCACATTCCCTTTTTTCCTTTCTGAACTTCTTTCTGTTTTTTGCACTGGTGACCAATAATCACTATTGTGCTGGGATATAACTTGATGTTTTTTCTCTTCAGGTATGATCCGTCCACAGGTATTTATGGTATGGACTTCTATGTTGTTCTCGAGCGTGCTGGATACCGTGTTGCTCGCCGGCGCAGGTGCAAGTCCCGTGTGGGGATCCAGCATCGGGTGACCAAGGAAGACGCCATGAAGTGGTTCCAGGTCAAGTACGAGGGTGTTATCCTCAACAAGGCCCAAGCAAACGCCTGATAACCATTCGGGGGAGTAAACCAGTTGTCATTTAGAACTTCTGCTACGTTTAATCTGCTCCATGGAATTGTATGTTTGTTGGATAGCAAATGCACTGTCAATTTTGCCTCTGTTGGAGCTGTTGACCTTCTACGTCCGTAATTCCATCTTGATGATCAGACTAGCACCTATTGGCTGCCTTTTTTTTTTTTCTGTTGCTGCTTTGATCTGGCAGCAAAAGCTGAGCAGCAGTTTGCATGTACTGGTTCATTCTGGCAATGCTTTAGTTCTGTTGGGTGACGGTCATGGTAAACTAGGAAGAGGGAATGGTGTTCGGTGTGGCGGTCATGGAGCACTATGGCGACTTGGATGCTGAGGTTGGGTGTTGTGGGTTCGAGTCATTTTGTAGAGCCACATCGCTTGTCTCCGTGTTTAACACTGACATGCGGATCCATCGAGAACACACTGCCCACTCAAATGGCATTTCACGGTTTATGCCTTGCAATATGGCATATTGACATCCTAGTATCCGAGTTTTTTTTATATTTTTTATTACTAATATTTAAATAAATAGATTCTTGATGGTAAGATTTGTATAAATAGGTGTACCGTTTCTGAAAGTGTTGCAATCTTTTTAGAGGGTGGTAAAGATGCTACAGTGGTAACGTCATCTCTTATCGTCCTCTAAGAGGGTGGGTAGGGCTCACCCCGCGCTTGCGGTCGTCCTGCCCTCTTAGGGGACGGTTAGCCTCTGACTCTACTCCTTCACTAGTATAAAAAGGTTAAAAATCAGTAAACATAGCCATTTAAATCTAGAAGAGAGAGAGAGAGAGAGAGAGAGGAGAGGAAAGGGAGGCAGTGCGGTGAAGCTTTATTGTTTTTTATATGTAGATTTTGGATCTTGATTTCTGGTAATCTTTTAGACTTATGTTTTTATGAGTAATGAAAATACCACTAGATTTAGGGTTTAGCGATATAACAGTAGTTATATTATATGAAACTTAAGATTTAGAAAGGTAGGATATTCTCTCTTTTATAGTATATTGTAAAGATCAATTTTGACATGGTAGGATAGCCATCAGATGCATAGTAGTATTTAGAGTAGGGTAGTTTTTATTGTTTAGATTTTACAGAATAATGATGTAAGTAATAATTATAGCTAATTAGAAACTTTATTAAATAGACGGATGGTTAATTAGTTTAAATTGGTTAGTTTGTTTGGAGCAATATTAAATAAACGTATTGTTAGGTGATAATTGGTGTCGGTAATTTTGTTAAAGTTTCGATTATCAGAAGTATAGTTTTCCAGTATTAACATTGGATATATCTTCGGATGTTTCCAGTGATGTTAGATAAATTATATTTTCAGATATATTATGTTGAATGTCAAATTAGTTATGGTCATAGCGGTGTAGATATCTCTGGATTTCAGCATGTCGTCAAGTGACTTAGTAGAGCAAATGAGAGGATCATAGTGGGTGTGTGCAAGTGGCTGATGTTCCATTTTCAACTGGATCCCTAATAACATGAGCTTAAGCTGAGAGCTGTGCTAAGCCGTGCTACTCAGGGGTACTTTGGGGAGCTCGTCCTGATTAATATGACATCTACTTGGAGGCAATACGTAGATATATGATATGAACGTGGTCTCCCTCTTGTGCTGCTAGTTGAGGCGTACCAGAAGAATCCAACAGAGATAAACTTTGCGGAAGCAGTAGCAGGAACAAGTCAAGCAGTGTTGGATGAAGCAGACCTGACAACTATGGGGGATGAGCAAAATGTTAGGGATGTGCGTGAGATGCAACCAAGGGGTGTAGCCGATGAGGGAGAGCACATCTCTAACATAATTGAAGAGATGGAGATGAAGGATCAAGAGCTGGAAGAAGCCATTGTCGATGAGGATTCCATTGTCGATGAGGATTCATCCAACGATGAGGAAAATGCTCATATTCCTGCAGAGTGGAGGAATCAGGAATTTTCAAAGCTAATGGTGAGTGAGGGTCATCAGACACCTTAAAAATATTATGAGAACGAGGTGTCCCAGAGTGCTATGTACCCTAATAATGAGGTTGTTATTGATGTAGTAAAATTTTGGTCGCTGTCTCTTCGGAGGCAGTTCAAGGTTGTGAAGTCGAGCAAAAGGGAGTATGATGTCAAGTGTTTGGTGCCTGATTGTTCGTGGTGAGTGCACGCATTCAGAGGGAAGTGGGTTGACTATTGGGAGTGCTCAATAGTTAGAGAGAATAATTGTCATATTGAGAAAATAGAGTTCTCCCACCGGAACATGTCATCTGCTTTTGTTGTCAATGTTATGTACGGAGAGATTATGGACAACCTAAAGTATGAGCCACGATCAATAATCTGTGCTATTAAGGAAAGGTTCCAGTACATAATAAACTATGCAAGGTATGGAGGGCGAAACAGAAGGCTATTGAGATGAGGTTTAGGACATACGAAGATTCATATGACAACCTATCACGTCAACTAGCCACAATATGTGCGAGAAACCCTAGAAGTTACTTTGACATCAAGCATTACCTCTCGACTGATATGAAGTATAGTGGGAAGCGAGTATTGCAGCGTGCTTTCTTTGTATTTGCGGCAACCATCAAGGCATTTAGGCACTGTCGACCCATCGTTTGCTTGGACAGGACGTTCCTCATTGGAAAGTATAAGGGATAAATATTGTCTGCAATTGGGGTGGACAGGAACAACCAAGTCATACCACTGGGGTTTGCCTTCGTGGAGAGTGAGAACGAGGAGAGTTGGTATTGGTTCCTTGAGCGGGTGAAGCACGCTATTGTTCTAGACCGGTCTGATGTATGTTTGATTCATGATAGACATGCAGGACTGTTGCAAGCTTTGCTGGATATGCAAACGACAGTGTTCAACGATGTGTAAGAGCAAAGTGGCTCGACTTGAAGAGCAGGTGGTGCACGAGGAATATGGGTGCAAACTTCTACAAACAATTCAAAAATAAGGACTTGATGAATATTTTCAAGAAATTGTGCAGCCAAAACCAGCAGAGAAAGTTCAACGCCCTATGGGTAAGACTAGACGAACTAACCACGAAGCAGACAGCTGAGCTAGGAGACACAGGAGATAACCTGATTGCTCTTGGACCCATCCCAATAGATACTCCTAAGATAGTAAGAAGGTCAGGGTCAATTGTCAGGAACTTTTCGTAGTGGATACAAAATGAGCCAAGAGAGAAATGGGCATTGATGTACGATATTGGAGGGGCAAGGTATGTGATAATGACAACTAATCTTGCTGAGATCTACAACTGGGCCATGTGGGGTATTAGATCCCTCCCACTTGTTGGAATTATTGAAGGTATTATGCATGGAACATGCATATATTTCATTGTTCGCTACGCAATTACTTCAAAGGAAATGGAAGATAACCATATGTTGTATAGATCGATGCTATGTGAGTATATGGAGAAGTCCACAAAGAAGGCACATATGCACCATGCCAGTTAGGAGGGAACTGTGGAGCACAGGTTCAGTGTCTCGTGCTGTGATAAGGGTCGTAGGGGTGGCAGACGTGAGCTCCATATTTAAGAGTGCGTGCTTAGGATTGGAACACGCATATGTACGTGCCAGAAGCCACAATTGCTACACAAACCATGTACACACATCATAGCTGCATGTGGGGAACACAATATTCTACCTAGATAATATGTTTCTGACTACTTTATGAAGGATCAGATACCGAACATATGGAACCATGAGCTTTATGGCTACGGTATTGTTGATACGTTTACAAGTAATTCAGGTCCCTTACGAATCTATGTGCCAGACTTTGAGAGAATGAAGTACACACAGGGATGTCAAAAAACTCAGCGGATTCGAAACGATATGGATGAATCCAAGGCGGGTCCAAGGGTGAAGCGATGCAACAAGTGCGATGAAACAGGTCACACATACAAGTATTGTCCAAAAAATACACCAGGTGTGTCGATGGGGTCATGACGGTGGTCAAGTGCGAATGTATTTAACGTATCTCGATGTTATATTTGTAAGGTTTTCGCCTTATATATGTACGTTGCATTTGGACCTTACATTTGTATTTGATTGTGTACCTATATGTTGTAATATGTTCATATAACTTTGTGTACGTATATGTTATATGCTCTTCACGTAACTATGTGTATATTTTCATGTAACAGACTGTTTATATTTGGTTTCAATGCAGATATGACGCACCCACCAATCCCCGAGCTTCATGTTGATCCACCGCAGACGTCGCCGGTGCTCCTTTCAGGTCGAGTGGGGTCTACGCAGAGTCGTCCAGGAGGTCTGATGTGCAACGACCTCCATTAGGACCAACATCCACACCACCACCTGGACCACGCTCTCCAGACCCGAACACAATAGGTACTCATTTTTCATACGCAGGATGGTTAGCGATATTCTTTTGTTATTGATGCATTAATTTCAAAAAATATGTTAGGTGCACTTACATACTTATCGACGTTGACACCTAGACCATGCCTAGTGCCGACACCTTCACCGCTCGCAGGCCTATCATGTAACGGGTGCCAATATACTGCCGTATTCAATATATTCAATATTATATCTAATCTACTCCTTAGGTTACTACGGTGATGAAATCGGGACATCTTCATTTGCACCTCGACCGTTCACACATCCACCGTTCGGACCTCCACCGTTCACACCCTACTTTGGCACTCATGCCTGGCCATTTACTGCTACACCTGCATACCATACAGGTACAATATTGCATTTTATACTAATACATTCATTTGCACATTTACCGTATCTAATACATTCATCCGTTCGCAGGACCCTTGAGTGATTATACATGGACGACGGTGGCACCATCGCAGTCGTCATACCCGAGTCAGGAGGATGAGCCTCGTTCAAACCCCCCATTCGACCTCGTGAGGGACTTCTTTGGGGCCACATCGGACTACGATGTCGTCACGCGGTCCCAGTTGCCTAGTGCTCCACTTCCGACGTAGCAAACCAGGAGGAGACCTCGACACCTGTGATCACTACTAGGCTTACCAGGTAGGTTGGTTCACTGAACGCCTTGACCTACTTTAGGGGCCACGTGAGGGCGAACCAGCGGCAGCGGCTTCGTGACCATGATGGTGGGAACGAGCGACGGCAGCAGAGGAGACAGCAATAGGATTTTACCTTTGTTATTGTAACTTACATGTTTGTTTCATGATGCATCTTCGATTCACGAACTAGTCTTACATATTCGAACGTGTCTACTTTCTATGGTCTACTTATCATGTCATTACTGCATTTCTTAATCCCACCTGACTACACGCTTGTTGCATTTATTCAACAGGTTGACTCATTCCTCGTCCTCAGCTTTTTATGAACCGTTCATGACAGAGCTAGAAAAATATTTCTTACAAAGCTACTTATGCACGAAGTGACCACACGAAGCTTTAACCATAAAATGACAACACCTCTGTCCTGACATAGGCTATAGATATTAAGTGACCACATGACAAAGATTTAATCATAATTAAATGACAACACTTCTATCTTGACACAGGGAATTTCTGCCTAGCATCAATGCCACAACTTTTCCATCTTTCACAGGGAATCCTATACTCTAGCTCCCAACCAAGGCCATGCACTTAGTCCATGTACCAGCCTTCAGGTACCATAAATAACCTCACCCTCATCCATGGATAGACCATTCTTTCCTCATCTCTCTCAACTGCAATGTCTTCCTTAGCTCCACCAAGCCCACCCAAGAAATATTGGGGGATTTTCATTCCTTAGGGGGTCAAACCGCCGATGTGCTTCTGTGGTGACCTTTGTAGGTTTCATGAGTCCCAGGACATCTCCTATACCTATGGTCTACGTTTCTTCATGTGTGCCAACGATCAATACGACAAGCCTTAACATGGACCGTATGAGTACCCACAGGTATAGTGACATAGATTAGTCCTGTGGCACTTTCCACATCTTGTTCCATACGATTTCGCGCACTGTTTTACTAATCTCACATCTTGTTTCATTTGTCTAGTCTCCTCCACCTATCTGTGACTTCATTGAATGGCTAAATATGGAGCAAAATGAAGATCAGAAGTGGTGGGTCGACATGAGCATGCGGTGGAGGAGGAAAGCTTACGAACGTCGAGAGTACGAGCAACAGCAGGAAGAACTATGACCGAAGCAACAAGAGGAGGAGTGCATGAGGAAGGCAGCGGAGGAGCTCGTCGCGGCTCAAGCACGTGAAACAGAGAGGGCAAGGAAGCGGGAGAGGGTCTGTCGTGCTAAGGCGGGTGTCCCTGATGCCCTGAGAAAGGGCAAATATCCTAGGTGTACTTAGTAGAGAGCATCTACTGTAACCTGGCATATTTCACTCACTAAGGCATGTTAGGATTAGCAACGATACGCTATTAGGTTGATCTTTAGGCGTACCATATATGCCAACGTTTGTTATCATTGTGTCTTTATGGTTAGGGTCCATTCGCGCAGCAACGACAAACCCCATGTCCCATGTAATATTTGTTAGTGTATGTAACATTCGTGTCGGGTATTATGCTAATAGTACTTCACAACTACAATTATTTAAAAAATTAGATTTTGTACCCTCCCAACATTACGTCACTAAAAAATTACTCATACAATTTACATCAAATAAATAAACAAATGTCGACAAATTTAAATCGATCCAAAATTTCCAAAAAGTAACGACTCTGTGGTGCCGTTTTGACCACTTTTTGCACAACTAACATTTTTCACTATTTTTCAAATTGATATACAAAAGTTAAATTAAAAAAATAAATTTCCAAGCGGTGGGGCTAACCGCCCCTGAGAGGGTGGCAAGGGGGCTAATCGCCCTCTGAGAGGGCAGTAAGGGGCGGTACGGCCGCAAACGCGGGGGGTGAACCCTACCCGCCCTCTGAGAGGGTGGTAAGGAGTGGCGCTACCACCGTGGCATCCTTACCTTTCTCTTAAAGGGTTGTAGGGGCGGTAGACGCCCATTTGTGCAAATCTTGTCATCAGGAGTCTATTTATTTAAATATTAGTTTTAAAAATATAAAAATAAAACTCCCTAGTATCCTACCATGCGTGAATAAGGATGTCAATGGGCTTGATAGGGAATTCACCTATGGACGGGATGGGGAGTCCTCCCCCCCCCCCCTCCCCGAACGGAGATATAAATGGGGGAATTCATCCTTCATTGGGTAGGGTGGGGATAAGGATGTTTTTGGTCCTTGTTTCTCCATGGGCCCTGTTTAGATGATATGTGAGTTTATATGCATGTATCATATATTAAAGAATGGAGTGGAATTGCGGCAATCTAAAGGCTTAATGCCCGTCTGTCGTGTGGTCCGGCCCATCCTAGGCTCTCAACAACAAAACCTGAATAGGTTAATCCCAGGAGCAAAGCAACTTCTAGCCGCAACTGCCACAAAAACACATTATGATGCCATCCACTCGCTGACTCGCCCAACGCCTAGTCACCCATGCCCTTGAGCTCCAACAGTGACGACGGAAGGTGAAAACCGAACCAAGCAGATCCCTTTCCTCCTACTTTATTTTGCATTTCCATTGCTATTCCTCACTCGAGAGAAGACATGCGCTCGCCGCTGACACCCGCATCCACCTAGGATTGTTGCCTGTAAAGGGGATAGGGACCCCATCGGGTACCCATTCCCCACGCGGGGGTGGGGATAAGGGAAAATGTCCCCCGAGGGTGGGGATGGCGGGGAGGGGGGATTTTCGTCCATGTAGGGGCGGGGATGTTCACCCATCCCCCATGGGGAATTTCCCCATTAACATCTCTATGCATGAACCTCCCAAAGTTAAACTTCGTTCGGACCTTTTAGGCAAGTGAAGCACAACTGTAGTCTTTCACCACCCCATGGCATGCTTCTTGTCCCTCCTTTCTGGCCACAGGTAACTCCACCTTGGTGTGCACAAAAATCATACCCTTTTAGGGTATTCAGAAAACATGAATTTCTTACGAATTTTCCACAAAGTGATACAGATTTCGTAGGAATCATATGGAATTTCAGTGTTCCAAATATGGTCTAGCATGCTAGGTCAATCCCCTAACGAAAACCTACGGTTTGATAGTGGTCATTTCTAAGCTGAGGACACGGAGGGAACATACATACATGTGCTATTGTTGAATGGGTTGGAGGGAGAAAAACACTTTTCCTATTTGTTCGCTCACTTAAATTTGGGAGATTCCATAATTTATCATCGAATAAATTGATATGTTCCTTATAAACTATTATTGTGTCGATAACATGCGGGACTAGGTCCTACAAGTCATCCTCACAATGGGTGTCATATTATGGATTTATCCCCTAAATTTAGTCACAAATCAGTTGTTCATCAAAACAACATCTTAAATATTTTTACGTAATGGAATCTAAAAGTTTTGCATAGGAATCAAGTTTTCCCCTTCTAGCCCGGGCCTTGAAAACTTAATCAAAATAGTGAAAATGGCACTGATTTCAAATCAAATGAACTGGAAAAGGGGAAAAATATCAAATAATGTCATAGTGGAAGAACCATGCAGGATCACACGAGGCAACTAGCTGGCAAGACCCTACCCTTGTGTGGCAAACCTCCTAGCCGTCATATCCTA
The DNA here is from genome assembly GCF_958298935.1 of Phragmites australis. NCBI lineage: Eukaryota > Viridiplantae > Streptophyta > Magnoliopsida > Poales > Poaceae > Phragmites > Phragmites australis. The sequence continues at coordinate 6,808,169 of NC_084931.1, forward strand.
TTGCCATCTCATCTGTCGCCCCCATCGTCAACATCATCGCCCCCATCTTGAACCTGGCCACCGATCATCCTCCGCTATCCCAGCCTGTCGTTGTGGCCTTCCCTCTAAGCACTCCAAACTTCGGTGAACCTCAACCTCAACCCCGAACCCTAACCCCCAATCCCGAACCCTAACCATGCTAGAGACCTTGCCGGGGCATGAACCGATGACGAATCGGGTGGCCACAAAATCGACTGTGGAGAGGTGCTGAACACTAGAGTGAATTATAGCTTTTCCATTTTATTAGCACTTTGGAGCTGACAATCGGTCTCCCTCAAAGATTACATGGTTCTTCAGCAGATGAAACAAGGTGGAGATGCCATCAATAGTTTGAAATTGAGCTAATAACATTGCAATAAGAAAAGTAGTAAAAAGAAAGAGTCTTGTTGCAATGGTTTGTAATGCTGAGTTTGCTTTTGTGGTGCTCGAACGCTTTGCCCTAGCTGCTTTGCTTGCTTTTCTAGCCTGGTTTACAAATGTGACCATTTTTACTGATCCTCATGGGATTTGATATGTTTTCAGAATCCCTTATCCATGTTGGATCACCCATTGATGCGTCCAAAATACACATCATATTTTCTAGTCATTTCATGAATATCTTTGATAATTATTGCTCGGCTAACTATTAATTAACTGTGATTTACACAATATGTGTTCCTTTTTGTTAAACCCATAGGAAAAAGGTAAGATTAAGCACAATCCAATCAGATAGATACGAAGATCTCACGAAAATGAAGTCAATAGTACCAGTCGCACCTCAATTGGACACTCTAGAAGGTTTGGAGGGGTGTGGTACTGTCCGGAGCGATCATACCGCTTGACTGTACTACCCTCTCTGGGTACATCTCGTCAAATCCAACAACTTTTGTAAAGGCGGCGAGGTAGAAATACTTCCAGAGAAGGCACAAAATCCTATCATAGCAGTTATTTAAAGACAACATCGATCCACATCAAGGGGGCGACCACATAAACATCTCAAGACACTGAAAGGCCACCGTAAGACCTAGTCACCACAATAGTTCATCCATTTCCCCTCCATTAGATCAATTGTAATAGGTCTCTACCTTCATTTCTCGGTGTAAACATTCGTTGCATCAAGGAAGTTATTCATCTTTGCTTGTAATTGTGTTCTTCATTTATTTGATGATAATATTCCCTATTAATATTATGAGTTTCATTTCTATTTCGATGAGCGAGTAGTCCCCTTATAGATAGAGGGCATTTATATCACCATTAGTGTAGATCGGGAGTAATCTTAACATAGTCTTTTCCTATGCAAATCCTTTTGTTTGTCTTTCATCATTTCTAGGTTTGTTTGGCCATAAATACAAGGATTGCATATAGAGTGAGGCAACAATTATGTGGGTGATCAAGTTGTAGATTGGGGCTCTGTGACAGAGACTATACCTGGCTACAACGAAGAAGTTCCACATGAGGTCAATGGTACAACCATGACACTTAAGACATTATTCCTGGATTTTCTCTTAATTAATAGATGTGTATGGCGATGGTGTCGCATACACTAAAGGATGATCGTTCTTTTCCAATGACCCACAAGGGACCGACAGGCGAGACGTGATTAGGGTGTGCCACCCATGTAACAAGCATATTTAATTCCTATAGTTACTCTTTATTTTATTTATTCCCTAACTTGTAGATCATTTCTCGATCCGTGCTACCAACTAACTACATGGTTCCAGTGTGTCCTATACCTTACTTTTAATCATGGTTGCCATTCTTGTTAATTTCAACATCATTTATTTCTCGCAATTAATTGTAGAATTATTATTTAGTATTTTATATTACAAATATTTAATCCCCTGCATTATAATCAAAGGATTCAGTGATTGCAGAGTTAGATTACATTGCAAGTTTGGTAGACCAACTGCTTCCTTGAAGGGTCGATATTTAAACATAAGGTCTCTCTAGGGATTTCGTGTTGCACGTTCTTCATAGTGATATTGGAAGAATAACCGATGATGTGTAACAAAAAAGAACCCATGCAACCTGTGCATACCATCCTCTCTGACGACGATAAATAGTGGTGACAACGACTGACGGTTTAGGGTTTCTTTGGCCTTCGGATCTGCATCCATCATCCTCCTTTCTTCAACCTCTTGCTAATGCACTATGTTTCTTCTTCGTTGCATTGCTAGCTACTCACTCCCCCACCCTACTCGCCGCCTCCACCTATGTCCGGCAGCTCTTCTGCAACCGGATCCACCGTCACACTAACTAATCCATTTTTCATCACCTTCTCCGCCGCCGGCATCGCCAACCAGCACCCACGCCCGGCAGCATCTCCGCTGACTCGCTGCCCTACCCGCCACCTGCCTGCTTCATTGGGCCCTGCCTGCCTCCCAAGATTCCCTCTCTTAGCTTGAAATACATGGAAACCTTACAGTCCCTAACCCCCCGATCTGAAACTCCGTCACCATTGAAGAAGACATCAACCGTGAAAAGACCAAAATTCAGTGGCCTGAAGAGTAGGAAAAGCGTAAAAATATAGTGAGCCTCTAGATTTGATCCGTAATAATCATCACATAATGCAACGGGGGCAAAGATTCATCAGCAACATGATAACATTTACATCATGGAAGGGAGAATAAAAGTAGTGGCATCTAAATTTACAAGAGGGTACTACTCAGTGTTCCATCGAATGGAGGAGTACGCTTGTTCTTGTTCCTTGGAAGATGAGCCATCGAATGGAGGAGTACGCTTGTTCTTGTTCCATCGAATGGACTACGCTTGTTCTTGTTCCTTGGATGGCCAAAAGTTCAAGAACGACAGCATGCAAAAGACAAAATCAAATGATGCCTGGTGTATGGCTTTTGAGTAATTCTGATGGACATCTTGTAATGAATGATTTGGTTTTGGTGATGAAAACCTAGGATCCTACCCTCTTATCGGAAAAAAAGATTCAGAGAGTTCACTGTTCTCAAGCTTTGCACATGAATCATTTTAGCACCAGCTGCGAGCCTCCGAAGCAGAGCCTTCGAAAACAACGTAATCATGCAAACGATAATGAAGATATCTCAAACCATGTGATTATGTAAGAACCACGGCGAAATGAACACGATGATGAGACACGCAATCAGCAGGTTGCAGAACGCCTGGCTCCTGCAGAAACCGCAGGCCTTGGGCGAGCCTCCGCCCTCCGCACCCGCCGTCTCGTGCCACTGCCGTATGAACTCCTTGCCGACGCCGCAGCTGCCGCTAATGTTCGCCGCGGTCTCGCCGCAGATCTCGCAACTCCTGCGAGATGGATAGCAAATTTTCAGGGACGGCATTTCGCCGGTGAAAATATCTTTTCCTTTAGAAAAAAAAAAACCAAGCCAGTGAAATCATCTTTCCTGGTCCTAACAGAGCAGTTGCATATTTGCCGGTATGGTTCGGTGATCATAAATTCAGTGTTAGAATATATGGGCTTAATCTATTATATTTGTATAATTTTAAATAAAGTTTAAAGATTTAATCATGTGAGGAAGATATGTTCCTTTAGTCCAATTTTACCGGTGGATGTGGATAGAGACCGATTTAAAAGGATTTCTCTCCTCCACCTACTTAGTATGTGTGGATGAGAGAATTAGAAGAACATGCGCGCTCGCTCGTCATAGCAAGACGGGGGCAGAGGGCGCGGGCGCACGACACCTGCATGAATGGTCCGCCGAAATCAGGTACAGTTGCTTACGTAGGTCCGACTTCCTTTTATGGTTTTATTTCTTTTTGTTACGTGGGCAAACGGATGTCAACCGCACGACTCTTCCTCTATATATATCTGTCAGCCGTCGTACAAAGGAGAGACGCAAGTTGCATATTCGTAATTAGGGTTTTGCCAATTTCTGTCTGCTGTGCCGTCGCACATAGACTACTCCATCCTGTTACGCTGGCATACACTGACAAACAGGAGAGGTCTTTAGAACTCGTCGCTCTTGGGATCCTGCATTAGGAGAGGGCGAATAAGGTTTTTAAGAAGCGTTCATCGCGACTACTCATTGATCTGCTTTGTCTACATCATCGTGTGTTACTTCGTCTATATTGCCACCATCACCGCCGTCTGCTACATCGAGATCAACTTCGACTACTTCATCTTCGTCATCACCTACTGCATCGATATCACTGGGGTTTCTACATCTCATGTCCCATCAGGTACGTACACTGCAATCCTACTCGAGTGTTTAATCAAGTGAACTAGTTGATATACTATTCAATTTAGTCGATATATTTCTCGAGTGAGCTAGTCAAGATCTTTCTCGAGTATCTAGTCGAGGCTGATTGGGATTGATCGAATTCTATTCGATTCTACTCGAATCTTGTAGGTGCTCGTCCGAGCTAATCGATAATTGATTATCTGCATCTATTCATATTCATGTTATATCAGAAATTGAATAAAATTAAATCTGAAAGTGCTATTATTTTCAATAATCCAAAAACCTTATTGTAGGCACTTTGATTTAACGATGGAAGGTTCTGTCGATGCACTGAGGCTGTATAAGTTTACCGGTATGCACTTTAAGAGATAGCAAGTCAAAGTCACTCTATGGCTTACAGCTATGAATTAATACTGAGTTGCGTCTGGTAGGCCTGAAGGAACTCTTTCCTCTGATGAGGAGAAGAAGTTTGAGGAAGCCAACACACTCTTTAAAGGATATGTTCTTAGCACTCTTACCAATCGTCTCTATGATGTATACATGCCCATTAAGGACACAAAGGAGTTATGGGACACACTTAATGCAAAATTTGGTATGTTAGATGCAGGCAGTGAATTGTGTATCATGGAGCAATATCATGACTACAAGATAATCAATAATCGATCAGCAGTCGAGCAGGCTCATGAGATTCAGTGTACTATAAAAGAACTCGAGCTCCTAAAGTGTACCTTACCCGATAAGTTTGTGGTTAGGGGTATCATTGCCAAATTGTCTCCCTCGTGGAGGAATTTTGCCACTGCTCTAAAACACAAGATATAAGAGATTTCTGTTGAGAGTCTGATAGCGTGTCTTGATGTTGAGGAGAAAGCTCGAGCTAATGATGTGCATAACAAAGGATGAGATGGAGAGTCTAGCGTAAATGTGGTGCAACAATCCTCTAATGAAAAGTACAAAGGGAAAAATAACAAGGTCAAATAAACTACCAACTTCAAGAAGAAGAAGATGAGCAAAGGTGATAAACCTTGCTTCGTGTACAGCAAGATTGGCCATTGGGTCAAAGATTGCCAAGACCGCAAAGGAAGAAAGGTTAATCAAGAGAAGAATACAAAGTCTGTTAATGTGACCATTGACAATACTAGAGATAGAACTAGTGGATATGGTAATTTAGCTATTGTTCTTTTAGTGAATTGGTCTACCAGTTGGTGGATTGATACTAGGGCTAATATACACGTGTGTGCTGACAATTCAATGTTCTTTTCTTATCAAGCCGCTCGAGATTTTTCTGTCTTAATGGGGAATGGGTCTCATGCTTCTGTTCGTGGTGTTGGCATGATAGATCTGAAGTTTACTTCAGGAAAGATCGTGCAGCTGAGGAATATGCAACATGTCCCTTCAATAAACAAGAATGTAGTTAGTGGTTTCCTTCTCTATAGAGACGAGTTTAAGATGGTACTTGAGTCCAATAAAGTAGTTATGTCAAAATATAGATTTTTTATTGGTAAAAGCTATGAGTGCGGAGGCTTATTCCGCTTTTCTCTTTCTGATTTCTGTAATAAATCTGTTAACCATATTTGTGCAATATTAACGGAGATGAGGCTAGTGTTTGACACTTATGGTTATGTCACATAAACTTTGGTTGTATGACTCGGCTTTACAGCTTGAATTTAATTTCAAATTTTTCCATTGTTAAAGGTTCTAAGTGCTAAAGTTGTGGATGTAATCTAAACATCCTCGTAAGCCTCACAAGACAGTCGAGGAGAGAAATTTGACAACATTAGAACTCATACATTCAGATCTTTGCTAGATGAATGGTGTGTTGACGAAGGGTGAAAAAAGATATTTCATGACTTTAATCGATGATGCATCTAGATTTTGTTATGCGTATTTGTTGAAATCGAAAGATGAGGCTCTAGAAGTTGAAAATCAATTGGAAAGAAAAATCAAAAGACTTAAATCGGATCGTGGTGGAGAGTACTTCTTGAGTGATTTCGACTTATTCTGTAAGGAACATGGAATTATTCATGAGAGAAGGTCTCCCTATTCGCCCCAATCAAACGGGGTAGCCGAGAGGAAGAACCACACCCTGTCTGACTTAGTTAATGCCATGTTAGACATTGCGGGTTTATCTAAAGCGTGGTGGGGAGAGACCTTGTTGACTTCGTGTCATATTCTAAATAGAGTTTCTACCAAGAATAAGGAGAAAACCCTATACGAAGAATGGAAAGGGAGAAAACAATTACTTTCTTATTTGAGCACTTGGAGATGCTTGGCGAAAATAAATGTACCAATAACTAAAAAGCACAAGTTGGGATCTAAGGCAATGAATTGTGTCTTTTTAGGATATACCCATCAGAGCATTGTCTATAGATTTTTAGTAGTTAAATTTGAGGTATCTAACATGCTAGTCAATACAATTATGGAGTCTAGAGATGTCACTTTTTTTGAGAGCATATTTTCAATGAAGAATATACATAACACTTCTAGTCAAACCTCTGAGATAATTTATTAACCTATCACACCACTCGAGTATCCTGAACAACCACTCGAGCTAGTTCATGAAGTGGATGGCAGTGAAGCTCCGAGAAGGAGTAGGAGACAAAGGACAATAAAATTCTTCGGTGATGATTTCACTGTGTACCTTGTGGATAACACTCCTAAGTTGATTTCAGAAGTATATGCATCTCCAGACGCAAACTACTGGAAGGAGGCTGTTCGGAGCAAGATGGATTCCATTCTTGCCAACAGGACTTAGGAAGTCACAGATCAACCTTATTGTTGTAAACCTGTAAGTTGCAAGTGAGTGTTCAAGAAGAAGCTTAGGCCTGATGGTACTATCGAAAAGTACAAGGCTCATCTTGTCGCCAAGAGTTATACCCAAAAGGAAGGTGAAGATTTTTTTGATACTTATTCACTTGTCGCTCGACTGACCACGATAAGAGTACTACTTTCCTTGTCTGTCTCCCATGGTCTTATCGTTAATCAGATAGATGTTAAAACAACTTTTCTTAATGGAAAGTTGTACGATGAAATCTATATAGATCAGCCTGATGAGTTTGTATTAGAAGGCCAGGAGGACAAGATATGTAAGTTGCTAAAATCTTTGTATGACCTCAAATAAGCCCCTAAGCAATGGCATGAGAAGTTCGATAGAACGTTAACATCTGCGGGCTTTGTTGTTAATGAAGCTGGTAGATGTATGTATTATCGCTATAGTGAGGATAAGGGAGTTATTCTGTGTCTGTATGTTGATGACATCTTGATTTTTGGAACACATATTGATGTGATTAACGAGGTCAAATTGTCTAGAAATTTCGATATGAAATATTTAGAAGATGCTAATGTGATCTTAAATATTAAGTTGATTAGAGGTGAGAATAGAATTACACTTTCGTAATCCTATTATGTGGAAAAGATCTTAAGCCACTTTGGCTATATGGACAACAAGATTGCTCCAACACCTTATGATCCTAGCTTAATACTTTGAAAGAATAAAACAATTGCTAGAGATCAACTGAGATACTCCCAGATAATCAGATCACTCATGTACCTAGCTAGTGCTACAAAACATGATATCTCATTTTCTATGAGAAAATTTAGCCGGAAGTAAACTCAGATGATGATCATTGGCATATACTTGATCGAGTTATGCGCTACTTGCTCAGTACTATGAATTTCGGACTTCACTACACTGGGTGCTCATCTGTACTAGAGGGTTATAGTGATTCAAATTGGATATCTGATATTGATGAGACGAGGCCACAAGTGGATATGTATTCACTTTTGACAGTGCTGTTGTTTTATGAAGGTCTTGCAAACAGACCATATTGACAAGGTCAACCATGAAAGCAGAACTCACAGCGTTAGACATAGCCACTGTTTAGACAGAGTGGCTATGTAAGCTCTTGATGGATTTGCTAGTGGTCGATAAATTGATATCGGCTATCCTAATGAACTATGATAACTAAATTGATATAGTCAAAGTAAATAGTTCTAAGGATAATATGAAATCCTCAAGACATGTAAAGAGAAGATTGAAATCTATCAGGATATTAAGAAACTCCGGAGTGATAGCGTTGGATTATATCCAAATGGCTAAAAACCTAGTAGATCAATTTACAAAGGGACTATAACAAAAATAGATAATGCATCGAAGGAGAGGGGTATGAGATCCATGAGAGTTATACAATAGTAGTAACCCAACCTATGTGATCAGAGATCCTGTGAATTAGAACTTGGGAAGAACAAGCTATTGATTAACTGAAGAAGAGTACCACACAACCCACTCGAGTAAAAATACAATACTCTCGAAATCTGTAAGGTAAGTTGGCTATTGTCTTAATGTGTTCTGATGGCTTTAGTTAGCGAAGGTGCTAACCTATAGGGTATTTTTGAAAGAACACACTTATATAAGCCTGATTGTTGGTCGCAGCCTATGAGACTTGGGTGATCTCTAATAAACTCATGAAGAGACCATAGAGTACGACTTATATGCTCCACCAGTGGTGTGACATCAAGTACCAGTTATGACCTTAAGTGAAACTTGTTTGCACAAGACTTGCAATTCAAGGCTTAATCTATTGTCCAAGTTGTAAATGAGTGTAGCTTGATATTCTAGATGAATATTTAACTTAACAGTCTCCACTGAAACATTGGTATATCAAACAATATTGAGAAAAAGGCAAATCTTCATGGGATTTTGAGATCTGGTGGGAGATGGTTAGAATATATGGGCTTAGCCCATTATATTTGTATAATTCCAAATAAATCTCAAAGGCCCAACTATATTAGAGAGGTATATTTTAGTCCCACCTTGGTAGTGGATGTGGATGGAGACTAACTTAAAAGGTCTCTCTCCTCCACCTACTTAGCATGTGTAGATTAGAGGACTAGAAAAACACACGCGCGCTCGCTAGTCGAGCCGGGCTGTGGCTGGGGTGGGAGCGGAGGGCGTGAGCGCATGACACCTGCGTGAATGGTTCGTCGAAATTGGGTTCAGTTGTTTACGCATGTACGACTTCCTTTTGCGGTTTATTCCTTTTTGCTATGTGGACAAACAGATGTGTCGGTCAAGACTCTGAGCATAGCAGTGTAACCGACTCTGATCGTGGTGCGTCTCAACCGCGCGACTCACCCTCTATATATCTACCAGCTGCCGTACAAGGAGAGACGCAAGTTGCATATTTGCAATTAGGATTGTGCCAATTTCTCTCTGTTGTGCCGTCGCACGTAGACTATTCCATCCCGCTACATCAGTATGCACCAACGAATGGGAGAGCAGGTCTTTGGAACCCGTTGCTCTTATGATCTTGCACCGGGAGAGGGCAAATAAGATTTTTGAGAAGCGCTCATCGTGACTGCTCATGATTTACTTCGTCTACATCATCGTATGTTACTTCATCTACATTGCCACCGTCATCACCATCTGCTACATCGAGATCAACTTTGACTATTTCATCTTCGTCAGCACCTACTGCATCGATATCACAGGGACTTCTGCATCTCACTTCGCCATCGAGTTCGTATACTGCAATCCTACTCGAGTGTTTTAGTCGATATACTACTCGAGTGTTTTAGTCGATATATTTTTCGAGTGAGCTAGTCAAGATTCTTCTCGAGTATCTAATCGAGGCTGATTGGGATTGGTCGAATTCTAATTGATTCTACTCGAATCTTACAGGGGCTCGTCCGATCTTATCGATAATTGATTATCTGCATCTATTCATATTCCTATTATATCAAAAATGAATTAAATTAAATTTGAAAGTACTATTATTTTCCACATTCGGTGACTAATCGATTCTACTCGAATCTTACAGGGGCTCGTCCGAGCTTGTCGATAATTGATTATCTGCATCTATTCATATTCATATTATATAAAAATTGAATTAAATTAAATTTAAAAGTACTACTATTTCCCACATTCGGCGAGTCGTTGTGACCATCATGCTCCAGTGCAATCCTTTCTGGCCTGATACTGTTTTCATAATTCTTTGCAAATAAGCTCTCTGGTTACTTTCTTATCCGTGTCCGGCCTACCTGTCCGTGATTGGTTCTAAGAATCAGATGTGTGATTTTCATTCATCCGCAAACGTAGTGGAACTAGTACGAAAAAACCGTTGGCCGCCATCATCTCATCCCACAGTGCTCCCAAGAAGGTATAGTCACATATTATTCCACCATGATTGCCTGGCTTTATTCCTTTCTTTTTTTCGTTTCAGCAGCAAGATTCCATTCCTATTCTATGATTGCCGTGACTCATGGTCATGTAGCGCGTAGGTCCTATGTTGTCAATCCCTAAAAATCCCAAGACCAGAGCCAAAAAAAATATATATATATATTCCAAGGGCTTCTTTAGAACACAGGTATTTCCTAGATATTTCATTAGAATTTTGTAGGAGACAGTACAATTTCACATAAATCCATCAAAATTCCTAGGCTCCAAATGGGTACTGAATGTTGGACCTGCCTATTTCACTTTCGTGTGACTTTTTTCTTTCCAAAATCATTCAATTTTTTTTAGCCATTGGATTAAAATCCAGCAGTATAGATCTAATTCTTAACCCTAAAAATTCACCCACGATGTCTCTCTCCAATCAGACTCCTCATTCGCGCCGCCAGACCCTCCCCATCTCTCCCAACTCCTATTATCTCACTGCCACCTCCTATTATCTCACTGGATTCTCCTCCAACGTTGGTGAGGCTCACCAACCGTCGCCCACCACAAAACAGCCCTTCTTTGTCATGATTTCATCTTCCTTATCTTCCTTTCTTGTTGCTAGGGAGCTCTTGTCATCCCCTTTCCACCCTCCATTCTCCACTCCAGATCCTCCACCGTTGCCCACATTCATGCTAACTAGGTGGTGCCAAACCGACGATTACTCACCACTGTGCGACCTTTCGCACCACCGGTCCTCCCACCACTGTGGTCGATGGCGCCCTGCCCACCACCGGTTTGGCCTTCCTCCACGGCATTCCCTCTAATCCCAAGGGTCACCAGCTCAGTGTGACCCCGAACTCTGAACCCTAACTCATCGATCCACCTGTAGGAGTTCACGGAGTTTGCTAGAGATGGAGTAGGAGGTGTCCAACACGGATTGTCACCGGTTGAAAGGTCAGTAATTTGAGTTTTCCCCTCCCCCAAAATTATCATTGATCTGTTAATTAGTAGTTCCCGTAAACCCATCCAACTAAAAAAATCAGGCCAAATCAGGTAAGGCTCGGGCCACTTGATGAATCTTACATGTAAAAATAGTTATAGTTATTGTTTCGGACCGGGCTCGGGTTGAGCCAAATTTTTTTGGATGAGCAATTGCTAAATAGGCCCAACCCAGCAAGGTTTCCGAGCCTGCTTTTTCGGGCTTTGTAAGACTAGGGTAGGGCCAGGTTCCGGGCTTTGGCTTGGGCCAGGTTTCGGGCTTGAGCTCAGACCGAGCCTATGAGAATATGGCAACTTGCAATCGCAAGGCAAGCTAGGAACTGAAGTTGAGAGGAATGAAAGCTTGCAGTACGTACCTGCTGCCGCAAACAGAGCACAACGCCTCCGCGCCTCCCCAGTGCGTCGCCGCCTGCTTACCACGGCAACCGCAACCGAGCCTCACCAGTCCTCCACTCACATGCGCCTCGGGCAGCTCCCTGCCCTCGTTCGCCAGATGGCAAATCACGCACTGCTGCTGCTCAGCCGCACAGTTTCGCCCTCGGTCAGGGACAACCATTCTCCTCCCCGGCTTTCCTCTCCGACGGTGATCACCATGCATGGCTTCTTCACCATCTTACCCCGGCTTGTCCAGTCCAGGTGAAGCTTCCTCAGCTCCTCCCATGCCGGGCGTGCGTGCCCTGCAAGAATCTTGGTTTCTTTGTTTTCGGAGCGAACGATTGAATGAGCAGATCTTTATCGCCTCAGTCGCGTTGGTCGAGGTTGGTATTGTTAGCGCACGTGTTCATGCTGGTGTACATGTCTTAGACTCTAGGATCGATCGTTTCCCCTTTTCCTAGTTGACTCTCTCTGTTAGTTACGGCCTAACGGCCCTTGTACGTGTACATGTACCCGATCACTTGATCAATATGATGTGTGTTGCATCCATCTTCTCTCCAACTCTCTACATGATATCCATCTTCTCTCCAACGATAAAGGACCACTGATACAATCAGAGTGGATATGAATGGATATCACTTATCATGTGTCCTATCCTATATTTTTTTAATCAAATACACATAAAAATAGTATAGGATAAGTTGGATAATCATTTGTCCTTTTGGTAGTTGTTCTGCAAGCTTTCGATTGAATAGATGGAAGGAAATTATCCACTTTGTATCCTACATAGCACATTAGGCAATAGGAGGGCTATTAGAGTGATCACCTTCTTAAGATAAAAACACAATATATAGACTTCCTCGTAACACTTGATATTCCAATACCTTTGGACAAACCACTCATCCCGTATCTATCCCGTCCACCGTCACTGCCGATCTGCCCTTCTTCTATGACGTTCCCTCTAAGATGGAGGTCTACTCAAGAGTTCGGTGTGTACCCCAAAACCTAACTCCTCGATCCAGCCACCAAACTTCATGAAGTTTGCCAAAGATGAAGTAGAAGGTGTTTAACACGAATATCTCATTGGTCCAAAGGTCAATAATTCGACTGAACACCCTCCCCGAGAAATACAACTCATGTCCTTGTGTACGCACGGTCTATTTCGACCATCCATTCTTTTCACCTGATACTTATTCATTCGTTGATTCTGTTACCTACCTCTTTAACATAAATCTTAGTGTAAATAAATAGTTCTGATAAACCATACGTTCACATGCTCTAATAGAATTTTCATATCCTCTCACCCAAATCACTCCAATGGGATCACACACTTCCTAACCCGGTAGCAAAAATCAATCGATTGGCTCGTGTAAGGACTAAGGAGAAAGGAGTAGTTGCAACTGCAAACCACGAACTGAAGTTGAGAGGAATCAAAGCGTGCCTGCTGCCGCGGATGGAGAACCACGCCTCGGCGCAGCGCTGGTGCGCCGCCGCCAGCTCGCCGCGGCAGCCGCAGCCGAGCCTCACCAGCCGCCCGCTCAGCCGCTCGGGCACCTCGCCGTCGCCATCCCCGTCCCCCAGGTGGCAGATCCTGCACCCGGGCTCCTCCTGCTGCTCCTCAGCCGCGCACTCGTCGACGACGTCGACCACCACGTGCGCGGCTTCGCCCCCAGCCTTGGCCAGCCCTTCTCCTCCCCCGCTGGCCTCTCCGGCGGCGATCACCATGTCCGCCTCACAATCTCACGCCGGCACGCCAAGGCCAAGCCTCTTCATCTCCTCCTCCCATGTCCGGCGCGCGTGCTCCGAAAGAATATTTGGTTTATTGGTTCTCGAAATCGAGGGAACGAAGCGATGCTTATCGCCTCGATCGGTGCAGCGAACGGGGCGAGGCGGGTTGACCCGCGACAGCGAGAGGGCCGCGTGGGTCGAGGTGGACGCGATGCCGAGGCGGGCGCGTGACGGCAAGTCGCTATATATAAACGACCACGACGAGGAGGAGGTGTGCGCGGAGATGACGGCGCGATGGGGACCTGCGCGCCATGGCTACGTGTCGGGACAAGATCATTCGACGTTGACTCCACACGGTACTACAATCATTGTGCACATATGCTTTTGCAGTGTTTAGCTTCGCAACTGTTTCTTACAAAAATTGAATCGTTTCGGGTGAAATTTATATAAGATCCTGCATTCCAAACATGCCTGTAGCCTCAGACAACCTCGGATCAGAAATACAATGGCACAAACTTGGCCAGGCGTTGTAGGAAGGCAAGAACAAACTTTTGGGTACTGCAGCTCTGCCGCCTGTGTTTTATCTTCATGGCCAGGTCTGGGATCTGGAAAGTAAAGGATCCGGGAATTTTATCCCAGGTTCCGAATGCAATGGGGGCAAAAGAATGATCAGCAGCATGGTAATATTTACATCGCGGAGAGGAACAAAACAGGGGCACCTAAACTACGTCAGGATACTACTCGGTTACAATTGGGCAAAAAAAGAAAAAGAAAACTCATGTCACATTGTCATGGCCTAACATTGTGGAGCTTTGATCTAGGCCGTGGCGCGTCGTACCAGCCCACCAGATATTCCCAGCGTACTGCCAAGCATTCACAGCAGGCGTCCATTCTTGTCTGATAATTTATACACTTCTTTTTTCTGGTGACGGGACCATCTGACGGCTTCATCTAAATTATACCCTTCAACTTTAGCTCCCACCAAGCAAAAAAATGAGGCCAGCTTGGCGTCGAACATGTTCCGGTAAAAGCCTGTTGATGAGGTCTAGTTAAGCATTTGCTAGCTGCAAAAGGAAATGCGGAACCAATAAGCATAATGGTATGACGAGTTCAGACGTAACTGTTTCAAATTGGCAAATGGACACCCTAGTTTGATGAAGCAGCAATAGTTACAGCTTTTAACAGCCTAAGCTTTCTCTTATTCACTTACCTCATGCTTGAAGTTGAATAGAGGTGGGAATGGGCGTCAATTTGGCAGGCGTGCATTGGGCACCCGTAGCTCATCAAAGAAAGGATGTGCACAGGCATCAAGCTGCAATCAAATAATCAATTCCATAAGTACATTTATAACTTGAATCCTGCTTTGTCCTCTAGCTCTAGCAATGAGCCAATAGTGCTAAACGAAGATTAAATGTTCTGGACTAATATGTAGTTTTGGACTACTGATGATCATAATTACATATCCACAATACTTGGCACCGACGAAAGTTATAGAAGACTGGTATTGACCAATCTACTTTTGAAAAAACAAAAACTACTCTGGAAAACACTTATAACATGACTGATGACACTAGTAAGTCTTGGTAATGCACTACACCACAGTCGTACACCAATACGATTTGAATAGCTATGTCTGACTGCCCCACCAAGATATTCTTATTTATATTTTTCTTATTATTCTACTACTTACTGCAAGTTGCCAAAAGTAATCTAAAAGGGTAATTAGCTAACAAATATTCACAGCAGTGCAATGGAGACTCGGTGAATACTGAAGTAGACGCGAAGCAAGATCTATGGCTTCAGGAGGCATTCTCTTATGGAAAACCTGAGAAAAAGTTAGAGCAATCAGTAGGTGCAATAATCATTCAAATTTAGCATCATGTATATATGCTTTTGATTTAGCATCTAGCTTACAGGAAAAACACAAAAATATTAACAGCACTGGAATTATCATAATTAATAAGAAATTACGGATATAGCAAAAAAATGTTAATTGATCGGATGACTATGTTTATAAAGATGTTACATATGAATGGGCATATTTTTTCATAAGATAATATGCCTACCTTGTGCCAAGGGCGGGCCTTTATCTGTGGAAATTTAAATTCTGTATAGTTCGGGTTCATGCATCGTATTTCCTCACGGGTGGGCGTATCAAGAACCTGCAAGAACATCACATCAGGTTAGGAGAATTTCATGGCAGAAGCAAAAGGATAACCAAATGGAATGTGTGCAGTACCTTGATTATCTCTACAAGCTGATTGACTGCACTCTCGCCTGGGAACAATGGCTGCAAAAATACATGCAAGATAATCAAAATAATAACAGTGGCACCATGGTTAAGCAAAGAAACCTAAAAGCTTCCAAATCTGCAAAACAAATAAAGAAACCAACCTGACCAAGAAGAAGCTCAGCAAGAACACATCCAGCTGACCGTATATCTATTGATGTAGTATATTCAGTTGCACCAAATATGAGCTCTGGATCGCGGTAGTAGTGTGAGCATATGTAAGATATATTTGGCTCACCAGCAACCTGTAGTAGAATAGTACAAGGATATGAATATTAGGCAGGTAAAGAAAGGTGATAGTTGGAGAGAAAGGACAAAAGTTTGCTCAAATGAGGTTAAGATAGGCAACTCTGCATTTGATTAAAGCAAGCATTGCCAAACCCTTCTATCAAGCATTCAAGAAGATCAGCAACATAGAATTAATAGCATCTATTCAAGTCCACTTAAAGAGGTCAAGGTGACAAAAAGCGCATACCATTTTGCAAATAGATCGACTATAAAATTAAGCAAATATATCCTAGTGACTAGTTTCAATATTAAGCATTTTTTTCTTGGAATGATTAACTAACACCTAACAGAGTTCTAAAGTCACATTACAAAGGTAAGAAAGATCCAGAAACAGCCCAAACCATAATTACCAAATCTAGATCAACAACATGACTAGTCTACAGCAAGAGTGTTCTGAAGTGGGACACTCGTATATGTCAAAGTGGTATACACACATATCTATAATATTTATACAAGTAATACCCACTAAATGCAATTATCTCTGTAACAAGTTCTCAAGGTTGCATAGGATTTCTACAGTCCATTCTTATACCTACGTAACATTATAATGTTTTCTCCTAATAGTTTCAATCTTCATAATGCGATAACTAAGAAGCACGTGCCATTTGGTTCTGTTGCGCTTATTTGCATATTTTGGCACCACATCAATCCATAGTTAGTTACTACTATTTTATCTAAGAATAGAATAGACAGGTCAGAGACACATTATCTCTTTTATTTGTGGTTGACACCTTTATTCTACGATTTTCCTATGTGCTTTGATCAAATATCTGATTGTTACCTTCATGCTGAATTGGTCTAAAAAAGAACTTTATGCAGAATTCATGTTCTCTATCCCCTACCTCATTAACATCTCCTTCATTCATCCATCATTCTTCTAAAGTTACTCCCCAGATTCCAGCAGCAACGCGCGGGCAATTCACCTAGTGTATTACTATAACTCTATGCCCCTACCTTATTAATATTTCCTTCATTCATTAATTATTTTGAAGTTATGCTAATCTCATACGAATCATAATGCAAAATCTAGCTCAACAACATGACTAGTGTACAGCAAGGATGTTCTGAAGTGGGACAGCCGTACATGTATATTACTATATCTCAAAGTGGTATACACATATATGTGTTACTATATCTCAAAGTAGTACACACACATATGTATTACTACAACTTAAAGTGGTATACACACAGATCAATTACTATATCTCCTATTCATCCCTCTTGCTGCCACGCATCCTAAAAAGCTTCAAAAAGACCTTAAAAAGATGCTAGAAATAAAAAGTAAGTCTCTTGTTGGTCTGTTTGGTACCACAACTCTGAATTAGGATACTCCCCCTTTTATTTTCTTTTTTTTTACTTACTTCAGTTCTGGCATCTATTTAAGCATTTTAGGCTGGGTTTGCATGAGGGAAGTGTTGCATATTCCCTCCATAGTAGATTACAGAAACTATTTGTCAGATATCACAACTAAAATCATTGTCCACACAGCAATGTTCTCTTCAGTATGTATGCGATATATGTCGGAGTACGAAATAATGCATTTGTTGAATCCAGAAAAAAAAACATTGTAAGCTTAATGCAGCCAATAGAAACATAATGAAATGCTCAAAGCTTTAGACCAGTACAGAGTTGCACCGGAAGAAATCGAGCATCAAGCGTTTCTAGATCCAGCACATATTACTTCTCCATGATTAAATATTTCTAATAATTTTCTACAAATGAGAAAACATACAAATCATTCATACATGATTAAAAAAGAAACTGCAGTCAAGAAATGAATCACACAATGTAGGGGACATGGTGATTACCTTCCCGCAACCTTCATGAGGGCACACAAAGTTCTTTTCTCCTGTATGAATAAGAAAATGCCTCTTCAACTTAGAGCTATCTAAAAACTTCTGCAAAATCAGACTCAACAAGAACATTAGCTAAGCAACTCAGATAGGACAATGTCATTGTAATCTGAAAACTACTCTATGATGTCGGTGAGAATGATAGATAACACCTTGCCACAATTCTCACAGTGACAGATATATTGCCTCTCATGGACATGAGCATGCTTCCTAAGAGCCCCTGCATCAATAAAATTTTTCCCACATCCTTCATAGCTGCACAGGAAGAGAACCTCGGTGTTCGCTTCAGGCTTTGCAGATTCTGTGCCCCTTGTTCCTTGTCCTTGGCTTTCAGAGCAGCCAACCTATCCTCTCTGTGGTATACACACATATGTATTACTATAAATTAAAGTGGGATACCCATACCCAACGACCTAAATTATCTTGTGCTTCTCCAAAATCATGAGCTTGCCTCTTAGGAGATAATCCTTTTGATGCACTGACAGAGGACTACATTCGCAGCAACTTTTTGGTTATAACAGAGGGCGAACAATCTACCAGATGAACTAGGATGCATATCATCAACATCAGATCCTTTCTTTTCTGTAGATTCATCGACACATTGATTTCTTAGTCTGCAATGACTAGCAATGCTATTGTCTCTATAATCTTTAACAGTCAAATCATGACTAGATGCAGAAGCAGATAGTTTTTTCTTATCATCAAGGAGAAATTTTTGTCTAACAACTTTCTTTTTCATGTATTTCTCCAATCAGGAAAAGTAAAAAAACTTATGTCAGTTATTTTCAAGTATTCTAATCTCATATGGCCAAATCTAGCTCAACAACATGACTATTGTACAGCAAGAATGTTCTGAAGTGGGACAGCCGTACGTGTATTACTATATCTCAAAGTGGTATACCCGCATATTTATTACTATAACTCAAACTTGAAGTGGTATACCCTTCTATTTATTACTATAACTTTCGTGGGAAGTCAACATACCAGAACTTTTGCGCTTCCAACGTCGCAAAGCTTGACTTGATGGGTGAGAGGATCAACCTGTATTTGCATGCAACATGAAACAGTTCAGAGCCAACTATCAAAGGCCATGCATGATACACACCAATATTCATCAATACATACCAAAACATTTTGTGGCTTCAAATCCCTATGACAAACTCCCGGAACAGTATGAATGTAAGCCAGCACCCTAAATAGCTGTCACGATGCAAAATAGATTAAGAGGAGTGTACAAAATCAGCCAGGCATTTCACAGGCATTGATTCGCAATCATAATTCACAAACCTGATACATGTAAAGCTTGACATAGATAAGCGGCATCTGTTGATTGGCATTGCTGCAGTGCTTGAGCACCCGGTACAACGTTTCAGGGACATACTCCGTGACAAGGTTGAGGAATAGCTTATCCCTACTTGTGGTTGAGAAGAAGCAGTGCCTCAGGGAGATGACATTGAGCACATAAGCTGCAGTTCACGGTTCTTGTACTGTCGGTCCTGCAATACCTTCTTGATTGCCACCGTCTCTCCAGTTTCCAAGCACTTAGCCTACATATGAGACCAATTCACTGAGCATCCAACCAAGTACTTGGTGACACCAAAAGAAGAGACAACTAATGACTTACTAAATGATCAATCACCTGAAAGACGATACCAAATGTGCCAGTGCCAATGACTCGCTCTGCCATGTAGCTAATCGTCTGCGGGTAGGACACAAATTAACAACATATTACCAAAAAAGGCATTTTAATTAAACCAATCGAAATTTCCCCTAAAATCCACAAAAATGAGCACCAAACAGGCCATATTTGAACGACAACTCTGGAGCACACATTAGGTACATAAGAATCAAACAAGTTAGCACCGCAAAACTTAGTTACCATCATCCCGAAAAGTATTTAGCTGCCCAAACTAGAACGAAGAGATTCTAGAAAAATTAGATAACTAATATACGAAACTACCCGGGACTCTCAAAGTCAATGGTTTTCCATCACCGAGCCACTACACGGAGCTACAAAAGTGTGTACAACAACAGAGCACCAAAACAAAAAGAAAAAAAAAGTGCAACACACAATACTATTGACATGTGTATCTCCCTAAACCAAGAACCGTCCGTCAGTTTCAAGCCAAAAAAAATCACTACCAAAAGCAGCATGTCATTTCACCCCGAAATGGAAATTGAAACCGACAAGGGATGGTCAGGTACTCAGCACACCAGCTTCGGCTCTCCATTCTTGCCGCCGATGGTGGTGGAGATGATGTGCCCGGTCACCGCGTCGTTCCCATCCCCCTCCTGCTGCTTCTTCTCCACAACCCCAACGAAGAAAGCAGCACAACATTAGCTCCAAGCAAACCCGAAGTACCAATCAAGAAACATTACCCAACACCACCCGAAGCATCCCCATCTCAAGATCAGCCAAGATCCGGACGCCGGCGGTTACCTTCTCGCAGGTGGCGGCGACAGCGGCCGGGGGCTGTGCGCCGAGCAGCATCGGTTCCGGCGGAGGCGCCGGGTACTCCGTGTGGCTAGTGTGTCCGCGGAAGTAGACGAGGTGGGCGCAGACACTCACCAGCACCTGGTCTTCCTCCTCCTCTCTGGCTTCTGCTGTGACGGGTGGTGGGTTTGACCAGGGAATGGAGGGTGGCGTTGGCGCAGAAGGGCAAGGTGGAGAACTGGAGATGGTGAGTGCCGGAGGGAAGGGATCATCTGTAGTCGTTGGATTCCAGTCTCCAGAGATGGACTTCTGAAGTCAGGTGACTTCAAATCTACGTGGATGGTTGAATTCTATAGATAGGACTTTATACTACAATGTAATATAAATAGTAAAAGTGGCGTAGTGAACTAAACGAAATGCTACAGTAATGTTACGATAACTTTTGATACAGTATTTAAAACCACGGTGCGATTCACCATCTCATATGTTACTGTTTCTCTCTGACTTTATCATGATGAAGTCATAGAATTTCGATCGATTCATGTGGATCACTGTAGAATCTTCTAGAAGCAAGCTAGGCTACCTTCTGGCTAGCTCTGCCATCTTAGAAATAGGTCAACTCTAGTCAGTTGAATCTTGCTAAAAGGTCTCATATCTTTTCAATATCACCAGAACTTGATTTTACTTGTCATTTTTAATTGTTAGATATTAGCTTCTCAGAAATTCATTCTTCTAAACAGGAGGTCTAGAGTCACCTTCCTCTAGTTAGTTATTATACACATTTGTACATCTATTCTTACTGGGTTTTAGGCTACTGCGAAATGAGGCTATTCCCCCTCGACTACCTAGCTCAAGCTAAAAGAGCGTCGGCTGTAGTGGTGTTGTTTGAGTAAAGAGTGGTTAGCTGCTGCAATGTAGACAACTGGTGGATTAGTGGGGAGGTGGATTAGATTAGTGGTAAGCTAACGGAGAATGTGTCTGAGGCACATAACCTTGTGTGACATACTGCAGTAGTATAGCAAAGCCTTCATCGAATGAATTATTTTTCGTGTCTGAATGATGTGGCTAGAAAATAGTGAAATAGTATAGAGGAAATTAAGAGGAGGAGTAGGACGCACCTAGCTTTTCTTTTCAGATTTGTGAGATCTCATGTGGCTGAGATCTTGCAAATCTTATAGTCACCTAAATTTGAACTACCTTTAAGGGCTAGGGTTAGGGATTTGCGGTGGGGATTTAGGGTTTAGGGTGGGAATTACCTTGGTCTAACGTCTTTAGAGGGATGGCCAGGGAGGACAGTGGGAGGCGAAATGGCGAGGTGGCGGTGAAGATCGGTTGGGGTGTCGTGCTTGTAGTGGTTAGAGATTTCAACAGTTGAGGGAGGTGGCTCCGACAGCAACTGAGTCGAAGAAGAAGAGGTCGCACCAGAGAGGAGGCATGCTAGGGGATGGAGGTGGAGCATCAGTGAGCTTTATGGCGCCAATGTGGCGGAGGGAGGCATGCACGTGGGGTTACAGGTGGCGACGTCGGGCTCATGTGGGAGGAGAGAGATATGGGTGCGTCTTGCCATGGCTTTGTGCGTTATGGCAAGCGCAATAGAGGGAGAGGGGTACGTGTATAATTGAGGCCAACTCTGTCTGGCATCCACCTGTCTCGTCTGGATCACCGTCCAGCGTCCGCCTCGACCTCTCTTGCCTAGATCTCTCAAGTCAGTTGCCGCTCGTGCTCGATGCAGATCCAGTGGGTGGAAGGAAAAGTTGGCAGCGCGTGCGGGGAGACAGATGCACAGAGAGCAGGTGGCACGGGGAGGGCAGAGGGACCAGGCAGATGCGGAGGGACTAGCGGTGCGGGGAGGGCGGAGGGAGCATGCATATGCGGAGTGAAGGTTAGGGTAAGTAGAACGGTGATTAGGATGGCTTATATGGGCTGAATTAGTGGGCTGGGCTAACTGGTAACCTATTTTATTTGTGTATTCTCTTTTTCTTTCTTTCCGTTTTATATATATTTTTAGAGATAATGTGTATTAGGAAAAAGTATTGAAATGTATATATTTGTCATGCCGATGTGTGTATGGTGTCACCATGTTGCACGCTATATGTACTATAAAGTTGTGAAGGTGGTGGGTCGTCGTGCCTTGCCACGTCACAGTAACAGCTATATGGTTATATTATGGAATTTGTACAACAACTTTTTTAACCTATAGTATGATAAACTTACGTGTATATATTTGTCTTTAAAATACTGTTGTAGTAGTATTATACTTTTAGCATACGATATAGTACAAACTGATGATGAAGAATGTACTTTACAGAGATGTTTGTGCCCAGAACACTTGTACATATTCAAAATGTGTGTCAGACACAACATTCCGCGCTAACATGCATAAAGAAATTTGTGTGACTGAGGAATTGTGGACAAGATATTTAAGACACGTCCATTTTCAAGAAGTTTGTATGCTCAGATAGTCAAAACACATGGCAAGTATAGGATCTTTGATATGGAGTGAACACGATCTAAAACGGGAGTTTCTATACAACGGTCTTCCCCCTCCCACCCTCCCTTCGTACTTTTTTTGACCAGATTCGTGCCTAGCGGATCGCCGATGCCGTTGGGTCGTCCTCTCCTTAGTCACTCATTCTCTTAGTCCATCTCTAGCTATATTCTCTTTATTTTGTTTCCTTTCCGATTCCCTTCCCCGTTCCCATTCCTTTTATTTTCTCTCATCTCTAACAATTTCTCTTCGAGAGGAATTGTGAAGGAAAAGAAGAGAGAATTATATCCTGAAGGGAATGATCCTAGAAATCTCGTCGTGAAAGGAAACCGTTAGAGCGCTGAAGGGAATGAGAATACCTTCACGACAAGAATCTCATCTGTGAAGGAAAGCTATTTAGCGTGACCTTAGGACAAAAAAGAAAGGGGAGGAAAGAGGCGATGAGGAAAAAGGAAATGAAAGAAGGGCGTGCTAGGAGCAACATGTCATGGGCGACCTTTCCCTTTTTTTTATTAGAAACTATTCTCTCGGTTGGTTCACAGCGCACACGTGCTTTATAGGAGTTCTGATCTAAAACCACCATAGCCCCAAAGTCCAAACGCCTAGTGCAAAAATTTTGTGCACCCTGCATGCCCTCCTAGCATCTGCAGCAACTCTAACCTTCGTCATGTGAGAGAGATGGCAATTGGTAAGGAGGCAATTTGTCGTGGCATGGCAGGCTGGTGGTCAAACAGGGGAAATAAATTCTACAGTGGTACGCTTCTTCTTGGTGTAGCAACATCTAAATGATCAGTACTTATGCTGGGTAAACCACTGCCTCCTGAAGAGGAACCTTTTATGTGATTGGTTTAGCGGTCATTATTTAGGCCATTTGGATAATGAGAAATAGAATAGTATTCGATAAAAAATCAGTTAGAATTTCTATTGAGATTGTGTGTTGTGCGTGTTCTTTCCTTCAATACTGGACATGTCTTCTTGATGGTCAACACAAAGACACGCTAGTGGCTGGAGTGCAGGCGCTGCAGGAGACGGCGCTACTCTTCTACCCCAAGAAGCAAAATGATGATACTTCAACCGGTGCAATCGTCGAGATCGTCTAGCGGGTGTTTAGATATTTGCCGGTCTTTTGAAACTACAGTCAGGTGTGTTGTCACCTGGGGTGTATTAACGTATATCGATAGCAGTAGGTGTGGTGATAGACGCTTGGTTGGTTGTTTTGATGTGCCTGTTAGTTGGTCTCGGTGGTAGTATTTGCTAGGGGACAGTCCTCAGTACTGCTTTTGGTATTCAAATTTGCCCGTTAGTGAGTTTTGCTGTAAATATTTTGAGCCGGTATGTAAAATTGGTTGTAATTTCGTTGCCTTTGAGTAATGAAATTCGGGGATAACCCGTTGTGAAAAAAAAAAGCAACAAAATAACTACCACTTGTTTTTAATATGAATGTTAAAACGGTGGATCGTATCTAAATAGAAATTATTTTGCATGCTTATTATTTAACACATATAATTAATATTGGATGTATCCTACTATCACTTTAAAATCCATATTAAAGATAAGTGATCATCATCTGAATAATGCTGAATGAGAATTCATCTGTATAAATTTATTTCCTCAGAGCATCTCCAACCGATTCTCTAAATCTCACTCCCTATATCTTCATATAGAGAGCCTCTCCAAAAGATTCCTTCTCCATTTCTCTACGTGCTCCAACCGACTCCTTAAATCCCTCTCCCTAAATTTCACTCACATATATTTTATTAGTATCCTATAAATAAAAAATATTTAAAATGGCTATATTTTCAACTGCTAAATTTTGTATATATTTGAATTTTGTTTGAATAAAAATTAAATTAAAAGAATAATATCACATGAAATAATAAAAATGCATATAAATAGGACATTAAAAAGGAACTCACTTTTTCACCATATAACCTAGGGCTAGAAATAATTTTAAAAATTAATCCATCACATAAAAAGAATATTAGTGAATGTTTTCAGATTTTTGGGAATTTATTTGAGGCCCAAACAATTGTTACAATTTATAAAAGTAGTTTTTTTTGGAGAATTTTAGTTTAAATTATACAAAGGTTTTTTGGGTGAATTTAGTTAAAATGGGTTACACATAGATTATGGAACAAGTAAAAAAAGTTTTAGGATTTTTGGAGCAAAAAAAACATTGTTTTGAATAGAGAAGATGAGTAGAAAAATTCGAGTAATGGTGAGCCACACTGAGCGTATAGCGAGAGCATAAATATAGCGAGCCGCACTAAGGGTGTGTTTGGTTGCTCGAACGTCCTCAGCTTGGCTCGTATGGCTCATGCAGGCTGAGTTGAGACAGGCTGAGGAAACGTAGTAGGGTCTGTTTGGTTGGCTGTATGTGCTCAGTCTAGCTAAGAAGAGATTATGTTTGGTTGCCTGTATGAGTATATGTTACATGAGATTGAAATAAAAAATAAGTATTAATATGATGTTTATTTAACATAAATACACTCTATAGTACTTAATTTATCATATTAAATTTTAATCTAATTTAAAAGATATTAATATGAGTTAATGTTCACTAATTATTCATCATTAACGTTAATCTGCTGCATCCCGCCGGCCAGGCCCGGGAGAAACGGCCGAATCCGGCGTTTCCCGCCGGCCTGGCTGGGCAGATGCATTTGCACCGGCGGGTGCAGCGCTTCCGACCGGTGCAGGCATCCAAACAACAGAGCAGAGCGGACGGCTGCATCCGTCAATGCATGCACGAGCGGAGCAGGGAATCCAAACACACCCTAAGCGGATAGCGAGCACACAAATATAGCTAGCCAGTTGAAGAGCCAGTTGAAGGATGTTTTTTTTACCGATCTCTCAAACTGGCATTCCAAAAGCACCCCTAGAGCCAGGCACTAGAGGTGGAAATGAAATGGATGGTAGGAAATCCGAATTATTCAATTTCGTATCTGTTAAAATACGAATATGGATATCCGTATCCATATTTGTTTTTGAAATGGATACTAAAATGGATATATCCGAATTCGTTTTCGAGATTCGGATTTAAATGTGGATATCCGAATTCGAGATATATCCGATTCGTATCCGTATCCGCCAACCAGGGAACCAAATTTTACTAAAGTTTTAGAAATTTCAGATATGAACAAAATTCCAACCCAATCAAATTGGATCAAATTTCAGTCAAATTTCATCAAATTTCAGTTAAATTTGATCAAAAATTTAAATTTTCAACATGAATTTTGAACAAAATTTCTAAAATTCCGGCCCAATCAAATTAGAACAAATTTCAGTCAATTTTTTTCAAAAATTTAAATTTCCAACCTGAATTTCGAAGATCGAGTAGATATCCGAATGCGGATTCGTATTCGAACTATCCGATTTGTATTCGTATTTAAGGATATTCAGATTCGTATTCGTATTCGAATTAAAATATAGTAAATCGTACTATCCAAATTCAATTCCATGCATATTCAATCCGTTTCATCTCTACCGGGCACTGTGCCTTCCTCCCGATCTGGCGGCTACTTCTGCCATTAATTAATGTGTTGTGCTCCCTCTCTCACATGCGTCTTACCTGTAGGACTGAAGGTTATTTGGCCTGCGCCAGCCCGCGGGGTGTTTTGTCCAAAACTTCCCATCTTCTCTGCATCACTCGGATGGCTATTTGGCTACCACCTGATGGTCCTGCACCCAGATACAGCTAAGATCACAATGTGCATCTTGCAGGAGAGGTCAAATATCAGAAATAAATCCATGTGCCATGTGCGAGTTTTGAACAAAAGCTGGACCATGCAAGACCATCTATTTGATTTTTGGTTGTTACTGGAGGTAGGGAGTGAGCAATCATATTTCGGCCAAATTTGGCACCAAAAGTTAACCGCCATTTGGCAGGGATTTTATGGGCGTAAACAAATTTTAGGGGCTACAGCCACGCAAATCTAAGTCGTGGCCCAGTCTTTGACCAAATTTTAAGAGCTCTACAATTGTCATGCATATATTTTGAAATAAGGATTACTAAGTACTAACGAATTTGTTATTCAGATACTTCATTATGCTGCATTTTTGCCATTGGTTTGAATTGGTATGGCACGTGTGCCACCTAAAAAGTACCAAGGGGCTATTTGGTTAGGGAGGAAAGAGAGAAGCTAAATTTTGATGGTGTTATGAAAATTTGGTCTTCATTTAGTTTGAGGCCAAACTTTAGTCATGTCAAAAAAAATTTGGTCAGCCAAAATTTTTCTATAACGTTTCTAGGCAAATCTTGAGCGGCCAAATCATCCGCCAAAATTTTTGATCAGCCAAATTTTAGCTTAGTCTCAAACCAAACGCTATTTTGACGACCAAAATTTGACACTGCTCTGATTTGGCATCTGGCCAAATTTTGGCTTGGCCTGTTAGGGCCAAAAACCAAGCAACCCCCAAGTGCAAATTTGCCACTAGAATCGCTAGAAACCAATCAAACCTGCCATTGAAACAACAGATGCAACAAACGTCATCACCTGCCACAACTGCCCCTTCCTTTCTCCCCTCCCAATCAGCTCACCAGCGGTGCCATCTTGCGTGCTCCTCCCCGGCCCTTTGTGCCATGTCCCACGCACTACCTGGACATGCTCCTCCGTATCTAAAGCCCTACCCACGTTGTTGTTGTGGTGGTGCTCCTCGCTGTCGCCCTTGCTCGACTACGGTGAGAGCTGGTAGGCCTAGGGGAAGAGTGGTGGCAGTAAGGAGGAACTGGCAAGCGTGCATCGCCAGCGGAGGCCAACCTAGCTGTAGGTCCGAGACAGATGGCCGATGGGGAGGAACAGAGGCGGTGGTGTGGAGCACCGCAAAATTGTCAGTGGACCTCACCATCTCCTCACTCGCATCCCTGTGTCCTCTTCCCCTCTTTGCCAATCCTCCCTTCCTCTCCAACAGTGCGAGCAGTCAGTAGGTGGGAGAGCTTAGCTAATGTGGTCTGCGGCGGGTGGGTGAGTGTCGAATATCTAACTATAGGATATATACGCATAAAGGGTATACCATATACGGATAAGGTATGTCGTGTGCATGCTTAATAACTCCGGATATTATGGAACTGAATCGGCGGTACTTGATACTCCGCGTGTGCCTCGTCTCTTGTTCGATTCCTGGATCACGAAGACAACCCTGTTATTCTTACGAACATATTATCAGGGAAGAACCCTCGATAGTTGGCACGCTAAGTAAGGGTCTTCTGCTTTTCAGGATCGACTATGTCTCGAGTGCACATTTGCACTGGATTCTCCAATGCCAACTTCTACGACCGCTTTGAGTCACCAGTGATCACTCTCGAATAGCCTCCGACCGGATCGGAGATCACGTTCGAAACTATGGTTTCCCGCTGGGACGATCAAGGTGGACTGATCCACACCTGCATTCTCCAGCCCATTAGACGCGTACCATAAGGTGGGACACCTTGAATGGGATCCCAAGAAGCCCAATGTTCTGCAGTTCATAGACAGCGACAGCGACGCGAGTGGTGACGACAGCTCTGTCGATAGCTAGAGCAGCCGAACAGATCGATTTGTGTTTATGGCTAGAGAAACCGAGGTCCCACATGCCGATCCAATGGTGGTAGATCCAAATGCCATGGTGAATAATGGCACGACAATCCCCAAGGATCTAGCGGCAGCGGCCACCAATGCTGGCAACGTTGGAGATATACTGCTGGGGATATGTGCAGCTGAAGCTCTATATGCTCCTAATACCATCAATCATCGACGAACCGCAGGAAGACCGGCACCTCCTGATCTTCAACGATGGCTTCTAGTAGGCACGCCTCCCCTAGCACCAATCCTGAGATAAAGGAACGAACTCCCCCAGGGCAGCCATCACGAGGCTTCGTTGGCTCGACTGTAGTCGAGCCTCGACAGAGACATTTTTATCACTCCAGATGCTAATGTCCAAAGAACCCATCTGATTCTGAGATCTCTTCCGCAATTGGATCCGACAAATCCTTTAACCCCTATGGTTAATCATGTTAGGACCCTACTCGATGCGGCTTAGATACAAGTTGCTCGAGCGCAATCCTGGCACCTATAGGTCCCCCAGCTAGCAAGGTGCTGGATTGAGGAGCCATAAACGCGGACGCTCTCAAGTAGAAGGGTCACAAGCAGGTAGCTCAAGAGGTCCACCCTGAGTACAGCCCTGCAGGTTGAAATGCAACTGCCCCGTCCAAGAGCGTAGAAATTAAAGAGACCTAAGGAAACTCATCCCTCACAATACCAGACACTAAAGATCCCGAGCACTAAAGGGGTCATAACTATCAAAGGAGATCAACGAGCAACAGTCAAGTGCGACAAGTAAAGCATGGATGTGGTCAAACACTTCAATCGATCGTCAATTACTTCAAAAGGTGTGGAGTCCAAGCGTCAAAAGCATCAAACTGTTGGTGACTCTTGGCTCGTAAGCCTTACTAGCACATCCCAATTTGACGATGCCGCAAAGGGAGAGACCAACGATAGTGCCAAGGATAAAAGAACTAATGGTGGTGTCAAGACAGTGCCCCTCGACCTGTCTGAACTAGCAAAAACGGTCAAGGTCGGGGCTGGTCTCGACTCCAAATAGGAACTCGAGCTCGTTTCTTTCCTCTGGTCAAACCAAGATGTGTTTGCATGGCAACTGTTCGATATGTCCGGGGTCCCTAGGGAAGTAATCGAGCATCGACTAGTTATTAAATCTGATGACAAACCTGTGGTGCAGAAACAACAAAGATATGCTAAGGATAGGAAGCAAGCTATCCAAGAGGACGTCGATAAACTCCTAAAGGCGGGTTTTATTTGAGAAGTTCATCATCCTACATGGCTCGTGAATCTTGTCCTCATCAAGAAGGCTAATGGAAGGTGGAGAATGTGCGTCGACTTCACCGACCTCAACAAAGCCTGCCCCAAGAATCCTTTTCCTCTCCCACACATCGACCAGATAGTTTACTCCATGACAGGTTGTGCGTTGCGGTGTTTTCTAGATGCCTATTCAGGGTATCACCAAATCAGCATGGGAGTTAAGGACGAGGACAAAACTGCTTTTACTACTCCTTTCGGTGTATTTTGTTATGTAAAGATGCCTTTTGGTTTGAAGAATGCTGGTGCTATGTATCAAAGATGCATTCAAAATTATCTACAACCCCAAATTAGGTGCAATGTAGAAGTTTATGTCGATGATATTGTAGTCAAGTCTAGATCCAAAGATGCATTGATTAACGACCACAAGGAAACATTCGACAACCTCAGAAAGTATCGCATGATGCTCAACCCTGAAAAGTGCACGTTCGGCGTGCCGTCTGGCAAGCTTCTCGACTTCCTGGTGTCGAGTTGAGGCATTGAGGCTAATCCATGCAAAATCGAGACTCTTGACCAGATGCGGTCACCTTGAACGCTAAAGGAGGTTCAAAAACTAACATGATGTATAGCAGCTCTTTGTCGATTCATTTCTAGGATGGGCGAGCGAGGGATGCCATTCTTCAAGCACAGAGTTGGGGCAACATCATACATTTTTCGATGCCTTTGATTTACTTTTTGTCTCTAGTTATCACGTCATTCAGAAGGCTAGGAGCCACATTGTATAATATTAAGCGCTTATGCTCCATTATCTACTCGAATCCAGTCATTGAGTAAGAGACAGGGGCCACATCAAGTATGGTGCATATGCTCTACTCTCTATTTCGATTATCGCATCAAATAGAGAGTCGGAGGATACATCGCATACTTTCGTTGCTAAGGCTTTACTCTTCACTCTATTCCGTCATCGAGTAGAAGGTCGAGGGCTACGCTACATTCCTTCAATGGTACAAGTATGTTCTTTCTTACTCTCTACTCGAGAAATCTTCTCGTCGACTAGAGAGTCAGGGGCTACATAATAATACCATATTCTTTTGTAAGTATTTTGCAAAAAATTACCTGGCTTTGCGTTGATTGCGTTGGATAGAACCAACAGAGGCATGTATTGGATCGATGACAGACAATTACACCTCATAAGGCATAACGGCACTGAGATTGTCAGACATCTTACGTCTAACGACCAACAAAGATTCTGAAAATCCTAGTCAGTCTCGTGTGTGCTCTCTGACAAGTTCTTTTTCGTATGCTGATCAAATACGTAAGTTAGTAAAATTTTGCAAAAGGCCATCATGTGTTCCATTTCTAATTTTACACTAGTATTTTTTTATTCCTTATTTGGCCAGCTCGAGTAATTACTCGAAGGCCACGCTTCTAATGGTTTGTTTAGTTAAGATTTTAGAAATTAACAGATATTCAATAAGTGATCTTTGAGGATAATAATAACACTTTTTAATCATTTTTGCATCTACTTATGTTAACTCTATTTCATCGATAAGGAAATAGTAGACAATAGCATATTAGATTAGCAAAATAATAGTAGTGTTCATAGAACCAATATATGGATGGACCAGTGGCAAATTTGCAATTTATGTTTCTTATAATGGCAAATATGTAGTTAAGGTTCGAACCAGGGGCAAATATGTAATTTTCCCTATATTAAAATATAATATTCAAAATTGTTTCACATAGACCGTGCTATGTCCAAAACAGCATGACTTTTGTACTCTAGTACACTGAGAGTGTTACAATTGAAACTGCTTAAAAAAGCATAAGCATGAGAACTTATTGTTTGAATGTTATTGCTTCAATTCATTCCACGTGGTGATATTATGGAATTTATACACTCAACTTTTATTTTAACTTTGACCTATAATATTTTCACTTGTGTTTATATTGTCCATGTGAGAAAAGCATGTGCATATATTGTGTTTAAAAATATTTGTAGTAGTATTATACATTTATTAGATTTTATCATACATCATAATACAAACTGATGATGAAAAATATATTATAGAGACGTTTACGTGCCCAAAATATCATATTTTTGTGTGTCTGTAATATATTTTTTTCTACAATAACTGACTACAATGTGTATCAGACACAACATTCTACTCTATGTTCATATTTTCCACACGAGAAAAGTACGTGCATATGTCCACACAAGCCACTAGAGACAGGGAAGAAGGAAAGGCACCAGTGGATGTCAAACAAAGGAGAAGGATGCAGGTGGCACAAGTTACTAAAATCCTTTCACTAAGGGATTTTTTTTCCCTTCAGCGATCCAGAGATTTCCTTTTACGGTTTTCGTCACGAAATGATTCCCAAATTCATTCACTTCAGGACAAGATTCTCTCTCCTTTCCCTTCACGAATCCCTTCGAAGGAAAGTTATTAGAGATGAGAGAAAATAAAAGGAATAAGAACGGGAAATGAATCAGAAAGGGAACGAAATGAAGAGAATATGGTTAGAGATAGTCTAAGATCAGCTAGCGCCAACACCAGGAGCAAAGCAGACATGGTAGAGAGCACTTGTATGGTAGGGGGATGATTTCAGAAAACAAAAGGACAACTCTGTCTCCCTCTCGTCCCTCTCTTCCTCCACCACGTTTGGTCCAATGACACCATCACCGAGTCCATCCACCACCTCCCGCCCCATGCCCCACCTCAGCATCGCTGCCACCATCAACGCCCCCATCGTTGGCCAAGAAAAATTTTCAGCCAATACTCAGAAAAAACTTTGAACGTATTTGAAGAAAATTTTCAATTAATTTAAAGACACTCTAATTTATTATCAAAAAATTTCTGTGAGATCATGTGATAAAAAATTGATTTAAATAATGAAATTGACAGAGCAAAATGAGTTAGCATAATGACATTAGGATAATGTTCATGAGTTACTAAAATATTGCTTGGATATGTTTGGATAGTATAGATGATTTGATGCGCTATCAGAAATTGAGTATGCTTATGTTAGCGAGATGGTTTTGCTTGGAATTTGCGTAGTGTTGCTGTAGCGAAAATGGTCCTATTAGGTCATCATTGTGATTTTGGTGATTAATGACAACATAGTTAATGGGACTAATATGTTTGTCAAGAATATATGTTAGTAGGTTTAATGGATGCAATACATCAAGAAGCCACCGCAGTCGGGAAAAAGTTTGATTGAATTGGAAAAAGTCCCAGAGAAATTGTTCTCACCAGAAGGTCCGGCGCTGGAAGAATTGCACTCACCGGAGCATTATGTCTAGAGGCAGGTAGCCTCACCGGATGATCTGGTGATAAGGAATATACACGCCGGAGCAATTGTGTCAGAAGGGGTCAGAGTGGATTGCACTCACCGGAAGGTCTGACGATCAGAAGAGGATGTACACCGGACTATTTCTTACAAAGAAGAATCCAAGCACAGAAGATCAAAGATCAACTCACCAGATAGTCCGGTGATGAAGTGATGCACATCGGAGGCTTCATTAGAGCATTTAATAGAGTATGTGAAAAACCCATAAAAGAAGAAGTTCTACACACCGAAAGGTCCGGTGATGAAGACAATGCACACCGGAGGCTTCACCAGAGCATTTAACAGAAGGTGTGAAAAATCTAGGAAAGGAGAAGTTCTACACACCGGAAGGTCCGGTGATGAAGATAGTGTCCACTGGAGTATTTTGTGCAGAGAAGAAGTTTGGCACGATCTGGCTCAGGAAAACTCTCTGGATAGTACGGTGATGGATTGATGGTTACACTGGACAATCCGGTGTTCAGAAGAACTCTGAGTGGAGTTCCAATGGCTAGTTTCTGAGAATGTACATATCGGATGGTCCGGTGTTTGTACCTCTGTTAACGCTGGATCATCCGTTGTTCACAGAATATGTGAGCCATTGGGATAATGGCTAGTTCGCGGGGTTGAGGCTTTAAATACCCCTCCACTCATTCATTTGAAGTAGCTAGAGTCCAGAGAAACCCTTGTACACCTAAGAAGACATCCAAGCCATCCAAGGGCATAAAGTATTCATCCAAGGCGATTAAGCACACAATTAGTGAGTGATTAGTGCTTTTAGGCCTAGAGAGAAGAGTTGCTAGGTGCTGCAACCTAGAGTGCGGATCAAAGAGTGATCCAAACGTGTACCAAGAGGTACGCCGATGCCTTGGAGTTTTTGTGACTTGCCGGTAACTTGTTGACCCTCCGACTTGGTGTGGAGTGGTGGCAAGAGGATTGTGCAGGGACGTGGAGACCCTTGTCTTTGTGACTAAAGCTTAAAAGTGAAGACGACGTACAAGTGACCAGAAGAGAGGTTAGTGGTGAGACTTCGCCTTTATGGCTTGGTGGCTCATTGTGCTTGAGGCCTTGTCTTGGTGACTTGGTTTCTCAAGACGGAAGAGACTTGGCGACTGGTAGCATATCCTTTGTGGAGCTCCAACGTGAACTAGGGGTGGCTTCTGTGCCACCGATACCATGAGATAAAAATCCCTTATACCGAGTTTGTCTCTCTACCTCATTTACGTTTCTGCATTTACATACTTGCAATTTACCTAGCAATCCTTATGAGTGGTAGAAGTAGACATACTAGATAAGCCTAGAGCTTATTTAGATAGAACTTGATATAGTCTTATCTTGTGAAAGTTTTGTAGCCAATAGTTTTAAGTGTCCTAATTCACCCCCCCTCTTAGGACATCCTCGATTCCCTTCAGTTGCGTGAACTGATCTTGAGTCAAGTCGGGAATGACTTATGCTCATACTCGTTTGTTGTTTGATGTATGTGCAGGTTTTGCTTAAAAGCGAATGTGGTCGATCACGAATTGGTGAACTAAGTTGTGGGAGAAACTGAGGTTCAACGAGTAGGTTCAGGAGGAACTGAGGTCGTAGTGATCAAGGATGTCATGCGGGATGTTCGGGATAGAGAACAGTATACATGAAGATAAGGTTATATGTGTGCAACTAGGTGTGTTGCGGAGAAGGACAGATGCACACGAGGTCGTGGGCAACCAGATTGTATGTTCGGATGATGGTGTCATTCGAGTACATGGTAAGGTCAGGCTACGGTCTGATTGGTCAAAGAGTCCAGTCCCATAAGGAATCGAGTGCTAGTCTGAATTGGACTTGAGTACGAATTAGATTGGTTATGGGTGAATGTGTTTTGTTATGGTTTGAGTTCAGGTAGGATACAACCAGGTTGTTTTCAAACCAAGGTTGGTTTATGAGGCTATATATTGAGAGGGTCTCGGGCATTGCGAGGTGCATATGCCATAGCCAATAATGAGATCAGATTTA
Source organism: Phragmites australis (assembly GCF_958298935.1). Classification (NCBI taxonomy): domain Eukaryota; kingdom Viridiplantae; phylum Streptophyta; class Magnoliopsida; order Poales; family Poaceae; genus Phragmites; species Phragmites australis. Next base: position 6,843,081 of record NC_084931.1, read on the forward strand.
GACTTTTGATCTAAAGAGGAGATCTGTCTAGGTTTTTGGGCTTTCATGGAAATCCTTATTGGATGCTTTGGAGAGGCATCTTGTAAACTCATCTATGCAATGGAAATCAAGTTTCGTAAGTTGATGAGTTGCTAATTCGGAATTTTCTCTCTGTTCTATATTATGGGTACTTGGTTTTGGTTTTCAATTAATTTCATGTTTCTATCAAGTTTCATCTTAGTTTGATCCATCCAAAACCTTGCTATAATATATAGTTTTTGATCTGAGAAAATTTCGAGTGACTTTGGTTTGATCTCGAATAGCTTTTTGGTCAAGTCGACTAGGTTTTGATCTACTTGATTCTAGTTGATACAGTCTATTTTGACTAGGCATAATTCTTTATCCACATATCCGATTGACTCGATTCTTATTTGGTTTGTTTTGCATTTTAATCTAGGTTTAGCTGTTCAAATTTGAGGGAAATTGGACTAGCAGATCTTTCTCTACATTATTTTTACTATAGTAGTACAATTTGTTTCTACTGGAATACTGAGTTTAAATTGATTTTTTATTTGGGTGAACTAATCTTTGAATTTGGTTTCCACAATCATTCACCTCCTCCTCTGAGTGCCTTATTAGAGTGTAATTGATCCTATAATTGGTATCAGAGCCTTAATTCTTTCTAATTGATCTTAATTCTTTTTAATTGAATCACTAAAGTCTGAAATTGAAAGACTTAAGATTTTAATTTCTGATGATGATGCTTGCAAGTCATGTGACTTAATTTATACCGGGCTCACTTTTATTAGAGATGTTTATGCTTCTACTCTTGGAAAACTCAGAGAAGAAATTGAGAGGAATGAGAAACATGTTGTGTTAAATGTAGACAAGTTAAAAATGCTAGTTGTTGAACGTCTATGATGCTATCGCTAGAGTTTCTCAGATAGCTAATGACATGATTACTCATGAGGTTCTTTCATGCTCTAATTGTTTTAAACAAAAAAACCCATAAATATTGCTTGTAATAAATGCCCAGCTCTTTCTAAACAGTTTGATTAATTAAAAGGAACGTTAGAACATTTTTCTAAGGGAAAGAAAAATTTGAACCTGATTTAGATTCATTTAAGTCAAGCACATGTAAACAAAGTTTAGGTTTTGATCCCTATGCTCATTATAAGACAAATGCACTCGCTGTTGTTAGAGCTCTTGGTAGTGGCCAATTTGAAACACTTGCTAAATCTGAACCTAAGAAGGTCTTTTTTAAGTCTGATGGATTTTTATCTTCTACAATTAATACAAATGTAGCTTCTTCTTCTAAATTCACACATCGAGTTAAGTACACTTACACTCATTGTGGCAGAGATGGACATTTGGTAGAGTTTTTCTTTAGACTTGCTGAACAACAAAGGAAAGGAAAGTTTAAGGATAGATCTAATTTTCGAATGGCACATGTTATCCCTCGTAAGGTTCTGGCACCTCACTTTATGCCTCAGGTGAAATAGTCATCATCTTTTGTTGCTCGTGTAACTCGTCAAGAGTCTACTCGGGCTTCTCGAGTTGAGACTACTCGGCTGCTAATGCTTCTCGAGTTGAATCTATTTGAGCTTCTCAAGTTGAGTCTACTCGGGTTACTCATATTTTACCTACTCGCATTTCTAGTCGAGTGACTCCGTACTAGATCCCTAAATGCCTTATTACTAACCCCAGCCTTGACATCTTCTGTTGTTTTGTAGGTTTCTTGAGCAAGGAGGGAGAATATTTGGCTAGTCGATTCTAGATGCTCACGCCACATGTCCGGTGATAAGAATTGGTTCTCCTCCCTTGTACGTGCATCTCATGTTGAAAGTGTTGCAAAAGGTATGGTTCTGGTAAATAACAAGTTTATGTTCAAAAGGTACGGTGCTTCTTCTACATCAGTTGTTGCAAAAGGTACGATGCTGGTAAATAACAAGTTTATGTTCAAAAATATTGCTCTAGTTAAGAACTTGAAATTTAACTTGTTTTCTGTCGCACAAATGATTGATGAAGACCTTTATGTGTGTTTTAAGAAAAATGAATGCAAGTATTAGATGCTTTTGGTGATCTTGTTTTTAGTATTTCACGTTTTAGAAGAGTTTTTAAGGCTGATTTTGATGTATCGCCTTCTTCTAAGCTTAGTCATCTTCTTGCAGGTGATGAAATCACGACTCGTGAGAAAGTTGTACAACATTTGCAGAGTGTAAAACTGTTATAACAGCCATGCAAACGATTATGGGAGACTCGGATCCTCACATGATTAGTGGGTTGTGGTTATGAGTTATGGTTATGGTTTTGGTTATAGTACAGAAAGTACTATGTGATTATGGTCTGCAACGTGGGGAGCCTTATAGGTTAGTTGGTTGGTTATATGGGATACATTCACTTAATAATTGTTTAATGCTTTTTAATTACATTACTGTTTTCTTAATTCGTATTTACGCAAATATACCATGTGTTAGCCTATTCTTGTTATAAGCCTCCATATCATTATCTTTCCCACACTTGCTGAGCACGTCATGTGCTCACACTTGCTATTTTCCTTATGCCATGCAACATGTGTGGTGCTGCTCAGTGAGTGAAGATGTTGAAGACTATCAAGATGAGATTGTGATATTCTAGGCACGTGTCTCCCAATCGGTTGCCTATGGTGTTGTTGGGCACTAGTGCTTCTGTTTTGCTGCAAATATCTTCATAGAAGACAATATATATCAATTAATGTAAGAGTTTAATATTTATTCTATAAAAGTATTGCTTTTGTTACCTCACTTGTGATGTCCTCATGTGTGTTGAACATTCTGGGCACACATAAGCTGCATCTGGTTTTGTCCGTTAAAATCGAGTGTGACATTGTTAGGGTCCGTCTTTAAGGACCCCTGACACACTTGGTCCTGTCAGCCTATGCCTGTGAATCTCGGGTCCCTGAAGGCCTCTCGGGTCTCCGGGCTCCGGAGCTCTCCAGAGCCCCAGCCTCTCGGAGCCCTAGCCTCCTAGAGCCACAGTCCTTCGGAGCCTGAGCAAGCTCTTCGAAGCCCAGGGAGTGGGCCATCAAGCCTTGGAGAAAAATCAGCTAGAAAGGGCCTATGAGACATCCTCCACCAGCATGGAAGCGATCGGTATTTAATGCTGGTGCAAGTGGTGGCCATCCTGCATTCGAGACAGTGCGATGTCGTGCCGCAATTGACATCCGGCCGAGTATCGTACCCTCTAGGGTCACCTACACCATTGTATTTGCTATAGTAGATAATATCTTCTAGTTAGGGGTAAATGTATTCTACTTGAACCCAGGCTATGTAATTCGACTAGCTCCAAGTCCCTATAGCATGGCGGTAACTTGCATCGCTATATCTATAAGGGCATATTTGTATACCTACACCCCGAATGGCAATATAAATACAGATCAATGGCCATCAGGCTAGGGGCCAATCTCTTGGTGATAAACACATCGGTATTTCTTCCTCTCCACTTCATCTCCAAGCTTGAGTCTCCTCTCTAGAGGAGGCTCTCGCTGCACTTATTCGTGGAAGACATTTTCTTGCACCAGCAGCGTGCCATTCGTGGGGACTCAAACATAGAAGTACAAAGAGAGTTAGGATACCACCCAACAAGAAGACCACAAAGGCCATAGTATAGGTGGCCGACTCTCCGACTATGCCTATGCGAGCGTCCACATGACCACCACAACCATGCAAGCTATATACACCCACCAGTTCTGCCATCGGACGAAACGATGACACTCCGGCCACCGCCGACCCGGCGGTGGCCCTAGCCCTGGCTGGCGCTGAGGCCCCGGCCGATGCAAAGGCCTTCCAACAATGGCATAGCAAGGACCTCATAGCACCCCAAGGGGTTACGGCCGAGGCTGCGGCCGTGCAGGCCTCCCTTTAGTGTTTTTGGGCGCTTGAGCCCAGGGGCACCAATGCCTGGCCCACCCTCACGGTGTCTCTTGTGATGACGCCCAGGACACCTTTGTCGAGCCAGCGTCTTCTGAGAATCTGACTGCCGGGTAGCCTCCTTTACCTCCCTTAATGGAAGGGGGCTCCGGTACGTGCAAAACCTGCCAATGCCTTTGACGTCGACCACAGGCTTCGGTACCATATGGAGGGTACTGGTGCATCATGCACGGAGCCAGGCATGGTCATAATACTGAGAATTGCAAAAGCCTTATAGCCTTCCGGATGAAGTACCTCGGGAGGCAAGCGGGACACTTGGCAAGGGAAAGAGCCGGTGATAGGCGGTCTAGGGTTTATAAAATAGGAGCAGGACACCGGGTAGGTCTGTGGACCTTACTAAGCCCTCCTCAGCCTACTCTACATCCTCCTGTTGTGCCACCAATAGTACAATACCCCAGCGATGAGGATTGAGTCGCACCAACCCTTTCCCTACCTAGGAGCTACGAGGGCTTCCAGGCCTTCGACCTTGCTGGGGAGGCCTTATATTGGCAAAGGTATGCTCATGACCACCTAGCAATAGCTTGCCTAGCTGGTTAAATTTTCACGACAGAAGGGGCAGCGTACTCTAAAATTAGTTAGCCTAGTTGTTGAAGGCATCTACAATAGATAACTATTTGGTAACAATAGTAGACAGTAAAACTTAAACTATATCTTTGTTCAACATTAGATAGTAAAACTTAAGTTATATCTCTGTTCAAACAGTAGACAGTAAAACTTAAGGCACACATTTGCTCAAATGGTGCACATCACTTGAAAACCTCCGCCATATAGAGATGTCTTGAAAATTTCCACAAAATGGAGATGTTTTAGAAACCTCCACCACATGGAGATGTCTTGAAAACTTATGCAGAATAGAGATGTTTTGAAAACGTCCACCTCACGTAGGTGTCTTAAAAACTTCCGCAAAATAGAGATGTCTTGAAAACCTCTGCAAAATAGAGATGTCCTGAAAACCTCCACAAACATAGAGATGTTTTGAAAACCTCCGCCGCACGAAGATTTCTTGAAAACTACCGCAAAATGTAGATGTCTTGAAAACCCATGCAAAACAGAGATGTCTTAAAAAACCTCTGCACATGGAGATGTCTTAAGAAAACTCTCTAGCATCTTCAAGGAGATAGCCTCCATGCTAGAGAGGTAAGAAACCCTCTGGCATCTTGAAGGCGATAGCCTCTATGCCGGAGAGGTAAGAAAACCTCCAGCATCTTGAAGGTGATAGCCTCCGTGTTGAAGAGGTAAGAAACCATCCGGCACTTTTAAGGCCTAGACTACATGCCGAAGAGGTATGGTCCCACTGGCATCTTGAAGGTATAGCCTCCGTGCTGGTGAGGTGTGGACCCTCTGGTATTGCTACATGCCTGAGAGGCGTGGAACAGGCATAGCCTCAGTACTGTCGAGGTCCTAGACCCTCAAGCATTGCTACAAGTTGGGGAGGCATTGAACGGGCATAGCCTCATTACCGTCAAGGTCCTAGACCCTCCAGCATTTCTACATGTTAGAGAGGTGTGGAACGGGCATAACCTCAGTACCGTCGATGTCCCAGACCCTCCAACATTGCTAGATGCTGGAGAGGCATGGAATGGGCATTGCCTCAGTACCGCTGGGGTCCAAATCAGTTTATTGCACTCAATAATTGCTTTATTTCATACACACATACATACATGCCTACACTCGTGGCATACACAACAATGGCACTGATAGAACATGCCCTTCACCCGTTCGTAACCAAAGGCACAAGGGGGTTAGGGGAATAACATTTCGTGCAAAGTGCTCTACACAAAAGGTGTGAGATGCGCCCTCCATTCGACAGCCGCCAGTAAGGACCAAGGGGTCACATACTACCTTCATTAGCCTAGCCATCGGTGTCACCTCCCTCAACCCCCGCCGGGCTCCAGATGGCCCTGCCTCCAGAGCCACACCGCAGTTAAGGGCCGAGGGGGTGGCAAACTACCTCCCTCGACCTAACCATCGGTGTCACCTTCGGCAGCCACCGCCAGGCTCCAAATGGCACTGCCTTCAGAGCCTCACCACGGTTAAGGGCATAGAGGTGGCAAATTTCCACCCTTGGCCTAGCCATCAATGTCACCTCCAGCAACTGGTGTCAAGCTCCGGATGGTCCTTCCTCCGGAACCTTACCGCGGTTAAGGGCCAAAGGGGTGGCAAACTGCCTCCCTTACCCTAGCCATTGGTGTCACCTCCAGCTGCCGTCACCGGGCTCCAGATGGCCCAGCCTCTGGAGCCTCGCTGTGGTTAAAGGTCGAGGGGGTCGTGGAGTGCCTCCCTTGGCCTAGCCGTTAGAGTCACCTCCGACAGCTGCCACTGGGCTTTGGATGGCTTTGCCTCTAGAGCCTATCTGTGATTAAGGGCCGAGGGGGTGGCAAACTACCCCCCTCGGCCTAGCCATCGGCATTACCTCTGGCAACCGCCGCTGGGCTCTAGATGGTCATGCCTCCAGAGCCTCACCGAGGTTTAGGGCTGAGGGGGTGGCAAACTGCCTCCCTCGGCCTAGCCATCGGTGTCTCCTCCGGCAGCCACCAGTGAGCTTCGGATGGCTCTACCACTGGAGCCTCACCACGGTTAAGGGCCGAGGGGGTTGCAAACTGCCTCCCTCGGCTTAGCCATCGGTGTTACCACCAACAGCCACCACCGAGCTCCGGACGACTCGAGCTCACCGCGGTTAAAGGCCAATGGGGTCGTGGAGTGCCTCCCTCGGCCTAGCCATCGTTGTCACCTCTGGCAACCACCGCCGAGCTCCGGAGTGCCTCCCTCGGCCTAGGCATCGGTGTCACCTCCGACAGACGCTGCCGAGCTCTGGATGGCCTTGCCTCTAGAGCCTCACCGCAGTTAAGGGCCAGTGGGGTGGCAAACAGCCTCCCGCCTAGCCATCGGTGTCACCTTCGGTAGCCACCACTGGGCTCCACGTAGACTTGACTCTAGAGCCTCTCCGCGGTTAAGGGCCAAGGGGTTGGCAAACTTCCTCACTCGGCCTAGCCATCGGTGTTACCTCCGACAAGCGCCGCTGGGCTCCGGATGGCCGTGCCTCCAGTGCCACGCCAAGGTTAAGGGCCGAGGGGGTGGCAAACTACCTCCCTTGGCCTAACCATTGGCATCACCTCCAAAAGCCACCACTGGGCTCCGAATGGCACTGCCTCTAAAACCTCACCGCGGTTAAAGGCTGAGGGGTCTTGGAGTGCCTCCCTCAGCCTCATCATCGTTGTCACCTCTGGCAATCGTCGATGGGCTCTGGATAGCCTTGCCTCAAGAGCCTCGCCGCGGTTAAGGGCCAAGGCAGTGGCAAACTACCTCCCTTGACCTAGCCATCAGTGTCACCTCTAGTAGCTACCAACTGGCTCTGGATGACCCTACCTTCAGAGCTTCACTGTAGTTAACAGCCGAGGGGGTGGCAAACTACCTCCCTCGGCCTAGCCATCAGTGTCACTTCCGGCAACCACCGCCGGGCTCCAGATGGCCTTGCCTCTGGAGCCTCACTATGGTTAAAGGTCAAGGGGGTAGAAAACTACCTCCCTTAGCCTTAATCATCGGCTTCGCCTTCGTCCACCTCCACTAGGATCCTAGACTACCTCGCCTCCGTCAAAGCTCATGCCCCCAAGAGTTGCACACTCTGCCGCTAGGAACGACAAGGTCCATGTCCTCTACAAAAGGCATCGGGATCCAAACCCTTCGCACCTCGATAGCACTGTCGCGGTCATGTTTAAGCCTAAACCTATGCGTGGCTTCGTCGCTGCAGTTGCACCTAGTACCCTATAGTCTTAACTGCCATCACACCGTCTGGTCGCCAGAAAACCGCAACTTGCAGGGGGGAGGGGGTCAAGAAAAGTGAGGTATGGAGGCTTAGGTGCACACAAAAACATGAAAGGCTACACGTTCGGAGGATTTCCATACACTTCGATCAAAGAAAAAATAGTGTGCAGGGTCCAAGGATTTAGTTATTTTCTTAATAACTTGTACATCCAAAAGATGCTTACAAAGAAAGCACTGACAAACTGGCGACAAACAAAGAAACAAACCCTAAGAGAACAATCCAGGGGGAGAAAGAATACAAAGTGACTATCAAGGAAACCACAAGCCCTAGAAGCGGCACATATAGCGGTGTATGCACTTCATCTATGACCTACCGTTGCGAAAGCTGATGCAGTAGTCTGCCCCCGAGCCGTCAGAGGATGAGGACGAGGACAAGGATGAAGAGAACTCCTCTGCAGCCTTCTTTCCCTCATTCTTGGCCTTTTTCTTCCCCACATGAGATGCCTCCTTCTCTGCTTTCTCCTTCTCCTCCTCGTCGATCTCCTTCTCCTGGAGATTCCGGTGGATCTCCCCTTCATCATCAGAGATATCGATAATCTCGACTAGAGCGACCAGTCGGACTGGAGATCAGGACAAAGTGGCAGGAGGCGGCTCCCTCTACAAGGATGGAAGAACGATGGCCACCGGCTCCAACCTTGCAAGTACCGGCTCCAACCTCGCAAGGATGCCTATGGGACTGCTCGACCCCAGAGGCACCACATCAGGCGGAACTGGTGCTAGCCTCGGAAGCGACAAGCCCGTCGATGAGGAGGAAGATGACACCATACTCAAGCCAAGAAGAGGCTCTCCATTACGAAGCGGTGAAGGATCAACTAGGTGAACCCCTAGCTTTTATAGCTAGGCCAATTGCTTGTGCACGCTAGGGGAGGAAAACAGAGTCATCACGGGAGTCATTTAGCGGCACTCTCAATTACTCCCCTAGGAGGCCTGTGACCATGCCTGGGTCGATCTGCACCCACGTGGTGATGTCTTATGATGGCTCCCTAGTTTTTTACGCGCACATCTTGTCGCATTTATAGCTCGGGCCTCTTTTAGCGCATGCGTGGGTCATGGGCATAGAACCCTAGGTGAACTTGCGCATAACCCCATCAGACACATTGCTATTACCGCACATCATCAATTACTCAGGCTAAAAAATGAGGAGAATACCTCGCTGTCACACGCGACCTCCACCATGACGGTGCAAGTGGCCAAAGGACTCACCATCAAGGGAGCTGAAGGGCGTACTCTGCATGGGCCCCAGAGCACATTGACTCTATCATGCCTCATCGCAGTAAACCGCTAAGGGGGTCATGGACTCCCACCTTCAGCGTACCTATCAACCATGTAGTTTCCTCCAGATTACGCTGTCACCATCAAGCTTCACCATCGTCGCTCACGGTCACCACGAAGAGGCTCCTCAACGGTGAAAAGCTATAGTGGGATATATCGACTGTGATGTTGGGTTGGAGCTAGTTCCTTTTGCATCCACTCATCCCTTCGTACCTCGGGGCCAATGGATGAGGGGTACCGTTGTGGGGAAATACCCCAGTCTGTAGATATTACTAAAGGATCACCATCAAGAGCTCCTCCGAAGCCCTTTGGCTCTAGATCCCCGGCCAGAGGTCCGGCTTTCAAAGACCGTGAACCCCTCCCTCCAGCCACTGCCTCTCGAGATAGTGAAAGTTGCTAGTCTCCAGAAGGGATTGTTGGGGGCCATCTTTAAGGACCCATGATGCCCTTGGATTCATCATCCTATGCCTATGAATCTTGGGTCCCCAAAGGCCTCTCGGGTCTTCGGGCTCTAGAGCTCTCCAGAGCCCCAGCCTCTTGGAGCCCCAGTCCTCTGGAGCCTGGTCAAGCTCTCCAAAGCCCGATGAGTGCGTCATTAAGCCTTAAAGAAAAATCAGCCAGAGGGGGGCCATGAGCTGTCCTCCGCCTACAAGGAAACGACCGATATTTAATGCCAGTGCAAGTGGTGGACTTACTGACATTTGGGATAGTGCGGTGCCATGCTGTAATTGATGATCGAGCGAGTATCGCACCCTCTAGGGTCACCTACACCACTGTATTTATCATAGTAGATAACATCTTCTAGTTAGGGATAAACGTATTCTGCTTGAACCAATGTTGTGTAATTCGCCTAGCCCCAAATCCCTATAGCATGGTAGTAACTTGCATCGCTATATCTGTAAGGGTATATTTGTATACTTACACCCCGAATGGCACTATAAATACAGACCCATGGCCATCAGGCCAGGGGCCAATCTCTTGGTGACAAATACATCAGTATTCCTTCCTCTCCACTTCATCTCCAAGGTTGAGTCTTCTCTCTAAAAGAGGCTCTCGCAACACTTACTCATGGAAGACATTTTTAGCACCAACAATAATGACATTAGGATAATGCTCATGAGTTCATAAGATATTTCTTGGATAGCACAAATGGTTTGATGCGATTTCAGAAGCTGGGTATGCTTATGTTAGTGTGATGGTTTTGCTTGGAGTTTGCACAGTGTTGCGTGAACTGATCTTGAGTCAAGTCAGGAAGGACTTGTGCTCATACTCGTTTGTTGTTTGATTCATATGCAGGTGTTGCTCAAAGGTGAACGTGGTCGATGATGGATCGGTGAACTAAGTTTAGGAAGGAACTGAGGTTCAGCCACTAGATTCAAGAGGAACTGAGGTTGTAGTGATCGAAGATGTCATGCGGAACATTTGGGCTAGATAACTGTGTACATGAAGACAAGGTTGCATGTGTGCGACTAGGTGTGTTATGGAGAAGGGCAGACATACACAAGGTCGTGGGCAACCAGATTGCATGTTCGGATGATGGAGTCGTTCGAGTACATGAAAAGGTTAGGATGCGGTCTGATTGGTCAAAGAGTTCAATCCCATAAGGAATCGAGTGCTAGTCTGAGTTGGACTCGAACACAAATTGAATTTAGTTATTGGTGGATGTGTTTTGGTATTATTTATGTCCAAGTAGGATATGACCAGGTTGTTTCCAAACTAAGATCGGTTTGGGAGGCTATATATTGAGAGGGTCTCGGTCAGGGTGAGGTGCATGTGCCAGAGCCAAGATGGAGATTAGATTTAGACTTTTGATCTGGAGAGTAGATCTGTCTAGGGTTTTGAGATTTTGTGGAAATCCTTGTTGGATGCTTTGGAGAGGTATCTTGTAAACTCATATATGCAATGAAAATCAAGCTTCGTAAGTTGATGAGTTGTAGATTCGAAATTTTCTCTTTGTTCTATATTTTGCATACTTAGTTTTGGTTTTCGATTAATTTCGTGTTTCTATCCAGTTTCATCTTGGTTTAATCCATCCAAAATCTTGCTAGAATATCTAGTATTTGATCTGAGAAAATTTTGAGTTACTTTGGTTTGATCTTGAATAGCTTTTTGGTTAACTCGACTAGATTTTGATCTACTCAATTCTGGTTGACACAGTTTGCTTTGACTAGGCATAATTCTTGATCTTAGATATCCGATTGACTCAATATTTATTGGGCTAGTTTCGCATTTGAATCTGGGTTTAGTTGTTCAATTTGAGGGCAATCGGACCAGCAGATATTTCTCTACGTTGTTTTTACTAAGCATGTATAATCTATTTTGAGTGGAATACCAAGTGTAATTCGATTTTCAATTTGGGTGAAATAATCTTTGAATTTAGTTTTCACAATCACTCATCCCCTATTGCCTCATTAGAGTGTAATCGATCCTACACTTTCCAATTTATCCGGGAGCTCTTCCAATTAAAAAAATCATATTACAAAAACAATTAGATATGATCCACTAAACTTTTGATTTGATAAAAAAAAAACTTTCTAGGTCACCAGGACAGGTGACGACTTCTGGCGTAATACGGCCCTACCTTCGATGGGAATGGCATGGCGGTGTGCAGATCCAACAGGGAGGTCACGGCGGTGCACTCGGATCGTGTCAGCGTGTGCGAATCCGGCGGGAAAAGGTTATGATGGTGGGGAGGAAGCGAAGGTGGCATCCTCGCCGGTCACCGATTTGGTTTCGGTGTGATGAGGGGAGAGAGAGGAAAGGAGACAGAGTGACGTCGAATGGAAGTGGGGAACGTCGGATCGGTGCCTTGGTGGGCTGATCTTTCTATTTTTGGGCTATTAGGCAACCGGTTTTGGGGATGTTGAGCTGTCCGCTACGACAAAAACAAACACACACGCGGCCTATAGCAATTTCGTCGAGTGAAGGAGTGGGGAATATATATTAAGTGACATTTTTGGAGGAACAGTCGTTCAAGTGGTGTATACACATTCGGACGTTCCAAATGTATCCCATGGTAGTTAATTCTAGAACTTTATGCGGGTAAACCGAGAAAATTTTGCCTATCTACAGAAAGTTGACTTGTTCAGTTGTCTATCTTGCCGTCGTGCCAATATCATGGCAAAATTTGATACGAAACAAACCATGAGGTAAAGCAGTCCAGAAAGAAAGTATGGAATCCCTGCGGGTAGAAAACAAATCAAACATGGATGGACGACGGCTCTAATATACTCTTTTTTTTTTGCGATTGTATCGTCGATCAAAATTGCCATTTTGAACTAATTTGGGCACGGTTATGTTTTTAGGTGCTTGATTATCCGAATTATTAGACATCATGATTAATTAAGTGATTAATTGGCCAAATTATTTACTAGCTAGTTTAATTCGATTGTCAAATTCATGATTAGTCGTCATCAGATATTTTATAGTTTAATTCGGCTCTTATATGGATCATTAGCCGAATAAAAGAAGTACTCATGCATTTATTATCTAATTCGGTTCATTAGTTGATTTCATTAGTAATCGCCTTGCTAATTGAGTTGTTAGTGTAATAGTTGAGCTAATGATGGATTAAAGTGTTAATGTGACCGGTTAATTAGATGATATTGATAAACATAAAAGAGAGAGCATTTGGTTTGCTATGGCAAGGTGCATGCAGGCAACAAGCTAGCAACACATGCAGACAATCAGTAGAGCAGAATGGGCACCAACGTCTTGGTCCAAGCGGCGGCTGACACGTGATGCCGGAGCACATGCAACCGAGCGCTCGACCACAGTAGCCCGGCCACAGCACTCGACCACAGTAGCCCGGCCACAGCACTCGACCACAGCAGCTCGACCACCCGACCAGATGAACAGTACATCTGACTACTGAACAATAGCCACAACCACGATTAGGCGATACAGACAGATGTTCAAATTAGAAACATAGTCAAATCGAAGAAGGCCGCACTGTAATAAAGGATACTCAGGTAGGTATATGGGAATTTACATGGTTGAATAGGAAAAATATGTTAGTTATAGAAAGTTTGGACTCATGTGTTATAGCTGAATCATATATATAAGTCTTATTTGGTTTGAATTTGGTTGAATAGGAAAAATGTGTTAGTTATAGAAAATTTGGACTCATGTGTTATAGCCGTTCTTTAAATATGAGAGGGTCATGACCGATTGAAATATCCAACAATCGATTAAATACCAGTATGCATCTACTATTATTCTACATAGCTCATGTAGTCATGTTTCTTCTTCTTTCTCCTCCTGCTGCTACTCATTCTAGTAGTGTACAATAAGAAATTGTACATCTTAATACATCGGCGATGATTTCATAATGGTTACACCACAAGTTATGCCGATGAATGATAGGTATGCCCATGGTAATGTTAATCATTCGGCTAATTATTTTGAGTCACCATATGCTACACCATATGTCACTAGAACGGGAGTTACACCCTATACTTTTTCAACACCATATGCAACACCTAATGCATATAGTTCGACTCCATACACCACTAATGATTATGGCTGAATAGATGAGAATTCAGCAAGTATTTATATACCTCTATACAACACTGTGGCATATAGTGTATTTCCCACACCACCTAAAGTTCTAGTATTCCTTGCAATTCATTGCCGGAAACATATTTTAGTGTCCCTCAACAAGATACACCATATGTGCATCCCACAATATCATATTCTTATGGTACCTCAAAGCCATGTACTTTTAACCCAGAACGACGAGTTGATTCTACGTTTACTCAGCTCATAGCCGAGCGTCATATAGGGTCTAAAAAAAGCATCGAGGGACAATCTGATATGGAAAAATAACAAAGGCCAACCTTTGTTGAATGGTCGAACACGGTTGAGGCTACAACGTTACCACTTGAATTCCGCACTAAAACAATTGGTGATCAATTTGATGTGAGAAAAGGAATTCGGAATTCATCGTATGGGGAGTCAAATTCAAGCTCAAAGGAACAGAGGTCTAAAACAATTGATGAACAGTTTGAAGAAGAATATAGCACAATTAAGGCAGAATTGCAAAAGAAGTTCCTTTCGTGATATTGGAAGACAAAGTAAGGTGTTGTTAAGATAAAGGAGATTCCATCCATTGATGCCCTACTAAAAGAGGTACGATCTGAAATTACGTTATCTGCTTCCCAATATGATATTATAGACTCTATACTTTATGATTCCGAAAGATTGGGTAAAGAGGATAATATAAGCAAACAATTAGGTTCAAGTATGAATCAAAAAGCCGACTGCTATTGCATACAAACAGTCGGATAATGAAGAAGGAAAAATGTTAGAAACTACTAAGAAAAAAGAAATACCCTTGTTGCTTGAAGTCAAACCTTGCATAGAATGTAGGGATGCTAATAAACAAATTGTTAATGTGTCGCAAGGGAAATTTGAAATAGAATTTGATAGTGCAATATCTGTACATAGAAGACCGTATTCTTAATGTGATAATGCGGTCATATATCCGCGGGGTTTTAAAGTGCTAGAAATTGAAAATTTTGTGAGTAAGGATAGTAGAATCGCTGCGGGATTTATCGGCAAAGTTATTGCGTCATATGGGAAGGCCGACAATAGCAATACATTTAAGTTAGAATTATTTCCATCGTCATCTTTGCTAGACATTATACTTATATGGATTATTTTACTTGTTCTAAATTCGGTCTACACTTGGTCACAAATGGGTTTTAAGTTTTGTGATTATTTCGGATTTAGAGATACAACGCTGAGGTTGAAAGAATTTGAAAACACCGATATTAATATAGTAGAAGATAATTCTAAGATATTGGGCAAGATAAGTACAAGTAAATGTGTAACCGAATGGGTAGGTGTTAAATCTGAACCATTTGTTTATTTAGCTTTGAAACCTTCTCCGCAAAAGAATCAGCTAAGGATGAAAAGGTATACATTCAATTTTACAAAGTGTGATCAGATTTTTGATATTTTATTACAAGAAAAACATATCAGATTATCTGATCATCATGTTATACCTTCATGTGAAGAGTTGAAAGGGCATTCATATTGCAAGTGGAATAATTTATTTACTCATAGTACTAATGAAGGTCGATTGAAGTTTGCAATTCATCTAGAGACAGGGGAGCATAGAGTAGAACAATCTCTCCCTGTAAGTATGCTGAATTATGAAGAGAAGCAGGTGTGGATTCGGCCAAAACAGGCTGATGCAACCAAAGGCAAGAAAGTGGCAATGGCTAGCAAGATTGATAATGATAGAACTAGTAAAGCTAGCAATATTGTAGGCAAAAATAAGAAGATGGTTTGGGACCCTAAAGGTAGTCAAAATATTAAAGCTAAGGTTAATGTTTAAGCATCAACTGCAAGAGCTGTACCAAGTGCAAAGCCGAATGTGACATTCAAGCAACTTCTGGTTAAGTATGAGACGGAGAAAGCCAGCCCAAGTACTGTTGGTCGGTTTGATAATTTTAAGAAATTGAGATCCCCTCAAAAGCATGAGTTTGTTGGTTAGGATCAGCGATGGGAAGGTTTTCATGCAGCAGCACCATATCCTCCATTTGGGCCACCAATGCCCATGTCATGGGGGGCTCTTCCTATGATATTTCCTCCTTGTCCGTCGTGGGGCTGGTATGGTCCACGGACGCCACCTCTGATGCCCTTTGAGTCATTCCATATAGGGCGGACAACACCTAGGCCACCGGTGTTTGATAGACTATCTCATCCTAGAGATGACTAGTTTGAGCTAAGGAATCGGCCAAATAATGAGAAAGGTAGAAATGTGGTAAAAAGGGTTTATCGTGTGAAGGAAGAAGCTAATTCAAGTGAGAAATCAGGTCTGAAATAAAAAGAGAAAAGGTCGGCTATTGAGCAAGAAGAAGTGCAAAGACAGTCGGCTAACAAGGATTTGGTTGTTGACACTGGGGGGCATGGTGTTAGCATAGGAGTAACACAAAAGGAGGTGACAAAGTCAGCAAACATGGCCGGACAAAAAGGTTCGGGCGTGGAGAAAATTGAAGGGAAAATGTTCGTGCTACTCAGAACTAAATCGCAGCGCCGATGGTGTCCTCGAGATCTCTCATACTGTCAAAAGAAAAGGTCGTAGAAGTTGCGCAAGCAGAAATTGGAGGAAGCTCAAGATAAAAATTGAGATATGAAGTTTTTAATATAATCAAACCGATGATGCTTACTCGGAAAGAATGGAGAGTGAAGCCAATTGAAGTTCCTGCACCTAGTAATGACAAGGATGATATACTAGAAGAAGAGAGCTCTCCAATGGTTAAAGGTAATTCTCTACCTCCGAAAGGTACGAATATTAATATAGTGTGCATATTGTCATATGAGTTTCAAGCCATTAAATGAAAGGCCAATGCAATTTGTTCATCGCCCAAAGAAGCATACATAACCAATGCTTGGTTGATCACAGCCTCAAGAAAGGTAAAATTTCATTAATATATTGCTCATGGTTATTTGGATATGCAAGTGTCTTTTGGCAAGCAAACTTTACCAAAAAATAGGGGGGCATGTGTTGACGACAAAAATTGATATTTTGAACTAATTTGGGTATGGTTATGTTTTTAGGTGCTCGATTAGCCGAATTATTAGACATCGTGATTAATCAATTCAATTTTATATTTAAGTGATTAATTGGCCAAATTATTTACTAGCTTGTTTAATTCGGTTGTCAAATTCATGATTAGTCTTCATCAGATATTGTGTAGTTTAATTCGGCTCTTATATGGATCATTAGCCGAATAAAAGAAGTACTCATGCATTTATTAGCTAATTCGGTTGATTAGTTGATTTCATTAGTAATCGGCTTGCTAATTGAGTTATTAGTGCAATAGTTGAGCTAATGATGGAACAAAGTGTTAATGTGGCCGGTTAATTAGATGATATTGATAAACATAAAAGAGAGAGCATTTGGTTTGCTACGGCAAGGTGCATGCAGGCAACAAGCTAGCAGTGCATGCAGACAATTAGCAGAGCAAAACGAGCATCAACGTCTTGGTCCAAGCGGCGGCTGACGTGTGATGTTGGAGCACATGCAGGCGAGCGCTCAACTACAACTGCCTGGGCACAGCAATCGACCAGGCGCTCGACTACAGCAGCTCAACCACAGCACACAACCACCCGATTAGATGAACAGTACCTCCAATCAGATGAACAGTACCTGGCCAGTGAACAGTAGCTGCGACCACGAGCTATACGGACAGATGTTCAAATCAGAAACGTAGTCAAATCGAAGAATGTCGAACTGCAATAAAGGATACTCGGGTAGATATATAAGAATTTACGTGGTTGAAAAGGAAAGATGTGTTAGTTATAGAAAGTTTGGACTCATGTGTTATAGTCGAATCATATCTGCAAGTCTTATTCGGTTTGAATAATGAGTCTTAATCTTGTATGGCTAAGACATGCCACCCTATAAATATGAGAGGTTCATGGCCGATTGAAATATCCAACAATCGATCAAATACCAGTATGAATCTACTATTTTTCTACATAGATCATGTAGTCATGTTCCTCCTCCTTCTTCCTCCTGCTGCTACTCATTCTTGATCTTGACAACCAAGGACAAGCCGCCGGCTGACCGTGCCCTGACGGGGTTCCTCCCGGGTGCGATTTGCTGACGAAGATCCGTTGCCGTAGTACCAAACTGGGTTTCCCAGGTGCTACTCGCTGGGTTAGTTATCGTTTTCCGGTTTGCTCGTAAATCGGTCACTTGTTACCACGAAATCGCAATAGTTATCTCTGTTGCTAAACGCCCTACGCGTGGTGCTACGAATTGCATACGAGGTGCTCGTTGTTGGCGTGAGGATCATATTTTGGTGCCAACAGATTGTAAATCCGATGTATGCACGCACATACACCATTGGTATGCACACCACACTCATACACCCATCAGTGCGCCTCCTAGTATACTCCTATAGATAATACCACAAAAACACTCGTGTGTGTGTAAATCGTAAGCACCAAAATTTGAACCATATTGGGTGGATTCATACACTCATGCTCTAACACCACACCATGCAAGAGTTTTTTTTTCTCCCAATACAGAAACAACGCAAATCTGGCTTGGATACAAATATGAATATGGAGTGGATATTACTAAATATAAATACCAAACAGCTGTGCATGTGATGAAAAATGTTGTGGGTCATAAAAATCACTTTAATTTTAGCATAACAACAACATTGAGACACCCCATTGTTTAGCAGACCTAGTTAAAAGCCGACTGGCCGTTCACACGGTAATGTGAACGCGTCAGATGTGCCACAATGCTTGGCCGTTCACAATCTTGTGTGTTTTGTTTTTCACACTAACAATAGTTAGAAGCTTGTTGCAGCTCGCTAGAATAGGAACATGGATTCCTCTTAGTAAGAGGCTCTGACTCTTATCCATTTCTTAGCATTCATATACATACATATTGAAATAGAAATTTAATTGCATCGCATTAGGATTACATTTCTCTGATCATTGCATACACGTACACCTCACACGCGCATACTCACACCTGTACCTGCATTTTTCTACATTTTTTAGATCCCAGCCTTGAAGTTGTAGCCATAGGAAATATATGCTTTCCTAGTGGCAATCATTTTGTTGTAGGAGGCCAAACTAACAACTCATAAATCCTTCTAAATCCCCTATGACATGCAGTCTATGTTTATTGATTAGACCATCTTATGGTCATGGCATTTTAAAATAATTATGCAAAGAGACCTAAGGTCATGTTTATTTTTTATTCTGATTATGGATTCTAGCCTAAAAGCAAAAGCAAAAACAAATGATCACATTCTAAAAGCTGACTTTTAGAATTCACAAGCTAAGTTATACTATAAAATTACACAATCCATAATCTGGTGGGAAAGAGCTTCTCTACAGAATCAAGATTGTGACAATGAAAAACAAATCGTGCCTAAAACCTTCTCAAAAATTTCAAATAGGTTGTTTGACTTTTAAAGCCAAGTCATCTTAATAGAAAACCCCTCAGCTTTAGGAAAATCACAAACCAACATGGACCAATAAGGGAACTAGTCCAAACCAACCTAGCCCAAGCATTTATGGGCAAGGGCATGTCATTGACAAGGGCCCAAGTACAAGAAGACCATATTTTCCAATAGCAAAAAAATTATTTCTTATAATTCTTCCTACAAGTTTAGCCCCCAAAGAGCTCAAATTACCAAACATGACACATGGGTCAAAGACCAAATTACATTTTCTTGAAAGCCAAGTTTACTATGAGACATCACCACACAAGTGCCACAAATTTACAATGCCATTAGCCATGCAATGGTGATGTGTCAATCCACCAAATTTTACAACCATGCAAAACACAAAACAATCACCCAAAAGCATGTAATTTTACAAGCATAAATAGAAGGGGAGACCCCCTTGGCCATCCACCATCTCCATTTCGCCAAGATCAGGTTGAGCTCATCCCTTCTCTTGTGATGACCATGGCTAATGCCTAAGCAATGCCATGATAGGATCAAGGATGGAGGAGGGAAATCAATGGAGCTAGGACATATGTATCATCAAGCATCCCTCTATGCATTGCATCTACTTTCTTTGTGAGGTGAGTTCAAGGATGAGGTATTGTATAAGAGAGTGAACGAACAAGCACAAGTGCATATGGATCAAGTGCTTGTACTAGCATGCATAGGAGTTGCTTGATTCAACTAGCATGATTAGGAGTTGAAGTGCAACATATAGATCAAGCCATCTTACATTTCCATGATTAAAAGATCACCAAAATGAATCTCTAGGTGATCATGAGCAACTAGCATGAATAGGAAATCATAAGGATCACAACTAGTTGAAGATTAACAAGTGCATAGTTGTGTTCTTGCTCACTTTTAGTATCATCACAGCAAGCAATTAGGAAGCAGTGCTCTCAGCTTAATTAATTAAAACATGTCAAGTTCATCTAGTTCATGCAAAGCATTGTGGCATCATTGAGCATATCAACACATCACAAGTACCACAGAGCATATAGATCATCAGCATTGCATCAATAACATCATGATTGATTGATTTGGGGCATAATGTCACGCCCGGTTTTTCAAAAGAATTATCAGGTGCATTCCACATGTATGCCAGGATCAGTTTCATCATACATGCGGTGACATAATAAGTGATATATAGTTCTATACGAACAAAATAACTTTATTAAAATAGATACCAGAGTTTTTAAACAGTAGCAAAAGAACAAGAGGGAACTCCGAAAGCTTCAGGGCACACCACAGGCAATCAACTAGGGGAAACACGACCTAGGACGCTCTGTCTTCATTATAGCATTCAGCTTCTTTGATCTCCTTGTAGTCTTCTCCAACTGAGCAGCATTTATTATTGAAAATAGCAAATGTGAGTACATAATGTACTCCGCAAATGTGGGAAAGCATGACATGGGGCTTAAGTCAAGAAAAAGGTTAGACACTATTTTACTGCACTAAGCAACCTTAACCTATAACTCCAAGAATTAGGCATCCTATTTACTAAGTGTAAAGGCACAACTTAAACAAGAGGAACATCTCATCGGATTCCATCCGACTACCAAACTCACTAGATATTCTATATCTGGCTATCATAACTCACCAGGTAATCCCATTACCGGGCTACCCGACCATCCATACCAGAACCCTGATCTCAACTAATCAAGAAGAAGTCCAAGCCACTCTTGACCGTGAGCACGGCTGATCGATCAGTTTATACTCTGCAGAGTTTGCACACTTTAACCACGAGTCATCATTTCATCACCTGCATCACCAAGTGACAGTCTCCATGTTATCATGTCGGCCAAGCACTTACACACTTATGAGGTGTGCGCCAGGAGATCACTACAATGTTGTTACAAAGCTCCCGCCGACCTACAAGCACCCACTGAGATTTTACCGCTAACAGTGATTCCATCACTGTAGAAGCCCCCTCTTGTACCACTCAATCGTTCAATGGTGCCTACAGAATTGGAGGGGTGGCTAAGTAATTTGCCAGACCATACCCATATAGGCCTCGTGGTTGCATTGTTTAGCCAGGTTACATGCTTTAAGAACTGGTCCTTAGGACCCCACACAGGAACAGACACATTCCCATCGTGCGGCACAACACATGCACCTTCATGCACCATCCACATACCAACCATCCTGTTAGGATCCCTATTCCATGTTGCTACGAAAGATTACCATACCCGATTCATGTTGCATAAACATTAGTCAAGTTTAACATCTACCCCAACCAAGACATCGACTAGCATATCTACCCTTTATTTCCCATGACTCAATCAACGGTGACAAGGATGTTCAGACAACTGCTAGTAAACTCTAATCATGGGATTCCAATTTAGAGAAGCATGCATGAAAGATAAACAACTAGCATATAAATCCTAAAGTAGGTGCAAGATGTTCAAGGACACTTGTCTCGCTGTTGTTTAGTTATCTGCGTAAACTCGGTTCTGGCATATCTCGAAGTCTCGACCTTGTAGCTCATCGAATCTCTAGAAACACCATATTCTGCTCCCAAGATCTACTGACAAAAGAGAAAGCACAAAACAACTAAGAAATAATACACCAAACAGAGACAACACATCATAAAAACACAATAGATGGATATAATATGATTTTAGAAGAATTTGGGCACAAGAACCACTCAAATCATAGTTCAGACGGAGGAGAACATGTTCTCGAAAGATTACATTAGTGTTGAAGAAAAAGGAGCCAGAATATTCCCTGAAAATATTCTCGACCAATTTTTTGTCGAAGGAAAACCCTAACTATGGCGATGGCATGATATTGGCAGGGAAAAGAATGAAGGGCTCGGTGCATGCGACGATGATATGGTGATGGCGTGTCAGAATTTTAGGGTCTTGCCAGATATGACACGAAAAGGATATCCGATCAAGATGGTATGTGAGATCTTATTAAACCCTAATTGGCAATTGGAACAGAGTGGAACAAGGCGATGGCCAGCGGTGGGCTCTTAGCGTCACCGGTGATGGAGGACACGGGCGATGGCGGTGGCAGTCACTAACGTCAACGTCAGGCAGCAGTGAGTTTCAACAAATTGAGGAGAGCATGGTGTAGAACGCGAGAAGGAAAGATTGGTTTTATGGTTGGTCTTGGCAGAGGAGTTTTGAGGTAGCAGCAAAATAGCGACGAACGCTCCCAGATACGGTAGTGGTCGCGCATAGACATAGCAAAGAAGACGCTCGCGTTCCCAGAGATAGATTATGAATTCAACGAAAGTACTTGAACACAGAGCTTCATATATATAAGGAACACAATGCTAGGATGGATGTTTGGATAGAAATTCACCTAAAAAGGAAATCGATTGGTTGCAACTTTTGGCAAGATTGTGCAACGATATTGGAAGTTGGGATTACGTTCCTGGTGGCATCCTTAAGATCCGAGGGAACCCTCATGAGTCCACATAGAACATGTGATGTAACACACTGTGACACGGTCGATGCATCAAAACCACTACTAGATTGACTGGAACGCAAATAAATTCTGGGTGCATGCGCCGAACACACTTATACATGGGGGCAGCGGCATAGCGACTACAACATCATCAGCGTCAAAGCTCTTCTGGCCAAAATGCTTCTAGGGGATGTTGAGGACGACCAGGGACACATCTCAGTGAAAGGGGTCGGTGATTGGAGCTCCGGTCCGCCAGGGAACGTGGTTGACGTTCTAGCTGCGCAGGACATGTGTAGACAGTGGGTAGCAATGATTGTGATGTTGAGAACGGGGGATCTGTTGCAGCAATGGACAAACCAATTTGGCAGGATGTACAAGAATGGTAGAGGCACGTATCTGCCAAAGGACTCATGGATTGGAGTGCTTGTTCGCTAGGGAACGCGATCTGAACCTAAGCTGCACACGTAGAACTCCAAACTGGGGCAGTGGAACGGCAAGCGTGATCCCGGTGGCTACAGGGCTCTAATGGCCAATCGGTTTGGTGAGGGTATGTGGAACATCCAGGGGCACATGCTGATCAAAGTGCATGGCAATCCGACCTCTGATCGGCCAGGGAACGCCAATGCAAATCAGCGGCCGCACGGGTGTCCGCGACAGCAACGGCCATGGCGGTGCAGCAAGGGCTTTGGCTAGGCTGAGGTTTTGGTTAGGGCTCACAAATGGCATCTGTATAGGGGAAAAAGTGGAGGGAAAGGGGCTGGTATGGTCCTCACCTTGTTGCGATGATCGGTGATGAAGAATTCGTGGAGATGACGATGGCACCAGCGGCGGCAGCACTGGCGGCATGGCAGTGCAGTCCAGGAGTAGGGGTAAGGAGAGGATTCTTGGAAGTGTTGATGACATGCTGTAGCATAGAGACATCATTGATGGTGGCGTGGCGATGGGGCAGCTCCTTCATGGGTGACGACTCGTCGGCACGGTGGCGAACGGAGACGGCGGCGGCGCACGGGCAGGGCAGCAGCTGTGTCTATGATTTGGGAGGAATGGGAAGGGGTAAGGGAGGGTGCGGAGCTCCTATTGATAGCCTGGGTGAGGCTGGCCACGAAATGGGAAAGGAAAATGACCGAAGGTGGAAGATGAAACGGACTGGGCGTTGAGGACGATATCTCCACCGTCCGAACACCAAATTGGACGTTTTCAGACTCTATCTTGTAGCACTCGAAAATATTTACAAATTTTGTATTCATTGGAACTTTTGGAAATGTCATTTTGATTTCCAAAAATGTGTCACAAGATAAACTATTTGAATTTAGCCTTATATACGCAGCACTGATCTCGGGGGCAATAACTCCTAGATCCATTATCCAAATGGGGACTTCCATAGGTGCAATTCGAAGCACTCGACGAGTCCTACCACTTTGGTATTGTCAAGATTTGCATTTGAGGTTGTATTGTAGTCTGAAACTGCGTTAGAAAATGAGGCTAGCAACGAGGAGTAACGGTGGCCGGCTTCAATTGCCATTATTGCTATTAAAGCAGCGGTTTCCACTCTGAATTGCTAGGAATTGAAAGAGGATAGAGTGGCCACTGGTTTTTCTTACTTGATGGATGTTAATGCATTTTGATTGAGCACTTACTCAAGCTTAGTTGGCTGGCCATGGCTACCATGCACAGGGACAACGTCATTTGGAGGTGGATGGAAATTATCAGATACATGCACATGCAAGTGAGCTAGTTTGGGTTGGCTTTAGCACACATGTGAGCCATCCTGCTAGCAATCCAACGTGATGTATGGTTGATGGCATACTGCTGGTTTGGAGTCACGGGCTAGAGAGAAAAACATTGAGGAAAGACAGTGCACGTTGGGTTGAATCAAAAGGACGTGAGATGAGATTGTCCATGGAGGATTTTTTGGATGATATGGGAAAATTGGAACAAGGATTTATCCAACCTTGAAATTCCTTAACCTATTCTAATGTTTTATAAATAAATTTTTTATCACACAAAACAAATTGTTTTTAAACTCTAATTTTTTTGGAAAAGCTTTCAAACTTCAGGAAAAATATTATTTTATTGTTCTAAAATGCTCACAACCCAAAATCAAAATTTTGGGGTGTGACACATAATTAGCAAAGGGATTAGAGAGGGTTAGAGGGAACCGAGAGACAAAACCGTAGGGGAGCAAAGCTCCATGGCTGATGATCATCATTGTTCCTAGAGTGGCGCAAGGCCAAGCCCTCGTTATCTCACGGCGATGATGACGGCATCGAGGTAGCCAAGCCACCACCAGCGCGGTGGCGATGCAATGCCTTGAGGGTGAGCACCCACCATGACTGAAGAAGAAGGAGAGTTGTCCAAGGTGAAATCGAGTATGGGGCATAAAGGAGCTCTTTGAGCTCCACTACAACCACCGGTGCTCAGGAAGCTGACCGATAGAGGCAATGATGGATCCAAGGCTTCACGACTGAGGACCACCACCAAGTTGGGGAAGAGGAGAAGACAGCAAGGTAGGGCACAGGGCGAGAGGAGCTCCTTAGGTTCCACTATGGTAGCTAGATCTTGAGGCGCCAACGTGCCACCACTGTTGGCGAGCTGTATGGCTAAGCCACCCCACTGAGCCATAGAAAGTAGGGGGGTCAAGCCATAGAAGTAGAGGAGGAAGAGCCAATGATGATGGAGCTCCTCCCAAGAACCACTGCGGTGGATGGAGTCAAGGAGGATGGCCATAGAGATGATGGCCAGCGGCTAGGGTTTAACCCTAGCTAGACTCGGGTTGGTGCCGAGAGAGGAACGAGCCAACCTAGGAGAGCACATGGTGGAGAAGCATCAGAGGACCACGGTGATGAGGACTCAACAATGAGGAGGCTGGTGGAGAGGCCAAGGCGGTGTGACCGAGGTGCGCGCTCAAGAGAGAGAGAGAAGGGGATCGAGTTAGGTGAGAGAGAGAGAGAGAAGGAGAAGGAGGTGACTAACTAGGTAGATCGGGTCCCTTTGATCCAACTAGACCGAGTCAATGGTGATGGGGATGGCTGGGCTAGGCCATTGGCCTTATGGGACTAATGCCTTGGCCACGCGTCGGGCCATCCGAGCTGGGCCACAAGGTTGGCCAGCTCGAACTGAGCCTTAAGGCCAAGCAGGCCACGAGTACGAAGGTCGGGCCAACCGAGCAGGCCATCTGGACCACCTCGGACTAGGCCATGAGACCATGGATTGTGGGCCAAAAACTAGGCCACGGCCCATTTTAAAATAAGTAGGATTTTTCTTTATTCTTTTCAAGTTTCTAATTTCTATTTTCAAAATAAGTGTTTAAAAAATACACGAGTAATTTCTTAATTCCAGGAAAATTCTTTAAAGCTGATTAAAAATATAGAATTAATTTTTTAAACATTAAATTATTGTTTAGAAAATAAAAAAAATGTTATTAATTGTATGTTGTTCCTAACTTGAGTTCTAAAAATAATACACGATTCCTTAAACCCCTAGAGAGCTTTCTAGAATACGACTTGTTCGGGGGTTTTGGGAGTAGATGTAAAAGCTATTTCCTTAAAATGTTGGACAAGACACAAAGTATCAGACTTCATCTAATTTTCAGCACTCTGACAGCTTTGTTGTTTCAGGCAAGTCCTAATCCTTGTTCATCTTAATGAGCTATTTTTGTGAGTTTTGAAAAACCATTGCTACAAAGCAATCACCTATATATTAAATCTAAAATTGATTAATCTAACTAATGATTATGAAATGTGAGATCTTTGAATCTGGAATGAATGCTAGTGAGGCGATGCTTGTCTTGCTTGCCATGAATGCCTCACTAGTATCTAGATGTGTGATTAAATAATCAACCCCTTTGTTGATCACATGGTGTCATAATTCTGCATTAATCATAGATCTGACTGAGTCGGGCTTAACCAAGTACCACCTATCGGTAAACTACTCCAGGAGACCAGCTTCATGTTGGGGCTTGATGTGAAGTTATATTGTCACTTAGGGTAATTATTGCGGGCATGTCCGTCAATTCACGAGTTCGTGGTTAGCGGACTAATCCCTCTGTCTTTGAGGGACAAGAGGGAATGGTCATTGATCTGTTCTAGTCTTGGTTCTGCTAGTCCAGTCCTAGAGTAACTTACTGATAGTGTGACAAAGGTCATGTCAGGCACATCTCGAAATGTAAGACATCGAGATCATCAATAGTTCCATGGGTATAGTAATGCACCTCTTGATAGAGTTTAGTTGTTACTGTCACTCCCTGCTTTTGGGTTAAGAAGCTATGCTCGAGATAGGAAAGGAAACCACTAATTGGTTCTACCCTGTGTTGATTCAACCACTAGTCTCACCTTAAAACTGTATCTTTCTAATCACACTCTTGCAAAGTGCATTGGTTATCCTTGGATAACTCTTGAGAATACAGTGGTAATATTGTGAACCCCCATTGACCCATCCTGAGTGTGTGTGCTTGATATTATGGGATTTGTTGAGTACTTTCGTAGTTATACTTGCTATCTCCTTTATATATAGAGGGGCAAGATGTAGACTTAAACTACCTCCAACCTCAAGACGGCTATGAAAACGACGCCGAGCCAGAAGCCAAAAAAGCTAGAGAAGGAACCGAATGGGAGATGCAGGCCGTCAAGGAGTTCTACGAAGTCCAACCAGAAGATTAATGGGTAGGATGGGATGCTATGGGAACTTTGACCTTCCCTTGAGACATGAAACTTGTGTCTTCCAAAACAATATTAAATAAACTTAATGGTACTTCATCTATGAGTGACCTTAAGTGGTGGTGACTCTTGTATGCGGTCCCACTATATTGTTCCGTGATACTACTCTGATGTGTCAATACTTTAGTAGGCCTGCTTCCTGAAGTAATGACTGTAGGTTCTACTTTGGAAGTGGAATACCGGATCGCTACATATATGTAAATATAACCATTGTTTAAGCTTTTTGGAGTAGGTCTTTTGCTATCGAGTGAACATTCACTTTTAGCAAGTGAAGGAGCACTTGCACAAATGGAAAAATAGAATAACCTAGGTTACAACTATGATTAGGAATAGGATGGTTGCAGCTATGATTATGGTGGGCAAAGGTGTCCAGCGATGGATCCACCAAGGGGCAGGGGGCTTGAGCACCCCTGCCCCTAGACACACTTAGGAGCCTACCCAAGCTACCCCCTCCTTTAATTTTTGGGCATTAAAGAGGAGGAGGAGGAGGAGGGAGAAGAAGAGGGAGAGCCCCTAGTTCTTGGCTTTGGATCCACCACTGAAGGTGGCGGTGTGGTGGCGCTTGATGCGTGATCAAGGTCAAAGAGAGATAGCAGTGACTAATATTAAGAGATGAACACTAGACATTAGGCCCCAAAAATAAGATCATTTGATCTATGTTAGGATTGCTCTTGTGGATGGATGAGAATTGCTGGAGGTTAGGGATCGATAGAATCGCAGATAGAATTAGACGCAGGAATGAACAACAGCGGCGGTAGGTGGAAGACAGATGTATTACGGGTTCAGAGTATTCATCTCAATTCAAACATGCCCTCCTCCTTCTCTCTTAGGTCTATTTATAGTTATATTACATGGCCTCTGGCCCAACTCTTTACTGAGCCCATTCATCACCCGCTACCCGCGTGATGAGGACATCACTTCTTCGGATACACACATTGTGAAATCGTTCCTCGTTGTTCATACTTCCATGGTCAAAAAATAGGATGCTACTAAATTTCTATGATATAACTTCACATGGATGTCACCCTTGAAGGCCAAATCTACTCAGGCTCAAAGTCGAGCTCTAGTCAGACTCTAAATTCAGTTTGGAGTTTCAGGACAGCACGCCAATAAATCAGGTATAACTTTCACATACGGAGTCCAATTGAGGTGTTCTTGGACTTGCTGAAATATTATGATGAGCCCTTTCCAATGGATCTAGCCTCACCCTTAGATTCCTTATAGATTAATCAGATTTGATAAAATAAGGTGATGTGACACTGTTATGGGCCCTGTTGGGTTTTGTAAGCATGTCGGGGTTGGAGTCCAGGTTGTGTACGCCTCTCCCCATAGCCGCACAACACTAGGTCAATCTCCTCACATCCCCCCTATATATATAGAGTAGATGCCATAGTTTAGACTCGGATTTTACTTAGATTATCCTGTTTTAGACAGTTTCGTTCTATATCGGTTTGTGAGACCCCAACTTCGAGTTCTTCATTGGTAATTAGCAATATTCAGATTGCATCTACCATGTTATTGCAAGTGTGTTCTTGATTCTCTTGCAGGAAAAGTCTTCTTAGCGAGGTCAACCATGTTTTGGCACAATTGATAACCATAGAGTAGTGGTGTAGTGATTGCGAGAGTTCTCGATCTGTTCTGGTTGGAGCATTTGGATCATCAATGTTGAAACTTCACCAAATCCACTTATCATATTATCTTTTGGAAGATTAGGCTAGACTCCCATAATTGCTCGGGCGTGTCAACCATCTCGACCTAGCTACAGCTTTGTCTAATGCTGCTTGTGTTGTCAGGCATGAAGGGAATCGAGGACGTCCTAAGAGGGGGGTGAATTATGACACTTAAAACTATCGGCTCCAAAACTTTCACAAGATAAACCTATCTCAATTTCTATCTAAATGTGCTCTAGGCTTATCTAGTGTGTCTACTCTACCGCTTAATAGAATTGCAAGATAAATTGCAAGTAAGTAAATGCGAAAACGTAAATGAGGTAGGCAGGTAAACTCGGCACGAGGGATTTTTATCTCGTGGTATCGGTGGCACACAAGCCACCCCTAATCCACGTTGGAGCTCCACAAAGGATATGCTTCCAGTCGTCAAGTCTCTTTCGGTCACGGCTCTTGAGATACCAAGTCACCAAGACAAGGCCTCAAACACGATGAGCCACCAAGCCACCAAGGCAAAATCTCGCCACTAATCTCTCTTCTAGCCACTTGTGCGTCATCTTCACTTCGGAGCTTTATTCACAAAGACAAGAGCCTCTGTGTCCCCGCATAATCCTCTTGTCACCGCTCCACACCAAGTCGGAGGGTTAACAAGTTACCAGCGAGTCACAAAGACTCCAATGTGCCAGCGTACCTCTTGGTACACGTTTGGATCACTTCTTGATCCGCACTCTAGGTTGTAGCACCTAGCAACTCTTCTGTCTAGGCCTATAAACACTAATCACTCACTAATAGTGTTCTTAATCACCTTGGATGAACACTTTATGCTCTTGGATGGCTTGGATGTCTTCTTAGGTGTACAAGGGTTTCTCTAGACTCCAGCAACTTCAAAAGAATGAGTGGAGGGGTATTTATAGCCTCAACCTCTCGGACTAGCCATTATCCCAACGGCTCACATATTCTATAAACACTGGATGATCCAACGTTAACAGAGGTACAAGCACCGGACCATCCGGTGTGTACATTCTCAGAAACTAGCCGTTGGAACTCAACTCAGTGTTCTTCTGAACACCGGATTATCTGGTGTAATATCCATCTCATCACCGGATCATCTGGTGCCTTATCATCCATTTCCTTCGAAAATACCAAGTTTCTGTTAAATAGTCTGGTGAAGCCTTCGGTGTGCACTATCTTCGTCACCAGACCTTCCGATGTGTAGAACTTCTTATTTTCTGGGTTTTCCACACCTTATGTTAAATGCTCCGGTGAAGCCTCCGATATGCACTATTTCATCACCGAACTATACGGTGAGTAGATCTTCGATCTTCTACGCTTGGATTCTTCTCTACAAGAATTAGTCTGGTGTACATCTCTTCTGATCGCCGGACCTTCCGGTGAGTGCAATCCATTCTGACTCCTTCTGATAGAATTGCTCCGACATGTATATTCCTTATCATCGGATCATCTGGTGAGGCAAACTGCCTCTGGACATAATGCTTTGGTGAGTGCAATTCTTCCAGCGCTGGACCTTCCGGTGAGAACAATTTCTCTGGGACTTTTTCCAATTCAATCAAAATTTATCCCGGCTGCGGTGGCTTCTTCATGTATTGCATCCATGAGATGTACTAACATATATTCTTGACAAACATGTTAGTCCCATTGACTATGTTGTCATTAATCACTAAAATCATAATCATAACCTAATAGGATCATTTTCACTACAGGGCACACTGTAACAGTCCCCCTCTCTTGGAAACCTACTTGCCCCCAAACAGGTGCATGTGGAAATTCCTGCTTCAATTCTTCCACATCTTCCCATGTTGCTAGATCTTTCGGAGTAGAGGACCATTTAACCAGCACTTGTGTGATTGTGAATGTCCCTCGCATGATCAACCAGCGCTGCAAGATATGCTCTAGAATTTAGAATTCAGAATTAGCATTAGGCAATTGAGGCAATACCTGATGTTGAACACCCACTGCAGGCTTCAATTGAGATACGTGGAAGATTGGATGGATGGAACTCATTGGAAGAAGCTCCAATTTGTAAGCAACCAATCCAATTTTTGCCAGAATATGGAAAGGACCAGAGAACTTGAATGCCAACTTGTGATTGGCACGAACCTCAACAAACGATTGTATGTAAGGTTGCAACTTCAAGAAAATCCAATCACCCACTGCGAATGATCTTTCTGATCTCTTCTTATCTGCATGTGCCTTCATCCGTTGCTAAGAGCGAAGTAAGTGCTAATGCAGTAGATGATTGACCAACCGACACTCTTGCAACCATGATGTAAGATCAGAAACTAGACAACTGTGGTCATCTTCAATGCCTAAGTGGCAAGGGGTGGTGCCATGTAGTACTTGGAATGGAAATTTATTGAGAGTGGAATGAAAGCTTGTGTGGTACTAATACTTTGCGTGTTAAATCTACTGGCTCCATTTTGTCTGACGTGAATTGACAAAGCACCTCAAATATGTCTCCACACACTAATTCAAACGTTCAATCTGACTGTCAGTCTGTGGGTGGTACGATGAACTCAAGCAGAGTTGATTACCTGCTAACTTGAACAATTATTGACAAAAATTACTTGTGAAGATTCTATCACGATCAAAAATGATACAGAGTGGTAGCATGTGCCATTTATAAACTGAGTCCAGAAAAAGACGAGCAATCTGCGATGCCAAAAAAGATGGGTAAGGGAAATAAAGTGTGCATACCTTGAAAACTTGTCGATCACCACTAATAATGTGTTGTAACACCTAGGCCATGGTAATACTTCAACAAAGTCCATCGAAATAATCTACCATGATTGTGTAGGAACGGGCAATGGTTGTAACAGGCCAGGGTACTTAGCACGATCCGGCTTTGCTTGCTGGCAAATTTGACAAGCCTAAACAAATTGATGAACCTAGGATTTCATTCCTTTCCACACAAAGAGTTGCTTAATGCGTTGATATGTCACTGGATACCCCGAATGTCCACCCAAAGTGCTGCTATGTAATGCTGTAATAATTTGTTGTTGAAGTTTGATGTCATTGCCAACCCAAACTCGATTCTTGTATTGAATGACCCCTTGATTGAAAGTATAAGGATCATTTGATGACTCTTTAGTTGATAATTCCATCAATAATTTATGTGCTTCAGAATCTTGCTGACAACTAGCGATAATATCAGATAACCAACTTGGCTAACAAGAGGACATAGCCTATAAGTCCAACCCTTCATGTGGCCTACGAGAGAATGCACCAGCCACCTTGTTGTCAGTACCTTTTCTGTACACTATCGTGTAATGCAACCCTAAAAGCTTGGTAAATACTTTTTGTTGCCATGGCATATGTAATCTTTATTCATTTAAGTGAGAGAGGCTACAATGATCAGTGTATATAACGAACTTGTCATGTTGCAAATAGGGCTGCCATTGTTCAATAGGTAGTGAGATTGCGAGATATTCCTTCTCATATGTTGACAATCCTCTGGTGCGGGGTCCTAAAGACTTACTAGCAAAAGCTATTGGATGACCGCTCTGCATCAAAATAGCACCCACGCTAGCTTCACTTGCATTTGTTTCAATGTGAAATGACTTGTGAAAATCAGGAAGTGCCAATATTGGTGCCATAATTAGGGCATGTTGAAGAGCTCTGAAAGCATTATCAATAATAGATGTCCAAATGAAAGTAGTATTCTTCAGCGACATATCAGTCAATTGGCGGCTAATGGATCCAAAATGGCACAAAAACTTCCTGTAATAGCTGGCTAAGCCGAGGAAACTCTTTAACTCTTTCACATTACTTGGAATTGGCCAATCCCTTATGGAAACTATTTTTGTTTCATCAGTTTGAACTCCAGCTGCACTAACAATATGGCCCAAATATGCAATGCTCGGTTGAGCAAATGAACACTTTGACATTTT
Source organism: Phragmites australis (assembly GCF_958298935.1). Taxonomy (NCBI): domain Eukaryota; kingdom Viridiplantae; phylum Streptophyta; class Magnoliopsida; order Poales; family Poaceae; genus Phragmites; species Phragmites australis. Next base: position 6,875,818 of record NC_084931.1, read on the forward strand.
GACTTTCCACTTATCTATTATGAGAAGCTACAGAATAGTCCTGAGATGCTCAACATGCTCCCCTAGAGTCTTGCTATAGACTAATATGTCATCAAAAAAGGCCAAATACTTTTGCGAAGTAATGGATATAGTGTAGTATTCATTGCTCCTTGAAAATTTGTTGGTGCTCTAGGTAGACCAAATGGCATAACTAGAAACTCATAATGCCCAGTATGTGTTTGGAAGGCTATCTTGAACACTTCTCCAGCAGCCAATCAATTTGATGATAGCCAGCTCAAAGATCCAATTTGGAGAACCAGATAGATCCTACCAATTCGTCCAATAACTCATCTGTTACAAGCACTAGGTATTTGCTTTTAACAGTCTATCAACAATTTGTAAATCACTAATCTAACGAATTTGTTGAAGAATAGGGGGATACTTTGAGTAGACGAATTGCAATGGAAACACACATGGGTTTTTAGACAGGTTCGGGCTTCTCTGAGGATAATAACCATGTGTCTTGTTTGTCATGTATTTATCTAAGCCTGTTACAAGGGTTTGTAGCTATAATAGATGGATCTAAATCTAGTCTCTTCCTTGGCTTCTGTTGGCTTGTATGGGTTTGTGGAACTCGTATCGCTTGAGACGATTTGTTCTTGCTCCTTCATAGGGTCCCCTGGCTTCGTATATATATGGAGGTATCGTACATCCTCTGGAGTCCTCCCTCCTATTTTGGGAGATAAACCTTTCTGGTTACAGGATGCCTTGAGTACCTACGGGTAGTTTCCTTTTATCTAGGAACCCCCTTCCTAGAGATAAAGATATGCTCTAAGAATTACGGAAAACCATATGGTGCTCAGATATGGTAATTATACAGTAATCATCATCAAACCCCCCACTAGTACGTGAAATAAGATTGTGACGGATCTAGAAACTTAGCCAAGCCAAGGAAGACATCTCGATAGGCAGTCTCTTCGAGTGATAACTCAGGATTTCGAGTAGGATGTACATCTACTCAGGTTCCTGGTTGTCATCGGATCATCTAGTCAGGATATTAGGCCCTCTCCAGGTAGCTCCGTGAGCCTCCAGGTAGAGACCTCATCTGAGTAGGAAATTCTGGTCAACAGATAAGCATCGTCCTAACTTTTCAGGATTCTGAGAAGTTGGGGAAAATCTGGCTCTCCGTCCGATGAGTTTTTTGAAAGTTGAACCGTCGCGACAGAGATTTCACGTGGTGGTGAAAGAATCTTTCCTTCTTTTCTGGCTAAAAATCAAGATGACATTTGGAAACTGAGTGCCTTTGTTAGTGTAGTGCACCAGCTCTCCTGGTATTTCATACCATCATCCCCCGCGAGTGCTGGAAGCGATCCCGAATAGAAAATGTGATGGGAGCCCGGCACAAAAGGTCATAGCTCCGAGTACTACTCCGAACCGCCACGGTAGATTGTTGGAGAATAGCCGAGACCGCTTAGGCTTTCTTTTGGAACATGTGCTTGGGAATAGAAACTTATTCTTTTGTTAGTAAAAAAACAAAAAAATGAAAATGAAAATGCTGGGACTTCTTGAGAACTCAATACCGAGGAGATACCGACAACTTAGCATGCTTAGTGCAACTCGCTTGCTCCTCCGGCTAGGGTAGGATGACTTCATTACTAATCAACGAGGTTAATCGGGTCAGTCCTAGGTCCAACGTGAGTGAGAGGTGTCGTAGCCCCCGAACACTCGAGGACACGATAGGGAACCTTTGTCACATCCCACGAGGTCATATCTTAGAACATCGTCTCCACGCGAAGGAAATCATTTTGGCACACGCATAATATGTTATCATTGACTCTTGGTATATTGTATTCATCCAGTCCTGACTGGTTATATGGGAAGAAAACGCAGATACGCAGTCAAAGATAGAAAGTTGTCGACCATCCATTATGAATTAGCCGACCGAGTTAAAAAAAAGAATTGAACACTCATACTTCCCCTATAGTCGTAGAAACTCTTGTTTCTGAGTCAATTCTAGTGTGACCTTGTCTAGGCTTATCCAGGTGCGCATGATAGGTAAAGGTACCTAGATTGTGGCTTACTATTGGTGTACCCATCTCACAGGTGCCAAATGTTTAGTATAGGGAAGAAGAAAAAAAGAACACAAAGAGATTCAAGAGGCCTTACGAGAAATATAAATATTTACTAGTGTAAACTTACTCTTAGTACTTACACATAAAACTTTTAGAGTTGGTTCCCTATCTTAAAACTTTTCCCTACGGCCTACAATAAATAATTTGGTAGATTTATTAGACTTGTAGGAATTTAAACACTTTTCGCATTTGACAGGAATACTCCATACTGGATGCATTCGACAGCACATCATGATCTCATTACTGACTTCTTCCTTCAATTAGTTTGGGACACATTAGTCACTATTCAGAGTGCTTATTATGACCAGCCTTAGGTTCACTTGAGTGGGAGGCGTCGTAGTCCCCAGTCACTCGTGGAACGCGATAAGGAGCCTTTTCACAACCCGAGTTCGCAATGTAACAACCCTTCCCTTCTTGTTGGAATCTGCTTTTAGAAGGTACACGATATGTTATTTTTTGTTTCCAGTACCAAGTAGCTATTAAGCCCCTGACTGCCTGCCCAGAAAGGTCTTTTCCGGGTAGGTAATCTAAACAAGAAAATGCAATGAAGATAAAAGGGTTCATATTGCCGGTCATGAGGAACACAAGAAGCGGCTTATCCCATTGTCGAGCATGAGGATGCACAGAAAGACAAGTAAGGAAACAAGAGAAATCGATCGACTTTCTAGCCAATATGATCTTTATTATTACAAAGGTACTCTTAGTACTTACACTTGGGACTTACATAGTTTATTGATAACCAACAAGCTATTATAGGCCTAAAATATTAAACCTAAACTACACAGACTAGATTAAGCCAATAAGTAGTGACACTTATTACTTAAGGGGTACCATAGGCGTTATTACATGGGTTTCGAACTAATCGTGGAACCCAGCCCCAGGTTTATGGGTTTGTATCTCGAGGCATTGTGGTCGCGGTTACAACTGAGGTTTCTTGTTCACCTTGACCCTTAAGTTCTTGGGTTCCTTGCTTGGTTGGTGTTGAGATGTCATGTTGAGACTCTGCTTGTCGTAACAGAGACATGCCATGGGGCAACCCGGGATAGTGATGACCCCTTCGGGTCCCGGGATTTTCACACACTGATAAGCGTAATAAATGGCTACCATGAATTTGGTAAGAGTAGGTCTTCCTAAGATGGTGTTGTATGATGTCTCGAAGTCGACCATGTTGAATAGAATCTTTTCCGTCTAGAATTTGTCATGTTTCCCGAATGTAACAGAGAGAGATATCTGGTCGATGAGAGTAGTCGAAGACCTAGGTACTATGTTGTGGAAAGCTTGCGTAACCGGCTTGATGGCAGATCCATCATGGATTTTTCATTGGATTGCTCTAGATCTGTTTCTCAACAATCCATGTTACCGAAATTGCAAAGGAAGATCTTGGCTTGTGGTGAATAGGTCATTCACTGCTGTCTTGGTAGCTGAGTGGTTGAAACTCGATGCCATAATCCTTGGCGCATTGGTCCATAAAGCGACTTACCTCATCGCTAGAATTGTCACCAGAAAGTCCTTTGTTGAAGTTCACCCGATCAATCGTCGGTTTGTCAGTGGGAGGGGTGAAGTTGTCGTAGAACCCCTTGTCCGAAAAATAAGTCCTCAACGTAGGCATAGTCGACGGCATGTTCCATGTAGAATTTTCAACATTTATTGTCATGATCCCCACGGATGGCACCAGCTGTCGATGATTTGTAAATCGCCAATCTAATAAACTTGTTGAAGAATAGGGGGATACTTTCAGTAGACGAATCGCAAAGGAAACACACAAGGGTTTTTATATAGGTTCGGGCCCCCTAAGGATAATAATCCTACGTCATGTTTATCTTGTATTTATCTGAGCCTACTACAAAGGTGTGTAGGTAGCCTACATTAATCTAAACCTAGTCAGTGATTTCTTCCTTGCCTTCTATTGGCTTGTATGGACTTGTGGAACTCATATCACTTGAGATGATTTGTTTTCACTCCTCCGCAAGGTCCCCTGGCTCCATATATATGGGGGTGTCGTAAGTCCTCTGGAATCCCCCCTCCTATTTTTGAAGATAAATCTTTCTGATTACAAGATACCTTGGGTACCTACGGGTAGTTTCATTTCATCCAGAGATCTTCTTCCTAGAGATAAATATATACTCCGAGAATTATAGGAAACTCTAAGGTGCACAGATATAGTAATTATCCAGTAACCATTGTCATAGTCAATGCATTCAATTGTTGATAATCGACACAAAAACGCCAGCTGATATCCTTCTTTTTCACAAGTAAGACTAGAGAAGAAAAGGCATTGGTACTTGGTTGGATTACCCCTTGTTGCAGCATCTCATGCACTCGCTGCTCAATTTCTGTCTTTAGTGTTGGGAAATACCTATATGGTCTGATGTTAATTGGTTGAGCACCAAAAAGTAGGGGAATTCTATGGTCACAAGATCTTGTAGGTGGAAGACCTTGAGGTGTGGCAAAAACATCATCAAATTGTTCCAATAATGCTTGTATAGATTCTGGTACAGGTTGTTGAGTACTGTTGTTGTCATCTGAAATTACTGCCATCAGCTTCAGCTTAGTATGAGGACTGTGATCAGGTACAATACCTTGTAATGTGATCCAAGCACCCTTATAAGGAATTCCATACACATAGAACCCCAATGTACTCTCATGGGACTAAAAGTCTCCAACCAATCCATACATATAATGGCTCCATAAGTAGGCAGAGGTAGAATCTTCAGTGGAGTATGGAGCTGCACACCGTGAATAGACCACTACATAGCTTGAAACTCTTGATGGCACTCCAGAATAACCCCATTAGCCACCTAAACTCTAAGAGGTTGAGCTAAAGTTGTAGCACCTTGAATCGATTTGCAATATCAGTATCGATTGAAGAGTGAGAACTATCGGAGTCAATTAACATCAACATCTCAATTCCTTGAATCAAACCTTGGATCTTCAATGTTTTTATGATCCTTTCCCAGTGAATGCTGCACCTAAGATGGCCAATAGGACTCCTTCTGAAGATGTGTCTTGGTTGTCAGAATCAAAACCTTCAACAGAGAATAAATCTCAAAGCTCCTATATAGCATGAAGTTGTATTGTCAGATTACACTTGTGGTCCTAACTCCATTTTTCAGCACACTAGTGACAAAGACCCCGTGCTTTTCTGTAAGCCCGAAGATCTACCATCTTATCATCGTTGGATTGCTGATGAGTTCCTTCCAGACCTCTTCGATCATCTACTGGCATCACATTGAATTGCTTTGCTGGAGGAAGAGAAGAATGTGCAGATGGGTTGTTTGGCACTGAACGATGGCTTAACAGCCAATCTTACTTGCGAAAATCACGGCGCTTAGGCAGATCACCCACTTCTTCCTGCAAAGCAGCAAGTGTACAAGCAGTATCATGATCGATAGGTCTTTGAACCATAACAATAGCTTTGATTTCGTCTTTCAAACCATTGATAAAATGTGTGGTATAATAGAGTGGATCTGGAATTGAATCATAAGCTGCAAGTTGATCAACAAGCTCTACAAACCTATCACTATACTCTTTGACAGTACTCGTTTGTCCTATTAGAAATAACTAGTGCAACAACAGTTCATGCTGATTTCGCCCAAAACGAGCATGAATCATATCACAAAAATCATGTCAGTTCGCTGTGCCCACACGCCATTAGACAGATTGCAGCTAATGTGATGCACCGCTCGTAAGGTGTATCGAAGAAACCTTAATCCACATCAATTGGTCAACTCCAAACATATCAAAGTAATTTTCATATCTACTTCTCCATAACTTTGGGTTTTCTCCATCGAATTCAGGAAAATTCATTTTAGGCAGTTTTTGACTTGTGTGATATGAACTGGAAGACAGATGCACAGAATAATCACAAGCTCAAAAACCAGAAGAGCACTGCTGGGCTAGGGAAAGCGTGGTACCTCTGACTGGGTGATGTGATAGGGTAGTGACCGACACAAGCACATGCTCTAGGTGGTCGTAGTGCTCATGGTGCACATGGGGGACAATGGAGGTGTCTCCAGTAGGTGGGCACTGGCCTTCCATCTCGGGTTGCACTAGGAGACCGGGGGAGGACACAGATTGGTTGACGACAACGTGCTAGATGTGCTTGCACATTGCGTAGCTCACCCATCTCGAGTTGCTGCGCCTCCACCGCCGCTGTGATCTGTGGCTTCCAAGTGTCCAATGTGTTCAGCGCATCCTCTATCGACTTGAATTTATCTCCCAGTGTGTTCTCCACCCCCGTCGATCCACTTCTCAACCACTTCAAATCGATGATTGAGGCCCTTGATCTCGTCGAGAATGATCTTCGTTGGCGGATCCATGGCGCTTGCTCGCTTCTGAAAGCGCGTGAAGTGGTGGTGCGACTCCAGATCGGTCGTAGGTCATAGGTTTCTGATACCATATTGTTAGGGTTTCTCTTGTGGATGGATGAGAATTGCTGGAGGTTAGGAATTGGTAGAATCACAAATAGAATCAGAGGTGGGAATGAACAACAACGACAGGAGGAGGAAGACATATGTATTATGGGTTCAAAGTATTCATCTCAATTCAGACATGACCTCCTTCTCTCTCAGGTCTACTTATAGTTCTATTACATGGCCTCTGGCCCAACTCTTTACTGAGCCCATTCGTCACACGCTACATGCGTACTAGGCTTGCTCTGGCGTGTCGATCGTCTCGGCCTGGCTATAGCTTTGTCTGATGCCGCCTGTGTTGTCGGATGCACTGTAACAATCTGATACCATACTGATATGATTCAAAAAGAAGAGTAAACTATTGAGAAATGTGAACAATACATTTTCGACACTAGTTCATTATATTCAAGAAGTTGTGTCCGTATTCAGCTCAAATCGACCAGAAATTATGTATAATTGCAAAAATCCACTTGCATGGCGGGGGTTTTCATTTACCCACTCACAATAACTTTTAGTTCAGTCTTATACCTACAAATTTGAAGTATTTTTAGATACCCTTTAGATCCATATGTTATTTTGACCATCACATGTGTGCGCCGCATGGTCGCAGATCATGTTGCATGGCCTCTGTTGGCTCGTCCAGCATGGTGGGCATGTGGCTTAGCTCCTCTCCATAGCTCTCCATGGCTCGGCTCCCGTGCACCATACTCCCCTCCCAAGCTCATCGCCCAGCGCCCCTGCGTCACTCATCCACCCAACACCCATGCCATCAGCCACCACCCCTCACCAATACCTCCGGCGTTGCCCCTCCCCTGTCCACCACTCCTCTCTAAGCTACCAGATACGCCGAATTCGAAGGCGAAAGGAGGGGCGACCGACCTTGATGGAGGTGTGGAATTCGGTGCTCACCACTTTCGAATCCAGCATATCTGGTGGCTGAGTTAGGGGCATTAGATGGGGGAGTGGCAACGATAGAGGTATTGGCGAGGGGCAGCAACTGATGGCAGGGGCGTTGGGCGGATGAGTGGCCCAGGAGTGTTGGGATGACAAGCTTGGGAGGGGAGCACGATGCAAGGGAGCCGAACCATGGAGAGCTATGGAGAAGAGCTAAACCGCACGCCTGCTGCGCTGGACGAGCCAACAGAGGTCACGCATTATGATTCGCGGTCATGTGTCATACACATGTGACGGTCAAAACGATATATGGATCCAAAGAGTATCTGAAAACACTTCAAATTTAGAGTGTAAGACTGAACTAAAAATTCATGTGAGTGGATAAATAAAAAGATCCCTATCATATTTTTTTTTAAACGACGCTTCCCCTTGACATGATCTGCGTTAGAGATCTAAAGGTGCAGAACGAGACCTTGAATCCCATCGGCTCAACTCCATCCTAGAGCATTGCAAATGGATTTTTGCAATTTTCCCAAAAAATCATTCGCCCCAGGTCATCCTAACCTAGACCGCCCAACAACATATGCGGTGCCCACTTGGTCGGTCTCTTATCGGGAGCAACACAATCTCCGATTGACCAGACGGGCGATGAACTCGCGAACTCTGAAAGATGGCCAGGGCAGGAGCGACTACGGGCCCACCGGAGATTCCAACTCCAAGGCGAGTCACTGAGGTTGGGTTGGCGCCGCCGCCAGATGGGATTTCTGCGACGTCGAGAATCTCTCGCTGTGGAGCCATGTGGCCGTGTCGTGTGCTGCTCTCACTCTCAGACAGAGGGAGGATCTGGATAGCCAACGCTACAAATAAAAAAAAATCGTTGCGAGGGACACGATGATACTGTTACGCCGTTGGGCTCCTGGAATAAAGCAGCAGCATCGTCCGTACGGCCGTCGCGTACAATCAAGTGTTATGAAATTTGCAACCGAACCTACATTTTTAGAGCGAATAGAAGTTTCGAAATTAATATCGACAAATTTAGCTGCACTGCTACTGCTATCGTATTGTCTGGGAAATTATTTCAGTAAAGCCTCCAGATTACTGCTAATTTTCCAGGTCAAGGCAACAAAAGAGGTAGGGAACTTCCCACACAAAGTAAGTGGCGACATACAGGAAAACACAGAGATGAGGACACGTGGTTATCTCTCTACTGCTCAATCATGAAACCATGTAGTTGTGGACATCGACGGAGTTTTCAAAATGTAATTCTAACCATTAATTTCGATTGCAACATATCATATTGTGAAATTACCTTCTGCGACGAAACCACGCCTATGACTTCTATGTTTCTAACATAAAAAAAGATAATCAAGTTTAACAGTTTGATCGTAGGCATGTACAAAATAAATAGTATTTGTTACTTTAGGTAGTATGAGATTAACGACTCAAAACGAGGGGTAAGATATAATAGATTGTAAAGCTTGTACATATACTGTATCTAAATGATATAGACGATTTTAGATACGGTGGGCTTTAAGCATCCCTTCAAAAAGGCAAAAGGATTCTATACCCTCACCTTTTTTGTGACACCAAAGAATATTTCAAATTTGCGCCAACAAACTCAGGTCATCAGCCACTTCTCTTAAATCATCAACCACATTAATCATGTGCAAGCATGTCTCATCATAAAGTTTGCAATGAAGTGTAGTTTTGTATTCTTCGCAGGGAAAAAAAATGTATGGTGTTGGAACACACCTGATTCCTACCTGAATTTCATTAGGTTCTTTGTTTGAGCAACCTTTCTTTTGCCTATGTTCTATTTTCTGGATCAGATGGGCTTGAGAGCTTAACGTAAATTGTTAGGATAAATTAAAAAAAGAATAAAATTGCTCAAATAGTAAATGATTTTGATACAGGTTCCAGGAACCTACTATACATTACATACATAAAGTCCTAGGGAAATACTTCTTCGCCGAGTGAACATACCAATGTGCTTAGCTTAGGAGTGAAGGCCCGGCACAAGTGCACAAAGATCTTTTAAGTTAATTACCTAGTATAACTGGCAAGCAAATAGAAAATAAAGCAGTACTCTACGCAATTCTGCCAACTCAAACCAAACACTACCATCTAATGATGGACTCCCAACAACCACAAGTAGTGATCCCAACAACCTAACATGACTACCAATTGCACATGACTAAAAGTTCCCTTCAAACTCAAATAAGCTCACAGGACCGTCCAACTAGTTTCTTTTTAAATTCTAAACCTACCTGCTTACGACGCACCTTCCAAAATGCGGAGATGACCAGCAGCGGAAGAACATGTCAAGAAGTGTGCTGATCTCATTGTCTCAGCAGCAGTACTTAGTTATAGATGAAATGTTCCATAAAGAAGACCAGCAGTAAACTGCATGTTAACCACTTGCTTTCCTAGTCAAGTGGCTTCGTTGCTTGGACGTTGGAGTTACTTGTTTTCTGTGTAGAACGGTTCTTGACAAGTGGAACCAACGATTGGACTACATCGGCCATTAGTGGCCTATAGTCGGCCTCTGGTTGAACACACATGGCAGCAATAGCAGCCACTTGAACAGCATCTTTCAATGAATATTGACCTTCCAATGCTGGATCCAAGATCTGCACAACCTTCTCTCGATCAGTTAGCATAGGCAATGCCTGCATTGATTCAACAAGTGGCAGGTTAGATATATCATATATGTAACATTCAAATATCACACTTGATCCTTGAAAACAAAACCATCAAAGCTGACCTTTTCCTACCTAGTACAGTACAATGATGAGAGACAGGTGGATCCTAATTAAGATGTCATAACTTAGCACATGAAAAGTGGCAGTATAGGAGCCGAGACAATTAAAGTGCGTGACCTTGAGGAACTGAAGTGCATGTCCTCAAGGAACTGAACATGTAAATATTCGATTCACTCTTGAGAACTACCTCAAACTTTTGCAATTGAACGACACAGTGTTCTATAATCTATACTCGTTTCACTTAACACTATTCCACTAATGTTATGCTTCAAGAGACCAAGATGGCAGAAGAAAACAGCTCAAAGTAAAGCTACATCAATCTGCAAATCTGTTGGTCACGTAATGGTATACTTACCCAGTTAACTAAAACACCTTCTCCAGGAGGCCTCTTCATATCAACTGGCATTCTGCCAGTAAGTAACTCCAAAAGCACAACACCATAACTGTACACATCTGATTTGGTAGTCAAATGCCCAGTCAATGCGTATCTACATAGAGTTGTGGTATGTGTGTCATATTAGAGGTAGTATGATCAGTTGGTTAGAACAAAAAAAAAATGGTTGCCAAATGGCAAACCAGTATCAAACTTATGATCATGCACAATGGATTTGGCAAATGCTTAAGGTAACAAAGATACTACAATGAACATTAGCCTGGTCTTACTCTGGTGCAACATAGCCTTGGGTGCCTAAAACTCGAGTTGAGACGTGACCACCAGCTCTATCAGATCCAAGCTTGGCTAGACCAAAGTCTGAAACTCTTGCATGGAAATCCTTGTCCAGGAGAATATTGCTGGTCTTGAAGTCTCTGTGTATAACAGGTGGATTAACGCGTTCATGAAGATATTCCAAACCTTTTGCTGCTTCAAGTGCTATTCTCATTCTTGTATCCCAATCCAATTTTGAGATCCCACCACAGGAACCTATAAAAACACATTCTAGAATTATCAGTTAGCAAAAGAAGCTGGCTTAATGGATAGTATCAGTGCAGAAATTATCTGTTAAATGGTAGGGAAACATTTTAGGCAACTTTAGGTTTCCATATCAACCTTACAAAAATGAGAGATATGACAAAAATTGAATGTGACAATTCTACAGTTTCACATTATGCCTACTGCCTGTAAGCTCAGTGTCAACAACTGGTAACAAATTTCACTTCCCATGTTTTTAAAATTATAACATTTATAAGTGGTCTTACTTTTTGGCAAGTCATACATGCAAAATGCTGTATGGTTTCATGACCAAAGTGCAAACCTCCTTAACAAGGATCATCACCATTAAGGAATAAGCAGCGCATGAACGCAATAAAAGTAAGTAACATTGTGTTGCTCATATCTTCTATCACTCTGTTAACACATGAATTGATGCTTTGGGGCATCATCAACCAGGTAAATTTGGAATCTTTATCAACTGAAAGAGCAGTAAGTGGTCTTTTGCTCAGCTTTAAATGATTTGTGCAAAACATTGAATGCTACAAAATGGACATACCTCTGTTTGGATAGAGATGCTCCTGGAGACCCCCATTGGCCATGAACTCATACACCAGTAGCCGGTGTCCACCCTCCGAACAATGGCCAATCAGGCCCAACAAATAAGGTGATCGAAGCCTAGTCAGCAGCTCCACCTACAAAAACATCACATGTTCAGAAAACATAACAAAAATTTCAGGGAGATTTTTCGGTCCTCCCAAACTCTGAGAACCATCCAGAATGGGAGAATCAGTGGATCAGATTTCAGTCATACCCGGAAGGTTCACTCTCTCCAGTACTAAGTTAGCATGGCTGGTTAAACAATGGGATTATATTTGTAAAGTTTTCTCCCATACCCAATTATTAATCCTAGTTCCGTTCATATAGCCAGCAGTAGCTGCCAAGTGCTAACATGTCAAAAATATGTTCATCTCACCGCTTGGGAAGTCTTGCTTGCTGGTGGCGGCATTCAATATACAGCATGTAGTCGAATCTGCTTTTTTTATTAGTTGTCAAGCCAGCGCCCTATTCCCATAGTAAGGTCATTGTTTTCCAGTTGTTGGTTTACTGCCATCCCCAGGACAAAACTGAAGACATGAGAAGCATTGGTGGAAGTAGAACTGAACTGGGAGCACTTGCTCCCGTTCCTAGTTTCCAGTTAACATGGGGATCTCAAAGTGATTGTACAGTTAAGTGTTACTAACACGTCCAACAACACAGCATGGACAGAAGCAGGACTCAAAAGTTTCAATTTTGACCGCTCACACTCCTAATTTGCTTCAACTAACCAACCTGCATGCAGTAAAAAGACTACAAAGTCTCAGCCTTCAGCAAGTAAATGCCCACGAACATGGTCAATAACCACTAAACTAAATGAACACAGCAAAGAACTGAAAGTCACATCCGAAATCCCCAAATAGCGTAGCCGAGCTCAAACAAATACCTCACCTCCACACGAGAGCTTCACGAAGATAAGTTTTACTAAGTGAAACAACAGAGTAACACGCACTTATGCACCATACAAGCGACTGTTCCATTTTTGGAAGGAGGCGATGATCTTTAACAAGCGACCAACCCGAAAACCCCCCCAACGCACAGTGACCCCATTTCACCCACCAGCCCCGCAATGTCTCCGTTTGGACCGCAGAAACTTCAACAAGACGCATTGGGCACTCCAAGATCTAGTATTTACCCACCGAAACATACACTACAGGACGCGGCATAACTTGTCCCCACCCCCAATGTCAGCACATGGAAAAGACCCGCATTTGGTGCTAAAGAGTAAGGACTCGATCGAAATGCACAGAAGAAATTTTACCTCCATCTCGAACTCCTCCTCTCCCTGCTTCCCGGGGCGGTCCATGAGCTTGACCGCGACCTTCCTCCCGTCGGGGAGCACCCCGCGGTACACGGCCCCGAAGCTGCCCTGCCCCACCATGTGCGCCCGCCCGAACCCGCCCGTCGCCGCGTGCAGCTGCCGGTAGCCGAACACCTGCACGCCCCTCTCCCCGCCGACCACCACCACCGCGGCCGCCGCCCCGCCGTCGCTGGCGGAGTTGCTGGACGGGCTCTCCTTCCCCTGCGGCAGCACCGCGGGGTGCCGCGGCGGCGGGGGAGGGGCAGGGGAGGAGGAGCGCTTGGGGAGGTTGAGCGAGTGAAGGCGGCTGGAGACCTTGCGGGTGATGTAGCAGTAGTAGGCGAAGGCGGCGATGAGGGAGAGGAGGGAGAGCGCGGCGAGGGAGACGATGACCAGCAGGGCCACCGACTCCTCGCGCTTGTATTCGTCGCCGCCGCTGCCGCCGTCGGACATTGGATGTGGAGGATCGCCGGAAACCTAGGTTTGAGGGGTTGGGGCGGAGGAGGGGGGAGATCGAGTGATTTGGAGAAGACGACGAGGGTTTTGGGGTTTGGGAGTGGACTGACACTGGAGTAGAGCAGCAGGGTGCTGGACCATTTTTTAATGCGCGGAAACCGAGGTCAGGGACAGCGAGGAGTGGGATGGGTCCACTGGGTCAGCCACTGTGAGCGAGAAACAGTGCAACGTGTACAAACCAAACTGCTAATGGAAAGACTAGGAAGTTTTTGTTTTTTCCGGGACAAACACCTTTATGTTCAGCAGTGCATATATTGTTAGACAAAAAGTACAACTTTCAGACTCAGACGCAAGAGCGCCAAGAGCAGTGTATAGGTGAAATTAAATTTTATAGAATTTTATTAAAAATATTTTCGTGAGATTCTGGCTATGATATATGTTTTGTAATTTAATGATTGAGCTGAAGAGAAGAGAGATGGAGTGAACACGTATATAACTTGATCTTATAGAATTTGCTTTCTGCATATGTAGGGGTAAAGGAGTTTTTTCTTGAATTTTCAAACAAAATCTTTTCTTTTAGAAAAACATTAGAATCACAATGTTAGGTTTACGCTTCAGGGTTCATTGGCCACAGGTTTAGGCTATCTTCAATAGATATTCTAAAAATTCATCTTTAAAACGCTATTATAACATCTCCTAACACTATTACAACATTCTCTATTTTTTTTATCTCCAGCAGCTACCATATTTCCTACCTTATATTACTCTCTTTTTTCGTTCAGGCCCACAATCATTCTCTATGAACAGTGTTGAGGGGAGGAGAGAGAGCCACAAATTTACCGATCGCCAGTCGACTACCGTCTCCCTCCGCATTGCTGTAGCAGCTGTTTCCGCTTTCGCTGGAGCACTTTGCCGCACGCAGCGATCGGCAAAACTGGCGCAACAGTGTTGCAGCTCCTTTTTACGGTTGCCGCTGGAGTTGCCCTTAGAAACGAGTTGGGTGTGGTCGTCAATTATAGGGTTAAGAGAATATGATGTTGTAAGATTATCATGTTAAGGGAATAGTATGAAGTGTTAAGAGTTTCAATTGATGACATTGAACTAAATAAAGAGAATATAGCAGCACAGTCGATTACCAGGGTAATTATTGTTAGGTTAATCATCGGGCTATGCAGAAGGGCCGGTTGGAACAAACATTTTGTTTCCCTAGAAATTGTTTGAGAACCAAAACATGCCATTACTACTAGAATTTATAAGTTGATCTAGAGGATGATGTTTTGAGGTTATCATTATTTTTTGAAATGGACCAGCGGGAGATATGCCTATTGTATTGATTAAGAAGAAAGCACGATGCAAAAGTGCTTATTTAAATGAGAGAAACCGAGCAAAACCACGGTACACAATGGACACATTATCTAGCTAAGTTAGGCCTAAAGCACCGCAGAGAGACACAGGCGACCCCAACTCTTGGCCATTTGTCTAGCTAGACTAGGCATAAGATGGCCGACAACGCCCCGAAGCAAAAGAAAGCTGAACCCGCAAGGAGGGTCTCTCCAAGTCGACGCCTTCAAGAAGGGCACGACGCCAAAAACGTCACTGTCGACCGATCCAACATCAGAAACGGGTTTTCACCCAGAGACCCTCTTGGGATCAGCAGGGAACGCCAACACACAGCTTCCATGGAGGGAAACGATACCCGAGGATGTCATCGGCACTAGCGTCGGTAAGATGCTAAACTGAGCTTTCGCCTGGTGTTCCTGAACCCACATTGCCGCCATACTAAGCAATGCCAGACCCTCGACCAAAGGCACACCATCGCAGAAGGCTCGAAGACAGACTAGTCATTGTAGTGGGCCACCAACGCATGAAGCTTGAGTGAAGAATAGAAGCAGCTGCATGATGAACCATAAGCTACCATGGTCGAGACTAACCATGACGAGCATGCAAAGCTAGGATCTTCGACCACCGACAACAAAATTCCAAGGCACAAAGAGTCAGCCCCTCAACTTGGCAGCAAGACAACTGAAACTCAGGAGCAGCAGGGCGTTGTCCTCAACTCTAGGCACAAGCGGCCATTGTGCATGCCAACGCCGCAGAAGACATGCCACGCTGACAAGCTCAGGGAGATGAAGCTTCCATGGCGACGCTAGCCACACCGGTTCACCAATAATAGGGCCCAGGGTGCAGGCGTTCTAAACCCCACTCGAAGCCGATGCGGTGCCACCAACATCGAAAGAACCCTTGGTGCACTGCCATTGAATACATGCAGTAGAAGTGCATCTGGGCTTGGTGCATCCACGTCAATTGTGGCACAACCACGTCGACATGCAGCCCCGATATCCACTAGCGACACATAGAACCCAACAGTGCCTCGATGGTCAGCTTCCACGAAGAAGGAGGAGGGCACCCTGCATGGATCCTGCCAGTGCCACGGTGGATCTGATCGTCCCCACATGTCAGCGGATCCAGACATCCCTGCACGGATCCTAGTGGTGACGCGATGGATCCGGTCATCCCTGCGCGGATCCCGCCTACGGCGCGATGGATCTATCCCTTCACACCTGGATCCCACCGGCGGTGTGGTGGATCTGGCTCTCTGCACTTGGGAACCCAACAGCCACACTCCTGTAGGAGAAGAGCCCTGCCGAGCATAGCGCTGCCACGCCCGGGCACCATAGGATGTCAACACTGGAACATAGAAGAGAAAACAAAATAGAGGGAGGGAGGGGAGAGGAGAGGAGAGGGAGGGAGGCGCGACGGAGGCTGCTTGGCTCCGCCGCCGTGGCCGTCAGACAGTAGTGGCAGCGTTGACTGCACTAGAGAAACCTGCCAGGGCTGGGGGGCCAAACCCTATTGCTCATGAGTCGCCCTGTGGGAGCGACACGAGGGTCGGGAACTCCGTTTGCTACTTCCGACCAAGGTTATCATTATGGGTATTACATATATCATATACTTTATCCATATCAAAAGACAATCAATAATTAGCTTCTGGAGAGAATCAATTTTTCCAAGAACCAAAGCTCAAACTTACCGGCCCAAAGTTTGCCAGTTACACTAGTTCATCAAACTTGTGAAAAGAAAAAAGGCTTATCTTGTAATTTCACCAAAGAAAATCTTTCCACAATTCTAGATTACTATAAGGCGTAGGACCTAGTTGACAAATTTGATCGATGAGTGGGAATCAAACACTTGATTATCAAACTTGTATAAGTAGTCATGTCATACATTGGCTTCTAACTATATGGGCTTAACCATCAACCACCTTTCCCCCACCAAACCAGCTTTGCCTCTGTTGGTAGTTTGCAATGGCAGGGTACGGCCCATGTCAGTGACAAATGGGACCCACCAGCAGGAACATATACTGCATCTCGTACTAATGTATGCAGATATGAAATACCCCCTTTCACATTGTACTTTCTTTTCTTTTATTAGATCTTTATTATTACTCTTATCTTCTCAAGAAAAGAAAATATATATCGACACACGACTCACAAGGCCAAGGAAGATATTACAAGACATAATTGTTTCTCATGCTTTCCGTACTCAGCAGAAACACCTTTCTTTTTTCTTAAATAAATAGGCAAGAGAGCTGCCTATTATATTAAAAATAAAGAGTAAAGCTGAGATGGACAGAAACACCACCACTTACAATGCCACACCAAGAAACACACAAAAGGGGAAACACAAACAAAGACTACCTAAAAGGCAACAACAACATCAACAAGCTACGGTCACTAAACAACACAAACACCTGCAAGAGGCAATGCCTAACAAACTAGTAAGGAAACCCAGCAGCAAGGCCCTAGAACGCATGGCCATCTAATCGCACAAGGGACTCGAGGAAGTTCTATGGCAACAACTCTTTAAGGTGATCCGCATAGCATTGTATTACTTCTTCATCGAGCTCTCCATCATTCCTTATGATGCCTAATCTATTTAGCACATTCAAATCAGATTGTCTCGCTCTAGATTTAATAGGGTGAGCACTTTTGTGAGAGGAGATCTTTGGGATGACGGCTTGACTCGTGGGGGCTTCAACTTGGGGGAGCGGCAACGCACCTCAATGACACCATCAACAAATGGAGAGGCCACAAATGAGGACAATTGGAAAGGATCATCTCTAAGATCCTGGCCACCTACACAAGGATCATCAATAGAGGAATCAACATGCAACACTAGCGGTTGCCCGGGAGAGTGCTCCTTGTGCTAAAGATATATAGGTAGCTCATCAACATCCTCTTGGTGCTCCGGACTATCAACACAGGAGGCATCAACTTGCGACTGAGACCTAGCTTTAATAGCAACCAAGGGGTCAACAGGAATGATAACTTGGAGCAACGCCTGCTCCATGGACACCACCTATGCAATAGAGGTCCTTGTGGACACAATGTCCATCTTATCGATGGCGAGAAGCCCCTAACAGTTTGA
The DNA here is from genome assembly GCF_958298935.1 of Phragmites australis. Taxonomy (NCBI): domain Eukaryota; kingdom Viridiplantae; phylum Streptophyta; class Magnoliopsida; order Poales; family Poaceae; genus Phragmites; species Phragmites australis. The sequence goes on from NC_084931.1 coordinate 6,893,706, forward strand.
GTCAACGGCCGTTTGTCGCAGCCTTGCATGCCATGGGCCCCCTAGAAGGCATGTAGACAACCCTGAGTGAAGCGGTGATTGCCAGGATCGGAGAGCGCTAGACTGGAGAGCAGGGGCCAAAGAGTGTGACCATGTCAGCAACCGAGGGGCCCTCCATTGTTACCTCCGCGCGGTTCAGGTTGTTGGCCACAAGCACCAACCACAAATTGATGGTAGAAACCTCATCCCTTAGTGGGTGCAGCACCTCCTCTAAGCGGGTCACGATCAGTTGTTGGAGCTCTGAGAGTAGTGACTCCACCAGAGGCATGAGAACAGATGAAAGGTCCATGGCGGTTGAGTCATGAGAGGCATGATCGCATCAGCCGCTCGTAGCACCCCTCTTGATGTAACAAACAGGGTCAGTGTCCTTGTCACACCTAGCAAAAAGGTCTAGGCAAAGCCGACAACAGGGTGTGACTTTGTCATGATGGAGACCCAGCCGCAATCTCTGCCTAATACTGAGCATGTTCCGTACAAAGAGGTTGGGCACACGGGGGGCAAGTACGTGAATGAGGAGCAGAGGACCAAAGATGTCATTGTCGCTCCCGGTGCCTAGGGTGAAAGTAGCGGATGCAACAACAGGAGTCCCGAGAGGAGTTGACTTGGTGGTCAGAGGCAAGGCAGCGGTAACATCTACCTCGAGCCCACCTTTTGAAGGCAAGGTTGCGCTCCGATTGTACCTTGCTCGACGGCGGTGAGGCTAGCCAACATTGCACGGAGTCGAGTCCAAGCAAGGGCAACTTTTCAATCCCACCAACATCCACGATGCTTGAACAGAGTGAATTGCGATGCTAGCCTTATCTGTGGTGCCGTGGGACCTACTCGTGTCCCCCATTAGAGTGGTGTCTGGGGACAGAGGAGGCATCAGTAATGCCTCACATGTCGGCAATCAATTCTGACTAGTGGGCAATGGGTCGGGTGGGCAGCGACGTATGTGACTAGAACTGGAGGAGCTCGAATGACATGAAGGGTGACTGGACTGTAGGATTGTGCAGCGTCCCTAGCGGTCACCCCTCAAATATGACGTGTCATGTGTCTCCGGTCATCCCTTATCGGAGCTTTAACCTCGCGCTGTCGGCTGGTCGCACCACGACAAAGGTGTCGAACAGGGGGAGCACCGCAAATCTGGTGGCCTATGGTGGACTCCGAGCCAATGTCGATTTGGTGGGCTGCTGTAATCTTTGATCGGCAGCACCGGCAGAGCAAGCCTTAAGGAAGTCAAGTGGCGATCCTCTAGGCAACAACACATGGCGGGACAAAGGGAGGTGAGTGCGGAGTTGATGGCGACTGACGGCAGGGGTGAGATGGAGTGGATGGCAGCAGCTGGGAGATCGACGCCGGAGCAATGGCAGACGCCACCGGCGGCCGTAGCGGCCACGGGGAACCCAAGTCTATCGTTCGCCTAGTCGACCCTGCGTCGCTATACCTAGAGTTCTCTGACTCGAACACCTTTGTTTCAGCTAAAAAATACTCCGTAGAACTTTCTTTTGCAAGAAGTATACTATCATCAGTTTGGTTATGTGCATCACAATGTGACATCTATTGCTTGCACGGCAATGACCACAATGTTGGTTGAAAAACCTGAATTGGATCAAAAGCAAAGTTTGTGGCATCACATCTGAATACCGTTGAGACTTCTTCAGTCTGTTATAGTAGTAGTATCACACTTGTTGCTCATAGACAATGGTTTTGTTTGGCACAACTGAAACTTATAAGATTTTGCTAAAAGCGGCTTTTGCTGAAAGCTGGTTATGGCTTATGCCAAATGCTGTTGACTTTTATGAGAATTTTTTTAATTTTCAGCACACCAGTTTTTTAGAAAAAACATTCTCAGCCAGTTTATCAAATTTTAGTTCATTTTATCAGAAGCCAAGTTTTCAGCTTTTTAAAAACTAACAATAAGTCAGTTTATTTGTTTTAGTTTATAGCTTCTGAGAAGCAGAAGACAACAATAAATTATACCAAACAAGACCAATAAAGGATTGTAGTAAGCATTTTTCAGTACTTAGGTACTGGTTAACTAATATTGACTTTTTGGCCCTAGAAAAACTGATATTGATGGTTTTTGGACTGCTGTTTTGAAACCGCAGGATACATTTCGTGATACAGCCAAAAAAAAAAAACCATTACGATCCGGTACTCCAGCCAATTTATGTGCCACGATTGGTAGGTGTCTTTTGTTTGGTTGGTGCTTATTATTAGCAAATTCTTTTGTATTGCTGACTTGATTTGTCATTGCTACCGGAGTCATTATAAAACTCCTTTTTTCACTGGCTTCCTACTCCCTCCCATCTCAAATATATGTCTATTATAATATTAACACGATCTCTAATATAATACTTTAATTAATAATATCTATAAAAATATGTTATTTAAATATAAAGAGTTATGTATTATGATATTATTTTTCTTGATGAATCTAATAACATCAACTGTATGCTATGAATTTATACGATTTTTTTAACTATTGATAGTCATAGCTAAACTTTTTTATTTAAGATAAATCTAAATTGACTTATATTTAGAATCGGAGCGAGGGACTCATTTTTCAACTAGATTTGGTCAATTTTTTGACCATATCCACGATTATATTTGATTAGCTCAGCATACATTGAAGTTATCAGTTCTACAAGGATAAAACAAGGCAGATGCTCTCTATCTTATTAGGAACCTGATGCACGTTGAGAATGTCTTTTTCCTTGCAACTAGATTGCACTCTCAATATTTTCGTTCTCTTCCAGCTCATCTGGCAACTTGCATCGGCCAATCCAAATGCAGTGAAATAGACACAAAAAAAAAAAACAGAGGAGTTGAAGAATACAGATGACAAATCCATATTCCAAGTATCGAGGCTCCATTTGGTAAGGAATCTGTTTCTCATCAGAAACAGAAAAATACCTGACAAATGATGTAGCTAGCATTTCAATATGAAACGGAAGAAACTTTTCTTATTTTTACACTAGGAGAGAGAAACGGTTGAAAGTGGTTTCTCACCAGAAACACCTTTCCTCCTCTCACATATACTCCTTTAAAAATCCGAAACCGTCATACTAATCAAATGATTACACGAAATAATTTTTATTCAAAAAATATTTACAAGAAGAAAAAAATAAAAAAATCTAAAACCGTACCAAATGGAGATATATAGTAGATACTCTAAAAATTCATCTCCTATAACATTATTACAGCATCCCTTTCACTATTATAGTACTCTTTATTTTTTCTATCTCAATAGCTACCTTATTTTCTACCCTCTATTACTCTTCTCCTCTTTTTTTTCGGATCACAGTCAACCTCTATGAATAGTATTACGGTTACTACAGTGTTTCAGTAAATTTGGAGTAGCTGATTCTCTCTCAATACTGTAGCACTGGATACCACAAGTGCTGAAGAGCAAATTCTAATGCTATAATATTTTATGAGGTACTATAGCGGTGTATACCGAACCTGCTGAGATGGCCTAATACAGCCATAAAAGTGCCTCCACTTATTTTGTCCGTAGCTTGATATCAGGGTGCCTACGACGTACGAATTACGACTCTTTTCACATTTCTTTTTCACTTTGCATGGCTGATGGCTCTTGAAAAGTCAAAAGGATGAAAAGGAGCAGCTCTCTTCGATAAAGTAGTAGCTTACTAGGAAAGTGACATTTCAGTGAAGAATCTTTCTCGTGTTGCATTTCTCTACAGCGATACTATAAAGCATGACGGAACAAATAAAAAGCCTATGAATGTTAGTGACTTTTTTAAGTTGGAATATTCTCTGCGACTTGTGCAATAATGGTGGACCACTGGATCCTGATTTTTCTATTTATTTTTTAAACCTATTTCATATTAAACTTTAAACCCCTTGGGACTTTAGTTTTAGAAAGGAACATGTTTGTCACACCATTAACAGTGGTGCGGTGAAAAAATCTATTTGTTAATATTAGCGATTAAACACATGTTTCACACACGATTGAATCAATATATGATATAGTAATGTATGGAACGTAATATTTGACGTTTAGATATGAAAGACAAATAATAAGATATTGAATGTATTTTTAGAACGTATAAAAGGTAAATATTAGATATCTAGATATTAAAAATAATTAATGTGAGATTAAATATATTTTTAAATGAGGAACGAGGAGAATCTTTGTATGATAACCGTTTGATGTGCATGGTGAAGATCTTCAATTCTATTATAACTAGTGTATTTTATAATAGTATAGATATAGATAAAATTATAAAGAGTTATGTTTAATTTTTAAAAAGGATTAGAAAAATATAATGAATCGAGGATTCGCAGGCCACAACGGATTATGCGCATTAGTACACAAACCATTTGTTTCTAGAAAACTGGGGTAACATTCTGACTACTATACAAACCAAAAATAAAAAATATTTATATTAGAGCATCTTCAGTAGACTAGTTAAATTTCACCTTTTATATCTCTATTTGACTATTCACTCCAAAAAATTTCCTCTTTATATTTCTGCACACTTCAGCAGACTAGTCAAATCACACTTTCCATATTCCATTTACCTATATTTTATTCATAATAGTTAGTTTTTTCAAATGGCTATTTTTTCTTTGCAATAGCTATAAATTAGTACATTAGTTTAGATGAATATTCATGGATCTTTTCTAGTTTTTGGAAATTAAATTTATACTTTAAAAATTCAAGCAAAGTAAAAAAATTGTCAAATTTCGGGAATTTTTATTTAAAATCTGTAACATATTTTTAGTTGGGACCAATTAAAATAGGTTCTTTGTTATTTATTCTATTAGTAAAAAAAATTAGCGTGGTTTTAGGAACTACATAAAGTCACCTTTTTTAATTTATGAAAGAGAGGAGAATGAATAGAGTTTTGAAGTATTTGGCCAAATCTGATAAATGCTTCTTTGTGGGGGTATCCTAAGAAAATCAAAGGATGTTATTTCTATAACCGGGAAGAAGTCAAAGTGTTTATCACCCGGAATTGTGTCTTTTTTGAGAAATAGTTTCTCTCAAAGAGAGTTAGTGGGAGCACGATGCAACTCAAGAAAATTCAATAAACACCAGAAATCGTTTCAGCTCCTATTAAACTCAACAGGATGTGTAAGATGTTGTAGAATATATTGTTGAGCCACTAGCCCCACGTAGGTTTAAATAGGCATGTCACGCAACTGAACGGTTCACGCTACTAACCACGGGGAACTACGATATATTATTGTTGGATAATGATGAGCCCAAAAACTATACAAAAGCAATGGTGGGACCGGACTTTGAGAAATAGCTTGGGGCCATGAGATACGAATTAGAATCCATGTGAAAAAATCAAGTTTGGAACTTTGTTGATCCGCCCGATGTTGTAAAAACCATTGAATGTAAATGGATTTTTAAGAAAATATAGACATAGATGGAAACGTTTATATCTATAAGGCACAATTTGTGGCTAAAGGTTTCAAGTAAATTCAAAGTGTTGATTATGATGAAACGTTTTCGCTCGTCACAATACTAAAATCTATTAGGATCCTCCTAGCAATTGCTGCGTATTTCGACTATGAGATATGACAAATGAACGTCAACATGGCTTTTCTTAATGGAAACCTAAGTGAGGATGTGTACATGACACAATCTGAAGATTTTGTTGATCCAAAAAATACCGTGAAGATATGAAAGCTTCAAAAGTCCATCTGTGGGTTGAAGCAAGCATCTCGGAGTTGGAACCTTCATTTTGATAAAATAGTCAAAGGTTTTGGCTTTATCAAGAACGAATAAGGATCTTGTGTTTAAAAAAGGCTAGTGGGAGTACACTTGTGTTTCTGATCTTATATGTAGATAACATATTATTGACCGGGAATGATATTCCAATGCTTGATGCTATCAAATCTTTGTTGCGAAAGAGTTTCTCAATGAAAGATCTAGGAGAGGCAGCATATATATTGGGTATAAAGATTTATAGAGATAGGTTGAGAAGATTGATCTAATTAATCCAAAATACGTACATTGACAATGTATTAAAACGGTTCAATATGCGGATTTCTGCCAATATCATATGGTATTAGTCTTAGCAAGAGTCAGTGTCCCACAACACCTGATGAGCAAGACAAGATGAGTGTGATCTTATATGCTTCGACTATTGCATCTATCATGTATGCCATGCTTTGTACATGCTTAGATGTCTCCTATGCTCTAAGTGTTGCTAGCAAATACCAATCAAACCCAGGTGAAGCTCACTTTGTAGCAACTAAGAATATCCCAAAGTACTTTAGAAGAACTAAGGATATATTTCTGGTCTATGAGGAGCTCATTATAAATAGTTACATTGATATTAGCTTCCAAACCAACAAGGACGATTTTAGATCGCAGTCTAGATTTGTGTTTTGTCTTAATGAAGGCGCGGTGAGTTGGAAGAGTTCCAAACAAGAAATGACTGCTGATTCAATGATGGAGGCCGAGTACATAGTAGCTTCTGAAGCTGTAAAAGAGACTGTTTGGATCAAAAATTTATTTCTGAATTGGGTGTGGTCTCTAGTGCGTCTAGTCTAATGGACCTCTATTTGTGATAATATTGGAGCCATTGCACAAGCCAAGGGGCCAAGGTCGCATCAGAAGTTCAAGCACATACTACGATACTATCACCTTATCCGAGAGATCATAGGTAGAGGTGATGCAAAGATATGCAAGGTGCACACGAATTCGAATATTGCTGAACCATTAACAAAGCCTCTCTTGCAGCCCAAGCATGAGGCACACATGAGCTCTATGGATATTAGATACTTACATGATTGAATCTTGTGCATTTAAGAGATGCCTATGTCTATGTGCTTTTGAATAAACATTTATTTGATTCCTTAAATAATTATCATTTACATTGATCAGTAACTATGTGACTTGTATGTAAAACTCTTTATTCTATTATAATATTAATTCTAAATGATCCTTAATCTAGTATCATTATGTGGGATAATAATGATTCATAGATTAGCGCATTGATTGACAGATGATCATGTTTCACATATCATAGATATGGAGATATCAAATCAATAATATGGACACATATTAGATCACATGGTATTATATTGGCCCACCTTGAGACACTATTGAGATGTTATATATTGTGCCATCAGTTGTAGTGTCGAATAGTGTGCCTGCAGAACCTTTGACCTAAGATCGTCATTGATTCACAGAATGTAAAATAACACACTTAGGGGCTTCCAAACGCTACTCCGTAACTAGGTAGTTATAAAAGTAGCTTTTGGGTATGCTATGAAATATGTCTTGGGATGTGAGCGATCAAGATAGAATTTGCCCCTCCTAGATAATAGGAGAGATATCTCTGGGCCCCTATGTGGATGAATTAAGAAAGTACATGATCATACCAATGTGATTAAAGAGTTGATCACAATATAGTAATCCACTACAAGATCGAGTGAATGGTTGAGCTATAATAAAGATGTCACGTATCTCGCCTTAAGCTTGACTGATATCGTGAGGTAAAGGGATTGGTGCATGAGAATATCAAGGTTCAGCCGATATGATCTTTGTGTGTATTCAGGAGTCAATATGTCTTTCTAGGTACCACTATTGACTTGCAATTCGAAAATAGTTTTTGGGTAGCGGCCGTTTACTCATGAACCTAGCAGGTCACACACTTAAAGGGATGAACTTTAAAACTTGCATGATCGACTCTAGTGTAAGTGAGAGATTGTTGATGATATGCTCTGGATGCAATCGTATATGCAGATTGAATCTGTAAGTGAGATTTAATATGATTAAAAATTCATTAGGGTTTAGAGTCATGATGAGCTTTAATGTGATTAAAGAGCTATTAGCATTCTCTATATAAGAGGAGACAGGGGCCATGACCGCATTGATTTTTGTCCACCAAAACCCTAGCCGCCACCTCTTCCTAAACTCCCTATGAAACCCTAGTCAGACGTGGTGCTAGCACACGGTGTATGACGTTTCATCCCTATACGTGTGGATACCATGGAGGCGCTGTTGCCATTGCTGCAGTGCTGATCGGTGATAAGGACACTACGATGAGATCGACTACTTCCTCTTCGTGGTCGATGTGATCGACTACTTCTGCTTTGTGGTCTCAGAGGGGCTCGAGGAGCAACGTACCTACTCAGAGCTGCTCGAGGAACGACATACTTGCTTGGAGCTGCTCGAGGAGTGTGACACACTTGCTCGGAGCTGGTCGAAGAGATGCCTCTTCTGTATTGATGTGCACAACATTGGATTGGTCTACGCTAACTCTTCTTCCGCTATGCTACGCGTCTAGTGGTAATGATCTATGATCCTCTACTCGTTTGGTTTCTTAGTTGAACGTGGTAGAGAACATTTTATTTTATGCTAGCGTAGCCTACCCGTTTTCCAACAGAAGCTCACCAAATCAGAGCCCTTAGCTTCTAAATCATCCATGCCTCTTCCTCGCGAAGGCGTTCTCACTAGCACCCCTTTTACCCACTAGTTACTTCACTGGTGACCACTGCCTTCCTCCGTCACTAACTACAACCTCCTTCCCCAAGCCTGTGGCTATGCACTTCTAGTTCATGCTCGTGGATGCTGCTGACCTCTTCCTGGACACTGTCAACCTCTTCTACCCCGTAGTCTATGCCGTTGACCTCTATCCCATCCACTCCATTGCCGACTGCGCTGCCCCCGCCGCCCTCAGGTGTGCGTGGGTTCCCTTAGTACACGGAGTCAAACTCCATGGCCATGGGGCCGAGCTCCGTCGCCGCCAAGCCACGGTCTATGACCATCAGGGCTGAGATCTATGGCCATCGTCGCTGCTTGTCTTGGGGTCTTGGGGAAGGGGTGTTGCTGCTCCATGGCTCACAACAAAGGAGGGTTGCCACCGATATTGCTTGTGCCGGAGGAGGTTTCTTGTGCTGGAGAAGGAGCTCCTCGGTCTGCCCCAATTCAATTTCAACAATTTGATTGCAAAACAGTAAACAAACAAACCAACTGAATTGAGTCTATTTCCATTTTCACATGGAAATGAAAATGGGCTCCAATTCAATTCATCTACTCCAATTCTATAAACCAAATGGAACCGTCAAAAGCCTCAAAAGCATTCCTAATTTTTTTTGAAAAACTTTAAAAAATATATCATACACCATATTAATCAAAAATCAAACCTGATTTCATTTGCCTGCACCTTTAACTCCTCATACTTGGGGTTGTGGGGTTGACGGCGCTTAAGCTCCTTGAGCGTCCACCAGCCGGCTGATGGGAATGGACATCTATTGGTCGGGGATTCCCCATGGATTGGACAGGTTGCGGTGGCTACTGTTAAACATAGCAAGTCTATCTCTATATATGGAAGGGTATCCCCTAATCATGGAGCTGCGTCTCCTACCTTGTTGTGTATCCATTGATCATGGTTGTAACACTTTCCTTTGTACATCTTCTATATATATGAAAGCCTATGACCCATAGAGGTCATCCAGCGCCATACAATCTAACATGGTATCAGAGCTAAGGATTTTTCGTTGAAGAATGTCTACCCCATCTTCTTCCTCCTCCTCCTCCTCCCCCTCCACCATTTCCAACATGACCTCATCTTCCATGGCGACAGTCTTTGCTCCAATTCCCATCCACCATGCCGTTACAATTCGTCTCACCAAGAACAATTTCATCATATGGCGCGCCCAGCTCCTCCCCCATCTGCGGAGTATGAAGCTTATGGGCTATCTTGATGGATCCATCGCCGCACCCGCCAAGCTGGTCGTCTCTTCGACTGCTGCCAGTGCTGACCTGGTCCCAAACCTGGCTTATGACCGGTGGTATGATCAGGATCAACAGGTCCTTAGTGGCCTTCTCTCCTCCATCTCTGAGGAGGTCCTCCCCGATGTGGTCGTTGCTACCACATCCAAGGAGGCATGTGACACGTTGCAGCGGATGTACTCCTCTGTCACCTGCGCCCGTACGGTTCAGATTCATGTGGAGCTTGCCATGACCAAGAAGCGAGATCTCTCTGCTGCAGATTATTTTCGCAAGATCAAAGGGCTAGCCACCAAGCTGGCCGCCGCGGGTTCCGCCATGCGCGATGATGAGGTGATCGCGTATCTCCTCGCCGGTCTCGGCCCTGAATATGATCCCTTTTTCACCTCGATGACAACCAAGAGTGAACCACTCACGCTTGATGATGTGTTTGCACATCTGATGGCGTTTGAAGCCCGTCAAGTACAACATCAGGCCGACCTGCAGCTGCATCATGGATCCTCGGCCAATTATGCTGGTCGTGGTGGTCAGCAGAGGAACCGCGATCGTGGGGACCGTGGTCGTGGTCGCCCTGCGTATACTCGGGGTGGTGCACCCTCTCGCTCTTCTGATGGCCGCGGCGCTCGCCACGGTAATTCTTCTCGTCCTCCATGCCAGATATGCGGCAAGATGGGTCATACCGCCGTCAAGTGTTGGTATAGGATGGACGACTCCTATCAAGATGAGCCTCCCTCTGCAGCTATGGCGGCTACCTCCTCCTACAAGATTGATCCCAATTGGTACAGTGACACGGGCGCCACTGACCATATCACAAGTGATCTCGACCGTCTTGCTGTTCGTGAACGCTATCATGGAGGCGAACAAGTCCACGTCGGCAACGGCGCAGGTTTGCAGATTATGCATGTTGGTCATTCTTCAATTAATACTGCTGCTCACCCTCTTGCATTGCGTAATATTTTACATGTGCCTGATATTTCTAAGCATCTTCTCTCCATTCATAAATTTTCTCGTGATAACAATGTCTTCTTTGAATTTCATCCATGGCATTTTTCTATTAAGGATCGAACGTTGAGGAGAAGCCTTCTGGAAGGGCGGTGTGAGTCTGGCCTCTATCCTATCAAACGGGCTGATCTAGCCGATGTCAAGCACGCCCTTATGAGCAGTTTCGTTAGTCACGCCCAATGGCACGCCCGGCTTGGCCATCCTTCATCCCAAATAGTTCAGTCTATTTTGCGTCTCAATAATATTTCGTGTGCTAGAGAGTCATCTTTGCCAGTCTGTAATGCGTGTCGAGTAGCCAAGAGTCACCAATTACCATATACTAGTTCTATTCATCAGTCTACTTATCCTTTGGAGTTAATTTTCTCTGATGTATGGGGCCCTGCACCTCAATCCGTTGGGGTTTTTAAATATTACATTAGCTTCATCGATGATTTTAGTAAATTTTCTTGGATCTATTTGATGCATGATCGTACAGAAGCCCCCGTATATTTTTGCAGTTCCAGGCGCATGTTGAGCGTCTCCTGGATGCTAAGATTAAATGTGTCCAGTCTGATTGGGGTGGTGAATACCAGAAAATTCATAACACATTTTTTCGTTCTCTTGGCATAGCTCATCGTGTTTCGTGTCCTCACACACATCAACAAAACGGTTCTGCTGAACGCAAGCACCATCATATTGTTGAAACTGGCCTTGCTCTTCTCGCTCACGTCGCCATGCCTCTTAAATTCTAGGATGAAGCATTTCTTACAGCCACATACCTCATCAATCGCCTTCCTACTCGTGTTATCGACAACAAGTGCCCTTTGGAACGTCTCTTTAATACACCGCCCAATTACTGATTATTAAAGGTTTTTGGGTGTGCCTGTTGGCCTCATCTTCACCCCTATAACAAACAAAAACTCTCCTTTCGTTCCAAAGAATGTGTTTTCCTAGGCTACAGTTCATTACATAAGGGGTACAAGTGCCTTGACACTGATTCCGACCGTGTCTATATCTCTAGAGACGTTATCTTTGATGAGCATGTTTTTCCATTCACTAGGAATCCCCCTGGTCCTTCCCAAACCTTGCAATCGAATCCCACCAGTCCTGATTTGAGCATCTTGTATTTGGGAAACAGCAGTACTAATTTGGATTGTGATCATATGCATACATCTGTGCCTGCTAATTTTTTGGATGCAGAAAATCCGGCAAATCTGTCCCAGGAATCTGCTCCGGACTTGCCGCCACTGTCGACCACGTCCTTGCCACGTGAATCGGCTTCGGGATCGCCACCAGCACCTGCCATAACTGCTGCCCCGGGTGCCCCGCTCTCCGATCATGTGCCCGCGTCGCCCGGACCTTGTCCCGATTCGCTGGGCCGTCATCATGGGACTCGGTCCCCTGCCTTGCCTCGGCACGCGGATCCCTTGGTCGGGTCCTTGCCTGCTGATAGCCCAGGCACTGCGGATTCTTCGGCGCCGTCAGGTACTGCTGCCCAATCAGGTGCTGTGGCCAATGCACCTCCCGCTCATCCGTACGGTACACGGCTGCGGAATAATATCAGGCAACCCAAAGTCCGTACCATTGGAACGGTCACATATTCTGTGGTTCGGTCTCCTGTCTCCGAGCCTACTTCTCATGTTGCCGCTATGGAGCATCCTCTCTGGCGTCAGGCTATGGATGATGAATTTCAGGCCCTCCTCAAGAATAACACATGGCACTTAATTCCTCCTCGTGCTAGCCTTAATGTTATTGATTGCAAATGGGTTTTCAAACTCAAGCAAAAGCCAGATGGGTCCATTGATCGCTACAAAGCACGCTTGGTTGCTAAAGGATTCAAGCAACAGTATGGGGTTGATTATGATGATACTTTCAGTTCAGTTGTCAAGCCTACTACTATTCGACTATTATTGTCTCTCGCTGTTTCTCGTGGTTGGGCTATTCGACAGATTGATATTCAGAATGCTTTTGTACATGGTGTTCTTCATGAGCATGTTTATATGAAGCAACCCCCTGGTTTTGTGGATTCTCAACATCCTGATTATCTTTGCAAGCTAGACAAGCCACTCTATGGCCTCAAACAAGCACCGCGTGCCTGGTTTTCTCGCCTTAGCTCCAAACTCTTGCAGCTGGGATTTACTGCCTCAAAGGCCGATGTCTCTCTTTTCATTTTTAACAAGGCGGGCATTCAGATATATATTCTTATCTATGTTGATGATATTATCATAGTCAGCTCATCTTCTATGGCTACTGAGCGACTCCTTACACAGCTTGAGGCTGATTTTGCAGTAAAAGATCTTGGCACTCTCAGTTATTTTCTTGGGATTCAAGTACATCATACTTCCCATGGGCTTGTTCTGACACAGCACAAATATATACAAGATTTATTGACTCGAACTAATATGCTCACCTCCAAGGGCGTGTCCACTCCTATGGTTCCCAGTGAGAAGCTGTTGTTGGATAGTGGTGAAAAACTCTCGCCTGAGGACACTACAAGATATCGGAGTGTTGTTGGTGCTCTCCAATACCTCTCTCTGACACGACCTGATATTTCATTCTGTGTCAACAAAGTTTGCCAATTTTTATCAGCTCCAACTACTGTCCATTGGGCGGTGGTCAAACGAATTCTACGATATCTTCATGATACTGCTGACATGGGATTATGCTTCACCAAGTCGGGCTCTTCATTGCTTAGTGCCTTCTCTGATGTTGATTGGGCTGGGAACCCTGATGATCGTCGCGGCACTGGCGGCTATGCCACCTTTTTCGGTGGCAATCTTATCTCTTGGAGTTCACGCAAACAACCGACGGTCTCCCGCTCTAGTACGAAGGCTGAATACAAGGCGGTTGCTGATGCTACTGCAGAATTGATCTGGATTCAAGTGCTATTGCGTGAGCTTGAGATTTCACAGGCACGAGCGCCCAGTTTATGGTGTGATAATATTGGTGCTACTTATTTGTCTGCCAATCTAATTTTTCATCGCCGGACGAAGCATGTTGAGGTTGATTATCACTTCGTTCGTGAACGAGTATCAACTCGTCAGCTTGATGTGCGATTCATTTCCTCCAAAGATCAGATTGCAGATATCATGACAAAGCCGTTGGCAGGTCCGATGTTCAATAATTTTCGGCGCAATCTGAACTTAGTTTCACATCGTCCAGATTGAGGAGGAGTGTTAAACATAGCAAGTCTATCTCTATACATGGAAGGGTATCCCCTAATCATGGAGCTACGTCTCCTACCTTGCTGTGTATCCATTGAACACGGTTGTAACACTTTCCTTTGTACATCTTCTATATATATGAAAGCCTATGACCTATAGAGGTCATCCAGCGCCATACAATCTAACAGCTACCAACAATTAGATGGAAAAGAATGATGTGGCAATGCACGTCATGAGGGATGCAGTGGAATTTGAATTTGCTGATGTTTGTTTACCACAATACTAAACCTCAAGGATCTATTTGGAACTTGAGGGATCAAAAGTGGCCCTTTCAGCATTGTACAGACGCAATTTTTGTTACTGACCCCAAACAGAAATTTATTACTCCCAAGTGGAAGCAATACCACAATGGCACAAAAGTTCCTGTCACCATCTCAGGAGGATCTCAACACGCAAAGGAGCGTTTTCTCCGAGGGAGGCGCAAATGAGGGCGACGACACGGCGCGTCCGTGACCCCGGCTCCTCCTCCCATTCCCATCGCAAGATGGATCGGCCCCCCGGGCCCTCTACCTCCACGGACCCAGTCCATACACCACCCGAGCTCCCTGACCCCACACGCAGCCACGTCACCGTCCGCCCACGCGCCGAACCGGCGCCCCGCACGTGCAACGTCGCCCACGAGGCCGCGGCGCAGCTGTAATAAAATAAAATAAATAAAAGCGCAACGGCACCCAGCGATCTAGGCCGCCGCCCCCTAGCTTCCCCCTTCTTCGCTCTCGCCGCCTCGTTCGCTCCGCCTACGCTCCCGAGCCGACCCGAGCAGAGCTCGAAGCGACCCGCTCGGATCCGGAGGAGGAGATGGCGGACGCGAAGCAGCAGCCACAGCCGCAGCAGGCGGCGGCGGCTACCGGCGTCTGGAAGACCATCAAGCCCTTCGTCAACGGCGGCGCCTCCGGGATGCTCGCCACCTGCGTCATCCAGCCCATCGACATGGTCAAGGTACTGCAGTGCTCTGCTGCTACGCGCTCGGCGGCTTCGTAGTGCTTGTGTGTGAGCTGGGGTGGTGGGATCGGGGGTTGGCGGGCTTAGATCTGCGGGAATGGTGGTCGCTTGCCGCGCGAAGTGATGGGTCGGGTGCGTATCTGCGGAATTTGCGCTTGTGTAGGTTGGATCTCTGATGAAAGCGAGGGTGGCCTTGGTTGAGCTTTACAGGAGTGGAGCTTACTGTTCGATCGATATTTGGTTGTGTACAGATCTCGTATTCGTGGGAATTGGCGTAAATAGATCATGGATAAGTGGATTGGTGGGAATTGAAGCTACAGGTTTTGTTGGCCGCGCGATCTGTTGGTTATCCATGGTACAATCGCTGAGATCTATGAAGGTCGGCTGCGTACAGACAGTTGAACTGATTTTGAGTAGGGCCTGTGTGCCATGCTGTTCGGTTCTCTTTGGTAAGATCTGCGTATCTATGCCGGTCTTTAACTAAATCTCGAATAGATTTTAGTTTTGGTAGTTGGTTGTTCTTGAGATGTCCTGTCTGCTCTGGTAAGATTGCCGCTGCCTGGAAATTTAGTCAGTGGCTGGCGCTGTGCTTGAGCAGTTGAGCAAACAGGCTCATAATGTAATGGGTAATTAATTGCTGAAGATTCATGACGGTAATTCTTTCAATGACCTGTCACGATTTAGGTGACCTCACGCTAAAAGAACCTTAGGATCATAAGAAAAAGGAATCCCTGTTTCAACTTATGTTCCAACATGGAAATTGGTTTAGTAGGTGTCACTGTCAAGGTCCTGTTAGCTTGTCTGCCGGGAGGTTTGTACTCTTGGGCTGTACTTGTGGTCCGTATCCAGCCCAACATATAGTTCTTCTTGTTTTTTCGATTTCAGGTGAGGATCCAGTTGGGCGAGGGCTCTGCTGGTCAGGTCACGAAGAACATGCTTGCTAATGAGGGGGTCCGTTCCTTCTACAAGGTTTGTTCTTCTGGGGTGCTTTAATCTCTTCCTTTTGTGAAGTCCTAACATTTGTGCTTGAGTATTGATCCTGCGTGAGTGCAATTTGGCATGTTTTGTTAGAAGCCAAACCATGTATTAGATTTGAGAATTTGACCTTGTGTTTTCAGACTCTTTTCTTTTGGTCTTGGATATTCGTTTTGTTGAATCTGTATATGATGTTGCATAATTTAGGATCCTTGCTTGATCTAAAAAACATCTAAGATATGGCATTTGCATTCTTTCGTGCAAAATACCAAACATTATGTTTATATTCCACAGGTCATGTCCTATTAATTGGATTGGCACTTAGCTTAGTTCCCTGTACATATTTCTTGACAGGGTTTGTCCGCCGGTTTACTAAGGCAAGCGACTTATACGACTGCTCGTCTTGGATCCTTCAGGTTTGTATAGTGTGCTCATTTATAGGCAAACCGCTTATTGTTACCATTTCTGTTGTTTTGCTTTCACAAAAATCTCTTGATTGAGATCTGCTAGTTGTATCATATGATTTTCATTTGAATGTACAAAAAAGGCCTGCGCTTTCTGTTGGGGTTGCATGTAGGTATCATGATAGCTAATCAAGGTTGCTTGCTAGCTTTTAATGATTAGTGTCTAGCAGGAATATGCTTGCCAATACAGCTTTGTTTGATGAGCTATGCTCTCTTCCAACATGACTTAACCCTTGTTGGAATGCCATGAGATTTGATGGTTCTTCGTTCATTCACACCGTTTTTTGACAAATATTTTTCATAATGGAATAATGTTATAATATTTTTCATAATGGAATGATGTTACTATAAAGTTTTGTTCCACAAAGGGACTTGTAGATTCTTTATTTTTGGTATTTCAGGGGTGAATTATGATCCTTGGTTGTTACTATTCTCGTAGTTGTAGCATGAACAAGTGTTATCAGTGCCAACTAACTTTTATTTTGTCGTTGTCATGGATAAATATCTAAGATCTTGGTTTTTGAAGTAAAGTTTTATCTTCTTTCTAACAAAGATTCAATACTTAGTTTTAAACTCTATATTTGGGATATATTTTTCAGGGTTCTAACTAATAAAGCAGTTGAAAAAAATGAGGGGAAGCCGTTGCCACTAATTCAGAAAGCTTTTATTGGTCTGACTGCTGGAGCAATTGGTGCTTGTTTTGGTAGTCCTGCTGATTTGGCACTCATTAGAATGCAAGCTGATTCAACCTTGCCAGCCGCACAAAGGCGTCACTACAAGAATGCTTTCCATGCACTCTACCGTATTACTGCTGATGAGGGAGTCCTTGCACTTTGGAAGGGTGCAGGCCCAACTGTGGTGAGAGCTATGGCACTGAATATGGGTATGCTTGCTTCCTATGACCAGAGTGTTGAGCTATTTAGAGACAAATTTGGCGCAGGAGAAATTTCTACCGTAATTGGTAAGATTCTTATCATTTTTTGTACCTTTTGTGCTATATTGTAGAAATTGCATATCCATGTGCTTAACTCATACAACTGAATTTTGCATTGCTCATCTTTAGGATTTTGATGCAGTTTGCATAAAATAGTAAGCTTGCCTCTTTATATGTAGTGGTGTAAGGCCTTTTCAGTTCCCTGATGCAACTTTCAACTTTGATTATAGGAGCCAGTGCTGTTTCTGGATTCTTTGCCTCGGCATGCAGTCTTCCCTTTGACTATGTGAAGACACAGATTCAGAAGATGCAACCTGATGCCAATGGCAAGTACCCGTACACAGGGTCTTTGGACTGTGCCATGAAGACCTTCAAGAGTGGCGGCCCATTCAAGTTCTACACTGGCTTTCCGGTATACTGTGTCAGGATTGCGCCCCATGTCATGGTAAAGCGGAAATACTTGTCGATGCTCTGTCCGACATTCCTTCTTTACTCTCTTTCAATCCGGCAGTACTGTAGCATACTCATCCAATGATAATTTGTGTGCAGATGACATGGATATTCTTGAATCAGATCCAGAAGTTTCAGAAGAAGATCGGCATATAAGACCTCCAACATGTGGAAAATGGGGTTGATTGCTCGATGCTATTATTGCTCGACTCATATAATAACTTTCCAGCTGCTTTGACATTCTGGTAGTTGGTTTTGGTAGACAAGTCTGGAACAATTTTTACCTTAGCTTACATGTCGCGTTTCGTTACAATAATCACATCATTTGTTGTATTGGGGCAATTTTTTGGGTGGACATACTTTTGTTGGCTGGGACGCAGCCATGAGAAGAGGGGATACCACCTAGTGCCATTGAATGTAACATGACCATATTTTATACAGATTTTTGCAATGAGCCTTTCGTACTCGTATTGCATGTGAGTTTTATATTTTTTTAAGAACAATGATGTGACCAGGTTGTGCTAATGATTCGACTGGGAGCTAATGTTCTGGCCCGGTACTAAACCTGCTTGATTGTGAAAACGTGCTGCATGATAGCAAGCATATACGTGCCACTGCTGTTGGCTTATTTACTGCGTCTTTTTGCCTTCTGTTGTTCAACTAGAGAGGCATCTTGATGAGTTGTTGTGTATGCATGTACTCTGAAGTAAAATGGTGTATTAATTATCAATGAACTAACTCGTGAAGAATTTTGTGAACAGGAGGTCTGTCAGCGGCTAGACCTGGACAAATACCTGAAAGGACGGCCAAGATAAAAGTTTTTCCTCGCGGTCAATTGTCTTCTCCCTAATCTAATCTTGAAAGATTAAGCCTCTTACGAAAAAGGTTTACTTTTTTTTTATTTAGGAGGAAAATTGATAGGTGTTCTGCCTCGTCATTATAGTTGGTAGAAAGTGTTTGCAGGAAGCCTATGCTCAGAAAGGACGTGGAAAAACTGCCTGAGAAGAGCCCAAATTTCGCAGCTCCGTATTTTCCCGAACTCAGGAATTGCAAATTTTGTTGAATAATTTTTGTGAAATTACATATGTTTTGATAAAATTATTGTAAACTATAAAGTTAAACAATAGTTTTATAAAACTACAGATTTAGTATCAATTTTATCATAAAATTACATATACTTTGATAAAATTATCATAAAACTATAGTTTTAAATAATAATTTTATAAAATTATAGATTTAGTACCGATTTTATCGTAAAATTACAGATTTTAAGGAGTTATTTTTAGTTCTGTTACCATGACGACCGCGTTATGTTTGCAGTCTTACAATAGCTGGAGTTTATATGACTGCAAGCGGGTCCCATTTGTTAGGTTAATAAGTCTGCGATAGAATCTATAGTTTTATGATAAAGTTGGTGCTAAATTTATAGTTTTGTGAAACTATTGCTTAAATTTGTAATATTTTGATTTATGATAATTTTATCAAAGTATATGTAGTTTTATGGGCTTTCGAACTATCCGTTTTGTGAGCTGACAGCTACTGTAAGATTGAAAACGGGGCTCAGTTGTCATGGTAACAGGGCTGTAAATAACTTCTTAGAATTTACGGTTTAGATTTGTAGTTTTGTAAAATTATTATTTAAAATTGATATTAAATTTGTAGTTTTGTAAAAATATTATTTAAATCTGTAGTTTATGATAATTTTATCAAAGTATAGATTTACAAAATTAGTCAATTTTGTTGGATCATCCGGAACACCCGTTCATCGTCTAGCTTTTGCCTCCCGAAAGTTGTTGGTTTCTGAACAAATTTACTGCTCTCGAGCCCAGTCGGCCATTTTTGGCCAAACGGCCTGAGATAAATGGCAATTCACCGCGAAATTCAAAGCCGTTTCATCATAATTTGTGCAGTGCTGGCAAACAAAGATAACATCGTGGTCATGTTTGAGAGAGCTTCATATCTCAGATCCACTTCAAATCTGAAGGTTTTAGGATAATATAAGTGGCTTGAGCCTCTATTATAATCTAAATTAAAATTAAAATATCTCACATGAGCACTAAAACACCTCTGATATACCCTCACCTCTAGCTCTATAGATTCTTGAGCTAGAGATATTTAATTCTAATTTTTTTTTAAATTAGAGCTCTGCCAAACATACCTCTTATTGTTACGGGCTTTTTAAAAAAGACCTAAACTAAACCTACAACCCACTCAACACTTATCTGCAGCTGCTACGTGCGATATTTTAATTTTTAAGTAAAAAATTGTAAACATATGTGTCTATTTAAAAAATTATAAATCTACGCTACTATCGTCCGTCTAAATTGTGACATGCCACCTATCATCATTCAAATATGCTTAAAAATAAAAAAATATTATGTCCCAATACTCTTAAAATTCAAAACATTATTAAATAGTCATGAATTTTTTAAAAACATTATGTGATGTAGAGTATGCTATTATCTAGCTCTCCAAATATTCATAGACAAAAATATGACTTGTACAATGAAAAACAAGTAATTGTTTGAGTTGACAACTTTTGAAAAACTAGATGATATTATTCTCTATATCACAAAAGTTTTTATAATCATTTTGATACTTTTTTTGAATTTTGATAGCATTAGAATGAAATATTTTTTGATTTTTAAACCTATCACCTTTGAACATATGATATGAGTTTAGATTATAATTTTTTAAAACAGTCATATATATTTACAATTTTTAATTTAAAAATATAAAAATAAAAAAGTTCCGAATACTGCCCGGAGCCCAAATTCCCTAATGGCGCAGTGCCCGAGTTAGCAGCTGCCACATGCAGCTCTATCTAGGGATTATAATTTTACTAATTTTTTGAAAATTTTACGAATTTTAGAAAGAAATAAAATATCTAATTCTAAAATTTTCTTTTACAAATCCATATAACAGAGAACAAAAAACAATCCAAATTTCAGTGAAATTTTACAAAATTTCGGTCTTTTTTCGGTGAAAAAATTGTAAAAAAAATTAAATCCCTGCTCCACTAACTTGAGTCCCATTTTGTTCGAGCGGACGCTCCACTTTTTTCCCGTACACCTCCTGCGCTGCGCAGCGCAGCGCGCACACCCTCTGTTCCGGACGCCTCGGCGACCATGGACGCCGCGCTGCTGAAGGAGCAGGCCCAGACGCTGAGGGACCACGGCGCACTCATGAAGGACCACGGCGCGCTCGTGGAGAAGGCAATCGGGCAGGTGGCTGAGGCCAGCCGCGCCCTGGGACAAGCTGGAGGCGCGAGCCGCCCAGCTCTACTCCCGGCTGCATCCGCCGCAGCCGCAGCAGGCGGCGGCCACTGGCGTGTGGAGGACGGTCAGGCCCTTGGTCAATGGCGGCGCCTCCGGGATGCTCGCCACCTGCGTCATCCAACCCGTCGACATGGTCAAGGTACGTACTGCAGCCAGGGTCAAAAAACCGTCGGTAACCGCTCAAAAATCGCGGATACCGAACTTCCCGGTCCGATCCGATTTCAAAAACCGCTCGGTAACCGAAATTTAAATTCAAAAAATTCGAAAAAATAAAAACTTTTAAAAAAATTCAAAACAAAATCTTAAAAAAAACTAGATATAATTCTAAGAACTTCTGTGAAATTTTTTTTTCAAAAATAATGTCGTTTGCATCATATTCTAAAGGGAGAAAGTTTGAAAAAAATGAAAAAAATTGAAGCGCGCGGCTCAATTATTAACTCACGTTAAGGAAAAGTGTAACATGCAAACACATATTTTTCTTGTATAAAACGTATTTTAAGAGAATCTTTAAAATTGATTTCACTTTATTTAGAGTTTTATTAAATTCTCTATGATTTTTACAAAATTCACAAGAATAAAGTGAATATGTTAAGAAACATCACTGTAATTAATTTTTTCATGTCTACTATTATTTTTTCTATGTAAATCATAATATAAATAAGCTAATGAAAGTGGTTTCACTAATTTTTAAGGTGTGATGGGTCAGTTATGAATTAATCTAGTCGCAACACATTTACACAATCATGAATGTTATAATAACTAATTCATGAGTTCATATATTTTTAAAAGATATAGGATCATGTAAGAAGACTAAAAAAATTAGTTTCATGATTTTTGGATTAGCAAAGAGTAAACTATGCATTTACCTTGGTTTAACAAATAAAATTTCTCACAGAAAATTTTGAACTTTTTTATGAGTATAAATACTTTTATCATGTAGATCATGTTACAAGGAAGCCAACAAAATTTGTTTCACTTGATTTGAAGCTCGGATGAATTAGTTATTGATTTTACAATATTGAACCCTTTTTTAGGTTTTTTTTGAACTGCGCTGAAATTCGAAAAACCGCTCGATAAATCGAGAAAACCGAGCGGTTACCGACCCAAACCGCTCGGTAACCGACCGAATCAAAAATGCGAGAAAATCGCTCAGTAACCGACCCAAACCGCTCGGTAACCGAGAGGGCAAAAACATGATTTTTTCGCAAAAATTTAAAATTTGCCGAATGATTTTTCTCTAATTTTTTTTGAATTTTTGACCGGTAACCGCGGTTATCGCGCATTTTCGGTTACCGCCGGAGCTCGGTAACCGAGCTCCGGTCGGTAAATGGAACCATGACTGCAGCTAGCGCTCTGCCTCTGTCGGCGGCTTCATAGTGCATTCGTGTGTGCTGGCGAGATCAGCGTACCTTTCGTGACATTTCACTAAAATTTGAATGGATTTTCGTTTGTAGTTGTTGGTTGTTCCTGAGATGCCCGTGATTTTCTCTGGGAAGATTGCCAAAGTTTGAAAATTTATCCAGTGCTTGGATCTGTGTTTGAGAGGTCGAGCAAACAGGTCCATAATGCAGTTGGGTAATTTATAGGTGAACTCTTATTAGGGTTCTTTCAATGACACGCGCACCCCCTTAGAATGATAATAAACAAAGAACCCATTGTTTCAACCTATGTTCCAAATTGGAAAATTTGGCTTAAGTAGTACATGTCACTGTCAAGCTCCTGATGGCTTCTCTGTTGTGAGTTTTGTACTCTTGAGCTGTACTTGTGTGTGGTCAGTATCCAACCCAATTCTTATTGTTTGTTTTGATTTCAGGTGAGGATTCAGTTAGGTGAGGGCACCGCAGGTCAGGTTACCAAGAACATGCTTGCTAATGAGGGGTCAACTATACAAACCTGAAAGAGTTCAATATTTGTATAGTTAATTATTTTATAGTTACTTCTGTTGTTTTGCTTGCATAAATATCTTAATCTAGATCTACTAGTTTTATTTATGTTTTTCGTTTAAATGTAGATATTAAAGGAGACTGCAATTGCTGTTGACCTTGTATGTAGATACCATGATAGCTAGACAACTTTGTGAGCTGTGTAGACTTCCGAATGACTTGTCTCCACGAGATGTGAATATGTGATGCTTCTTTCTTACATAGCTAACCAATTTTTTGTTAAATAGCGACTCATGGGGGAGGAAGAGAAGCAGGGACGGTCATAATCTTTTGGAGGCCTCAGGTGAGACAAAATCAGATGCTCTAACAAATTTCTTGTATCAAAATTATAAGGTAGCACTGAATACATCAAGAACACAAACCTAGTAATTATTTGCAATCCAGTTGTTCATAAAGGTGAGTAAGCCCGAGGAAATAATTCTAGGATAGGAGGGAGAGAAAAAAACAAGATCATGTAACGTACCACATATGCAGCGGTTATATGTGAGGTGTTTTAGTAGAATTGTTGCAAATGTATGAAATTAGATTATTAGAGGTGGATTAAGTTGAAGCTCTCGAGATTAAGCCTTTATCTTCTATTAACAGTGGCAAAGGCTGACCCAGCAGGTAAGGTTACCTTTGTTTGAGGAGAGGAGGGGAATGATAATATGCGACGATTGCAGACTTCGTGAGATCAAAACTAAGTATGTGATTTAGGGCCTAGCCTTTCCAAATCAATGTTCTGGACCAGTGGCATTCTCAGCATCTCCAATTGTATAGATATCTATTAACTATAAGAGTTGTATATGCCACAAATAGATAGTACAATAATAAACTTTTCTAATAATATAATTATAGCACTGTCTATAAAATTAATATAGACCCCACATAAAATATACTACAATATTATTGTATTTAATGAGTAGACTATATACTGATATGTAGTTAGATTTTCTCTCTCTTCATTTATTCTCTCATCCACATAGACAAAAGCTAACGTGGCTTCTCTTATAGCTAGCTGACTTGCACTACTACAGAAATAATTTAGTAGAACACCATTGTATAGATGGTTCTTTGGAGAGCCGTTTGTGCAAACATTATCACATACGGCTCTAAACTAGACTCATATGAGAAAATGACCAGGGGTAGCCCCAAGGTGATGGGACACTTTAGTATGGGAATCGTCAGTACTAGTAATACAAATGACTTTTATTTAGAGCCATCTGTAGTAAAACCAATAGTGCAGATATCTTCAAACAGGAACCATATATACTATTAATAAAGACGGCTCGAAATATGAGCTGTCTGTAATATTGTCTTAGTACAAATGACTCATATTTCAAACCATCTGTATTAATAGGGTGACCCTTAAGTTCTCATGTGACCCTTCCTTCCTTTACAAGGTTCATCCTTGTACATCTTCTTCACCCCACGCCCGCTTGTCCGTATGTCTTCTACACTCCCCCCGCCCCTCGACGCCATCTCCCCGACCTGTAACATCCTAAGTTGAACATGTTTATTTAGTTGCAAATTTAGCTTCAAATTAAAACTTTTTAGGGTTAATTAATATAACTAAAGTTAAGAAGATAAGTCTATAGATGTATATATATACCTTCATGTATGTTAAATGTGCTAAGTTGAATAAATGTTCTAATTAGCACAAGAGTCAAATTCCAAAGTAATCTCTACATTAGGATGGTTCATATGCTTTGGTTGATATATTTTATTGTTCTTTGTGTGGTGGTTTGAATTGGGATGTCTTTCAAATTCAAAACTTACTTTTAAATTCGATTCAGCTCAAATCCAATCCGAATTCAAATTCTTGGATTCAAATCATCTCCAAAAGGTCTCGAGATCCAAGGATCAGATATTTTAAATGAAGTTGATCTAAATTCAAAATCAGATCCAAATTCAAATACCTCAATTTGAATTTAAACCTTATTCTTATCCCAATTATTCTTTTTCCTCTTCTCGGGCCGAATTTCCAATTCTTCTCACTTTCCCGGCCCACCGAGCCGGCCCACTCCTTCTCCCCTTCTCCCCCCTCTTCTCCCGCGTTGTCGGCCCGTTCACTCGCGCGTGCCAGCACTCGGCCCATGCCACTGTGCTACCGGCCCAGCCGTGCGCTCACGCGCGCGCCTACGCCTCTCCCTCGCTGGGCGTCCACGCGATGCCAATCCACCAGCCCACTTCTTCTCCCTCTCCTTCTTCTCCCTTCCAGTGCGATGACGACTTCGCTGCTGTCGTCCCTCCGGGAAATATCCCGCGCGCACTGACCAGCCTCCACTTCCTCGCTCTCTCTCTCTCTCCTCCCATGCCCTGCACGCACGACTTCTGCAACTCGCCCATGCTTGGCTGGCACAGTCGGCCCATGCCCCGGAGAAAAAGGTGGCCGCCAACCGCTGGCCGCCACTTCGCCGCCGACGTCCCCGTGACACCAAACCGCGTGCACCGCCTCCCTGCTTCCTCTCCCTCTCTATAAATAGCAAACCCGTCTCTCTCTCTCTCTCCCTCTTTCTCCATTCGCCTCGCCAGAGCGCTGCCGTCGTCGCCATTGTCGCCGCTGCGACCTCTTCATCGCCCATCTGCCTCCGACGTGCTACCAGGGAGCACCGGGGAGCCTTCACCGTCCTTGTGGCCATATCCAATTGCCGGCAGCCCGTCCGCGCCAATAGCCGAGCAGCGCCACCGCCACCTCTTCGACGAGTCACCGACTGCCGTCCCGTTTCTCATCATTTTTGAGCACGGTGAGCACCCCAAGCCCCTAGCACCCCCTCCTAGATAGCGTGTTGGCCTCCTCGTGCTCTCCCTTAGTTGTTTGCCGTGCGACACCATGAAGCTTCCGCCGCCGTGCTTGCGCTTGCCGCCGGTGTAATTCTGCTCAGTATTGTGATCCGACCATCGTGCCGTGATGCTTAAAGGCACCGCGACCTCTTTTATTTGCATGATTGGCCCCTCCCCATGCAAGGGAGGTGCTGATCAATTGCGCCCCGCTACTGTCCCTTCTCCGATGGCGATCTGGCGTCGTTCTCGTCGCCGGTCGCTGTCGGTGACATGAGAACCGGGGGTCCCCAAGTCCCGAGGCCAAGACAGCAGAGTGCCACGTGGCACCCTCCCTCGGGGATTATCTCCCCGAGGTCCGAGAAGACCAAGTTCCAGGAGAGGGTGCTTGGGGCCATGAACAGTGGTCCCTGAGTACCTGAGTTTCCTGAGGACCCGAGAAGTACAAGTTCCGAGAGAGGGCGCTCGGGGCCATGAACAGTGGTCCCCGAGTACCCAAGTTCCCCAATGACCCGAGCAGGCACAGTTCCGGGAGAGGGCGCTCGGGGCTATGAACAGTGGTCCCCGAGTGCCCGAGGACCAAGAAAAGGCATATCCGGGATAGAGTGCTCGGGGTTATGAACAGTAGTACCTGAGCACTCACGGTTCCCCGAGGACCTGAGAAGTCCTTCGCCGGTGGTTCCCACAAGGGCCCAGCGGTGAGGTGTCAATTGGTGAGAGGCTCGATGCTGCATTTAAGAGGGAGCATGGCCTGTCACTTCTAACCCCTCCCCCCACGCATGCTGTCAGTCCCTGCCACTGCCTGGTAGGGTGGCGTGAGGATATTTAATGCGGTGGGTCCCATCGCGTGTCATCCGGCGTGCCTCGGGATATCATCGCAGGGCTTGAGGCATATCGCCTGTCGCCCTGCTGTGTCAGGATTGCTCTGGCCGGGCGGGCACGCGGGGCTACACGGTGGCTGCCCTGTGGGCCCTCCCTGCTGCACTCGCTGAAAAGCAGGATGATGACAACAGGACCAGACGAGGGCGCGTTTTCAACCCCCCGTAACATCAAGCTGTAGCCCATGATGGTTGCTTTCCATTTATGACGCCTTGAAACTCTCGCTCTCCTTTCTGGGCACGCTAGGCCACCCCAACGGGGTATAAGAAGGAGCTTGAGGTCAACAGAGAAAAAAAGTTCTTCAGGACCGAGACAAGCTGACGAAGAACAAGAAGCACGAAACTCTAGACTTAGACAAAAATCCTTGTAACACAAGAGATCCTCAGAGAGGTATTTCTAGAGCATTTATAGCATACACACAGGAGTAGGGTATTATGCTCCGTGCGGCCCGAACCTGTCTAAAAATCCCCTGAGCATTTATTTCCTCTAGCATCCGATCTTCCATCCCACCTGCCTCTCATTTACTCCCATTTATTTCACGTACGAGGTAGATTCAGAATCATCCCCCCCGGCCGAATCTCAAAGGGGGTCCCTCCGGATCCCCGCTTGTGGAGTTCATCCTCCGACAGCTGGTGCGCCAGGTAGGGGGTTGAATCCCTGAATCCTCTTTGTTTTCTGCAAAAAAGATGGCAGAAGGACATCATCTCCAATGCACCGGCTCCAACTCCAGTGAAGAAGTGGAGCCCATTGCTCAGGAGGCCCCAGTTTCGGCTGCTCCTCAGCAGCAGCAGCGGTCCGCATGTACGGTGCTCCCCTCCCTTGGGGACAACGGCGCTGGGCCCACCAGGGCCGCCTAACCCTCAGCAAGCGGCAGACGCCCCTGCCGCAAGATCCACGTCCGAACAGCACCGGGTACCGTTACGGCGCAGGCTCTCCTTCGGTGACGCGAGCCCTGGGAGTGCATTGCTTGCGGCGCAAGCACTCCTCAGGCTTCCTCTATGCCGGCCCGTAACCGTCAGGGTTCCCTGGTGCGCCAGCGTTCGCCCCCCAAGGGCGCTGCTCGCGTCGCGGGATACGGCACAGGCTGCCGTGCATTCACCAACGAGCTTCATCGGGTCAACTGGCCCACGAAGTTTAGGCCAGAACTACAAGAGAAGTACGACGGGTCCATCGACCCCGTCGAGTTCCTCCAGATCTACACCACCGCCATCCAAGCGGCGGGCGGCAGTGAAAAGGTTATGGCCAATTACTTCCATGTAGCCTTGAGGGGCTCTGCCTGTTCCTGGCTTATGAACTTACCCCCAAGATCTATTAGTTCCTGGGATGATCTCTGCCACCAGTGTGGCCAACTTTCAGGGCACCTTAACGCACCCTGGCTTGGAGTGCGACCTCCACGCCATGAAGCAACAAGAAGGGGAGACGCTGAGGCACTTCATACAGCGCTTCAGCCAGATCCGCAACACCATACCGCGGATTACCCCTCATGCCATCATCATTGCATTCTGGCAGGGCATCTGCGATGAGCGGATGCTCGAAAAGCTAGGTACGCATGAGGTCGAAACCACCGCGGAGCTCTTCGCGTTGGCTGACAAGTGCGCTAAGGCGGCGGAGGCTCGGGCATGGCATGTCCCACGCCCTGAGCAACCCGCTGCTGACAAGGCAGGTCCTTTCTGCTCTGACAGGCGGGAAAAGAAAAAGAGAAGGAGGCGCAATTCTACCCCTGTTGTACCGGCAGAGGGCCCTGCCCGTAGGCCGGCACGCCAGGCGGCTGCCGACAGAAGGCCCGCTCCTGCGAGGGCTCCCGCTCCTGTGAAGCCCGAGCTGGGAAAGTGGTGTGAGATCCACCAAACTGACTGGCACGACCTTACTGAGTGCCAGTCGGTTAAAGGACTCGTCGAGCGGCACCAGAAGGAGCGCGAGGAGCGCCGCAGGGGCGGCGACGACAGAGCCGCCCCCGAAAACCAAGAACTTGGGTTCCAAGAGCCCGAGCACACCGTCGCCTTCATCGACGGGGGTGCGTACACACCCTCCTCTCGTCGCTACGTCAAGACAATGCGGCGTGAGGTGTGCTCGGCCACCCCGAACACTGCGGCCGCAAGGCCCTTGAAGTGGTCGGACACCCCGATCACCTTTAGTCTGGAGGACCACCCCGCGAGTAATGTAGGGGTGGGGCAACTACCTCTAGTAGTATCCCCCACCATCTGCAATGTAAAGGTCAGCAGAGTGCTGATTGATGGGGGTGCAGGCCTAAACCTCCTATCGCAGGAGGCCTTCAAGAAGCTGCAGGTGCCTTCCAGGCACATAAAGCTATCGCTCCCCTTCTACGGGGATGACACCGGGGCATACTCTGCCCCTCGAGCAGGTCGAGCTGCCCGTCACTTTCGGGAGACGGGACATTTTCCGGACGAAAAATGTCGTCTTCGACGTCGCGAAAGTCCCCCTGCCCTACAACGCCATACTCGGGCGCCCGGCGCTCGCCCAGTTCATGGTGGTCATGCACTATGCCTACCTCGCAGTTAAGATGCCGGCCCCTGCTGGCCCCATCTCCGTGCCCATCGAGACTGGCAGCGCCATCTCCTGCGCCGAGTAGCTCTACTCAGCCTTGGTATCTGCTCGGACCGAGGTTGAAGGACACCTAGGGGGCTCGGGACCCTCTTCATCCAATCCCTGACTTGCCGCCGACACCTCCATCCCCACGAAGGAGGTCGTGGTGGGCGAAGACTCGTCCCAGGTCATCCGGATCGGCGGTGACCTGGGCAACATATAGGAAAGCGCGCTCGTCGCCTTCCTCCGGGCTAACGTCGACGTGTTTGCTTGGCAGCCGTCTGATATACCCAGGATCCCTAGGGAGGTGATCGAGCACCACCTTGCTGTGCGACCAAACGCACGGCCAGTGAGGCAGAAGGTCCGACGGCAGGGGCCCGAGCGCCAGGAGTTCATCTGGGAGTAAGTCAGTAAGCTCCTCGACGTCGGCTTCATCCGAGAGGTCCTCCACCCAGTGTGGCTGGCAAACCCAATCATCGTCCCGAAGACCAACGGCAAGCTACGGATGTGTGTCGACTACACCGACCTAAACAAGGCTTGTCTGAAAGATCCTTTTCCTTTACCCCGCATAGATCAAATTGTAGATTCCATTGCAGGATGCAATCTTTTGTGTTTTTTAGATGCAAATTCGGGTTATCACCAAATCCGCATGGCCAAACAGGATGAGGAAAAAACATCTTTTACTACCCCGGTGGGGACCTATTGTTATGTCTTAATGCCTTTTGGTTTGCGCAACGCTGGGTCATCATTCCAGCGGGCCATGCGCATTACCCCTGATTCGTAGGTTGGCCGCAACGTCGAAGCTTACATCGATGACCTTGTGGTAAAATCCCAAGACCGCGCCACCCTGCTATAGGACTTAGCCGAGACTTTTGATAGTCTCTGCACTACCCGCTTGAAACTCAACCCTGAGAAGTGCGTCTTCTTGGTACCCGCGGGCAAGCTCCTCGGTTTCTTGGTTTCCAGCCGAGGAATCGAGGCCAGTCCAGAGAAGATCCGGGTCATCGACAAGATGCGTCCCCTGGCTCAACTCAAGGAAGTCCAGCGTCTCGCTGGCTGCATGGCAGCCCTGGGGTGCTTCATCTCCAAGCTTGGAGAGCGAGGGCTCCCCCTCTTCAAACTGCTGAAGAAGACCAGTCATTTTGACTGGACACCGGAGGCCGAGCGGGCCTTCCAGGACTTAAAGAAATATCTCACCTCACCGCCCGTACTAGTGGCCTCCTCCAAGGGCGAGCCTTTATTGCTCTACGTCTCGGCCACTCCTCAGGTCGTGAGCTTGGTACTGGTGGTGGAGCGTGACGAGTGCTCGGGGCAAGGTGCTGGGTCCGAGCTCCCGCCCGCCCCCGAGCAGCCTTCAGTTCTCGAGGCTCCTCCCGAGCAGGGAGTCGAGCCCGAGACCACGGCTCCTCCCGACCAGGGAGTTTGTCATGGCCCAGAATTTCCAAAACATATAATTAAGTGCTAATGGACATCATTAGCATCATTTGTTTGGTTTTGAGCAATTTTAGGCATGCAATTTTTAATTAAATAAATTGTAAAAATCAATATTAGTTGATGCGTTGTTAAGCAACTCACCATATTTCTATACAACATAGGGTTGGAACAATTTTAGAAATTAGTAGGTGCCTGGAGGAGAATATAAATGAATTTTCCCAAATTTTTGGGAATTATTTTAAAGGCATAAAAATTAACACAAGTTAGAAAAGCTTGCCTCTTTGGAGAATTTTCATTTGAATTTGGTGCAAGCTTTTTGGGTCAAACAAGGTAAAATGGATTGTTCATGATTTATAGAAGCCAACAAAATTTGTCCCACAATTTTTAGACCACAGTAAGGTCTCCACCTTGATAACCAAAGTAGTGAAGATATTTTTGCCTGGCGGTCACTGTTCATCGGCCCCACCTGTCATCCCCTTCGCTCAGGCAGCCTCTGCTTCCCCTTCTCCCGCTCTCACAGAGCAAGGCGGCGCCGCAAATCTTGACTTCGGTGGCCAGCTCCACGTTGCCGGCCAAAAGATCGGCCCAGGCCTTATCTCCTCCTTCGCCTCTGCCTTATATCTCTCTCTCCCTCGCTTGCTCTTCCTGTCGCCCAGAGCACCACAGCGCCGAGCTGCATTGTGCCGCGCCGCTGGCCAAGCCGACGCGCCACCGGCAAGCTCCCTCGAGCCCGAGCCCAGTAGAGCCGCAGGGAAGAGCGCCCCGAGCTCCTCCGCCGTGTCCCCTCCTTCCCCGGCTGTTTCCCGCAAGGATTGGAGCCATCCACGCCTTCTTCCCCAACGGCGGCAGCCGAACTCCGCCGCCCTTCGTCGACCCGCCGTGCCCTCGCTTCTCCGGCCCAACCTGCTGCACGGTGAGCTTCCCCATGCTCCTGTACACCTTTTGCGCACGGCGTTTTTCCTCCGTCCCGTCACCGGCGCGTGTGTCCACGATGGCCGAGCCGCCGCCGCCTCCCCGCGCGTGCCGCCAGCCGTGCCGCCGTCGAGCTCGTCGGCCGGCGAGCACGCCGTTAGGTCCACATGCTCGCGTGGAACGTGTTGGTGCATTCGGCCAGGCGTGTTACGCCGCCGTTCGTCGTCGGCGAGTCAAGACCGAGCCGCCGTCGTATAGTTTCCGCCGTCCGCCGCCGCTAGCCATTCTCCGGCCGTCGACAGTGACGACGTGTGCCTCAAATGGATCCCCGCGCACATGCTGGAGCCGCAGCTGCCGTTGCCAGCCGCTTGGACTGCGCCGCTCGCCGCCGGCGGGCTCAAGCCGAGCCCCGGCCAGCCGTGTTGCGCTCTGTTCTGGCGCGAGTCAGTTTTGACTCGGGTCAAGATGTGCCGGCCCCGCCGGTCAGTGGCTTGGGCTAGGCCGGTGTCGGTAGAAAAAGGCGTGGGCCCATTTGAATATTAGAGAAAATCGAAAATGCGAATTAGAATATTTGTTCAATGTTAAATCGGCTGAAAACTTGAAAAATGCATAGGAAATTGTGTAGAGCTCCAAAATTCCTAAAACCAATTTTGTTGGTTTTGTTGTATCATGATCTGTCCATTAAAAATGCTAGTGGCCATGAAATGTGTGCTGTGAATTATTGAGTTAATGGTTTATGTCTAGGCTTTGATAATTCATACTTAAAGTTTGGTATTTCCAAAATTGATGAATCTAATTTTGTTGGCCTTGTATTGTCATACTCTACACATGAAAAATACTAGGTATTGTGAAAGGTATAATTACTTTTATTCAATTAATGAGTGTGTTTAATCTTCAATAATTCATAAACAATTTTTGATGAGTCCAAAATTGGCAAACCAAATTCTGTTAATCTTGTTAAATTATGCCATGTTTATTAATAATACTAGGGTTTATGAAATGCTTACTGAGGATTAATAAGTTGTTAAAATGGTTTCAATCTTTAAACATTTCATAATTGGTTAGTCCATAAATTGAGTTGTGTAAATCCTGTTAGTGGGTTCCTTGTTTACTCAAAAGAGTTGCCCTCTTGTTAAGTATAGTTAACTTTCTTTTGGATTTAACCTTAGAGTAAGCTTAATCAATCTAGGAAGTTGTCAAATGTTAAACAATAATTCAGATAAGGAAATCCCTAAGGCTTTTAACTCATGGCATAAGTGCATTGCATCTCCACTGCTGTCTTGCAGTAAAGCATCTTTCATTGCATGTCATTCATATTCATTACATTGCACACGTGATTCTTTTAGGGAACTTCGAACCGGCGAACGAGGCGAACGAGGCTGTCCTTGGAGGTTCCCGCAGTGGTGATCTTGACTCGGGTAACTGTGAGCAGCAGCTAGGGCAGCAAGGCAAGCATCTATCATATTGCACCGTGTCAAATTGAAATCTAATATGTTATCTACGCTTGTGTATACATTGCATGTGTCGGGTACCGAGTTGGGTAGAACCTATGCCTATGCATTCTCCCATTTTGGTCACGTGCCGTGTTGTTCCTAGGAGCCTAGTGGAGTCATCGAGGCCTACTTATAGTTCGCTATGCTTAGTGGTACTTAGGCTTTCCGGTAGAAGTCGACGACGGCGTCCACCGTTGTCGCGAGCCTAGGGCTTATTACTTGTTCACACTTGTGGTTGTGTTGAGGATGAGTCGGTTTGGTGAGTGGTGAGTTGAGACGAGGTGTGGGCGGTGTTAGGGGTGTCATCTGCTCACGAGGAGTCCTCAGGCAGTTCGGGAAGGGAACCCGGACACCGTAGACCGCTTGCACCGGTTAAGCACCGATCATCGGTGTAGTCGGCTTTAGCACTTACCTTACTCACCACATGCTGATATAATGGTAGGCGAGCCGATTACCTTCGCAGACGTGGTCATGTGGGCCTCGTCATAGACGGTGTGAGTCCGGTTTGAGTCCGGGCTTTTAGCGGTATTAGTTTGCTCGAGGAGTAGTTCTAATACCGCCTCGCCGAGCTATGGTTGATCCACATGGTTGGGCCTGGTTGGGAAAGGTTGTCACGGGTACCCCCTTGTGCGCATCTTAGCGGGTGGCACAAGCCGTATGGTCCCTGTGTCGTGTGGGTCCAGGAGTATCCCCCTGTAGGGTGTATAATCAGTTCGAACTGCCGCGCTCTCGGTCATGAGCATCGCTATCGCTTATCTCCACCGAGCGACCATATTTTGGTCGTAGAGTTTCGATATGGGTTGTGGCATGGTTGGATTGGGGTGGTTTGGTCGGTATGTGGTCGGTGGTTTGGTGGTAATGGTTTACTTTTATACACTTGTTTACATATCTGTTGTGGTCAGTTGGTTGGCAGAGTTTGAGTCGGTGGTTGGTTAAGTCAGTTGCTTACACCTAGAGTCTAGGTTGCTTACCGCTTAATGAACTTAAACATGTCTTAATCCTTGCTACAGCTTTAAATGCATGATTCTTGGAGTCGAGAATATATATACTCATACTGTGTAAGACTTGCTAGTACCTTCGTACTAAGGGGTGCTGCCCTTAAGTTGTTTTTAGGTTCACAGGTCGGCGAGGAAGAGGCAGTTTTCGGCTACTTTTTGCCCGCCGATCCGGGTGGCGGGCAGGAGTAGCACATTCTACTCCGAACTCCGACGCTTTTGGTATGGAGCCTAAGGGCATACGGCTCCATACTCTTTTGTTGTATAGGTTTTTCTTCCGCTGCTTAGTTGTTGCTGTTCTTCTTTTGTTGTAAATTGTGGAAGCAGTTGCATGTTTAATAATTGTAATCCAGTTTAATTACTTGCTCTCTATTAAACTGTGTTATGATATTTGAGTTGGAAGGCATGTGTTCCGATCCTGGGCACAAAACACGTGCCGGGACTACCGGAATGGTATTCTGGTTAATCGTCGAGGTTGTGATTATGAATAATGATCCTCCTGATGATTAATTAGAATACTATTTGGACGGTTCCTCACAGCTTGGTATCAGAGCCTGGTTTAGTTCAGTAGCCTAAACATAATTAGTGCGTTGTTTAGTAAGTCGACAACTCCACCTAAACAACCCACAATTTATGTTTACGCCTCTTCATGTTCAATATGTATTAAACTGCTATCGTTTATGCCCCTAAGTTAAAATGCGTATTATGAGTGGCGTTTATATGTCTAATACCACATTGTTTCGCCTTCGACCCTGCATTAATTCATGTTGAGCATTGCATCTTCGGCTTTGCATCGTCGGAAGGTAAGGTACGACGCTCGGTGGCGGTTAATCACCGAGGGCTCAGCCGGATGCGAGGCAGGGGCCCGGCATGTTCCGTACGGTGATCCGTACGGGAAGTGAATACGCTAGCAATAGCGTATGAACATCCACCATGCGATGGGAGACATGGTCGTCTACTCGTGTGGCGATTACACGAGATGTCCCGTAGGGTCTACGGGAAGTGAATACGTCGTTATCGACGTATGGATTGTCGCTTGTATGGCATGTGGTACAAGGGCCGTTCGCGCTCTTACCCTTTCTAGCGCGAAGGGTACGTTCTGGATGTTGTATACTGCCTGTGATTTTGATGCTTGCAGGTGCGGTTCTTGTTTTGAGAAAGAAGCGGTAGTTAGGTTCGAGCATGCATCATTTCATGTCATTCATGCATGTATTTATGTTTGTACATGTGTTACGGGGTTCTACCAATATATCCGGCGAGTGCATTGTGCTAAGTCAGAATTTGACGTTTCCCCTTTTGTTTGCATTTCAGAATGGTTGTCACTCGGCGTGGTGGGGAGGTTCCAGAGGGTTCCGGTCAGAACAACCCTCCTCCACCGCCGACCATGGCGGATGTGCTCATGCAAATCGAGCAGAACCGCCAAGCAAATCAAACTCTCCTCCAGACGAACCAAGCGCTTCTGGAGGCTCTCGTGCGCAACGCGGCTCCTCATGGAGGAGGTGGAGCCGTGCGCCGAGACGACTTCTCGGACTTCTTGCGGACTCAGCCGCCGGTCTTCTCACGAGCTGAGGATCCTCTGGATGCCAATCACTGGCTCCGGACGATCGAGCAGAAGCTCGTTCTTCTTCACTGCGAGGATCACGAGAAGGCGCTCTTCGCCGCCCATCAGCTTCAGGGCCCGGCGGGTGCGTGGTGGTCCGGCTTTCTGGCCATGCACCCCGCCGATCACCGCGTGTCGTGGGCGGAGTTCCGTGAGGCCTTCCGCTCGTTTCACATACCTAGTGGTCTCATGGAGGCTAAGAGGCGGGAGTTTGAGGACCTCAAGCAAGGAGGTCGAGCGGTGATGGAGTACGTGCAGGTGTTCAACCACCTTGCACAATACGCTACTGAGGAGGTCAGCATGGATGCGCGCAAGCAGCGCCGCTTCGTGAATGGCCTAAACTCGAAGATGCAGGACCGGTTGTCTGCGCATAAGTTCGCCGACTTCAACGAGTTGGTGAGCACGTCGATCACGGTGGAGCTCAAGTATAAGAGCCACCAAGAGGAGAAGAGGCGGAAGAGGGGTTCCTCGTCTTCTGTGGGCGGTAGCTCGCAGCGCACCCGCACTGAGAGTCAGCCTCCACAGTCTCAGGTGCCGTCGGCTAGGTACCCACGGCCGATGTGGTTTGTACCACGTCCTGCGTTCTCCGCTCCACAGGGGCAGGCTGCACGACCAGCTGGCTCCCAAGTGAGCGTGACCGGTGGCTCAGGTGGTCCGTGCTTCAACTGTGGCCGCGTCGGCCATTTCTCGAGGGAGTGCCCGTATCCGAGGCCGGGAGCCGCGGTGAGTGCCCCGCGACCACCGCTGGCTCAGTCAGCACCGCAGTCTTCGCAGGCGACTCACGTTCCCAAGCGTGGTCGAGCTCGCCACACTACCGCCGACGAGGTTCAGGAGGGTGACACCGTCCTGATGGGTACGTTGGATATGAGTTTCAACTCTGACATCTTTTCTGCAGTGGTTTTGTTTGATTCAGGAGCCTCTCACTCCTTTATATCTTCGGATTACGTTTGGAAGAGTGGGTTGAGAGTGAGTGCTACCCACACGCCGTATCTTATAGACACCCCGGGGGCCAAAGTTCTAATCAACCAGTGTGTGAATAAAGCGGCGGTAATGGTCAACGAAGTGCCCTTCTATGTTAATCTGTTAGTAATGAACTCGAAGGGAATTGATGTTATTCTGGGGATGAATTGGCTCTCCAAGAACAAGGCTGTGTTGGACTGTGCTCGGCGGACCGTCACCCTCGATGGTCTGTCAGGCACTCGTATTCAGTTGAAGCTGAAGGGTGTCAAGTCCTGCCTGTTCACCATAAAGGCTGCCCCCACTAGGATTATGGAGACCATTCCTGTGGTGTGGGAATTTCCAGATGTCTTTCCAGATGAGTTGCCTGGAATGCCTCCTGGCAGGGCAGTGGAGTTCTCTATTGATCTCGTACTCGGTGCGGCCCCGGTTTCGAAGAAGATGTACAAGATGTCGCAAATTGAGCTAGTTGAGCTGAAGAAGCAGATTCATGAGCTGCTAGCAAAGGGTTTCATTCGTCCGAGTTCCTCCCCTTGGGGATGCTCAGCTTTATTTGTGAAGAAGAAAGATGACACTCTCAGGATGTGTGTCGATTACCGTCCGCTGAATGCAGTCACGGTGAAGAATGTGTATCCGCTTCCTAGGATTGACATCTTGTTTGATCAGTTGACGGGAGCCCGAGTCTTCTCAAAGATTGACTTGAGGCTGGGCTATCATCAAATTAAGGTTCGGCCAGAGGATATTCCAAAGACAGCGTTCTCTACTCGATACGGCTTGTATGAGTTCACCGTTATGTCGTTTGGCTTGACTAATGCGCCGGCCTTCTTTATGTACCTTATGAACTCGGTGTTCATGGAGGAGTTGGACAAGTTTGTAATTGTTTTCATCGACGACATTCTGATATACTCCAAGACCGAGCAAGAACACATTGGGCATCTCCGTGTTGTTCTGGGCAGACTCCGAGAACATCAGCTGTACGCTAAGTTCAGCAAGTGTGAGTTCTGGCTCAGGGAGGTGGCCTTTCTGGGACATGTTCTATCAGAGAACGGGGTGGTAGTTGACCCGAGCAAGGTGCAGGATGTGCTCGACTGGGTTCAACCCCAGAATGTTAGTGAGATCCGGAGTTTTCTTGGACTTGCGGGCTATTACCGCCGGTTCATCGAGAACTTCTCCAAGGTTGCGAAGCCAATGACCGAGTTGTTAAAGCAAGGCAGCGTGTTTGATTGGTCAGATGCCTGTGAGTCTGCCTTCCAGACATTGAAGAAGCTGCTCACGACCGCCCCAGTGCTTGCTCAACCTGATGTGACCAGAGGGTTTGATGTGTATTGCGACGCGTCCGGCATCGGTCTTGGCTGTGTTTTGATGCAGGAGGACCGAGTCGTTGCATATGCATCCCGACAGTTGAAGCGTCATGAGGAGAACTACCCGACACATGATCTTGAACTTGCTGCTGTCGTGCACGCTCTGAAGATGTGGCGCCACTACTTGATGGGCAACTTGTGCCGTATCTACACGGATCATAAGAGTTTGAAGTACATTTTCACGCAGGCGGATTTGAACATGAGGCAGCGAAGATGGCTCGAGTTGATCAAAGACTACGAGCTGGAGGTTCACTACCATCCAGGCAAGGCGAATGTGGTCGCCGATGCTTTGAGTCGAAAGGCTCATTGTCACTGTCTTGTAGCCTCGCCGATGGATTCCACGTTGTGTGATGAGTTTCGGCGTCTTGGGCTTGATATGGTGTCAGACGGTTTTATTGCAAATCTTGAAATCAAGTCCACGCTCATTGATGAAATTAAGGCTGCTCAGAGGGATGATAAGGGTATGGCCCGAATTCGAGAGAAGAGGAAGATCGGGCAGGCCTTGTGTTTTACTGAGGATAATCAGGGCGTTATCTGGTTTGGGAACCGTCTAGTGGTTCCGAGGGTCGAGGCGCTGAGGAAGAAGATCTTTGATGAGGCTCACTATTCGTTGCTGTCCATTCACCCGGGCAGTACGAAGATGTATCAGGATTTGAAACCCCGTTTCTGGTGGACTCGCATGAAGCGGGAGGTTGCTAGATATGTGTCTGAGTGCGACGTCTGCCGAAGGGTGAAGGCTGAACACATCAAGCCTGCCGGCACACTCCAGCCTTTGCCCATTCCATCTTGGAAGTGGGAGGAAGTTGGGATGGATTTCATTACCGGCTTGCCGAAGACTTCGAGTGGGTATGACTCTATTTGGGTCATCGTGGACCGGTTGACAAAGTCCGCACACTTCCTTCCTGTCAGAACCACTTATTCTGCTAAGCAGTATGCGGAGTTGTACCTCACTAGAATTGTTTGCCTCCATGGGGTGCCGAAGAAGATCATCTCGGATCGAGGTACCCAGTTTACTTCTCATTTCTGGAGAAATTTCCAAGAGGCTATGGAGACTGAGTTGTTCCACAGCACGGCGTATCACCCACAGACGGATGGTCAGACGGAGAGGGTAAATCAGATTCTCGAAGATATGCTCCGTGCTTGTGTGCTCACTTATGGGAAGAAGTGGGACATATGCCTGCCGTTTGCGGAATTTTCGTATAACAACAGTTTCCAGGCTAGTATAGAGATGGCGCCATTTGAGGCCCTTTATGGTCGGAGGTGCCGTACGCCGCTGAATTGGTCCGAATCCGGTGAACAGGCTTTTCTAGGTCCGGATTTGGTCAAGGAGGCAGAAGACCATGTTCAGAATATCCGCAAGAGTATTCTCACGGCCCAGTCTAGGCAGAAGAGCTATGCAGATCGACGTCGCCGGGAGCTCACATTTGAGGTGGGGGATCATGTGTACTTGAAGGTCTCACCTCTCAAAGGCGTTCGTCGATTCCAAGTTCGAGGCAAACTGGCGCCTCGGTATGTTGGACCGTTTCAGATTTTAGCTCGGCGTGGAGAGGTTGCATATCAATTAGAGTTGCCGCCGTCCCTCTCCGCGGTGCATAATGTGTTTCATGTCTCACAACTCAAGAAGTGTCTCCGAGTCCCGACTGATGTCGTTGATGTTGTGCCCGAAGAATTGCAACCGGACTTGACATATTGTGAGAAACCGATGCGAATCTTGGGTGAAACCGAGCGCAAGACGCGGCGGAGTTCAATCAAATTCTTGAAGATTCAGTGGAGTAACCACTCTGAGTCCGAAGCGACTTGGGAGAGGGAAGATCAGCTTCGTTCCGAGTATCCTGAGTTCTTTGAGAATTTGTAATACCAATGTAATATAGCGTATTTGGAATCTCTCGCATGTATGTGTTCATCTCTATGATTGAATAAAAATCTGCGTTGGATTCCATCTCATGCGTCATGGTGTCGTCTCACAACCTGCTAAGTCATCACAGCGTTCTCATTGTCCCCTCTCTGGCTCATACCAAATCTCGGGACGAGATTCTTTTTAGGGGGGGAGGTTTGTCATGGCCCAGAATTTCCAAAACATATAATTAAGTGCTAATGGACGTCATTAGCATCATTTGTTTGGTTTTGAGCAATTTTAGGCATGCAATTTTTAATTAAATAAATTGTAAAAATCAATATTAGTTGATGCGTTGTTAAGCAACTCACCATATTTCTATACAACATAGGGTTGGAAACAATTTTAGAAATTAGTAGGTGCCTGGAGGAGAATATAAATGAATTTTCCCAAATTTTTGGGAATTATTTTAAAGGCATAAAAATTAACACAAGTTAGAAAAGCTTGCCTCTTTGGAGAATTTTCATTTGAATTTGGTGCAAGCTTTTTGGGTCAAACAAGGTAAAATGGATTGTTCATGATTTATAGAAGCCAACAAAATTTGTCCCACAATTTTTAGACCACAGTAAGGTCTCCACCTTGATAACCAAAGTAGTGAAGATATTTTTGCCTGGCGGTCACTGTTCATCGGCCCCACCTGTCATCCCCTTCGCTCAGGCAGCCTCTGCTTCCCCTTCTCCCGCTCTCACAGAGCAAGGCGGCGCCGCAAATCTTGACTTCGGTGGCCAGCTCCACGTTGCCAGCCAAAAGATCGGCCCAGGCCTTATCTCCTCCTTCGCCTCTGCCTTATATCTCTCTCTCCCTCGCTTGCTCTTCCTGTCGCCCAGAGCACCACAGCGCCGAGCTGCATTGCGCCGCGCCGCTGGCCAAGCCGACGCGCCACCGGCAAGCTCCCTCGAGCCCGAGCCCAGTAGAGC
The DNA here is from genome assembly GCF_958298935.1 of Phragmites australis. Classification (NCBI taxonomy): domain Eukaryota; kingdom Viridiplantae; phylum Streptophyta; class Magnoliopsida; order Poales; family Poaceae; genus Phragmites; species Phragmites australis. The sequence goes on from NC_084931.1 coordinate 6,934,388, forward strand.
CGCAGGGAAGAGCGCCCCGAGCTCCTCCGCCGTGTCCCCTCCTTCCCCGGCTGTTTCCCGCAAGGATTGGAGCCATCCACGCCTTCTTCCCCAACGGCGGCAGCCGAACTCCGCCGCCCTTCGTCGACCCGCCGTGCCCTCGCTTCTCCGGCCCAACCTGCTGCACGGTGAGCTTCCCCATGCTCCTGTACACCTTTTGCGCACGGCGTTTTTCCTCCGTCCCGTCACCGGCGCGTGTGTCCACGATGGCCGAGCCGCCGCCGCCTCCCCGCGCGTGCCGCCAGCCGTGCCGCCGTCGAGCTCGTCGGCCGGCGAGCACGCCGTTAGGTCCACATGCTCGCGTGGAACGTGTTGGTGCATTCGGCCAGGCGTGTTACGCCGCCGTTCGTCGTCGGCGAGTCAAGACCGAGCCGCCGTCGTATAGTTTCCGCCGTCCGCCGCCGCTAGCCATTCTCCGGCCGTCGACAGTGACGACGTGTGCCTCAAATGGATCCCCGCGCACATGCTGGAGCCGCAGCTGCCGTTGCCAGCCGCTTGGACTGCGCCGCTCGCCGCCGGCGGGCTCAAGCCGAGCCCCGGCCAGCCGTGTTGCGCTCTGTTCTGGCGCGAGTCAGTTTTGACTCGGGTCAAGATGTGCCGGCCCCGCCGGTCAGTGGCTTGGGCTAGGCCGGTGTCGGTAGAAAAAGGCGTGGGCCCATTTGAATATTAGAGAAAATCGAAAATGCGAATTAGAATATTTGTTCAATGTTAAATCGGCTGAAAACTTGAAAAATGCATAGGAAATTGTGTAGAGCTCCAAAATTCCTAAAACCAATTTTGTTGGTTTTGTTGTATCATGATCTGTCCATTAAAAATGCTAGTGGCCATGAAATGTGTGCTGTGAATTATTGAGTTAATGGTTTATGTCTAGGCTTTGATAATTCATACTTAAAGTTTGGTATTTCCAAAATTGATGAATCTAATTTTGTTGGCCTTGTATTGTCATACTCTACACATGAAAAATACTAGGTATTGTGAAAGGTATAATTACTTTTATTCAATTAATGAGTGTGTTTAATCTTCAATAATTCATAAACAATTTTTGATGAGTCCAAAATTGGCAAACCAAATTCTGTTAATCTTGTTAAATTATGCCATGTTTATTAATAATACTAGGGTTTATGAAATGCTTACTGAGGATTAATAAGTTGTTAAAATGGTTTCAATCTTTAAACATTTCATAATTGGTTAGTCCATAAATTGAGTTGTGTAAATCCTGTTAGTGGGTTCCTTGTTTACTCAAAAGAGTTGCCCTCTTGTTAAGTATAGTTAACTTTCTTTTGGATTTAACCTTAGAGTAAGCTTAATCAATCTAGGAAGTTGTCAAATGTTAAACAATAATTCAGATAAGGAAATCCCTAAGGCTTTTAACTCATGGCATAAGTGCATTGCATCTCCACTGCTGTCTTGCAGTAAAGCATCTTTCATTGCATGTCATTCATATTCATTATATTGCACGCGTGATTCTTTTAGGGAACTTTGAACCGGCGAACGAGGCGAACGAGGCTGTCCCCGGAGGTTCCCGCAGTGGTGATCTTGACTCGGGTAACTGTGAGCAGCAGCTAGGGCAGCAAGGCAAGCATCTATCATATTGCACCGTGTCAAATTGAAATCTAATATGTTATCTACGCTTGTGTATACATTGCATGTGTCGGGTACCGAGTTGGGTAGAACCTATGCCTATGCATTCTCCCATTTTGGTCACGTGCCGTGTTGTTCCTAGGAGCCTAGTGGAGTCATCGATGCCTACTTATAGTTCGCTATGCTTAGTAGTACTTAGGCTTTCCGGTAGAAGTCGACGACGGCGTCCACCGTTGTCGCGAGCCTAGGGCTTATTACTTGTTCACACTTGTGGTTGTGTTGAGGATGAGTCGGTTTGGTGAGTGGTGAGTTGAGACGAGGTGTGGGCGGTGTTAGGGGTGTCATCTGCTCACGAGGAGTCCTCAGGCAGTTCGGGAAGGGAACCCGGACACCGTAGACCGCTTGCACCGGTTAAGCACCGATCATCGGTGTAGTCGGCTTTAGCACTTACCTTACTCACCACATGCTGATATAATGGTAGGCGAGCCGATTACCTTCGCAGACGTGGTCATGTGGGCCTCGTCATAGACGGTGTGAGTCCGGTTTGAGTCCGGGCTTTTAGCGGTATTAGTTTGCTCGAGGAGTAGTTCTAATACCGCCTCGCCGAGCTATGGTTGATCCACATGGTTGGGCCTGGTTGGGAAAGGTTGTCACGGGTACCCCCTTGTGCGCATCTTAGCGGGTGGCACAAGCCGTATGGTCCCTGTGTCGTGTGGGTCCAGGAGTATCCCCCTGCAGGGTGTATAATCAGTTCGAACTGCCGCGCTCTCGGTCATGAGCATCGCTATCGCTTATCTCCACCGAGCGACCATATTTTGGTCGTAGAGTTTCGATATGGGTTGTGGCATGGTTGGATTGGGGTGGTTTGGTCGGTATGTGGTCGGTGGTTTGGTGGTAATGGTTTACTTTTATACACTTGTTTACATATCTGTTGTGGTCAGTTGGTTGGCAGAGTTTGAGTCGGTGGTTGGTTAAGTCAGTTGCTTACACCTAGAGTCTAGGTTGCTTACCGCTTAATGAACTTAAACATGTCTTAATCCTTGCTACAGCTTTAAATGCATGATCCTTGGAGTCGAGAATATATATACTCATACTGTGTAAGACTTGCTAGTACCTTCGTACTAAGGGGTGCTGCCCTTAAGTTGTTTTCAGGTTCACAGGTCGGCGAGGAAGAGGCAGTTTTCGGCTACTTTTTGCCCGCCGATCCGGGTGGCGGGCAGGAGTAGCACATTCTACTCCGAACTCCGACGCTTTTGGTATGGAGCCTAAGGGCATACGGCTCCATACTCTTTTGTTGTATAGGTTTTTCTTCCGCTGCTTAGTTGTTGCTGTTCTTCTTTTGTTGTAAATTGTGGAAGCAGTTGCATGTTTAATAATTGTAATCCAGTTTAATTACTTGCTCTCTATTAAACTGTGTTGTGATATTTGAGTTGGAAGGCATGTGTTCCGATCCTGGGCACAAAACACGTGCTGGGACTACCGGAATGGTATTCTGGTTAATCGTCGAGGTTGTGATTATGAATAATGATCCTCCTGATGATTAATTAGAATACTATTTGGACGGTTCCTCACAGAGTTGAGCCCGAGAGCCCGGCCGGCCCTGACCTCTGCGTCGAGCTCGGGGGCTGTGACAAGCCCTCGGGCGAGGCCTCAGTCCGGGCTCGCTGTATACAGCGACCGGTGTACTTCGTCAGTGAAGTCCTCCGAAATGCCAAGACAAGATACCCTCAGGCCCAGAAGATGCTCTATGCCATACTTGTCGCTTTCAGGAAGCTGCACCACTACTTCCAGGCGCACAAGGTCTCGGTGGTAACCACATACCCACTGGGGCCGATCCTGCAGAACCGAGAAGGCATTGGGCGTATCGTCAAATGGGTAGTGGAGCTGGCGGAGTTTGATCTGCACTTCGTCAGCCACCAGGCAATCTAGAGCCAGGCTCTGTCTGATTTTGTGGTGGAGTGGACACCGGTCCCTGAGATCGACAATGAAGAGATTTCCGCATACCCCGGGCAAGATGGGCCCGGGTACTGGGCCATGCACTTCGAAGGCTCCCTCATACTGAAAGGCACAGGGGCTAGAGTGGTTCTCACCTCCCCAACGGTGAAGTACTCCAGTATTTCGTGCAGCTGCATTTCCGAGCAACCACAATATGGCGGAGTATGAAGGCCTCATCGCTGGCCTCCGAGCAGCGGTGGGCTTTGGGATTCGGCACCTGCTGGTCAAGGGAGACTCCCAGCTGGTGGTCACCCCAAGTATCCAAAGAATACCAGTGCGCAGATCCTCAGATGGCGGCGTACGTGGCAGAAGTCAAGAGGCTGGAGAGGCACTTTGACGGCCTGGAGCTGCGGCACATACCTCACCGCGACAACGCTCTGGCTGATGACCTCTCCCGCCTGGCCTCTGCCCGGGTGCTCGTCCCAGTCGGAGCCTTTGAAGAAAGGCTCACACGGCCATCCGTCTTGCCTGTCGACCAGGATGAAGGGGAACCCTTGAGCCTAGTTGAGGGAACCCAGGCAGCACCCTCAGTGGGAGGTCCCATCAGGGTGCCGCCGCCCGGTGAGTGCGCTACGCTTGCCGGTGGTTCTCAAGATGCGTCGTGGATCGATGAGATCCGAGGGTACTTGAACGAAAACATCCTTCCCGGGGTTGATGCCTCTGCAGAGAGGATTGCACGGCAGTCCAAACGATATGCCATAGTAGATGGGGATCTCTACCGGCGCGGCACAGACGGTGTCCTCCTGAAATGCATCACCCGAGCAGAAAGCAGTGAGCTCCTCACTGAGATCCACGAGGGCAAGTGCGGTAGCCATGCATCATTCCGCACGCTGGTCGGTAAGGCCTTTTGGCAAGGCTTCTACTGACCTACAGCTCTCCAGGACGCTTTCGAGTTGGTTCGGCGCTGCAGGGCGTGCCAGTTCCACGCAAAGCAGATTCACCAGCCAGCTCAGGCTCTCCATACCATCCCCCTGTCGTGGCCCTTCGTGGTCTGGGGGCTGGACATCCTGGGTCCATTCCCCGAGCAATCAGGGGCTATGAGTACCTCTACGTCACCATCAACAAGTTCATCAAGTGGCCGGAGGTGGTCCTAGTCATCAAGGTTACCAAAAATACGGTACTTCAATTCATCTGCGGTATCACAAGTCGCTTCGGCATCCCGAACAGGATCATCACCACAATGGCACCCAGTTCACAAGTGCCCTGTTCAGGGACTACTGCAAGGACCTCGGCATCAAGCTCTGCTTCGCCTCTTTCACTCATCCTCGAAGCAATGGGTAGGTCGAGCGCGCAAATGCCGAGATACTGAAGGGGCTCAAAACCCGGACCTACGATGTGCTCGCAAAGCATAGGAAAGGGCGGATCGACGAGCTGCCTACTGTGTTATGGGCCAACCGGACCACACCAAGCTGTGCCTCCGGGGAGACTCTGTTCTTCCTCGTGTACGGCGCCGAGGCGGTCCTCCCCTCCGAGCTCACTCTCGGCTCCCCTCGGGTGAATGCCTACTCAGAAGGCGAATAGGAACAACGAAGACGCGACGACGTCGAGTACTTGGAGGAGCGCCGGCGATGAGCCGCCGTTCGAGCAGCCAGATACCAGCAGAGCCTGCAACGCTATCATCAGCGTCACATCCGGGCCTGGTCACTCAAGGTTGGGGATCTAGTTTTCCGACGCGCCCAAATGCGCGAAGGAAAGAATAAACTCTCCCTATGTGGGAAGGCCCCTTCATCGTGACCGGTGTCCCACGACAAGGCTCATTTTAGCTGGCCACAGGAGACGGGCCGCTGCTCCCAAACGCGTGGAACATCGAGCATCTGCGCAAATTTTTTCCATAGGACGGGCATGTTTGTGCTTGGACCAACCAGGCCAGGGGTCCCCCCTGCCCAAGTTGGTCGGGGGCTGCTACCAACCATGTAAGTTACCACTTCTGTATAAATTATCAATATACACTCTTATTCTAAGTTCTCTCTCTGGAATCCATATGTTTAATCCGTTTGGTGAGATGCTCGATTTGTGCGAGCAAACATGCTCTCTCATTTTTCCCGTTGATAAAAATGGAACCCAGTCGGTATGCGCGTAGGCAGTAGCTGCTGACTTAAGTCTGTTGTGGTAGGCTATGGTGTCCGGCTGCATGACAGTGCCCCGAGCACCACCGAGCCTCTGGGGTTTTCGGGTAATCCTATCGCTTGAGCAAAGAGTGGTCGGGACCGCCTAGACCCAAGGGGTGGGCTGTTGGTGCTCAGCCTGGTCAGTCCTGCCCTGGGCAGCACCGAAACATTGGACCTCCTGGTTATGCCTCTGTCTGTACACTTCGCCGGTCTGGGTATTCGAGAGATCTCGGGTCAAAAACGAGAGCAGTCTATAATGAGTACCGCACTAACAGAGCGCACCAAGCAAAGAATCTTTGCTCATTTCTTAAGTTTACAGATAAATAATCAAGAACAAAGCAGCCCGACCATAAGGGCCTTAGTGCCCGGGGCGCTGCTCGAACCTATGGGGTCCTTGGGCAATCCTACCGCTCGAGCATGAGTGGTCGGGACCGCCTAGCCCCTGGTTCCCTCATTGGTTTTTTCCAATTCTTGGGTGCCAAAAGATGTCCTGGGGTCTTAAGCGCTCTGTACAAGGGAACCGACGTTCCCGGGCGCCCCGAGCTCGAGGCATCTACCCCCTCTTGGATTGGTCAGCCGGAAGGCTGACAACTATCCGGTGAGTAACTGAAGTTATATGAATTTCCTTTCATACATACGCAATAAACTATTGTTCCTGAGTTATCCTCGGGACCCTCACATTCTAATCTGTTCGGCGAGATGGTCTCCTCGTGCACAAAACCCCGCCCACGTGCTCGCTTTTCCGGAACGACAAAAATAGACAGTAGTCGGTGTACTGTACAGGCGGTGATGGCTGACTGAGGTCCTTTATGGTGGCCGTGGTGTTCGGCCGGCTTGGCAGTATCTAAGGCACTACTGAGTCTCTGGGGTTCTCGGGTAATCCTATTGTTTGAACAAAGAGTGATCGGGACTGCCTAGACCCCAGGGGCGGGCTGTCGATGCTCGGTCTGGTCTGTCCTACCCCAGACACCACCAAACCGTGGGGACTCTTGGTCGTGTTTCTGCCCGCACGTGTCTCTGTTCTACTTGTTTGGGCGGTCGTAGAGTGGAAAGTGTTCACTGGTCGTGGCGTGCACCGTGCTGGATGGACTTATCTCCCGAGCAAGGAAGTTCGTATCTGTGTCTCTGACTTAGCAACTGCGGACTCACGAGGGCTCGGGTGCTGGACGCTCGGGTGGTCCCACCACTCGTACGATGAGTGGTCGGGGTAACCTAACTCTCGGGGGAAGAAGACCAGGCTCGATACAGCTAGTACCTCTTGGGACATGAAGCAAAAGACAAACAATATAAAGACAAACACAATGGAGTTTCGATCCCAAACAAAGGCTTCTATTATATTTCAAAGGAACCGTTCTGGAGGGGATCACTCCCATATTTACAACATTCAAAAAACAAAAAACCTAACTATCTGCAGGCTCCGGTGGAGGAGAAGACACGTCGCTGCTGCTGTCGCTGCTCGGTTCCGGCTCCGCCTCCCACATAAAACACGCCGCCACCTCGACGGCGATGTCGCGGATGGCTTCCCGGGCTGCAGCTTCCTTGGCCTCGACCATGCCCTGCCGGACTGGCTCCAGCGCGAAGGCGGGGTCTCGGCTGCGATAGCAGATGAGAACGTGGTCGACCACTGCTTGGGCCAGAGCACGCCCCTCCCGGGACGCCAGCTCTTGCACAGCTTCTGGAAGGGCCTCGAGGCGTCGGGCGATCTCCGCAAAGCCGAGGGCGATGTGGCCAGTTGTCTCCTTGTCCAGCGACTGCTCGCCCACGTGCACGTGCCCGAGCCCGGCCAACTTCACGGAGTTCCATGCCTGCTGGAGGATGTCCCGCATCATCAGCTTCACGTTGGTTCGCTCGGCGATGACGGTCTCGAGCTCATCCTTTGCGCTCTTCAATCGATCCTCGAGGCTGGTGCTGTCGGCTGCGCTGGTAGGGATGCCCCTCGTGGACAGGATCTCGGCTTGAGCTCGCTGCAGCTGCTCGGCCCAGGCCGCGACGGCTTGCTCTCCGGTGGCCAGGTCGACCTCCCGCTTGGCGGCCAACTCCTCTCGGACAGTGAGGGCCGACGATGCCGTGGCGGCATCCGCCTCGCGCCGCGTGATCTACTCCTCCCGGGCATCAAGGGCCACCGCCGTTATCTCGACGTCGGTCTCGCGTACCGCGACCTACTCCTCCCAGCGGAGGACTTCGGCACGGCCACGCTCGAGCTCGTCATTCTGGCGGGCCAAGTCCGCTTGAGCATACCGCACGACCTCCTTCCATTTGCCGGCCGCCTCCTCCCGAGACAACAGCTGCCGCTCCCGAGCATGCAGCTCCACGGTTCACCTCTGGGATGCCTGCTCGTGCTCGGTTGTGAGCCGCTCCATGCGGCTGGCCTTCTCCCGCGCGGCGATGGCCTCATCACGTGTCTCCTCCAGCGCTTCCTGCTCCTCGGCCACCTCGCGCATTGACTTCTCGTAAGAAGCACGGGCCGAGGCGATTCAGGTCTCCAAGAGCTTCCGGGCCTCCTCCAGTGGGCCCGTCTCAGCAAGCAGGGCAACGCGCTCCTTCTCGAGTTTCGCCCGCTCTGCCGCCACGGCCGCTTCAAGCAGCCCGATGACCTACCGGGCGCTTCCCAGCACCTCCGGGAGGGGTTCCGGGGCTTGGCCAGAAGGTGGCCGGGGGTTGGGTTCCCTACGAGCCCTCTCTGCAAAGGCGCTCGGGGTCCCCGACGGCTGCCACACCGGCGCCGCCCTTGTCGTGACCACCTCCCCTGCGGCCACTCGCTCCGTCCTCGGAGGGCTCGGGGCGGGTTCGCTCGGCGTTTGCAACTCGAGACTAGCCGGGGCCCTCGGCTCAGGGCTAGCCGGTGTCCTCGGCTCTGGGTCTGATGACGCGCTCGGCTCTGGAACAGGCGCGCTCGGCCCCAGAACATGGGCTGGCCTCGGCTCCTCTGGTTGCCTTTGGCCTCCTGCGGGGTCCTTGGGCGGCCTGAAAACAAAAGAGGATAGTGAAAAGCCAACATCCGGGCAGATGTGCTCGAGACAGAAAGGGAGATTACATGGTCTTCGGCCCGCGGTACCGCCATCGAGATTCAAGGATCCGAAAGTCAAGGCTCTGTGGCTTCGGTCCGGGCTCCGCCTTCCTCCTCTTCGGTGGAGGGCTATGGCCCTCGGGCCGTTGTGGGCTGGCCCCAGCGGCCGCCCCGGAGCCTGCCTCCAGCGGCTGGTCCGTCCGGCCGCCAGCTGTTGCACCGCCAGCCGCGCGTTGGCCCTCGAGCTACTGCGCCCTAGATCTGGCCTCCGTCCCGGACTCCTCTCCTGAAGATTGGTCGCTTCGGCCACCCTCCGTCGCGCCGCCCGTCGTCGGCTGTTGTCGCGGAGGAGACGGCGACGACGATGAAGACGGCTGAGGGACGTATGCCCGGGGATGCTTCCCCGTGTGTCCTCGGGCCGCTGGCCTGCTGCCTACGGCGTCCCTGCCGCCTGCCTGCTGCCTGCTACCTGCCTTGTCATCCAACACGGGGATTTGTATGGTCCCGGGGTTCCGGCACCCTGGATGATCCACTAGGCCCTGGGCGTCGAACTCTGGCATGGATGCCTGCAGCGCTACCCGGCCTGGGTCTACCCAGAGCTCCAGGTCCTCTCAGGGTAGAACCGCTCGGGCGAGGTCGTCAACGCCGGTCACCACCTTCAGCAGGGTCGCCCGTGCCCCCTCGTCGAGGTCCCTGTCCTGGCCGATGTGGGTCCTCGTAATGTCTCCCGAGCCGGTGTACATCCAGGCAAAGCGGGCACGCTCTTGCAAAGGGGCCAGACGATAGCGCATGTAGTTGGTGACCACCATCAGTGAAGTCAGCCTCACCCGGCGTAGGTCGTCGATACGGTTCAGCACCGGGCGAAGCCGCTCATCTTCCGTGGGGGCCGCCTCCCAGATCGGCCTGTGGGGTTCCGACGGTGTTTGGGGCAGCGTGAGGTGGTCATGGGGGCTGACATCGACGTAGACCCAGTCTCGGTGCCAGTCCTCTCATTTGCTGCGCAGCACTTGCTGGATGTAGAGTTCGCCGAGCCCCTCCCGCAGGCAGAAATTGCAGCAGCCAGCAACCTCCACCTCGGCGGACCCCTTCTTCTTCTCGGCCGCTCGGAGGACGAAGAAGTGCCAGAACAGAGCAACTGACTGCGGCACTCCCACGAACATCTCGCAGAAGGGCGTGAAGATAGCCAAAATCGCCACCGAGTTTGGACTCAGGTGGGCCAGCTGGACGCCGAACGTGTCCAGCACCTAGAGGAAGAAGGTCAAAAATGGCGGCACTAGTCCGACGGCGACGAAGGACACAAAGATGACGATCCGCTCTGGCCTGCGCGTGGAGGGCGGAAAGCTCATTGGCATCACCATCGACGCCTCCCGCTGGCCGATGGGCACCATCAGCTTGCGGACCTTCTCTGCCCCCTCCTCGTTCACAATGTGGGACTTCGGCAGAACACTGTCAAAACTCGACGTGTCCCGGCGGCTGCATCCTGCCCTTGGCATCTTTTGGGGGTGGGGAGTGTGCTGGAAGGGTTGAGAAGGAGGATGCGCTGCGGGCTGAAGAGGGCGAGAGCTCCCGGTGTGCAAGGAAGAAGAAGAAGACCGAGGTGGCGATCACAAGAATGGCGTGAGTGGCAATGGTTCGCTCCCCCTCTCCTTTTTATATCCTGTGGATTTCAAACGGCACTTTTCGTGGCGCATTCTGCAAAGCGCATTCTCCTTGATCGGCGCGGTTGCCAGGCAAATCTCCCTCGATCTGTGCGGTTGCCAGGCGCACTACCCTTGATCCGCGCGGTTGCCACGCGCAACTCCCGCCTCGTTATCACACTCCTCGGAAGTCGGAAGGACATGCGTCCTTTCAGTTCCCCGCCTGGGCCGTACCACAAGCCTAGGCCAGAAAGACTGCCAAGACCGCAAAATCCCAACGCCTGAGAACAAGCCACGTGGCATTGATGCTGGGATCGGCCTTGAAGAAACAAGGGCCCCAGCCGTAGTCTCTGGGCCATCCCCTGCTAATGGGCCTGAGGGCTGCTGTCGGTGACATGGGAACCGGGGGTCCCCGAGTCCCGAGGGGAGGACAACAGAGTGCCACATGGCACCCTCCCTCGGGGATTATCTCCTCGAGGTCCGAGAAGACCAAGTTCCGGGAGAGGGTGCTCGGGGCTATGAACAGTGGTCCCCGAGTACTTGAGTTCCCCGAGGACCAGAGAAGTACAAGTTCCGGGAGAGGGCGCTCGGGGCCATGAACAGTGGTCCCTGAGTACCCGAGTTCCCCGATTACCTGAGGAGGCACAGTTCCGGGAGAGGGCGCTTGGGGCCATAAATAGTGGTCCCCGAGTGCCCGAGTTCCCTGAGGACCAAGAAAAGGTATATCCGGTATAGAGTGCTTGGGGTTATGAACAGTAGTCCCCGAGCACTCACGGTTCCCCGAGGACCTGAGAAGTCCTTCGCCGGTGGTCCCCACAAGGTTTCAGTGGTGAGGTATCAATTGGTGAGAGGCCCGATGCTGCATTTAAGAGGGAGCGTGTCTTGTCACTTCTAATCCCTCCCCTCACGCCTGCTGTCAGTTCCTGCCACTACCTGGCAGGGAGGCGTGGGGACATTTAATGCGACGGGTCCCATCCCGCGTCATCCGGCGTGCCTCGGGATATCGTCGCAGGGCTTGAGGCATATCGCCTGCTGCCCTGCTGTGTTAGGATTGCTCTGACTAGGCGGGCACGTGGGGCTACTCGGTGGCTGCTCGGTGGGCCCTCCCTGCTGCACCCACTGAAAAGCAGGATGATGATGAACAGTACTATTTCTTAATTTCCCAATTTAAATTCTGATTAAACCTTCCGGGAACCATAACTTCTCCATTCTGGCTTCGATTTCGGTGATTCTTTCTTTGAAATTCATCTAAAATCAAGATCTACTCATTTGTCATATTATGGTATCCATTAGGACTCATTTTGATTTCTATTTGGTGTTAATGTATTCTTCTTTAGTATCACCGTTATTGATCGTAGTCGCGATTTCAGGGCAACCTAAGTTTTGCGAGTGCTGCGCCGGAAGCATCAGGAGCGAGGAGGATCCCGATTACAATCAAGACTTAAAAGAAAATTACGAAGAAGGCAAGTCCTATCTCCTTGATCATATTGAACCTATCTTTTTAAATAATATACATGATCAACTAAAATCGGTCTTAATATCGCATGTGCTATATATCGTGTTTTCTTTCAAAATTACTTGTAGTAGTTAATCCTATCAACACTGCCATGCGTTACATGTCATTATCCAGAATACATATCACCCTTGGAATACCTGTTGTTAAATATATTAACGATAGACGACGCAATGCTATCTAGCATGCTTAGGATTAAATACGTCTCCTTGGAGATACCACTTTTAAAAAACAGCTCTCCTCGGAGACAAGATTTACTATTATCAATGATAACTCATATACCATGAATCCTTGATGGTTGTGAATTCCGTGATGGTTGTGAAATCCTTGATGTCATGGGAGATATGAAGGGTGATGTGTAAAAATGGGTGAAAACTGTTTTGGCGCGGGCAGGTAGAATGGTCCTCTGGGGAGGATGCTCTTGGGGACTTGAGTTACCTGACGGTATTCATTGCCCATGAAGATGCATGGCCTGGCTGCTTAAGGATCGAGTCATTTCGCTATCATGCCTTAGCGACCTCATGCAACCATGCGTCCTGTATGGGCATGACTTGACTTTTCCTTCACCAGACTGAGTTGGGCATCATACCAGGAGGCTGAGAGCAACGAGCAGCCAAGGGTCCATCTGTCCCGCTGTTTGGAGGTTTCAGGGACCGGCTTAGGCTTAAAAAGGGAGGTTGGCCTTCAGAAAATGCAGCTCTGTGACTTGGCGTGTCTCATGGAAAAGCCCGACATAAAAGGTGTTTGGAGAGTCTCGGTATGATTCGCTCCTCCGTTTGCAATGGTTGGAGGATAAGCATATCATGTGGGTAAAGTTGTACAATCTCTGTAGAGTGTAAATCTATTCGAATAGCCGTGTCCATGGTCATGGACATGCAAAGGTAGAACCTTTTTGACTAGACTTCGGGAGCGTGTGTCTTGATGGGTGAGTGTGTGGACTAGATGTCCGTGTGATGAGGTTCCTGGCTCGATCCGCCAGAAGCTGTGTGGTACTAGAGGTACACCAGATGTGATTAAAAGGGACTACGGAGTGAGGTGTAGCCCCTCCCAGGACCGAGGAACCCCAGTTACAGCTCGTCACTGGTTTTTGAACTACTTAAAATGTTTTGAAGTTGATCATAGCTCATACAATTGGATATCTGTATAAACTACTTTACGCTTAAATCTAAACCGTAAAGCTTATTCTCGAATGAACCCTTTATGCATCTATCAACACCTTGAAGTAGTATAGGGCTTGTTGAGTACCTTCCGTGCTCACTCTTGCTGTCATTCAGATGAAGAACCCAATGTCGACTTCGCGGGAGGTGAAGCCGGGGATGAAGAATAGCCTCTGAAGTCGCGTTCGCACCCTCGCTGCTTGTGGCTTGGGCTTTTGCTTCCGTTGTGTGTTTTGATGGCCGCTAGGCCAAGCTTGTAATATTCGGTATGGATTGTAAGCCTTTTGTACCCAGAACCTTACTATTTATATACGAAGTTTGACTGTGATATTACAACTTTTATACTGTGCGTATCAGCTACGTAATCCAGGGACTGATACAGGAGGCACAAGAGATCCCGGTAATGGGGGTCTTACACGACCCCTTGTTGATCATGGCAACTCCCTCACCAACACCATCTCTAACCACTCCTCGGAGCCCCTCGCCACCACCGTCTTCGTTCACTCCCCCGACCCCGCTGCTTCATCTGACGAAGAGGATAATATAGCTCTGGCACCAAAGTCCTCTGATGAGCAGTAGTCTGACTCCGGATCTAGTGGCTCTCGATCCTCCACTGACTTGGACTCAGAGCACTTTATGGATCCGAATCCGTAGAGAAGGTGCATGAGCTCAGAGGAGGAGTAGTCATCATGGTTGTCGTCGTCGTCGTCGTAGTAGTAGTAGTAGTAGGAGGAGGAGGAGGAGGAGGAGGAGGAGGAGGAGGAGGAGAAGGAAGAGGAGGACATTGGTGGTGACTGCGACGAAGAGAAAGATGAGGACAAAGATAGTTGTTTGTATGTGGACTCGCCAACAAATGTTGTACTTGTGTCAGTTGTGTGTGGTCAGTATCCAACCCAACATATACTTCTTATTGTTTGTTTTGATTTCAGGTGAGGATCCAGTTGGGCGAGGGCACTCCAGGTCAGGTTACGAAGATCATGCTTGCTAATGAGGGGGGGGGGGGGTCCATTCCTTCTACAAGGTTTGTTCTGGTGAGGTGCCTTCAATTCTTCCTTCTACAAAGTACAAACGTTTGTGCTTCAGTATTGACTTGGTGCAAATGCAAATTAGCATGTTTTGTTCCAGTGAAGCCAAACCATGCATTAGATTTGAATATTTGATCGACCTTTTGTTTTTCAAAATCTAGCCTTTTTGGTCTTGGATATCCATTGTGACTCCGATCTGTACGCTTTTGATCTGTTATATGATGCATTGATGCTTTCATCATTAACGCGAGGATCTTTGTTTGATCTTAGATACATCATTGATATGACAACAGCCAACAGCATTCTGTCTTGCACAATACAACACGTAGGTCTTGTGTTCTGAAAGTCATGTTCAATTGCCTAGCTTTAATTTATTGTATATTTGTCTTGGCAGGGTTTGTCAGCCGGTTTACTAAGGCAAGGGGCATATACGACTGCTCGCCTGGAATGCTTCAGGTTTGTATAGTTGATTATTTTATAGGCAAACACTTATAGTTACTTCTTCTGTTATTTTTGCTTGCACAAATATCTTAATCTAGATCTACTAGTTGTATTATACGATTTTTTTTTGTTTAAATGTAGATATTAAAAGAGACTTCAATTGTTGTTGGCCTTGTATGTAGATACCATGATAGCTTGACAATTTTGTTCGATGAGCTGTGTAGACTTCCAAATGACTAATCACTTGTAGGAAGGCCAAAAGATGTGAATATGTTATGGTTCTTGCGCACACCAAATTTCCCCCCAAAGTTTTTCATGAAGGAATGGCTATTATAAAGTTTTATTTCGGAAAGGGATTGATAGATTCTTTATTTGTGGCATTTACTGACTCAATATAATCCTTTATTGTTACTGCTCTCGTAATTATTACCATTAATTATATAGCATCAACCAGGATTCCCAATGCCAAAGTTGGATTAATTAACTTTTGTTTTTGTCATATTCGTGGAGAAAGATCCAAGATGAGCTATGAATTCTTTTGAGCTATTTTATCTTTGTTTTTGAATAAAGTTTTGTCTTCTCTTCTGACCATAGTTCAATATTTAATTTTGCACTCAGTATTTGGATATCTATTTTTCTCAGGGTTCTAACCAGTAATGCAGTTGAGAAAAAAGAGGGGAAGCCATTGCCCTCATTGGTCTGAAAGATGGAGCAATCGGTGCTTGTGTTGGTAGTCCTGCTGATTTAGCACTCATTAGAATGCAAGCAGATTTGATACTGTTGGGATATATGGGCCTAACCCATTTATATTTGAGAATAACTCCCAATAAAGATTAAAGGCCCATTAAGAAATTGGAGGTGGTGGGTTTAGTCCCACATTGCTAGCGAAGGTAGAGAGAGACCAACTTATTATCGTCATGGTGGGGGTGAGGGAGTTATCATGTGCATTTATGTTGTTGACATATTGATTTTTGGGACAAATCTTGATATGATTAATGAGGTCAAGTCTTGTTCGTCTCAGAATTTTGATATGAAAGATCTTGAAGAAGTTTATGTGATCTTAAACATCAAGTTGATCAAGAGTGGTGATTACACTTTTCCAATCTCACTATGTGGAAAAAGAGCCACTTTGGCTATATGGATAGCAAGACATCTCTAGCACCTTATGATCCTAGATTAATACTTCAAAAGAGTAAAAGAATTACTAGGAATTAACTGAAATACTATTAAATTATTGGATCACTTATGTACCTAGATAGAGTTATAAGGCCTGATATCTCATTTGCTGTAAGCAAATTGAGCTGGTTTACTTCTAACCCGGATGATAACCACTGATATGCACTTAAACGAGTCATTTGCTATTTGCTCGGTACTATTCATGGTTTTTAAGACGATAAGGCGAGGCACGGAGACCCAACCCCTTCCATCCGCCTAGGCGATTATGAGGCGATGCCATATCCAATATAGATACAGAGAAACAACAGCCAGGAGGAGGAATAAAAAGGAAAAGGAAAAAGAAAAAAGGAGAAGGGGGAGAAGGGAGGTGAAAGGATCGAATGGCCCAAGAGGGGGGGGGGGGTGAATTGGGCAATTAAATTTTTTTTTTCTGATTTCTAGAACAAGTAGCAACCTTAACCTAGATGCAAAGAAAAGCAACTACACAATCAAGCTAAGGAAAGAGAACCAAAACAAGCAAGCAAAGACACAAAGAGAAATGTGGAAATAAATGCTTGCAGGAAAGTAAATACGGGAATGTAAAGAGATGGACAAAAGAACACCGGATTTTTTTTCTGAGGTATCGAGGAGTTGGCACTCCCCCTAGTCCTCGTTGGAGCATCCACCAAAGACATCGCTTCCCTTGAGTCACCAAGACTCAAGTGCTCTCTCATGATTGCCACTTCTTCATCTCCAGATTAACGGGCATCAAACTATTCATGGGTCTCCCACAAGAACTCTAAGAACTCACCGAGAACACCTCCAATCACCAAGATCGGCTAGGTGTTGCCAACCACTAAGAGTAATAAGCCAATAGCTTCACTTGACCAAGATCAAACCTAGACTACAGCTAGATACACACTTGCTACTCTCCAAGCACTAATGATGTCCTTAATCTTCAATTAGGAACTTGGAAATCAACTCAAGTGCTCTCTCTTGCTTCTTGATGATACACACAATGTATACACTCCTCTGGGTCGCAAGAGTATAGAACGAAGCCAAGTGGAGGGGTATTTATAGGTTAGAGATCCAAAAAGAGTCGTTGCCTAACCACCCACATTTTCTGTTATCACCGGATGGTCCGGTGAGTATATCCTTACTCCTATAGGACAATCCGGTGAGTACAAATTTTCATACCCAACTGCCAGCTGTCACTAGCCGTTACTGCTGAGAATTAGTCCAGTGATAAGCATCCTGTGTTCAATACACTGACACCGGACCATCCTGTGCTCAACCACGGACTTTTATGAGCTACCTAGTGCTAGAATTTCACAAGTGTGCATAAAACCAAGTCTAGACTCAACTAGGTCAAGCTACTACTCTTAGCCCCTCTTTATAGTACGGTCAAAAGACTAAGAAAGGAAACCTATACTACTCTAAGTGTCATTCATCTCCTTTGTGACACTTAGAAGTAGAAGATCCTTAATCTTGATGCACATGTCCTTTGATCGACCAGATTATCACTTTAGAGACCAAGAGTACCCAAATATCATTGTATACTAAATTTTTTATTCCTTCGAAACAGATTGTTAGTCACAATGATACGGTTATCATTAATTACCGAAACACTTACCAGTTACCTAGGGGCTTAGATGCTACAATCTCCCCCTTTTTGGTGATTGATGACAACACAAATAAGAACATAGAGATATGAATTGAAGTACACCCCCTCATGCTAGGCAATGTCAGCATATGACAATATAGCATGCAAGGAATTAAACACAATGAGATGACAAGAAAAACACATCGATTAAGAACCAAATGGCCTGTCATTACATCAAAATCCATAAGATCCAACAAGCCAAACCTAGCTACCCAAAAACCTAAACTACCCCTGAAACAAAAGCTCTCTAGCCACTCAAGCTAATAATCTCTCTCCAAAAATCCCCCTAACACTAGACTCTCTCTCCCCCTTTGGCATCTAAGCACCAAAAAGAGATAAACAACTAAGCATCTGGAGCCGGAGGAGACAAGGAAGGCGACGCCACTGATGATGGCTGCACCACGAACTGGGAAGCATCGATCTCAGAATCGGAGGACGATGAGATGATCTGGGTGGAAACGCCATCGATGTCAGGAGAGGACGATCCTGCTGCAGGCTGAATAGAAGTTGAAGGAGAAGGAACCTCTGCGTCTAGTCGGGGGTCAGAGCTGGAGGTGTCAACACCCTAAGCTGCCATCTCCTGGTCAACCTGACTGAGCACATCCCGAAGGGTGGAGTCTGCCTCATCAAGAACTGGCTAAGCGCCTGGAGGAGGCACGACAGACTGCTGCTGATGAGGTGGAAGAGTTAGCTGGGGAGAGTCCTCGAAGCTAAGAGGTCTCGGCAAGCTGAGAAAGATCTCCAGTGGTGAAAAGAGCTGAGATGGGGAAGTCTAATCCCGGAGTAGTCAAGAGACCACCAACACTGCCTGGGAGAGGACTAGGAGCTGGAACAGGGTTGAAGGTGCAGCTGGCAGCTGAAGGCCCTGGGCTTGGAAGACGGATGTGAACAACCTAGCGTTGTTCTCTCTGTCGGCCTAAAGCGCCGAAAGAATAGCGTGCTACTGCTGCTAAAACGACTACATGAGCACAAACTGCTGCTCGTCCCAGTGAACCATATTAGCCTGAAGCTTCAACTGAAGCTCTGCCTGAACTACCATCTGTTGCTACATCATTTGAAGCTCTGCCTGAACTACCATCTGTTGCTACATCATCATCATCTGCTGCTGCAACTTCTAAAGAATAGCTGTGATCTCAGAAGACAATGCAGCAGGTGGCATGGGAGGAGACGACTCAGGTGTTGAAGAGGTAAGAACTATGGTCTGGGGGGCAGCCTGAGTAGAACCTCTTGCCTAAGCATCGTGTGACCTAGCGATCGGAGGATTATACTCAATATCGTCTGAGTCCGAATCGCTGTCCACATCAAAGATATAATAAGGTAGCTCTGCCTCGGCCTCTGCTAGGGTCTGATCCTCAGCTGCTGCTCTCTCATGCTCGTCATCTGGAATCTGATCTTGAGCACGAACCATAGCACGTTGACCACGACGGTCTGTCGGTAGGAG
This sequence comes from Phragmites australis, assembly GCF_958298935.1. Classification (NCBI taxonomy): domain Eukaryota; kingdom Viridiplantae; phylum Streptophyta; class Magnoliopsida; order Poales; family Poaceae; genus Phragmites; species Phragmites australis. The sequence continues at coordinate 6,953,150 of NC_084931.1, forward strand.
CTGAAGGAGCATACTCCTTGAAGCAAGTAGGGCTCTGTGCATAGGCCTCGATGTAGTCAGGATAACTAATAGCACAAGCCAACATATGAGATATGAAGTGCACATATGGCTGCTATCTGGCCTGGGACATCCCCTCCGAAATCGCATCCTCAATCTCACACAGAATCAAATCCACGATATCGAACTGACGATGAGTGAGGATAGACAGAATCAACCACTGCTGCAAACTGGTGATCGCCTCTCCGTAGCCAATCCTCGGCAACTGACTGCGTCTCAAAGCCAAGTGGATGGCCTTCGCCATAGGTGAAAGGATCGAATGGCCCAAGAAGGGGGGGGGTGAATTGGGCACTAATTAAAACTTCTACCGCTTTTTAAAACAAATAACAACCTTAGCCTATATAAAAGTAAATGCAACTACGAGATTTAAAATAGGACAAGGCAACTAAACAAACAAGATAACTAAGAGAGAGAACGGTAAAGAAAGACTTGCAAGAACAAAGATACTCAAAGTAAAATGTGAGAATGTAAATAGTTGGAGAAGAGAACGCCAATTTTTTCCCTAGGTTTCGAGAAGTTGGCACTTCCCCCTAGTCCTCGTTGGAGCATCCACCAAGGATGTAGCTCCCCCTTGAGTCACCAAGACTCAAGTGCTCCCTCTTGATTGCCCCTTCTCCATCTTCGGATTGGCAGGCATCAAACCAAGTACATCATCTCTTCCCGGGGCTCCCACAAGTCCTCCAAGAGCTCACCGAGAACACTTCTGATCACCAAGACCGTCTAGGTGTTGCCAACCACCAAGAGTAACAAGCTTCAAGCTTCACTTGACAAAGACCAAGCCTAGACAACAGCTAGATGCACACTTGTTACTCTCCAAGCACTAAAGATGTCCTTAATCTTCAACTAATAACTTGGAATTAACACAAGTGCTCTCTCTTGCTTCTAAATGACACACCAAGTGTATGAGCTGCTACAGGGTCACAAGAGCATCAAATGAGACCAAATGAGTAGGTATTTATAGGCTAAGGATCAAGAATTAGCCGTTGCCTAACAACCCAGAATTTTTCTTAACGCCGGAAGGTCCGGTGTGAATAACTCTCTCCACATCGGAATATCCGGTGCTAATACCTCTGACAGAATAGCCGTTAACTGTTCCATTAGCCGTTAAAGATCTGTCGTTTCATCCGGACTAACGCCGGATCATCCGGCGCATTGAAATCGGCCAGATGATAGTTTGCAACCTTTCTGTATAAAAACATCCGGCGTTTATCCGACCATACGCCGGACCATCCGGCGTGTAGAATCACGCCAAGACTGCACTGCAAAGATTGCTCCGGTGATCTCACCACTCGAACACCGGACCATCCGGCGTGGACTTCAACAATTTTTCAACTCAGAACTCTTAGGAAATTGCTCCGGTGCTGACAACAATTTTGGCGCCGGACCATCCTGACCAAGCTTAAGAATTTTACTGTCCTCGACCAAAATAAACTCTGGTGAGTACACTCGTCATACAGAGGATCATCCGGTGTGTTGAATTTTCGCTGAATTCATCCAATTCAAACAATCTTGAGTTCTAACTTCTTGGACACTCAACCAAAAGCTTGTATAAGCTACCTAGCTCTAGAACTTCACAAGTGTGCATCAACTATGTCTAGACTCACCTAGGTCAAGCTACAACTCTTAACCCTCCTTTATAGTGCGGTCAAAAGACTAAAAAAAATAGAACCTATACTACTCTAAGTGTCCTTCATCTCCTTGTGACACTTAGAACTAGAAGATCCTTAATCTTCATGCACATGTCCTTTGATCGTCCATATGAGCGCTTAAAGGGCCAAGAGTATCAAAGCATCATTGTGAACTAAGTTTTTTCTTTTTCTTTGATACCGTTCAAAACACATATGTTAGTCACAATGATACGGTTGTCATTAATCACCGAAACTCTTACCACTTACCTAGGGGCCTAGATGCTACAATCTCCCCCTTTTTGGTGATTGATGACAACACATACGAGAAGTAGAGATATGAAATTGAAGAGCACCCTACCATACTATGCAATTATCGGCATATATCAATTAAGCAAGAGAAAGTGTAGCGCTACAACGACCTGTCATGCTAGAATAAATAAGAATTATGCGCGCATGAAAATAAACACAATATAATGAAAAGTGAAACACATCCATATACAGAACCAAATAGCCTGTCATTACATCAAAAACCATAAGATCCAACAATCCGAACCTAACTACCCAAAAACCTAAGCTCCCCCTGAATCAAAAACTCACTAGACTCTCCAGTTGCTCTCTCTCTACCAACTCCCCCTATCACTAGACTCTCCCCCTTTGGCATCGAAGCACCAAAAAGAGGAAACTATGACACGACTAAGCATCCGGAGCTAGAGGAGACTGAGGACCCGACGCTGCCGAAGAAGGTGCCACGACAAACTGAGAGCCGTCGACCTCGGAGTCTGAGCTGGACGGACTGTGACCCGCAGCTGCTGTCACCTCATCAATCTGATGCTGCACTGACTGAAGAGTAGCATCTGGCTCATCAAGTGCAAGCCCAGCAACGGGAGGAGGCACGACTGGCTGCTGTTGCTCGGTAACTGTCGGCTGTGGAGTATCCTCGAAGCGCAGAGGACCAGTGGGCAGAGGTGAAGTCAATGACGGTAACACTGGTCTCTGAGATGTCCCAATAGGCTCTGAGAGAACTTCGGTGGCCAAAAGAGCTGAGAGTGGAAAGCTGGACTCCGGAGTACTGAGCAGACTAGTGCTGCTGCCAGGGAGGGGACTGGGGACTGGAGCTGGTGCTGGAGCTAGTGCTGGTAACTGCTGCCCTGGCTGCTGGAGCAAAAATGAGAATAACCGAGTGTTGTTCTCCCTGTCGGCCAACAGAGCCTGCTGCTGCTGCTGAAGGGCTGCAAGCATGGCCTGGTGCTGTTGTTGGAGAGACTGGATAATCAGTGTCTGCTGCTCCTGCTGGCGAACGAAATCAGCCTGATACTTCAACTGCCTCTCCTCCCGGGCTGCCTGCTGCTGAAGGATCATCTGCTACTGCTGCACCAACATCTGCTGCTGCTGTTGCATCTGCTGCAAGAACTGAGAAAACTCTGAAGACTCTGCAGCAGGTGGTGGCACTGGGGGGGTCGTCTCAGGTGCTGAAGGAAGAGACACTGAAGGCTGTGCACCCTGAGTAGACCCACCTGCCTCGTGGTCGTGACAACGTGGGAGAGGCGGCAAGAACTCCTGGTCCTCGGAGTCTGAGTCACTGTCAGAGACTATGTCGAAGAATGCCTGTGGTAACTCAGTCTCGGCCTCTGCAAGGGCCTCATCCTGAGCAGCCACTCTCTCTCTCTCCTCAGGTGGGATCTGCTCCTGAGCGTGAGCCATCGCTCGCTGACCACGACGCCTGTCAGTAGGAGGAGCTGGAGCATACACCTTAAAGGACCGAGAAGACTCGTAAGCCTCAAAAAACTCTGGGGGTCTGGTGGTTTAAGCAAGCAAGAAAGATATGATATGAGCATATGGCTACTGTCTGACCATCGTCATCCCATCGGCGATCACATCCTCGATCTCACACAGAATGAAGTCCACAATATAAAACGGCTGGTGAGTGAAGATGGATAGAATCATCCACTGCTGAAGACTAGTGATCGACTCTACGTTCCCAATCCTTGGTAGCAAGCTATGCCTTAGAGCATTGTGAATGACTCACACCTCCAGTATCAGTATATCCGGCAGTCTCCGAGAACCGGGAGGGAACGGTGGCCTGAACAGAGGTCGGATCAGGTCATCCGTCGGGAAGATCCCTCCAGTCAAACCACGGCGAGGGGCGCTGGCGCCTGGATAGACAATCTCATGCAAACTCCTGTCAGACTCCTGCAGCCTCAAAGCCTCAAGAATGTCGATCCTGTACAGCCTCTGAAACTTTCCCTGGAACATGAACTGCACAAAGGATCTGTCCTCTGTTATCCAAGCTGTAGCATAGAAGACTCTCACCCAATCCTCAACATAGTAATCTACATATGTCAGCAAATCTGTAAGGCCTGGAATCAAGTCAAAGTGGCGCCTCACATCTGCTCCCCCTGCGGCTACCCCCATATACCTCCAGTTGAGCGTCTTGTGAACGCTTGAGCTGACCTTCAGCTTCTGATATGAAACAAAGAAGCTCTCCTGCAGGAGGGTATGGAACCTCAGGTCTGCTCCCTCTTCTCTCTCCTCAGGAAACCACTCGTCAATAGGTACAAACCGCAGCTTCTTGACCTTTGGTGACTTGTAGGAGGTCAAGTCACGCAAATGTCTCTCTACCCATGGCTGAGGCTCCCCTGACTGCTGCTGCTCCTCCTCCTCGGGCTCCGGCTCCTGACGAGACCTCTTCCGGCTACCTTATTGGCCAGAAGGCGTCGAGCTCACCCCTCTAGCGGAGCGGGAGCGGGTGGATCGACGCACAGGAGTAGCGGTGTCTCTGATCTCAAACCCCTGCCCCTGCTGCTGCCTATTGTAGGCATCTACTGCTGCATTTGCTCTCTCCCACTCCTTCTCAGTTGGATTCCTCTTAGCCTTCTTAACAACCTTGCCCTTGCCCTTGTCAGTGCGCTCACGACCCATCTGAATAGATGAAAGATAATGACGAGATGAGCGAACGCATTGGGTTTATGAAATTTTCAAGAAAAGAACCCTAAACTTACCCTAAGCATGTAAAAGATGTGAAAATCAACAAACATGCTAGTATTAGGATTACGACACAAGGGAATTGATCAATTTGCAGAGTATTTGAGCCGAATTTGAGCAAATTGATCAAAAAGACAAGAATTTAAGGAAATATTGGATGAACTTGACGAATTTAGCAATTGAAGCTCAAAAATTATGAACATGTCCTCAATTTATGATAATTGAAAGTCAATTGTCACAAATTGCTAGAATTTGACTCGGATTTGCATGAATATGGATGAGATTTACATGAATTTGCTTGGATTTGCAAGAATTTGACCAGATTTAGCACAAATCGATGAACATGTACTCAATTTATGATAATTGAAAGTCAATTGTCACAAATTGCAAGAATTTGACTCAGATTTGCATGAATATGGATGAGATTTGCATGAATTTGCTTGGATTTGCATGACTTTGACCAAATTTAGCACAAATCGATGAACATGTACTCAATTCATGACAATGAGTGGGAATACAAGCTAATGATACAAAGTTTGCCTTAGATTGATCAAGATTTGAAAGAAATTTGAACAAATTTAGACAAAATTGGATTGAATTGATCTAGGGTTTGGCACATTTTGAGATTTCGATTGAAATTTGTGTTCACCACTGCTAAATGGATGTAGAGGTCGGCAGTGAGGGAAGAGCTCGTCGGAGAAGACGACCGGCGGCGCTGGAGCACGACGGTGCGGAGAGGAAATCGGCGACGACGCTAGGGTGACGGGCTGCGGTGGAGAGAGGGGGCGGCGCGGCGACGTACTTGGGTTGGTTATCGGCGACGAGAGGTGGTGTGGTGCGCAGGGCGGCGGGGGAGCTCAGTGCGACAGCGAGTCGGCGAGTACGAGCGGCGGCAAGGGAGAAAAACAGAGGAGAGGCGGCAGTCGGCCGATGGAACGCTCATATGACAGGCGGGGCCCGCTCAAATTTGTGAATGCCGGAAGATCCGTTGATTTAGGAACTGAACGCCGGAAAGACACCGGATCAAAAGTTCCCGAGAGCATCCAACCCTGGTCGTGAACGCCGGATTGTCCGGTGACGAGGGCACTGAACACCGGATAAACGCCGGAACAAACTTTCCAGAGAACACTCCATACTGCCCAAAGACATCTTCTGCACGCCGGAAGTTCCTCTGAGGTATGTACTGAACGCCGGATCTTCCGGTGCATATCCTTTTGAGCTCGTTTTCATTAAACGGACCGGAAGGTCCGGTGATAACTTCGAGCAGACGCCGGATCATTCGGTGATAAGAAAAAAAACGAGCTGAACTAAAATCTCTCACTGCGTCCAAATTTCAAATAACCACTCAACAAAAACACATATTTGGACCAATTTGAGTGAAATCTTTACCCTCTCAAACACTCATTTGCAAATATATGCCAAAAGGCTTTACCATATATAATTTTTTCGAAATAGGCAACTAAGGACCAAAGAAAGAGGGAGAAAATTTCAAAGGAAATGTTTGAGTCACATTAACTATGAACTTAAAGATTAAGGCTTTAAATTCGTTAGATCATGACTCAATAGGCATTAAGCACTTATATCAATTTAAGCACACTTATAGAGTTGTATGTTCACATCAAGAATGAACAACAAACTCAAAGAGTGATATTCTCCTTTGTGATCTCTCTACCGCCAATGCTTATGCAATGCAAGACATATGCATGAAAGTAAACATGAGTGCATATTATATGACATGTGAATGCGAGGCATAAAATTAATCTATCTTGTCATATTACTTCCCTTCTCAAGCTTCTTCATGGTGAACCCTACAACATGCCTTGAGAAAAACTAGAGAACCACCATCTCAAGCAAAACTCACGTTCACCACTATCTTGAGAAGGTCAGACGAGCTCCTATCATGAATGCATCTACATGACAAGGCATCACATGACATTAGAAGCATCGATCACATTTAGTTCATTTCGCAATCTACTAAAAGTGGCTTCATCTAGAGGTTTGGTGAAGATATTCGCCAATTAATCTTCCGATCGAACACTACTAAGAGAGATATCATTATTAGCCACATGGTTTCTTAGGAAGTGATGACGGATATCAATGTGCTTTGTGCGAGAGTGTTGAATGGCATTGTTAGCAATTTTTACGGCACTCTCATTATCACAAAGGAGTGGAACCTTTTCTAGACGAACACCAAAGTCTAACAAGGTTTGCTTCATATAGAGGATTTGAGCACAACATGCTCCGGCAGCAATGTATTCCGCTTCCGCTGTGGACAAGACTACCGAGTTTTGCTTCTTAGAACTCCAAGAGACTAGGGATCGCCCTAGCAAGTGGCACCCACCCGAAGTACTCTTGCGATCCACACGGCATCCAGCAAAGTCCGAATCCGAGTATCCCAGGAGTAGGAAACTAGCATATTTCCGGTACCACAAGCCTATGCTAGGTGTACGCTTTAGGTATCTAAGGATTCTTTTTACCGCGCTAAGATGTGATTCCTTAGAATTAGCTTGAAAGCGAGCACACATGCATACACTAAACATAATATCGGTCCTAGATGCGGTAAGATAAAGGAGTGACCCAATCATAGAACGATAAAGTTTTTGGTCAATCGATTTACCCGTTTCATCCAAGTTGAGATGTCCATTTGTAGGTATGGGGGTCTTGATTGGCTTGCAATCATCCATATTAAACTTCTTGAGGATGTCCCTCGTGTACTTCTCTTGATGGATGAATGTCCCTTCCTTCAATTGCTTGATTTGAAATCCAAGGAAGTAGTTTAGCTCGCCAATCATCGACATCTCGAACTCCCTAGACATCATGTCACCAAATTTCTTGCAAAACTCTTTGTTAGTTGAACCAAATATTATATCATCAACATAAATTTGACACAAGAAAAGCTCATTGTCGATGATCTTTGTGAACAATCATAGTTTTGTGTCAAATCACATTGTTCTCTCCCACTTGGTTCCAATCACAGTTTTGTGTCAAATCACTGTAGGGAAGATACCACCAACCAGAGGACAGCGAGGGGGCTCAGCATTTTGATGAATGACATCGTGCAAAAACCTGGTACTCACCTAAACCCCCAAAGCCTCGAGCATGCAGCTTCTGTATAATCTGAAGGTCTTGCCCTGGAACATGAACATGAATAAATGTCATGTCTGGTGCAATCCATATTGTGGCATAGAACACCCTGATCCAATCCGCAACATATCTATCCACGTTCGTGACCAGAGCAGTAAATCCTGGGAAAGCGTCAAAGTGCTGCCTCACGTCCACTCCCCCTGTAGCCAACTGCATATAGTACCAGTTGAGCGACTTGTGCAGGCTCAAGCTGTCCTTCTTCCTCTCATATGAGTGAAAGAAACTCTCCTGCATCAATGTCCAGAACTGAGGATCAACCCCCTCCTCTCTGACCTCAGGAAACCACTCATCTATAGGGACGAACCTTAGCTTCTTGATCCTTGGTCCCTTGTAAGATGTCAAGTCACGCAGTCTAAGCTTTGCCTGTGTCTGTGGCTGCTCTGTCTGGTGTTGCTCAGTCTGCTCCTCCTCCTGCTCGAACTCTGGCTCCGAACAAGCCCTCTTCCGGCTTCCTGACTGGCCGGAAGGCATCAAGCGTGACCCAGTGGTAGGACGGGTGCGGGTGGATCGACGCTGAGAAGGGGTGGTGTCGTCTCTGATCGTAAAGCCTCGCTGTGTATTTGCTGCATCTACAGCAACAAGGGCTCTGTCCCACTCCTTCTGAGACTTTATCTTTTTCTTCGGCTGCTCAATGGCCTTGCCCTTTCCCTTGCCCTTATCACTGCGCTCATGACCCATATGACAGACAAAAAGATGAAAACTCAATGAGCGATTGCAACGAGTATAAGAAAGAGACATGATTTTGACTCAGATTGAACCCTAAAACATGATTTGGATATGAATTGAGACAAACATGCTAAGGATTCAAGATAGATATAGGACAAGATCAATTTCAAAAGATATGACTTGAATTTTAGCGAATTGATCAAAGGCATTTGAATTTTGAGAAAAATTGCAAGAAATTTGACCTACATATGAAGGATTCGGCGCAATGTAGATCAACATGCCCTAGAACATGATCAATGTGAATGGTATGGTTCTAAATTTAACATATGATCATGAATTTGCTCGGATTTTGCTTGAATTTGAGAGAAATTTGAGCAAAAATTGAATGAATTCATCACGAATTTGAAGAATATGAGCAATTAAGCGCATATATGGATGGACATGCCCACAAGTTGCATGAAATTGAACTAATCCTGCGTTGGATTGAACATAATTCTCATGAATTTGCATGAATTGAAACAAAATTCATGCAAATTCATGAGCTTGGAAGCGTCCAAACTGCCTCATGACGTGGTGGGGTGAGTACTCCTCGACGTAGATGTCGAAGATGAGCGACTTCTTCGTAATCCAGTACTCCTCGTCGCGGCTACACAATGAAGACAGACCGAAAGGCGCACATGCTTGGATGAACAAGTGGCTGTAGGGGGTCCAGACCATGTTGTCTGGATGAAGATAGTCGAACTGCGACCTAAAAAGCTCGTACGCGTTATGGGCCTGCTCATGCGCCCAATGCGACTGTGGAGAAACATAGTAAGAAACCAGAACTAAAACATGTGACAAGTGAAGCATTAATATATTTCATACGTACCCGGCGTCGACACCACATCGAGCCCATGGTGGGCCCATCCTCCTCGGGCTCGCCGTACCATTCCTCAGGGTACGGGAATTGGTCCACAATGGGTCGGCCTATCACGAACCGCTCATAAGACCACAACTGCAGCTGTAGTGGGCACCCAACAAATGTGGCTAGTCTCTCCTTCTTCGTGCACGCGTCGCACAAGGCCCGATACATCGCAACAAGGACTGTAGAGGATAGCTCAACTGGGGGACATCATCGAGCTCCGCATCTGCTATCCACCTCACGTACGGAATAAGGATCCTCGACACCAGGTGGCCTTGGCCGCTGGTGAACATAACCCAGCCGAACAACCAAAGCAGGTAGGCCTTCAAGTGCCTCGAGACCGAGTACAAGCCGGCCTCCAGGTGCATGTATGCAGGCTACAAGTAATGCAAATGATGATGAGTAAAATATCTTAAAAATCATAAAGTAATTGGGAAGGTAAATTGTAAGGTACCTAGAACTAGAGGATCCACTTCTTCGTGGGCCCTCGCGGATCCGACAGGAACTCGAGCACGTAGGCGGATCCGCTGAACAGGGGCGAACCGCTGATGCATGACGTTCATCCAGTCTGCATCCACATCGATGACTCCAACGGCAGCTCCGACACAAGGTAAGCCTAACATGTAGGCTACGTCCTGCAACATCGAAGCCATCTCGCCGCAGGGAATGTTGAACGTATGAGTCTCAGGCTTCCACCGTTCAACTAGTGCAGCAATCAGCAAGCGGGCAATATAAAATCATCTCGCCGCTGCCTCAGGATTCTCTGTCGCTCGGGCCTCCACCAAACAACACAACGGTAGGAGTCCAGATGCTGCCAACCTGCACCATTTGAAATATAAAGTGAATGTGGGGCATGCAATAAATAAATAAATTGGCACATACGTAGCTAATTAGCGGCATACCGGTGCTTTCAATAATTGTCGATCGTAAGTAGCTCCTCAGGGCCACGTGGTTGAAAAACTCCTAACTTCATCAGGTGAACGACAGACAAGAAGTTGCGGTGCTTCTTGTCCACTGTAGGGTCAAGAAGCTCAGGGGGTCAGTGGGTGCGTGATATCTGCATTGAAACCAAATATACATGAATATGTTACAACATGTAGACAAGAAAATATATATTAAAACCAAATATACATTGCAACCAAATATACATGAATAATATAAACAGTCTGTTACATGAAATATACACATAGTTACGTAAACAGCATATAACATACACGTACACAATTATTACAACATGTAGGTACACAATTAGATACAAATGTAAGGTCCAAATGCAACGTAGATAACTAATGCGAATACCTTACAAATATAACATCAAGATACGCTAAATACACACTTAACCACCGTCATGACCCCACCTACACAACAGGTACATTTTTCGGACAGTACTTGTATGTGTGACCTGTTTCATTACACTTGCTGCATAGCTTCACCCTTGGACCCGCCTCGGATTCATCCATATCGTTTCGAATACGCCGAGTTTGTCAACGTCCCGGTGTGTTCTTCATCCTCTCAAAGTCTAGCACATAGATTCGTGAGGGACATGGATTACATGTAAATGTATCAACAATGCCGTAGCCATACAGCTCATTGTTCCATACATTCAGTATCTGATTCTTCGTAAAGTACTTAGAAACATATTGCCTGGGTAGCATATTGTGCTCCCCACATGCAGCTATGACGTGTGTACATGGCATGTATAGCAATTGTGGCATCTGACACATACAGATGCATGTTCCAATCCTAAGCACACACTCTTGCACATGCCGCTCACGTCTGCCACCCCTACGACCCTTATCACGACACAAGACACTGAACCTGTGCTCTGCAGTTCCCTCTTGATTGGCGCAGTGCATATGTGCCTTCTTTGTGGCCTTCTCCATGTACTCACATAGCATCGATCCATACAGTATATAGTTATCTTCTATTGCCTTCGAAGCAGTTGTGTAGCGATCAATAAAATATCTGCAAGTCCCATGCATAATACCTTCTATAATTCCAACAAGTGGGGGGGGGGACCTCAAACCCCACATGACTCAGTTGTAGACCTCAGCAAGATTAGTTGTCATTATCCCATACCTTGCCCCTCCAATGTCGTACATCAAAGCCCATTTCTCTTTTAGCTTATTTTGTATCCACTGTGAAATGTTCCTGATAGCTGACCCTGACCTCCTTACTATCTGAGGAGTATCTGTTGGGAGAGGTCCAAGAGCAATCGGGTCATCTCCTGTGGCTTCTAACTCAGCTATCTACTTCATGGTTAGTTCATCTAGTCTTGCCCATAGGGTATTGAACTTTCTCTATTGGTTTTGGCTGTACAATTTCTTGAAAAGATTCATCAAGTCCTTATTTTTGAATTGTCTGTAAAAGTTTGCACCCATATACCTCATGCACCACCTACTCTTCAAGTCAGGCCACTTTGTTGTAACACACCGTCGAACACTACCATATTGCATATCCAACAAAACCTACAATAGCATGCTTTACCCGCTCAAGGAACCAATACCAGCTGTCCCTGTTCTCACTCTCCACGAAGGCAAACCCCAGTGGCAGGACTTGATTGTTCCTGTCGACCCCAATTGTAGACAATATATGTCCTTTATACTTCCCAGTGAGGAACGTCCTGTCCAAGCAAATGATGGGTTGACAATGCCTAAATGCTTTGATGGTTACCGCAAATGCAAAGAAAGCACACTGCAATACTCGTTTCCCGCTATACTTCACATCAGTCGAGGGGTAATACTTGATATCATAGTAACTTCCAGGGTTTCTTACACATATTATGGCTAATTGATGCGGTAGATTGTTATATGAATCTTCGTATGTCCCAAACCTCATCTCAATAGCCTTCTGTTTCGCCCTTCATGCCTTGGTATAGTTTATTGTGTATTGGAACCTTTCCTCAATAATATGGATTATTGATCGTGGCTCATACTTCAAGTTGTCCACAATCTCCCCATACATAATATTGGCAACAAAAGAAGATGATAGGTTCCAGTGGGAGAACTCTATTTCCTCAATGTGACAATTATACTCCCTGACTATTGAGCACTCCCAATAGTCAACCCACTTTCCCCATGAATGCGTGCACCCGTCAAGGACAATCAGACACCAAACACTTGACGTCGTACTCCTTTTACTCGACTTAACAACCTTGAACTGCCTCCGAAGAGACAACGACCAGAATTTAACTACATCAATAACAGCCTCCTTACTAGGGTACATAACACCCTGGGAGACCTTGTTCTCATGATATTCTCACGGTGTTCGATGAGCCTCACTGACCACTAGCTTCAAAAATTTCTAATTCCTCCACTCTGTAGGAACAGGAGCATTTCCCTCCTCATTGGATGAATCCTCATCGGCAATGGATTCCTCCAGCTCTTGATCCTCCATCTCTATCTCTTCAATTATGCTAGGGATGTGCTCCCCCTCATCGGCTACACCCCTCGGTTGCATCTCACACATCCCCAACATCTTGCTCGTCCCCAACATTTACCACTGTCTGACTTGTTCCCGCTATTGCTTCCGCAGAGTTTATCTCTGTTGGATCCTTCTGGTACACCTCAGCTAAGAGCATAAGAGAGAGACCATGATCACATGATATATCTACATACTGCCTCCAAGTAGATGTCGCATTGATGGGGATGAGCTCCCCAAAGTACCCCTGATTAGCACGGCTTAGCACAGCTCTCAGCTTAAGCTCATGTTGCTGGGGATCCAGTTGAAAATAGCGCATCAGCAACTTGCACTGCCCACTATGATCCTCCCATTGGCTCTACTAAGTCCCTTAACGATATGCTGAAATCCAGAGAGATCTACACCGCTAGGACCATAACTAATTTGACCTTCATCATAATATATCTGAAAATATAATTTATCTGACAACCCTGGAAACATCCGAAAATATATCTAATGTTAATACTGAAAACTATATTTCTGATTATCGAAACTCTAACAAAATTACCGACCCTATGATCACTAACAATAGGTTTATTTAATATTGCCCTTAAGCAAACTAATTAACCCTCCATCTATTTAATAAAGTTTTAATTAACTATAATTATAACTTACATCATTATTATGTAAAATCTAGATATTCGAAACTACCATACTCTAAATACTACTATGTATCTGATGGCTATCCTACCATGTCGTAATTAATATTTACAATATACTACAAAATACAGCATATCCTATATTTTTAAACCATAGGTCGTATCTAATATAACTATTGTGATACCGTTAAACCCTAGATCTAGTGGTACTTTAATTACTAATAAAAATATAAGTATAAAAAATTACCGACAAGTGAGATCCAAAATCCGCAGATAAAAAAAGTAGGACTTCACCGCGCTGCCTCCCTTTCCTCTCCTCTCTTCTCTTCCTCCTCTCCTCTCCTCTTCCTTTCTTTTTTTTAAAGATTAAAATAAGTCTTTTTTCTGAATTTTAGACTTTATATAGGGGTGGAGAGAAGAGGAGGACGGGCGGGGGCGGCCCCTAATCGCTCCCTGAGATGGCGTTAAGGGGGCTAACCTCCCTCTAAGAGGATGGTAAGGGTGGCAGGTGCGGCGGAGGTCCCTATCCGTTTCCTGAGAGAGCGGTTAGGGCGCCGGACACTGGGCATCGGGGTGAGCCTGACCTACCCTCTAAGAGTGCAGTAAGGGGTGGCAGTGCTACCGTGGCATCTTTACCGCCCTCTGAAAAAGCTGTAGCCCTTTCAGAGGGCGGTAGACATCTATTTCTGTAAATTCTACTATCGTGAGTCTATTTATTTAAATATTGAATAGAAAAATAAAAAAATAAAAAAACTCTCTCTTGGGACTACTCACCAATTCGCAGCTCGCACTGTTGTACTGTATTCGACCCAAGCATCGAGCACCTGCCGTTCCATCCCGTCCGTAGCCCCGAGGCTCCCCACCGAACGCCTCGCCTCGCGGCACTGGCCATTCGAGCTATTTCCTTCTCGTTTAAGTTTTAACAGTTCAAATTCATACGTAAACCGGCCAAATGCACGTACATTTCTGACGGAGCCATGGCCGTTTACATTCTCACGGGAACAGAGCAGCAGTACACGACGTCACCAACTACCCAGCAGCCTATATCAACACAAAACCTTTATATACCACCTAAAATGGAAAATCAAATCACACGCACAAAGGCTTCTTTCTACACGTCGGAAATCAGCAGCGTATCAGCTCGTCGCGGCGGTCTCGAAGTGGCAGAGCCTGTTCTCCGCGAGCTTGGTCCTGTACGCCGAGGTCCTGTACTCCCTCCACGTGAACTCCCTGTACCGGCGGCGGCCGCCCTCGCCGACGAGCCCCGGCAGCGGCGCCAGCCTCTCCCGCGGCGGCGGGCCCCCGAAGAAGATCACCGACACCCGCGACCGCGCGCTGTTCACGGTCACCCGGTGCCGCACACTACGGAACCTCCCGTTCGTCAGAACCTGCGTTGAACTCAACGAGTGAGATCAAGAATCAACGTCTGTTTATCTTTTTTTAACAAAGTAAGTACAATTTTCCTCTATACCTATAATACATTAAGACATCAAAGATATATATATATATATATATATTATAAATATGAACAATAATATCAAGTTTAAGACTCAAATCCGGATAAACAGACTCTATCACGAGAACCCTAACAAACTACTGGTTCATCTTTCTATCTTGCTCATTACAATTCTACTAGTTTTCAGATTTTGCGTGCGGGTTGGTTGGACCTACGAAAATGCGATCACTATGTAACCGGTGTGGGGTGCTTGGTTTGTTCTAAAAAGATCTGAAAAACGACGGATCCATTTGCCTGTTGACAAGCAATGACTGGCTGCAAGGTTCCAACAGAAGGTTGGTTGATTGGGATGGAAATACCACTTTGATATTAGAGATCTAGATAAAGTGGAGTGTGGGGGGGGGGGGGGGGATTTTGCCTCCACCCGATCTCACCCGTGTGTCCGCCCCATCCTGACCTGTTCCGATTCAAGACCGGGTGATTTTTTTTTTCTCCACCCCGCTTCATGGAGCCTCGATTTTGACCCGTCCTGCTCCGTTTCGATTAAAATCGTTAAAAGTTCTAGATCATATTAAGATAATAGCTACCACAACATACAAATCAATAAAAAAAATCACATCTAAGATTCACAAGACCTAACATAACATGATAATAGTTATATATATGCATTAGTTTATTAAAAATTTCATTAGAAAGGAATAATAAATTCTTAATATCCCACTAACCGTGCAAATAACATATATTCTGGGATGGAGTGGGGCGAGCAAACCTTGACCCACCCCTACCTCGCCCGAATTGGTGCCCCACCCCATCTTACACTGTCCTAACCGGTGCCCCACTCCATCTTACCTTAACTGAGACGGGACAGATGAAGACCCGATGAGTCGAATAGAAACTTAGACCTCTATTTGACATCCACACGTCCACTCAAACAGGACAGCCATGGACCCGGCTCAAACCCGAATGACATTGCGGGCTCCTGTACCGTACAGCTAAACAAAGAATTTTTTTCAAAAGTAGTGACTTGATGTGTCCAAGAACTCACTTTCATTAATAGTTGTAAAGTTGTGTTGAATCTGGTAAATTGATCCATATTTATTTGAAAAATGGCATGCTAGTTGTGACTTTTGAAAACCCATGATTGAATCCTAAAACTCAAGTAAATTACACCTGCAATGTGTCGCCAACGTTGATGAAGAAAGACTCCTTGTCCGACGGCACTGACACCCAGTTGCCATCACGCAGCGAGATCTCTAGCCCTGATATGTCGTTGGACCAAAGGACCGAGATGATCTGAGGGTCGGTGTGCTCGCCGAACCCGATCAACCTACTGTGCCTCAGCTGCTTTAACTCGGGACGCGGTGGATAGTGGTTGACCCTTAGTATAGAGTCACTATCTTTATCCATCGCTAACCTAGTGAACACATCTTTCTCGGCGAGACCCAACCCTTCCGCCATCAGCTCTAGCACCTCGCATGTCATCCTTCTCACAGCTGCAATGTACTCGTTCAGAAGATCACTGCAGGTACAGAAAACAAAGTTGCGTCAACAAGGAGATTGTAGTGTAAATATTTCCCGTAATTTATCAATTCATCTCGTTCGAGTAAGTAAATTTTCTATATCAGTTTTTACAACTACATAGCTCAAAATGGAGTTAGATTCATCAGGTTAACAGCAACAGATGTTTGCTTTTAATTTTTATTTTTTAAAAATGTCACGCATGTCACCTGTGGGCCGACATTTCTTTGCCATGTTGAGCAGGAGTGTCGATGGAAAATAGTAGTTGACGGTGACGAAGTCGGCAGGCGGAAAGGTCTGATTATTGAAGGCCAGCTCGAAGTAGGCAAAACACACGTGACGCAAATTCTTAACCGTGCAATCGTACCTACGTGCACGTGTGCAACTTGGAAGGCGAAAAGATTCGGTCGGCCAGCTCAGGGTTTCTAATATTTTCCACTTTATAAAAGCAATTTTATTATTATTAAAAAGAGACTTGAAGAGGAATAGGATAAGAACAGTGAGTAAGCGAGCAATGATCACTGAGCCAGCCGCCCAGATGACACGTAGGCCTACACTCTGGCTGGCCTAGTATTTTCAAATTTAACATACATAACTAAAAAAAATTATTTGATAACAATAAATATTAAATAATTTATATAGCATTCAGTGAATAGCAGTCAATACTCAATAGGCAGTTACAAATTAGCATTCTTAATCATCAAATTTGTTCAATAAACAGTAGTTAGTACCGGATGAACATATATGTACACCCATAATCTTTAGTGGGCCTGCCCCTGGCCGGCCGGGAGCAGGAGAGCCCGGTGGTGCGACCATGTGATGACTCTCATGACTGACGAGGTGCATGCATGAGAGACCGCTTCTTTTCTTTAAACTTTGTAGTTCCAATTTTTTTTCTAAGTTCTCTGCATTTCGAAGTTTATCCATAGATTGATAGATCTATGGACTCGAGTTTCTCAGGATGAGACACTAGGACACAATGGTGTGCTAGATCATTTTCTGGTGTAGCCGCTGTGGTGACGAGAGAGCTTCAGTTCAGAGATTCCATCACCTCTCTGGATCTCTCTTTTCTCAACGTTCAAAAAAGAAATCACTGTTTCTTCTCTCCTTTTTTTTTGCTCGTTTCTTTTAGGGGTAATTACATATATAAATAAATAGTAGTACGCTACTGTAGATAAGTGAGTCCGGAAATAGAGACCTCAAAGAAATAAGAGATCAAATTCTCTGAAATGCAAATTTATTTCTCATTTATGTTTAACATTTTTATTTAATGCTCCACACAGCTGACCTTCAAAAACTTAAAATCATAATTTTACGTAAACATTACTGACAATTATTAGTATCTACCGAATGTTGTATCCTCAATGCGATAGTTTTTTACAGCTTTGTTCCGTTATTGTCTACTACTTTGTTAGCCATTTTTTCAAACTAACTTTTCCAACTATCAGGTTACAAATTAAAAATCAGCAAAATTATTATAACTCGTTCAAAAGGAAATTTGTATATTTCACGGCAAAGAAGTATCAATAATCATTTAAAAGGCAATTCAAATTAATTCAACCATTTTTGAGTAAAGAACTGTCAAAACATGACATACGTCAAGTAATGAGTGAACTCACCGGAAAGAGCAGGGCCACGCCTCCGCGGACACAGACAATGCCGCGCCGGGCAACGCCACTGGCGCGGCGGCGCCGGCGGCGGTGACACCGAGTAGGAGGTACTCGACCCACCCGAGGTCGCCGTTGCCGCCTATCCGCTTGCTGGCGTACCCGAACGGGCTGCCGCCAGGCGCCACCACCTTGGCCGCCTCCTTCTCCCGCTGCGGGAGCGCGAAGAACGCGGCGGCCGCGGCTTCCACGCGTGCCAGGAGCGCGGCCGGCACGCCGTGGCCCGTCACCTTGAAGAACCCGTGCTCCTCGCACGCCGCCGCCACCGCGCGCGCGGCCGCCGCGCGGCCACTCGCGCCGTCGTCCCCTGCCGCGGCCTTAGCCAGGTCGACCTCCGGCACGGCGGCCATCGGCGGCGCCGCGCGTTGCATCGCCGGGAGCGCGATCTGCTCCAGCTCGCCCTTGGCAAGAACCACCATGGTTACAGACGTTACTCAGGGTGCACACTGCACTGCACTGCACAGTGTATGTATGTCAAAGAAACAGAGGAGGGAAGCAGAGGATGAGAGGAAGGCTTTCTTTTGAGCTCGGGAGGCTTCACTGGGAGGGAGACGAAGGGAGTAGCCTCTCTTTATATATGCATGGGAGAGCTGAGAGTAGGTGTATATATGATACATTGAATCCCAGATGCGTGTAGGACACTGCTTCAAAGTTCTGACAGTTCCTGTGGGTAGGATGGCAAATAGTGCCTCTGCCTTTACCTCTTCGGCAGCAGCTGGATGGAGATGGACGTTTTAGATCTTCTGTTTACAGGTATTCGATAATATATCTAGCTACATTAATTTTATAAACAGTATCTGCTATAGTAAAAACAACACCTGCTATAGTGATCTGTCAGAGAACACTGCAGCAAGAAAAGTCAGATGATACGCTCCGTGTAGGATACACTGCACTGTAGTGATATCTTGCATACTAATTACTATATCCATTCTTAAATAGATGCGGTTTTATAATATGTGTAATTAAATTTTAAAAACTTTAATTACTAATATACACAAAATTATTAGAATTTGATATATAAAAATAATAGTAGTAAACTTATCATAAAAAATATTTTAATATCATTTAATTTTTATCAACATTTATCGAGAGTTAGTTCTCAAAAGAAATAGTTAAACATATTTATTGAGACCGTATTGATGTCTCATATACTTTGTTAAGTGGCAAAAGTCAAATGGTCAAATTCTAGGTGTTTTCGCTAACGGCACCCCACGGGGGATTCTAATCATGTGGAATCATATCAGATAACATCACTTGCAAACTAACCTAACATGGCGAATACACGGCTTCTTCTGCTTACACGGCCCAACTTTTTAGGTCTAAAAAATCATCTACCTAACCCTAATCTAGAATGCAGGTGGGTCGCTAAATTGCAAGTTCTTCTCCTGCCTTATCCTACAAAACTGAATTTGAACTTCGGATAGCCTAGCGGTGCGTGGGTAACTGCATTGTCCCACATGCCCACTGTGTCGCCATGCTATAGTGTATGTATGTCAAAGAAAAAGAGGAGGGAAGCATAGGATGAGAGGATGGCTTTCTTTTGAGCTCGAGAGGCTTCACACTGGGAGGGAGACGAAGGGGGTGGCCTCTCTTTATATACATATGGGAGAGCGGAGAGGTAGGTGTATGTATGATACATTGAATCCTGAGAAAAATGCAAAACCTTCCTAAAAATTACTTAGATTTTAACTTTCTCCTTCAGAAGTTGTTTTGTAACCTCTCAAAAGTTTAACTTTATTGAAAAAACCTCCAAAATTTTTAAAAAATAATAAAAAATCACAAACAAATTCTAAAAAAAACTAGAGACAATTATAAGACCTTATTTGAATTTTTTTTTCAAAAATAATATCATTTCCATCATATTTCATGGAGAGTAAGTTTGGAAAAAAAGAAAAACATGCAGCTAATTTATTAACTCATGTTATTTTAACTTTGTCATGTCTACCATTATTTTTCCTACACAAATCATTGTTTAAGTAAACTAATAAAAGTGGTTTCATTAATTTTTGGGGTGTTACGGATTAGTTATGAATTAATCTATCTGCAACACATTTACTCAATCCTGCACGTTACAATAACTATTTCAAGATTTCATGTATTTTTAGAAGATAGAGGATCACGTAAGAAGACTAAAAAAATTATTTTCATGATTTTTGGATTAGTAAATAATTAACTATGCATTTAACTCGAATTAATAAATGAGCTGCACGTTTTTCTTTTTTCAAACTTACTCTCCATGAAATATGATGTAAAGAATATTATTTTTGAAAAAAATTCAAAAAAGATCTTAAATTGTCTCTAGGTTTTTTTAGAATTATTTTGATTATTTTTATTTTTTTTGAATTTTTGGAGGTGTTTTTTAAAAAAAGTCGAATCTTGAGGAATTTTTTTTACAACAAAATAACTTTTGAAAGAAAATAAAAATCTAAGTGATTTTTAGAAGGTTTTTACATTTTTATGCGTGTAGGATACTGCTTCAGAGTTCTGACAGTTACCTATGTGTAGGATGGATCTGTATCCCCTGCAGCAGAAAAGGCAGGGCAAACAGTGCCTCTGCCTTTACCTCTTCGACAGCAGCTGGATGGAGATGGACGTTTTAGATCTTTTGTTACAGGAATTCAGTAACATAGCTAGCTACGTTAATTTTATGAACAGTACCTAAGTACGTTAAAAACAACACCTGGTAAATCTGTCAGAGGATACTGTAGCAAGAAAAGTCAAGTGGTCAACTTCTGGATATTTTCGCTAACGGCACTCCACGGGGATTCTAATAATGTGGAACCATACCAGATAACATCACCTGCAAACTAACCTAACGTGGCGAATACAAGGCTTCTTCTGCTTACACGGCCTAATTCTTTAGGTCTTCAAAAATCATCTACCTAACCCTAATCTAGAATGCATGTGCGTTGCTAAAATGCAAGTTCTTCGCCTGCCTTATCCTACAAAACTGAATTTGGAATTCGGATAGCCTAGCGGTGCATGGGTGACTGCATTGTCCCACATGCCCACTGTGTCGCCGTGCTATAGAAACAACCGTCCACCTACTTGCGGAGTGCAAATACACAAGACATGTGTAGAACTCTATAGCGGTCTGGGTCTCTCACGCGCAGATACATTCCGCCTCTTGGTTGCCGAGTGATAAGATGCTGGAATGGTGGACTGGCCTGGCATCGGCAACCGGTGTCCCAAAGAAGGCCATTCAATAACTCATAATCCTCAACAGCTGGGAGATACGAAAAGAATGGAACTCGGAGTTTTCCAGCACAAAAAGCTTCCTGCCTCTTCGCTCGTCAACAAAATCAAGGAGGAAGCGACGACCTGGGCATTTTGCGGGGTAAAGTGATTGCTTCAGTTACGAGGAGGATAGTATTTTCTTTGTTTTTCCTTCCTTTTCATCTATTATAATATTAAAGGATAGAAAATTAGAGTAATTCTAGGGGTTAAGTTACTGCAGCTGCTATTCAAATGGGTCCTACGAATCTGCATATATATATATATATATAGGACACCTATTCTATACTCCTAGGAGTATGTACTCCCACATGCAATATACCACCTAAACAAACACTTTATACTCTTTTATCATTTTTAGTATACTCTAATACTAATTCTAAGATACTCTAATATGAGTTGTATGAAAAAAAATTCAATGTTAGCCTTTCATTTTTGCTATATACTCTTTTTTATACATAAAAGAAGTATATACGCAAATTAAGATAAAAATCATGGAATTTCATAAAAATTTTCGTGGGATTTGTATTGTAGTATCTTATAATTACTAATGAAGTATATTTAAAGTGATAAAGAAGCATAACTCATGTGTAAAAGTGGTATATGAGAGGTGGGAGTACATACACCCAGGAGTACATACTAGTTTTCCTATATATATATATATATATATATATAGGACACCTATTCTATACTCTAGGAGTATGTACTCCCACATGCAATATATCACCTAAACAAACACTTTATACTCTTTTATCATTTTTAGTATACTCTAATACTAATTCTAAGATACTCCAATATGAGTTGTATGAAAAAAAATTCAATGTTAGCCTTTCATTTTTGCTATATACTCTTTTTTATACATAAAAGAAGTATATACGCAAATTATGATAAAAATCATGGAATTTCATAAAATTTTTCGTGGAATTTGTATTGTAGTATCTTATAATTACTAATGAAGTATATTTAAAGTGATAAAGAAGTATAACACACGTGTAAAAGTGGTATATGAGAGGTGGGAGTACATACACCCAGGAGTACATACTAGTTTTCCTATATATATATATATATATATATATATATATATATATATATATATATATATATATATACACATACATAAGTATACATATGCGTACATATATGTATAAGTATATACATGTACCAATAATTATTTTGAAATTCCAGAAAAAATGGCGAAATGAATAATAGCTATATTGATAAATCAACTGAAATAATCTAAAATTCATAGGAAAATATCTAAAACTTAAAAAAATGAAATAAACTTAATTAGGTTCGTATTATTGTCTTCTACATGTTAAAATTATGTGTATGCATGAAAATACCACTATTTTCTCCATAATTAAATGAATATGTTAAATATTGATAAATTCATAAATAAATATTGAGATGTCAAAAAATAGTGAATTAAAATTTTTTAATTTTATTTTGTCATGCTTTGTGCAAAAAAATAGGTGCGTCGTAGGTGCGCCAATCCAACTAGTATTTTTGTTCTTACCTGCATGCTCTCTGCTAGGGAGACATGTTTGTAATTTTTCTTCTTTATAAATAAATCTGGCACAATCTGTAGCCAGTTTGTTCAAAAAGGTGAGATATATATTCATTGGGTATCGCAATCTAAATAGAAAAGTAGAAGGAAAAGGGATGGAAGTATGAGCCACTCACCTCGAATCTCACACCTTTTTATCTCGTTTGTTAGGGTTGAATTCCGCAGAACTATTAAACGAAAGTCTGACTACTCAGGGGCTCTTCGCTTAAAAAAAAGAAGAAGTCTTGTTATCAACCTTTGGCTCGATAAAATCTTTGAATGGACGATTTGAGGTTTCAGACTCACCACCATTGTAGGTGCTACCCATGGTTGTCGAACCTTGCAGCCGATGAACAGTGGACAATTTGAGAGCGAAAGGCCCTCAAATTTTCGAAGGCCCTCAAATGACTGGAGAGATGGAGTGCTCATTCATATACCGCTTAGCAAAACTTCACATGTTCAAATTCGATTTGCAGAAAGAGAAAACAAGATCATGAGATATCTGCAAGGTGTTGCAACCAAAATAGAAAAGTAGAAAAAGAGGGAAAGTCAATGCAGGCCAATCACCTAGAAACTCATATATTTATGTTTCGCGACAATTCCACATGTGTTATCAAAATTCTTGATTTGACATCGAAAAGTCATTGTCGCTTGTCTGCCATTACTTCATTTCTTTTTTTCCTTTCCGTATGGCACTGTCGGCAGAGGCATCTCATTTAAAGGATTATTATCAAAGAAAAAGGATGGCATAAAAAGGAAAAGGAGTATGGCACACATGTGATGAAATAACTAGATTGATGGCATAGAAGGAATCATCACTCTTCTCATGATAAATGGAGTACTTCACTAATATTCTATGGCACACGGGGAACTATCTCTGGTATATCTTTGTGTCAATTGAGTTAACACTTTTTTATGGAGCTGAGTTCTACAGAACCCTTAACAGAAAGGTAAGATTACTCGGGCCCTTCCCTTGTAAGAAGGATCTTCGTACCAACTTTTGGCTTGATTTAAGTCTTGACATGGACCATGCTTGTCCAATCTTGCCGCCAATGAACAGCGGACAAGAAAGAAGCTTATTACTGGGAAGCATTCTCAGCACCCGGTCCCTTTCTCAAAGGACGGACGGACTGACGCCGCATGGCCGTTTCCTTACGAAACCCACGGGCGCCGCAGCCGCACGGGGAGCCCCGCCGCCCCGTCCCTCTCTCCCAGCGAAGGATTCGGCTGGCGTGGTGGGCAGTCAATCGGTCGTCCGTCCGTCCGTCCGCGCCGTGGTCCAGGTCCAGCCCCCTCCATGCCCGGCGCCGACGCAGCAAGGCCCCCGTGACCGCGATGCCGATGCCGCCCATCCCGTGGCCCCCGGGGCGGACGAATTGCTGCACGTTGTTGGTGCGGGTACCTCGCAGGCCAGCCAGACCGCGGGTGAGTGCGTGGGGCCGACGCGTCAACAACTTCGCACGGGCCGTGCCCGCCGCGCGTCTGCCGGGTCCCCCGTCCAGCGCAGCAGCGGTTCCATTGGCTTTCCTCGCACGGGCCACGCTCCACGTTCCTCACTTCCTCTCAGGACGTTCCTCTCGTGTCCTGGTCTTGTCTTGCGCTCGGTTTCTGCCCATGGATGCAAGTTGGAACCCTGTGTAGCGATGGATTCCTTTGACCCTGAAATAGTACATTTTCACGTTTCAAAATTTGGCTTTGGAACTTGTGAAATCCCAATATCTTGGCTAAGGATGGAAGCAGATCGGATACGCATGGAATCGAATTCGGATAGTACGATTTACCACATTTTAATCCGAATACGAATACGGATCCGGATATCTCCGAATACGAATACGAATCGGATAGTTCGAATACGAATTCGCATTCGGATATCTACTCGATCTTCGAAATTTAGGTTGGAAATTTAAATTTTTAAAAAAATTTGACTGAAATTTGATAAAATTCAAATAAAATTTGTTCTACTTTGATTGGGCCGGAATTTTACAAATTTTGTTCAAAATTCATGTTGGAAATTTAAATTTTTGATCAAATTTAACTGAAATTTGATGAAATTTGATTGAAATTGTTCCAATTTGATTGGGTTGGAATTTCGTTCATATCTGAAATTTCTAAAACTTTAGCAAAATTTGGTTCCCTGGTTGGCGGATACGGATACGAATCGGATATATCTCGAATTCGGATATCCACATTTGAATCCGAATCTCGAAAACGAATTCGGATATATCCATTTTAGTATCCATTTCAGAAACGAATACGGATACGGATATCCATATTCGCATTTTAACAGATACGGAATCGGATAATTCGGATTTCCTGCCATCCATTTCCACCCCTAATCTTGGCACACCTTCTCTGATTCAAAATACAAGACATTTAGGACATCGAAATATTCTAAAGATGAAAAATTGTTATATTTTCAAACAAAAATTATTATATTTAATGAAAAGTATTTATCACGATAAATCCGTAGCATCAAAATTACAATGTCAGTAGTTCAAAATGGTGTAACTATACCCTAGCTGTAGATTAGCACTTATATATATACTAATGAATGGTCTTTGTAACTTTTTTTAAGAGGAAAATGGTCTTTACAACTGAAATGGCACGCCCAAGGAATTAACAGTTATTTCTTACGGTTAAGGGCCCACCAAGCGTTCGGTAGAAATGGAATTGCGACAACATTCTGCAAGTTAGACTCCTAGGATCGACTCCAGTGAACAAAATGTCATAGAACCGCTAGCTTAGTACGTAAGTCGAGGTAGTCGTTTATGCTGTCGCTAAAATGAGCAAATTTTTAAGTAGTGTATAAGATAATAAAACATACTGTGGCATTTCTGTGCGGTGTGGCCAGAAGAGAATCAACATTTATCTAGTTCTTTCAAGGGCTAGCTTTCAGACTGATATCGGAGTAGCCCCGTAGTGTGGAGGTTGGCTCAGAACATCCTACAACTTCGTGGTGGTTGAAACAAAAATAAATTCTATAAAATTCTATCTTAGAATAATTTTTTTAATGATACATATTTATTCTCTTTTCTCTTTAACTTTAACTATTGAATCATAAAATAAATGATATATATAAAATCTCACGAGAGACTTTCTAAATATAGTCCAACAAAATTTGCTTCCAATTGAAACAAAGGGATAAACAAGTGTGTGATTGATACAAACAATGTCCATCTAAAATCCTACAACTCGATATATGAAGCTTGAAACTGCTCTCAAACGAATTGATTATTCGATTCGGGGATTTATTGTTTGAGGGATAAAGGGATGATCGAAGAATTGACTGAGAGATGATTAACTACGTGAGTTAGCCAAAAAAATAAAACTATTTCCTGTGTCTGATGATCTGTTACTTACAACACTGGCCACCCGTAGCAATATGGACAGGATCCAACAGAAATGTAGCTTAGCATTTGGGATGGCAGCATACCTCGAGGATCATGAGCACCATTGTTCACCATTTTGTCATCCAAGTGAGTTTGCCTATCACTATCAGTAACTCCTGCCGCCATCCGGAGGTAGGTTCCATCTTCCTCTCGTCGCCGTTTTCTTCTTTCGCATGCCTGCACGTCCCTCCTAGATCTGCTGTTTTACGATGCCATCGTGTCGTCGCCCTGTTAGAATTATTGGGACTAGCCAATGTACCTATATTGTGAAGAGGTGATCCATGTTGAGATCCACCTTTTATTAGTATCATATTGCTAATGGAGGTGGAGTTAGGGGTTTCCCCTATATATATATGCAAGGATCCTCACCTCTTTGAGAACAAGTACAACATAGACTGCTAATTGAGAGTAACCTTAAAATTAGGAATGCTCTCATTTAGTGAGTCTATATAAGAGTTAGGGTTTTGCCTATTTCTCTTTCTATTGTGATGCCGCTGTAGTCTACTCCATCCCGGCGTCGACGTGCATCGGCAACCGGGAGAAAAGGTCTCCGAAACCCTCACTCTTGAGATCTTACACCGGGAGAGGACGAATAAGGTTTTTGGGAAGTGCTCTGTGCGACTACTCAAGTTCTTCACCATGACTCGTCTTCCTGGTCGCTTGGGCGCTGCACGCTGTCATCGTCAACAATTTCGGCGCGTCGTCAACAGGATCGATCGTGCCATCAACACGGTGCAACCAGCATCTTCAGCAACCTTCACCACGCAGGACCAGTACATATAAATCATGTTTCTCGTACTTTATTTCCTGCAGTTCGTAATTTTGAGTATAGTAGATCTAGTCATATGTAGTGATTTAGTACACATACCTAGATTATGCTCTAACGATATGATCATATCAGTTTATCAATTTCTACTTATAAAGTATTTATAGATTAAATTAAACCTAAATATACCTTATATTCCATCCACAGAACCGGTCGTTCTTCTTAAAAATCTTGAAGAAGGCCTTGGGTATCCCTCACTCGCCCATCTTGAAGATAAATTGACTAAGTGCTACTATGCATCATGTCAATTTTTAAACTTCTTTTAGTGTTCGAGGTGACCACATCTGGTCGAGAGCCTCGATTTTGCCTGAATTGGCCCCAATACCACGACTTGACACAAGGAAGTAGAGAAGTTTGCCGGACGGAATGCAAAACGTGCACTTCTCGGGGTTAAACATCATACGATATTTTCTGAGGTTGTCAAATGTTTTCTTGAGGTCGACAATCAGTGCGTCTTTGGTTTTAGTCTTGACTACAATATCATTGACATAAGTTTCAACGTTGAGCCCAATTTGGGGCTATAAATAATTATTAATACACCGTTTATAAGTAGCACCTGCACTCTTTAAAGCAAAAGGCATCTTTACATAGCAAAATACACCAAAATGAGTAATAAAAGCAGATTTCTCTTCATCCTCTATCCCAATGCTAATTTGGTGATACCCCAAATAGGCATATAGAAAATACAGTAATTCACAAATCGCCATAGAGTCGGCAATCTGGTCGATACGAGGAAGAGGAAAAAGAAAATGATCCTTAGGACAAACTTTGTTGAGGTCGGTGAAATCAACGCACATTCTCCACTTGATGTTGGCTTTCTGTACTAGGACATGGTTTGCAAGCCACATAGGATGATGAACCTCTCGAATGAAGCCTGCTTTTAGGTGTTTGCTGACCTCCTCCTAGATGGCTTGCTTTCTGTCTTCCTCAAATCTTCGTTGCTTTTGCACCACAGGTTTGGCATCGGGTTTCATAGGTAGTCGATGATTGATCACCTCCATAGGGACTCCAGGCATATCGGACGGTTGCCACACAAACACATCTTGATTTGCCTGGAGGAAAGTGATGAGCTCGAGTTCCTATTTGGGTTCATGGTTGGCCCATATCTTGACCATCTTGGCTGGCTCATACGGGTCAAGGGGCACTGCTTTGACACCATCACTTGCCTTCTTGTCCTTAGCACTGTCAGTGGTCTCACCCTTGGTGGCGTCGTTAGATTTAGAAGCATCAGCGAGGCTCATGAGATTGGTATCTTTGATCTTGATGGTGGCTTGATGCATCTGGCGCTTGGACTCTGTGCCTTTCGAAGTGATCATCACTCGACAGAAGTGTTCGACCAAATCTAGGTTCTGCTTGTCGCACTTGATCGCTGCACATTGATCTCCCTTGATGGTTATGACCCCTTTAGGGCCTGGGATCTTGAGCGTCTGTTTTGCATAGTGTATTGCAGTCATGAACCTGCCGAGCATTGGGTGGCCTAGTATCACATTATAAGTCGTCTCGAAGTCCGCAACATCAAAGGTTAATTTCTCTGTGTGGAAGTTGTCAGGCTCGTCAAACGTGACTGGCAACTCGATCTGGCCAAGGGGCATGGTCGAGGAATTTTGAGTTATGCAGTGAAAGGGCTCAGCTCCTTTCTTCAGTTCTGACCTTTCTACCTCCATTTTGTCTAGTGTCTTGGTGAAGATAAGGTTGAGAGAGCTACGCCCATCGACCAAGGTCCAAGAGACTTTGATATTGAGGATAGTCAGCTAAACCACACCGAATACCGACCCGAGTGTGGAACTACGACTGGATGGTCAGCTTGGTCAAAGGTGATCTTGACTTCTGACTACTTGAGGTACCAAGGAGGCCCGGTCGATGCTAGATTGACCACCCTTTCGACTACCTTGTATAGTCTTTTAGACTCATACGAGGCGGATGGTCCAAATATGTGCACCAAGCTCTGATCAGCCTCGTGGAATTCGAGCCTGTCATCTTTAGCGTTTGGCTTCACCTATTTGATGTGATATTCAGCAACGTTAGCCTTGAGCTTATCATCGACCTTCTTTTTAATGGCATGGCATTCGTCAAAGTCGTGCTGGTTGGTCTGATGGATGGGACACCACTTTCCGTCACCTCAGCTTAGGCCTTTGTTATCTCCAGTGTTGCACAACTTGCTCCTATCGACCGTGGGTACAATCATGTCTGGACCCTTGCGCTTGTCACCAGGTTTACTCTTATTCCCCTCATTCTTCTAGGACTCGGGCTTGTCCTTGCCAGACTGAGAGTTCTTGGTCTGTACCTAGGCTTTGGCATGCTTTGCGTACTTGTCAGCCAACTTGAAGAGCTCCTTAACCGCACAAATTTTTTCGGTATCCAACTTCCTAACCAAATCTGTGTCCTTCATGCCTCGCTTGAAGGCAATGATGATTGACTCGTTGGAGATGTCCAGGATCGTATTACGCCTATCGCTGAACCTATGAATGAAATCTCAAAGGGATTTGTCCTTACCTTGGTTCAGTTGGAGCAGATCGTCTTCTGTTCCTGGGCGCTCGAATGTACCTTGAAAATTAGCGATGAACTGAGCCTTTAGCTCTACCCATGATTGAATCGAGTTGGGTGGCAAGTTCAGCCACCACGACCTCACAGGTCCGTCGAGGGTAGTTAACAGGTAATTGTCCATCACCCTGTTATCACCGCTAGCTGCTCGAATAACAGTGGTATAGATTTGCAACCACTCATTTGGATTGAGCTTCCCAACGTACTTCTGATCGGACCCACTTTAAATTTTTTAGACCATCGTATCGACCGAAGCTCATACATGAAGGATTCATAGCCTCCATCGAATTCCTCGAGTGAAGACGGCGGAGGACTATCACGCCTATTCCTTTGACCTGGGGAGCCGCATGGACCATCTCATCTCAGAGTTCTTTGGCCGCTATAACGACGATTATCCTCACAGAGTTCCTCGCGGCGGTTGTCTATCACTCTCCATAGATCGTGTCGATTGTGAGGAATGCAGTTCCTTAAGTCTTCTTGATTTCTGAGCCTATGGATATGGCAGTTACAATTCGACCCATAGGGTTATGCTCGAGTTTGACCACTCGAGCTTCCTATCTGAGATCCCTCGACCCAGGGATACCTATGTCTATTTCTCCTCGAGCTGGCACCTTACCGACTGGGGTGCCTAGAGCTGCTTGGGTTGTTTGCTCTAGCCGCTTGGATCTGAGCTGCACCGAGCAAAGTCTTGAGTTGATTAACCACATGGGTTAAGGGGTCCGCAGGATCCAACTCAGGAAAGGATCTTAAAATCATATGGGAAACCTAGATATTGGCTTCTGGAGTACTGAAAACATCGCTGCCTAGACTCAGTTATAGTTGTGCCGATGTCGCCCCGTGGTTGTTATCCTGAGGGGGTTCGTTCCTCGACCCTTGGGCCGCTACTGGTGAAGGCGTGCCTACCGAAAGTCATCATTGAAGACCAGGAGGCACCTGACATCCCACGGCACGTCGATGAAGAGTTGTATCAGGGACAATGCCCAGTGGTATCGCCCTAGTGGTGCCGGTTCCTGCAGCAGCAGCCGCTATCGCTGGGTCTTCAGAGATTCTAGCATCATCATTCATCATAGCATCCGGATCTCCAGCATTTTGCTTGATGGGTGCTTCACTAACTCTGGCCATAAACACGAGTTGACCTATTCGACTACTCTTGCCATCGATGGAGCCACCGTTGTCACTGTCCTGACTTTCACTATCGCTATCGGTGTCAATGAACTGGAGAATGTTAGGCTCCTTGGGATCCCAATTGAGGTTCCTCACCTCGCGGTATGCATCCAATGGGCTGGTCTCGAGAATACCAGTGTGGATAAATCCACCCTGATTGTCCCAGCAGTAAACCATAGTTTCGAAGGTTTTCTGGGCTCCAACAGGAGGTGATTTGAAGATGACCACCGCCGACTCGAAGTGGATGTAGAAACCGGTGTCAAAGAATCTGACGTGGATGCGCACTTGAGACATGATCGATCTCGTGACTTGGTGAGCTCCTCCACCCAACTCTTGTTGTTTTGGCTTCCTTACTCTGTGTCACAGATGGGACCTCACCTACTTGCACTTGAAATCTGCTAGAGCTTGCCATCCACCAAGTGTATGCAGTCTGCTTCGTTGCCGACCAGATCCAGGTAGTGCTCCGACTGCCGTCTCGTGAAACTGACGCCACCATCATGTTGTCATATGCCCGTCAACACGAACTGAGGAACTCTATCCTGTTCATGGCCTGCGTGAAATTGTGGTTACAAATCTGACTCAATTGAACATTGCTTAAAGATCTAACTCGACTGAACATTGGTTAGACATCTGACTCGATTGAACTTTGGTCTATACTCATGTACACATATCATTTCTTCTTAATTTTGGCCGTGTAGTACCTTCTCAGTTCGTTCCGAAGCATCTTGAACTATAAGCTTGATGATGTAGGTCTGTCTCAAGTTGGCAAGTGACACAGATCCAGTCTATCTTCTTTTATTGAATCATTTGGAATATATTATATCATGTAAATATGTGTATCGAATAATGTAAATGCTATGAGCGAGCTGCTTGAACTAGAACTTCAGTCAAGTTTTCTGCATAAACTGAAATCATTTTTGTTTCTAAAATACGAGCTTTTTCTGGCCTTGAAATATGTATCAGTGCCGGTTAGTAACAACTACCGAAAGGAACCGGCACTGATAATGCTGGATTATTAGTGTCGAGTAATCAGTGCTGGTTCAAAAATCATCACTAATTGCATTTTTAAACCGATACTGATGACTATTTCTATAGTAGTTCCAAAAATAAGTGAAACTAGGTATGTGGTTCTAAGTGCAACTAACACAAGTACTTTGAGATAATTCTCAAAATAATGTTAGCTCCCTGGATAATTTTGGTTCAATTGGCTAGCAGTATAATGATGCAGTGTAATTAAACTAGTGCATGAAAGATTCATGAAACAAGGATTCTTAATTCATCTTTAATGTTACTACCGTGCATGTTTTTATTAGGAATACCAATTTATATTTAATAGTAGCTCTCAGGAGCAAATAGTAGCTCTCAGGAGCAATATATGGAGAGTACATGATATAGTACATGATAAGGACTCTAGTAACCTATAATACGTAAGGGATAAGGACTCTATATTTCTAACACCCACCTAAAATGCAAGATGTATGCAGTAGCATTGCATTTGGAAGAGTTAGCACTAAGTAAAAAACTTAAACTAATATATCCAAAAAACTCTCTTCAAAGCCATCATAGAGCAGAGTCTTATAATCCTGTCGAATAGAAGAAGTGCTATACAAAACACAGGAGTAGAGTCGTGATGATGACAACAAAGAATGTGCTTGGTCAAGGATCACAACAAAGCGACAATGAGTAGCAAGACAACAAAAAAGTTGTTACTAAATCTACGAAAAGACCTAGATGGCACAGTTACATCAATAACAAAGGAGAAGGATTAGCTAAACAAAGATGAACAATTAGCTAATCACGAAAGAAAATTGATGAATAGACGAAGGAATATATGGACTCGCACGATATAGAAGAACTCAAAGAGAGACTGAGACTTGGATATGGTCGTAGCAGAAAACAATGACTAAAGCTAGACATAAATGTAGCTAGCTGCAGATGGCACCAAAACACAACCTAGCATAGTAGCAGGCGATCCTATTGATACGGGAAATCATCAAATCTGTGCTTCACTAGGGCAATTGAAGGATTAGAAAGGTACGTTTTCTTAACTATGGATTGCCACATAACACATCCATTAGTAGAGAATTAGTAAAGCTATGGAAATAGGGGATAAGGCTGCTCGATTCAGTTCTGGTTGAAGATGACAGTGATGAAGACTTCATAGACCCGGATAGTGAGTATAAGAAACAAGGATGCTTTGGCTCAGGGCGTTGTTTAGGCTACTTAATTAAACCAATCTCTGATGACATGCTATGAGGAACCGTACAAACAGTATTCTAATTAATATGGACTCGCACGGTATAGAAGAACTCAAAGAGAGACCGAGACTTGGATATGGATGTAGCGGAAAACAATGACTAAAACTAGACGTAAATGTAGTTAGCAGCAGATAGCACCAAAACACAACCTAGCATAGTAGCAGGCCACCACACCTAAGACGCAACACAAAATGCCCTAGATCCCACAACAGCAGTAGAGCAACGAACTAGAAGAGCAGCCCCATGGCAACAAGCTTAAGGAGTAGTTATGCAATGTCCACACCATGCACATCCTCATTTTCAAGAGCTTGGGACCACAACACGGGGCACAGAACTTGACCACCATGAATAGGTGCTTGGTGACGACGTCATTGAAACTGACCGCGTCGAGGGACAGCATGGCCTCACCCTCCGTTCTCGCAGCAGGCACAGATAGTGCGACGGCAAGTGCCAGCAGCAGCGAGATTCTAGGCCTTCGAGTAGATTGCCATTGCGGAGTGGAGTTACAACGATGTCCTTCACGAGCTCCACAATGGGCTCGATGTCGCGGACGATCTCCACCTCGGCCTCCTCCCATGGCTCAGCTTCCCCTGCTGCGGAGGGAAGCTCGCAGAGGGTGAAACCCGGTGGAGAAGAGTTCCCAACGGCATGCAAGCGTGAGGCCGATGGGCGATGGCGGGCTTAGCCAGCAGTGGGCGAGACCTCAGCTCGCCTATCTGGCCAGAGAAAGAGAGAACCGACAGGAAGAGAGGG
The DNA here is from genome assembly GCF_958298935.1 of Phragmites australis. Classification (NCBI taxonomy): domain Eukaryota; kingdom Viridiplantae; phylum Streptophyta; class Magnoliopsida; order Poales; family Poaceae; genus Phragmites; species Phragmites australis. The sequence goes on from NC_084931.1 coordinate 6,986,938, forward strand.
AGAGACGATGGTGGAATAGATCTTATACGGTGTCCAAGAAAATCTAGTTTTGATATCATATTAGGAATAACAACTTATATAAAATAACTTCTATTTAATAGTAGTTTTTAGAGCAATATATAGAGTATATGATAATGACTTTAGTAACCTATAAGTAAATATAAGACTCTATATTTCTAACAATTTCCACATCATGAAGTTAATCCATAAGCGTGATAAGGCTTCATCATGAAGTTAAACCACAAGCGTGATAAGGCTTTGTTCGATTATGATAACCCTGAAATTTGAAGATACTACGTATATTTAAGATCCAGGCACTTTTTAAAGAGATTTAGTTGCAATGTACTACACAACAACGACAATGGGGAAGGCCCGAGATGAAATGAACAACATATTAGCAATAACCGGAGATGATAAGGATACTAGTTGTACTCACCAGGTAGCCACGGAGCAACTTGGTGGAACATTAAAGTACAAGAAAGGATGGCTGGCACAGGATCATACATTTTATTAAGATAAAATCTTGTTGTAATCACTAACTGATTTCAAAATTTGAAGTTAGATTGTACAGAGTATACAGTTTTACGGCCTTCCAATAAATACAAGTAGAAAACCAAAATCAACCGTGACGATTCCACGATCATGAGCTTGCCTCCAAGAATGATTCTGGTGTCGTGTCAAGCTCATGCAAGGGACTCTCAATCCTCCAGCTATTGTTGTCCTCGAGTATTTTTCTCACAGATCTGTTAATTGACTTCTGTCATGATAGTACAACAGTGATACACTTGGAAACTATACAGAATGTGAAGCCTGATTCGCAGACCGCATGACTGGAAGAGGATGGGCTTCTGTATTGAATACAAACTTATCTAGTGGAAGAGTATTGTTTTCATCAAACAGCAAATACAAATATTTCAATGTTTCTCCAAGGAAGAAAGTCTCCATTTTGTCTCTCCTATGAGGAGGTAGGCTCGTGACATCATCCAAGGAAGTGTAACCACCAGAATCAACTTTTGTGTACTTTTCAAAAGCCTGAAAGATCTGCCAACCCCACTCCCTATACCTGTTTATGAAAAAGGAAGAAAAAGATGAGCCAACAGTGACACGATGCAAACTGAAAAGTAGGCAATTCCACAAAATCATACTTGGAATCCTCTGTGATTCTATGCAAAACAAATAGTGATTCCACAGTCTCTGGGCGTAAAAGATTGTGACGATCAAGTGGTTTTATTATTATATCATTGACATATTTGGAAGTTTTGTTCCCACCATCGGGTCCCCCTTCCGGATTACCCTGTAGAAACCACACATCATTAGTGATTCGTTTGCAGAATGAAAATATATGTTGAAACACAAGAAAATAAAAGGTAACATTGATAGAACTCAGGAGAATCCAGTAATTCAGCAAATCACTTACCTCAATATGAAAATAAGCGATTTCAGGAGCAAGGCCAGTAGAGGTCACAAAATACATCTCAACACATGTTTTAGCCAGATCTTCGGCAAGCTGGAGATTTTCAATGTCTTCATTAGTTAACAAATTACTTTCAAGAGCTTTTTTCTTGGTGATACCCTTAGTTGCACCTAGAGCAAGGGTACCAGGAAGGAAACACACCTGCAAAATAAAGACATCCCATTGCTAGTTATTGAGGAAGTATTGCACAACACAAGAAGGGTCATAAAAGCTTGCACACTAAAAAAACAATATAAGGGTGATCAATTTCTCATCCGAGTGCAAGAGGATAGATATTGAATGATAGCTATATACCAGGTGATCCATTTTAGGACTAAAGCCACCATTTCGTCCATATGGAAGCTCCCCAACAAAGACCAGCCCATTTGGAACAGTTCTTCGAACAAGAAGATGCTTGACCCCTCTCATTGCTTCGGTATACATTTCAAATAGGTACTTCAAACTACTGTCACGATATTCCTCTTGCTGAACCCAAACTTTTAGTAGATACTCATAGTAACTGTCACCACGAGATCCTAATCGAATATTCTCACCGCTAAATTGACCGGAGGAGGGGCTGCATATAAAAGCAAGAATAAGAACATAAAGATTTCCTCTAAAACTTAATGCCTTTAAAAACAATACAATGGAATAGCATAAGATGGAATGCAACAGCAATTTAGTTGCACAATATAGAAGGGTCCAAACAATGCATACTTAATGTATATAGGCACCAGACCCTCCACCGTTGGAAGTGTTCGCATATGCTCTAACACCTTCATTGCCTCCCTGTCATACTTCGGATCCCCCGATATTCTGCTTAGGTAACTGAACTCCAGTTGCAACGTTGAAGCCTCAGAGGTACTGCTTAAGCCATCAGGGGCTGCATGGGCAGAGCGGTCATGGAGTACAACGTCACTTAAAGGTATAGCTGTTGGGCTCGATGTAAAAGCTAATAATAACCTGTCAGCTAAATCCTTTGAAACTTCCAAAAGCTGCTCTGGATTTGCCTTTTTATATGTTACCGGAATCCCGGAGTCACCTGCTCCTGCATGATCACCACCACTTAAATGGTATGCACTGAGAAGCCCTCCCAAGACACGGATGGTAGTTTCAAATAAATTAACCTGTCCTTTCTCACTGATTCTTTTCATTAGGTTATCTTCGATCCATTTTGATGCTTCAGAAACAACATCATCAGCACCCATTATTATCGCTGTGTCCAAAGAATCCACAACTGTAGCCCCTAGACCTCCTAATCCATCTGTGCCTCTGTGGCTCAAAGGCATAAGCTCATCATAACCCATTGCATAATTTCGGTAACCAGACCATGCATGTTCGAATGCTTCTTTAACTTTCTTCTGCCTGGATGTCCACTCAGATGGAGACTGCTGAACCAGTGAATTATTTTTGTAAATTTCATTTGGGGAGAGACGTGGGGGCAGCCTTGGCGGTTTTCTCCAAAATGTGCGAATATTGGGAGCTTTCCTGACATGTTTATTCTGTACTTCTTTGTCATGTACCTCACCAGACACAAAACCCTCCGAGCTTTGGTGCAGAAATAAGTATATTATGCCAAAAGCCATCAACAGACTCAAGAATTTACCAACAGTGAACTTTCCACAGCGGTATTTGCTGCTGTTAGTAGCAAGGGCCTGTATAACCATCTACATAGGAGAAGTACAAAAGCTTAGAGGGAAAAATCAATGGGACCATATCAGCCTTGAAAACAGGTTTCCTACTAACAAAAACAACTGAAGTAAAGGGATATTGCTCCATTATCAGAGAGGATAGACAAAGATTGTTAAACTACTACAGTTCTTCTCAAACATGAAAAGGACAGTATTACAGTTCCCAGAAATAAGTTCACTGTGCAGCACACGATAGCATCCAAGATATGAAGTCAAGACAAAATAACACTCGAGTGTAAAATCCAGAGAATCAAGTTTGATTAACTCCTATTACTAATTGCAATTCCCAAAATGTGCACCAAAATGGTATTGCCAATTTTTAGGAAAATTAAGCCTTATGGAGCAAAAAATATGTTAAAAAATTGCAGATTTAATTCAGCAAGCCACAATTTGTCAACTTTGAAGTTAGGTGACATGATCAGCAAATGCTTCGAGCAATTATCCGGGATGGTCATCATATCCACTTCACTAGCTGTATCATCTCTCCAGCAAGGGTTGAGGTATCAAAGTTCATGTACACGCGAGAGCAATGGCGATCATGAGATAATGTGAGGCCGTACTAACTACTTGAATCCTGGAGGTAAACCATGTTGCATTTTTTCAGAAATTTTACTATTGGGCTGTCTCCAGGTAGCTGGTTGGGCCGGCCTTTTTCTCGCTTGTTTTGGCCCTGGCCCTTTCGTCGTGCTGCAAAAGCAGCAGCCAGCTCTAGGGTTGCACAGCGGGGGTCCTTGGGTGGATAAGCATGAGGCTGGCTGGGGAAATTGCGGCGGCGGCGGCGAAACTGCCATGTCCGTTTCCCTCGCGTATGCGGTTCGGGGGTGGATTCGTCGGCCAGGATGTGCTGCGTGAGCCTCCCCTTCTTATGTGCTTCCTCCTCTCCTCTAGGACACCCGATTTTGAGTGGATTTCTCACCCTTTCCCTGGTTCCTTTCCGGCCTGCACTGGGGAGATTGAGTCCTGATCTCTTGGGTGCTCGATCTGATTTCTTGGGGCCGGGACGAGGAACTTGTTGATGGCCGGAGCTGCACAGCTGAAGTTCATCCACGCGTGTAGTGGCAGTGTGGAGAGGCTTTGTATCTCCGATCTCCTTCACGTCGTCGACAACGGCGGGTGCTAGGTTTTCTGGGACAGCGGCTTACGAGTCGTGCCTAGCCTCACTTCTTTTCGATTTTGGTCGAATTTCGCTGTGAGTAATCTCCTCCCTTATCCCTCTGTCTGAATTCTGCTCTGTGATGATTGGTATAATCTGAGATTGGGCTATTAGTCAAGAACAATAGCAATAGGGTTGTGGTGCTCTGGATTTATGAGCTGCTGTGATGCTCTGGACTTGTGGGCTGCTGATGGTATTTTGATGTTTGGCCATAGCTATACAGAGATGGCAAGCTCTTGTCTTTACTGGATGAATGTGGTGATAGCAATCCTTTGTAGGCTTCACTACCTGTATGCTTTTGTTAGCTCTGTAATTACAAAATTCATTCAGTTAGAAGTCCTCTGTGATTTTGCAGCTCACTGTCCAGTGCTTTATTTTGATATAATGTCCAAACTCTATTTGCTAGTTGAGATCTTAGCAATAGCCCAATCAATGATGAAATTTGTAGAACAATTTGGGAGCAAGACATTTGAGTCTTGGGGCCAATTGTTATGTGAAAATCTGAGAGCAATTTATTACCTTCTATTATTCTGTTGTCAGTCTTTTGGAATAATTGCTCATATGCTCTGCTCAGCAATTCGGCTATTTAAGGTACACATGTTGAATAATGTTGTTGCTGTCCCTTTTCAGTTGTGCAATTACTTTATTATGTGTATAGATAGCTCGAATTCCTGTTATGGTAATTGCCTCTATGGAATAATTTTCATGCTCTATTTATCGCCTATTTTACAACAAACCAAGCGTACGCTGACTAGCACACGCAACTCTGGATCAAAACAATTGTTTCATAAAATGAATGACCTCAAGCAGATCGAAACAACCTAGAGCAGCGGCGCAATGCTCGACGCCACAGAGATCAATACCACGGATTGACCAGAACAAATTCAACAGTGACTAAACCCACAGATCCGAAGCCACGGACCCCCTCATCAAGCCAAATTCACCAAGCCGCGGCCTCCCAAACAAAACAAACCAATCAAATCGAACCAACTCACTCCCCAGACGAATCGAGTCGCGGCACGGATTCGAGATCACCGCGGCAATCGCCTCAGGAGATCAAGCTTCACCCCCAATTAGAGCTACCTCTGGTCTAGGGAAGAGGGGAAAAAACTTCTTTTTCGCAATGAAATGGCGAGGTGGATCCGGAGGGGGAGAAGGCACCTTGAGGCGAGAACGGTGGCGGAACTTGGCGTTGTTGTAGGCGCCGCCGGCGTCCACATCGCGCATCGAGTAGGGGAGGGGGCCCGAGCTGCTGCTCATCCGCGCAGGAGCGGGAGGGGGTGAGGAAGGGGGATTCTAGAAGCTTCTGGAAGGAGGTGGGGGTTGTCTGCGTCGCGCGCGAGATCCGGGTGGGATGGGAGCGGCCGCGGACGGCAGACGGGGGAGGGAGAAGCGAGGGCGGGTCGGATTCTCCCGTCTCGCTGTCGTAATTAACTTTCTCCGTTCATCTAGAAAAAAAAAATATTTTAGCCGTTCATAAATTGCCAACGAATCTCGATTAAACACGGTCACGTCGGAACCATTAATTTTTAATCTAAAATGAACAAAATGTGTTTCTGAAATTCTTCTCTTGTTTTTTATGTACTAGCATCCATACCTGAAATAAATAATATTATAATAAGAAATAAAAAAAATTACAAAAAAAAATAATTAAAAATACAAAAACTAAGATCTATAAAGCTTCTCGCCTTAAGATAACGAAAATATATCCATCTTTGCACAGAGAAACGAAATATCACAAAAATGAAAGAAAAGGAAAGGCAGGGGTCAAATTTAACTTCTAACACACAGCAGGATGAAGTGGGATCGAAGTTGGATGTGATCATACGAGATATGAGAAGTGATTGGTTGTTGCTTGGAGAGGGGATCAAGGAATTTAATTACGTTATGTAATTAGTGGGGTCTAAATACGAATTTGAAGTCGTGTGTTAAGACTTATGCACGGTATATATCAAGAGCTCTTGCATAAACTATTGTGTTCTATATCAAATTATTATAGAAAAATAGATTGATTATAGTTATTTATATAAATGAAAGGAAATAATAGTGTATTAATACTTTTTAATACTGATAGCGTCTATTAATCGTAGGTTTCCAAATTAATTGGAAGTTTTCAAACAATTGAGAGAGGAAGAGACAGTGGACTAACTTTGATCATAGATAGTTTGATCGTGTAAGATATACGGTAGAAATTATTTGAATCTACCATAACTCATCTATTTTTTAGCAGTATGAATTTGAGAGCACGGAGAAAAAATTAAATAATTTGTTGCCATCAACGAGTATGTTTTTTACACATGGTGTCAACTATTTAATGATAAATAAAGGACTTTTTTCTTCTACTAGTTAGGCATCTTTACGTTACAACATGAACTCATATTATACGTGAAAACTGTATTTTGCACACTAACATTGTGTCGAGCATATGAATTTGCATCAAAGGAACAAGTGAAGCATTTAAATATTTTTGTCAGACTCGAATGTGAGATTACTTTATGTACTAACATGAGCATCATTACCAGATGTGGTTGGCATGAAGTATATCTAAAGCATAGAGCATCTTTAAAATGAAAATGTCACATGCAACATAGAAGCTAACATCAAAAGCACACATATAAAGAATTTTTGGCTTAATGAATCTATAGTTAAATGCCGGTGCAATGCAAAGGAAGCCAAAAATTTGCATGAGACTAGGTGCCACAAGACACAAAATAAGTTGATGCTTGCGCGTCAGTCCTGGTAATCAATAATTAACTTTTCAAACCAGTTATAATAAATAATTATTGAGTACAATAGATATAGGATTTAATATATTCTTAGATCATGATGCTTGAGGGAACAAAAATAACAAATAACAGGATACTTGATAGGTATAATAATTAAATAAAAAAAGTAAATAACAAACACACATGAGTAATTTATATGGGACTATCTAGGTACGTAGTCACATGACATATAACAACAAAATTGCTTTTCGGTAGAGCTTGCAACTTGGTAAGTCCATGGAAATAGATTTCTTCGATGGTCTATATTCCCACAACTATCTCTTTCAAACGTCTTGCCTGTGATGCGGCTAAGATATTCTCGTACACCTACATGTATCATGAATCGACATGAATTCCTATCATACGTCAATAGATAGACAAAAAAGGTGAAACATAAGAGCAAGGAACAAGAAGCAATAACATTATCTACCAACAAATGTCACTAAGCATTCAACAATGTAACAGTGGCACATTGTGTATTATATGAATATATAATTATTAGTGGAGAGTAATTGACAAATAAGCAAGGAATATCTCACCTATGCTGTGAGAACCTCTCTGTAGATGATGTTCCTCTTGTATGTCCCACTTTGCTTTGAGCACTTCTTTTTTTGTCATCAGTCGAGATGGTGAGGATCCTGATATTCACTCTGGCGGTGGCTCTAGATAGCGCAACGTATGACTGATCGTGAGAGAACACCGGCTCAAGAAGGTAAATGCCAACGTTGAGAATGGTTTGCCCATGTGTCTTGTTGATTTTCATGGCAAAGCTAAGCCTGACAGGAAATTGCTTGCTTTTAAACTGAAAAGGGAACATCTTGTCATCAGAGGGGCACAGAGGGATCCAAGGCAGAAAAACCCTCTTTCCAGCATGCTGCCCCAGTGCAATCCCTGCATTGATGGCATTTCTCTAGACCCTCGGACCACTAGCCTTGTCCCATTGCAAAGTCCGTTCGCAAGGTCAATGTTCCTAAGTAATATGATAGGGCAGTTCATCCTAAGCTTCAGAACATGTGGAGGCAGCCCGTTAGGTGTCAACAAGTTAAGAAAGTCAAGGGGGTAGTAGTTGTGGGGATCATCTTTTGCACGATCAAAGCTATGATACACCACCTCCTCCCCTCAAAAGTGATTGATCATCTTCATATTAATCTGGTCCACATAATCATTCCGTGTGATGGCTCTCGAGGTGATGTTGTTTGGATCCGACATATTATCATGAAGCATTGGAAAAACATTCTTTATCAGTTTATCAAGGTTCGTGTCCTCCCCTATATACGGCACACATATATCATCAGGAAGACATACATCGTCATCACCATTGGCCTCCTCGGTGCCACAACCGATGCGCAGTAGGTATTCCGCAAACCACGGGTCGCTCTGTGCCCTCATGTTGCGTACAAGCTTTAGATGATGCATGCAATCCCATGGGTACGACCTACGTAGCGACGCATCGATTATCTGAGCCCTTGACCCCTTTCGGACAACAGGGAGGACCTGCCTGAAATCTTCACCAAACACAACTGTCTTCCCACCAAACGGTAGTTCTGGTCAACTCATTATGTCACGCATGCTGTTGTCCAGCACCTCCACCACCTGTCTCTTAGTCATGGAGGCTTCATCCCAAATAATGAGTCAAGCTGTTTGCAGAAGCTTGGTAGTCTCACTCTATTTTGTTAAGCTACAATACACACCATTGTCAATATTTAGTGGTATCTTGAAGCGCGAGTGCACGGTTCTTCCTCCAGGCATTATGGAAGCTGCAACACCAGATGTAGCTATTGCCACGGCAATCTTATCATGCCCACGTATCATTGCGACCAATGCCTTGTACAGAAAAATCTTCCCTGTCCCTCTTGGTCCATCCACGAAAAACACGCTACCTCATCACTGTCAACAGCTGATAGAATCTCATTGTAGGCAGCCTTCTGCTCGTCATTGAGGGAGTTTGATAGAGTTGCATCCTCGTGGTCAAGCTTGATCGTGGACTCCTCAAAGATCTCTCTAGGCACATCGTTTGTCGTGTCATGTGCCTCGTCGATCTCAGGGAGAGGGAACGGTCATATATCTTTACCCATTGACTGTAGCATGTTTCTGATATCTATTAAAACCATTTGTTGGACCACAAGTGTGCATGGATTAATGTGGTGATAGTCTTCTAACATTGCCTCCAGGTGCTTGTTCCAGAGTCCACACACGTCGCTGGGTTCACAGAATACCTGTATTATTGCAAAGAGCCTTCAGAGCGATGGTGGCATCTAGAACAACTTGGCTTTTGTAAGACACTTGTCCAATGTGTTGTCTACCTTGATCAGGTCCCTTCTCTTTGCGGCTTCACGAAAGGTAGGTAGGACCTCACCATCAACCATCTTAGGTCATCAAAAGAGGTGGCGCCAATCACGTGGTTTAGGAGAACCCGCATATAGTAGTGTTCCCCCTTTGCTGGATGAGCTGACATGATTCTACCAACCTATCCAACTTCTCATCTACTTCGTTGCCAGAATTTTTTATTTTTGCCTTTCTGCCAAGTATACCACTCAGGAAAATTCTGGTACAAGATACCCTGAGCATGCTCATGTACTCTATTCGTCTCGAAATAATCTATCAGCATTGACTTCTTAGTATCTTCCCAATTGAGCACTTCTTGGATATCTTGGCCCTCTTGAAATGAAACCATGTGCATATTCGGAAGATGAAGTTGTAGTTGCATCAATGATGGTGAGTTTTTGCTTAGGTCAAAGCCGTATATCCTCCACAAGGCTTCCGGAGAGCTCACCCATCTCGCATCCCTATACTGCCTACTCTCATCGATGTTGCCGTTGCTATCAGCCTCATTCACAGTTACAGATGCCCAGTTTTGGCCCTTGTATATATACTTGAATAGGTATTTAATGACCTTTATGCTCGAGCATACCTCAACATTGATGTTGCAATTGAACAGCCATAGGAGGTAAGGGTTGTATGAGATGACCCACTTATTGTCTAGCTCGCATTTTTGAACCATTGCATGCCAGCCATCATCACGTCTCCTATACACTGGGTAGGAGTCCTTGCCTTGTAAAGTTGTCATGTTGAAAGGCCACGAATAATGATTCTTGCATGACGGGCGGTCCTTCATGCATGGGCAATCGTGGTTCAGCACACTGCAAGAGCCATGCATCATATGCTTGGTGACCATCTTGTATGGCTCTGGGTACTTACGCTTGTCTGGGAGTTCGACATATATGATACAATCATACTGCTCTGAACATGTGAACTTTATACCGCCCTAGCATGATGAGCAGAAAGAGGGCATGCAGTAGACCCCTCTTCTAGAACTCCACCACATAGACATAGGACTTCACCTTGCCAAGCATGTGCCATCAAGCAACTACTTCTTTAATTCCTCTAGCTTCGCCCTGAAAACATGCACGACGAGATCCAAACAATCTTGGGGTATCTATCCAGGGGAGAGCTCGCACGTGATCTCTTCCTAGTTTGGGTTGCATGTCATTATGAGGAAGACGTCCGGCTTCCCATACTTCTGCACTAAAGCAATAGCATCCATGTACCGACGCCTCTTATCCCGAGGTCCTCCGATAAATGATGTAGCCAACACGGTTCATTTGCCGACCACGTCCGCTCTACCCTCCCCGGCATGGATGCTGTCCACCAAGCCTTGGTACAAGTCCGTCCTTAACTCCTTCTGATGAGCCTATATGCAGTCTAGGCACGAGCTTTTGATCTTGATGTATGTATTGACTGTGAACTGCTGGAAAAGACGCTTCCCAAACAATATTGGGTTGAATACCCCTGGTCGTATCTAGAACTTGTAGCAGTAGTAATCCCTTACGGACACACATAGACTCCCATTTGAATCTGCACTCGGAATGTGACGTTAAACGTTAGTGCTGGAACTAAGTGAATACAATGACAACAATTGATGTTGCAAAAATCATTTAAATAGAACACAAACCTGGTTCCCCCTGATTATCACCATGAGCCGCATGAGCCTGATGAGTCACACGAGCCACCCTCGCAACATCCATGGACACACCAACCTTTGGGATATCGGGATGCCAGTTGAGTTCGCCTCTAGGGAAGAAGAGAGGGTATGACAGAGCATCATAGAATCCATGATACGACTAGATGCCATATATTTGCTTATTCTTCCCCTATAGGATAATGCTATTATCGAAGTTCCTTCGCCGTTCGCACCCCTCGACCCACACAGCGGCCACGTTTGAAGTGGTTGGCACGTTATATGTTCTCTGGTCCAACCTATGGTCAAGGTTCAGCGTCACACATAGTCCTTGAGGTCCTCAACCTGTCTCATACTCCTGAGGTGTTCAGAGTACGGGTTACCACGAAGTATGTCAACCAGCATTGTAATGACTTCCTTGTCTTCTTGGTACTGCTCTCGGTAGCAGTGGTGATACCAGTGCTCTAGATTGGGATTGTCATCACAGAAGTAAAGTTCCAAATGCTTGGGTTCTGAACTATTTCTACCAAATGATCGTATGTTGTGGTACATTTAGCCGTGGGCACGAAACGTATAAATACCATTTTTTTCATGTTAGTAGTCTTACTGTCAAGGTGATAATAAAGTTAGGTGAATGAGAAATGACTATTGAAAACACTTATATTGTCATGGAAGTGCCTAGCATCAGCATTTGCACTCGACTAGAGCCTCGTGAGCTCGGATGGCGTATCTGGGGTGGACAGTCTAATCTTTCCATTCCAGTAGCAGAACCCATCGTCTCATGATCGAACTTCTTCGCATCGCAATATTTGCAGTTTTCAACAAGCTTCAGCATATGCGTGGTTGGGAGTATATTGCTATACACATGGTCGTACGGATCAGGTATGCTAGAGATAGGAGCAGAGGTGTCGTCAACTCCATCGAATTCAAAATCCTCATTGATGTCTCCGTCTGAAGTTATTTTTAGCATAAAGGAGTTAGATAAGGCTCCACAAGATATTGGCTGGAGAGAAAACAATGGCAAAAGTACCTTGACCAGCGAACATGTAGCCATCCTCCTCTTCAGAGTCCTCTTCGAATATGACATCGTCATCATCACCTATCGACTCATATAGATTCGTATAAGTATATGATGGTCTTGAATGTATTTGCAATATAAAATAAATACAATGAATAAAATTACCGTCATTGGTAACTAGTGACTGTGTTGGAGGCGTTGCGGTGTTGGCAGTTTGAGGGGTTGGAGAGGTATTTTCTATCAATGCAACACGAGTACTGTACTTTAGGGTCTATATTTTAATATTAGAATTTGGTGAAAGCTGAATACAGGTACGAACATTATCGTTATTAATCACGATCGATTGTGTTGGAGACTCTATACCATTAGTGGCTTGTGAATTTACGGTTGAATTTTCTTCCTCCGAGACAGAAGCTTTCTTGTCCCGTCTAATTACAAAGCTTCCATTATGACGGGCTAGCAATACTTTCCTTTCTCCGGGTGTTACATGTTGTCTATGTGATATTTGACTGGCATTCATCTCCTGGTTCTCCACATCTAGCATCTGCTCCGAACCAGACTGGATGTACATAGGGGAGCCTTTGATTGCAAGAATGGCCCAATCACTAGTGATTACAGATCCAACCAATGGGATATACATAGGGTTCTCCATTGCGATGGAATCTTTACTTGGAGTGTTACGTTGCAACTGACGGAGAGTGTTTCCTCGATCATACTTTGCCTGCTTCTGCCCGGGTATTATATTTGCACAACGCACCCTCTGGCATGCATGCCTTTCTTCAATTTACTCCTCACTTATGGATTTGTGCCTCACATTTTGATGATCACATCTCTCCTACCTCTGCTCGGGTGTCATACTCGCATGTCGTGTCCTCTCCCTCACACGCTTTGCTTCGATTTGCTCATATGTTAACTTTCGCCTACATGGATTCTCAGTAGGGAAAGTAGGGGCAGCGCAATCATCATTGGTTATTGATTCAATTAAATCAGGGGGACATCATGAGTGCCTTCATTCATCTAACATGTAGTATGATGCGCTGTATCACGAGGACGTTTCTTTTCTAAAAATTGATTCATATGACATCATTAGGAATGTAATAACCTAAAAGCTGACAAGTGTCGTATTAGGTAAGAGCGAGGCATATCTGTTAAGTGTGTGTGTGTGTGTGCGCGCGCGCGCGCGCGCGTGTGTGTGTCACATTTGTATCATGCTTACACCAGATGATACTATTGCAGAACCCCCTATCAATACCGGGTCTAAAACCCCCTTCACTGCCGGTTTTGGAGCCAGCAGTGAGTAATGGGTAGTGATAGTCAGGGACTATCACTGCCGACAGGAAGGACCGGCAGTGAAAGATGTTTTCACTGTCGCCTGAAGGCTCTAGCCCGCAGTGATGCCTAGGAACCAGTGTTAGCTGGTGGTTTCAGTCGGTAGTGATTCCCAAAGCATCACTGTCGGCTGTGTTTTACCTCTCCGGCCTCCCTCCCCTCTCCTCCCTCTCCTCCCTCTCTCTTTCCTCTTTGTCCACCCTCTCTCTCTTCGATCTCTCTGTCTCCCTCCCTCTCTATACATGCATACATGAGACATATTTAATGTGAATCAATAATAAAGGCACCTTAATTAATACATAGTAATTCATGTCATACAATGAAGATGTTGTGCATCGATAAACACACATATATACATAATAGTTCTCATAGGTCACCTCTCGACAAGTCGGTCGAGTTGAGCAAGTCTAGTATCCCTCTACCTCTCCCGCGATGTGGACCGTGTCTCCACACAGACGGCTGATGGTGTGTGTACGTCTGGGGACACCGGGGGCGATGGTGGTGGAGCGGAGGACCCAGCTATGCCTGATCGACCACAACATCGCCTATGCTCCAAGCTTGTCGGCATGTCAAAGACGTCAAAGTCAGATGCCTGAACGTCACTACAGTTTGAGCCTTTCGACACCTCCATAGCGTACTGACGGGCCACCTTCTCATGCTCATCCAGAACATAGTGATAGGCCACCTTCTCATCCTCCTCCTCCTGGGCACACTTATTGGATGTTGCTTCTTGCTCCTCCGCAGCGCACAGTTGATGGGCCAGCCTCGTATCCTCATCCTCCTGTGCATTGTTACGAGCCGCTGCTTCTTGCTTCTCCTTTGCATCATCGTTGGAAGGCCATTCTATCGAAGGGTCGTCTGACGGTACGAACTCTGAAAGCTGGTCGAAGGTCACAACAGGATCCTCTGGACCATGTGCACTGACAGCAGGTGCACTTCTACCATCGCTTCTTCGAGGTGATGGCTGGGGAGGTGGACTTCTTCTAGGAGATGGCTGAGGAGAGGGAGATCTTCGAGGCGATGGTGGCCCGGGGTGCATGGAGAGTAAAGGTTCTCGGTATTTGTCCCTGGTGGAAATACTATGTATGCGTTCTCCCATGTGATGAATGTGTGCTCGTTCTCTCCTATAGTGTTCGCCCCTCCTCTGCAGGGTAGTCCACCTCAACATGATGGTACTAGTTAACTGCCTCATCTACTTCGACTATGGTGTAACCCTCCAGTATCGGACATCCGTGAAAATGTTCATGGGAGCCACGAGGATAAGCCATGCCGAAAGCCACCTTGATGGTAATGTTTCTAGCACCAATATGTAGTTCACACGGTGTTTGTGTTATGATGAGATCTATGGGATAAGTGATGGGGTCAGCTCTCAGAACTCCCATGTACACACAACTACTCTGACGACCACCGAGGCTAGAGCACGTAACATTAGGAGACGTTATCAGTTGTTTCTGTTCGCTCACAATGGTGCCCTGTTGACACATGAAGGCTTGCTCTACTGTTTGTGCTATCTTTTTCTCCGTATGTTTACTCTCCTTTTGTAGCGCTTGTTCAAGCATTTCTATCATCCTAGCTTGTTGTGCCTCTCCTTCTGCATCTTGATCTGTTTGGGATCTCTTTTGACTCTTGTAACTGCCGACGTTGCTTGGGAATCCATATTTCTAACCCATCACCTCAACGCCTCATGTGCGATCATCGTGCTCCTAGTTTCTCAGTGCCAGGGTGAGCTCATCCATATCCCTACCTGGCTTGAAAGAGCCTTGTGTAGACTGCTCGTGGACTTCCGCAAGCTTTTTGACAAGAGTTTACGTCACTTTCTGGTCTTTGGAGGTCGTAAAGTATAAACTTCCATTAGATGAGTAAGAAGCACCCCTCCTAAGAAGGAAGCGCATCGATCGTTCACTCTAGCCCTCCATCTCAGGCATGACACCTCTTTCTCGCAGTTCATCTAGCTGTTGTTGCCACTGCCGTTCTTTCCCCACGTACCCATGACTGCCAACTTTGTGGGTGTAGTGGTTCTTCTTCGAGTTTGCTTTGTTCACCTCACTCAACCTCTGTACTTCTTTTGACAACTTATACTTCGAAAAGGCTTGCCAATGATCTTCAAGTTGCGACCATTTGTTGATATCTGGTGTTGTACCTTTTTGCACATAAGTTCTATTCAGTGTGCCCTTTCAATTCTCTAATTCATCAATAAATCTGTTCATACCTAAGTTTCTATATTGGGGCTTGCTATATATTTTAATTTCATCAATAAATATTTTAAATCATTAAAAATTGAAAATAAATAATATAGCTAATGTAAATCATGTAATTTCCAAATAGCAATATGCTAGTGCTATTGCTAATAGGTTAAAAATAAAAATAGTAATACATAGCAATAGTGTTTGTGCTATTGCTAATTTATTAAAAATCAAAAATATATATGCCCAATAATAAAGATATCTTCCACTATAAACTACAAATTGAAACTCACATAACATAAGTGAGGTATAATTGCATCTAAAACAAATTCATACATAGTAATTAATACAATTTAGCTACTTTGTCTTAACAATTCGCCATTCATTATGATCACGGCATACATATGGAGGTTGGTCGGTGTCTTCCATGGGACCTAGGTCGACGTCCTCTCTGAAAGGAGGTAGCACGTCGAATTGATTGTAGTCTTCCTCGTCAACGACATTCTCCACTCCGATAATCCTTCTTTTTCCTTGAAGAGCCATGTGGCCCTCCTCCTTGTTAGTCGGGTCCGATGAGTTTTTAGTGGTGCTATCCCTAGAAATTTTCTTTATTAATCAACCCTTACATGCATGATATACATATAGCGATAACTTACCAAAATTAAACATCACATTCACCCTCGGGATCAACCTCATGACACTCCGCGACGTCACTCTCTAAAGAGCGATAAAGTGCACTGAAATGAGAATGAATGAAATGTCATGAGATGTGATCCAAATGATATGAAATATGGTAGAGATATAGTGCATGAGGTTATAAATGTAGTAGAGGAAGAATCACATGAATTGGAGTTCATTTGCCCACTTAATTAACCAAATTACATGATTGATGTTTTTAAATCCAAAATTATATGAGGTAGTTCAAACAAACTCATATGAGGGAAGTACTCAATATGGCAAAAGGTGTTTTTACTGTGTAAGGTATACATAGAGAAGACCTAAGAAAATTAGTTTCACATTTTATGATTTTTATTGATTTCTATAGAAATTAATCAACTTTAAAAGGCTTAATCAAGATTAACAAAGAATTAGTGCTAAAAAAGTATTCCATGATGCTCGAGATATATTTTTCCTATACAGAGCATGACAAAATAAGATTAACAAAGTTGGATCTGATCAATTTGGATATTTCAAGATTTAATTGTGGATTAACAAGTTACAACATATTTAATGAAATAGAGGTATTTTAGTGGATGTTTCATGGATGCATGTATTTTTTATCATGTAGATCATGACAAAATGAAGCTAACAAACTTAGTTTCATATTTTTCTGAGCTCTAGATAATTTTCTATAAATTATAGATTATTTTAGCCAATTTATCAATACAACTAATATTCCTTTCGGTATTTTCTGGATTTTCTGACTTTGACTGGTTGCCGGTGGGGAACGACGGTGGAGCTTAGTTGGGGAGGGGTACCAAAATACTCAACACAATGTGGCAAACTCGTTTGAGGGGTTGGCGGCGGCATGTACGACGGCAAGCACGGCCGGTGATGACCATGGTGGGTGACGGAGCTAGGACGATAGTGCAGTAAGGTTCCCTAGACCGCGGTGAAACTCACAGTGCATTTGGCTCGAGCAGAGGCGGCTCATAGCCTGAAGTTTGTCAGCGAGGTGGACGAGCTTGCGGTGGCGGCTGGCAGAGCACTGGGCCAGCGACGGGCTACGATCGAACTAGAACGCACAAAAGATTCGGTGTGGCACTGTGAAGCTCACCGAGCAATGGAATTGGACGGAGAGGGCTCAAAAGCGATGATGCATCCTTGAGGGCGACGAAGGTCGTCGGGTACGGTGTTGTGCTCGGGCTTGGGGGAGGGCCACTATTTTATACTATACACATCACTGCCGGCACATCCCACTAGCCGGCAGTGATGTCCAGCTATCACCGCCAATCAGTGGCTTAAGTCGGCAGTGATGAGGTGACTGTGCATCACTACCGTGCCAATAGTGATTCCACTTATCACTGTCGGTTCATAAACCACGATGGCTGATTCTTCCCGTGTGGTCTACGAACCGGCAATGATACCCCATCACCGCAGGCCCGTAAGGAATTGGCAGTGATGGGTCAACATATAAGCCCGGTTCTATAGTAGTGCAAGGTCATAAAATACATTATCCAATAAATATGGATTGGGTTTCAGATGAAGTCACGGTAGCTTTCATTTTTTACTACATCTAGCGCTTGTTAAGTAATTGTTAACCTAATGTCGACAAACGAGGCTCTATAAGATGTATAGAAGACATAAATAACCTTTTAAATATAATGCCTATATTTCCTTATGAAACTCTTTGATCTATGAGAAACTATGTTATCACACTATCTATGACCTTAAATCATAACCCAATAATTGTTAAATGTACCTGGAATAGGGTAGTTTGGGGTCTGAGTTAAGTTAATGATGCTTCCTTGAATCTCTCCAGATGGTGGTGTGCACTTGCATATGTTTCACTTTTATCCATCAATTAAATTCTGAAGCAAATTCTAGAACAATCAAACAAATATTATATTGGTTCATCGACCCACATCATGTAAACCCAACAATGATGCAATCCGATCCAAAAGGAACCGAGGACTATGCATTGAAGTGTATTCTGGAGCTACAATTAAAGAAATACATATTTTTTCCCTATCACTTTGGGTATGTGTTTTCCTCCATGAATGTTCTACTCTTTTTGAGCAATACATAGTTAGAAATTAGGATCAACTAACCTATTGTGACCTATGTGCAGTTATCACTAGATCCTCGTTGTCATCCAGCCAGATATTAGCAAGATCATTGTCTTCGACTCACAAAATAATCCAAAAGAAACATACCAACCCGTCATTGACTTGCTACAAAGGTAAAACCCAACCATTTCGTTATTGCTCTTGTAATATTTGATTTGATTGAATCTAAGTCTACTTATGGTAATAATCACACAAATGCAGAATGTACCTATGATACATCAAGAAGAGTGTTAGATACCGGCCATTCGCGAAAGAATGGATTATCTGACATAACTTTCCGTGTAGGAAGCAGGACCCGGGAAATAATTTATGTGGTTTTTATATAATGGAATTCATGCACGGATTCAATGGAGACGCATCATACCAGATGGTCGATGCTGAGGTATGCAACATACATCTTGATGACTAATTTTCAAGTCCAACACGAATTCATAAGGATTGATTTCTTCAATTCTTGAAATTGCAACTCCTCGTGTTGTCCAGAGATCGACTCATGGCCATTGAAATCAACGCACTTCAAGAACAACTTGTTAGGTTCATCAATGACCAAGTCATCAGTCCAACCGGCGAGTTCAATAAATTTGGCTCGTCTCTCTCGTTACCTTCATCCAACAAGAAAAAGCAGAGTTCAAAACCTTTGATTAGCAAGAAACCTTATACTTGTTTTCATTGTTGTAATGAAACCTCACATGTATGCGGTGTATATATACTGTGATGAGACTTGATGTTTTAGAAATAAAATTTATATGTGCTTGTGTATATATGCTGAGATAAAACTTAACGTCTCGTAAATAAAATTTATATGTGCGTGTCTATAAATATATCGTATACTATTGCCAGTAACGGCCAAAATTTAAAATTAAAATGCCACGCTATTGGCGGCAACCGCCATATTTTGAAAAGGGTAGGAAATAACTATCAGTGCTGGTTGGTAAAAACAAACCGGCACTGATAATGATTTTCAGTGCCGATTCTATACCCGGCACTGATAGTCTGTGACTATCAGTGCCGAGTAATCAGTGTCGGTTCAAAATCCACTACTGATGACAATTTTAAACCGATATTGATAAAGGTATCTGCAGTAGTGAGTCATAGTAAAACAAATATATCCTATCCACTCATAAAAATGAACAAAATAATGACAGCTGATAACTATTCACAGTACATGGCAATTGAATAGAGAAATTTATTGGTAATAAAACTGCAGTGAAATGTCACGCGTGTTTTTTTAATCAATTGTTAATATTTTTTTTGAATTGAAAACGTCACATGTGATTAACAAATGTCACCATAATGCAGGTATTCATATACTGTCAGACTCAAATGACAAACAACAAAGAAAAGCACAAACATTCATTGATGAATATATAGTGTTTGTACCATTTCATCAAGAGACTGTAACACAGATAAATTTTCTTCAGACAAGACTTGACTGAATGGAGCTGATTCTTGTATCACAACCATAGTAAGAGCTAAAGCAATGGGGGGGAAAATCATGCACAATTGCACACATAACACGTCACTGATTTGAGTCTCACACACAACCTCATTTGCACAACCGGGATGGAAGGTACAATTCGGTGAACTAAAAACCAAAGACCAGAAACAAGCAAAATTATTTTTCAATGGAAACAATCCATTGAAAAATGTTCTTGTCCAAGATTATATTGTTGTCCAGCTTCCTAACAGCAATCAGAATTCCCCTGAATGTTGCTTTCTCAAGTGTACCTTAACAACCCAATAGAAAAAGTAATAGGAAACAATCCATACTTTGTTCTTGTATCAAGTAGCACAGTTCGCACGTCACTCAGCTCGGCCAGGCAACCAGCAGACACAGAAACCGAAAGATTTCTATTTTCAATTACTTGGAACATGGATATGGTCGCATGGGAGTAAAATCTGAAACAGCGGCAACATCTTTTGATGCTTGAGGACCTGAATTTTTCTCCAGGGTTTACACATAAGAGGATATATTCAATTCAATGCTTCTCGATGAGAGTTCTCGATGCTCAGCTGCACAAGGAGAGCAAATTAAAGAACTGATGACAAGCAAAGAAACAATTGGGCCAGGCAAATAACCATTATATTCTATTAACATTCTACGGCCGAAGTTCTTATCCTGCTATTTTTGGAGGTGCAAGAAAGCTAATGTGAAACTTGAACTATAAGGCTATTTTGAGAACACTACTCCTCCACCGTGTAACTAAATTCTTCAAGTACCAGGAGCTCATATTTCTTTATCAGTTATTGACGAATTATGTCACTAGTGCTCATGGATAAGCAGCAAGTGAACTGCTATGAATGGAAGTCATACGAGTATGAACCAATAACACAGGAGGCCCTCCCTCTATTGCCATAGGAGACCCTGCTAACGAGGTGTGGTCCTCCGTAACATACGCAACATTCCAGTTCAACGTTGCAGCATCCCATGTGGGCACCCCAGTACAGTTCCCTTCTCAAAACAGTCACACGACCACCTCCCTCTTGAATCCCTATCAGCTATGGTTCCAAATATTGCACGGCCTATATTTGCTTCACTATTGGTAAATCTCCAATTCATCGCCATGTGGTCATTACCTTGCTCAGTACCTGCTAGACACCTTCTGCAAAGATACTCATTTAAGTTTTTGGAAGACTGGTGGAGCTTTCTGTTCTTGATTGATCATAAGAGTTGTAATACAAAGCAAGCAATCTCTACATATTTTTTCAATATCCATGGTGCAATCCTTTTAATGGACTTAAGTGTTTACCTCATTATGTGTTCCCCTTTTCCATCTTTGTATTTCAGTTGTGCAACCAAAATCCGATGGCAAGTTTCAGGTGCTAGCACACTATGATTCTTTAGAAAAGTGCTTGAGATTTGTTGATTCCATGTTTACCGGTTACCACTCTATGATACATATATTGATAAATGAAGGAATTTTAACTACAAATGACAGCTCAACATGCTGCTTTAGAATCTACCAATTAAAAAAAGAACAAATTTTCTTATAGTTTATCCATATATGCAGTTATGTCTTACTGCATGCTAATAATTTTATCCTTTTTCCTGTTACCATCGATAAGCAACGAATATTTTTTTCACCAATTTCACTTGGGAGCTTCTCTTGACACTATGTTTTCTGAAATTCGGATTCCAAGTCATTTGAGTCATGCTTACTGCAACTGCTTATTGGTATTGCAAAATCATGTTTCGAAAAGGTATCTTTCAATTATCATATTACTGTACAGCTGGTTCAAGTTAGCATTTTGTAATTAGATTCTTATAGATAGTTTTGGAATAAAATACTGGACTATTGGAGTTGTGCAAAATTCTCCTAATGGCGTAATTACTCCAGCCATTCTATGGTTACAGGTATGTTCTTTTTCACTTGCAATTTGAGATGCAATTTCGAAAGTTGACATGTTTAGGATTGAGTGGTTTTAAGCATGTGTATGTGGTTAGGCCATTAAAATGTCACGAGTTCAATGCAGTGGGCTTTAGCATGCATGACATATGTCTATTTTTTATTACATATGTTATCTGCATGTCATGAGATGAATGCAGTAAGATTGATCAGGAAATGCAGTGAACTTAGGTTATCAGATTGTGCCAATATATCTCTCTTATTACAACAACATTCAGCTTCCTACATTATAGAGTGACAAATGGAGTATCTATTAGTACATAACTACAAAACCACACATGAAAAAATTAGTGTGAGATAATTCAAATGCTATTACCGTTTCGGCCTCTTTTATAACACAATAACATCAAAAGTCTCTCTAAAACTAATGGTAAAATTCTGCCTCCAATTGTAACGCAGCAGTCTAGAACAGGGAAATTCTCCTAAATTTGGAACTATAGGACAGAGAAATTCTCCTAAATTTGGAACCAATGTCAACCCCAACCCTACGACTCAATCACTAAATAGAATGCTAGAATGCAAACAACATCTATGGGTGAAACAACAAAACCTCATGACAAATCTGCAATAAATATCACAATTGTGTAATCCTCTATTATCGGTGTATCAGGAACCGGGGGTCCCCGAATCCCGAGACCAGGTCGGCCATCCGCCACATGGCGCCATCCTGCGGAGTCTCTCCTGCAAGATGAGAAAAGATCAAGTCCCGGGAGAAGGCGCTCGGGGCCACAGTCAGTGGCCCCCGAGTACCCCAGTTCCCCGATGATCCATGAAATCTAAGTACCGGGAAGAAAGTGCTCGGGAAGGTATACGGTGGCCCCTGAGCACCTTAGTCCCCCAACGACCAGTAGAGTTAAGTACCGGGAGAAACATGCCCGGGGCCGCCGGGCGGTGACCCCTGGGCACCCAAGTATCCCGAGGACTCACCGAAGAAAGTTCCGGGAGAGAGTGCTCGGGGCTGCGTGTAGCAGCCCCCGAGCACTAGGTTCCCCAAGGATCCGTACAAGTGTGCCCGGGAGAGAGTGCTCGTGGAGGTGAACAGTACCCCCGAGCACTCGGTCCCCCGACAGCAAGAAAGGGCGTTCTCGTGAGAGAGTGCTTGGGGAGGTGAACAGTACCCCCGAGCACTCGGTCCCCCGAGGACAAGAAAGGACGTTCTCGGGAGAGAGTGCTTGGGGAGGTGAACAGTACCACCGAGCACTCGGTACCCCGACGACCCAGAAAGTCCCCTGGTGAGGGTCCCCTAGGGGCCCACCGATGAGGTGTCAATCAGTCAAAGGCTCGATGCCGCATTTAAAGAGCATGCGTGGCCTGTCACCTCCAACTGCTCTCGCCGTGCTCAGCGTCAGTTCCTGCCACGTTCTGGCAGAGAGGCGTGTGGTTATTAATTGCACGGGTCCCGTCCCGTGCCATCCGGCCTGTCTCAGGATAACGTCGTAAGGACCAAGGCGTTCCGTCTGCCGCACTGCTGTGGCAGGGGAACAAGACAGGACGGGCACGCCGGGTCGCTCTGCGGCTGCCCGGTGGGCCCTCTCCACGGCGCCCGTTGCAAGTGCATTTATTGTGACGGATGACCGGGCGTGTGCCGTATTTTCCACCCCCGGTCACTTCGCCCAGAGGAAATGATGACGCCCTTTCCATTTATGGTATCTCGGAACTCGTGCCCCCCCCCTTCCGTTCGGGGCACGTTGCGGCCGGCGGGTACTTAAAGCAACCGGCGGCACAAAAGAAGGGGGAACAAGAAAGAAAAGAGGAGACGACGGTTTTAGAGGCAACGGATAGACAAGAACACAGCGCAAGAGAAACACGGCTGAGTAGTGAGAAGCACGAGACAGTCCGAAGAACAAGGAGCCCCAGGCTCTTAAACAGATCAGGATTCTTGTAACCAGCAACATCCTTGAGGGACTTCCTCAGGACAGTTATAGTATCCATACAGGAGTAGGGTATTACGCCTCCGTGCGGCCCGAACCTATCTAAATTCTGATGCATTTACTTCTTCTTGCACTAGGTCACACCCCCACCACCGGCCGTTGCATTCATTCCTATTTATTTCTTCGACGAACGTATTCAGGATCATCCCCCGGCCGAATCTCTAAAAAAGGGTCTCTCGAGATCCCTGCGACTGAAGTTAATCCTCCGACACCTATCGTTCTAGATATTATATATCTACTCTCTACAGAGGTTTACACCTAAAGATACTAATAACGAAACCTGAAGACCGCAAAAGAGATAGTGATCCTAACATCATATTCCTGTTTTGACTGCCCATGGAACAAATCGTACCTCAACTGATGGTGCCCGTACCACAATCAGCTCAAACAAAAATCACTGATATCACACCCACAAACAAAAATCACTGATATCACTGATATCACACAAAATTAAATGAGGTAGTTCAAATAAACTCACATGAGGAAAATACTCAACATTGCAAAAGGTATTTTTACTGTGTAAGGTATACATAGAGAAGCCTAAAAAAATTAGTTTCATATTTTATGATTTTTATTAATTTATGTGGAAATTAATCAAGTTTAAAAGGCTTAATCAAGATTAACAAAGAATTGGTGCTAAATAAGCATTTCATGCTTGAAATATATTTTTCCTGAATAGATCATGACAAAAAAAGATTAATAAAGTTTGATTGACCAATTTTGGATATTTCAATATTTAATTATGGATTAACAAGTTACAACATATTTAATGAAATAGAGGTATTTTAGTGGACATTTCATACATGCATGTATTTTTATCATGTAGATCATAACAAAACAAAACTAACAAACTTGGTTTCATATTTTTCTAAGCTCTTGATATTTTCTACAAACTATAGATTATTTCAGCCGATTTATCAATACAACTAATATCCTTTCGACAGTTTCTGGATTTTTCGATCGCTGTTGACCGACTTTGACCAGTCGCTGGTGGCGAACGATGCAGAGCTTGGACTGGGAGGGGTACCAAAATGCTCAACGCACTGTGGTAAACTTATATGAGGGGTCTGCGGTGGCATGTACAACAGCAAGCACGGCCAGCGGCGACCATGGCGGGCGACGGAGCTAGGCCGATATTGGTGGCACGCTACAAAGGGAGGGAGTGGAAGGGAAGGGAGCGGCAAGGTTCCCTGGACCACGGTGAAGCTCACCGTGCGTTCGGCTCGGGTAGAGGAGGCTCACGGCTCGAAGTTCGTCGGTGAGGTGGGTGAGCTCGCGGTGGTGGCTGGCGAGGAAGAGGAAGGGGCATGCGTGGGAGCTCCGGTAGGGCTTCAGTTCAGGGAGGTAGTGGACAAGCTCTTGGCGTAGCTCCCAGCAGCTCTTGCACTGCAATGGCGAGGAGGGGCAGTCAAGCATGGTCAGAAGACAGCTAGCGGCGGCAGGGAGGTAGGTAGTGCGGCAACACCAGCTTACGCAGAGCACTGGGATGACGATGGGCTATGATCGAACTAGGACGCGCAAAAGATTTTGTGTGGCAATGTGAAGCTCACTGAGCAATGAAATTGGACGGAGAGGGCTCAAAAGCGGTGGTGCATCGATGAGGGCGAGGAAGGTCATCGGGGACGATGTTGTGCTCGGGCTTAGGGAAGTGCCACTATTTTATATTATGCACATCACTGCTGGCTTATACCACTATGCCATAGTGATGTCCAACTAGCACTGTCGATCGGTGAATTTAGTCGGTAGTGATAATGGAGCTGGACATCACTGCCAGCTCAAGCCATCGGCCGGCAGTGATGACCCTTATCATTGTCGGTTCATAAGTTACGATAACTGATTCTTCCCGCGTGGCTCACAAACAGACAATAATGGGCCAACATATAAGAATGGTTCTATAGCAATGTATTGTTCATTTTCTTCTCCCCATTGCCTACACCTCTCTCTCTCTCTCCGCCTTAAGCCACGCCACCTCACCTCCCCCACAGCCCCACGTCAACACCTGATGGACTCCGAACCCTAATCCCACCCTATCATAGCTCTTTCTTCACCAATCGAATCTCCACCAAATTCATGAGGAACTTCTCTGAGTAGGTGTTGGTGTGATGTCGTTTTTGTTTTCCCCTCTCTTCTTGATCTCACCCAAACCAATCCAAATCCTGATCCTTCTATCAACTTTCTCCATCTGTGCCCTCCCTCTAACATGGATCCTCACCAATCCTCTATAACTAATCCTACAATTACCATAGACTTTGATTTCCAAAGCTTAAATATCTTGCAAAAAGAAGAAATCCAAATTGATCTTAAGGAGCAGAGTCAAGATCAATTATCTATCCCTTTCAATCTGCTCTTCAAAGTTGGACCTCTTGATGGACCTCCATCGAGAACATCTCACTCCTGATGTTTGAGAAAGCAATGAGATCGGCTTGGGGCCACATATTTTATAGAGCACTCAAATTATCCCCAACTTGTTCATAATTCATTTCAGAGAGGAAGATGATCTCAGGTGGATTTGGCAACATCAGCCTTGGATTGCAGAAAGGGAAACCATGCTTGTTGAGTGGATTGATCCGCAAGGGGTAGGCTAGTGCAATCCTTCACTTTCAGGTACCTTCCAGTGACTGTCCATCTCTATGGTATCCCAAAAACTCTTCGATCCATGAACTTAGTCAACAAGATCATTGAGAAAATCGGGTTCAAGGATGAATCAGCTGCGTTAACAGAGAGCATTATGTTCAAGCCTTAGGATTTTGTTCTTGCTAGAGTTACCTTAGATGTGAAGAAACCACTCCTAGATAGTGTCACCATCAGCATCTCTCAAATAGAGAAAATCAAGGTTTATGTTCACTATGAGAAGCTTGCCAAGATCTGCAATTTTTGTGGTTGCTTGTTTCATATTGTTCTACTTGCATCCAAAGTTAACAAATCATCTGGAAATTAAGTCATAGTGAAGCTGCTAAAGTTCCTCAAGATGTTTGTGGCAAATGGAGAACTCAAGAAATGGAAATCCCGATTGAGGCTAGAGAGGAACATGAGAGCAAATCATAGAATTTTTACATTCAAACTTTTAGAGATTATTTTTAGAACATTGCAAGTTCATCTAGCTCGTCGAACAGCGCAACGGTTCCTCCAATAGGTTCAGCTTGTAAAATTGTTAATTGGCAGTCAATGCAACCCACTAGTTTGCAGATGGTACCTTTCAATGCATCAGAGATGAGAGTTGGAAAGCCTTAGGCAGGCTCCATAAGGGGTTGGTGAATATAGGCGGGAAGCAGAGGCGCCAGAAGGAATATTTGGCTCCGATCAAGGGAATTACCAGATGGATCAAAGTATGCAATTGCAGCCAGGCTCAGGCTCATGAATAACCCCAATGTTGGTGTTTTCAACTACCAGAGCCATCATTTCTAGGCCCAGAAAACTTAATGGCAATATCAGAATCCCTTCCATCAGAATCAACAGTGGTAGCAACAAGCAAACCCTTTTGTCTTCCAAGTGGCTCCCTCTTCAACCTGCAAGGTCATAGTATTCAGACTAAAAGTGCAGAAAACCAATCCCTGCTCTTCCCCCTCCTGAGATGACTACTCACAACCCTGTGCAGGAATTTCTAAGCTCCCCATTTGACATATCTAATCAATTGCTAGTCACATTTTCCCCTGGCAAGTTTGATGCTTTCTTCACAAATCAAGAGACCCTCCACGTTCCACAATGGAGTAAGGCATATAAGAAATCAAGATCCTATCTTAACATTATAAGGAAAAAAACTAACTCCTCATTTTCATTCAAGAGACAAGGTTCTCTCCTGCCTCAGCCTATCTCTAAGAAACCTACTAGTCCCCCATTATTCACCCACCTAAGTATCCTTCTCCTCTACCTTCTTCTTCAATAGCCCAATTGGAGCCCAATCAGAAACCAAGAAGACGCAATGGAGGTCAGTTTAGTAGGTGGGATAGAGAAGCTGACGGTAGCTCGAGCAGCAAGCTACTTCAACAGCCTATTGTTCATAGTGGTCGAGCTCAAGATGATGGAATTGTCGCTCATTCCTATCCGGGTAGTATTCTTGCCGGGGGTGATGGATTCAATGCTGCAAGTCATGGTAATCCAACTTTGGGTGCTTATGGAGGTACTCCTGTGTCTGCTTCTAAACAACATGGTGATGATGGGGCTTTGGCGCCAGCCCTTAAGGCACCACAAGCGCCATGAATCTCCTTTCTTGGAACTGCAGAGGGGTGGTGGCTCCCTCCGCAGTTCTAGGATGCGCCACCTGCAAAGGCTCATTGCTTCAACACAAGCTAAGGTAATCTTTATATCATAAACAAAAACCAATAAATTCTCAGTTAATGATCTAATCCTCAACGTTTCTGTTCATGATAGTTACATTGTCTCTGCTGATTGAATCTCTAGTAGTTTATGGCTTTTGTGGACTGAAGATGTTGACATAGTAATAGTCAAGTCTAGTCCTAACTATAGCCTAGCTAATGTAAGTACTAATCATGGTTTAGTTTTTAGATTAGTATGTGTTTATAGAGATCCCTATCATGTGAGAACTAAAAGTATTTGGTCTGATGTGGCTGCTTTTGCTACTTCTGATAACAACCCTTTATTTTGTATAGGTGACTTAAATGAGCTTCTGAATGCTAATGAGAAGTTAAGCTCGAAGCTTCCTAATTATAATCGCATCTCTTACTTTTATTCTATTATTAATAACTGTGGCCGGATTGACCTTGGTTACAATGGTCCTGCTTACACTTGGACTAATAGGAGACCTGCTTCGAAAGCCACCTTTCAAAGGCTTGACAAGTGCCTTGAAAATGATGCTTGGTGCAACATCTTTCCTAATACTAATGTTTATCATTTGCCTTTGTTGTATGGAGATCATGCTCCTATTCTTGCTATCCGCAGGGAAAAAGCTTCAAATTTGAGAATTGGTGGCTTTATGAGAAAGATTTTTAAGAGGTAATAATATTTGGAACAGGCATGCTCACCTTCCTTTTCATAAAAGAACCAAACAGTTAGGCTTTCACCTTCAAATTGGTCCAAAAAGAATAAGCAATCTCTTAATAATCAGCTTAAGCAGGTTGAGGATGAGATTGCTAATCTCTAGGCACTTCCTCCTACCTCTTATAATCATTCTCTAGAGGACGCGATGCCTTTACCAGTAAACATGCTTCCATTCAAAATAAAATCTCTAAGTACTACAGGCAATGTTGCAAGAAGAAATGAGTTACTCAAGAAGACAGGAACACCTCCTTCTTTCATAGCAATGTGGTTAAGAGGAGAAGGAAAAACAGAATCAGCTCAATCAAAAATTCAGAGGGACATACTGTCTCAACTAATGCAAAAATTGCACATTGATTTGCTAGTTATTTTTGTAATCTCTTAACAACTAACCTGCATGAAAGTAGAGATATTTCAGGTATAAACTCAACAAATGAAGACCTGACAGATGCACCAACAAAGGATGGAGTTTTCACAATTTTAAAACCAATGAGGGCTAATGCAGCCCCAGGGCCAGATGGTTTAAATGTTAGATTTTTTAGATTCTCCTGGACCTGGATTGGAGATGATGTTTTCAACCTGGTTAATTCTTTCTTCCTCAACAAACATCTATCCCCATGTATTAATAAAACTAACATTGTTCTTATCCCTAAGAAGGCTCATTGTATCTCCCCTTTCGACTATAGATCTATTAGCCTTTGTAATGTCATTTACAAAATCATTGCAAAAAATTTAGCTCTCAAGATGCGGCCTTACATGCCATCTTGCATTAATAATTCTCAATATGCCTTTGTCAGAGGTCGTAGAATTTCTGAAAACATTATTATTGCCCATGAAATCGTCCACTCTTTCTGTCTTAAAAAGTGGGATAATCATGCTTTTATGCTAAAGATTGATCTTGTAAAAGCTTTTGATAGATTTGAATGGAGCTTTATTAAATATTCTATGTGTTGTCTTGGTTTCAGTGATCACTTCATCGAGTTGGTTGCAGCTTGCATTGAATGGCCAATATTCTCTGTCATTATGAATGGCCAATCTTTTGGAAGCTTTCAAAGCTCAAGTGGATTTCTACAAGGATGCCCCCCTGCGCCCTTATCTCTTCATCATTGCAATAAATGAACTAATATGCAGGTTGCAGGACGCTATTCTTGATAGGAGAATATCTGGCATTAAACTAACCCATCAAACACCTCCCATTCACTCTCTCCTTTTTGCAGATGATTTTATCATATGTGGCCAAGCATCAATGCAGGAAGCTCAGGTAATTAATCATATTCTACAGGACTTTTGTAATGATTCAGGTCAAGTTCCTAATTGGGATAAATCTGCTATTTTATTTAGTTCTAATACCCCCTCTCAAGTTTGTAATGACATTAAGAATCTTTTCCAGATCCCTTTAATGAATAATGATGCTACACATTTAGGGCATCCTATTTTTATCTCCCACCTTCCTAAATCCAAGGTTTATGCTTTTTTGAGAAATAAGTTCAGAGCTAAGTTTAGTGATTGGAAGATCTACTCTCATTAAAGCAGTCTTTTCTTCTATCCCCCATTTACTATATGTCTCATGTCCTCCTTCCTAAATCTCTTATTGATGATTTAAATGGCATCATCAGACACTTTTGGTGGAAAGGCAATAGCTTCGAAAATAATAACAAATCCCTATGGCTCTCAGCCTGGGAGAAATTCTGTATTCCAAAAGGAGCTGGAGGCTTAAGATTTAGAGATCTTTGCTCCCTGAATGAAGCTCTCATTACAGGTTTGGCCTGGACATTACTGACTGAGCCAGAGACTTTATGGGCACAAGTTCTTAGAGGTAACTATTTTCCTAACTCTTTTTTTTGGAGTGCAAATTCCAATGGCCCCAAATCTTGGACCTGGGACTCAATTTTAAAGGTAACAAAACATTTGATTAATTCAGTCCAATGGTACATTTCTAGTGGTAATATCTCTATCTGGAATGAACCATGGTGCCCTCTTTGGTTTAATGTTCGTGAATATATTACTTCGGAAGCTATGAACTCTACTCTTCCTATTAAGATCTCGGATTTATGGTTGTCTCAACCAAAAAGGTGGGATGCAGATAAGTTGAAATTTATTTTTGGTCCAACTTTTACAAACTCTGTAATGCAGATTCCTCTCACTCAGTCTGACGAAGAAGACATTCTTATTTGAAAGCCAAGCAAGTCAGGGAAGTGGACAGCACAAAGTGCTTACAACGTCATCCATCAAAGGAAAATTCAAAAGCACTGTAAGTAAACTTAATTTTTCTCCTCAAGCTAGAGAAATCATCGACCTTAACTGAAAAAACAATAAGATTCTCCCCAGAGTCCAAATGTTTGTTTGGAGGCTCATGACTAAGAACATTGCCTCGGCAAAAAGAGTTAATAGAAGAATCAATAATATTTCATCTCTCTGCTCTAGATGCTATAATGTTGAGAATGATGAGCACTTGTTCTTTCATTGATTATTCAATAGCTGTTTGGTTTGCTTCTCCTTTTGGCATAAAAACTGATAGCCTTCATGGCTCTTGCGCTCAAATTCTCAGCTCTATCATTAAAAATGCCAATTCTTCTGAGCACATGGATCTTATCTTCTATATGCTTTGGTATATCTGGAAAGCCAGGAATGACCACAGATTTCACAACAAAAATTGGTCTGTCCTTTCGGTCATTTTTCAGGCCAAAGCTGCTCATAAGGAGCAATATGAAGCCTACAATGTTGAGGAGGATCTTCTGATGTCCCATTTAGGAAACCCAACAATTGTTGAGCAAGATGAGTTGATTTCAAATTCCAAATGTTTTTGCAGAACTGATGCTTCTATCTCTCAGGACATGCAGGTTGGGTTAGGCATTTACATTAGTAATCTAAATGACCAGCCCTCATGGTCTCTACAAATTCAAGCAAAGACCCATCATGTAGACTCTGTAATCCATGCTGAGGCTCTAAGCCTCTATTTAGGAATGGTCATTGTTCATAATTTGCAGGTAAAAGAATGTACCTTTTTCACGGACTGCATGACTCATGTGAACTTCCTGAAGAATCCTCATGGAGACATGCCGGATTGGAGAATTCGTCACACTACAATTGGTATCCAACATCTACTGCATCAAGTTCAAGGATCTATAAATTACATTCCCAGAGAGCAAAATTTGATTGCAGATTCTCTAGCTAGGAGTGTACTTGGAACTGATGATGCTTACCCTGCTTTTACATGCTCTAATTTTAAGCATAATGGATGTTGCCCTATGAAAGAAATGATGTGTAATTTGCCTTCTTGGGCCAAACTTTGTACCATTTCTTGCATTTAAGTGAATACAAGCCCTTTGGGCGTTTGACCTTCAAAAATAAAATAAAATAAAATCCCACCCTATCTCCCTCCCTCGCTGCCGTCAAGATGCTACCGTTGTCGGAAGACGACATGCTGAATGCGAATCACAAGGTTGACTTAAGCATACGATGTTTTTTAGTTGCCTGAAAACGAGCAAATCCTTTTCTTTTATCCAAGACACAGAATTCAAATACATATGAATCTCGCTTTCTAAACCGCGACAAAAGGAGCGTTAGACCTCATTAGTACGTACCATTTGCTAAATTTCGACGCTTACACAGCACTTGCTTAATTGACTTTACGGAATCATGCATCATGGAAGGTTCTCCATTCCAGTGAAATAAAAAACAAGATCATAGAACTTAAAATATGATGTGAAACTCTTGAATGTTCCTCTTTTTTCTCCTCTTGATTTATTCTCATCAGCAGTGCTATATGTAATATTCAGAACCAACTTACATACATGTATCCTCCAAATTCCAGACAAATCATCCAAATTGCTATTTCACATCCCTGATTCAGCCAAGGAAAAACAACAACATAATGTTAATCCCTACCATGCACCTGTAATATACACTACTGCTGCGCCTCCAGGTCCCTCTCCCCGTCGTCCACCCGCCTCTCCTGCGGCCGCGCCGTCGACGTGGACGCCCGCGACGCGCTGACCTCCCGCTCCTTCTCGGCGCAGCCCTCGCCGACCGGCCTGACGACCACCTCGGCACGGCACACTGGGCACGTTGAGTGCTCCCTGAGCCACACGTCGACGCAGCCCCGGTGGAAGACGTGCATGCACCGGGGCAGCCGCCGTGCCGCGTCGCCCTCCGCCATCGCGCCCAGGCACACCGCGCACTCCCGCTCATCGCCCTCGTCCTCCTCCTCCTTCCGGTACACCAACTCCGGCAGCGCCGCGATGGCGTCAGCGTCCAGCCCCCCGGACCGCTTCTTGTCCGACCCCGCGTCCGCCGCCGCCGCGGCCTCGGACGCCTCCCGGCTCGCGGACCGCCGCACGAGGTACCACCGGATGGCGCAGAGGACGAGCAGGATGGCGAGGAGGGACCCGAAGCTGATGCCGAGGACGACGATGTAGGAGGTGGTGGTGCAGCAGGCGCGCGCGGCGGCGGCGGCGGCTGTGGCGTCGCGGCGCGAGGAGTAGGGCGCGCCGGCTGAGACCGAGAGCGCGAAGCAGGACTGGTCCGCGGGGAGGCAGCCCGCGGCGCCCGCCGTGGCATTGCGTGCGTCCGCGGGCATGGCGCCGCCGGGGGCGTGGGCCGCAGCGCCCGGAGAAGAAGAAAAAGAAGACGACGAGGAGGATGAGGACGGTGGTCGCGATGGCATTGCGGGCGCGTGGGGGTCAATAGGAGGCGGTGCATGCGCGGGCGGAGCTTTTGAAGGGGCTGGTTGCATGCCTTGGCTCGGGAGTGTGGCGCGAGCGAGGGAAGTGCGGGGGAGAGCCGGAGAGGTCGCGCTCTTGGGGTGCGGAGGGGAGATGCATTGACCGCTACGGCGAACCCATTTGACGAGAATAGGTTGGTCGCGCCACGTTTTGATCTCTCTCCCTCTTTTCTTTTGTACTTCGATTTGGTAAATTACTGCTTCATTTACAGTTCAACTGGCATTTAAACACAGATGAATATTGCTTTACATAAATCAAAATCGGACTGCCTAATATTGAGGTGAGTGAAATTTTGACCGTATTGAGAGTAGTTTTGCCATTGGCAGATAAGTGGCAAATTTACTCCTCGAACTGACTATATTTTCTGTCCGTTTAACCCTTAAAGTATTTTTTATAGTAGTTAAATACCCGTGTTACAACGAAAATATAAACATTAGATAGGACAATATTGAGCATAAACTCAAGCTATGTAGATATGGATATGTTATGGAAGCACTGTCCAATAAATACATTAGGAGCGATACCGTAATTTGATTTCATATTTGATCCGAAAATAGAGGAGGAGATTATCTGCTAATTTTTCTTCTAATTTTTTTTTAATTTTTATTAGTAAAATATGTCTCATATCCGTAGCAGGCGGGGAGAGTTGGAGGACGAGGGTGAATAACAAAGATGAGTAAATTATTTAAACTTAATGGTTTTTATTAGATAAAAGGAGACTAAAAGAATAAAAAGAAGAAATAATATAAAAATTAACTCGTGTTTTATACAACAGAGACTTTAGAGCTAAAGTACCAATACTAGGTTTGTTTACCTAAAACTGGCATTGAGATGGTTTCGTCATTGGTGGATATGTAAGTGACAAGAAAAAAGAGATGACATACCTTCCACAATGGCAACATCGCCCTCAAAACTGGTTTTAAACAGATAAACGTGATAGTTCAGGGTAAAGACGTCCAAATGGGCCGTGTCTACTGGGCCGGCCCGAGGCACGGCACTGTAGGCACAGCCCAAGCACGACACGGCCCGATCACCGACGGGCCGGGTCGGGGCCGAGTGTGCAACACGACGGGCCGGCACGACCCTGCACGGTCCGGCCCGGCACGTATTTTCTATTATATATATATATTTTTAATTTTTTAGCTATTTTTTTTATCTATTTTTTATATTTTTATCTATTTTTTATATTTTTTTTTTATTTTTTATATATTTTTTCATTTTTTATATATATTTTTTTATCTATTTTGGCCCGTCGGGCTGACCGGGCCGTCGGGCCAAAATCGTGCCTGGACCAGTCCGGCACGGCACGATCACCGACGGGCCGTGCCGTGGGCCGAGAGGAAAGCACGCGGGTCAGCACGGTACAGCCCGTTACTGTAGATAGGCCGTTTGGGCCATAGCCGGCACGAATGGTTTATTTGGCCATATTTAGTTCAGGTGTAAAATTGAGTTATTCTTTTGACAGTTCATTTGTAAATTTTTTTTTAATGGTTGTGAAATCCTTTTTAAAACAAAAGGAAAAGGGAGGTACAATAGGGAGTACCGATTAGATAGCCTGTCGTCGTCCTTGACCCAAAGGCGTTGGCAGCTGCGAGTCACAATCTTTGGTACGGTGGACGGCGGCAACCCCTATAAACCTCCACCTCGGTCTCGCCGCCGCTGCGACGCAGCCATGAGACCTTTCCTCGCCCGCGTCTTCGCCTTCACTAACTTTGCCATGGCCTCCTTGCCCACCTCCTCCTATCCGTCCCGACGGCTGGCCCACATCACCCGCCACCTCAACTCCGCCGCCTCCTGTTCTGGCGAGCTCACCTCGGTGGGCGCCCCTGCCGCTGCCGCCGACGCCGTCCCCGCGCGCCGCAACCCGGCCTCCTCCAAGGTACACGCCGCCGTTCTGGTTTGCCTCTTCGAGGATCCTCACAGCGGACTCCGTGTCCTACTCACCAAGCGCGCTTCCTCCCTCAACTCTCACTCCGGTAGGACACTACGATTCTTGGCTAACGCTGTGACCTTCTTGGAGCTGTCTTGCTTGCCCAAGATCCCACCTTTCTTGGCTCCGTGTTGGCCAATTCCGTCATTTGAGTTCTTCAATTTCTTGAAAATTGTCAGGGGAGGTGTCATTGCCCGGAGGGAAAGTGGAGGAGGGGGACGCGGACGTGAAGGCTACGGCTCTGCGGGAGGCGGAGGAAGAGATTGGGCTGGACCCGGCGCTTGTGTCTATTGTGACAGTTCTGGAGCCCTTCCTGTCCAAGGTAAATCATAATTCTTGTTCTGGTAGTATCAGGAAATCTGTGCAAGAGCTGTTAGATCTTACCAATCGATTCTTGATGAAGAATGGCGTAATAGATTGATAATGTACTCCATAAGCATTGAAGTCAAGTTACTTATAATACAAGAGGATTGCTCTCTAGTCATTGTAGTGTAAATCTTCCTGAAATAGACTACACTGGATTGTATTCTGTATGCAGTGCAGAAGTTGGAATGGCAGGAACAGCAGTTATACTTCAGTGGTATCGTGATGTTGAATCTTGCAAGTCATGTGGATTTGAGATCTATGCTTGATTTTTTTTTTTGTTAAGAAAAACATCAATTGCAACATTTTGAATTGCTGCTTGGACTATGGTAACTCATGGTTATTTTTCTGGGTTTACTGTTAGCTACCGATAATGAAACTAGGGCTGTGGAAATTGTTGTTCAATGCGCGACCGTGATGCTTTTAGAGACAATAACTCAAGAAAGAGATAGGCAACAATATTCTTGTTGGTTGATTTGATATATCTTGCTGTTCAAGTATCTTATGGTGCATCTATTGCAAATCGTTTGTGGCCACATTGCTCAAGCCAAGACATTTTGTATTGCAAATCAACTTATGTGAACAATACACATGCATGTCCACTTGGGACAAAATGTTGAACATTTATGATCCAGAAATGAATTGTTGGAGAAAAGAGAAAATCACATATTTGCGCCCCTAAACTCGTAAGCTTGTATCATTTGGCCCCCTTAAACATGCAATTTGAGCTCTTACCTCGTAAACTTGCAAGCATGTGTATCGCTTCACCCACTGAACTTATAGCTTACTTTTACTTGATTGGTCATTTGCCTATAAGTATGATCATGTGGAACGTTATTGGTTGATGAGATGACTTAGATTTGTTGGTCTTTGGTTATGAGAAAATTCATAGGGTAGTTTTGCAATGTTATGAAAATTTAATAATTTGGACCTAAGATTTTAAAATTTCAAAATCTGTAAGCTTCAGAATTATTATTTTTGTGGCATAGAAGTTGAGAATTTTTGAACTTTTAAATTTCCATTTTTGCAGAAAAATCACAATTTAAACTTGGACCAGAAATTAAATGTTGAAATAAGGGTCAAAATTCGGAAATCTAACTTCTGCAATCAAATTTACAAATATAGTGCAATGTTTCGATTAAAATGTTAAATTAAAATTTTAAACTGAAATCTACTAACTTGTAGGTCTTAATATGGAAGATGCATATGTGGTGGAGTACAATTTCCTTTTTCTTTATACAGTTTGTGTTTAGCTTTTAATCCCATGATGCTTTCCTTCATCGATTGTACATCATGTCATTGCTGCCTTGTTGACTAGATGCCATGTCATTGAGTATATTGGGTAAATGACTAGAAATATTAAAAGGACAAGTATAAGGGCCTAAGAATTTTATCTGAAAATTCAGGGGGCAAGTTTTAAAAGCTTACTAGTTTAGGTTGATGAGAATCAGGGTGCACAGAACGGTTCTGGCTAATCTATCCAAACTATGCCTACAGTAAGCAGCGAAGTAACAGTGGAAGCAAGGGAGTACCAGCGAAGGAGAAGTTGGCAGAGGAACAGTTTTTCAAAAACTGTTTAGTCCGGGGATGGCATTCACAAACCAGTTATTAGTTCATGCTCGTGAGCTGGTACAAGTTAGTGTCGGAAACTGGTCTGCAATTAGCAGCCGTCATGTAAATTTAAACCAAAGTAGATGCAGGCCAAAGTTGGCAATATGTAGTCATGGGGTGGCTTGTTTCAACTGTTAATGCATCCTAACCTCTTGCATAGTTTGGCCTTTAGGTGTTTCTGTTGCTGGTGTCTCAGAGGAGATGCTCAAATTAATTATTCAAATGCATTAGTCCACCAAAGTCCATTGAAATCACACCCAAGCTTGGTATGAACATAACATGCCCATACTGAGTGCTTCTTCACTCTAGTCAACCTGCGGAGGTTTACTTGTTACCTATGTCAGTTGATCACTGTTGGCAGCTGGAGGAAACTTTGAGCTTTTTGCATAAGACTTTTCTTTGTAAGTTTCATGCAATCTAGATCTATTCATCTATAACTCATTATTTGGCTCCACTATTTGTAATCCTTGGATAAGGGAAATTTTTAGTCACTCATGCATAGGTTGGTTCACAGAGAATTTCATTTGTTGTGCATGTCTATTTTCCTATATTTGTGCTATAATACACTGGCAAGAACTTATGCTGCAGCCTTTATTTTGCAGAATGGTCTCAATGTTGTTCCTGTAATTGGCATGGTTTCGGATAAAGCTTTATTCAAGCCTGTCTTAAATAAAGCTGAAGTGGAAGACATCTTTGACGCACCTCTGGAGATGTTTCTGAAGGTATTTCTTTCTTTGTCATTTGTTGCTTTGTAACTAATTCATAAATGTTCATTTTCACTTGTTTGATTCTTCTTATAGATGGTGTCAGTTAGAACATTGATTCGATTAGTTCTCAAATCTATCGCATCCACAGGACGACCACCGGAGAACAAAGGAAATGAACTGGATGGGCGTGGACATCCCCGTCCAGTTTTTCGACTACGAGGCGGAGGGCAAAAAGTTTGTGATTTGGGGCTTAACCGCACACATTTTGACCCGTGCCGCAGCAGTCATTTTTCAGAGGCAACCGCCATTTGTTGAACTCCCCAGACCCAAATATTCAAGTGCTCCCGTCTCTTGCGCTACCGAGCCCAAACCCTGATGCATCGTAATGATGCTGCAAGGGCTGTTTGGTTCAGAGTTTGGTGGAAAATGCCTCCCCTGTCCGCTGCCTGATGAAGGCCTGGACCTTGCTTGGTTGTAGGAATTTTTCCCCCTCTAAACGTTGCCAGGGGAAGGTACCAAAATTTGCTTGTACATTTCTCTATAGATGTAAATTGTACTGTATGTATAGCACAGCAAATAATACCGGCACATTTGCCCATCTCATTTTGAGATTCAGGCAATGACCCTTCGGTGGAAGAGGCGGTTCGCTTCGCTTTGTTGGCAAAAATGTACTGTAAACGCCAGAAAACATGAACAGGAATATTATGAATCTAGGTGCACCTAGTGGAATTTGTGTACTTTCAGAAAATGAGGGTAGCAAGCAGTTCACGAAATTAGTTCAGGCAACTCTGGTTTGCAGTCCTCTTTCCCCCCACCTAGTGCTCTCCATTTTGGAAAAATACGGACTTGCAAATACAAACGTTTTTTTAATAATAGAAGTACAACTCTTGGTTTTGCAGTTTAGCTCGTCTGTCCAACGACATATGTTTGACATCAAGGGGGTACCCTGAAACTGAAAGCGACATGGAAACAGCTCCATCACGCATGCATGTTTTCAATTGGTAATTAGGCCATACAGCAGTAGCACACTCAAAGTACCGCCATATAATGTAAAGCAACCAGGCCACCGTGGCAATATTACCTGACATCCGTGTCTATTTTTTTTTTCAAATTAGATATTTTGAATCCGAGTCGGATTGCGACACACGTTCCGAATTAGACACATAGAATCCGAGTCAGATTTCGACACTTGTATGAGATTCTGAGTTGTATTTTATATGTCTAAATATTTTTTTACCAAATCGAATACTCAAATCTAAATTAGATTTCAATATTTATGTCCGTATCTCAGTAACACTGCACAGTGACCAAAATCAATTTAAACATTAGGGCGGATCGCATTCAAGAATTAGCATGAAAAGCAACTGCACGCAGCACCAAACTAATCAAGCAATCAAGGGAGGGAGGGAAGAAGAGAGGCCGGGCGGCGATGTGCTGCGGCGGCGACGGAGAGTGCCGGCTGCTGGGATGGCTCCTGGGCCTGCCGTTCGCGCTGCTCGCCGTCCTCATCTCCATCGTCGGCGCCATCATCTGGATCATCGGCTACACAAGTCTCAAGAACCGATCTTTCTTTGCATGCTTCCATGTGAGTTTTCCAACAACCACCCGTGCGCTGTGCTGTGATGCAGGCTGCCGATCTCGTGCATCTGCCTGTGCTGCCTGTGCGTGACGGTGGTGCTGGAGACGGCGGTGGAGCTCATCAAGGCGCAGCTCCATGTCATCACCTGGTTCACCTCCAAGATACCCTGCTAGCCAGTACAACCAGACTCGGGACTTCATGCCTCTTCCATGTACCGTGGATTATGGCAGTCGAGGAAGGTGTATGTGAGGTCAATTCAGTTCTGAACTGGTCAATTTTATCGATTATTAATTAATACGCTTGTTCTTCTGTTTCCTCGTGGGTTCGTTTGATTATGAGGTTCTTCGCATACGTGCACGATCGATTTGTTGGCCGTGAGTAGATTATGCTTCTTCTGTGCACTCTTCTTTTTGTTTCCCCTCTTCTCTGTCAGAATTTTCCATGGCGAGTGGTGATGAGCACAGTTTGTTCGCTGTTGGTTAAATGGAGGCAGACATGACCAAGGCACTCACGCATTGCTGTTTGTTCGTCGATGGCTTCTGCTAATAATTCCCGCTGATCGGAGTGGAACTTAGCAGAGCAGAAGCTGCGGATGAATTTAGGCAGGCTTTGACACGGTGCGGAGGACCGGACGTTTCTATTTAGCGAACCTCCTAATAGCCTCCACTCTTTCCGTTTTTTTAAAAAAATTCCCGCATCTTTCTGTTTTTTAAAAGTTTGCATGAGAAAAGTTTTACTCGAAAAGTTTTGTCAAAAAAATGTGTACGAACAAAATTTGGGCAAAATTTTTTAAGAAAAAGTTAACGAAAAAATTTGCTCAAAAGATTTGAGAAAAAAATTTGGGAAAAATTTATATGCCACATGTTGATCTCAAACGCGTCCAGTACAGCAGAGCAGAGTATCAGTTGCTTATTCCAATCGCGTACCGTACCTGCGTAGGCTCAGTTTGGAATAATTCCTATGAAAAGGTTTTCTTTGGAATCCTATGAAATTCTGATGTGACGGCTTCTTTCAAAGGAATCTAATTGGAAACCTAACATGACGCCAAATTCATAGAAGAAAGTAGAAGCTAGTCTTACAAAAATCACAGAAAAAACGTGCTCGCTGTCTTGCACTTATCCTCTCCCTCCAAATTTGCAAATATTGTATGAAGCAACTAAACACCTTTTACACACACAATTAAACACCCTTTCGGAACGACTTTCTGCACTGACATTTTTATGTAATTCTTGTAATTTCCAATCCGTGTTATTTTTTCATTTTCAACGTTCTAAATTTGGCCTTACATAACAACCTTATAGGTTAGTGGCAATTGTATTCTTACCCCTACTTTAGAGTGAAACTATGATTTTACCTTTACTTTTACAACTTTGTGACTTTGTCCTCATTTTTGGAACGTGAACCGATCGTCTGCCCCTGTTTTTCACGCACTCAGGTACAAATCAATTATCTGATTAAAGAAAAGAAAAAAACCTTTAGAAAATAGGAAGGGATAGAAATAGACCAAAATGCCTATGTGCAAGTGTGGAACCTTATCGTTTCTTTCTCCTCATCGGTTGTAGCCAGTCGAACCCTATCCTATCGAGCGGCGGCACATCAGTAGCTTGCGAGCAGGCCAGGCGGCGACGCGGAGCGAGCACGAGCGCTTGTCGACTTCATCATCTCGGTAAGTACTTCATTGCTGCTGCTAAACAATAGATCAACTCAAATTGACTCGGGATTGATACTTTCATGTTGTCGGTATGATTTGTATCTCCACTGTCCTAGTTTGTAAATTGGGAATGCAAAGCTCGGTCATCTGATTTGCTGACGCATCATTAATAACTGATGTGTTGTGATCCTAACTTATTCAAAACAGGGTTTTTGTTGTATATCAAAATATTCATACTTTTAGCATTTATCTACAGAGCAACTATCAAACATGTAACATGCTAACTTTAGGACGATGCATGTGGACTTACTTACTCGTTACAACATGCTTATACAGGTTTTTTTTGCTAGGACAAGGAAACAGTAGCTGTGAAGCAATGGAGTGTGGAGAGGCTAGGTAAATTCTTTTGATTGTTCCTAGATCTCATGGACGCCAATTCAATTCGGTTTGTAGGATGAATTAGCTTGGGTCTTTAGGATGATTTAGCTAATTGTATATCTTTTGCTATGATTTGTAGGCCAATTAATAGTGATTTGAAACTTGTTGAAGTTCGGTCATATTTCAGTTTGCTGGATAGGGGGCCAAAGACATATTGCAAAGTAAAACCTTAACACCACGTGTTGATAGATACCACTTTGGATTGTTGCAGTTAGTTGATCGCATAGCGGAGCACTTTATGTGGGGTTCTAAGCAATACATAACTTTCTAGCATTCTTTAGATGATGCCTTTGTTGAGATTAAAACTGATGAACAATTGCAAGAGTGGTTTTAACTAAATCTAGAGAAGGGAGTAGTGGGCATCGATGCCCAGATCAATGATTTTGAAGGTCCATTGTAGTTTTCACCCACAAAACAAAGGTGCCACCCTATAGTGAGAAATAGTGAAATAGAAACTCTAAGTACTCCACTTCTAGCTTTGGATCCTCCTGTTGATCCAACCCAGTCCACTCAAGACATAAGAGAGGCCACAATTAAGAGAGCCACAAATGAGAGAGCACCAATGAGAGAGATACAACCAAGAAACCTACCAAGAAAGCCAAGAAGTCCAAAAGAAAAGTTGCACATGATGAGGAGGCGGTAGGAGTTGATGAGGAGGGCATTTATTTTAACACTGAATCACTTGTGGTACCAAGTGATAGCAGCTATGACACTTATTTGGCTGCATCATCTGACTCTGACTCTGATTGCTCTAACCCTGAGTATGATCCTGATGGTGAAATAGTTGATGAGGATGACGAGGACGATGCTCCTGTCTTTTCATATGATGTTGATGATCCCTGTGTTGATAATGATGTGACATTCCCAGATGTGGATCAGTTCAAGTCAGCAGTTACCCATCATGCTATCTTGAATGATTGTACTTCCCATATCGTCAAGAAAGACAAGAAAAGATTTAGAGCCATTTGCAAGAGAACATATAAGGGTTGCAAGTGGCAGTTTTATGCATCTACTAGCAAGAAGTACATTAGATACAAGGTAAATTCATATATGTAGTTTTTTTGCATTTAAGATTTGTTCATTAAGTTGACATGAGAATTACTCACAAAATAGTTCTTTTGTGTATTCTTTTGTTACATGTTAAGACGAGTGGACCAAAGCACACTTGTGGTTCATTCAACAAGTGTGGTGACACGATTGCCTCAAATAAATGGGTAGCTGCCAGAGTGGTGGACTTGTTGCAGGACAAACCCACAATGGGACCTAAGGAGTTGCAGGATGAGCTAAAGAAGAAGTACAAGATGGATGTTCCATATGGCAGGTTCTACAGAGGCAAAGAGAGCACTTGACATGATAAATGGGAAGTGGGATGACAATTATGATTTGTTACGTACTTATCGAGCTAAGCTTCTCAAATCAGTACCGAGTAGTATCGTTGAGTTAGACATAGAAGAGCACAATGGGGAGGTGTGTTTCAGGAGGTTCTTTATTGCTCTTAAACCATGCATTTATTTTGCAAGGATGCATGTCCTACATTGCCATAGACTCCACTCACTTGACAGGAAGGTCAAGAGATCAGCTGGCATCAGCTATTGCAGTGGTTATTCATAATTGGCTATTTCCAGTTGCATATGGAGTGATTGAGACAGAATCTAAGGAAAGTTGGACATAGTTCATCCAGAACTTGAAGAAAGCTATTGGTACTCCTACATGTTTGTTCATTTTTCAAGTTTC
Organism: Phragmites australis; assembly: GCF_958298935.1. Taxonomy (NCBI): domain Eukaryota; kingdom Viridiplantae; phylum Streptophyta; class Magnoliopsida; order Poales; family Poaceae; genus Phragmites; species Phragmites australis. The sequence continues at coordinate 7,030,344 of NC_084931.1, forward strand.
ATCTATCAAGTTTCATTTTTCAAGTTTCATCTTTTAATTACTAACATAATACTATTGTGTTCATACAAGTTTGGTCATCAGTACAGATGTAGGCAAAGGATAGAGGGGGTTGTAGATGATGTGTACCCAGGAGTGGAACATAGAGAATGTATGAGGTACTTGTGGAAGAACATGAAGAAGAAGTACTATGGTTCTTTGTTTGCTCGAATATGTGGGCAGCTACCAAGAGCTTCACAATTGAGAAGTTCAATTACCACATGGGGAAGATAGAGGAGAAACGTCATGATGCACTTTCCTGGTTGGATAACAATCATCCATATGTGTGGAGTAGAAGCAAATTCTCTAATGACTGCAAGGTAGATTACATCAATAATAATATCTCTAAATGTTTCAATAACTAGGTGTCAAAAATTAAGGACATGCAGATTGTGGACATGCATAACAAGATAAGACAGATGATCATAACCGAGTTTAATTTGAGCGGCAAGATTGGTAGTAACATGGAGGGAAGAATAATCCTAGCTACTACAAAGGCTTTGAATGCTAAAAGCAAGGCTATGAAGGACCATGAGGTCTTAACATGTGGAGCTGGAATAGCTCAAGTAACTGTGTCCACCATCAGGCATGCAATCAACTTGGAGCAGAAGACATGTAGTTGTAGGGCTTAGCAAGTGACTGGAAAGCCCTGTAACCATGCTTTAGCTTTCATTGCAAAGATTAGTAGGAAGGTACAGATGGATGACTTTGTCCATGAATACTTCTCTGTCGAGAGGTTTAAAAAGGCATAAGCAGGTGTTTTCAATCCAATGACATCCAAGCATAAACGGCCACGTGTTGATCTAGGCTACAAAATCAAGAAGCCTAAATTGCGAAGGAAACCTGGGAGACCAAGAGTATCGAGGATCAATGCATCTGACAAGGCAGGCACTAGGAAGAGAAGAGAATGCACTGAATATCATGAACTAGGCCATATATCCAAGCATTGCTACGGAGGTCTTACAACCAGTCAAAAGAGGAGGCTCTCATCTTCAGAAAATACATCAGGAGATGTGAGCAATGACCCAAGTGTTGCACACACATCAAAGTAAGTCATGCATTGGTACTCATTTGCATTAATCCTCATTCTTACTTAATCATTGTTGATGTTTATGAATGTACTAGATGTCGCCTAGAGGGGGGTGAATAGGCATTCCCTGAAAATAAAACTTCACAACGGATTAACAGAATCCAAATACTCCAGGATCAATCTGGAACTTCTGGGTTCTGGAAGTTCCGAGCTCAACCCAGATAGTCCGGCTGGAACACAAAATTGAAAACTAAGAACACCTAAACAAGTCTAGTTGGTTCTAAACGTTACCACAGATTCCAAAGATTTCCTAGAGGCTTTTCACCAAATACCTGCAGCCACAAACTCTCACACCCAACTCATTTGCACTCAATCTCTTGCTCTCACACCCAACTCTCAAATCCTTGCAAAAATTAAAGCACTAGAGGAGTGGGAAGAGCTATTTAAGGGCTATGAATGCTTTTATCTCAAGGTAGTTCAGCAGCAAATGAAAGGAGGGGGTGAAGTGGTATTTATACCATTCCCCCAAAAACTAACCGTTACAGTCTTTCCTAACTTAACTCGGATACTCTGGGTTCAACTCGGAACCTCCGGGTTGGCACTTGAATGTGTAATCAAGAACTCTTGACCGGAACTCAACTCAGAGGGTCCGGATGAAACACCAGGACCCGGAACATCCAGGTCAACACGGAACCTCTGGGTAAAACATTTAAACATTAACCGAGTACCCTTGCTCGGAGCAAAGTCCGGAGACTCCGGTAACCCGGAACATCTGGGTCAACCCGGAGCATCTGGATTGGCTTAAAAACCAAAACTGAGCACCCCTTGCCGAAGCTAAACTCGGAGACTTCGGCAACCTGGAGTATCCGGGTCAGCCCGTAACATCCGGGTACAGACAAAGACTTAGAACATCCCGGTGTTCGTGGGGTGATTTGTGTCTATCATCTTAGGTCTAAATATGTACTTTGAGCAATGAAACATCTTCAAATCAATCTAAACACATCCCTCTTGATAGTACGGTACACCTATACTCAAATTCAAAGATAAAATGAATTAAATCTATTGAGTAACTACATGCCGCTTCTTTTTTCTTTTTGAGGGACGCCAACGCCTTTTAACATCTTCAATAGGACTAATACATGTTCATGTTTTTATTTAACTCATTAGTCCCTTAATCGTTTATCATCAATTATCCAAATCCCACTTAGGGGGCTTAGATGCACTTTCAATCTCTCACTTTTTTGTGATTGATGACAACATGATTAAAACTTACAAAAGATCATTAAATTAAATATTTTGAATTCTAATATATATGGTGAGCTCCCCTAAACGTGTGTATTGATTGTAATTTGATTTTGACATCAATTGCACATATTTAAAAGAACTTTTGTGAGAGCTCCCCCTATATCCTAAAATTCGTGGAGTGTAAAGAGTGTGAGTGAACATGATAAACATGATGCATATGGCATAACATATCACATAAAGAAAGAGAGAAACAATCATTACACTATAGAATGTCATGAAGATCTCACACTAAAAACTTAAGTTCTTACAAATTTAAATTTCAACAACAAGCACACCACACATAGATCATCACATATTACATTAAGTCTTACATGTCCAACATCAGAAATGATAAAGTAAGATTACAAAAGAGACAGATTTTGCCCCGGAACCCAGATATTCCGGGTCAACCCGGAACATCCGGGTTCAGGCAGAATAGACAACCGAGAGAAAATGATACCAAGATATCTCTCCCCCTTTGGCATCAAGTCACCAAAAAGAAAGAGAAGCTGGAGGAGATAGATCTAGTCGCTGCCCACATAGTCCTCACTTCCATCTCCATTGCCGTCACTTCCATCATCATCATCATCCTGAGAGCTTTCCGCGGCACCACCCAAGTCCTATTCTTCCTCGGTCTCTTCCTCCTCAATCTCTTGAGCATGAGTAGATGGTCCTGTACCCCCAGCAGCAGCTTGAGTGTAATCGTACTAGGCCCATGGGTTTGCAAAAACCTCAGGCCCACTCACTTCTTCTTCGGAGGCAATCGGAGAACATGGAAACTCAATTCGCAAATGAGTATGAATTGCCTTTTGCCTCTCCTCAATCTTCCTCAACCTCAAATTTATCTTGTCCTTGTGCTCCTTTATCTTCATGGCATTGTTAGTGCATATATTGAATATTGCCTCGAGAGCACTCTTGATAAAGGAAGGTGAGTCACGAGAGGAAGAACTTCGCCTTGGTGCTGCTCTTTGTGCTGTGCTAGGTGTTGTCCTTGGAGGGGAAGGCGACATATAAGAAGTAGATTTTGAGTTTACCAACCTTACCCTATAAGGCTCATGCTTTACTTCTTTGAAGAAATTCTTCTTTGTGACTTTCTCGATCATAAATATGATATAGGGAGCGTAGGCATAACTTTTGCTAGGTGTGAGATGTAGTGTGTATTTCTTCCCAAAGAAAATCCACAACACTAAAAAGATCACTCTCATTGGACATCCTAGCAAGCAAGTTCCTTGAGATCCCTTGAATAGTAGTGGAATCACCACTTTTAGGAGCTAGAGTGGCGCGGAATAAAGAATTGAGATACTTGTAAAATGGCTCATGCCCTTAGTTGTTCCATACGTCACTTCACCATGATCATCATACATGAAGTCCATTTCTTCAGAGGAGAGTTGTTGCTCAACATGGATCTTGGTCTTGCTAGTGTCACGGACATCGAATCCAAACAAGCGACCAAAATTTCTATACTTGATCTTGTATCTTTCTCCTTCAATCATCCGGTGCATTGTTTGGTTTTTCTCATGATCATAGTGGAGTGTGGCATAGAATTGGGCTATCACTTTATCACTCCAATGATACTTCAAACCCATGATATTCTTCAGTCTTTTATCCTCACAACCTCATTGAAGGTACGATCATTTTTGTTGGCCATATAGTCCCAATTGATCAATTGCAAAGGAGTAACCAGCTTCTTCTTCTTGAGGATCATGCTTTCATAGAAATCTACTTGGAAGTCATTCCAAAAGCGATGATCTGCCATATTTTTCTCATACTCAAAAGGATCTTCATATCTTTCCTTCTTGCACTTGCCGGACTTGTTCATATAGTCTACCACTTTTCTGCCCAACTGGCTTGAATGCACAGATGCATGGTAAGGTATGTGAAGCTTTAACGGTGCCAAAATAGTCCTTTCTTCTTGTTGCCCCACATCCTCTTCTATCTCTTCCTCTTGTGCCTTTGAGCCAGATGCAACTGCCTTTCCTTTGCCTCTCCCAGTTGCCATCTTTGTTCTCTAGGTGGCTAGGTAGCACCATGAGGCACATTTGTGGTTTGGGCTATCTCATCAATCCGAATGCCGCCTGACCGAGACAAGGGAACCTTTTGAATAGCCGTGCGACTACGACCACCGTCACTGCCACTGTTGCTGCTACTGCCCTCTGAAGCAAGCGGCTGTGATGGTACGTCGCTTTGAGCTTGAGGGTCAAAATGAGCCTTTGTCCTCCTTTGATAAGTTTGACCAAAATTCTTCTTATGAACCATCTTGAACTACCCTGAGATAGACATGGATGATATGCTTGAGAAAGGGAAAAGATCGAACATGAATTGGAATTGAACAACAAGATTTAGATGAACTAGAGCTGGACAACCTGAACTATCCAGGTTCAACCCGGACATTCTGGGTTGCCCGACCCTGGGCAAGAACTCTAGGGTATGAAAGATTTATCCAATGCATTTGCATACCCTTATGAGATATGACTCTAGGAGGGATATAGAGCATCTTCACCGAAGGGAATCGACTCTAGAGGTAGGCATTGAGCGATCGGGAAGAAACAGTCTTTAGGTATACCTTAAGATCAATCGAAGCACCCGGAGTTGACTGGAGGGAGGGCCGGAGAATCCAACGATAAGAGGAGATCACTTGGTGAAGAACTTGGAAATCTGGCGGTGAATCCTCTAGGTTGCCAGAGGGGAGTCTCCACGGTGAGAGGATGAGAGAGGAGATGAAATAGATGGAATGAAGGGGTAACTCCTAGGGTTGGGGTATAAGACTGGATAACTCAGAACATTCAGGTGGAACCCAGAGACTCTGGGTTCAGACATAAATTGAAACCGAGAGGGGTCACCCGGAGGGAAACTCAGAACCTCTGGGTTGAGTGACAGAATTCGGAACATCCGGGTGGACCTGGAGACTCCGGGTTCCATCAACTCGACAGAGACAGCCTGGGTCTGAGGACTTCCAGAATCTGGAACCTCCGGGTCAGGTGGACCTTCCGTGTTTTGGAGGATGGCAGAACTTGGATTTGGAGATGAGATTTGATTTGGATCCAAGAGAGATTGGAAAGATGGACATATAAGACGGTTTTACCACTTGTGATTAGCCAACAAACAACAATATATAACAATGATTACAGGTAGCAAAATATAATCATAAGATCAAAGAGTCAAATCTTTTAGAAAATAGCAGATCAAAGAATCAAATCTTTTAGAAAATAGCACTGAAAAGAATTTTTTGCAAACTTCTAGTTACCAAAGCCATAAGACTAGAACAATGAATTGTATGCAACATATCAAGCCACATTGTGAGAATTATTTTCCTTTTGGCAAAATATAAATTACTAGATTGGCAACCTCGCAAGTTAACGAGGAAGCTTACCATTCTCCCTTCGGTCAATTATTCAGCTAGGCACTGATATTTAGCTCACTTGTCAACTCACAAAACCTTTGCTCATCTAGTAGCTTGGTAAGGATATCGGCTAGTTCTTTTTTGGTTCTCACATGACGAATATCGATATCCCTTTTGGTTGAGTGGTCTCTCAAGAAATGGTGTCGGATGTCTATATGTTTGGTTCTTGAGTGTTACACGAGATTGTTGGCTATTTTGATGGCACTCTCATTGTCACACAATAGTGGCACTTTGGTCATATTATAGCTATAGTCTCTCAAGATTTGCCTCATCCAAAGAAGTTGAGCACAACAAGAATCTGCGGTAACATACACGGCTTCGGCAGTGGATAGGGCTACAAAATTTTGTTTCTTTGAGGACCAAGACACTAAGGACCTACCCAAGAATTGATAAGTCCCTGAGGTACTCTTCCTATCCACTTAGCAACCGGCATAATCGGAATTCGAATAGCCGATAAGGTCAAAGGTTGAAACCTTTAGGGTACCATAAGTCAAGGTAAGGGGTATAAATCAAATATCTAAGAATTCTCTTAACGGTTACTAAATGTCACTTTTTTGGAGCGGCTTGAAATCTTGCACATATGCACATACTAAGCATTATATCGGGTCTAGATACACAAAGGTAAAGTAAAGAACCAATCATGGAGAGATATACCTTTTGATCCATGGCCTTTCCATCTTCGTTGAGATCGAGATGTCTATTTGCTTGCATGGGAGTTTTGATAGGTTTGACATTCTCCATGTAAAACTTCTTGAGTATAAACTTGATGTACTTGGTTTGACATATGAATATTCATTCCTTGAGTTGTTTGATTTGAAATACTAGAAAAAACTTCAACTCCCCTATCATTGGCATCTCAAATCTCTTAGTCATAATCCTACTAAATTCTTCACAAAAGAGTTGATTAGTAGAACCAAACATATTGTATCGACATATATTTGGTAAACAAATAAATCATTATCAACTTTTTTAGTGAAAAGAATAGTATCGACTTTGCCTATTTCAAAGCCCTTTTTAGCGAGAAAATCCTTAAGGCATTCATACCATGCTCTAGGTGCTTGCTTAAGCCTATAGAGCATCTTATAGAGTTTGTACACATGATGAGGATACTTTAGATCTTCAAACCCGGGTGATTGCTTCACAAATACCAATTCAGAAATTGATTCATTTAGAAATACACTCTTCACGTCCATTTGATATAGCTTGAAATCATGGTGAGTGGTATAGGCAAGTAATATACGAATCGACTCAAGCCTAGCTACGGGAGCATAAGTCTCATCAAAATCCAAACCTTTTATTTGTGTGAAGCCTTGAGCAACCAACCTTGCCTTGTTTCTCATCATGGTCCCATTCTCATCTTATTTATTACGGAAGACCCATTTGGTGCCTATCACATTTTGATTGGGTCTTTCCACCAAGGATCAGACTTCATTCCTTTTGAAGCTGTTGGGCTATTCTTGCATGGCCATCACTCAATCCGGATATCCAAGTGCATTATCTACCTTCAAAGGTTCCAAAGAGGAAACAAAAGAGTAATATTTACAAAAAATTGTAATTCTAAAATGAGCGGTTACCCTCTTTTGTATATCACCAAGGATATTATTAACCAGGTGATCTCTTTGGATGCTTTGATAAACCCTTGGATGTGACACTTGGAATTGGGGTTAAATGTCTTCCACTTCATCATCAAGGAATTTGTCAGAGTCATCATGAGCTTGATCTTGATCTTGACTTTGGTCTTGCTCTAGAGTTGATGTAGGTGGTTCCACTTGAGTTGATGCAGATGGATGAACTTGTTCATTATTAGTCACTTGTAGCTCTTGGTACTCTTGAGGCTTGATTTGACCTATCGTCATCTTCTTTATCGCCTCACTTAGAATTTCTTCGTAGCCTGAAGCGTTAGGATCAACTTGCTCCACTTGGGAGCCGTTAGATTCATCAAATATTACATCACACGCGATTTTCATGTAACTGGTGGTTTTATTGAAAACATGGTAGGCGTAGGTATTTGATCCATAACCATGTAAGAAACCTTGATCTACCTTAGGTGAAAATTTAGAACTTTTGGTTTTCTTATTTAGAATGTAATACTTACTACTAAAAACTCTAAAGTAAGACATATTTGGCTTGTTACCAGTTAGGAGCTCATAGGCAGTCTTCTTCAAGATCTTATGGAGATATAACCGGATGATGGCATAGCACGCGGTGTTGATGGCCTCCGCCCAAAATTGATCAAAAATCTTGTACTCATCACGCATGATCCTTGACGAGAGTCCTATTCTTCCTCTCGATAACCCCATTTTGTTCAGAGGAGTAGGGTGTCGAGAATTCATACTTGATCCCTTCTTCATCAAGAAGCTCTTCAACTTGTGTATTTTTGAATTCGCTTCCGTTTTCGTTTCTCACCCTTTTGATCTTCACATCAAATTCATTTTGAGCTCTTCTAACAAATTTCTTGAATATGGCTTGTGTTTCACTCTTATCATGCAAAAAGAATACCTAAGTGAAACGAGAATAATCATCAATAATAATTAAACCATATTTGTTACCGCCAATGCTTATGTAGGCGATTGATCCAAATAAATCCATATGAAGAAGCTCCAATGGCCTTGTGGTTGTCATCACATTCTTGGCAGGGTGAGGAGCTCCAACTTGCTTTCCCGCTTGACATGCACTACAAATTCTATTTTTCTCAAAAGAAACATTTATTAGTCCTAGGATGTGCTCCCTCTTTAGAAGTTTAGACAAATTCCTCATGCCAATATGAGCTAGTCGGCAGTGCCATAGCCAACCCATGCTGGACTTAGCAATCAAACAAGTCTTAGGCCTCGCTTCATCCATTAAAAAATCAATAAGATAAAGTTTACCCTTCAAACGATCGGTGAAAGCTATTGAGAAGTCTTCCCTTCTAGAGACGGTCACACCCTTATTAGTAAAAAGATAATTGTATCCCATTTCACGAAGTTGTGATACGGACAATAAATTGTAGCTAAGATATTTGACTAACAAAACATTTGAAATAGAATGATCATTTAAGATAGCAATTTTATCTAAACAAATTACCTCTCCTTTCCGATCATCACCAAAAACGATATTTTCATGAGATCCTCCATTTTCTTCAAATGATGAGAAGATACTCTTCTCTCCAGTCATATGCTTTGTGCATCCACTATCAAGCACCCAACTTTGTCCACTGGAAGAGTATGCCTACAAAACAAGTTAAGCTTTTGTTTTAGTTACTAAATTTGTCTGGGTCCTTTCATGTTAGTTACAAGCACTTTTGGCACCCACATATTTCTTTTGACAACTCGATCCTCTGTGCGGGCACCAATATATAGAGTAACCACTTTACCATGGTGGTTTCTCTTCAAAATATAAGATGCATAAAAAGTTTATTAAGGTGCATAGCCCTTGGGTTGCTTGGGTTGTGTAGTGGGATGAACTTGCTTGCCTCCTTTGATGAACTTGAGGCACTCCTTGCCATTTATCACCACACATTCACTTGGCTTGCTTGTATGCATATCAAACCCAGCCTCTCTCGATAGTCTTGTATAGTGCATCCTTGGATTTATATGTCTTGATGCATCCATACTTAACCAAGGCATTTAGCCTCTTATTCTCCTTTTGTAATACTTTCAAGGATTGAACATTAGTAGTATAAGCATTTATATCAAAATTATAGCAACGAGAGCAACCTTGACTCGTTGAAGCATTAGAGAATAAGGTTGCATCATTAGAAGTGGAAGTGCTATTCTTAAGGGCATCAATTTGTACTTCAAGAGTTTTATAAGTTTCATCCAAACATTTGCAATTCTCTTGAAGTGTGACGTTGCTACCCTCAAGACTAGCAATAGAGACAATGGCCAAATCAAGATCTTTTGTCAATTTCTCAACTTTCTCCTTTTCTTTAGTAAGGAGCTCCTCGAGTTAAAGGTTTCTCCCCTTTTCAAGGATGAGCAAGTCCTCTTGCTTCTCAAGAATCTCCTCTTGACTCTATATTGTTTTCATTAGTTCTTTTATCTTAGACATGACATTTTTACTTAAACTTTTAAGCAAATATTCACAACCACTATCACTATCGCTGTCGCTATCTAGGAGCTTGGATTGTAATTTTATCTTGCGCCCTTTTGCCATGAGACACTTGGGAGTGTTGTTGTCGCTCATGTCACCAAAAAGTGACTTTGTCTGTGTAGAGTAGCGGATGGCGATGGTGACGATCCCTTCATCATCATAGTCAGAGTCAGAGTTGGAGTCCTACTTCTCGCCGATGTGAGCTTGACCCGAATATTTCTTCTTGTGGGTCTTGTAATTGTCCTTCTTAAAAGGCTTGTTCTTCTTTTCTTCCTTGTCCTTTCTCTTCTTGTTAGGACAATCGGCAATGAAGTGGCAAACTTCGCCACACTCATAGCAAGCTCTCTTGGATGTTTTTCGTTTGGGTTTGTCTCTCTTGTACTTGCTATAGCCACTCTTCTTCATGAATTTCTTGAATTTCCTTATAAAGAAAGCAATCTCTTCATCATCGGAGCTCTCATCTTTACTTGAGCTTGATTCTTCAACTTGCTTGCTCTTGCTTGCCTTTAATGCTACTTCTTTGTTCTTGGATGTTGAGCTTTCTTGATAAGGTTCTTGATTTTATTGGCTTCCTTCTCCATAAGTTCATGAGCAAGAATTCTACCAAGCACATCACTTGGTGTGAGCCTCTTGTAGTCTCTTCATTCTCAGATGAGAGTGACCAATGTGAGATTTCTTGGCGCAAAAGCTCAGGAATCTTATCACCACTTTGTTGTCATCTAGCTCTTCACTTCTGAGCCCTCTAGTCTTGTTTACTAGCACCATCATGCGGTCATACATTACTTAAGGGGTTTTCATCGTCTTCCATCATAAATCTTCCCAATTTCCCTTCAAGCAACTCCTTATTGGATTCTCTCATGCTTGCGGTGGCTTCATGTGTGACTTAGAGTGTGTCCATATCACTTTGGCCTCCTCAAGTCCATCCACCATGGTGAACTCTTCAGGGCTCAAGGCGCCAAGCAATATACTTGTGGCTTGTGTATTGCGATGGAGATTTTGCTCTTGTTCAGGGGTGAACTCTTTATCTTCATCTGGTAGCTCAAAACCTGTACACACAATCTTCCAAATACTTCGATGAAGAGAAATTAAAAATGCAATTTCATTTTGTGCCTCCAAGCAGCATAGTGTGTGCCATCAAAATATGGCGCACGCCCGGACGACACGAAAATATAAGAGTTGGAAGCATTCAATTTATCATAATTGAATTCAATTGCAAATCTCTTTCCTTTACCGTCACCTGACTTTGAAGCATCATCTTTAGGACTCTTTGGGCTTCTCGGACCTTTCAGACTTTCCCTCCGTATGTCGACATCTTCAATTCTCCAAGTGGTGAAGCCTTGTAGGAGATTAGGCTCATATACTAATTGAATGTACTTGATGTCGTCTAGAGGGTGAGTGAATAGGCATTTCCTGAAAAATAAAACTTTTCAAGGGATTAATAGAATCCAGATACTCCGGGTTCAATCCGGAACTTCCTGGTTCCAAAAGTTCCGAGCTCAACCCCGATTGTCCGGCTGAAACATGAAATTGAAAACTAAAAACACCTAAGAAAGTATAGTTGGTTCTAAACGTTACCACATGTTCCAAAGATTTTATAGAGGCTTTTCACCAAATACCTGTAGCCACAAACTCACAAACACATAGATCAGGGCAAATCGCCCAAAACACCAACTAGAACAAGTATGGACTTGAGAAAGAAAAGGAGACAAGAATTTGCTTCATGAAGTTCGGATCAAATGATCATATGTCTCCATTGAGGTGCTCACAAAGAGTCGGGTCTCTTTCAACCCTATTCCTCACCAAGCGACCACGAAAATTAAGCTTGGGCTTACTCAAGTGTTCCTCTTCCCTTGCGGAGGCGAGGATGACCTTCACAAACTTCCCGGGGCACTCCACAAGCTTGGGTGCTCTCCGGGTGATGCCTAGCTGTCTAGGAGCTCCAAGCTCCAAGAGTAACGAACGCGAATCGACGGTTTGATAATGAACTCAAGTGCTCAAGATTTGAATTTGGCTCACTTGCACTCAATCTCTTGCTCTCACACCCAACTCACAAATCCTTGCGAGAATTAAAGCACTATAGGAGTGAGGAGAGTTATTGAAAGGCTATGAATGCTTTTGCCTCAAAGTAGTTCAGCAGCAAATAAAAGGAGGGGGTGAAGGGGTATTTATACCCTTCCCCCAAAAACTAGCCATTACAATCTTTTCTGGCTTAACCCGAAACCTCCGGGTTGGCACTTGAATGCGTAACTGAAAGTGCTTCTAGCCCTTATGCGTGGTTTTGATAATTAATGACAATACCTATGGACTAACAACAGTGTTGAGTTTGTTAGTAGGTTGTTCTATAGGTAATGCATTGAGAGATATGCATGAGCTCTAAGTGAATAGGGAGATTGAAAATGCATCAAGATAAATAAGCTCTAGGTTATTTCATAGGAGATGCATAAGTGATGAATCATGAATTTCCTAAGAAATGCCATGAGAACAAAAAAATACAGCGTTGTCATTGAGTTCCTAGTGATGCTCATAAGCAGAAGGAAAAACTCAATAAGATTGGTAATAAACTTGAAGACTAAGTTACTTGTGGAGATCAAGTAACTAAAGGTATGACATTGTCAATAGAGTTTTATGGACTAACCCATGTTTTGTGCTTGAGAGTGAGTTGGAGTTAGGATCCATAAGAAGGCATAAGTTGAATTGAAATCATATATGCCAAGAGTGAAGAACAAGAGTAGACTCCATATTTCATAAAATAAATTCATTGACGATGTCGAATACAAAGTGGTTTTCTACGGCAAGATAGTGAAGGGCAAGCAAGACTCGACTACGATGGATCATCCGTGGTGAAGGGCAAGCAAATGGCTTGATGCCGAAGGACCAAGGTGGTGGTGAAGAGCGAGTGAAGGCTTTGCGCCAATGGACCGTGTGAGGCCATGGGAAGCTATGACTAATTTGCATCAATCATATGAAGAATCAAGAAAAAATAGAGTGAAGAATATATAAAAGTTGGCAACCCTCAAGGTTTGAATGAAAGAAGCGGTACTTGAAATTTATTCAAAGGCTCAAAGTGGTTCAAACAAGTTTTATCTTTGAATTTGAGTATAGGTATGCCGCACAATTAAGAGGGATGCAATGTAGATCTAATTGCCATGTCTCAGTGCTCAAGAATTTCTAACCAAACCCAAGTGAGAGTTCTTCTTAGAAATCCCGGTGTGGAAAGTGTGGAAGTGTCCGAATTGGGTTTCGGAGTGTTTCTAATTTGATCCATTGTGTTTTAGGTCATGAATTCAGTTGGGATGTGTAGCCCTCTGAATAAGCTTTCCATAGAGTCTAAAATCGTCGAAATCGGACTTCGAGGTCAAAACTTATCGCCGTTTTTCAAATGTCAGTTGTGCTGAATCCGGATATTCCGGGTTAACTCGGATTATCTGGGTTGTCCTGAGTCTCTGGGTGAGGTTCTGGAGAGAGATCTCGGTTTGGGCCTTTTCAGTTGACTCGGATACTCCGGGTTGACCCAGATACTCTGGGTTCCGGATACTCCGGGTGAGGTTCCGAGTCTCGGTTGACCCGGAGACTCTGAGTCAGTACAAAAAATACTGTAACAGCTAGTTTTTTGGGGGTTGGGTATTTATACCCCCTCACCCCCATACTTTGGGCAGCTGCAAGGGCACGAAAGAAAACATTTTTAGAGCCAAAAGAAATCCTTTCCACTCTATTTTAGTGAGAGATTTGAGAAGAAAAGTGACTTGGGTTGTGAGATTGGAAGATTGAGTGCAAGTGAGCTAAATCTAATCTTGAGCACTTGAGTTCATCGATAAGAAGTTCGATTGCATTTGTTACTCTTGGAGCTTTGAGCTCCTAGCCGGTTATGTGTCACTGGTGAGCTCCCGTGCTTGTGGTGAGTCACAGGAAAGTTTGTGAAGGCTTCGATTTCGCCTCCGTAAGGGAAGAAATCAAAAGTGGAATCCAAGCTCAAGTGTGACCAAGCTTGGAGAGAAAAGTGGTTGAAAGAGAACCGGCTCATTGGAGCTTCCTCAACGGAGACGTAGGATTCACGGTGGTGAATCCAAACTTTAGAAAATAAATCTTGTGTCTCCTCTCTTGTTCCCTTTCATTTGAGTTCTTGCTTAATATTTGTGCATTTTGCTCAATCTACTTGTTCGTGTGTATTTGATTGTAGGTTCTCCGTGGATCTATTCGAAATCATTACCTGTAACACACGACATCTCTTGGTTTGAGCTAGAACTCTTTAGGCGTACTTTAAATTCAGTTTCGAGCTTAGTTCTATACAGAATCCGGAGAATCCGGATTTACCCGGAGGTTCTGGAACTGTACAGCCCGGGGACTCCAGGTTGACTCGGAGTATCTAGGTGAACAGTGTTTTTCAGCCTTGTGAACAGTGTTTTCTTGCATATCTTTTGCTAGAATTGAATAATTTTTGTCACCTTAGGATTGTTACTTCTACACTTATTTAAGGTGATTGTGCACTAGTTGAGCCTAGCATATTTAGGTTTTTCACTTGTGAAAAATAAGTTAGTTTATATTTCACTGCAAGTTTAGGCTAACGATAAAAGGGGACGAATTTTTAGAAAAAACGTCTATTCACCCCCCCTCTATGCGACATCATTGTCCTTTCAATTGGTATCAGAGAAAAGTCTCTCTTTTCAGGCTTTACCGCCTAGAGAGGAAAGATGTCGACTAACGGATTAGTGCACATAGAGCCACTCCTATTAGATGATTCAAATTACTTTGAGTGGAGTACTCGCATGCTTAATATCTTTAGGGCTATGGGTCCTCATATAGAGCGAGTTGTGGATGTGAGCATTTCTCCTCCTAGTGATAATCTCTTATCATTTGAAGAGGAAGAGAAATACATATATCTCAATGCTCAAGCCACTAATGTTTTATTTAATGCCTTGAGTATAGATGTGGTTGAATCCATCTTGCCGCTTGAAGACGCTCATCTTATTTGAGCAACTCTTAAAGAAAGATATGATAAAACCAAATGTGAAGAAGAAAAACTTCTTCCGGAGACACCATTTGAGAATTGCTCTACTTCATCATCACACCATGAAGAGAATCAAATGAATGTGTCATTTGTCTAAGAGGATGTCACTCTATCATTCACTTCACCGATATTTAACAACGAGCAAGGTAATGAAATGGTTAGTGTGATAAGTGAGTATCTAAACCCTCCTTTGGATTTTAACACTTGCGATGAAATTTCTATATCTACTAGTGTTGATAACTCTTGCATATCATCTAGTGTAAAAATTCCTATTTATCATGATGATATGGTTCTTTGTCCTCATAGTGATGCATCTATTTCCACTAATACTTGTGAGGCTAACATTTTGAAGAAAATAGAAGTCTATGAGAGGCAAAACCTAGTAGAGAAGTTACAACAAAAATCAACAAGAAAGCTTCATCTATGAGAAGATCAATGACAAGTCAAGCTTGCTACATTTATCACCAATACGGACATTGTAGCATGGATTGTCCTCAACTTGGAAGTGAGGCATCGACTTCTCCAAGGTGCTCATCCCCTCACATTGATTCTCCATTATGTCTTATGGCAAAAGGTAAAAGAAAATCGGTAAGTGAGATAAATAGTGCTAATGCTAGTTCTAGTGCTAGTGATAGGAGCTCAAGTTTGATCTTTTGAGCAACAAGGATATGCCTAAAATGATCAAGCTTTTGCGTATGATAGAAAGCCATGAGGAAAGCCTCGAGAGGCAAGAGGAATTCCTCATTAAGAAAATTGAAGAGCTTAAGGCCTTAAATGAGAAATATGAAAAATTTCAAGAATCCCATAGCTCATTATCTAATCTTTATGGGGATCTTAAAGTTAAACATATTTCTTTGATTGATAAATTAGATGCTATGCCTCCAGTGGATTTAGAAATGCCATGTCCTAATTGAAATATTTTATCTAAGAACAAATCCACTATTTCTCCTATTGATGATGCTTGTGCTACTAACTCTAATTCTTATGTAGCATCTTTGGAGAAAGAAAATATTAAGCTAAAGGCTCAACTTGAAGAGTTCACGAGTAAGCATGTGGCTTTGCAAGCAAATCATGATGAGCTTGTGTGCTCTCATGAAAATCTTGTGGACTCACATGTCATGCTAGAAATAGCTCATGAGATTGTGGTAACAACGGTAAAATCCTATCAACCGTATATGCACAAATGCACATGCTCACTAGTTCATATTGAATTGCCATGTGCTAACCCTTGCTGCTATCAAGCAAATATTTCCCCGAGCACTACATGTTACTTGGATCATATAGGTAAAAATAAGAAGCACAAGAATCATGGACTTGAAGCGAAATCCAACAAGAAGAACAAGTCCAACAATGATAAGATCAAGGGGCAAGAACAAAAGAAGAACAAGACTCTCATCACTTGCTTTAAGTGCAATAAAGAGGGTCACTATGTGAGAGATTGCTCCTTGAAGAAAGAAGAGAAGGACATGAGTAAGAGCCAAGATAAGAAGATGGCTCATGTCAAGTGCTTCAAGTGCTCAGGCATGGGATACTATGCCTCTATATGTTCCAACAAGATTGATGACAAGACCACACTTCCAAAGAAGAAAACAAGAAGAAGCAAGAGGAAGTGTTATGGATACAATAAGAAGGGACATGAAATTGCATCATGCCCCTACATAAAGAATGAAGGCCTTATGTCATCAAGGAAGAGGCTCACAAGAAAGGAAGCAAGCAAGAAGCAAGATGAGAAGGCATCTTGCAAGGACATACACCGCATTTGCTACACTTACCGGGACAAGGGACATATTGGTAAGAATTGTCCTATTGGTAACATTCCTAAGCTTAACTCTTCAATTGACAATGATTTATCGCTTAGGAAGGTCAAAAGTGAAACTTGTGCTACTAAGGTGATTAGTTCATCATTTGCTAGCACAAAGGCCATTTGGATGCATAAGTCTCTCGTGACTAACCTTAAAGGACCCAACATAGTTTGGGTACCACAAAGTGCCTAATTTGCTAAATAGGTACTTAGAGATGCATTGAAGACTCGGCTCACTTGAGAAGAATTTTCTTGCACATCTCATATCAAATTTTATTTCAAGCTATATTTCTCATCTTTTATGGAAAGGGCGTCAAGTATGAAGATTATTGATTTATTTCAATCCTTAATGAAATCTCGGTAACAAGTATCTAACTTGAGATATCTAGCTACTTAGCTTAGTATATGTGCTAATGCTCACAAATTTTTTTACTGTGAGCACTTGAAGGTGGCTAGGTAAAATTTGAGCAAAATTTATACTTGGTGTAATATTATGCTTTTAACGGCTCTCTAGTGGAGCAAGATTTTGTTAATAATATAGGTGATGGATACTTGGTGATAGCTATGGAAAATGAACTCAATCACAGAAATGAAGTGTGAAGAATCAAGCTCAAGTCAAACAAAGACACACTTCATTCAAATATAAGAGCTTATACCCAATAAAGCTTCTCACATAATAGATTGCCAAGCAAATTCACATCTTGTGGTAATCTACATTATCTCATGGTTGTAAGTTCATTTTTGACACAAGTATTTCCATTGTAAATTTCTTTTGTGCCTTAACTCAAAATATAGGGTAAACTCCTATAGATTCTTGAATGAACTAAGTGCATGTTATAAGTAATTCAAGTTCTTGGATGCACATATATATATGGAGAGCTCATCCTATTTTTTGTGATTTGAGACTAATATTATTTCAAGTGACATTTGTATTTAGTCTCTTGGTGAAATGAACATCCTCAAGGATGTCAATGGGAGTTGGCATTAGAGACTTGGCTATTTGTTTGAAGAATTATCTAATTAATTAAAGAGTCAAGTTTTGTGGAATTATGTTTCCTATTATCCAATGTCACTCTATGAAGGTAACTCTCTGTCACAATGTCTTTAAATTTATAGTTTACATCCTTGTGATAGATTCTTTGTTCTACACTTTTTCTGGAATGCTCCAGAACCTGAATGAATGTTCCGGGTTAGGCCGAAATGTTCGAGTGCTCCAGAACCCAGAGTATCCGGGTTAGTCCGTAGTATCCGGGTTTGACAGAAACTGGAAGCTCCGGGTTGTATCCGGAAGTTCCGGATTCTGGAAGTTTCTAGCTCTTTGCATGTGTAGGTAATATATATATGCTTGTTTTAGAGTTTATGCTTATCCTAGCATGTGTAGACTTTCTTGCAATCTTGTCATGTCTATTTTATATATCCATACATATCTTGATTGCTTGCTAAGTGTGCTATGAATTTGTTTCTAGTGCATGTAGCTTTTCCTGCCAACTAGTATGTGTAAGTCATATAACTAGTATGTGTAGGATGCATTGCACTTTCATATGTTGATTATGGTTTTGAGCCTTATTTGAGCTTATTCGTTTATTGAATTTTCTTTGGCTCTTTTGGAGATATTAATGGATTATCCCATTATGAGCGAGTATTATGCTTTGTGTATCATAAACACCCATAAATTGTGAACATTTGAGCAATACCATTTAGAATTGATATTATTGCTTATCTAGTATCTATGTAGTATATCAATCTCATATAAAGCTCATTCTATGCAAGAATCTATTAACTGATCCATTTTTGGTTCTAAATTGAACTTGAGATTCTTGGTATTTCTCTAGTGATCTTTTAATCTCAAGATTTTAATTTGAATCATTTCTCATTCGGATCAAATCAACTATGATATTTATGTGTTTACTTGTAATAGTTGAATTTGTGAAGAATGTTATTGAAGCATGATGTTTAATTTCTAAAATCTTTCTTCTCATGCTTCTTGAAAGAAAGTTGATCCATGCCTTATTGCAGTTATCGACTTGTGAAATCTCCATATACCATTGTTCTCTTACAATTGGTAGTAATACAAGTGGTAATGATTGTTGATCATCTTTGTTTCAACTTTTGCTTCCAAGTGATTTCTTTTTTTTAAAAGACCTCATTTAACTCCTATGATTAGAAATATTTGTTTCTTCAAGTAAACTTTCCTTTTTAGAGTTTTTGGAAACTTGCTATCTCAAAGCTTGTATCATGATCAATATAGTTGCTTGAGATAAGTTTTTTAGCATGTTTGAAACTTCTTCATGTCTTTATATGCTCAATTTTCTCTTAGTTCATTTGTTGAACTTTGTGAGTGATCATTTGTTGATCTTTTGGTCTTATATGTAATTTGGATATCATTATTCATATTTTGTACTTCATTTGGTATCTTCAAGTTTGATATGATATTTTTATCCAAATTATATCTTTTTGGATCTTAAAAGTGAGGAGCATGCTTGTTTGATTTAAATGTTAAAATCTATAGCATATTTGCTTTCTTTGATCCTACAGTTAGAGTAAGCCTCTCTCAAGTGCTTTTATTGTCTAAAAGGTGCATAGAGCTTTCATTTGATTTCAATTGGTATATATATTCTTTTGGTATATATTTGCAATTGGTATCTATCTATTAGTATGAACTTAAATTTTTATTATTGTCATATCAATATGCACAAGTTTATGGGAGAGTTTGCTCTATGTGGTGAGTTTTGCTAACCTCTTCGGATCCAATGAGTTTGGGGATCAAATTATACTTGAATGAGTTTAGGTACAATGAAGATGCATTGGATGCTTGGATTAATCATATTGAAGGTCCTTTGAAGTAGAAGATTATTTCAATTAAAATTCATGAGGATGATCTTTACATTTCAATTGGTATCTACAAAGAAGACAATTTCCTTTCATTTCAATTGGAATCAAAAGAAGGACCATATCAAAACGAGCAATTCAATGTCATTCTCGGTAATTTGCTCTTAATTCATGCATCTAATGTCAAAGATTCAATCTTGTGTAGATTGCATCATAGTATAAAAATGACTTGCAAAAATATGTTTTTCTTGCAAGTGCTTAAAAAACCACTTTGTTGCAATTATGAGCAATTTGAAGTAGCATATTTTTGTGGGAACTTTATAATCATGTTTATGATTCATCCAATCTAAAATATGCAAAAGATTTCATATCAAATGCTTGAGGTTATCCTATATACAATATTGATGAAAATTGCAAAACTCTTTTGCTTGAGGTTTGTAGTCCGTTTTAAATGGCTTTATTGAACATATAAGCTTATGAGATATTGACACTTTGTGATAAACACGAAATTCATTATAATGTCAATCATTTTGCTATATTCTTCTTTGAGCCTAATCCATTGCATTTGTGCTTTGGATATTTATTTTGGACTCGTGCTTAATTTGCCTTCAATTGAATTTTTTTCAATTGATATCTATTTCAATTGGAATTGATATCTCATTTAAATAGAATTCTTTGTATTTTCAATTGGTATTCTTTTTTAAATCTAATTTGGTATCTCTTTGACCCCCTTTGATCTATTGTATAGCTTACTCTCCTCACATAGTTTATAATTGGATAAGTGTATTTAGTTTAACTCAAATTATGAGAAATACATATATCATGAGGAGTTTATAATATACATGGTCTTGCACTAGCTTTCGATGATTTCTTTTATGGGATAGATCTAGCGTGCTTTGGAGAAAATTTCTCTTTTGAAAGTCCTCCATAATTCTTACCAATTTGACGTTAATTTGGGGAGAGTTCATTTCGATGATTCCATTTTAGCATTGATGTCAATTGGGGGAGAATTTGAACTAGATGTTATATTTTGTAAGAAGGTTTTGCTTATGGGGGAGAATTATTGGCTCTTGGGGGAGAATTTGTAATCCCTTATGTTTGTAATATGGATATCAATTGGGGGAGTTTCAAAAGCAAATCCATGAAACCTCATTGTTGAAAAAGTTTGCTTTGCATGAGCATATTCATTTTTCATCTTGATATATACTTTGTCATGCTTATTTCATATGTATAAAGGAAACTCAATCCAAAATTTGAGATAAACAATATATGCAATGATATTCAAGATTCATTCACACATGCATAGATTGTGGGGGAGTTTACTTTATACATGTTTAGTTCTACTAACATTAAAACATTTGTTGTGTTTGATGCTAGTAAAACTAGTTTTGGTAATCTCAAATATCTTTGTGATGTTTGATGTTTCCAAAACTTGTTCTTTTTAGAACTTTAAATTTTTCATCTTCGGATTATATGTATACTTAGAACTTTACATTTTTCAAATATAATCATTTAGCCCTTATGTGTGGTTTTGGTAATTAATGACAATACCTATAGACTAATAATAGTGTTGAGTTTGTTAGTACGTTGTTCTATAGGTAATGCATTGAGAGATATGCATGAGCTCTAGGTGAATAGGGAGATTGAAAATGCATCAAGATAAATGAGCTCTAGGTTATTTTATAGGAGATGCATAAGTGATGAATCATGAATTTCCTAAGAAATGCCATGAGAACAAAAAACTACAGCGTTGTGATTGAGCTCCTAGTGATGCTCATAAACAGAAGGAAAAGCTCAATAAGATTGACAATAAACTTGAAGGCTAAGTTACTTGTAGAGATCAAGTAACTAAAGGTATGACATTGTTAATAGAGTTTTATGGACTAACCCGTGTTTTGTGCTTGAGAGTGAGTTGAGGTTAGGATCCATAAGAAGGCATAAGTTGAATTAAAATCATATATGCCAAGAGTGAAGAACAAGAGTGGACTCCATATTTTATAAAATGAATTCCTTGAAGATATCGAATACAAAGTGGTTTTCTATGGCAAGACGGTGAAGGGCAAGCAAGACTCGGCTATGATGGATCATCCGTGGTGAAGGGCAAGCAAATAGCTTGACGCCGAAGGACCAAGGTGGTGGTGAAGAGCGAGTGAAGACTTTGTGCCAAAGGACCATGTGAGGCCATGGGAAGCTATGAGTAATTCGCATGAATCATATGAAGAATCAAGGAAAGATGGAGTGAAGAATATATGAAACTTGGCAACCCTCAAGGTTTGAATGAAAGAAGCGGTACTTGAAATTTATTCAAAGGCTCAAAGTGGTTCAAACAAGTTTTATCTTTGAATTTGAGTATAGATATGTCGCACTATTAAGAGGGATGCAATGTAGAGCTAATTATCGTGTCTCAGTGCTCAAGAGTTTCTAAACAAACCCAAATGAGAGTTCTTTTTAGAAATCCGGGTGTGAAAAGTGTGGAAGTATCCAAATTGGGTTTTAGAGTGTTCCTAATTTGATCCATTGTGTTTTAGGTTATAAATTTAGTTGGGATGTGTAGCCCTCTGAATAAGCTTTTCATAGAGTCCAAAATCGTCAAAATCAGACTTCAGGATCAAAAGTTATCGCCGTTTTTCGAAGGTCAGCTGTGCTGAATCCGGATATTTCGAGTTAACTCTGATTATCCGGATTGTCTGGAGTCTCCAGGTGAGGTTCTGGGAAGAGGTCTCGATTTGGGCCTTTTCAGTTGACCCGGATACTCCGGGTGAGGTTTCGAGTCTGGGTGCTCGGTTTTGTCTTCTTTAGCTTACCCAGATAATACAGGTAGACCCGGAGACTCCGAGTCAGTACAAAAAATGCTGTAAGGGCTAGTTTTTTGGGGGTTGGGTATTTATACCCCCCTCATCCTCATACTTTGGGCAGGTGCAAGGGCACGAAAGAGAACATTTTTAGTGCTAAAAGAACTCCTTCCCACTTCATTTTAGTGAGAGATTTGAGAAGAAAAGTGAGTTGGGTTGTGAGGCTGGAAGATTGAGTGCAAGTGAGCTAAATCCAATCTTGAGCACTTGTGTTCATCGGCAAGAAGTTCGATTGCGTTTGTTACTCTTAGAGCTTTGAGCTCCTAGCCGGTTAGGTGTCGCCGGTAAGCTCCCGTGCTTGTGATGAGCCGTAAAAGTTTGTAAAGGCTTCGATTTCACCTCTGCAAGGGAAGAAATCAAGAGTGGAAGCCAAGCTCAAGTGTGACCGAGCTTAGAGAGGAAAGTGGTTGAAAGAGACACGGCTCATTGGAGCTTCCTCAACGGAGATGTCGGGTTCATGGTGGTGAATTCGAACTTTGGGAAACAAATCTTGTGTCTCCTCTCTTGTTCCCTTTCATTTGAGTTCTTGCTTAATATTTGTGCATTTTGCTCGATCTACTTGTTCGTGTGTATTGATTGTAGGTTCTCCGTGGATCTACTCAAAATCATTACTTAGAACACACGATATCACTTGGTTTGAGCTAGAACTCTTTAGGCGTACTTTAAATTCAGTTTCGAGCTCAGTTCTGTACAGAACCCAGAGAATCTAGATTTACCCAGAGGTTCCGGAACTGTACAACCTGAAGACTCCAGGTTGACTCGGAGTATCTGGGTAAACACTGTTTTTAGCCTTATGAACAGTGTTTTCAGCCTTTTTCATTTAGTGTTTTCTTGCGTATCTTTTGCTAGAATTGAATAATTTTTGTCACCTTAGGATTGTAACTTCTACACTTATTTAGGGTGATTGTGCACTAGTTGAACCTAGCATATTTAGGTTTTTTACTTGTGAACAATCTGTTAGTTTATATTCCACTACAAGTTTAGGTCAATGGTAAAAGGGGATAAATTTTTAGAAAAACATCTATTCACCCTCTCTAGGCGACATCATTGTTCTTTCAGTAACCAAGAACTCCTAGCTGGAACTCAACTCGGAGGGTCCGGAAGTAACACCAGGACCCGAAACATCCGGGTCAACCCGAAACCTTTGGGTAAAACATTTAGACATTAACCGAGCATCCCTGCTCGGAGCAAAGTCTGGAACATCTGGGTTGGCTTTAAAACCAAAACCGAGCACCCCTGCCGGAGCTAAACTCAGAGACTCTGGCAACCTGAAGTATTTGGGTTAGCCCAGAACATCCAGGTACAGACAAAGACTTAGAACTTTTCAGTGTTCGTGGTGAGATTTGTGTCTCTCATCTTAGGTCTAAATGGGTACTTTTAGCACTGAGACATATTCAAGTCAATCTAAACACATCCCTCTTGATAGTACGGCACACCTATACTCAAATTCAAAGATGAAACAAATTTAAATCTATTGAGTAACTACATGCCGCTTCTCTTTTCTTTTTGAGGGACGCCAATGCCTTTTAACATCTTCAATGGGACTAATACCTGTTCATATTCTCATTTAACTCATTAGTCCCTTAATCATTTGTCATCAATTATCCAAAACCTACTTAGGGGACCTAGATGCACTTTTAGTTTACTTATTTAATCATTGCTGATTTTTGCTTAGTTTACCATCAACTTGTCTACTAACACATTTTTACTCCTTTCATATGAAGTGCAAGTGCAAGTGCAAGTTCTAGTGTAAGGGACATGGGAGGAGGAAGACCACCAATTGGAAGGGGAGGAGGAAGAGGAATAAGAAGAGGAGGAGGGAGGCTAGCTGCATGGTTTGGTGCTTGAATGTGATGTTTGGACTGGATATGTAATAGCTATCTACTAGTTGTTGCTTTTGTTGGACATGTATTGGTGCTTTTGTTGGACATGTACATTTACATGTGACGTAGGATCTAGACGTACTATGTGATGCTATGTGATGGTTGCAATATTTGATTTCTGCTTGAATATATATACAAGCTATCTCAAAATGCTGTCAAGTTGTGTCAAAACACTGTCAAAATTTGGTCAAATTTAAAATATATGCAAATTTGATCAAGTTTTGCTATCAAATTTCATTCAAAATATATCAAAATGCTTAGTGTAAAAATAGGGGTAAAATCATAAAGTCCTAAAAAAAGTAGGGGCAAATCTGCAAGGATATACATGTCCTTTTACAGCTGCCTTCACGCTGTTAAGTGCTCTAACGGACTAGGGGCAAACACAATCTTCAGTTAAAAAAGCGAGGGTAAAATCACAAAATTGTAAAAATAAAGGTAAAATCACAGTTTCATTCCAAAGTAGTGGTAAGAACACAATTACCCCTATATGTTAACTTCTCCGGAGTCCTGTATGTAAAATCAGGGTTGTAACAACTGTCATTAAAAGGAACAGCATATGCTTACCTTGCATGATTTCTCAGGATAGTTTGGATTGATCGAAATTCCTGCACTAGATAGATACGGCCCATGTGTGAATGTTTCACATTCCAAAATGAAAAAGAGCATTTGGATAAGCTAGATTTGCAAGATTCTAGAATAGACCCATTGGGCTGGTCTGACCTGTGTGGGGGATGCTATGCCCATGGTCTTGAACAACAGGATTCCAGCCTAGCGTGCTAGCATGAGACAACTAACCAACAAATGGAGGAAAAGCACAATAGCATGGCCCAAGGCCATCCGCTGTCGTGCACGTCAAATTGTCCTCCTCCTCGATAGGCGTGTGCCTCCTCAGTTTGGTGATATTGCCTAGGGTCCTCCTCACTGTGGCGGCGGCACACCACCTGAGCTTCGGCATTGCCACTGGCACCTTCTTTGCTAGCGCCGTGGGTGGCAGGACAGCCTACTGGGGCGTGAGGACGGCCGCCTCCATAGCCTATCAGTCACTGGCAGCGGAGTGGTCCATGAGGCAAGGAGAGAGGAAGATGAGAGAGAGATGGGGTAAGGACTGAGGAGTGAGGACTTGAGGGTGAGAGAGAGAGAGAGAGGATAAGGTGGACGCATGTGACTGAGTTGAGCGGACGCTAGAGCGTGAGCGAAAATTCCATTGCATAGAACTTCGAGTCCGTGCTGGTTTCACTACCGATTTGTATTTAAAACTGGTAATGATATTATCAGTGCATGTTCATATTTAAAACTGGTATTGATAGTCCGTATCAGTGCCAGTTTTTAACGATTTCATCATGGTTCAGATGTGGAAGATTAAGAACCGGTACTTCGAGTCCGTGCTGGTTTCACTACCGATTTGTATTTAAAACTGGCAGTGATATTATCAGTGCATGTTCATATTTAAAACTGGTACTGATAGTCCGTATCAGTGCCAGTCTTTAACGATTTCATCATGGTTCAAACGTGAAAGATTAAGAACCGGTAGTGATACATTTTCACTGTCGGTTCTTACATAACCGGCAGTGATGAGCTGTTATTTATAGTTGGTTCTGTAGTAGTGGGTGCCAATGAGCCAACGAGGTATTGTGAGGGTGGAGAGGAAGGTTACATGCATGCATGAATTCTTAGTTGCAAGCGATAGGATTCCATGTGTGATGTGGTTAAGAGTAAACTGATACTAAAATACCATCTGAGATTTGGATAAATCTGGATCCAGTGGCTGGCTTGTGCGACGGATGCATGATCCAATGTCAATGCAATGGCTACAAACTGTTATAAACTTTTCGTCAGACTTTCGTGTTTTAGCAAAAGATAGTATTTCAAGCCATAAGAACAAAAACTTGATGGAGTTCCTGAAGAATTTGTTGGACTTAGAGTTTTTGTATGTCATGATACCGGCATCCGGGGAACCCTAGTTAGTGCGCCTATGCATTATGCACACGTATGTATCACGCCTAGCCTCTCGTTCGCCTAACTCCTCGGTGTTTGTTTGTTTCCATAAATCATTTGGTTGGACGAGGCAATGGCTAGCCCTATATGTAACCTTTTGATTTCAGCAATCAATCTAATTTGTAGTGCTTATTCCTCTCTCTGAATTAATTCCGCTCAAAAAATCTCATATTCCGATGGAGGCACTACTACAGAACAAGCTATCACTATCAGTTCAAAACTGACATCAATGTCGGTTCGAAAACCGATAGTAAAATAATGTCAGTGGTAATCGTTGATTATCATAGCCGGCTTATGAACCAACAATAATAATATGTATCACTGCCAGTTCCAGCCTAGGACCAGCAGTGATAATCTATGAACATATGCAAAAATATTTTACTACGAGCTCTTCAATATGAGGATCTATCTAGACAATGACCACATACTAAAATGTTTGCGATAGAGTATTTTACATTTCAAACTTAGACAAATAGGAGTAGATGTTGCAAAACTGATGTACCAGGAGCTCTTTGATTTTGGGAACGTCAAAGAGCTCTAGGTACAGCCGTCTAGCGCCATCCGTTCTACATCTGGTGCTATCCAAGTGACAATAATGCATCTAAATGAATGATGAAAATACAATCATTTGAAGCAAATGTATTTTCTGCCACTTATTTAGATTGTCTATTGCCACAATCTAGCTACTCAACTTGCAACTCATTTAGTTAGGGAGATGAGGGGATGGACTCAGGAGATGGGGCAACGGGCTCAGGAGACGGCCACGAGCACGGAGGACGTGGAAGCCAGGCCTAAGGGGTAGAGGCAGCCACAGTGGCGATGATGACTATCACACCACTTGGACCACCACTACCCCTCGAGAGCGACTACAGACAATCGCGAGGTGGCTCAGTAGATGGCGGTCCTGATGTGGCTTGGGGAAACGAGGGTAGTCGAGAGGTGGCTCGGGCTCGGGAGACGGCGATGAGCTCGGAGGAGGTGGAAGCCAGGCACAAGGGATAAAGACAGCTGCAGTGGCGATGATGACCATTGCATCACTTCAACCGCCATTACCTCTCGAGAGCGGCTTCTATAGATTGGGAGCGAAGTGAGATAGGGTACGACTGAGGGAGACAGATTCAATTTATAGAAAAATTATCACTGACGGTTTGGAACACGAACTGATAGTGATAATAATTAACACCATCAATAATTAATATCACTACCAGTTTTTAAGGGTTCACGATTAGATCTGCCAATTCAACTTATGGGAGCTGTCAGTGATACTTTATCACTGCTGGTTATTTCCGAACCAGCAATGAAATGATGGTAGGGATGACCCTTTTTTAGTAGTGAGGCCTTAGTCTAATGTCACAAGCAAATTCATCCTACTATATCCGCACACCATTGATGGATTGAGTTTCATTCCAATGCTCCAATCCTAGTACTAAGAAAGCTTCATTCTCCAGTCAGTCAATCATGCCTGTCTTATTTAAACTTGGTGCGTTTAGTTGGAGGGTAATGATGGATAGGATATGACCATCCATGTTTTTTGGGATATGTTCATCCAAATTGTCTGTTTGGTTGAGTTGATAGGATGAGCTAATTTTTTGTTTGATTGGAGGGATGAGGCGGGATTAGATGAGAATAATTGACTAAATTATATCTCTTAATTTTAAATAATAATAGGTAATCGTACACTAATCAACACGCACTAATACTTATCAATGCTAATCTTATTATAGTAATTACTAATTAACAACAAAATATGCTAATTATCATTAATCGTACTTTAATCAACATACCAATAGCGTATTAATAAATACACTAACCCTTAACAACCATAATCTCATAATAATAAATACTAATTAGTAATACAACATGCTAATTATCACTAATTATATTACTAATAATCATGATTAGATAAGGTGGATGACGTCATCCGGTTAAAATGAATGGATAACTCCAACCAACATATTTGAAAAATGTTCCTAAAAATTAAATGATCTCATCCATCCATCAACCCGTGCTCCATCCAAACACCTTAAAAATATAATAATCCTCTCCTATGTAATCTCATCCTACCAACAAACATACCATACCGTCTCCAACCAATCCACAAACTCAGGTCTGCTTTTCTCTAACGACTTTGCCACCTAACGTATCCACTTGTTCTCCAGTTGGGACGATGCCTTTCCTGTTTCCACTGTGGCTTCCAGAGTTTCAGTTGCAGTCTGTCAGATTTCAAAGCGGCTTTAGCTGAAGGCGATATATATATATATATTCCCTGAAGGACCTTACTAGCCGCCACCCTTATGATAACAGTGTACTGCACTAGTTGTACACTTGTATAGTAGAATACTACCTGAGTGTGGACCATCATTTTATTAAAGTTTGCATGAGCTGTGCTTTTGGAGACCTGTGCATTGCAGCGCATAAGATTTGTCTATTGATCTCCGACGATGGTGCTTTTTCGACTCCTGCAGCTGAATTTTCTTATCTGCAAGTTGCAAGAGGCAGATGCCCGGATGGCAGTCTTGTCAAGATAGATATGCATGCACGCAGCATCCATGCAAAAGGATCAGCTCCGTGGTTTAGAAAAGATCGGAGTCTCATCTATTACAAAGTCTAAATTTTCTTTTCCTCTTCTTAAAATCTATCTCTCAAAATTTAAATGCTGGTTTAAACTATCCCTACAATCTTATCTTTCTATTTATAGATCTAGAAAGGTAACTTAGCCATTAAACTTCCTTGTTACCAAAATACCCATATCTTCCAATAGCCTTCTACCTACTATCGAGGTATTTTAGTCCACTTTTTGCTTTGTGCATCAAACGATCATGGCTTCTTTATGACTCAGCTTTGGCTCGATATAAGTTTCTCAATGATGCCACGTGCACTCCATCGTTCCACGATTTTAAGATCAAACTGCAAAACCACCTTGTACGCTTCTTAAAGTGTGACTTCTCGTCATTTGCTTACACCTTAGGCAAGCGATCCGATATTGACGTATGTACTCAGTCTTGCGATCTTGAATACCGGTAAGTCTCTCCCGCTTCTGATCCCTCGGGTCGCCTTGTTACTTGCACCGACATCTATTTCACTTGACTTCGTCAACACGCCATCTTCATCCTTCCTTCCATACTTTGCTTGACCTCCATGTGCACAGCTAGTATCACCCTTAACTCCGCCTAACTTCCTCGATCGTCTGGCATCAAGTACCTCGTTTGACCCTGATCATCCCGCCGTCGGTCGCCAAGTTGCATCCATCACTTGCACAATATTAGACAAATAAAAATATATCCCAACTCCATCTCCAGTTATCTCAAATCAGAATTCTCAGTTCAAAGCACATCTCAGAGAAAACATGAACGTTGGATGTTCCAGCGTGTACCCCTCCTGAGCGTCGGACCATCCGGCATGTGCAAACCATTAGACCGACCAACTTTCTATCCTCTCTGTAAGAAACAGTCTGGCATTCTCTTCACATGATCACCGGACCATCCAGCTAGTAGCATTCACCCCAGAGCCATTTTGCAGCCTCTCTGTAGGAAATGCTCTGACATCCATACTCAACATCATCGGATGATCCGGTGCATGTAAGTCCACAGAGCCAACTTGCACCCTTTTTACAAGAAATACTCCGGTATTTACAATGCTCATCGCTGGACTATCCGGCATGTACTCTAACTTTTTATTCTGAGTTGAAATGCTCCTTTGTGTACATCATCTGAACGTCAGACCATCCGGTGAGTTCAAAATCCCGAGCGTCGGACTATCCGGCGTGTACAATTTTCTTGGACTTAGAGAAAAATAGGCAAACTATATTCTCTCTGCAACTTTAGTTAGTCATGATCGTAACTACAATATATATGCTCATACAATCCAACAATCATCAAACCAAATCCATAACTTTGTCAATCACTCATCACATATAAACCAATGCATATTTCAACTTGTTTCTCACGGGTCGATGCTGGTTAGATCATGACTATGTGTATTATAGCTATATAGAGATCGAGAGTAAACTCTAGTACAATTATATCATCTTGATGTAACTATAAAAATTAATAAAGCTCTATTAAAAAACCATCTCCATCCTATAGACTACATGGTCTGCTACCGGTGGTGTCAGCATCCAAATTGGCTTCTTCGCCAGCTCTGCCCTGTGTCCCCCATACATGCATGAACCTGCAATAGCAACCTTCAATTTGATTGCTAGGTTGCGTTGGGCTCTTGCCAATTGCCATGGTGGCAGAGCAATGCTACACCAACCAAGCGCTTTACAAAAATTCGACCAACATGGATGGTAATAACCTTGCATGCTGATTTGAAATAATCAAATAAAAAGATTACATGGGACGGGTTTCATTTGGAGGTTAGACCAGATATAGCAGCTTCTTGCCTTGTTGGCTGATGCGTGTTCTTGGCAGTGTTACGTTTTCTTGTGGTCTCCGGATTTTTCAACTTGTGACGTGCGTGATGTCATATGTTGCTGAATTTGTTATGGGTTCAAGCAGTGTGATTAATTTGGTGATCTGGCTGCGCTAGTGAGAGAAGCAAGAAAAAAATAACAATACAAACTTTTATTTAGACAACTAGAAGTGACAAGGTGTTTTAGTTCTTAATTTCTGTAGGAACTTCAGTTCTCTTTTTGCTTATTTCTAACCACATTTTTTGTTCTAGTCAACCCATGGGTAGTTAGGTCACCACTCTACATTTGGCCTTTAAATCCAAAGGAAAAAAACAAATTAGCAATTAGGTGAATATATATATATATATATATATATATATATATATATATATATATATATATATATATATCTTTAGTTCAAAAGAGTGGGTTTTTGTCTAGGAACGAAACTTGCATCCATGGGATGCATATGCGCAAGAATCAAAGTTGTTTTGTCTGAAAAGTGAGAAACTTGTATAATACATACATGACCTTACACTAGTTAAGCCATGTTAGCATTCTAAACGCCCAGCCTACATGGTGTCTTTTTAGCATGTTTTTGTTTGTCGAAGTGGATCAGCAGCAGCTCATCTTTCTTGTTCCTTCCCTAGAAACAAAAGCGTGCCGATTTACATGATGGCATGGTGCCCTACCATGTGAAGGAAGAACGCCATTTCGCCGAACGTCGCTCTTCCATAATATTGATCTGCTATACATATCCAGAGCTAACTCTGTCGCAAAAAAAGAAAAATAGAAAGAAAAACAGCCTGACCCAACTCGTCATGGACACATAATATAGTGAATTCTGATCGCTCGCATAATATTACACCAGTTTATCAGGAATATTTGTTTTTTTGGCCGCTATATTGAAATACATATTGCCTGGTAAGCGATTTGCAAGACATCAATGGATTAACTTTCCTCCTATCTTGCGAGGAACAAAAGCTAGTCGGATGCTCTCGGATTGAGAGGCTTGAGCATTACCACCCGTAGGCCGGCCCTAGCTACTCGGTCCAACCATAGAAATGCCTCAAGAGACGACAAAAGCTCATGCTGGCATAGTGGCATGCACGCAGAAGATTAGGATCTCCCATGAGAAAGATAGAGAGGTAAGTGAACGAAGAAAAGAACATGTTCTCCCATGCTCTAGTCTAGTCCAGCTTTCAAGCAATGTGAGGGGACCAAATTAAAGACCACAAGCACAAAACCTCCAAGAGCTGGAGACTCCAAAAGGAGTAAGACTACTACTGAAGGGAGAGAGAGAGACCGGCCGGACAAGGGATATGTCCAAGCTAAACTGGTGCAGTGCCTTGCTCCACCACTAGTTGGTACAGTACCGGTAGTTTGCATGTTGTTATCACCAAACCGTTTTAGTTTTGATCCTCTTTTGATCTGCCGAACTAATTTTGGTCCCGATTAGAGTGATAAGGTTTGCAAAAGCAGAGGGCACCATGCCTACCCTCCAAGGTTCGTACTACTATTTCAGTTTCACGTTCTCGAAAAAATATTTTCCGGTTTCTATTTGATATAACTTCACGCAATCCAATGTATGTGCTAAGAAATTTTGGAGTTATGTCTGAAAAGGTGATATAGAAACTCCTTAGCTCTCGTGGTTAATCCAGCTCATGATCTGCAACCTTTCTACCTTCATCTTAGCTCTCCTATATATTCATAAAGCTCATAACATAAAGTTTTATGAGCATAACATCGCTCTTGCACAGCAAGGTTCTTGTTGGTTGTCAAGGAATAAAGAGCATTCCTATATATTTAACTTGACATGAGATGTATCTATGATCACTGATCTTTATTCCCCTATCATTGTGCACATATTGTGGTGGAACAAAGTGATCATACTACTTACCATTCGTCAACAAAGTTTTGGTCCAGCATGCATGTAAAAGGTGCCTGTAAGGCTTGTGAACAACACCACTATGCCTAACACGGGTGCACGCAAGCTAGTTCAAGAAAGATGATGTGAGCTCCCAACTGACAGTTCACTGGAAGAGGCAAAGAGATCGAGGTCACCCAATGCAAGCATCTATCACTATGCTAGTATCATTTTGTTAGTTGTCTCTATGTCCCACTACTTAAAAAACACCCTTCCTTATCCCTTATCAATTGTCGTATGATTGCTGAAATTAATTTACTCTAGATTTTAAAAGATTACGTGTTTATTAATTCATTTAAAATGCACATGCGTTGATTGCAAGAATAATAAGCAAATTTCTACCATAAAACAGATTTATGCACACTTGCTTCAATAGGATTTCAAGTCTGGCTATACCTGTTGGACCGAGCATGGTGAAAATGATCATATTGTACATGAAGGGCAACATATTGTTGAAGAAGATGAAGATAACGACGTCCATTGACAAAAACAACGATATGCCAGTGATTGAGGATATATTGGTCGACAACAATGAAGATGATCTAGATCAAATGTTACGCAATGAGGAGGGAGACTTAGGCAACGAAAGACAACATCAAAAGTTCGAACGAATGGTATAGGACAAGAACACACCATTGTTCCCAGCCTGCAAGGATAAGCACAATAAGCTGCATACTATGCTGAAACTGTTCACTTGAAGGCAAGTAATGGTTAGTCAGATAAGAGCTTCAGAGAGTTGTAGTGTTGTTACGTCTCTTGAGGGACGTGCTTTCAAAGGGGAATGTGTTGTCTGGAACCACATTCCAAACCAAGCAGATTGTCTACCCGTTAGAATTGGAAGTATAGAAAATACATGCATGTCTAAATAACTGCATATTGTATCACAAAGAGTTTACAGAATTAGATGTGTGTCCCGTGTGCAAAGCATCATGGTACAAGCCCAACGATGATGATATCAATAATGATGATGTGGGGGTAAAGCATAATAAGGAAAGACCCTCCCTCCAACGCTGTTATATTTCCTTATAATTCCTCATTTGAAGCAATAGCTTGCGAACAAATGGCATGCCCAATTGATGTGATTCCACGTCAAGAACGATGGGATGCACATACACCCTACTGATTCTATGCAATGGAGGAACATCGATAGAAAATACAAGAACTTAGCAGATGAGGTGAGAAATATAAGGTTTACATTGAGTACGGATGGGATGAATCATTTCGGCAACATGAGCAGTTGTCATAGCACTTAACCCATGACTCTATGTATGTACAACATTCCTCCTTGGATGTGAATGAAGCCGACATACAATATGATGTCGTTTCTAATCCAAGGGCCAAAACAACCTAGCAACAATATCGATGTGTATGATGGTGTATGTGTATGTGACGAGTATAAACAAGAGAACTTCATCCTGCGTGCAATGTTGTTTGTAACAATATAGGATTTGTCTGCCCTTGGTAACTTATCGGGCCAGACTGTAAAAGACTTCAGTGGATATGTCTAGTGCTTGGATAAGATATGAGAACAACCAAAAAAATAGTTTAGATGTGCCACCATAGGTTTCTTCTCTCGAATCACCCGTATCAAAAATAAGAAATCTTCTGATGGGACAAAGCATACTGGTTCAACTCCAAAGAATTGCACTGGGAAACATGTCTTTGAGATGTTTAAGCATATTAAAGTTATCATTGGAAAGGGACCAGGTGGTACAAATATGCCGAGTTCCCAAGATAAGGCTCCTATGTGGAAAAAAAGATAATGTGGAGACCTGACCAAACTGCACTCTATTCAATTGAATGGCCGATCATCCGCTTAAGTTGAAAGTTAACATACGCTCACCAAAAGGCATGACATATGTTAAACCTCAACTAATGCGACAACTCAATGCACCATCCAATTGAAATGAAGGCAATTATGGCAGTCCCGATATGTGCATTTTGATAATTCCTAGGAGAGCCATTATCCACACAGATCTCGACCAACATGTACCTCACCACATCACGTTATACAAAAGTTCAAATGATTACAAGTTGATAAATTAAATAAGAGACAATATATTATCTAGCATAGTTATACATAAATCACAATGGAATAACGGATAAAAGAAACCAAAAACCGGTGGCGCCATTTGCTGACAAGGCAACCGACCGGGGTTAGTAGTAGTATAGCAACTACTCATCACCACACCACTCTCGGTGGGGCACAAGTAGCCAGCATCTAAACTTCACCTACAAAACAATCAACAAAGTACTGTGAGTATGAAGGTACTCTCAAGACTGATTCATATGGGTATATATCCTGAATCCAAGGATAATGCATTTAGACAAATTAGCAAGGAATAGGCCACAAGGTTAACTTGAATTATACGAAAGGCAATTTAATGACATAAAAATGTGAGCATCTACATAACCTAACACTTAGGCTATCCTAGCATGGCCATAAGAATATAACCATTGACAACATATGGACATGATTTTCTCAACTTAGAACATAACAGAACGATCTCACCTTCTCCTACATATAACCACTATACCACAAATACCAAGCGAAACTCTACGGTGATGTCTAATGAACATTAAGCTTACTTATAACTGAGTGTGCGTCAATTTGAATTGAT
Organism: Phragmites australis; assembly: GCF_958298935.1. Lineage (NCBI taxonomy): Eukaryota > Viridiplantae > Streptophyta > Magnoliopsida > Poales > Poaceae > Phragmites > Phragmites australis. The sequence goes on from NC_084931.1 coordinate 7,065,471, forward strand.
TTTACACCTACAAGGGGTACATCTTTACTCACATGACACGAGACCTCTCTCTATACAACCCATCGGTTGCAAGTGATAATTCGCATGAAAACTGTTCATGTACCTACTCCGAACCTTTGTTCCCATACCCGAGTCTGCGGAGGCTACCTAGGTCTACTCCCAAAGAAACCTCAAGTGCCTCTTACAAGCCCTCTCGCTCACATCACAGGTGCGTAAGTCAAATGAATGCGGTGACTTACAATACTTGGCTCATCATTTCCCTATTTGGATACGTGGTAGTACAAAACATTGCTTAAGTCAACAACGCCAACGAACGGTGCTAAAATGATGCAAGCGGTCTATGACATCTGGATCTCTCCCCCAATCTCTCTCCTGACTTACCCCTAACACCACCCACATCTTGTCTCATTCTCACAACTCATCATCCCAATATTGTTTTCATCGTGAAAGAAATTAAGCCCTATAGCTCACGAACGATGGAACGTTCCACCTCTCGATTTCTATCGGTGACCTATGCATTGCTAAGCATGTCGGATAAATTTTAAGTTAGACATTAACATGGTTATATCTAGGTTACAATGATGGAGATCGTCAATAATCAAGATAGGGACAATGCAACTAGATAGGTGCTACCCGATTCTCGACATCAATTTGCTAAACATGCATATACGACACAATGCAATATCTAGCAAAATTGACCAATAATTCACCAAAATATAGGAGAATTATGCATAGATGCTTGCCTTGGTGCTTAGCTTCACAATCACGATCAACCACAAAATTCTGCTTAAGAAAACCCATCACTCTTCGGTTCATCAATCACTCAAAGAACAAAAATGCATCACCATAAGCATGATGAAATGTTATGAAGTATGCTTTATGATGCATGATCATGAACAAGATGCAACACGACATGTCATGAAAACATTTGCAACTAACGCTTGATTGATAGGGCTAGAAGGGATCTAAACATCACATGGGATAAACTAAACTCACTGGGTTCTAGGTGTCTGATGGTCAGACCGGGTGAGGGTGGCGGTTAGACCGTGAGGATCGGATAGAGGAGAAAACTGTACTGAGTAGTTATGACGGTTAGACAGAATGCATAGTGGTCAAACCATGGGGTCTGACGGTCAGACCGACCATAGTGGCGGTCTGATTCCTGACTAGGGAGTCTGAAATCAACCTAACCGACCAAGTTCAACCTGACGGTCAGACCGGCCGAAGTGGGGGTCAAACTGCTGAGCTTGGCCGGCAGCACCTCGATGAGGTCACCGCGAAGGCTCTGGCAATGCCTTCGGCTAAGAGTGGTATCAAAACACTATACACAACTAGGGGAGTTCATATTTGGTGGTTTGGGTGACATTCACATGCCAAACTCTAGGGCCTCATGGAGGATGTCCATGGCTAGGGGTGGAGGTCGGGTTCAAGCAAGTGAGGGTTGGTTGGAGCTTAGGGATGATGGGGAAATGGTCGGGAAAGTATCACCTTGGTGTGGGGAAGCTCCCTAGGGCGTTGGCCGACTCCGGGGAGGTCTCGATTTGGAGATCGGGTTGTGGGGGTGTGGACAAGCTCAGCCTTGATGTGGAAGAAGACGCGTGGGAAGCTTCTCCAGCGAAGATGACAGTGGGGAGGAGCTCGAGGAGGCCTCATGAAGCATGGGGAAGTCTTCTTTGTCGATCTTCAGCTGTCGTGGTGGTCGAGGTGGTGCTTCTCCTCCCTCTCTCGGTTTTGGGTGGATGTGGAAAATGAGTGAGGGAGAGAGAAGAGAGGTGGTCAATTGGGTTTTAAGTGGGTGTTCTAAGCCATGACGGTCAGACCGTGGGTAGGCCTAGTCAGGCCACGAGGCTGGGCTCATGTGCAGTGAGTTCTCCTTTTTCCCCCTTTTTTACCAATTATTTTCCCCTTTCTTCCTAAATGGTTTTGGGCTATCTAAACTACTTCAAAAGTGATTCCCACTCATAAGCATATATGGTGGAAAATCAAGTTTCTTATCGACGTACCATTTCAAAAAGTTTTGAACACTTAAAACAAAACCAAAATCATGAAACATAATGTTATGATGCATATGCGTGCTCGATGACTAGGTTAGGGTTTTTTGGGGTGTGAAAAATCCCCCCCCCCCACCCTCCAAAAAGAATCTCGACCTGAGATTTGGCAAACTTAAGGGAGGGAGTGATGTGTTAAACATTGCCACAAAGCGAGAGATGGGCATTTTTGGTAGGAAGGCGTCCTAAGAGGATTTACTTGAAGTAAGATTCATGGTGCTCCTCGAACATCACGAGCGAAATGGACCCCTATGAGCTAGTGGTCAGACAGTGGCTTAGCCTGGTCAGACTATGGCATAGTGATGGTTGGATTGTGGTCATGGTGGTTAGACCGTTATTTAGACAGAGAGTATTTAGGCTCTGGTGGCCTCTCATGGTCAGACTATGAGCTGGGTGATCGAACCGCCTCAACTTAATAGAGCCCTAAAATGGTACTGCTGGCCTCCGCCGATCAGACTAGCAAGGGCATGGTTAGGCTGCCAGGGAGGGGATCTTTTCCTCCGGCTGAGATTTTTCTAAGAGTTTTCCTTAGGGAAAATTCTCCAATTAGCAAGACGATGAAACTATGATAATGCGAAATGTCTAAGATACGCAAAAGTGGAACTATACTTATATTTTGTCAAAAAGGTCGGGATATTCGGAGCGGATTTGATCTTCTCGCTCTCAAGTGGCTTCATCTTCCACATGGCTACTCCATTGTACTTTGACAAATTTGATGGAGTGACTTCGGGTATTGTGTTCTACTTCATCTAAAATTCGAATTTGACATTCGCAATAGGATAGGTCGGGTTGAAAATTTTGATCATCCAATACAATGACTTCGGTTTGAACTCAAAGACATTTCTTCAATTGCAAGACATGGAAAACATGGAGTATGACAGAGAGGGATGGAGGTAGTTCCAATTGATAGGCAGCCACTCCGCGTTGGGCAACAATTTGAAGAGGGCTGACATAACAAGGTGTTAATTTCCCTTTCATGTGAAACCATTGTGTTCCCTTGAGTGGGGTGACCTTAAGGTAGACATAATCTCCAACGTGGAAAGTAAGCTCGTAACGTTGATGATCGGCATAACTCTTTCGATGAGATTGGGCCGCACGCAACTGCTCATGGATGGTCTTGACTTGGGCCTCTGCTTCCATGACTAATTCTGGACCAAAGAATGGTTTCTTGCTAGACACATACCAATTAATGAAAGTTCTTCACCTTCTATCATAGAGCCCTTAGAAAGGCGACATCTTGATGCTTGATTGGTAACTGTTATTATATGAGAACTCCGTGAATGGTAAGCAATTCTCCCACTTTTTTTCCATAGTGAGGACATATGCTCGCATCATATCTTTAAGGATTTGGTTTACTCTCTCAGTTTGACCTCCAGTTTCAAGATGATTTGGGGTGCTATGGAAGAGCTCGGTCCCTATAATTTCATGAAGGCTCTTCAAAAAATGAGAGACAAAGATGGAGCCACAGTCAGAAACTATCTTCATGGAACACCATGGAGACAAACAATTTGGGGGAGATATAGCTCTGCATATTGCTTGACGGAGTATCTGATTTTGACAGGAAGGAGATGAGCCGACTTGGTCAACCAATCAACAATGACCCATATTAAGTCGTAACCTTGAGAAGTTTTAGGTAGTCCAGTCACAAAATCCATACCGATTTCTTCTCACTTCCACAAAGGATTAGGTAAGGGTTGGAGTGTATCAGCGGGTTTGAGATGTTCGGTCTTCACTCTTTGGCAAACATCACATGTGGCGATATACCGAGCGATTATATACTTCATGCAGGTCCACTAAAATCTTTGCTTGAGATCTTGGTATATTTTAGTGCTCCTCGATGAATAGATAGCAATGAATCATGAGTTTCGTCCAAAATTCTCTTCCTCAACTCATCGACCTTTGGAACCACTAGCCTTTTTCTAAACCATAGGAATCCTTGATCATCTTTGGAAAAACAACTAGCTTCGCATGTCTTCATTTTATCCTGAATTCAAACCATGCCTTTGTCATCTTTTTGAGCTGCTTTGATTTGATTGAGGATGGTGCATTTTATCTCTAGATTGGCAAGAAATCTCTACGAGACCATCTTGAGTCCAAGTTTCCGAAAGTCATCACAAAGTGTAGAAATTTCAGGTGAGACCATAAGATAGTTGCATCGAGCCTTTCGGTTCACGGCATCAGTGACAATGTTTGCCTTGTCTGGATGTTAATGGACCTCTAACTTATAGTCCTTGATTAATTCAAACCACCTCCTTTACCTCATTTCAGAACGGCTTGAGTGAAGATATATTTGAGGCTTTTGTGATCAGTATAGATGTTGTAAAGATTTCCAAGGAGATAGTGACGCCAAATCTTTAAGGCTTGCACTTTGGTCGCAAGCTCAAGATCATGAGTATGTTAACTCTTTTTGTGCCGCTTCAATTTTTGTGAAGTGTAGGCGACAACTTGATCTTCTTGCATGAGAACACAACGAGGCCAATATGAGAGGCATCACAATAGACATCAACGCTCTAGTGAATATTCAGTTGAGCAAGAACGGGCGCTGTAATGAGATGAGACTTCAAGGTTTGGAAAACTGCTTCACATTCATTGGACCATCTGAATTTCATATCTTTCTTCAACTATTCGATCATAGGCTTTGTGATTTTTGAGAAGTTCTCGATGAACCGATGGTACCAACCCACAAGTCCAAGGAAACTTTGGATATCAATGATATTTTGGGGTTGCACCCAATTGAGCAAATCTTGCACTGTGCTCGGATCAAGTGTGACGCTATTTTTGGAAAGAACATGACCAATAAAGGAGACTTCCTTTAGCCAAAATTCATATTTGCTAAATTTGGCATAAAGAAGATATTTCCGAATTCTTTCAAGAACAACACGAACATGTTCGGCATGTCCTTCTTTGATCTTGGAGTAAATGAGGATGTCATCGATGAAGACCACCACAAAATTGTCAACTTCTTCCATGAAGACCATGTTCATCAAGTACATAAAGTAGACCAGTGCATTGGTTAGGCTGAAAGACATAATAGTATACTTGTAGAGTCCATAACGAGTAGAGAAAGCCGTCTTTGGAATGTCCTCTATTCGGATTTTAATTTGATGGTAATCCAATCTCAAATCAATCTTAGAAAAAAAAAAACCAGGCATCAGACATTTGATCAAACAAAATCAATTTGATGAAGTGGATACTTGTTCTTCATAGTGACCTCATTCAACGGACAATAGTCAACACACATCCGTAAAGTTTGGTCCTTCTTCTTCACAAGAGCACCGAGCATCCCTAAGGTGCGGAGCTCAAATGAATGAAACCTTTTGTGAGCAACTCCTAAATTTGCTTCTTCAAATCCGCCAATTCATTTAGCAGTATCCGGTAGGGCCTTTTTGAAATCGGGGTCGTTCTAGGTAAAAGCTCGATGGCGAACTCAACTTCTCGGTCGGGTGGCATTCCTGGTAGCTCTTCTAAAAAGACATCTAGGTAATCATACACCACGGGAATATTAGCAAGATCCATGGAGATGGCACCCACAATTGCATAGAGATGTGGACCAGAGTGACCCGATCTCATCAAGTCCTAGAGTGACCCGATTGTTGGAAGAATTTGCAAGGGAGATAGACCTTGGTGCACACTTGACGATCGCACCATTTTTGGTTAACGAATTAATTCCCAAATTCAAGACCATTGAGTCGATCACGATTAAATTGGCTTGTAAATGACTCCACTAATTGGAATTTCTGCATTAGGCATGATAATGGCAAAAGCATAAGTTGTGGCACAACTCCTCTTGATAAAAGAATGATAAGCCTCAGAATCGAAGAGTACCATTGCGGGGTGAGAGTTGACAAGAAGTGTGCTTAAGAGCACATTGATCTCATCCTGAGCTTCCTTAACGGTGATAATATTGATATTTTCATGCTTTAGGGCTGGAATCTTCTGTGACCGATGAGGTGGTGGTTTACTTGAGGCATTGACCACAACGTCTTGTTTTGGATAGCGACAAAGTTAGGCAAAGTGCCCGATTTGGCCACAATTGAAGCATGGACCCTTCGAGCCACGATTTGAGTTACTTCTTTGATTCCTCGTGGCTTCTTGGAACTGCCATTGAGAACCATGTAGGTTGCAAAGGAACCATAGTTGGCTCATGAGGTGGGAGAGGCAGCCCTGTGCATAGGCATTGTACGTTGTCTTCAACAGAAAACTGTGCATCCCTCTTGCATTTCTTTTCCTCTTGATGTTTCTTCATTCTGTATTCTGCTATGATTGACTTGCTCACCAACATGTTGAAATCATCAAAGCTAAGGGTAGAGAGCTTCTCTTGCATCGTAGAAATCCTATTTATAAAGTACTCTTGCTTACGTTCATTGGTAGAGACATGTTCGGGTGCATAGTGAGCCAAATAGTTGAACTCTTGCACATAGTCCATTACGGGCTTGTCCCCTTGCTTTATATCAAGGAACTCCTGTTTCTTGATTTCCCTCACACACTTAGGGATGTAAAAAGCACGGAAGACCGTGTGGAACTCTGTCCAAGTGACAAGGTGGTCAGGAGCTTGCATGGTGAGGTAACTCTTCCACCATGCCCGGTTGCGCCTTAAAGTTGATGGGCAGCATATTGGACCATGGCATGGCCATCACACTACATGAGAGCAAGCTTTTGCTCGATGGTGCGAAGCCAAGCATAGGCGTTAATGGGATCTTCGGTGCGGGTGAAGATGGGAGGTTGAGTGTGGAGAAACTCGGAGAAACCACCAAGTAGGTCGGCTCCACCTCCAATATGGTGAGACACATTCTAAGCAATGACCTTGAGATGATCCAACATCTCCGTCATGGGCGATGGTAGGGGTGCTCTTGCATCATGAGCATTCAAACCCTACGGATTGTCCGTACCGGCACCACTACAGGTTCTCATCCTTTCATTAGGCAAGGTTAGCAATGACAAGGGCAAAAGAAAGATGGACTATTGAATTTGATTTAGGAACTCTAAAATGGTAGGATGGAGGCAAGGGATGTTGATGAGAACATCCTACAACATGGGAGAATGCATGTTCAAAGATAAGGTGCAGCATGGGTATGCATGTAGCCTAGTTCATTTCTCACAAACACGTTGGGAGAATTCAGTAGTCAAACCGCAAGACTGGTGGTCAGACTATTGGCACCGGAGATCAGACCACTGTCATGGGGTCAAGCCGCTGGGAGGTCTGTCACTAGGCAGTAGCATTTCCACCCACATACACGATCATCCTCTCAAAGAGTTCACGATTATATTACACTTAGGGGGCATAATATAGCTAATTAACCGTCCTATTGTCCGTGAATAAGAAGCTACACCCTAATTCACATTACTTAAGTTCGACTAACCTTTAGTTAATTAGTTCCAGTTCCTACGTGCTTGTTTAGCCTAATACCTCAGCATATAAGATATGCTCCTCGTAGATCTCCATCGCACATTCTTTTTGTCGGTATCTCCTGCCATTACACCATGAATGTGAAAAGCATGAATATAAGAGAGGGGACCGATAGCAAGGTGAGGTACAATGGCACATAGATCAAGAATTAGATAAGACACATCTCCTTAATAAAACAACGGAACTAAGAACATTTCCAACTCACCCTTAACACATGAAAGAAAAAGGTGACTTCGAGAACAAGTTAAATCTTATTAACAAGCACAGGACAAGAGACAGCGCTAAGAAAAGCAGGGAATAAAATAGGGCATATATTTAGAACCTGAATTAAATGTTAATGAGTTGTGTTAATGAGGTTGACATATTCTACTTAAAACCACTATCCTACTCTAACCTACAGTCAACCATGCTCTGATGCCACACTGTGGAGACCTGACCAAACTACACTCGATTCAATTGAATGGCCGATCATCCGCTTAAGTTGAGAGCTAACATAAGCTCATCAAAAGGCACAGAATATGTTAAACCTCAACTAGTGCCACACTCAATGCACCATCCAATTGAAACGAAGGCAATTTTGGCAGTCTCGATAAGTGTGTTTTGATAATTCCAAGGAGAGTCATTATCCACACATATCTCTACCAACATGTACCTCACAACATCACGATTGTACAAAAGTTCCAATGATTACAAGTTGATAAATTAAATAAGAGACAAGGTATTATCTAGCGTAGTTATACATAAATCGCCACAAAATAACGGATAAAAGAAACAAAAACAAGTGACACTATTTGCCCACAAGGCAACCGACCGGGGACAGTAGTAGTATAGCAACTACTCGTAACCACACCGCTCCCTGTGAGACACAAGTAGCCGGAACCTAAACTTCACATGCAAAACAATCAACAAAGCACGGTAAGTATGAAGGTACTCGCAAGACTTACTCCTATGTGTATATATATTCCCGACTCCAAGGATAATGCATTTGGACGAATTAGCAAGGAATAGGCCATAAGGTTAACTTGAATTATGCGCAAGGCAATTTATTGACATAAAAATATGAGCACCTACATAACCTAACACTTAGACTATCCTAGCATGACTATAAGAACATAACCATTAAGAACATATGGGCATGATTATCTCAACTTAGAACATAAGAGAACCATCTCACCTTCTCCCACATATAACCACTATACCACAAATATCAAGCAGAACTCTACGATGATGTTTAATGAACATTAAGCTTACTCATAACCGAGAGCGTAGTACTTTGAATTGATTTTACACCCTATAGGGGAGTACATTTTACCCACATGATATGAAACCTCCCTCCATACAACCCGTCGATTGCAAGTGACGATTCACGTGACAACTGTTCAAGTACCCACCCCAAACCTTTGTTCTCATGCTTGAGTCTGCGGAGGCTACCTAGGTCTACTCCAAGAGCAACTTTACGTGCCTCTTATAAGCCCTCTCGCTCACATCACAGGTGCATGAGTCAAATAAATACGACGACTTACGATACTTGGCTCATCCTTTCCTATTTGGATATGTGGTAATACGGAATAGTTCATAAGTCAACAACACCAATGAACGGTGCTTAAATGATGCAAACGGTATATGGCATCTGGGTCCCTCTCTTGACCTACCCCTAACACCGCCCACATCTCGTCTCATTCTCACAACTCATCATCCCAACATTGTTTTCATCATGAAAGTAATTAAGCCCTATAGCTCGTGAATAATGGAACGTTCCACCGCTCGACTTCTACCAGTGACCTATGCATTGCTAAGTATTTCGAATAAATTTTAAGTTATATATTAACATGATTATACCTAGGTTACAAGGATAGAGATTATCAATAATCAAGATAGGGACAGTACAACAAGATAGGTGCTACCCGATTCTCGACATCAATTCACTAAACATGCATATATGTCACATAGCAATATCTAGCAAAATTGACCAGCAATTCACTAAAATATAGGAGAAATATGCATAGATGCTTACCTTGGTGCTCAGCTTCCCAATCACATTCAACCACAAAATTCTCCTCAAGAAAACCCGTCACTCTCCGCTTTGTCGATCACTAAAAGAACAAAAATGTATCACCATAAGCACGATGAAATGTTATGAAGTATGCTTTATGATGCATGATCATGAACAAGATACAACGCAACATGTCATGAAAACATTTCCAAAATAACGCTTGATTCATTGGACTGGAAGGGATCAAAACATCACATGGGATAAACTAAGCTCACTGGGCTCTAGGTGTCTGGCGGTCAGACCGAGTATGGGTGGCGGTCAGACCGTGAGGGTTAGACAAAGAAGAAAACAGTACTATGTAGTTATGACAGTCATACTGGCTATAGTGGCGGTCTGATTCCTGACTATGGAGTCTGAAAACATTCTAACCAGCCAAGTTCAAACCCAACGGTTAGACCAGCCCAAGTGACAGTCAGACCGCTAGGCTTGCTCGGTAGCACCTCAACGAGGTCACCAGCGAAGGGTCCGACAATTTCTTCAACCAAGAGTGGTATCAAAACACTATACAAGACTAGGAAAGTTCATATTTGGTTATTTGGGTGACATGCACAGGCCAAACTCTAGGGCCCCATGGAGGACGTCCATGGCTATGGGTGGAGCTCGGATTTAAGCAAGTGAGGGTTGGTTGAAGCTCAGGGATGATGGGGAAATGGTCAGGGAAGTATGACCTTGGTGTGGGGAAGCTCCCTTGGGGTTTGGCCAGCCCTGGGGAGGTCTCAATTTGGAGATCAGGCTTCGGGACGGGGGGGGGGGGGGAGCTCAGCCTTGATGTGGAAGAAGACACGTGGGAAGCTTCTCCGATGAAGATGATAGCGGGGAGGAGCTCAAGGAAGCTTTGGGGAGCATGGGGAAGTCTTCTTCATCGATCTCCAGCTGTCGTGGTGGTCGAGGTGGTGCTCCTCCTCCTTCTCTCGGTTTTGGGTGGAGGTGGAAAATGAGTGAGGGAGAGAGAAGAGAGGTGGTCGATTGGGTTTTAAGTGGGCGTTCTGAGCCCTATCGATCAGACTGTGGATAGGCCTGGTCAGAGTGCAGGCTAGGCCCACATGCAGTGAGTTCTCCTCTTTTACCTTTTTTCTACCAATTCTTTTTCCCCTTCCTTTCTAAATGGTTTTAGGCTATCTAAACTACTTCAAAAGTGATTCCCACTCATAAGCATATATGGTGGAGAATCGAGTTACTTATAGACGTACCATTTCAAAAAGTTTTGAGCACTTAAGACTAAACAAAAAGTATGAAACATAATGCCATGATGCATATGCGTGCTCAATAGCTAGGTTAGAGTTTTTTGGGGTGTGCAAAATAAATATTTTGGGACTTACCTTATTGGACAGACTTGGAGGTTTGCCATGCAATCGACATCATGCACATAGAGAAGAATGTGGGTGACAATTTGATTGGTATCTTGCTGAACATAGCTAGGAAAACAAAAGATACAGTCCAAACACGGATGGACCTAGAAGATATGAATCTCAAAAGGAGATTACATCACATAAACCTAGATACGAACAAAAAGTACATTCCCAAAGCTTGCTACACTATGAGCATGGAAGACACAAACTAGACTGTGTGGTTGCTTGCATGAAATCAATGTTCCATCTAGTTATTCTGGAAACATAAAGATTCTAGTCTCACCGATTTGAAATTAGTTGGCATGCAGTCTCATAATTGCCATGTGATGATGACACATATGTTTCGTGTCGACAATTGGCGAACCATCAATTTTGCAAATTTGTAGAATAGATTAAGGATGCTTTGAGTAGATGAATCATAGGAAAACACATAGGGGTTCGGACCTCTTTAGAATAATAACCCTATGTCATGTTTGTTTTATATTGAACAATGCCTGTTATAAGGGGGTGTGGCTAGCCTAGATGGATCTAAACGTAGTCAGCGACTTCCTTGCTCGGCTTGCTCTGATTGCAATGGCTTGTGTTCACTTCTAATGGATCTCTCCCTCCACAGGGGCTCTAGGCTTTGTATATATAAGGGGTGTCATACGTCCTCTGGAGTCTTACTTCCCATTTATGGAGATAAATTTCCCTATTTACATGATGTCGTAGGTATCTATGGTAATTTTCTTTCATCTAGGGATCCCTTTTCTCAAAGATAAAGATATGCCCCAAGAATTACGGGAAACACTAGGGTGCCCATATATGGTAATTATCTAGTAGTCATCGTCACTTCCAGATGCAATTTGGGGCATTCTGGTAGAGGAAGTCCAAGACCAATCATAAAGTTGTGTTCATTATTCAACTCAATTTTATAGAAGGTCATCAATCCATTGAAGCTAGATAAGTAGACGTTGTCCATACTCTATGTTGACTCCAGATATGTTTCCCTTCATCTTTTTCTATATAATGGTCCATCTTATTGTTCACATTGTGAAAGAGATACAAATTCTTAGCCCTGTGTTTTTGCATCAAATGTACCATTTCGAGAGCTTCATAAGGGTTATGAAGAAATATGTTCGTAATCGATTTTGGTTAGAAGGCTGCATTGTCAAAGGTCAAGAAACCAAGGATGTCTATTGAGTATCTCGCCATGAGGGAAGGTTAAAGAGGAAATGGATGATGGGTGAGAAATCAGTCTGTACTAACAATCGTGTTTCATTCATAAAAGCATATTTCATAGTTCTACAACAATCAGTTGTAGCGCGCTTGTATGTTGATATGCACAAGAACAAGCTACGCACCGAAACCCAGCGAAGTTAGAGGTTTGCATCGTGAGAGAGCACATAGATCATTTTGGTAATTGGTTACGTAAACACATGATGGTTAAGCAGACATAGTGTGCTCAGTTGAAAGCATTCGCTCATGGACTATCAACTACATTCTAAGTATATGATATGAATGGCTATACAATTTATATAAGAACACAAGATAACAAGAGCACCAACCAAAATAGTGATATCTGTATAGATGCCTATGACAACAATGGAAATAGGGAGACCTATTATAGATTAATATAGGAGATTTGGAAGGTCAACTATGAAGCTTTGACAGTCATTCTGTTTTGGTACCGATGGGTCAAACTCCAATGGGGGAGTGAATATCGACAAGTACGCTATTACTACCATGGACCCTAAACTCATCGAATACAAAGAAGAACCATTCGTACTTGCTAATAATGTTACATAAGTCTTCTATGTCACGGACCCAGATAACAAGGAGCGTCGCGTGGTCCTTCATGGAAAAAGAAGAATTGTCAGATTTGAGAATGTCGTCGACGAGGAAGACCATAAACAATTTGATGACCTACCTCCTTTAAGAGAGAACGTCGACTAAATATCCTAGAAGATTTTAGAAGCTATCTACATATGCCACTATCATAATAAAGGTTTAATCATTAAATAAAAGTAGCTAATTAGTTGTATTAATGAAACATTTCCTTTAATTTGTACTGATTAAGGATATTCTTTAATTTTTATTAAGGATATATTAATTTGTATTGATTAAGGATTTGCTTTAATTTTTTTTCATTAAGGACATCTTAATTTGAATTAATTAAGGATGTGAATATTTTCTATTTGTATTCTTTTCTATTGTATTAATAAAGTAAATTGTATGCTTTAATATACTTCTTAATATATTTATATGATGCTTTAAAATACTATATAAAAATATATATTGTAAAAAAGTAATAAGAAAATAGAAAAGAGAGTATCACTGCCAGTTCTCTATTGGAGCTGGTAGTGATACTGCAATATCACTTATGGCTCCAATTAAGAACCAGGAGTGATAAATTATCACTGTTGGTTCTTAATTAAAGCCGGCAGTAGTGCCCATCCCCTATATAGGAAGCAGCCTCATCACTTCGGCACTTAGCCGTTTTTATCCCGCACCACACCACCACCACTCTAATGTGCCTCCGCATCCTCGCCGTGCACTACAACCACCATCGTCGTTGACCCCATGCAGATCTAGCGGCCTCCAGATCTCCTGGCCCCCATGCCGTAGACGCCATCATGCCCCTCCTGGTCTGCTCCAACCACCGTGCCGCCGCGACCTCCTCCAACCTCAACCTCCCTCCACACTGACATTGTCCACCTACTGCCATCCACGTTGTTGTCCACCTCTACGACTCAAAGCCAAGGCTCCACCCGATAAAACCATCCACCTCAGCCTCCCTTCATGCCGCCATCCACCTCGGCCACCCAAAGCCGTGGCTCCACCCGACATAGCCGTCCACCTTGGCCTCTCTTCACGCCGACGCCACCTCAGCCACACAAAGCCGTAGCTCCACCCACTACTGTTGTCCACCTCATCATCCTCAAACCTTGGCCTCCCTCCACACCAATGCCACCGTCCACCTCGGCATCCACCAACTTTGGCCTCCCGCCACACCAACACCGTCGTCCACCTGCCACCACCAGGTCGGCAATATTAGCACACTGTATATATTAATTTAGGAATACTAGTTAGCATATGTTAATTCCAAATTTAGTTAGAAATATTAGCTAGCATTTGTTTAGGAATTAGTTAAAAATTCTAGTTAGCAATATTAGTCATGCAATTTTGTTAGTTCAGTTACCTCCACTTTTATTAGTTTAGTTTACAAATTAGCTCCAATTTTGTTAGTTCAGTTAGCTATTTAGTTTAGGAATTAGCTCCAACTTTGTTATTTTATGAAATTGTTAGGAAATTTAGTTAAATATTTAGTTTGCAATTCTAACAATAGTTTGAAATTTTGATAGTTTAGGAATTAGTTTGCAATTAATAGATGGTATCCTATTGTCTACAAGTCTATGATGTGACATCAAATTTTAGTTATTTTTTATTTGAATTTTAGAAATTTTAGTTTTGTTGGGGGAAACTAGTTAGGAAATATAGTTAAATATTTAGTTTGCAATTCTAACAATATTTTGAAATTTTGATAGTTTAGGAATTAGTTTGCAATTAATAGATGGTATCCTATTGTCTGCAAGTCTGCGATGTGACATCAAATTTTAGTTATTTTTATTTGAATTTTAGAAATTTAGTTTTGTTAGGGAAAAATAGACCAGCCTAAGGATAATGGTTGGTGGTCACTATCAAAGGTCCCTCCAGAGCCTTCGGTCTCCGGACTCGACAGGATGCCCTATCCCTGGAGGCTACGAACCCCTTCGAGCCACCTCTTCGGCTCGTACGTGGCCTTCTGAAGACTCGAAGCTACAATAAGTACCCCCAGAGCCTTCGGTCTCCGACCTCAACAGGAGGCCTTATCCTCGGAAGATGCGGACCCCTTCGGGCCGCCCCTCTGGTGCCCATGCGGCCTTTCGAAGCCTAAAGGTGTGACCGGCCTTTGGAGATAATATTAGAGAAGAAAGAACACCCCCTCTGCAGCTGACCTGATGCGAGGTGACGGGCGATATATGCCGGTGCAAGTGGTGCTTATCCTGACACCCCAACATAATACAAGTCGTCCTGACTCCCCCGGCAGAGCGGCGCTAGGCCGTAATTGGCAACCAACTCACCCCTCAAAGGGTAAGCACCAAAATAGTTACCACGGTAGATATTTATCTTCTATGTAAGGTAAAAGGTAGTTATCCAAAATAAGGCCCAGTAATTCAGCTAGATTCTAGATATTTGTACATCGTGATAACTTATACACTAAGCTACGTACTACCTTATAAATAGGGGGTAATGGTCACTGGAAGAAGAGGTCGAAAAGGGGCCCGCTCAACACAGCACAGAGGAGCATAATCACCAAGTTTTCCTGTGATACTCCCCCTAGCCCGGTCCATATTTTTAACTATCAATACATTTGTTGTGTTCCTTCCTCTCAAACTTCATCTCCATGCTTGAGTATCCTCGTTAGAAGAAACTCTGGACGTACTTGCTGGGGCAAGGTGAACTCTTGCTCCAACAAGTTTGTAGATAGCATTTTCAATTGAAAATTAGAGATGGATGAATATAGGACAATACCATTCTTGTTAGGTGAATAGATAGATGAACGGATAGTTCAATACATATGCTGAATAGTTTGACTTGTTCACATCAGTGGCAGAAAATATATTCATCTTCAAAAAGATGAATGATGTTTTCTCCCGTTCATGTAGAACAATTCCACTTTGTTAGGTGAATAGATAGATAAATAGATAGCGCAATACACATATGAAGCAGTTTGACTTATTCTACATGAATGACAGAAAACACATTCATTTTCAAGAAGATGAATGATATTTTCTCCCATCATGTAGAACAATGGCATTCTTTAAGAGAAGACAATAGAGACGACAGTACAAATTTTTCCAGCGCGCACAATGAAGGACGTGCATCATTTTTTTTATGAATATCGTGGGGCTTATGATTCTAATTCCTTCACTATGCATGACATATACATTTCCTCGAGTCATCTCATAGGAAAAGGGTTGAATAGTGATATTATTGTTTAGGGTAAGATTGCTTTGAATAGTAGTACTATGGTGGTAAGATTGCTTTGAGTCAAGTTTTAGAGTGCGTTCAGGTTTAGAGTTGGTAGCAAGTCTCCTACATAAAAATTAGGGTTTAGAGTGAGTTCAGGTTTTAGACTGGGTTCAAGTTTAGAGTTCAGGTTTTAGAGTGAGTTCAGGTTTAGAGTTCAAGTTTTCAAGCATTTTCCATTAATATCGTGGGGACTTTTGTATCAAATTAGGCTTATGGACATAAAGCTTATTTTTTAAAAGGATAGATTAGATGTCGCGATTGCTTCAATTACGGGCATCGTGTGGCCTCTTGCTTCAAGAAACAATTCAAATGAATCTATCGACCCACAAAGCCCAGTAAATCTACCGATCATGGTATTTTAGGGGCAGGTTCTGGGATCAACCCTTCCTCTCATCCTAGAGAAACCCCATCCCCGCCAACACTAAACCCTGCCTTGGTGGCATCAACTGAGTCACTGACATTGGAAACAATGGCGAACTTTGCCTTCAACCCAGAGCTAATCCTACCATGTGGATTTCGGGTTGGGAACACCATGTTCTTGGAGCATCATCCTCAACACATCTACACATTCCTAGGGCCAAAACAACCATGTGATCATGAAGACATGACCCTTACAATCCTGATTCTGGTGATGGTGCCAGAGAATATCACCTTGGTGGCACAAGCAATCCATGATTACCTCATGGACACCTTCTATGTGAGGGTCAATAAGGTATCTCACACTGATATTGGTATAGCTTTCATCACCTTTGGTAGCTATTTAGAGAGGGAATACATGACCCTTACAATCTTGATTCTGGTGATGGTGCCAGAGAATATCACCTTGGCGGCACAAGCAATCCATGATTACCTCATGGACATCTTATATGTGAGGGTCAATGAGGTATCTCACACTGATATTGGTATAGCTTTCATCACCTTTGGTATCTATTTAGAGAGGGAAGTCATGGTCAATAATAGCCCACATAATCATCCTAGCCTTGCTCCCTACACTCTCAATTTGGTGCTTCATGATGAGGGCCCCAATGTGCGTGGTTTTCCTTTAGATCGCATCTGTTGGCTTATGCTCACTCACTTCCCACTTGATTTCTATAACATCCCCACCATATCTAAAGCGGTTCCATGTTTTGGTACTCAGATTCACTGGCCCCACAAAAGTGCGCATCTTGATCAAAGTACTCCTTTGTTTATTCTAGTCATTATCAATCTTTGTTACTTATTTGCATGATGAGGGGACATTTCAGCACGAGATGAGGATCATCCACCTTCTAATGGTGCAACTCCACACCCCATACCAACCCCTCCCCCTTGATGGCCTAGATTTGGCTTTGCTCCTAATCTCTGTAAGGAATTAATCCAACAATGCTCCACCTACACCTCCTACCATGCCAGTCAAAGTATCCCCAGAGGGCCTTCCATCCCCTCTGACTGTTGCCCATTCTAGTACTGAGTAGAGCAAGTGGGTTCATATGGTTTTATCCTCTGTTACACCCTCTGTTCTACTCAATAGAGTACTGGGAAATTAGTTCGTTGTCATTGAGGGGCACGACAAGGTGATCCACTATCTCCACTACTTTTTGTGTTGGCTGCAGACCTGTTGGCATCCATCATCAATGACGCTTATCAACGAGGCTTACTATATTTGCCCCTAGATTCATCTTTTGGCTAGGATTTTCCAATAGTACATTATGCCAATGATACTTTATTCATCTTACCAGGTGATGCAAGGCAATTATTTATTATGAAGGCCATACTTAATACCTTTTCTACATCAACGGGCTTAAAAGTTAATTATCATAACTCACATCTGGTGCCCATAAACATGTCTGAGGAAAAAGCTTCTATTCTTGCCAATACATTTGGTTGTCAAATTGCATCATTGTTGTTTACATATTTAGGTCTCCCTCTGGGTACTACTATGCCCAAGGTGGAGGAGTTCATGTCCTTTTAAATAGAATTGAGAGAAGAATGATGGGGATTTCATCTTTGCTTACTTATGTTGGGATATTATTAATGGTAAACTTGGTAAATGTGTGTAATTCACCTCCCAATGGAGATCATTGAGCAAATTGACAAGTATCACCCACAATGTCTTTGGAGGGGGTACAAAAATTCACTAAAAAGGCATTTATCTTGCTGCTTGGAAGAAAGTATTTCATCCAAAGGAGAAAGATGGGCTTGGAATTATAAATTTAAAAGTACAAAATAAATTCTTACTCATGAAACACTTGCATAAGTTCTATAATAAACATGATCTTCCTGGGTCAAATTCGCTTTGGCGTGCATACTATTCTAGAAATCAAGCTCCACATGCTATCTCATTGAAGGGATCATTCTGGTGGAAAATGATGCTGCAACTCTGAATTTTATTGAGGATTTTCTTCTTGCAATGTAAGTAAAGGAGATACAATATTGTTCTGGAAAGATATGTGGAACTTTGGCCTGCTACAGTTGATGTTTCTGCAGCTCTTCTCTTTGGCAAGAAATCAAAATGCCTCATTGGCTTTCTTTATGGAGCATAGGGACAACCCTCAGGTTTTTGTTTCACTTGTCTTTATCACCAGTTGCTTTTGCCCAATGGCAACAACTGTTGGTTGTGTTAGCAGATTTTATCTTGCAATCAGATAGTTCAAGATTTCTGTTGTTATATGAGTGGTACGGCTGAATAATCATTGAAGAAGGCATATGACTTGATGATTGGAACTATTGATGTGCCGCTAACAATCAAATCATCATGGAAATCTTGTTGTAGAAGCAAACAAAAAGTCTTTTTTTTTTGCTACTTCTCAATGATCGACTCAATACAAGAAATCTGCTACGCAGGAAATCTTTTCATCTCCCGTCATATTCTTGTGTACTCTGCACAGATAGAGTTGAGAACAATATGATCTACTTGTTCTTCTCATGTCCTTAAGTCATATTTGTTGGTTTTTTCTTCATTTCAATTGGGATATATTGCTTAATCTTCATGACATGCTTCTAGATCAAAGAAGCAAGTAGGGGATACAATGCTTCAAAGAAGTGCTCATAATAGTACGCTGGATTATTTGAACACAGAGAAATGCAATCATCTTCAACAATGGGAATTTATCTCTATCATTATGGGCTAGAGAATTCAAAGCTGAGTTTAGACTAGTTATCCAGAGAGTTAAACCAACTCTGAAGGACTCTATGATTAATAGGTTGAGTAGTCTATAAATAGATTATTTTGTACATTCCCTTCTCACATCTTGTATATAAACTATTTGCACTTATAACCAGTCGCATGATTTGGTGTGGTGGTTGAGGTCCTAGCAAGATGCCTAGGAGATGACCTATCCTTGCAGAGCTCTCGGCACTTGAGGAGCCTACTGCACCCTTGGCATCAGTGAGGCAGTACAAGACATCATACGGGGTTCTTGTTAGGGATCATGTGCCCATCACCTATAGATTTTGGAGTGGTCATCGAGTTAACCAATGGCTAGTTCTCAGTGACCTCAATAGGACAAGTTTGAATTCCCTCAAGGTTTCTCTTGTGGTTGTGAAAAAACATGCGTTATTCATCATGTGCAATTCGTTTAAGAATTGGAAGATCACACTGAACAAAGATTATTTGAAGGAGGGTCTATTGCCGGACTTTGACAAATTCCCATGATTGAGTATTAGGATGACTTTGTGCTATACAAGACGTCGGAAGAAGCTTTGAAGATAAGTGAGGTAAACAATGCCAACTCAGAGAAGAATAATTACCCCCATACAATGAGCATTTGTGGGTACTTCAAGAAAATATCCCGATAGAAGAGATGGGAAGAAGAACTAACTCACAACGGTATCACACCAGTGATGGCCGAGTGGAGCCCACGATCGAAGAATTGGCTATTTAGCAGGGGTGTTTCTCTCTCGGTTAATGGTAGCTTATACTTTAGAAACTCCAAAGACAAGGAAGTGGCGTAAATGCTTGCAGAAGGGATTGCAGACGCCCATGTCTAGTCTTCCTAAGGCTCTTTCAAGCCAGATAAGGATAAGGATGAGCTAACCTTGTCTCTGGGAAAAAAAGTAGAACGATGGTCACACACGAGGAGTTGGTTTGGTGAATTGGTACCATGGATTCCCAAATGGCAACACAAGTTATAGGAGTCAAAAGAGAAGCAAACCAAACATGAGGAAATATTTGCCCTTGTATGAGAAGCGTTATAGCAAGAGAGAGAACATGATAGACATGACATGGATGCTCATATACAAGAAATGATATAGAAGCCTTTAGCCAACAACATCAGCTAGCCAACCATAATGTTGTAATCACCAACCATGGTGTTCGTCGGAGTAGATGCACATCCATAGGACTTCCCGCATAGAACTTAATCCATTGGCATGTGGACCCCATCATAGAACGGACACCGTGCAAGCTACACATGACCACTAAGAATATTACCATCAAGGTGGATGTCGGCATGGCTTATCCATGCGCGGAAGGGCAGCTTTTGCACACCGTCTAGATAACGCAAGGTTATACCAAGGTCAAAGTCTAGATAACTTGAGCTAGACATCCTAGGAGAGGAGGGGAAGAAGACTCTAGGAGAAAACATGCATGATTTTCCTCGTGTGGCAAAATCGTTACATGGTATTCGAACTTGACAATGTTCTTGAACCGGATTATCCACAAAGAGACATCGCATCATTGTTGCCACCATCAAGAAGAAGCCCAACTCCTCCAGCATCTAGAAGAAGTCCAACTCCTCCTCCACCACCTAGCATCATCTCATATGTTGCAATCATCTCAGAAATCTCGTTCATCTCAGAAGTGAGAACTACAACCGTCTCAATAGTCGGTACCCCTTCAGAAGTCGCCATCACCTCCTAACTCCAAAATGGAAGTGAACTCTAGTGTAACTTCATTCTTCAAACGTCCAAATGATAGTCATGAGAAGATTTTAGTCGATCCTGCAGTACAGCGTAGATGAGGGTGCTTTCACTTAAGTGATTTTCAGAATACGAGCACATCAAGAGTAAGCCTTACTTGAAGAAAGTAGTGGTGGAAGCATTTCTTGCATAAGCTGGGATTTCAACACCTCAACTTGCAGAAGCTCAAGTAGATTGTGCGTGCTCGATTTCTAGTTCCACCTCTTAGATGGAAGTTTGAGTTGGAAAAACCATTGGTCGATACAACCGGCTGCTTAACAACTCAATTGCAGAGATTTTATGAGTGGTACATGAAATTGTTAAAGCAGCGTACAACAATGTTCAGCGCCAGATACAAACATGAAGATTTTCACAATGGGGATGGCATATTGTGGCTGGATTTCAAGAAAATATATTAATTGTATTAGTAAGATGCCCTCGACATGTCTATACTTAGTCGCTAGACTCTGTAGGTGTCTTATGTATAATTCACAGTATACATTCTTCCACCATTACATTGCATGTCTAACTTATTTCTTAAATAGAATAGAAATACAAAAATGCAGAAAAGGTTGCATTCACAAAGTATGATTCCTGGATCCAGCACTAGTGAACCAGGGCCTTGTCAAATAACTTCCAAAAGAAACCAATAACTATTTATTCAAGGCTATGCTCCACCATCAATAGAAGACATTCATATTTTTACCCTACACCTTTAAGTATGTGTTTCCTTACTTGCCCGTTCTACTCTTTATGTCCAACATAATGTTAGGACTAATTAGTTACTGTGATGTATGTGCAGTTATCACTGGATCTATCTTGTCATCCAACCATACATTAGCAAAATTATTGTTTTGGACTCACAAAGGAGAGAATAAAAACAATACCAACCTAGTATAGACATGCTAAACAGGTGTACTTGATCATTTTGTTATTGCTCTAGTTTATTTCTATTCAATTGAATCTAAATCTAGTTACTAATCATAATCACGCCTACTTTTCATTTTCTATACATATTAAGGATTAATTTCTTTATCTCTTCTAATGATAGTGCCTCAAGCTGAACACAAGTTGACTACTGATCAATCAAATAATAGCAATTCAAGAATAACTTATTAGGTTCATTATTAACGAGATTGTCAATTCAAGGGACGAGTTTCATGTACCAACTCAGAATAACAGTCCTTCGTTAGACACAAGTAACTTATAGTAAAAGTAAAAGATAGAAATATGATTATTATATGAACCGATTTGTGTTCTTTCGGATCCTTATTTTGTAAACTTGATGCAAAACTGTGTATGAGGATGAAAACTTATTGATGTGTATAGATGAATAATACTTGTGAAATGTGTCGAGACTGGTTCGGACATGTGATTGTGTATATGGATGATACTTGTGAAATGTGTCTAGACTGGTACTATTTGTGTATGTAAATGACCTATGATGTATATATGTGAGAATAAACTCTATATAGAGAGAGAATTATATATATTCAAGTTGACATTAGAAGTAGGAATAAATTGATCTGTGATTTAGACATAACATTACCGGTTTATATCAAGAATTAACCGTGCTTCTATGAGTAACAGTAGCAATAGAGCGAATTACGAGACAAAAATGTACCGGTGCCCGGCCATGGACAGCCCATGTGTGATGTGTAATCGTGTATGCAGAATATGCCATCTGGATCAAATAATAATTGGATGCATGCATTTGTGTGTGCATTCAAGTGAAGGTGATTTTGGTCGTTGTCAATTGTGCTTTTGCATTTCCTCGCAGAGAAATAAATTGCTTTTGCGTGTGGCGCCATGGACGATTGCGATTGCAAGGAAGGTTCTGTAGAACTGATTCGTGGGCATTGTTTCTGCAGAAATGGAAGACTTGTATAGAGCCATGCTTTTGCAAATGCTCTTGTTTTCTGGATGGCAGCATTTTTTAGCTCAGTTGAAGTTTAAAATTGTTTTTGAAAATTGGATATAATATATTTCTAGAACTTGTACTTTGTCTATTTCCCACTTTCCAGCTGCGCGTGCAATCTAGGCTGCTTTAGTTCCAGCATTGACAGTAGCCTCTAATAGCTAGCTCTTTGAGTGTACTTTCTCTCCATCTACTTTGGACACTACGAAACTTCAAAAAGAAAAGCTCCGGACAAAAAAAAATTGAATTTCTTTACTTTGCAACCATACATAGCCCCCTTGAAGCTAGCTGCATTTTCCCATCTTTGCTGAAAATCTGTAGACACCAATGGCATCTGCGTCGAAACGAATTCGGCCTTATCCAAAATGGATTGGCACAGGCCGAACATTTTCCATATCCTTTTCATGTCTCTATACATAAACAGTGGCATGAACGGCAACTTGGTAGTAACAGTCTAACAGAGATGGCGGTATCCAAACCACGCCCAATTTGGAGCTGCTTCTGTTCATATACTACGAGACATAATTGAACATATCCCAATAAGATATTACAGTGAATGGTTACTATGAATCTCCTAGCGTTACGTTCTCCATTTCTGAATGCATAAGCGCTGCGCGCTTATTCCTTTTCGAGGATCGAAAGAGGTTCTCCATTTTCTTTCCTTCCACTAAGATAACAGACTGAATTGTTTCTCGTGAAATTTTGGTTAATTTCTTGTGAAATCATCACAATCTAAACGAAACAAACACATAGAAACTACTCAACTTTGACCCCTGTACAGAAACTAAAAACGTATAGATGTTCATCTCCCACGGCACCTCCACGTAGCTTTCCCTAATCCAAGTTTTGAGTGAAAAATTTCACTACCTCTTCCATACGTATGGACTATTAATACTATTAATTTGCGTTACGATTAATGTTGAAGAGATGATAAAAATATCATAAAATATATAAAAAAATTAATAAATAGATAAATATCAAGTATGAAAGATTAACACACTAAATAACCCGTATCACACATCGCCTTTCCCGTTGTTTCTCCATCGATCCTATGGATAATAACGAGTGACCTGGATGGACCATATCTGGCCGTACATGTGATGGAGTCTGACAGCCAGAGTTTGGTCATGTGCATGTCATTAGTCAAGAAACCAATCCATTCACCTCTAAAGATTCGGTCTCGATTATCATTCTCACCCTTTTGTGCTCCAATTTTTTATTCTTTAAACCCGTGAAGGGAACGAGTTTTGATCAAGTCAAAGTAAGCGGAAAGAAAACCATGCAATGGACTTTCCATGCTGTCAATTCCTCTAGTTTTCTCCAGAAAAGGCAGAGGAATATTTTGCCTTTTGGGGTGCCCGGCTCATTCGACTGCATGCGAAATAAACTGCTCGAATTGAGGAGCTGTACCGCCCTCTGCTTTTACTGAATTATGTTAAGCTAGTAACATAAATGATTAACCTGACAACTTTCCAGAAACCTTCGCTGCTAGTAACATTAACCCTTAAAATATCATTTTTTAACCCTTAGAATGTCTCACATCTGTCAGCCATCAGAGGCGCTGTCATCAGCAAATTAAAAAGAGAGATACCAAAAATTCGGAAGAATAAGTTTAGTTGTAAGAATATGACACTAATAAAGTTATGTACAACCATTTTTTGATGGAGTGGTGGGGACGTGAAGGTACGATTTCACTCATTAGGTTTAAATCCTGATATTCAGGATTTATGTAAATACAAGTGTTTTCAATAATATTATCTATAGATATGTTACAGGATGTACTCGTGTATATATAAATGTGATATATGTTTGTGCGTTGTCATCTTGTAATCGGAAAAAAAAGTTGTGTACGTAAGTAAAAAGAGGCCAGCCGGCGTCAGCGAAGGAAAGAATATGGAAGCAGGCACGTACGTCGCCAGCAGCAGTCCACCGGGACAGCGACGCCCCAACCGCCGTCTCACCGTGCCTATAAATTCCCTCGTCCGGCCATCCACATGGCCGCACCGCCCAGACACGGTCGCCCACGAGCACACGCGAGCTGGCGCTTTAACTCTCACGCGCACACTTGGCTAGGCATCCCGCATACGTCGCCGGCGTCGTCTTCGTTGTCTCGGCACACGTGATTACCTAGAGAGGTAGGTAGGTGACGACTGACGAGAGAGGATGGCGACCGGCAAAGCGGCGTTATGGGTGCTGGTGCTGCTGTGCGCGCTCCGGCAGGGGGCGTCGCAGCGGTACAACGGCATCTACAGCTTCGGCGACTCCATCTCCGACACGGGCAACCTCTGCGTCGGCGGCTGCCCGTCCTGGCTCACTACGGGCCAGTCTCCCTACGGCGAAACCTTCTTCGGCCGCCCCACCGGACGATGCTCCGATGGCCGCGTCATCGTCGACGTGCTCGGTACGTACATCGTCATCAAAATTTAAAGCTTGCTAGTGTGTGAGATTGCGACCGATGGACCGGAGCTGAACGCTTCTGCCTGTGCACGACTGCACGTACGTAAATGCAGCCGAGCACTTCGGCTTGCCGCTGCTGCCGGCGTCCAAGGCCGGCGGTGACTTCAAGAAGGGCGCCAACATGGCGATCATCGGCGCCACCACCATGAACTTCGACTTCTTCAAGTCCATCGGCCTCAGCGACAAGATTTGGAACAACGGGCCCCTCGACACCCAAATCCAGTGGTTCCGGCAGCTCCTGCCCTCCGTCTGCGGCAACGGTGCGGTACCGTTGCATATTAATCAACCAACAAATCAAACGGTTCGCCTAATCAATCGGAGTACGCTCCGATAAATTGTGTGACGTATCAAGTAGTTAATTACTTGCATCTCTGTCGCGAGAATGTAGACTGCAAGAACTACCTCTCCAAGTCCCTGTTCGTCGTCGGCGAGTTCGGCGGCAACGACTACAACGCCGCGCTCTTCTCCGGCCGGACCATGGCGGAGGTGAAAGGCTACGTGCCGAGGGTCGTCAGCAAGCTCATCCGCGGCCTAGAGGTACGGTGGCTCTGCTTCGGCCACTATCCTACCATAGCTACAATACTCATTTCTTTATCTTTATTCTTAAGAAAAATACGTACATTTAATTATCATGCAAGCATGAACTGTACAAGCAGCCAGACACTGCACATTCTTTCTGTTTAAGAGGGAAACACTGCACACAACCTAACACGCTGTATTCATGTGCATAATCTGCAGATAAAAATGTACATTTTGTATTTTCTGAATCATTACATCGACCCAAAACTAAAAAAAATAAACTAAAGATTCATCTTTATTCAATTAAGTTAAGAAAAACATATATAAACTTATTACTAATCTAGAACTCCCTAATAAATACCACTTGCATGATTGCATCCCTACTGCAGACGATAATCAGGACGGGAGCAGTGGACATTGTCGTGCCGGGGGTGCTGCCGATTGGGTGCTTCCCCATCTACCTCACCCTCTACGGGACCTCCAATGGCGCCGACTACGACGGCGACGGCTGCCTGAGGAGCTACAACGGGCTGTCCTCCTACCACAACTCCCTGCTGAAGCGGAGCCTCTCCAGGCTGCAGAGGACGTACCCACAGACCCGGATCATGTACGCCGATTTCTACTCCCAGGTCACCCAGATGATCCGGGCCCCTCAGAACTTCGGTGAGCCGACACTTCTTTCTTGTCTTCTTCTCTCTCGTGCTTCAGTCGATCTGTTTAGCTATTTTCCGGCTGTGCGCTGTCGTTTCGTAAGAAGCTGGCTATTTTCCGGCAGAGGCCGGGATACGACTATTCCATTATCTAAAAAATAGCTTTTCTATTATTAGGACCTCGCCTATGCCAAGGTGGCAAGACCATCTCATACTAAAAACCTTGAGTAAATTTTAAAAATCTATAGCTGTTTTAATATATGTTAAAAAACTACAATTTTTAATGTTCATTTCAAAAATCTACAACTATTTTAATATATATTGTAAAAATCTACAACTTTCTCACTGTGGGCCCACCTGTCATCCTCTAGCAGCAGGTGGGCTCACGGTGAGAAAATTATAGTTTTTTATAACATATGTTAAAATAGCTGTAAGTTTTTAAAATATACAACAGAAATTATGATTTTCTGTAACATATAGCAAAATAGTTATATATTTTTTTAATTTACTCTAAAATCTTCCCACAAGAATAAATATTCTAGTTTATCTGACATCCCTGTCCAGAGCAGGAAGGCAAAAAAAAAAGATCTTCTTTTTCAGACTTTTAGCTCTGTGTCCTAGAATCAAGTTGGCGTGACAGAGTTTAAGTCTCACGGAATGTTTAGCGTATAGGCAGCGAGGGCATGGGGCCCATAGGTCAGAGTTCACGCCAGGGATAGATCCAAAGCATGTTGACGGATGTAAAGATAGCTACGTGCACGCATGGTTAGCATATTTAAATTTATGGTCTATAGATTCTTAGCCCTCCAATGACTCATCCTAATAGTGTTGTCAATTATGCCCTGGGGACCATGACCTTTGTTCAAATAATTTGGGAATCAATACCTCATAATCTAGTTGGCATATTATCTATCGTACAACCAGTTATGATGAAATAAGGATGTGATGTATGATAGGGTGAAAGCCTGTTATAATTTGGGGTGGCATATTCTCATACACCATATACTACTGGTGGCTAAGCTCATCTACCAGCTCTTCCTTTGCATGTAACGATCTGTATTCGACAAAGATAGTCCAAAAGCAAAAGTTCATAACAGAAATAAACAAATACAAGCCACATGTTCACAACAATTAACAAGCATGGCCTTCTTTCCATGCCTACAATTCGTTTTTTTTTTACCCCAATGACGTTTCTCAAAGGTGATTAGTGTTCAGTTCACGTGATGGGGAGCACGCGGGCGCGCGTTACGAGGCAGGTTTATCAAGTGTAATCACCCGGATTAGCTAGTGGGAATGGAATGACCTCTTGGTGCACGTTTGCAGGGCTCAAGTACGGCCTGAAGGTCTGCTGCGGCGCCGGCGGGCAGGGCTCGTACAACTACAACAACAAGGCGAGGTGCGGCATGTCCGGCTCCAGCGCCTGCGCCGACCCGGCCAACTACCTCATCTGGGACGGCATCCACCTCACGGAGGCGGCCTACCGCTCGATCGCCAACGGGTGGCTCAACGGGCCCTACTGCAACCCTCCCATTCTGCACTGATCAGAGCATTCTCGTAGCTATGTGGATGGAACAGCGAGTGATGGGTTGTTATTTGGTTGTCGATTATTCTTGGGAAGTTATTAGGTTATGCTTAATTTGGGTGTGCTGGCGACAATGAATAAAGTGAAATGGATTATTTGCAATTAACTTTAGAGTGAATGAAATAACAGATTTTAACGCTCTTTTTTCCTTAGAAAATGGACATCGCGAGCTCTGGCGTCCACGAAAGAAAAGAAATATATAGCACTAAACCCAATCCTACGACTCAATGCCAAACAGGGGTTGATCTCCCTTGATTCAAGGGCATTCAACTAAATGCCCAATTTTTTTGCAAATAATTAAGCATATATATATGTATATTTGACATATATATATATATATATGTAATTAATTTGTGACCAGGATCACTTATTAAAACTTGTTTAGTTTTATCCTATGGACTTCTTAAATAAGTATTTAATGCCTCTTAGTTACCAACTCAGACTTTTTATTAAATATATATGTACAGAAAAAAGGTTTAGAAAAATAAAAAATCTTAGAAGCTTCCGGTCATGCTTGTTAAAAGAGATAAGAGTCTAATGTATCTGAAAAGATCAAATGGCCCAAGAGGGAGTGAATTGGGCTATTAAAAAATTACTCCTACAGAATTGTAGAACAAGTAACAACCTTAGTCTAGATAAATTGAAATACGACTACACGATTAAACTAGATGGAAGCATAAAAACAAGCAATCTAGAACACAAAGTAAATACGAAAAGTAAAGCTTGTAAGTAAGTAAAAGCTCAAATATAAATATAAAAAAATAAGAAGATGGACAAGAGAACATCAATTTTTTCCCAATGTATCGAGGAGTTTGCACTCCTCTCTAGAACTCATTAGAGCATCCACAAAGGATATCGTTCCCTCTTGAGTTACGAAGTCTCAAGTGCTCACTCATGATTGCCGCTTCTCCATCTTTGGATTGGCAGACATATAACTAAGCACATAGCTCTTCCTAGGCCTCCCACAAAAACTCCAAGAGCTCACCGAGACACTTGCAACCATCAAAGACCGGCTAGGTGTTGCTAACCACCAAAAATAACAAGCTAATAGCTTTACTTGACCAAGATCAAACCTAGACTACAGCTAGATGCACACTTTCTACTCTCCAAGCACTAAAGATGTCCTTAACCTTCAATTAAGAACTTTGAAATTTACTCAAGTATACTCTCTTGCTTTTTGATGACACACGCAGTGTATAAGCTCTTCTAGAGTTGCAAGACAACCAACTGAAATCAAATGAGGGGGTATTTATAGGCTAGAGATCTAAATTTAGTTGTTGCCTAACAACACATTTTTTCTGTTAACACCGGATGATCCGGTGAGTATCTTCTTACAATCACCGGATAATCCAGTGAGAACAGACTTCAGAGCTCCACTGTGCCAGCTATTATTAGCCGTTATTGCTAAAAAATGATCCGGTGGATTCATCCAGTGCGACTTAGTTCATCACCAGACCATTCAATTGGAAGAACCAAGCCAGACTACTCGTTGCAATCTTCTCTACAAAAATTAGTCTCGTGATTCCTCTTTGCCTTCACCGGACCATCTGATCAGAAGAACCAAACCAGAATACATGTTGCAATCTTCTCTGTAAAAATTAGTCTGGTGATTCCTCTTTGCCTTGACCAAACCATCCGATCAGAAGAACCAAGCCAGAATACCTATTGCAATCTTCTCTGCAAAAATTAGTCTGGTGATTCCTCTTTGCCTTCAAACCATCCGGTGAGTGTAGCTTCTTCTAAAACCAAAAAATCTTTTTTGCAAGAAATGTTCCAGTGCTCTCATCTTTCCATCACCAGATAATCCGGTGAGTTCAACTTCAATTTCACCTGAAAAAATTGCTTCTACTGAAAAAGCTCCAATGCCCTCACGGGGGTAACACCGACCATCCAGTGCAGCACTTCAAAAAATTCAGGACACATGCCACCAAGAAAAGGTTCCGGTGATACCTGCAAGTTAACCACCGGACCATCCGGTTTTCTCATTTGTTTTCTGTTTGAACCAAGAGAAATGCTCCGGTGAGAACTAAGAGTCATATCATTAGACTATCCGATGAGGCTAACTTCAATGAGCTCGTCCAATTCAATCTTTTCTTGAGCTCTAACTTCACGACATCTTAACTATGGACTTCTATGAGCTACCTAATGCTAGAGATTCACAAGTGTGTATCAAACCAAGTCTAGACTCATCTAGGTCAAGCTACTACTCTTAGTCCCTCTTTATAGTACAGTCAAAAAGACTAAGAAAGAGGACATATACTACTCTAAGTGTCCTTCCTCTCCCTTATGACACTTAGAACTAGATAGGGATGTCAACGGGGCCCCGATCCCCGTTCCCTGACGGGGAATTCCCCTATTAGGGGATGGGGATGGGGCCAATTTTCCCCCCGCGGGGGGTTTAATGGGGGAAAATTCTCCCCCGTTGGGTATGGCGGGGGCGGGGACGATTCCCTGTCCCCCGTCCCCGTTTCCTCACGGAGATAATTCCCTGAAATATTTAAACTCTCCATGGCCCATATATGCAAGAAACGGTCCAACTAAAGCCCAACCCACCAAAGCCCGTCAGCCAGCAGGCCCTTCATCGTGCTAGCGTAGCGGGGACGGGGAACCCGTCGGGTATATTTCCCCGCGCGGGGACGGGGATGGGAGAATTTTCTCCCCCGCAAGCGGGGACGGGGACGGGGGTGGGGAAAATTTCCCCCAATCGGGGCGGGGATGGTTACCCATTCCCCGCGGGGAATTTCCCCGTTGACATCCCTAGAACTAGAAGATCCTTAATCTCGATACACATCTCCATTGATCATCCATATAATAGCCTTAGGGACCAAGAATACTCAATCATCATTGTGAACTAAAATTTTTTATGCCCTTCAAAACAAATTTGTTAGTCATAATGATACAATTGTTATTAATTATCGAAACACTTACCACTTACTTAGGGGTCTAGATGCTACAATCTCCCCTTTTTTGGTGATTGATGACAACACAATATAGAGACATGAATTGAAGTGCACCCTATCATACAAGGCAATTAACAGTGTATATCAATTAAGCAAGAGTAAACCTAGCATTATAACAACCTATCATGCTAGAAGAATAAAAACTAAACACGCATGAAATTTAAACACAATGTGATAACAAGCGAAACACAACAATAGAGAGAATCAAATAGTCTGTCATTACATCAAAATCCATAGGATCCAATAAGCCAAACCTAACTACCCAAATTCCTAAACTCCCCCTGAAATAAAAGCTCTCTAGACACTCATGCTAAGATTCTCTCCCAACTCCCGCTAACACTAGACTCTCCCCCTTTGGCATCTAAGCACCAAAAAGAGAACACATCTAAGCATCTGGAGCCGGAGGAGATGCAGGAGCCGACATTGTCAAAGAAGGTCGCACCACGAACTGAGAAGCATCGGATTTGAAGTCGAAAGAGACAAGCTCGACGACGATAGGAGAGAGCGATCCTAATGACGGATGAACACATGTAGAAAGAGCAGGAACTTCTGTCTACTGCGTCGGGACGAGGGTCGGAGCTAGAAGTATCGACACCCTAAGCTGTTGTAGACTGAAGAGTAGCCTCAAGCTCATCAAAAGCTGACTGTATGATAGAAGATGACTCGACTAAGGGGTGTTGAACAGGGACGGTCGGCTGCGGAGAGTCCTCAAAATTAAGAGGTCCAGTGGTAAGAGGTGACATCAATGAAGGAAGCACTAGCCTCTGAGAAGTCCTGGTAGGTTTTGAGAAGACTCCTGTCGGAGGATTAACTCCTATCGCAGGGATCCCGAGAGACCCCTTTTTAGAGATTCGGCCGGGGGGATGATCCTGAATAAGTTCGTCGGAGAAATAAATGGAAGTGGATGTAGATGCGACGGCCGGTGGTGGGGGATGATTGACCTAGTGCAAAGAGGAATAAATGCACCGGAGTTTAGACAGGTTCGGGCCGCACGGGGGCGTAATACCCTACTCCTGTATGGATGAATTAACTGTCCTGAGGGAGGTCCCCCGAGGATGTATCTGGTTACAAGAATATTGTGTCTAACTAAAAGCTTGAGGCTCTTCGTTTCTCGGCAAAAGCTCTGCTCAGGCTAGCTCACAATGTCTTCGTCTGTTGGCTTGGTGCGTTGTGGGGTTCGTCCTCTCTG
The DNA here is from genome assembly GCF_958298935.1 of Phragmites australis. NCBI lineage: Eukaryota > Viridiplantae > Streptophyta > Magnoliopsida > Poales > Poaceae > Phragmites > Phragmites australis. The sequence goes on from NC_084931.1 coordinate 7,097,536, forward strand.
TTTCTCTTCTTCTCCGCCCTCCCCCTTGTCCCTCCGGTGTGTTGACTCTTTTATGCATTCGCCGGCTACGACATGCCCCGAACGGGAAGGAAGGGGTACAAGTTCCAAGACGCCATGACCGAAAAAGGCGTCATCATTTTTTCTGGGCGAAGTGACTGGGGCGGTGGAAAAAAGCGCGGCGCGCGTCTGGTCACTCGTCACTGTGGACGCCCTGTCAACAGGCGCCGTTGAGAGGGCCCACCGGGCAGCCACAGAGGCACCCGGCGTGCCCGTCCTGTCTTGTTCCTCTGCCACGGCAGGGCGGTAGGCGGAATGCCTTGATCCTGACAATGCTATCTCAAGACACAACGGGAGATACGGGACGGGACCCGTGCAATTAATAGCCCCACGCCCCTCTGCCAAAGCATGGCAGGAGCTGACGCTGCGGTGGGAGCAGCTGGATATGTCAGGCCACGCGTGCCCATTTAATGCGGCCTTGGACCTCTGACTGGCAGACACTTCATCGGTGGGCCCCTCGGGGGCCTCCCTGGGTCGTCGGAGAACCGAGTGCTCGGGGGTACCGTTGACCTCCCCGAGCACTCTCTCCCGAGCACTCTCGCACGAACCTTCGGGTAACCGAGTGCTCGGGGGCTGCCACGTGCAACCCCGAGCACTCTCTCCCGAGCACTTTTGCACTGACCCTTCGGGGAACCGAGTGCTCGGGGGCTACCACGTGCAGCCCCGAGCACTCTCTCCCGGAACTTAGCTCTTCTGATCGTCGGGGGACTAGGGTGCTCGGGGGCGACTGGGCACCTCCCCGAGCACTTTCTTCCCGGTACTTGGACTCTGCGGGTCATCGGGGAACTGGGGTGCTCGGAGACCAGAGGCTGTGGCCCCCAGCACCTTCTCCCGGAACTCAGATTTTCCTCATCCAGCAGGAGGGACCTCGCGGGATGGTGACGCGTGACGGACGGCTGGCCCGGCCTCGGGACTCAGGGACCCCCGGTTCCTGATACACCGACAGTAGCCCCCGGGCCCATTGGCAGGCGATGGCACGGAGACTGCGGATGGGCCCTTCGTCGCGGACGAGGCCGAGGCTGGCGTGGACGCCACATGGTAGGCTTTCAAGAGGTGGCCCTTTAGACCCGGGCCTCTGGTGCGGCTCAGCGGGGAGATGAGTAGACACGCGTCCATACAACTCCTGAAGGGCATGACAATGGTACGGGCGGCACACGCGGCTGCCGCGCAGATCGAGGAAAATACGCCTGGCAGCCGCTGACGCCGCACGATCGGCGGGAGATTCGCCTGGTAGTTGGGTCGATCGAGGAAGCCGTCCCGTCGAGCGAACCGTTGGCCGGCAATGTTTGAATTATGAAATATAAAAAGGGGGAGGGGATCAATCCGCCCCCCTCTTTATGCCTTCTTGCGATCTTGCTCTTGTCTCCTTCGTGCTCTGGAGCCCTTAGAAACCTTTCAGGCGATCGGACGCTTCTCCTCCTTTCTCTCCACCACCAGACAACCTCCGCTCCCGCCGAGATGCTGAGAGCCGGAGGAGGCCGTCGTGACAGGACTCCGGACAGCGTGCTGCCGGAGTCTCGTCTGAAGAATGAAGAGGCGGCGGCCAAAATCAGGAAGCTGCTAGTCCCCGAGGGGCAGGAGGGAGCCGTGGTGGTGACGCCGGCGAACTTTCCGCCGGCGACAACCGTTCCCGGGCGAATCATTTTGTTCACTTCTTTTGTGGCGGCGGGGTTGGTGCCGCCGTTTTCAACTTTCTTCCTCCAAGTCCTCGACACCTACGGCATCCAACTGGTGCACTTGAGCCCCAACTCTGTCGTGGTGCTGGCGGTGTTCGCGCACCTCTGCGAGATGTTCGTGGGGGTGGTGCCTTCGGTGACGCTTCTCCGACATTTCTTCGTCCTGGGGGAGACGGGGTGCTGCAATCTTCGGCTGCAATCTTCGGCGGACGTCGCGGGGTGCTGCAATCTTCGGCTGCGAGACGGCTTGGGGGAGCAGTACATCCCCCAGGTGCTACGCAGTAAGTGGGAGGAGCGGCGGCGGGACTGGTTCTTCGTCGACGTCGACCCCCATGATCGCCTCGCTCTACCGGAAGCGGCGGCGGAGCCCCGGAAGTCGACGTGGGAGGTGCCGCCGCCGGAGGACGCGAGGTTGGAGCCGGTGTTCGAGCGCATCGGATTCCTGCGCGACTCCGGGCTGACCTCGGTAATGGTGGTGGCGGACTTCTTGCGCCGCCGCCTGGCGCCCCTTCGGGAGCGGGGCCGGCCGTGCTGGCTCTACACCGGGCTCGAAGACGTTACCCGGACCCAAATTGGCGCAAGATGGGATCTGGGCCCAGCGGAGCTGAGAGGCATGACCCGAGTGGTGACCGGCGTGGAGGACACGAGCTGGGCGGTGCTCCCGTGGCCGGAGATGGCGCTCTGCGCTAACCCCGAGCGCGCGGCGATCTTGGCGTAGCTGCCGGAGTTCGACGCCCAGGGGCTCGTCGACCGACTGAGGAGCCGGAGCCCCGAGGCCCCCGAGCTCCGTGGATTGGACGAGCTGGCCAGCGAGGAGACCGCGGGCAGCCCGGTGAGGGCCGGTGGCCCGGGCGCCGCGTGCAGCGAGCCGCAGGCCGGTGGTGGAGCCGCTGCGGGCAGCAACCGCCGTACTGGAGAGGAGGGCACCGCCGACAGCGCAGCGGCGGCGGCGTCGGGGGATCGGGGGAAGCGCCCCCGAGTCTACATCCCAGTGCCGGATTCCCCGCCGTCACCATCGGCAGCGGCGGTGTTTCCGATCCTAGAACCGCGCCTTGAGAGGATGGGGCCTGACCCGGCGCCTGGGAATCGCGCGGTGGCCCCGCCAAGCCCCCGGCGGAAGAGGAGACGGGAGGATTCCGGGCCGGGACTGCCAGACCCGGACTTCAGGCTCCCGGCGGCCAAATGGCAGTACCGGGGGACTACGACCGAGTAAGTTTCATTCTTCGCTCATTCTTGGGCGCTCTTTGCCCGAACTAGGCTTCGATTTTAAACTTCGTCTATCTCCCGAAGGCCGCCCACTGGCGCCGCCGCGATCGAAGGAGCGCCGGCGCCGGCGCCAGAGCCAAGGCAGGCGGACGCAACGATGGCAGGGGGGCTAGCGGATGCGGCGGCCGAGGGAAGGATGGAGCCGTCGCCCGAGCCTTCGGCGCCGGTGGAACCTACCCCGGGCATGCAGAGCCCGGGGCGGGTGGTGGCGGAAGCAGCGGCCTTGCCGGGGCCGGCGGATGCGGCGGCCGAGGTAGGAACGCGGCCGTCGCCCGAGTGCCCGGCGGCGGCCCAACCTACCCCGGGCATGCCGAGCCCGGGGCGGATGATCATGTGGCGACCCTTGGGGACCCCGAACCCCCCGGAGGCAGATCACGGGGAAACCAGCGCTCCACCGGCGCCCAGCCGACCTGCCGACCCCTTTCTGGCCGCGATCGAGGGCGTCTAGGTGGCGGTCGAGCGGCTGGGCGCGACGGTGGACGCGAAGGAGGGGTAGCTCGGAGCAGAGCGCGCCCGGCTGGTCTTGGAGAGGGCGCAGCTTGCGAGCGCCCAGGATGAGGCCCGCGCAGCGGCTGCGCGGGAGCAGAAGCTTCTGGAAGATACCCGCGCGGAGGTCGCGCGGGAACGGGAGATTTTTAAGGCCGCCCGCGCCGAAGCCGCGCGGGAGCGAGAAGACGCCGCCCGCCTGGTTGAGGCGTCGCGGCAGCAGGCTGCCGAAGCCCTTGCCAGGGCGGAGCAGGCGCAGGAGAGGGAGGAGGCGGTCGCGGTCCGCGAGAAGGCGGCGGAGGAGCTCCGGGCCGAGCTGACCCGCCGAGAGGGCGAGGCCGATCAGACGCGCGTCGACCTCCAACGTTGGGAAGAAGGCCTCCGGAAGATTGAAGAAGATATCCGCCGGTGGGAGGAGGACGTCTCCCTCCGGGAGGTCGATAATGAGATCACGGCGGCGGATCTGGGTGCCCGGGAGGACTCGCTGGCCCACCAGGAGGACGTGCTGACCCACCGGGAGGGGGAGCTGACCCGTCGAGAGGGGGAGGCTGCCGCAGCGTCAGCGGCCGTTGCCACCAGGGAGGAGGAGAACGCGAAACACGAGGCGGAGCTAACCGCCCGTGAGCGCGCCCTGTCCGAACTGGTGGTGCAGACAAAGCAGGCCGCCGGCTCCGCAACCGATGGCGGTTCTTCTGGCGCGGCCGGGGCCCAGGGACTCGAGGAGCAGCTGCGGGCCGCGAAGGAGAAGCTGGAGACTGCTTTCGTCTCGCGGGTCAACCTGCAGCATATGTTGGAGGACATACTCCGGCGGATGCGGCGGGCCGTGGAGAGGGCCGGCCTTGGGCGACTCATCGCGGACGAGAAGAGTGACAGCCCCGCACGACAAGTCCTAGGGCTTCAACAAGTCTGCGAGCGCCTCGAGGCGCTACCCTGGGCCGTCCAGGAGCTCGCTGCCCGGGAAGGACGCGGCTTGGCCCACGCAGTGGCCGAGCACGTCCTGGCCTGCTACCGGAGCAGAGACTCGAACTTCCTGCTGGAACCAGCGCGGGAAGGAGTAGTCGAAGCCGAGGAAGAGGTCGCCCGGGAAGCGGACTGGAGCACCGCCGCGGAGGTAGCGGCCGTCTTCAGACGGGAAGCGCCGCCACTGCCAGCCCCCGGGGATGGCCAAGATGATCCCGACGCCGACTCTGCCTCCGATTAGGCTTTTGTAGTAGTTTTCTCTTTCTTTATCTTTGTCTTGACTGGATGTAAATATGGGAGTGATCCCTTAGAAATGCTTGTATTCTCCTTGTGAATATAGGGGGAGCTTTTCTTTGGGCTTGCAACTCCATTGCTCTTGAGTACTTAGCGTTTCTTCTGATGCTTTGCCTTGAAACCCCGGGGAGTACTCAATCGGGCCGTTCCCGACCTTTCCATCCCCGAGAACGGAGTCGTCCCGATCGTCGTTCTTGGCGCGTTCAGCCCCCGAGCCCTCGCGAGTCCGCATCGTCTAAGTCAAACGACAAAGACACGAACCTCCTTGCTCGGGAGATGGATCGATCCAGCACGGAACACGCCATGACCGGTAAATACTCTTTCACCTCGCGACCACTCAGTCAGCAGACCGGAGACACGCACGGGCAGGAATGCGACAAAGAGTCCTCATGGTTCGGCGGTGCCCGGGCTTAAGACGGACCGAACCGAGCACCAACAGCCCGCCCCCGAGGCCTAGGCTCCGGACTACTCGAGTGGCTCGAGCGATAGGATTACCCAGAGCACCCAGGGGCTCGGTAGTGCTCGGAGCCCTTGAAAGCGGACCGAACACCACGTCCACCATGAAAGACTTCGATCAGACATTACCGCACGCACGGTGGACCTTTCTGCGGACCGTTCTGTCGTTCTAGGAAAAAGTAAACACACGGTAGGGTTTTGTGTGCGAGGAGATCATCTCACCGGGCAGATTAGAATGCGAGGGCCCGCGAGGGCGACTCGGGAACAAAATATTATCGAACGTAAATTCCTCTGAATTTAACCACTCACCGGACAGCTGTCGGCCTTCCGGCCAACCGATCCAGGAGGGGAGTGCGCTCCGAGCTCGGGGTGCCCGGGGGCTTGGTTCCTTCATCCAGGGCGCCCGAGCGTCAAGGGGCACGCGAGGAAAACGGGGTCGGGTGATCTCGACCACTCATGCCTAAGCGGTAGGACCACCCGAAGATCCTTGGGGCCGATCAGCGACCTGGGCATCGAGGCCCTTGTGGTCGAGCTGCTTTCGATTGTCGACCTGTGACTTAAGAGAGAATAGGAAATTTCTTTGCTTGGTGCGCTCTGTTAGTGCGGTACTTGTTATAGACTGCTCTCGCTTTTGACCCGAGACCTCCCGAATACCCAGACCGGTGGAAAGAGCGGGCAGAGGCATAACCCAGAGGTCCTATGGTTCGGTGGCGCCCGGGTATGATAGACCAGACCGAGCACCGACAGCCCGCCCCTGGGGCCTGAGCTCCGGACTACTCGAGCGGCTCGGGCGATAGGATTACCCAGAGCACCCAGGGACTCGGTAGTGCCCGAAGATCAGCCACGACACCGAACGCCACGGCCTACCACATCGGACGTAAGTCAGAAATTTCTTTGCTTGGTGCGCTCTGTTAGTGCGGTACTTGTTATAGACTGCTCTCGCTTTCGACCCGAGACCTCTCGAATACCCAGACCGGCGGAAAGAGCGGGCAGAGGCATAACCCAGAGGTCCTATGGTTCGGTGGCGCCCGGGTATGATAGACCAGACCGAGCACCGACAACCCGCCCCTGGGGCCTGAGCTCCGGACTACTCGAGCGGCTCGGGCGATAGGATTACCCAGAGCACCCAGGGACTCGGTAGTGCCCGGAGATCAGCCACGACACCGAACGCCACGGCCTACCACATCGGACGTAAGTCAGCGGCAGCTGCCCGCGCGCCTACCGATCGGGATTCTTTTATCAGCGTGGAAAAAATGAGAGAGCGAACCTTTCTCGCACAACCGAGCACCTCACCAGACAGATTAAACATATGGAATCCAGAAAAAAGAAATTGACATATGATTGCACATTAAAGTTTACATTGAATTGATAAATTTTATAAGGTTCGGTGACTTACCCAGCTAGTGGTAGCCCCCGGTCAACTTGGGCGGGGGGGGGGGGGGAAGCCCCCGGCTTGGTTGACCTGAGCCGCGGGCACAGCCATCTACGGGTAGAACCTGCGCAAGTGCTCGATGTTCCATGGGTTGGGGAGCGGTTGCCCGTCTTCTGCTGCCAATCTGAAAGAACCTTCTCGCGGGACCCCGATCACGGTGAAGGGACCCTCCCACATAGGGGACAGCTTATTCTTTCCTTCGCGCGACTGGACGCGTCGGAGAACTAGGTCCCCCACCTCAAAGGACCGTGCCCGGACGTGGCGCTGGTGATAACGCCGCAAGCTTTGCTGGTACCGAGCCGCCCGGACGGCGGCACGCCGCCGGCGCTCTTCTAGGTAATCGACGTCGTCGCGTCTCTACTGATCTTGCTCACCCTCAGAGTATGCATGCACCCGAGGGGAGCCTAGAGTGAGCTCGGAGGGGAGGACCGCCTCAGCGCCGTATACAAGAAAGAATGGAGTCTCTCCGGTGGCGCGGCTTGGCGTGGTCCGATTAGCCCATAGCACGGCGGGCAGCTCATCTACCCATCCCTTCTCGTGCTTTGCGAGCACGTCATAAGTTCGGGTTTTGAGGCCCTTTAGTATCTCCGCGTTGGCGTGCTCGACTTGCCCGTTACTCCGAGGATGAGCGACGGAGGTGAAGCAGAGCTTGATGCCGAGGTCTTCGCAGTAGTCCCCGAACAGGGCACTCGTGAACTGGGTGCCATTGTCGGTGATGATCCGGTTCGGGACGCCAAAGCGACTGGTGATGCCGCGGATAAATTAGAGCGCCGTGTTCTTGGTCACCTTGATGACTGGGACCGCCTCCGGCCACTTGGTGAACTTGTCGATGGCGACATAGAGGTACTCATAGCCCCCGATTGCTCGGGGGAATGGACCCAGAATGTCCAACCCCCAGACCGCGAAAGGCCATGACAGGGGGATGGTGTGAAGAGCCTGAGCCGGCTGGTGAATCTGCTTTGCGTGGAACTGGCACGCCCTGCAGCGCCGAACCAGCTCGGAAGCATCCTGGAGAGCTGTAGGCCAGTAGAAACCTTACCGGAAGGCCTTCCCGACCAGCGTGCGGAACGATGAATGGCCACCGCACTCGCCCTCATGGATCTCAGCGAGAAGCTCGCTGCCTTCTGCCCGGGAGATGCATTTCAGGAGGACGCCTCCTGCACTACGCCGGTAGAGATCCCCATCTACTATGGCATAGCGTTTGGACTGCCGAGCAACTCTTTCGGCAGACGCCTCATCCCCGGGGAGGGACTTTTCCTTCAAGTACCCTCGGATGTCGGACATCCACGAGGCATCTTGAGAACATTCAGCAAGTGCCGCACACTCGCCGGACGGCGGCGCCCTGACGGGGCTTCCCACTGAGGGCACCGCCGGGGTCCCCTGAATTAAGTTCGAGGTTTCCCCTTCGTCCTGTTCGGCAGGCAGGACGGAAGGCCGTGTGAGTCTTTCTTCAAAGACTCCGGCAGGGACGCACGCACGAGAGGAGGCCAGGCGGGAGAGCTCGTCGGCCAGAGCGTTGTTGCGGCGAGGGATGTACCGCAACTCAAGGCCATCGAAGCGCCTCTCCAGCTTCCTGACTGCTGCCACGTACGCCGCCATTTGAGGATCCGTGCACTGGTACTCCTTGGACACCTGGTTGATCACCAGCTGGGAGTCTCCCTTGACCAGGAGGGATCTGGGTTGATCACCAGGAGCCCCACCGCAGCTCGGAGGCCGGCGATGAGACCTTCATATTCCGCCATGTTGTTGGATGCGCGGAACTGCAACTGTATAACGTACCGGAGTTCTTCACCCGTTGGGGAGGTGAGAACCACTCCGGCCCCCGCGCCTTTCAGCGTGAGGGAACCGTCGAAGTGCATGACCCAGTATCAGGGCGCGTCACGCCCGGGATACGCAGAAATCTCTTCTGGGACGACCTCGAGGACGGGTGTCCACTCTGCCATGAAGTCGGAGAGCGCCTGGCTTTTGATCGCCTGGCGACTGACAAAGTGCAGGTCGAACTCCGCCAGCTCCACCGCCCACTTGACAACTCGCCCGGTGCCTTCTCGGTTCCGGAGGATGGGTCCCAGCGGATACGTGGTGACCACCGAGACCTTGTGCGCTTGAAAGTAATGGCGCAGCTTCCGGGAAACGATGAGCACGGCGTAGAGCAGCTTCTGAGCCTGGGGATACCTTGCTTTGGCCTCCCGGAGGACTTCACTGATGAAGTACACCGGTCGCTGTACCCGGCGGGCCCGGAAGGGGGCTTCACCCGAGGGGCTGTTGCAGCCCCCAGGCTCGGCAGCGTGGTCGGGGCTGGCCGGGTGCTCGGGCTCGACTCCCTGGTCTGGAGGAGCAGAGTGCTCGGACTCGACCCCCTGCTCGGGGGGAGCCAAGTGCTCGGGCTCGACCCCCTGCTCGGGGGGAGCCGCGAGGACTGGGGAGTGCCCGGGGGCGGCCGGGAGCTGGGACCCAGCACCTGGCCCCGCGCACTCGTCGCGTTCCACCACCAGCACCATGCTTACGACCTGAGGCGTGGCCGATACGTAGAGCAGTAGGTGCTCGCCTTCGGAGGGAGCCACCAGCACGGGTGGTGAGGTGAGGTACCTCTTCAGATCGCGGAAGGCCTGCTCGGCCTCTGACGTCCAGTCGAAACGACCTGTCTTCTTCAGAAGCTTGAAGAGGGGGAGCCCCCGCTCTCCAAGTTTGGAGATGAAGCGCCCGAGGGCCGTCATGCAGCCGGCGAGACGCTGGACCTCCTTGAGTCGAGCCGGGGGTCGCATTTGCTCGATGGCCCGGATCTTCTCTGGGTTGGCCTCGATTCCTCGGCTGGAAACCAAGAAACCGAGGAGCTTGCCCGCGGGCACCCCGAAGACACACTTCTCGGGGTTGAGCTTTAGGTGGGTAGTGCGGAGACTGTTGAAAGTCTCGGTAAGGTCGTCGAGCAGGGTGGCGCGGTCCCGGGACTTGACCACGAGATCGTCGACGTAAGCCTCGACGTTGCGGCCAACCTGCGAGCCAAGGGTAATGCGAATGGCGCGCTGGAAAGAAGACCCAGCATTGCGCAAACCAAAAAGCATTGAAACATAACAATAAGTCCCCACCGGGGTGGTAAAGGTGGTTTTTTCTTCATCCTCTACGGCCACGCGGATCTGGTGATACCCAGAATTTGCATCTAAAAAACATAAAAGATCGCATCCCGCGGTTGCATCTACAATTTGATCAATGCGGGGCAAGGGAAAAGGATCTTTAGGGCAAGCCTTATTTAGGTCGGTGTAGTCCACACACATGCGAAGCTTGCCGTTGGCCTTCGGGACGATAACTGAATTTGCCAACCAGTCGGGGTGGAGGACCTCTCAGATAAATCCGGCGTCAAGGAGCTTGCTGACCTGCTCCCGGATGAATTCCTGCCGCCGGACCTTCTGCTTCACCGGGCGTGCGTCCGAACGCACAGCCAAGTGGTGCTCAATCACCTCCCTAGGGATCCCGGGCATGTCGGACGGTTGCCATGCAAACACGTCAGCGTTAGCCCGGAGGAAGGTGACGAGCGCGCCTTCCTATTTGCCGCCTAGGTCGCCGCCGATTCGGACGACCTGGGAAGCGTCTTCGCCCACCACGACCTCCTTCGTAGGAACAGAGGCGTCGGCGGCGAGTCGGGGTTTGGATGAAGAGGGTCCCGGGCCCCCTGTGCAGCCTTCGACCTCGGCCTGCGCTGAAACCAGAGCCATGTACGACTGCTCAGTGCAGGAGACGGCGCCGCCGGAGTCGGCAACCACGGAGATGGGGCCTGCTGGGCCCGGCATCTTAACCGTGAGATACGCGTAATGCGCGGCCATCATGAATTTGGCGAGCGCCGGACGCCCGAGGATGGAGTTGTAGGGGAGGGGGAGCTCCGCGACGTCAAAGAGGACGTTCTCCGTGCGGAAGTTGTCCCGACTCCCGAAGGTTACGAGCAGCTCGACCTGCCCGAGGGGCAGGGAGTGCCCGGGCGTCACTCCGCAGAACGGAAGCGACGGCTTTAGGCGCCTGGAGGACATCTGCAGTTTTTCAAAAGCCTCCTTGGAGAGGAGGTTGAGACCTGCACCCCCATCGATCAGCACCCTGCCGACCTTGACATTGCAGATGGTGGGGGACACCACCAAGGGTAGTCGCCCTACGGCTGCAGTACTGAGGTGGTGGTCAGCTATGCTGAACGTGATCGGAGCGTCCGACCACTTCAGGGGCCTGGCGGCCTCTTCGCTCGGGGTTGCCGAGCACAACTCGCGCTGCATGGTCTTGATGCCACGCCGCGAGGAAGGTGTGTAAGCGCCTCCGTCGATGAAGGCGACGGTAAGCTCGGGTTCCTGGAAGCCGAGCTCGGCATTACAGGGGGCGGCCTCTTCGGCGCCTCCCCCGCGGGACTCGTCGCGCTCCCGCTGGCGCTGCTCGACGAGACCTTTGACCATACGACATTCCGTGAGGTCATGCCATCTGGTCTGGTGTATGGGGCACCATTTGCCTGGCTCAGGCCCCGCCGGAGCGGGGACCCTCGCTGGAGCAGGAGCCCGGGCGGGCACCGGGGTTCTTGCGGGAGCTGACGCCCTTGCGGGAGCCGGGTGCCTGGCCGGGGCCCTTGCGGGCGCAGGCCTGCTTTCGGCGGCCGGCCGGCGTTCTTGCCGGCGGTCGGGCCCTTGGGCTGCCCTATGGGCAGGGCCCTGGGCTTGCTCGACTGGAGCGGCTTCGCGCTTCCTTCTCTTCTTCTTTTCCCGCCTGTCGGAACGGGAAGAACATGGCTAGTCGGCGGTGGGGCGCGGAGCATGCCACGCCCGGGCCTCCGCCGCCTTGGCGCACTTGTCGGCCAGTGCGAAGAGCTCCGCAGGGGTTTTGATTACGTGCGTTCCTAGCTTTTCGAGCATCCGCTCGTCGCGGACGCCCTGCCGGAAGGCGACGAAGACAGCGTGGGGTGCTATCCGCGGAATGGTGTTGCGGACCTGGCTAAAACGCTGGATGAAGCGTCGCAGCGTCTCCCCCTCTTGTTGCTTGATGGCGTGGAGGTCGCACTCCAGGCCGGGGCGCGTGAACGTGCCCTGAAAGTTAGCCACAAACTGGTGGCAGAGATCATCCCAGGAGCTAATAGACCCTGGGGGTAAGTTCATGCGCCAAGAACGGGCAGAGCCCCTCAAGGCAACATGGAAATAATTCGCCATCACCTTCTCACTGCCTCCAGCCGCCTAGACGGCCGTAGTGTATATTTGGAGGAACTCGACGGGGTCGATGGACCCATCGTACTTCTCCGGCAGCTCAGGGCGGAACTTGGAGGGCCATTTGACCCATCGGAGATCGCTGGAGAAGGCACGGCAGCCGGTGCCGTACCCCGTGGCGTGTGCGGCGCCCCCTGGCGGTGAACACCGGTGAGCCGGGGAATCCTGGCGACCAGGGGCCAGAAAAGAGGAAGCTTGGTCCTCAGCCTCGGACTCCTGCCGGGTCTCTCGCTGGCGCTCGAGGGTGACGCGCGCATCTTCGTGGCTCCTCCGCTCGTTGAGACGCAAGCGGAGGTCCCGGGCTTCGGACGTGGCCAAGGGGGTGGCGCTCTGCATGGAGGCCCCCCGGCCTGCGCGAACGTTGCCCGTTGATGGGCCGGTTCGGGTGGCGCCATGCTGGGTGGTGGCGCGAGAACTACCGGCCAGCACCTGGCGGCGAGCAGTGCCGACCAGGGCAGCGACTTCCTGAATCCAGCGACCGTCCGGGGTGTTCGGCGTCGCCTGGACAGGCGGATGCCTGAGGAGGGCATGCGCCGCAAGCAGCGCGCTCCCCGGGCCGGCCTCGTTGAAAGCGAGTCTACGCCGAAGTGGCACCCAGCGCTGTCCAGGGGCGGACCTGGCGGTCGGAGTTTCGACCACCTGATGGGGGTCGGACGGTGCACCGACGGCGACGACGGCGGCCCTGCTGGGCCCAGCGCCTTGGTCCCCTCTGGAGGGAAAAACCGTACGTGCAGACTGCGGCTGCTGCTGGGACGCAGCAGCGGCTAGGACCTCCGGTGCGAAGGGCCGCATTTCCTCGCTGGAAGTGGAGCCGGAATGCTGGAGGCGGTGTCCACCGGCCATTTTTTTTTCTTTTTCCTATGGAAGAAAACAAACAAACAGATTCAGGGATGTTCCCCCCTACCTGGCGCGCCAGCTGTCGGAGGATGAACTCCTATCGCAGGGATCCCGAGAGACCCCTTTTTAGAGATTCGGCCGGGGGGATGATCCTGAATAAGTTCGTCGGAGAAATAAATGGAAGTGGATGTAGATGCGACGGCCGGTGGTGGGGGATGATTGACCTAGTGCAAAGAGGAATAAATGCACCGGAGTTTAGACAGGTTCGGGCCGCACGGGGCGTAATACCCTACTCCTGTATGGATGAATTAACTGTCCTGAGGGAGGTCCCCCGATGATGTATCTGGTTACAAGAATATTGTGTCTAACTAAAAGCTTGAGGCTCTTCGTTTCTCGGCAAAAGCTCTGCTCAGGCTAGCTCACAATGTCTTCGTCTGATGGCTTGGTGCGTTGTGGGGTTCGTCCTCTCTGTTTCTCTTCTTCTCCGCCCTCCCCCTTGTCCCTCCGGTGTGTTGACTCTTTATGCATTCGCCGGCTACGACATGCCCCGAACGGGAAGGAAGGGGTACAAGTTCCAAGACGCCATGACCGAAAAAGGCGTCATCATTTTTTCTGGGCGAAGTGACTGGGGCGGTGGAAAAAAGCGCGGCGCCCGTCTGGTCACTCGTCACTGTGGACGCCCTGTCCACGGGCGCCGTTGAGAGGGCCCACCGGGCAGCCACAGAGGCACCCGGCGTGCCCGTCCTGTCTTGTTCCTCTGCCACGGCAGGGCGGTAGGCGGAACGCCTTGATCCTGACAATGCTATCTCAAGACACAACGGGAGATACGGGACGGGACCCGTGCAATTAATAGCCCCACGCCCCTCTGCCAAAGCATGGCAGGAGCTGACGCTGCGGCGGCGAGACCAGAGGCTATGGCCCCGAGCACCTTCTCCCGGAACTCAGATTTTCCTCATCCCGCAGGAGGGACCTCGCGGGATGGTGACGCGTGATGGACGGCTGGCCTGGCCTCGGGACTCAGGGACCCCCGGTTCCTGATACACCGACAACTCTGATGGTGAAAAGTGTTGAAAGAGGGAAGCCTGACACCAGAGTACTCAAGAGACCACCAACACTGCCTGGGGGAGGACTCGGGGCTAGAGCTGGTGCTGGAGGTACAGCTAGCAACTGAAGACCTGTATGCTGGAAAAGGAATGAGAACATTCGAGTGTTGTTCTCCCTGTCTGTCTGAAGCACTGCAAATATGGCATGCTGATGCTGTTGGAGTGACTGCATGAGCACTGTCTGCTACTCCTGCTGGCGAAACATATCAGCATGAAGCTTCACCTACATCTCTGTTTGGGTTGTCATCTGCTGCTGCATCTGCTAAAGAAAGAGGGTAAACTCTGAAGGTGGTGCAGTAGGAGTTAAAGAAGATGTCATCTCAGGTGCTGAAGAGAGTGGAACTGAGGTCTGTGATGCAACCTGAGAAGAACCTCCTGCCTCGGCGTTGTGAGACCTAGTGACTGGAGGGAAGTTCTCGATGTCCTCTGAGTCTAAGTCATTGTCGTTGTCTATGTCAAAGATGGCATAAGGGAGCTCTGCCTCGGCCTCTGCTAGGGCCTAGTCCTCAATTGCTGCTATCTCTCTCTCTCCCCAACAGGGATCTCCTCCTGAGTGTGAACCATGGCACACTGACCATGGCATCTGTTTGTAGGAGTACTAGGGATATACTTCTGGAACTGAGTAGGAGAGTCCTCGTAGGTCTTGAGAAACTCGGGATACCTGATCACGTGAGCAAGCAAATGTGAATTAAAGTGCGCATACGGCTGATATCTAGCCAGAGACATCCCCTCTACTATGGCATCCTCAATCTCACAAAGAATAAGGTCAACGATATCAAATCGTTGCTAAGTGAGGATAGAGAGAATCAACCACTGCTGCAAGCTAGTGATAGGCTCTCCTAGCCGATCCTCGGCAACAAGCTGTATCTCAGGACCAAGTGAATGGCCTTCACTTCAGGTGTCAACATATCTGGTAGTCTTGGCGATCCTGGAGCAAACGACTGCCTAAACAGTGGTATGATCTCCTCATTAGTGGGAAAGACACCACCAACTAGAGGACGGCAAGGGGTCTTGGCGTTTGGATGAACGGCCTCATTAAGAAACCTGAAACTCGCCTAAACCCCCAAAGCCTCAAGTATCTGAAGGTGATATGCCTAGTGGAGATCATAGAGATGATTGTATCACACGTCTATGTTCATGTACTACCGAATAATGTGTTATTCCAAGAATGACTATCATTTATATTGATTGGCAAGTATGTGACTTGTTCATAAAACTCTTTATTTATTTCATGATGTTATTCTTAGTCGATCCCTGGTCGCATATCATTGTGATGATACATAAGACCAGCACATATATTGATTAATGATCACGTTTTATGGATCATAGGTATAGAGATACCATGTCGATAATGTGGACATTTATGTTAGAGAATATGATATTGGATAGACCCACCTTGAGATAATATTGGGATTGTTATTTATGATGTGCCATCGGTTATTATCTCAAATGGTGTACCTGCAGGATCCTTAGACCTGAGATCGTCATTGATTCCCAGAATGTGTAGTGGCATACTTTGAGGCTGCCAAACGCTATTCCGTAACTGGATAGTCATAAAGATAGTTTGGGTTTGTCATGAAATATGTCACGGGGTATGAGCGATCAAGATGGAATTTGCCCCTCCTTAATAACGGGAGAGATATCTCTGGGCCCCTCGAGGTAGTTGGATTGAGAAAGTGCATGACCATGCCAACATGATCAAAGCGTTAATCATGATGAATCCATTATTTGATCAAGTGAATGGTCGGGCTATCACAAGGGTGACACGTATCTCGCCTTGAGCTTGACTGATATCGTGAGGCGAAGGGATCAGTGCATGTGTACATCAAGGTTCAACCGATATGATCTTTTATGTATACTCGGGAGTCAACATGTCCTGCTAGGGACCGCTATTAATTTTAGTTTGGAAAGGGTTTCCGAGTCATAGCCGTTTGTACATGAACCTAACGGGTCACATACTTAATGGGTTGGAACAAAACATGTGAATTGGATTCACATATGGGTTTTGATTGGATTGTGATCCTTTAAAAGTTGAGTCCTAAAGGGCTTCCAACGTGGGAGCCCATTGACGAGCTCTATATATGGAGAAGGCGTGGGTAGGGCATGTAGAGGCTAAGCCACTGTAAAACCCTAGTCGTAGCCTTCCACACGATCTCCCAAAACCCTAGTCGCGCATGCGGTGCTAGCACATCGACGCTCGTCGTTTCAACCCAGTACGTGTGGATACCGTAGAGGCGTTGTTGCTATTGCGGCGCTGATCCCAAAACCCTAGTCGCCAACTGTGGTCGAGGAGCATGACCACCTGCTCAGAGTTAGTCGAGGAGCACGACCACCTGCTCGGAGTTGGTCGAGGAGCGTGACCACCTGCGCGGGGTTGGTCGCGGATCTGATCAAGAAGGTGCTTGAGGAGTTTGACACACACGATGTTAGATCGGTCTACTCCAACTCTTCTTCTGCTGCACTACGCGCCGAGCAGTAATGATCTATGATCTCCTACTAGCATGATTTCCTGGGTGAATGCGATAGAAAATTTTTATTTTAGGCTAACGTAGCCTACCCGTTCCCCAACAGTATCTTGTTCCTATATAATCTAAACTGCTCTCCCTGGAACATGAACTCAAGAAGTTCCTCTCTAGTGTAATCCACACTATGACGTAGAAGACTCTGACTCACTCCTCAACATATCTGGCCACACCTGTGAGCAGAGCTATAAGACACGGGATGGTGTCAAAGTGTTGCCTCATGTCCACTCCCCCCTGCAGCCAACTTCTTGTAGTGTCAGTTGAGCGTCTTGTGCTGACTCAACTTAACATTCTTCCTAAGATAAGAGTGGAAGAAGCTCTCCTGCAGAATGGTATAGAACCTGTGATCTACGCCCTCAGCTCTGACCAGGGGAAACCACTCATCGATCATCACAAACCTCAGTTTCTTGATTTTTCGTGAATTGTAAGAGGTCAAGTCACGCAAATGAATCTCTCCATAGGGCCGAGGCTACTCTCTCTGCTCTGGCTCAAGCTTCTCTTGCTTCTCCTCCTCTGCCACTGGCTTCGGATGAGCCCTCTTCCAGCTACCTGACTAGCCGAAAGGCATCGAGCCCATCCCCGTAGTAGGACAGGTGTAGGTGGCCTGACGAGGAGCTGAAGCGATGTCTCTGGTCTCAAAACCTCGCTGAGCGTCAGCTGCATCTGCCACTATAATGGCACGATCAACCTCTTTCTGAGCCTTCGACTTCTTCTTCTTCGGTTGCTCAACGGCCTTGCCTTTGCACTTATCACTGCTCTCACGACCAATTTGACAAGTAGAAAGATGAAAATGAATGAGAGAGCGCTTCAGGTTTTAAGAATTTGAAATGAAATTTACTCCAGATTGAAAATGATACAAATTGGGATGAACATGCTATGGATTAGAGCTAGGGACACTACCAATTGACAAATTTTAAGATATTTACTTCAAATTTGAACAAATTTATCAAATTTGACATGAATTTGAGGTAAAATTGCACGAATTCGTTCGAATTTGAATGAATTTATCGATTCAAGCACAAACTTTGATCAACATGTCCCTAACTCAGAACAATTGAATGGAATTGCAACATATTGCAACAAATTTGCACGGAATTGATTGAAATTTGCAACAAACTTTGATCAACATGTCCCTAACTGCGGTGGAGCAAGGGCAGTGACCAGTGGAGCTGGGCGGCAGACCTCATCGACGGCAGGAGGCACGGCGGTGGCGAGGTAGGTGGAGGCGAGACGGGTACGGGCGGTGGCACGGATCGAAGCAAAGAGAGGAGAGCCAACCGAGAAGAGCTCTTATTATGACATGTGGGTCCCGCTAAAATTTCAAACACCAAAAGGTGCGATAATGCTAACCTAGATGACCGGAAAAGCCATCACACAAAAACTTGCAGAGAACATGTCAACCTTCAGCTGAAACCAAATCAAACATCGAATGCTCTGGTGATAATAAATTGAACAACGGACAGACCCACTGGACAAACTCTCAGAGAATTTCCAATTCTGAACACCGGATTCTCCGATGACACTGCACTAAGCACAGGATAAATTCACCGGACTATTTTTTTGACTTGCTATTTTTGACTGCCACCAACTGAACATCAGAAGGTCTGATCCAGAACACTTAGCAAACACCAGACCTTTTCTGAGAGAAAAACCATTTTCAAATACCGGATTATCCATTGCTGGTCAACTCATCACTAGATGGACCCACCGGACCTTTATCAGGGATAAGCTGAACTGAGTGCCAGAAGCACAGATCACCGGATGATTCGATGAGGAGAAAGAAAGGATCATCGGACTATCTGGTGAGAAGAGAAAGATTATACTGAACTAAAAACTCTCATTAAGTTCAAACTGCGAACAAACACATAACAAAAACTCATGTTTGGACTAGTTTGAGTGAAATTCTTACCCTCTCAAACACTCATTTGCAAATAGTTGCCAAAACGGCTATAGCATAATAATTTTTCAATAGTCAATATGAACCACATAAAAAGGAAGGAGAGAACTCCAAGGAACTCCAAGGATCTTTAAGAGCCTCATCTACATGTATGGGTTCCAAACAAGAGACAAATGAGTACTGTTCACAAAATGAAGCATATTTACAAGAGCAAGTTCTTACTCCCAAAGACGGACTTCCAATGATCAAATCAATTGGGTGATCCTTAGAAATGTGCGTTTGCTTCACTTGTGATTCTTGAGGTGTATCTTGTGATGATCCAACATCTTGAGCTTCAACTTCAGCTTCCTCTCAACAGATATGGACATCTTATAATAGAAGTGGTTGATCATCCTTCTCATCATCTTGATCAACTTGATGTGCCAAGGAGGTGTGTTGAGTGAAAGTAGAACGTACATCTTCATCATCATTGTCGGTGAATCAGGAACCAGGGGTCCCCGAATCCCGAGGCCAGGCCAGCAATCCGCCACGTGGCGCCATCCCGCGGGGTCACCTCCGCGAGGTAAAAAAGACTAAGTCCCGGGAGAGGGCGCTCGGGGCCATAGTCAGTGGTCCCCGAGTACCCGGGTTCCCCGATGATCTGCGAAGACTAAAGTGACCGGGGAGAAAGTGCTCGGGGAGGTGAACAGTGACCCCCGAGCAACCAAGTCCCCCGATGACCAGGAGAACTGAGTACCGGGAGAGGTGTGCCCGGGGCTGCGAGCAGTAGCCCCCCGGGCACCCGAGTACCCCGAGGACTCAAGGAAGGTAGTTCCAGGAGAGAGTGCTCGGGACTGCAGGCAGCGGCCCCCGAGCACTCGGTTCCCCGAGGTTCCATACAGTCAAGACCGGAAGAGAGTGCTCGGGCCGTGAACAGTGGCCCCCGAGCACTCGGTTCCCTGAGGACCAAGAAAGGGCGTTCTCGGGAGAGAGTGCTCGGGGAGGTGAACAGTGACCCCCGAGCACTCAGTTCCCCGACGACCCAGGAAGCCCCTCCGTTAGTGGTCCCCACAGGGGTCCAGCGATGAGGTGTCAGCCAGTGAAAGGCCCGAGGCCACATTTAAGAGCGCGCGTGGCCTGTCACTTCCAACTGCTCCCGCCATGCTCGGTGTCAGTTCCTGCCATATTCTGGCAGAAGGGTGTGGGGACATTTAATGCACGGGTCCCATCCCGTGCCATCCGGCGCGCCTCGAGATAGCATCGCGAGGCCCGAGGTGTTCCGTCTGCCGCACTATTGTGGCAGGCGAACAAGACGGGGCGGGCACGCCGGGCCGCTCTGCGGCTGCCCGGTTGGCCCTCTCCACGGCACCCGTTGCCAGCGCCGTCATGATGACTGAAGACCGGGCGCGGGGCGCGTTTTCAACCCCCGTCACTTCGCGCAGAGGCTATGATGACACCCTTTCCATTTATGGTGTCTTGGAACTCGCGCCCTTCCATTCAGGGCACGCTACCGCCGATGGGTATTTAAAGCGACCGGCAGCACAGACAAAGAGAGGTATGAGGTCTGAGGTCTGAGAGAATTAATTGATAGGCAACGCTCGAACTCTCAGGTGCACACAGAGTCCAACAGAGATCGAAGAACACCTTGGCACGAGCATAGAAGCCGAAGAACAAGGAGCCCCAGGCTCTAGGATAGATAGACATTCTTGTAACTAGCGCATTCCTGAGAGACATTCTCAGGGCATTTATAGCATCCACACAGGAGTAGGGTGTTACGCGCAGTGCGGCTCGAACCTGTCTAAAAATCCCCCAGCGCATTTACTCTTTTCTGCATTAGATCATTCCTCACCACCTGCCATTGCATTCATATCCATTTATTTCTCCAGCAAACTTATTCAGAATCATCCCCCCGGCCGAATCTCTAAAAAGGGGTCCCTCAGGATCCCTGCGATAGAAGCTAACCCTCCGACAGCTGGCGCGCCAGGTAGGAGGGTTGCATCCCTGAATTTGTTTGTTTGTTTTCTCCTGCAGAAAAAATGGCTGGTGGCCATTGTCTCCGGCGCTCTGGCTCCAGCTCCACTGAGGAAGTGGAGCCCCTCGGTCAGGAGGCCCCAGTCGCTGCTGCTTCCCAGCAGCAGCCACGACCTGCACGCATGGCGTTCACCTCTCAGGGGGACCATGGCGCTGGGCCAAGCAGGGCTGGTGCCGCCGTCGCTGGTGCACCATCTAACCCCCAGCAGGTGGCCGAAACTCCTGCCGCCAGGTCCACGTCTGGACAGCGTCGGGCGCCGCTGCGTCGTAGGCTCGCCTTCGGCAAGGCCAGTCCTGGGAGTGCGCTGCTTGCGGCGGAAGCTCTCCTCAGGCACCCGCTAGACCAGGCGGCGGGGGAATCCCCGGAAGGACACTGGCTCTAGGAGGTGGCCGCCTTAGTCGGCACGGCTCACCGCCAGGTGCTGGCCGAAAGTTCCCGCGCTACCTCACACCGCGGCGCAGCCAAGACCGGCCCATCATCAGGTGGCGGTCGCACTGGCCGGGGGGCCTCCAAGCGGAGCGCCGCCCCCCTGGCCACTACCGGAGCCCAGGACCTTCGCTTACACCTCAATGAGCGGAGGGGCATCGAAGACGCGCGCGTCACCCTGGAGCGCCAGCGGGAGACCCGACATGAGGCTGAAGCCGAGGACCAGGCCTCCTCCTTGCCGGCACATGATCGTCGGGGCTCCCCGGCTCACCGGCGTTCACCGCCCAAGGGCGCTGCCCGCACCGCAGGGTACGGCACCGGTTGTCGTGCCTTCACCAGGGAGCTCCGCTAGGTCAAATGGCCCACCAAGTTCCTGCCAGAACTGCCGGAGAAGTACGACGGGTCTATCGACCCTGTCGAGTTCCTCCAGATATACACCACTGCTGTCCAAGCGGCTGGCGGCAGTGAAAAGATGATGGCCAACTACTTTCATGTCACCTTGAGGGGCTCTGCCCGCTCTTGGCTTATGAACTTACCCCCAGGATCCATCAGCTCCTGGGATGATCTTTGCCACCAGTCTGTGGCTATCTTTTAGGGCACATTTACGCGCCCCGGCCTGGAGTGCGACCTCCACGCCGTTAAACAGCAGGAGAGGGAGACGCTACAGCGCTTCATACAGCGTTTCAGCCAGGTCCGCAATACCATCCCACGGATAACCCCCCACGCTATTATTGTCGCGTTCCGGCAGGGTGTCCGCGACAAGCGGATGCTCGAGAAGCTGGGCACGCACGAGGTCGAAACCACCGCGGAGCTTTTTGCCCTGGCCGACAAGTGCGCCAAGGCGGCGGAAGCTCAGGCATGGCATGTTCTGCGCCCTGAGCATCCCGCCGCCGATCAGCTAGGTCCTTCCTGCACTGACAGGCGGGAAAAGAAGAAGGGAAGGAGGCACGAGGCTGTCCCCGTCGAGCCAGCCCAGGACCCGGCCCGTGGGCCGGCCCAGGAACCCGACCGTCGGCAATCACGCCGGGTGGCCGCCGACAGACGGCCTGCG
This sequence comes from Phragmites australis, assembly GCF_958298935.1. Taxonomy (NCBI): domain Eukaryota; kingdom Viridiplantae; phylum Streptophyta; class Magnoliopsida; order Poales; family Poaceae; genus Phragmites; species Phragmites australis. Next base: position 7,119,229 of record NC_084931.1, read on the forward strand.
CCCGCGAGGGCTCAGGCCTGAGCCCCTCCTAGGGCTCCGGCTCCCGCAAGGGCTCCCGCTCTGGCAAGGGCCCCCGCTCCCGCGAGGCCTGAGCCGGGGAAGTGGTGCCAGATCCACCAAACCAGGAGGCATGACCTCACGGAGTGCCGCACGGTCAAAGGCCTTATCGAGCAGCGCCAGAGGGACCGCGAGGAGCTCCGCAGGGGTGGCGACGACGGAGCCGCCCCCGACAACCAAGAGCTCAGCTTCCAGGAACCCGAGCACACCATCGCCTTCATCGACGGAGGCGCGTACATGCCCTCCTCCCGCCGCAGTGTCAAGACCATGCGGCGCGAGGTGTGCTCGGCGACCCCGAGCGAAGAGGCCGCAAGGCCCCTGAAGTGGTCGGATGCCCCGATCACGTTCAGCTTAGCCGATCACCCCGCCAGTACTGCAGGCGTGGGGCGACTACACCTGGTAGTGTTCCCCACCATCTGCAATGTGAAGGTCAGCAGAGTGCTGATCGACGGGGGCGCAGGCCTTAACCTCCTCTCCAGGGAGGCTTTCGAGAAGCTGCATGTGCCCTCCAGGCGCCTAAAGCCGTCGCTCCCCTTTTACGGGGTGACACCCGGGCACTCCCTGCCCCTCAGGCAGGTCGAGCTGCCCGTGACATTCGGGAGCCGGGACAACTTCCGGACGGAGAACGTCATCTTCGACGTCGTGGACCTCCCCCTCCCCTACAACGCCATCCTCAGGCGCACGGCGCTCGCTCGGTTCATGGTGGCCACGCACTATGCGAACCTCACGGTTAAGATGCCGGGCCCAGCGGGCCCCATCTCCGTGTTCGCCGAGACCAGCAGTGCCGTCTCCTGCACCGAGCAGTTATACTCGGCCTTGATCCCAGCACGGGCCGAGGTCGAAGGTCATCCAGGGGGCCCGGGACCCTCTTCATCCAAACCCCGACTCGCTGCCGACGCCTCCGTTCCTACGAAGGAGGTCGTGGTGGGCGAAGACGCCTCCCAGGTCGTCCGAATCGGCGGTGACCTGGGCGGCAAATAGGAAAGTGCGCTCGTCACCTTCCTCCGGGCTAACGTCGACGTGTTTGCATGGCAGCCGTCCGATATGCCTGGGATCCCTAGGGAGGTGATCGAGCACCACCTGGCTGTGTGCCCGGACGCACGCCCAGTGAAGCAGAAAGTCCGGCGGCAGGCGCTCGAGCGCCAGGAGTTCATCCGGGAGCAAGTCAGTAAGCTCCTTGACGCCGGATTCATCCGAGAAGTCCTCCACCCCTAGTGGCTGGCAAACCCAGTCATCGTCCCGAAGGCCAATGGCAAGCTCCGCATGTGCGTGGACTACACCGATCTAAACAAGGCTTTCCCAAAAGATCCTTTTCCTTTACCCCGCATAGATCAGATTGTAGATGCGACCGCAGGATGTGATCTTTTATGCTTTTTAGATGCAAACTCTGGTTATCACCAAATTCGCATGGCCATAGAGGATGAAGAAAAAACTTCTTTTACCACTCCTGTGGGGACTTATTGCTATGTATCGATGCCTTTTGGTTTGCGCAACGCTGGGTCTTCTTTCCAGCGCGTTGTCCGCATCACCCTTGACTCGTAGGTTGGCCGCAACGTCGAGGCCTACATCGACGATCTTGTGGTTAAGTCCCGAGACCACGCCACCTTGCTTGAAGATCTTGCCGAGACTTTCAACAGTCTCCGCACTACCCGCTTGAAGCTCAACCCCGAGAAGTGTGTCTTCGGGGTACCTGCGGGCAAGCTCCTCGGTTTCTTGGTCTCCAGCCGAGCGATCGAGGCCAACCCAGAGAAGGTCCGGACCATCGAGCAGATGCGACCCCCGGCTCGACTCAAGGAAGTGCAGCGTCTCGTCGGCTGCATGGCAGCCCTCGGGCGCTTCATCTCCAAACTTGGGGAGCGAGGATTCCCCCTCTTCAAGCTCCTGAAGAAGACCGGTCGCTTCGACTGGACGCCGGAGGCCGAACAGGCTTTCCACGATCTGAAGAAGTATCTCACCTCACCGCCCGTACTAGTGGCCCCCTCTGAGGGCGAGCCACTACTGCTCTACGTATCGGCCACTCCTCAGGTCGTGAGTATGGTACTGGTGGTGGAGCGCGATGAGTGCTCGGGGCGAGGTACTGGGTCCCAGCTCCCGGCCGCCACCGAGCACTCCCCAGTCCTCTCGCTCCCCCCGAGCAGGGGGTCGAGCCCGAGCACCCAGCCAGCCCCGACCACATCGCCGAGCTCGGGGGCTGTAAAAGGCCCTCGGGTGACGCCGCAGTCCGGGCCCGCCGCGTGCAGCGACCGGTGTACTTCGTCAGTGAAGTCCTCCGGGATGCCCAGACAAGATACCCCCAAGCCCAGAAGCTACGCGACGCCGTGCTCGTTACCACCCGGAAGCTGCGCCACAACTTCCACGCACACAAGGTCTCAGTGGTTACCACGTACCCACTGGGGCCCATCCTCCGGAACCGAGAAGGCACCGGGCGCATTGTTAAGTGGGCGGTGGAGCTGGCGGAGTTCGACCTGCACTTTGTCAGCCGCCAGGCGATCAAAAGCCAGAAGCTCTCTGACTTCGTGGCAGAGTGGACGCCTGTTCCCGATATCGACCAAGAAGAGATTTCCGCATATCCCGGGCACGATGCGCCTGGGTACTGGATTATGCACTTCGACGGTTCCCTCATGGTGAAAGGCGCGGGAGCCGGAGTGGTTCTCACCTCCCCAACAGGTGAAGAACTCCGGTACGTCGTGCAGCTGCAGTTCCGAGCAACCAACAACTTGGCGGAATATGAGGGCCTCATCGCTGGCCTCCGGGCTGCGGTGGGCCTCGGGATTCGTCGCCTCCTGGTCAAGGGAGACTCCCAGCTGGTGGTCAACCAGGTATCGAAAGAATACCAGTGCACGGATCCTCAAATGGCGGCGTACGTGGCAGAAGTCAGGAAGCTGGAGAGGCACTTCGACAGCCTGGAGCTGCGGTACATCTCTCGCCGCGACAACGCTCTGGACGATAACCTCTCTCGCCTGGCCTCTTCCCGTGCGCGCATCCCTGCCGGAGTCTTTGAATAAAGACTCACACGATCTTCTGTCCTGCCTACCGAACAGGACGAAGGGGAAACCTCGAGCCCAGTTCAGGGGACCCTGGCGGCGCCATCAGTGGGAAGCCCCGACAGGGTGCCGCCGCCCGGCGAGTGCGCTGCGATTGCTGGCTGTTCTCAAGATGCCTTGTCGATGGACGAGATCTGAGGGTACTTGAAAGAAAAGTTCCTCCCCGGGGATGATGCCTCTGCTGAAAGAATTGCTCGGCAGTCCAAACGCTATGCCATAGTAGATGGGGATCTCTACCGGCGCGGCACAGGCGGCGTCCTCCTAAAATGCATCACACGGGCAGAAGGCGGCGAGCTTCTCGCTGAGGCCCACGAGGGCGAGTGCGGTGGCAATGCATCATTCCGCACGTTGGTCAGGAAGGCCTTCCGATAAGGTTTCTACTGGCCTACAGCCCTCCAAGATGCTTTCGAGTTGCTTTGGCGCTGCAAGGCGTGCCAGTTCCACGCAAAGCATCCCCCTATCATGGCCTTTCGCAATCTGGGGGCTGGACATTCTGGGTCCATTCCCCCGAGCAATCGGGGGCTGTGAGTACCTCTATGTCGCCATCGACAAATTTACCAAGTGGCCGGAGGCGGTTCCAGTCGTCAACGTGACCAAGAACACGGTGCTCCAGTTCATCCGCGGTATCACCAGTCGCTTCGGTGTCCCGAACCAGATCATCACCGACAATGGCACTCAGTTCACAAGTGCCCTATTCGGGGACTACTGCGAGGACCTCAGCATCAAGCTCTGCTTCGCCTCTGTCGCTCATCCTCGAAGCAATGGGCAGGTCAAGCGCGCCAACGCGGAGATACTGAAGGGGCTCAAAACCAGGACCTATAACGTGCTCGCAAAGCACAGGAAAGGGTGGATCAACGAGCTGCCTGTTGTGCTATGGGCCAATCGAACCACGCCAAGTCGCGCTACCGGGGAGACTCCTTTCTTCCTTGTGTACGGCGTCGAGGCGGTCCTCCCCTCCGAGCTCACTCGTGGCTCCCCTCGGGTGCATGCCTACTCTGAAGGCGAACAGGAACAGTGAAGGCGCGACGACGTCGACTACTTGGAAGAGTGCCGACGGCGTGACGCCGTCCGAACAGCCCGCTACCAGCAAAGCCTGCGACGCTATCATCAGCGTCACATTCGGGCCCGGTCTCTCGAGGTGGGGGATCTAGTTCTCCGACGCATCCAATCGCGCGAAGGAAGGAATAAACTGTCCCCTATGTGGGAAGACCCCTTTACCGTGATCAGTGTCCCGCGAGAAGGCTCCTTTCGGCTGGCTGCAGAGGACATGCAACCGCTCCCCAATGCGTGGAACATCGAGCATCTACGCAAGTTCTTCCCGTAGATGGCATGTATGTGTGCTCAGGCCAACCAGGCCGGGGGCTCCCCCCCGCCCAAGTTGGCTAGGGGCTACCACTAACCGGGTAAGTCACCCAGACTTGTAAAAATTGTCAATTGTCAATACAATATATATGTTATCAATATCCAGTTCTTATGTCAAATTTTATTTTTTCTGGAAACCATATGTTTAATCTGTCTGGTGAGATGCTCGATTGTGCGAAAAAACTTGCTCTCTCATTTTCCCCGTTGATAAACGAATCCCGATCGGTATGCGCGCGGGCAGTTGCCGTTGGCCTATGTCTGTCGTGGTAGGCTGTGGTGTTCGGTGTCATGGCAGTCCCCCAGGCATCACCGAGTCCCTGGGGTTCTCGGGTAATCCTATCGCTCGAGCAAAGAGTAGTCCGGAGCCTAGGCCCCAGGGGCGGGCTGTCGGTGCTCAGTCTGTTCTGCCATACCCGGGCGCCACCAAACCATAGGACCTCTGGGTTATGCCTCTCCCTGTATAGTCCGCCGGTTCGGGTATTCGAGAGGTCTCGGGTCGAAAACGAGAGCAGCCTATAATGAGTACCGCACTAACAGAGCACACCAAGCAAAGAATCCTCCTGTTTTCTTAAATCACAGATCAACAATCGAGAGCAAAAGTAGCTCGACCGTGACAACCTCGGTGCCCAGGTCGCTGCTCGGGCCTAGGGGTCCTCGGGTGGTCCTACCGCTCGGATATAAGTGGTCGGGATCGCCTGGTACCGGGCTCCCCATCGCGCTCCCCAGTGCTCGGGCCCTCCAACTGAAGGAACCAAGTTCCCGAGCACCCCGAGCTCGAAGCGTACGCCTCTCCTGGATCGGTCGGCCGAAAAGCTGACAGCTGTCCGGTGAGTGGTTAAAGTCATACGAATTTACATTCATTAATATATTATTCCCGAGTTATCCCCGAGACCCTCGTATTCTAATCTGTTCGGCGAGATGGTCTCCCCGCGCACAAAACCCTGCCCACGTGTCCACTTTTCCCCGGAACGACAGAACGGACAGTAGAAAGGTGTACCGTACGAACGGCGATGTCTGACCAAAGTCCTTCATAGTGGTCGTGGTGTTCAGTCCGCTCAAAAGGCCCCGAGCACTACCGAGCCTCTAGGGTTCTCGGGTAATCTCACCGATCGAGCAAAGAGCGATCGGGAGCCTAGACCCTGGGGGCGGGCTGTTGGTGCTCGGTCTGGTCCGTCCTAGCCCGGGCACCACCAAACCGTGGGGACTCTTGGTCACATTTCCGCCCGCACGTGTCTCCAGTCTACCTGTTTCAGTGGTCGCAAAATGGGAAAGTGTTCACTGGTCATGGCGTGCTCCGTGCTGGATCGACCTATCTCCCAAGCAAGGAAGTTCGTGCCTTTATCTTTTGACTTAGCCACTACGGACTCGTGAGGGCTCGGGGCTGAACGCGCGAAGAAGGCCTCACTACTCAAGCGTTGAGTGGTCGGGGCGACTTCGTTCTCGGGGAGGGAAAGGTCGGGCTCGGTCTGAATGAGTACTCCTCGGGACATCAAGTGAAAAGAACAGAGACTTCATCAAGCATTTGAAAGAACACTGGAGTTGCGACCCCAAAGAAAGGCTTCCATTATATTCAAAAGAAAGGACAGCTATTCTGAGGGATCACTCCCATATTTACATCAAGTCCAAGAAAAAGAAAATTACTAAAGCCTAATCTAAGTCTGAGTCATCGGGCTCAGAAGGTAGCGGGGACTCCTCGCCGCTGCTACCCGGGTCCGGTGGCGGCGGCGGCTCCCGCATGAAGCAAGCCGCCACCTCGGTGGCGACGCCCTGGACAGCTTCCCGGGTGGCCTCCTCCTCGGCCTCGACCACCCCTTCCCGAGCTGGCTCCAGCGAGAAGTTCGGGCCCCGGCTTCGGTAGCAGGCCAGGACGTGCTCGGCCATCACTTGGGCCAGGACACGCCCTTCCCGGGCAGCTAGCTCCTGCACGGCTTGTGGAAGTGCCTTGAGCCGCTGGCTGATCTCCTCGAAGCCGAGGGCGATGTGGCCGATGGTAGCTCGCTCCATCCCCTTCTCGCCCACGTCGATTCGCCCGAGCCCGGCCACCCTCACGGACCTCCGTGCCTACCGAAGGATGTCTCCCATCATCAGCTTCACATTGGTCCGTTCGGCGCTGACGGTCTCGAGCTTGTTCTTCAGGATCTGCAGCCGCTCCTCCAAGCTCAGTCCCTCGGCCGCGCTGGTTGGGACGACGGCGGGCGCCGAGACTTCTGCCTGCTTCTGCTTCACCTGCTCGGCGAGGGCAGAGAGGGCCTGCTCCCGAGCAGTTAGCTCTGACTCCCACATCGTGGCCCGCTCCTCCCGAGCAGATAAGGCCGCCGATGCCTCGATAGCCTCCGCCTCCCGGCGAGTCAATAGCTCCTCCCGGGCGTCCAGAGCCGTCGCCGTGATGCCGACGTCAGTCACGCGAATCGTGATGTCCTCCTCCCGACGATGGAGCTCGGCGCGGCTCTGCTCAACCTCGTCCTTCTGGCGGGCTAAGTCCACCAGGGAGGCCTCCACCGCCCTCTCGCGAGACAGGATTGCGTCCTCCCAAGCCCGCACCAACCTCTCCCTGGCGAATACCTCGGCGGCCCACTGCCGCGATATCTCGCCCAGGCGGGCGGCTTCTTCTTGCTCGGCGATGGCCTCCGTGCATATTTCCTCCAGGGCCTCCCGCTCTGCCTCTATCGTGCGCCGCTCATTCTCGTGGACGGCGCGCGCCGTGGTGACGCGGGCCTCCAAAAGGCGGTTGATCTTCGCCAGCCACTCCCTCTCCTCAACAAGGGCGGCACGGTCCGCCTCAAGTTGGGTCCTCTCCCCCGCCACGGCCGCCTCCAGCCGTTCGATCACCTCCCGGGTGCTTCCTAGCACGTCCGGGAGGGGTTCTGCAGGCCGGCTGGACGACGGCCGGGCGCTAGGTCCCCTGCGAGCCCTCTCTGAGGAGCTCAGGGTCCCCGAATACTGCCACGTAGGCACCGCCCTCGACGAGGCCATCCGCCCCGCACTCAATGTGCTCGGGGCGGGCTCAGCCAGCGCCGGCTGCTTGGGCGCGGCCTCTGCCATCGGCTCGGGGTAGGGCGGCGCCTGCGGCTCTGGTTCGGCTGGCGCGCTCTGCGGCTCCGGCTCCACCCGCACGCTCGGCCCAGGCGCACTCGGCTCGGGGGCTGGAGCTGGCCTTGGCACCTCCGGCCGTCCTTGGTCTCCGGCGGCATCCTTAGGCAGCCTGAAAGAGAAAATAAAGGTCAGTCTCTGAACTCACTCCGGGCAAGGCATGCTCGGGGAAAAGAGAGAAACTTACGCAGTTTTCGGTCTTCAGTATTGCCATCTCGATTCCGGGATCTTGTACTCTGGGCCCGACAGCTTTGGCCCGGAATCCTCCCTCCTCTTCCGCGGGGGGCTCTGCGGGGCCACCGCAGGGTCCGTCTCTGGCGGCGGGCTGGCTTGGGCACTCACTGTACACGTGCTCTCGTGCCGGCCTTGGTCTCTGGGCTCCGGCGCCCGGGTGCCCGTCGCCAGTGGCGGGCCGGCTTGGGCACTCGCTGTAGGCCCACTCGAGTGCCGGCATTGGTCTCCGGGTTCCAGAACCGCAGATGCCGCCTCCATCGCGGGCCCCACGCTGGATGGTTGGCCGCCCCGGCCTTGGTCTCCGGGTTCCAGAACAGCAGATGCCGCCTCCATCGCGGGCCCCACGCTAGACGATTGGCCGCCCCGACCTTGGTCTCCGGGTTCCAGAACTGCAGATGCTGCCTCCGTCACGGGCCCCGCGCCGGACGATTGGCCGCCCCAGCCTCCCTCCATCGCGCCGCCCGCCGGCGGCCGCTGCCACGGAGGCGACGGCGATGACGACGACGTCGGCGTAGGAACGAAAGTCCGGGGGCACTTCCCTTTGTCCCCCGGCGCTGTCGCCGCCCCACTGCCAGCGGCGCCTCCTCCACCAGCCTGGCGGCTTCTACCTGCGGCCGCCCCACGTCCGGCCTGCGGCCTGGCGCCCGCGCTGCTGGTCTGCGGCCTATCGCCCGCGGCACCCGTGCCACTGGCTTGCGGCCTGCTACCCGCAGCGCTCGCGCCACCGGTCTGCGCCGGGCCGCTCGCGGGCCCCTTGCCGCTCGTCTGCGGCCTGCTGCTGGCGGCGCTCCCGCCGGAAGCACTCGGAGCGCAGCCGGTCGCCTCATCCACCCCAGGAATCTGGATAGTCCCGGGGTTCCGACGCCCTGGCCGGTCGACCAACCCCTGGGCGTCGAACTCAGGCAGTGTCGCTTGCAGCGCCACCCAGTTCGGGTCGGTGCAGAGCGCCAGCTCCTTCCAGGGAAGCTCCACCCGGGTCAGGTCATCTACGCCGGTCACCACCCGGAGCAAGCCCCTCAGCGCCGCATCGTCCAGGTCCCACTCCGCGCCAATCTGGGTCCTGGTGATGTCCTGGGAGCCCGTGTACACCCAGTAGGGCCGGACCCGCTCCCGCAGAGGTGCGAGACGGCGGCGCAGGTAATCCGCCACCACCATCACCGAAGTGAGGCCGGCCTGGCGCAGGAAGTCGATGCGATCCAGGACCGGCTCCATCCGCTTGTTCGTCTGCGGCGGCGCCTCCCAGGTTGACTTCTGGGGCTCCACCGCCATCTCCGGCAACGTCAGGCGGTCGTGGGGACTGATGTCGACGTAGAACCAGTCGCGCCGCCAGTCGTCCCATTTGCTCCGCAGCACCTGGGGAATGTACTGCTCCGCCAGGCCGTCCTGCAGCCGGAAATTGCAATAGCCGGCGACGTCTGCGGTGGAGAAGCCCCTCTTCTTCCCAGCTGGCCGCAGCACGAAGAAGTGTCGGAAGAGTGACACCGACGGCGGCACCCCCACGAACATCTCGCAGAGGTGGGCGAAGACCACCAAAGCGACGACGGAATTCGGGCTGAGGTGCACCAGCTGGATCCCGAACGTGTCGAGGATCTGGAGGAAGAAGGTCGAAGGAGATGAAGAGGACGATGCGCTCCGACCGGTCCGTCACCGGCGAGAAGCTCATCAGCCTCACCACCGAGGCCTCCCGCTGGCCTTCGGGCACCATCAACTTCCGCACTTTATCCGCCGCCTCCTCGTTCACGAGTCGGGACTCCAGCAGCACGCTGTCAGGTGTCTTGTCGTGGCGGCTTCCTCCCGCTCTCGGCATCTTGTCAGGGTGGGGGATGAGTTGGAACGGTGGGGGAAAAGTGGTGCTCTGATCGCCTAAGGGAGGACAAGAGCTCAGGAGCGCAAGGAAGAAGAAGGCTTGATCGCAAAGATGGCGTAAAGAGGGGGGCGGTTCGCTCCCCTCCTCCCTTTATACTCCGGGGAAATTCAAACGTCGCCTGCCGCGGCGCGCTCGGTGAGACGATTTCCTCGGCCAGCGCAACTGCCAGGCGAATCTCCCTCGGGCCGCGCGGTTGTCAGCGGTTGCCAGGCGCACTTTCCTCGATCTGCACGATTGCCACGCGCGCCGCCTGCCTTGTTATCACGCGCCTCGGGAGTCGGCTGGACGCGCATCCGCTCGGCTCCCCATTGGGCCGTACCAGAAGCCCGGGCCGGAGAGGCCAGCGCCTAAGAGCGCGCCGCGTGGCGTCAGTGCTGGGTTCAGCCTCGATGACGACGAAGGGCCCATCCGCAGTCTCTGGGCCATCGCCTGCCAATGGGCCCGGGGGTTACTGTCGGTGAATCAGGAACCAGGGGTCCCCGAATCCCGAGGCCAGGCCAGCAATCTACCACATGACGCCATCCCGCGGGGTCACCTCTGCAAGGTAAAAAAGACTAAGTCCCGGGAGAGGGCGCTCGGGGCCACAATCAGTGGTCCCCGAGTACCCGGGTTGCCCGATGATCTGCGAAGACTAAAGTGACCGGGGAGAAAGTGCTCGGGGAGGTGAACAGTGACCCCCGAGCACCCAAGTCCCCTGACGACCAGGAGAACCGAGTACCGGGAGAGGTGTGCCCGGGGCTGCGAGCAGTAGCCCCCCGGGCACCCGAGTACCCCGAGGACTCAAGGAAGGTAGTTCTGGGAGAGAATGCTCGGAGCTGCGGGCAGCGGCCCCCGAGCACTCAGTTCCCCAAGGTTCCGTACAGTCAATACCGGGAGAGAGTGCTCGGGCCGTGAACAGTGGCCCCCGAGCACTCGGTTCCCCGAGGACCAAGAAAGGGAGTTCTCGGGAGAGAGTGCTCGGGGAGGTGAACAGTGACCCCCGAGCACTCGGTTCCCCGACGACCCAGGAAGCCCCTCCGTCAGTGGCCCCCACAGGGGTCCAGCGATGAGGTGTCAGCCAGTGAAAGGCCCAAGGCCGCATTTAAGAGCGTGCGTGGCCTGTCACCTCCAACTGCTCCCGCCACGCTCGGTGTCAGTTCCTGCCATATTCTGGTAGAAGGGCGTGGGGACATTTAATGCACGGGTCCCATCTTGTGCCATCCGGCGCGCCTCGGGATAGCATCGCAAGGCCCGAGGTGTTCCGTCTGCCGCGCTGCTGTGGCAGGCGAACAAGATAGGGCGGGCACGCCGGGCCGCTCTGCGGCTGCCCGGTGGGCCCTCTCCACAGCGCCCGTTGCCAGCGCCATCATGACGACTGAAGACCGGGCGTGGGGCGCGTTTTCAACCCCCGTCACTTCGCGCAGAGGCTATGATGACGCCCTTTCCATTTATCACGCCTTGGAACTCATGCCCTTCCATTCGGGGCACGCTACCGCCGGAGGGTATTTAAAGCGACCGGCAGCACAGACAAAGAGAGGTATGAGGTCTGAGGTCTGAGAGAATTAATTGATAGGCAACGCTCGAACTCTCAGGCGCACACAGAGTCCAACAGAGATCGAAGAACACCTTGGCACGAGCATAGAAGCCGAAGAACAAGGAGCCCCAGGCTCTAGGATAGATAGACATTCTTGTAACTAGCGCATTCCTGAGAGACATTCTCAGGGCATTTATAGCATCCACACAGGAGTAGGGTGTTACGTGCAGTGCGGCCCGAACCTGTCTAAAAATCCCCCATCGCATTTACTCTTTTCTGCATTAGTTCATTCCTTACTACCTGCCATTGCATTTATATCCATTTAATTTTCCAGCAAACTTATTCAGAATTATCCCCCCGGACGAATCTCTAAAAAGGGGTCCCTTAGGATCCCTGCGATAGAAGCTAACCCTCCGACAATCATCCTTAGTTCTTGATATCCCCAATCATCATATTCTTCATCACATCTCTCAAGGGTTCATCACCTACATCATCACAAGAAATACTTTCTCCTTTTGAGCCATTAGATTCATCAAACTACACATCACAAGTTTTTTCAACAAAATCGATGGCATTGTTGAATACTCGATATGCTTTGGAGTTTGATACATGACCAACAAAAAAAAACAATATCACAATATTTTTCAAACCTGCCTAGGCATTCTCTTTTCTTGTAGATAAAGCACTTACACTCGAATACCCAGAAGTAGTAGATATTGGGTTTTCTCCTAATGAAAAGCTCATATGGCGTCTTCTTCAAAAGTCGGTGAAGATACACTCAGTTGGATGCATGACACGCCGTGTCGATTGTTTCCGCCCAAAACTTCTCTGACGTACCATACTCATCCAACATTGATCTTGCAAGAGTGATCAAGATCTTGTTCATTAGAGGAAAAATTCACATGTTTATTTAGTAATGTTGATGTTATCATAACTAGTGAGAAGCATAATTATTTGAGATTACCATCTTACCCAAACCTACCATATTTGTTTTAGAATTATCATCAAAAGTGACTTTGTCATAATCGTCCACTTCATCTTCTAGAGAGGTAAACATATTTATATTGCCGATCATATGTTATGTGCATCTACTATCAAGCACCTAATACTTTCCACCAGCTTTATAGTTCACCTACACATATGGGATCAAGCTTTTTATTTATGTACCAATCAAATTTGGTACCTTTCATATGAGACACAAGAGCTTTAGTCTAGGAATGGGGAAAAAATAATTCCATAAAAAGCATGAAAGATAGAAAGTACTAATGGCAAATCACTGGGATTAACAATTGAAAACGAGTGAAAGTGTCTTACATCAAGGCTTTTCAACAGTCCTAGCATACTGTCTAACTGAAGGTGCTTCACTCATAGTATGTGTGCTATTCTCATCAATATGATCTGAATCTTCAGAAGCATCACTATCAGATTCAAGCTTCGGCGAACGGGATTCTGCAATTTCCTTTCCAGGTTTGTTGCGAGTTGCTTCACTAATGGTGGCACCTGTTCCACCTCTAAAATCACAATCTGCTGCATCCTATCAATTGAAAATGATGAAGCATATATGATACACACAAAGAGAACAGGAAATAGAAGAAATGAATTTGGATGCAAAGAAAGCAAACATTTTGGAATTCTTTTGGAAACTCAAGTTTAAATTCTTCTGATTTTCTTCTTTTGTCCTAACCCACCAGGCTTCAGAAAATACAATCTGCCAAGAAGGGTTGGTTTTGGTTTGTAAATGCTTTTTATTGTGTTTTTTCGTCGTGAAAATCTCCACCAAAACGCTCCCACTAATTGCTTATTGGTAGTGGTATTAGAAAGGCAAGTGTACAAGTAACAAGATTACAGGAGGGAACACCACCCGCACCACACACGAAAGAAGAAGAAACTGCATGCATCTGAGGCTAAGAACAAACATCCAGTCAATTTCGCGAGAACATGCAGCCAGGTGATGGGGAGACAATTATTGGCACCTATGTCTAAGCATCTACGAATGGGTCGATCCATGGAAGGCAGAATTGCGAGCGTAACATAGCAGCCGCGCCTAAAAGCTAATCAATTTATTCATCCATAGAAGAAGGCATACACATATATGCATTCACCCAGCCAACCAGCAAGAAGATTCGGGAGATAAAGTAGCTGCTAACAGTACTCGGCAGATAAGATAAAATTGACCCGCAATAGAACGGATGCATGGATTGGATTAGGAAGAACCCAATTGATCGGTCCAGGCAAGATAGGTTAGGGTTCATCCTTACCAGGTAGGAAGGCAGCAAAGGAAGAATCCAATCCCGGAGGTGGATGGGTCGATATTCGCTGCGCCTGCAGTCAAGTGCTTGGTGGATGAACAGGGAGGACGACACCGCCCCGGATCTGGACTATAGAGGGCGGTGGAGGTGCTGCTCTGCCTCTTCCGTGTGCGGCTGCTTCTCCTCGAGGTCGAGCTTGGCGACGCTGAGGTCCTCGATCTCGGTGCGGGTGGCAACGGCGGCATAGGACTTGGTGGCAGTGTGGGCATGCACGAGATATGGGCAGATCCCGTCAAATCCAGTTGTGTAGGTAAAGCCGAGCCCAGCCCCAATCCACGGTGCGGCCCCGCTCCGACTCACCACCACCTTCGACGTCGCCTAGTGCTACTCACCTCGCGAGGCGGACGGAGGATGAGTACTCACCGAGGACGCCGTGGTGTTGTCCTCGATGCGGGGTACTTATAGGGGGCGCAGAGAAGCTGGATGGCGGAGCTGGCGGCTACGGTTGGTGCACTATGCAGTGCAGTGTTTTCGGGCGGTGATGGGTGGGGAAATCTCCATAGGCCCATGATGGTTCACCGGGGGGGGGAGAGAAGGCGGTGGGCAGGGGGGTGGAGCTAGCGGCAGCGGGCTCTCCTCCTTGGGACCACACGAAGGCAGGTAAGTCGGGGCAACAGATGTGGATGGGGTGGGGACCAATGAGGATAGGGATGGGAGAGCAGTGATTTCGGGAGCATGGCGACGCGCTGTGCCACAATGGGCGTGGCGTGGAGAAGCCAGGGTGGGGAATCGGGGAGAGAGGGGTGGGACGGCCGCGCGGGTGTGCGGAGCATAGGCATGGGCATCCGATCGGGAACAAACAACGATCGGAGACGACGATGGTCGAGGAATCAGCATCGGCAGAGGAATCTTATGTGTGGACAGAATACACTTTACTCTTTTTTTTAAGTACTAGTTTTCTGCCCGTGCGTTGTAACTGACGTTAAAAAATTATATAGGACTATCTAGGTATGTAGCCTCATGACAAATAATAAAATCGCTTTCAGATAAAGCTTACAACTTGAATTTCAAATACAACTATGATTTAACTTTGAATACAAATAAATAAGTCTATAGAAATAGATTTATTACCATAACTATCTCTTTCAAATCATCTTGCCCACGATACGGCTAAGATATTCTCGTACACCTGTAGGTATTACGTATCGACACGAATTCCCGTTGTACGTCAATAGGCTGATAAAAAAATACCTCCTTAGTGTTTGGCCATCCTGCACATGCATCATATATATGTAAATGTAAATATACCTCACGTATAAAGTATAGTATTTTAAATTGAAAAGTACATACAACGGTGCGATAAAGTAATATGCTCACTGTGCAGTTTGGCGTGTATAGATTATTACTATTCCATGAGCACATGAATTACAAAACGAAAAAACCAGATAAATACCTACGGCAGAATGAATTGTAAACTCGGTGTTAGATAAACATACTTATTACTTATTGCTTCTAGCGACATTCAAAACAAGTTACCTGTATATGTCCGTTGGACTAATGGTTCATGGCACAATCGTCAAGTGCAGCTATCTGATCTCACATCATTTGCAAAGGAATGTATGTATCGATAAGAATGATTTTTTTATCAAAATAACTTAGCTTGTTCATTCAACGTTAACTAAAGTACACGATGACGTCTGGAAAGATACTTCAATATGCAGAAAAAAAATGTTTTAGCTCCAGCTTGTTTACCTTACAAATTCCTAATACATGATAACTAAAGTGCATGCTTCGATGTAATAAAATGCTTCAATTTGAAACAAAAAAAAAATGCTTGGGGTGCACAAACACACAGAAAAACTGATATATCTATTATATTTAATTTACACAGAAATGCTGACCTGAATAAGTTTCATCCTACTCGTATGCTGATTGTACTGCATGGCAATATACAAAATTGCAATAAAAACTAATATGAAATGCCTATTTGCCCGATCTAAAGTTGCACAGAATACAAGTCCCTGTTTAAAAAAAATAACCACATGAAACTGCCCACACTGAGTACAGAAAATCAAATACCACAGCACATGTTTTGAGTTCTTGTTGAATGGACATGAACAAACTTGTTTCTCCCAACAAAATAGTAGTTCATATTTGTAAGAGAATGGGAAAGATTGCAAAAAACCTGAATGTAATCTACATCACGGAAACACTAATTTTGGCACATGAAAAATAAGAATGTTGTATTATAATGCTCAAATGAGTTGCTAACTGTAGTATCAAATAAACCTGATAGATCATTTTAGTAGCAAAGGCCAAGAATTTGGTGAGAATAGAATGCAAAAACGAAATGAAACATCCAGGACTGGAGCTAAAATCATAGTTAAAAGACTCCCTCACCATCGATTTGTTCGTCCCATGAAGTACTTTACTCAGCAAAACCAACTATCGGATGGATTTTCATCAGGAAAGGTAAGTCAACAGACTACTCGGGTGAATCATAGCATTTCCTAGCCGATGTCCTAATCAAACAAACAAATGGATCCTAAGTTTCAGTTCATACAGGGGAAAGGATATGTTATTCACTACTTGTTACGAATACGGCAAGCTAAATACAGGCATGGAGGACTCCATTTCCATCAAGAGAATCACACGCCGAGCTAAATGCAGCCAAAAAAAAAATTACATCCAACACAGTTAGTTATACCAACTAAGGTAATAAATGAACCATAAATTAGCACCGATCGACTAACTAAGTAGTGCAAAATTAACAAAAAATGCAACGGTTGCCACCACTACCGCATACCAGATGCAAGTGCAACTCATCAATCCCTAAATGGAAGTGCTCTCCCGAGGAAAACAGCAAAATGTTCTCATGACCAACCCCTGAACAGATGGAATCGGCTAAAGGAAACACAAATCTCCAACTAATTCGTCAACTAAGCTCGCCCAATTGAACCCATCCACGGAACGAGCCCGTATGCACTCAGAATGTCCACCAGACCCCCACCAGAAATAGCACAAAGACCCCCACCAGACCCCAACCATGTATAATTTGAAGGACTTTCACAGCAGACAACTTAATACTCATATTAATCATGAAGATCCCACCACCCCAACGGAGCAAAAAAAAAGCACACATCTCACCAACCGTACCATGAAAGGAAAAACCTTATGGATCAGGCCGTCGTCGACAATGGAGCAGCTGATATTCTTTACAGCTTGTACAGCGCCTCCACCTCGTTCACCTGAGCAGGACCTGGAAGGACGGGTGGTGCGGGTGCTCCGTCGGGGAGAAAGGGGGCTGTATGGATAAAGGGAGAGAATGAAAATTATTGGCTTCTTTGAGACCACCTCGTGATTCTAGTGCTACTCACCTCACGAGACAGTCGGAGGATGAATACTCACCGAGGCAGCTGTGGTGTTGCCCTCGACACGGAGGTACTTACAGGAGGCGTGAAGAAGCTGGAGGGCGAAGTTGGCGGCTGCGGTTGGGGCGATGTGTCGTGCGGTGTTTCTGGCGGTGATGGCGGCGGGGAAATCTCCATGGGCCCAAGACGGTTCGCCCGAGGAGGGGGCGCGGAGAAGGTGGCGGGCAGGGGGCTGCGGAGAAGCCAAGGGCGAGAAGGTGGCAGCGGGCGGAGAAGCCGGGGTGGGGAATCGGGGAGAGAGGGGTGGGGCGGTCACGCGGGCGTGCGGAGTGCGGGCACGGACGGGGAATCAGGGTACGAGGGTACAGCCGTCCGATGGTGAAGAACAACAATTGGAGACGACGCTCGGTAGAGGAATTGCGAGGAAGACAGAGGAATATTCTACGAACGGATCACGTCTTGCTTCTTTAGGAGAGAAGGAGATATATAGAAAAAAAAAACAATAAACACACGTATCAGGCCCACGACACGTTAATTCGTCATTCCAACGGGCCATATTGAGTCACCCGCTTTTGTAACGTGATGTGGCTCATCATATGCAGTTCCTCGTGTTAGCCCACCACGCAACGCACAGCCGGGTCGATTCGGGGTCAGAAAAGCTCCTCGTGTTGTACCCAGCACGCGAGACCAATCAGCCCATGAAGCAGCAACCCCGTCCCGATTCCCTCGCGTTAAAGGGTCTACGGTCTACCTTGCAGCCAGCGGGCCATGTGGTTCAGAACCTGTCGCGTTGAGAACATTTTTTGTTTTATATTTTTTAAATAAAAAATTATAAATATATACCTCTGTTTCGAAAAATTATAAATATAGAAACTATCACCCTATCACCCATTGGAGGGTAACAGGTAACGGGCGACATGTTTAAAAATCAAAAAAATATTACGTTCTAATGCTCTTAAAATTCAAAGCACTATCGAAATTATCATAAGAAACATAAAAATGTTTTGTGGTGTATAGGATGCTATCATCTGGTTCTCTAAATTTTTTTAACATAAACAATTACTTGTGCAATGAGAAATAAATAAATAAATTTTAGGATCCCTAAAATTTGTCTTTTTGTCTCATAGTACAGCACATATTTTTGTTTGAAAATTGTTGGAGAGATAGATGATAGCATCCTCTACATCACAAAATTATTTCAAAAATTTTCATGACTATTTAGATGGTTTTTAAAATTTTGAGAGCATTAGAGCGTAATATTTTTTATTTTAAACCTGACATCTTTCCAACGGGCAACATTGCAGTTTTCAAAATAAGCACATATATTTGCAAATTTTTTAATTTAAAAAATATTAAAATAAAATATCTCCCAAGTAGAAGCTCTTAAGGCTGATTCCTGATGGTCGGTGTAGTAAACAACCAAATACAGTCATTGCTGCTTGAAATAATATCAAGGCTGCATTTTTCCTTCAATAATGCTTGTGATCTCTTCTTGTTCGTAACATTCTCCTCAAGTCTCCCAAAACTCAGTACTGAACACAATGGTATATATGTCCTGGGTCTCATATACCTTCATTTTCACCATAAATGTCTGTACTCGATCAAACGGTACAAATAAAATCAGGTCGGCCTCAACTTACTTATAATAAGCAATCCTGCTACTACAAACGGGGTAAATGGCAGAGGATGCTCTGTTACGATGCTCGGGGTCCCAGCGGTCCTGGAGAACACTCCTAGAGCAACATGCAACGGCGCAAGTGTGCGATGCAAACCTTGTCACATTCCCTTAACATCACAAGATGCCAAGCCACCCATTCATCTGCGACGATACCAACAAAACGGGATGAGCTCATGAGCCCAAGAACACAGACGTCCATTTCGCACGTCTGCAAGGAGGAGCCCACTCAACCGTACGGCCGCCTCATTTCAGCACGGAACAGGTCGTGCAAGAGCTGTTCTTCGCAACTTGTCGATGGGTTGCATGCGTGAATGATTGCTGGTTTATTTGTCTCTGCTGGTGCTCTGTTGAAGCGTGAGAACGAAACGCTGCCCGTGCAAAGGCATTGATTAGGGGCCCTGCTAATGGCCGCACGCACGATTCAACAGCCTCTCCGTCTTTCTCTTTTTTTTAAACTTTTCCCTCCCCATTTTTTCTTTTTAAAAACTTTTTGAAAACTGTTTTAGAAAAAAATTCAAACTCTTCGTAAAACATTTTTCTACAACTTGTTGAAAAATATTTTTCCCAAAAAAATCGGAAAATTTTTCCCATAAACTTTTTGACAAATCTTTCTTCGGAAAACTTTTGGGAAAAAATTCACCTGAAAATGTTTTAAAAAGAAGTGTCAAATCTGATCTTGTTCTTCTCAAGTGCCGGCGTCCCTTTCCGCTGTCACGAGCTCCTGGCACCGTGACCTCCCCCGCATGCTATCCAATGCCCTTTGCAGGGGACACACAGAGAGAGATTTCTTGCTTTCGAACCTGTCGCTGAATCCACATGTCACGAACTCAGTGAGAAATTACGGTACAACAGATCAGGATAGGGAGCAGGAGATGAAAATGAGGTTAGGAGTAGAATAGGAGAAGAAGGCAGGCTCAGAGCTTTTGTGGTTGCCCAAAACGTCAGACTCCCCCGGCTTATAGTCTCTCTCCCGCGTTAACGGACGGTGCTACCTCCAAATATAAAGGATGTATTTGATTATTTGTACGGTGTCTTGTAGAGCTGTATCGTATATCTTATATGAGCAGAAACAAGCTGAGAAGACTATATTTTAGAAAATAAAACTGTTTAGTTGGTTGAATCTATGTTTAATTTGAATTTATGTTTGATAACTTTAAAACCGACCAATGAGCTCAGCATCAAACCGTTACATCTGACGAGCCTGCATCTGAGCTAGGGCCAATTCCCACGTGACTTCCATCCTACATCCGCGTGTACAAACTGCACCAGCTGATGCAAACCCGCATGCTCTGTCCTAGCAAGCAAACCCGGGTGCAAGGACGAGCGGAGCAGACCGGACCATCCAAACACGCCCTCAGG
Organism: Phragmites australis; assembly: GCF_958298935.1. Taxonomy (NCBI): domain Eukaryota; kingdom Viridiplantae; phylum Streptophyta; class Magnoliopsida; order Poales; family Poaceae; genus Phragmites; species Phragmites australis. Next base: position 7,139,053 of record NC_084931.1, read on the forward strand.
GTCTCAGGCGCTTCAAGATGCCGTCTCCAGGTCCCAAGTGACAGGTAACTTTGACCGCCGACGGAACAGCAGCGCTGCACGCAATCGCAAGGTTCGAAGCAGTCAGCCCGCCCCCACCTATCGATTCGCTGGGCCGCACATCAACTCGGCCGCGAGTCGGGCCCAGCCGTCGCGTCCGTCCCGCCGCTCACGTGACGGTTTGTCCCGGGGCGGCGACGCGCACATGCGCCGCACTGCCTCCTCGGCGCAAGCGGCTAAGCACACTCGACGTCCCTTCATCCATGCCGCCACCGGCAAACGAACAACGACGCACACCAACGCCGGCCGGTCTGGCCGTCGCCGGGCAGGGAAGTAATGGTGCATGTGGAGTGGGGATCGGCGTGCCGCGATTACGCAAATCTAAGTGACTGCGAAAGTTGCAATGATTCTAGCTTGCTGGTGGGAGAACAGCTTGTGCTTTCGCTGTAGCAGCCAGCTTGGTTTTCGCATGACCTCTGGTCCCCCGGCATGTGTGGGTTGCTTGTTGCAGTTGCATAGAAACGTTCTTGTTCTTCGACGTCGTCTGTGTTTGCTTTCTGCTGGAGTGATCGTCGTATCCTGTTCATGTCATGCAGCTCAGAAGAGATAAGTGTGTCTTACACTATTATCGTGTGATAAACCAAGTTAAAATGTGTCTTAATTTGTTTACGATGAATAATTGATATTGTTATTTATTTTGTTTGATGGTTTTCGGTTTTGCATGAGTTTTAATGTGATTTGAATTGATTTGTGATTTTATTTGTGCATATTGATTATGCACTAATTAGAATTAGAGTTGGAGATATGTATTTGCTTGTCTCATGGTATGCAGTTGATTGATGCAACTTGACGGTCAACGGCGGGATGATTGAGGTAAAGCAGAGTACTTGATGCCAGACAATCAAGGAGGTTGGACAGAGTCAATGGTGATCCTAACTGAACACGTGGAGCTCAGGCAAAGCATTGAAAGCGTATGAAGACGGCGTGTTAATAAAGTCAAGCGAAGGGGATATCAGTGCAAGTGACAAGACGGCCCGAGGAATCGCATGACGGAGTACACGCGTCGACATCGAAGCGCTTGCTTAAGGTGCAAGCAAGGCGGTGAGTCACGCTTTGAGAAACGTGTAAGCGGTTTCGTGATTTGGACTAAAAATCGTGGGAGGACTGGAGGAGTACGTGACACCATCGCGAAGCTTGCCTCGATGCAAGCTAAGTCGTGAAGGCGCCGCGACCGTCCGATGAATAGAGAAGAAAATGGACCAAAATACCCTCGATGGTAGGTAGGAGTGTCCTACAAAAGAGGAATATTTTGGAAAAAAAAGTTAGAAACTTAAGTGTCAAGTTTACTAGGACTATAAATAGATGGGTAGGGTTATGAGAGAGTTTGAACCGGCCATTTGAGCCTCTTATGTCATTCATATGAGAGTCTTGTGTTAGTGTTTTAGTAGAGAGGAAGAGCAGTGCTTAACTTATGTAATAGGTGAGAGTTTTATAAGAAAATTTTTTTGTAATCTGTTTAAAGTAGGACTGACCTCTGCTGCAATGAAGTTTATTTTTCTTCATGTTATTGTGCTCACCTTCTTCTGGTTTTTCTCTATTGGTTCTTTTGCAAATTTGTAAGTTTTCGGTAGTTCTATGTGATTTTTATTTTGGTTTTTAAGCTGAATTTTTAACACCTTAGGAGGTTGCTCTTCTTGTTGCTAGAGGTATAAAAATTTACATACGAGTGTACACTCATGGGTCTTGAGTACCCTTGCCTCTATATCATTAACTTGAAGAGGTTCCTTGTCCGGTGATCTTTTCTTTTAGCTACAGTTTTTCACCTTCATAGAGTTGTTCTTTTTTATGCTAGTGGCTTAAACACTTAGATACTCATGTATTTGAGCGGATCTTAAGTCCTTTTACCACTAGACTATCATCTTGAAGGATAACCTTGTCCGGTGACCATCTTCTCTAGTTTCTTTGAAAATTGCAAGTTTTTTGTAGAAAGATATATTAATGGTCTTGAATGAAAACTATGGTTCATATTTCATCTGTGGAATCATGTTGCTATAAAACTTATCTTCTTATTTTGTCTCTCTGATTTTTTTCTTCAACTTTAATATTTTGAGATGCGTTAGATGAGAAATAGTAAAAGATCATCTATTTTAAAAAAAAATATTAAAATGTCTATTCGCCGATCTCTGATCGTCATTCTCTGTCCTACATTCCGTCGTCCAGATTCACAAAGTCCCTTTGCCCTTGTCCGTCTCGACCATTTTATAGCCAGTTGCACGGTTATGGAGAGGCAGAGACGTAACGCCTTTTGAGCTTTGAGATCGAGTTCGGCAGGATGAAAACGAGAGTCAGATAGATCATCCCCAACATCACCACATCGGCAGGTGAGTGTCAAACAGTTCATCTTTAATCTATGCTCAACCAAGTATTATTACATGGGACCAACACCAAAAACGCTCGATCGAATTGACAAAGGACGCCAAAAAGAAACACAAAAAGGAAAGGAAAACCAATCGATTTACTTGGCAATATACATCAACAAATGGAATGCACGTTAGCTCTCACTCTCCAACGCCGATGGCAACAAGAGATTCCCAGGTCACCGTCGCTCGCCGTGACAGACACGGACCGTGCAGCTGTCCGCCGTCACACACACACGGCCGGAGCCAAGGACTAGTAGACCATGTCGTCGCGGACGACGCTGGCGATGGGCGGGTGCGCGTAGGGCCCCTTGAGCCAGGTGTTGGCGATGAAGCGGTAGGGCGCCTGGGTGAGGTGGATGCCGTCCCAGCTCACGTGCGCGTCGGGGTCCTCGCACGTCGTGGCGCCGGGCAGCCCGCAGGAAGCGCTCATGTTGTAGTTGTACGGCCCGCCGCCGCCGCAGCACGCCCTCAGCGCGCCCCGCTTGTACCCTGCATACAGTTACAGAGCCTGTGAGTGTCAATAGCAGCGTACTCTCTCTGTTCCTGATCTGCTCTGCTCCTCTGCCCCTGTCTAATCCTAGCTAGCACCTATAAAATTGGAATGGATGCAGTGACCTGCTACTGCTACAGATTGAGATCTGATCACGAATAATGAGCAAGGTCGTACAGTGTCGAGTTGGCCTGGCCACGGAAACATCGGACGAACCCAACCAAGCAGAGCAGGAGGAGAGCAGAGCAGTAGATACGGCGTACGGAACAGCTGTGCCTGAACCTGTTGGTAGGTGACCTCGACTCACACCGATGTTGCTCTGGCTACCCCTGACACCGCTGTAGTGGTAGGTCTGTATGGTATAACCGACCGCAGAGTCAAGTCAGTACTCAGTGGCTGCTAGTCTGAACATTTGAACTGCATGCGCAGTACCGGTCTGTAGTTGGTGACCAACCCTGAGACTGCTCAAAAGCTAACCGCCATAAAGGCCGCCATTCCTCGTTGCCACACAGCAGGGTGGGCAGACCGGAGCAGAGCAGGAAAGAACAGGGGCAGATGCTCCCGTACTGTCCCTGTACTAGGGACCAGGCCGTGAACGAATCGATCTCGCATAGGCTGCTAGAGAGAGAGAGAGAGAGAGAGAGAGAGAGAGAGAGAGAGAGAGAGAGAGAGAGAGAGAGAGAGAGAGAGAGAGAGAGAGAGAGAGAGAGACCGTAGAGGTGCGGGGTGCGCGCGAACTGGATGTAGGGGGTGTAGTAGTCGGCGTAAATGATGCGGGAGTCGGGGCGGCGGCGCTGGAGCTGGTCGAGGGCGATGCGGAGCATGGCGTTGTGGTAGAGGGCCACGCTGTTGTACTTCTTGAGGCAGCCGGTGCGCGGGTCGTACTCGGACCGGTCCTCGGAGGGGTACATGGTGAGCGTGATGGGGATGCACCCGGCGGGGAGGTTGCCCGGCACCACCACGTGCCGCGCGCCCTCGTCCAGGAGCCGCTCGATGCCGCGGATCATGGACGCCACCACCTCTGGCACCATCGTCTTCACCTTCTCCAGGGACCAGTCCGCCTTCCACGCGAAGCTGTAATCGTTGCCGCCGAACTCGCCGAACACGAACAGCGCCTTCCCGAACAACTCGCGGCACTCTGTATTTATGTGCTTGTTGTTGTCAGGTTTGTCACGGTCAGAGCAAGAAGAGGCGAAGGAGGAGGAGGAGGAGGACGTACGGACCTTGCGGTTCGGAGCAGATGGTCTGCTTGACCTCGTCGAACCACTGGAGCTGGACGCTCATGGAAGTGTTGAACGGCGGGATGCTCCACACGTTGTTGTCCTTGAAGTACTTGAGGTCCAGCGCGGTGGCGCCCATCACCGCGAAGTTGGCGCCCTGGCTGAAGTTGACGCCCTTGTTCGCCGACGGCGGCAGCAGCGGCAGCCCGAACGCCTCGGCTGCAGCAATTAATTAATTAATTAATCCCGCAGATTAATTCATATCCAATCAAATAAAGTTATCGACCATCCTTCCATCCGATGTTCGACCACGGCGATCCGATTTGAGAATTAACTTGACAAGCAATCAAAGACGTTCGTGCGTACGCACCGAGGAAGTCGATGACGAGGCGGCCGTTGGAGCAGCGTGCGTACGGTGGCGGGAACTTGGGCATGTTGGGCAGCTTGCCGGAGTTGATGATGACGAAGTTGCCCGTGTCGGAGAAGGAGTCGCCGAAGCTGAAGATGGCATTGTAGTACTGCGGCAGCGGCTCCGCGGCCACCGCGGCGGCTAGGCACAGCAGGAGCAGGCACGACGATGGCAACCCCAAGAACGCTCTCCTCCTCTCCATGGTCACCAAAGTTGGCAGCTCCACACCTCACAAACCAACACACTTTGTGTGTGAAAGTTGAAAGAAAGAGGAAAGGGGAGGAGAAGATGAACGAAATGGAGCAGCTAAAAGCAGGGGCTGCGACTGCTTATGGGATTGTTATTTATATAGCAGGGCACATGGATTAGAAGGGTGGTGGTAATTATGTATCTCTGTTTGTTTTTTCTCTTTCTCTCTATAGACCCTTTGATGATGATGGGCTATGGAATGGAGCATGGTGGGTGGAGATGGAGATTGGAGGTCAGGAAGAATTGTTTTGGTGACTTTGACGGGAAGGTAGTAAGAGTGCAAGAATGAGAATCAAAGTCTTTGTTTGGATAGTGAGTGGTGTTTGTACACCTACTTATTAGGGATTAAATCTTAAATTTACTCTTTGTGTCTCTTATCGATACAGATTTTTTATTTAGTGGTAAGCGATATCTATTGACAACGGGACGTTTAATTAATATTATTAATTTTGAAGCCTAGTATATCTGATATTTAATTGAACGTAGTATGAGTACTCGTATACGTAACGATATAAATATATGGATGTGTCTATAAGTTTCATGGGTGTTTTTGAAAAAGCAAGATTGCAAGAGTGAGTGCTAGACATGGCAAACATGCCTTTCTTCTGTTGAGCGCCTGGGTCACCTCACCTGGGTGGGGACAGCTATCACTGACAGCCGGTATTATCTTGTGCTGACAAATGATAGTGACAACTGACCGACTAGCCGTTGAGTGACAAAAACATTACTTCCTCGGGTAGAAAAGATACATGATATTTTAATTTTTTATAATTTTTGATGTGCAATTTTGACTATTATTTTTTTATTAGAATATAATTATAATATTTAATAAAAATATAATATTCTAAAGTATTTTTCAAAATAAATCTACACGTATAATTTTTATATTTTCAAACTAAATATTTTAGAAATTATTGGCGGTCAAAGTTTTAAAAATTTGATCCAATCTTGATAAAGCGATAAGTATTTATAATCGAAGAGAGTATAGGTCAGAATGGCTGAAAAGCATATAAAAAAATATATATTGCAGTGCCAGTGTGCAAAATTAAGTCCAACACTGGATGAGAAGATGGTATTTGCAACGGAAATGGCCACATGCAGCCTGAGAAAAACCATGTACAAAGTCCCTAACATTTGCCACTGGCAAGTAGCCGGCTCTGGAATTGCCATTATTTCTCGTTTAGGCAATCTCGATATGCACGAGTTTCACATGAATTCTGCACGAGCTTCACGCAGTGTTACTAGACATCTGTTTCTAATATTTTTAATGAATTGGACATATCGAATCTGAGTCCGATTATGATATACATGTTGAATTCCGAATTATATTTCACATGTCTAATTTTTATTCATCAAATTAGACATCCAAATTCAAATCGAATTCTGACACACATGTCTATATCCGATAACACTAGTTTCACATAATCATGTAAGGAAATGAGTTAACATGAGACATATTAAAGCAAAACTACCTGTCCAAATAAGATGAGATAATTGTTCAGTTACCACTCTAAAAAAGTGATAATTACTATTTAGGATGACATGCGAGCCAACTTGAGTTTATACATAAAAGATATGATGATAAATGAGCAATTGTCACTTTCTCAGAATGAAAAAATATATATTAAAGATAAGATTGATCGGTTTTTTATCTCAAAACATGTGGCTTTAGCGTCAGTTGCTAAAGTGAGCTTAGTATGAAATAAAATATGATGGTCTTATCTCAACCATCGCTCAGTCCGTGGGAGAGAAAAATACCCCACGCTCTCCTTCTCTTTATCCTCCCGAGCAAATATCTTTTTAATCAATTAGAGCCGGCACTAGTACTTGTACCACTCTATAATTTTCCAGCATCGACTAGATGTGGCATAGTATCACACAACGTACGGAGCGGTGCTTGAAATTTCTCTCTCCATTTGAAGCACCACTGCAAACACACATTGTGGAGGGCGTAAGAGATAGCTTGTGCCCCAGATAGCCGCGAGAAATCATTGCTGCAGTGCAGATTTGGCGATCTCCATCTCCATCCTCATCGACCATGCATGCATGATCCATAACCACGATCGTTGGTGTCATCGAGTAGCACCGGCCGTGCCATTGGCCCCTAACTGCCTGTACAATACACACAAGGACACATACAATTCGCCTATCTGTTTGAGATGCTGTTCTCATGATGCTTCGGTGGAGTTCTGCATTTCTGCCGGAGCACCGGTACTAGCTATCACATGTTGTTACCGGTGCTGGTATTGTTTAGTTGAAGGAAAAGGCGGGAATGGGGACCAGGAGCGTGGTCAGTCAGAAAGGCTGCGTGTGTGCGTGCTGGATAGAGATGCCGGTTGGTAGAAACGGACAAAGGAGGCGGCTGCACTGCCACGCAAAGGTAACTGCATATTATTCCTCGGCTCGCTATAACTGTAACTTGTCGTGGATGGAGGCAGAGAATCACTGGATCGGGACATCGGAATTGTTACGTTATCCTGTTCGCTGATGAGCTGATTGACGAGGACAAGCATGTGAGACACAGAGACACTGAAGACTGCCCTTGGAATCAGAACGTTAGTGTCGGATGAAGCGATGAGAACTAAGGCTCCGTTTATTTTCTTTCGATGATTACGTAGAAGACGCATAGGACACTTACACATCCACGAGTACACGCATCTACAAATAAATTAATTGAAAGCACTTGCATGTGCAATTGATAAGCACTGAAATTTTAGTTATGATGGTTGAGTCCTACTCTCGTACCTTCATCATCGCCATAGTATGAGATGGTTCCTGACTAGGTTTCGTTTAGAACACAAGAATTTTCGCAATCCCAAGAGTATTGTTACCTATTGTTCCTAGCTAGAAGAATTAGCAGTAATGTCAATCACTCGATTATTATATATCCCAGCTTCAGACAGGGTGATCAAAGCTGGGAAACAAAGATAGTCAAAACTTCTGTGGACGTGCTACTTTCCACTGCAACACCGACGAGCACAACCGATGAATTGATTTACTCGAGTTCGATCAGTCGAAGGGATCAACCGATGAGCTGTGATCTCAGCACAGATCGGAAGGCACCGATCCAAGCTGGTCTGGAACCAGTAACATATAGATAAAAAAGAAAATTCAGCGACAAATAGAATTCCACACCGACGCTTTCGGCCGCCCCTGTCTCCAATCCAGACGCCTATGGTTAACCATTTCCTAATCGCATGCATCAAGCCCTAGGAGCAGAGCAGACGCATGGACTTTCCGGCGGATCGCCATTTGATTTCGAGTCCCGAGTTCTTGGTACCCACGGCCACCAGTCATCGCCCCCGCATTCAGTGGCGATAGTTTAATGTGCCCCGGGAGCTAATCACGGCTCTGTCAGATGTTAAATTAATAGATTAAGATAACATGATTTAAATATCTATTTTCAGATTAAAATAGAAATAAAATGTCTAAATCCAAACTTTTTTTTTACCCACAGCTTCAGTTTTATAAATATCTGAAGCTAAAATGCCTAGCTCCAAAAATTCTTGTATCTAGAACTATGCCCAAACATCTTGAGGAACAACCAACATGTTAGGTGCTCATGAATTACATTGTTTTGGAATGTTCCGATGTAGACATAAACACACCAAGAGCGAGCTTATCCCAATTGGTCACATTTTTCACCACTTTATTGCCCATACTTGCCATTACAATATCAAAGATACTGCACCACCTCGTCTTTTCGACCTACTAGTCTGCAATACTATGCATGCAGTTCAGTTGCTGAACCACATGTGAGAAGGTTTCAGTTCAGTTGCTGGCTTGCTGCCTGTAACAGTTGTCTCACACTCCGAGATCAGTTGCTCGTCCCCACTCCACTCCCACGATACTCGCCAGAGTGGGCTGCTGCAACTTGCGCTGCAGCCGTTTTGTGCGCGATCGATATGGCTGTTGCGATCACGATAAAAAGCAAGCATGTGCCTCCTAAATATATCCAGCTGCATCAAGTAATTCTTTATAGAAAACTTGGCATTCTTTGGTTATCGAGACCAATGGATTCACTAGGAGTGTGTTTGGTGATAAAAGAGGATTGTACTGTATAGCTTGGTTGAGTATAAGGAGGGTTTGGGAAGTCGTATAGTTGTTGAGAGGAATATTTGTTTGGCTGCATGAACGGATATAACGGTATATACAATAAACTATGAAGATATTTAGTTATCTGTATGAGCGGATGTAATAACCCTGTGATTTGAGACTAATAAGTGAATCTTATTGATACTATAACTCATACAGACTGCATCCGTCCAGCCTAAATACGAGTGAAACTCGATTTGGACATATCATATAGCCATGATGACTCATACAGACTGCATCCGTCATGTAGGCAACCAAACAAACTTCTATACGGAAATACATGAGTGGACACATGTTCCTGGACATAGCAAACAAGCTAACCCTAGTTCGTCAGAGATCAAGATTGGTAAGTGAAAAAAAATGGACAACGGGGACCCTCTCGATTTCTCGGCACGCAGGTGGGGACTAGTATTTTCAGAAAAAAAAAGGAAAAGCAAATGGAACCCTGTTTTACACGATTACACTGCGTCAGTGCATTGCATGATAAATCACTAGTTGAAGAAGGCTGCCATGAGCCGCCAAGCCAATTGGCCGAAGCTTTTGTCGTAGGCTCTTAGCAGATCATGATGCCACCAAGGAAAAAGTTGCTCATGCTGTGCGGTTTCTTGGACCTAGTTAACGAACATAATCATACTGGTTAAGTGCATTGCAGTGATACGCAAAAGAAAGGTGGTGGGCAGTTGCCCTGCAAATGTATCATCCAACTAGTGGCAGAGCTAGAAAACGAATAGTAGATATGCACATGCATAACAAACCATGTACAATTAAATTAATATTATACAAATTTATATATATTAAACTACTCATCAGTGACATCTAAGATTTTTAGGATGCTGGGCATATCCAGAACACCCCTAACTCCGTCAATGTCATCCACTGCGTTGCCAAACACGATCGACCAGTGCGGTGCAGGTGCCTTTCGTGTGTGTGATTACAGGTCATGTCGCCTCATGTTCAGCCAAATTTGTTGTTCCAGTGGCTTGAAATTTTCGTCACATTACAAACCCTTGTTTTGTCATGGCAATGATGCATAGAGGTCAAGTCAGTGAGTTGTTAAGAGTAGTGTCTCCATGATTTAATTTGCCACAAGGAAACCAACCAATTCGGTGTGACTCTCATCATCTTGTGACCCTAATCTCCTCATAGTTATAATTGTCACCACGCATTAGCCATCATCATGGGAGCAAAGTGGGTGCTGATGCTCTCAAGGTGGCGCGTTTTGCTCATCGATTTGGACGTGCATTATAATCAAATGCACCCCATTGGTCGTTCCTGAAGCAGAGGGTCATGCAAAGCAGAGCAGCCCATGATTGTTCTTTCTGGCGAAGCAACTGAGCAGTTACTAAACTTGTACATGCTTTTTCTTGTGCGTGCAAGCATGGGTGTGGCAGGACGCAGGGATCAGGCCAGACTCCAAGTCTCCAACTGATTCCTGCAAAAGAACATGCATGTACAAGAAAGATCCAAAAGGAAAATCATGCAGAGATTCTTGCGTCAGCTTCGGACACCCGACACATCCGCTGGAGCCAAAACCTGCATTTCTTTACTAGTCCAAAGCAAATTCCACGTGTACAATTCGTCTATGCTTGAGATAGTAATTTAGACTTGCGCTAATTTTGTGCACATTCACCCAATGGTATGCAGTTTATATTCTCTCTCACAATATGAGAATGAAAAAGTGCTCCTGAAATAAGGGGAAATGAGCATAAAACAGTTTATATTCTGCACACAAAAATGATAAATAGTCCCTCTAGTCAAAATAAGTTTCATCCTGGAATGCACATGCAATAAAACCCAATTGGCAATGTCTTTATAAAATCTAAATACACCAAACGAGTTAAGCACAATTGCCTCGTTACAGAAAGTACTCGGAACAATTGAATGATTGATGTGGCAGCATCGATCGTAGCTAGTGACACAGTCAATAAGAGCTTGTTTGGTTGGCTGGCTGAGGGCTCGGCCAGGCCGAGCGGATGTAGCTCCGCGTGTTCGGTTGCTTAGAGACTGTTTGGCAGAATATTTAGAATATTTTCTCGGTTGAAGGAGAGCTTTGTTAAAAAACAGCTTTCAATTTTTACTCATTGAATAGAATCCGTGTGAGTGATTATTTGAAATGAACTAGAAGCTAAGGAGCTGAAAAAACAGCTTCTCTGAATTCACTTTCCGCACAGAATCATTTCTACCATATATTTTATTTTAGATAATTATTTTTAGCTACATAATCATTTTCTCCAGAGAATCACTTACCGTAGATAATTTAGATCAGAAAGAATTCTATCAAACATGCTCTTAATCAAGTGCATGGGCCAGCCACCGTGCATGCAGGTTGAGCGCTGAGCCAAGGCCTGTTGAAAACACAAATTGATTCGCGAGCCAAGCTGAGTAGTTGCAAGTCGCTAGTATACATGTACATGTATATTTTTTTATTTAACTCTTGATTTTATCTGAAGTACAAAAATGATTTGAAAATTTTAAATTTTTTTATAAGTAAATTAGAGCTCACTAGCAACTCATTTTAATTAGTTTGATCTAAAAATCCTAAGACAATATTCAATTAAAATTCTCCAAAAAAAACCTACCTGTATAACTTCTAGCAATTTCTTATACCTCAAATAAGTTTAAAAAATTAAAAAAAATTCACTAATATTCTTATCATATGATGTATTAATTTATAAAAATGTTTTTAATCCTAAATTATTTAGTGAAGATATAAATTCATTTGTAATGCAACGTATATTCATGCGGCTAACCGAACACAATTTCTACTAAGCCAAACTGACACATACAACCAACTAAATATACCTATCTACTTTACTAACCTAGCTTAACTCAACCTAGCTCACTAAGATATAAGCTAAATTGAACCATACGGATAACTAGACAGACCCTAATAAGCACAATTGATACGGCACGCAGCACAACCCGACAGAGGACGGAGTCGATTCCCGTGTGTACCAGCTCGGCTCTGTGCCGTGCGCATTGCATGGTCCCTAGCAAGCTCGTCCCTCTGCCATGAAGCATGCATGCAATCAGCATCGAGTTAGAAATCGATCAGATCTGGCCATATCCTCGAAGCTGGAGTGTTGCAGGGCCATAAACTGAGGTAGGTAGGTCGGTCGGTAGGTAGGTCAAGCTGGAGCCATGCATCACCAATCTACGTGGCCCATTTCCCTAGCCGTGTAAATCCTGCACGTAGGACTCCTCTGTAACTCTTGTTCCAGACACAGGACAGATCGATCCCCCCGGTTGGTGATCCGCAGATCCACCGTACGTGCAATGCAACTGCAAGCAGGAATACGTCCAGGAACTCCCAACCACAGCTGCACAGGCACGTACAGGTTGAACTGGCGCAGGCAGGCAGGCAGGCAGGACCAGCACTGCACGTAGCACCGGTACGTTCCCCTGGCAGGCATGCACGTTCACATCGACGTCGCGCGACGGAACGCAACATCGCTAGACCGAACCGGCCTTGCTGGCTGGCAGAGCAACACGGCCACCTAGCCGGGCTTTCACAGCCTCGCACCGACGTCAAATATGCCCCAGGCGGACGTGCGGCGCACGAGGAGAAAGATGCTAGCTGCTGCCGCTACCTGGTCGGTCCAGGCCGTGTCGTGGTCGTGGGTTGGTTGGCTGGCTGGCCAGGCCAGCCACCGCACGGCCGGGCACGGCCGGCAGGGGAGGGGAGGGGCCTCCACTCCGGGACCATGACCAGGAGGCCGGCACCCGCCGCGTGTCGTGTCCGCCTGCCACCGCTGTGTCCGCTGTTCTTTCTCCCTCGTCCGCCTCTTCTTCGACGTTGCTCGAACAACGCAAGCAGCTGGTGTTTTCAAGACACGTACGATCACCGGTACGTTCACCACCGCCGTCCGCCGATGCCTCCCGATGTCTGTGCCTAGGGATTCGAGCTTGTACTTGTACCGTTTCCCGTCTCTCAACCGGTGCTGTCATACCACGTAGCGTTTGGGGCACATCAAAGCTGCTGTGTGCTTATGAGGAGGCGTTATTTTATGTCTCTGTGTCGTCTGACAAACGTACAACAGATCGGCGAGCACCGAGTGGTAGTAACCCTACACTACGCGCTAGATGTCCCGGGTTAAGTTTGTCCTCTTGGTTGGTATTCCACATGGGCGCAGTCACGATTGGATGATAGGAAGGTTGATGAGAGATAAATTTGAATTGGTTCTAAGAGCTATTAAATTAATTTTTATAAAAAAATATTTTTCTTTTATTATTAGTTAATATATTTTTTATTTTTAAAAACAAAATACATGCGTGACGATGAATTCATGTTCCATGATTAGTTAAAAATATTTTTTTTGTCTTATTTATATATAAATTCGCCTACAGTAACAAATGTACAATCTTCTATATAATAGGTAACAATAGCTATCCATTCAACGTTTTGATATTGCTTTTTCTAGTTTGATATTGGCTTATTATAGAAATTGCTAAAACACATCTACAACTGAAAATAACTAGAGCTTAGATCAATAAAGAGTAGATAAATGTAACATAAATCATTATCATTAAGGACTAACACTTTAAAATTGATAAAGTTTGATAAGAAAAAACATATTTCGTTTAGATGCATTCGCAATAACCATGTGTAGTAGATTATACTTGATAACATATAATACTAAAATATGTTAAAAAAGACATAATACTTGAAACATATATAGTAGATAAAATGAACTTGTATACTAATTATATCTTAAGTTATTTAGTTTTTATATATACACTGTGGAGCAACGTAAGCATAGGCAGCCGGGCCGCCCCTGGTACTGATCCACTATGCCACAGTGGTTTTCATCAGGACATATCGTATAGCCCACCACGACGCGCCACGCTGGCAAAAAAGGGCCACGTGGGAGATCCACGCACGTCACGTAGACGGTCAACGTCGAATCTGGAGATAGGGACAGACTATTTGTTTTTCCAGGACCTGGCGACAACTCCATGGAAGGCTCAGTTCGAGGGAGGGGATATTTTTCTTAGAAGAAAGAAAAAGTTCTGGCCATTTGCATTGGAGGAAGGGGTGCTGAATTCCCTGTGACACTTTAAAATAAAAGAATTATTATTGAATGGATATATATTAACAAAAGAAGTTAGTTTGGAGCTTAGAATAAGTTGGCGTACTACGTAGGTAAAAAAGGTAAGACCAAGAGATTAGTTTGGAGCTTTAGTCGAGTTGTGTCTCAGTCAGGGGGCTCTGGTACTTTGTTAGTTGAGTTGATTTTAGTGTTGCGCATAGCTCACTGTAAGCTGGTAATCCCAGCTATACTGCGTTCGTTGTTTACGCTTTCTATAGAGTTGGGCCTTTCGTCTAAACAAATAATCTTAGAAGTATAAAATTTGAAGGTGTGATATCGAAAAATATAGTTGCATGCGGGTCTGCGAAAACCGCTCTAGCTGCAAGGATTTTCTTTTCTGCACTTTTGCCATTTTTATCTCCGATATAATATTTTTGAACACGTCGACATTTTAGATCGGATTTTTTGGCAGCATAGCCGTTGTATATATAATTTTTATAGTATTATTTTTACCAGATGAAGCTGTGATTAGAAGGGCAGGGAAGCTCGTATATCGATGTAATTAGAGTGCATCGATAGAATAACAAACTGGTGCTTCTAGATCCATGGCTTTAGTGCTCCCAAGCTACTGAAGAAGCAGGCTTTAGTGCCCCAAGAAATTCGATCTCCACTGTTTCCGGTATCTAGCTGATTAGCGGCGGAGATCATGGCAAGAGCTTGACGCTGGTAAACCCTCGATTATTGCAGGATTCCCTGTTGCATGGTACGTACAGCTTCTTGATCTCGACCATGTCCCTTTTTTTTTTCTGCTCCTTCGTTTCACTATGTTGTTCATGGTCTCGAAAGAAAATGTTTCAAAATATTTAACCATTGAGAAAATCAATATTGTAGTCATTGCAATTTTTTTCACTCTCTATCCCTTATCCATTTTTTCTTGAACCTATTGCTTCCTTGGTAGTGCGCACGGTGGGTGCACGGTGGGCTATGATGAAATGTAGGGATAAAGATGGGTATTTCACAGGAGGAAGGAGAAGAATCTGAAGTATAGTAAATTTTGATTCCATCGATCCCTCTATGTACGCTGGCAGTGGCGTGGCATGTGCAAAGCACGCTGGCAAATTGTCCTGATCTTCATTTTTGAGTCCCATCTTCTATATCCTATCTGCATCTGTGAATGTTTGCATGCCGAAGCTCTCAATCATTCCCTTCTAGTGTCACTACAGTGCCGAGTTATACTTGTTATAGATGACGGGTCCCGTACCCGTCATCTCGAACGCGTCACTGATGACTAGTCATTGATGATGGATAAAGACCTGTCATCAATAAGATCGTCGGTGTCAGGTCATAACTTCGACCTGTCACCTTTGAGCGTCTCCCATGTGCTTTGGTGGTAAATATAACCTGTCACTTATATCCCAATAAGTGACGAGTAACTAGGTTATCCATCACTTATATCTGTCGCACATATGCTGAGGAAAATACATAAGTGACGAGTAATCTAAGTTACTTGTCACTTATATTTAACATAAGTAACGGGTAAATATGTTACCTGTCACTTATGTTTATGGTGTCCTACTGGATTGGCCCACTTCCTGACTGCATCTTGGAGTGTAGCCAGGATTGGCAGCTGTCTTCTCTCTGCAAATAACAGCAACACATTTAAATTCATAGCAACAAACACATTTATATAAGAACTCACTTCATCACAGAATCGCAAATGTTACAAAGTTCCAATCTATTAATTACAGAATCATAAATATTATAAAGTTCTGATCAACTCATATTACACAAGACATCACAAACTAGGGATTTTACAGTGTAACTCGCCGTGTGGGCTGATGACTTCAGACACTATGAACTCGGCGATCTATCATCGAATCTCCGGAATTGCACCATTTTCGAAAAAAGAGCATTAAATCTCTAGCATAATTTGACATGTAACCAATGTCATGTTACCATAGAATTAAACTAATTACTGAAATTAGTTACGAATCATCTCGTATTGAACTTACATGGGGGATTTGAGATCCTTCATGCGGAGTGTGAGGAACATGTTCCACGCAACATATAATTCACATGCGTTATCCGATGGTTGTTGATGGCACTGCTGAACATGAAATTTAGTGTTAGATCAAAAAGAAAAAAATAGCAACAGAGAGCATTTGCTAATATGTTAGGTAGCACTTACTGCGAACCCAGAATTGTGTATCAGTCTACGACTGTCTTCCTCGTTGTAGTCAGGTTGAGCTCGAAGATACTTATCAAAAGCCATGCATAAAGAAGGATCGATTAGGTAGCATTTGAATGTTAGAAAAGTTAAATATGTATATTAAGCCAAGCTGAACTTATGCGTTGAGGAGTCATTTTACAGTGTTGTAATCACGCTATTTAAGTTTACCTTTTCGTCCTACTGGTCTTGACGAGTCGAGGTACCACACTAAGTTCCACTTGAGACAAATAATCAGTAAGATTCAATAGCCACTAGTGTTATTGGCATCTAACAGGTAGTGCATTTTGGAATATTGTTGCATTGCCCTGGCCACTTGGTCCACAACGAAGTCGGGGTGAAGTTGAATGATCGATATTGTAATGGCCTCAGGGTCAAGAAATGTGATGGAGTCATTGTTCTTCTTTGTTTCTTTCATCAAGTGTTTACAGATAAGAACACAATTCGATTCAAGACTTAGTGGTATTAATTAATGAATATCCAGTTTCAAGGGACTTACAATGTAAAGACCTGTAATAACGATACGTTCAGACCATCAAAGTTGAAGAGGTTGTATAAGTCATTGAAACCCACAATGAAGTAGCCATCGTCTTTACTTAAGAAGTGTCGTCATTTGTATTGTACGATTATGAATGTGGCATTGCTATCTCTACAAGCTTGCATGTCTTAATTATGTAGGTTGATACATGCTTGTCCCGTCCTCTCTAGGCCATCTACCATCATCATAGGCTTACCATATTTGAATTTCGTGTTAGCACTAGTCCACACTGCTCCAATGTCCGTGGCATTTTTCGTTGGTATAATGGCCTTCGACATATTCGACATATGCTTCTTAGATCCTTTCTTCTCGACCTTCTTTTTTTTCTTCTTTGGGCTCTCTTGGTGAGGCGGAATTGGATCCGGAAGTGAGGCCGTCGGATGCGGTGGAGAAGGTAGTGAAGCCGGCTTCTCTGGAGGAGGAGAAGGCAGTGAATCTACCTTCTCTGGAAGTGAGGGGCGCGGTGGCGGTGCACTTGGAGCTCATCTAGACTGGGATGCACGGGAGACCATGATGTCGCCCCTCTTCCACTATATCCTTTGATGAAGAGCTTCACCCAGAGTTGTAACTTCATCATTGGGAGGAGGGAGCTCCAACACGTGATCGGTGGCATTGCTATGTATCATGTCCGCCATAACCACGATATAGCCTGCACGTATCGAGATCGTATGTAAGATACGGACGCCTGAAAGCACCTGACCCTTTGCAACCTCGATATGATACCCGCAAGGCCTGATTACAAGACAATCATATCTAGCTCAATCAATGCAACACTATTTGTTGCTCGACCTCCTTAGAGGCGCAGCTACTCTTCCCTACAGCTTCGAGGCTAGCTTCTTGTGGCATGGAAATCTATATTCCCTGTGATACAAGCTGCCCCATGATTCTTGCGTAAACTTTATGGGTGATGTCCTGTGTAATTGCAACCACATCCACTGCAGACCTATTCCTCGTCTTGTACATCCCGATGTCTTCGAGAAAGCCGTATTTCTAGCCCTGGGAATTTGATACACCTCGCACTTGACCTGGGTGCTCCGGGTTTCCCAGTGCCGTTGTGAGAACATCATGTTCCCTGACCCGGGTGAAAGAATCTTGGATGGCTGTGGCTGCCTTTTCTTTGACTTTTTCTACAACTGCCTGGGTTTCATTGTTTCTGAATGTGATTTCCCCGCTTTCGGATAGCTCATCCCTTGCATGCAAAGATGACCACAATTGTCCCGAGAATTGGAACCAAGGATTCTCGCTACCTTCTCTGGCTAACTTTTCGTCCTCTGCCTACCATTTCACCCTTATCCCAACGTACCTGGTTGCGCCGGTCCTGTGGTTATGCTTGTTCTTTGCCTGAAGCTACTTCTTCTCCTCACTCTCTATTTTGAACTGCTTAGAGTTCTTCATTTGCATAAAAGCATCCCAATCTTTCTCTTTCAAGTGCTTGTTGCTCTCGAAGGGCACAACCACCCCTTTAGCCAAGCAAAGCTTTGGTGAAGTTTCACGACCGCTTTTATCTACTTTTGCTCATCGACATATGGACACAGTTCACTCAATTGTTTCAACACGAAGAAATGAACTTGGTCGTAAGCCTTCGGATCAGGAGTTATTGCCATCTTCTCCAGAACTCCCACACCTGTGAGCTTCCTCTCATGGCGAGACTTAGGCACACCAATTAGGTTATTTGGGTCAATGTAATTAACAAATCACTCTAATGCCTACTCTGTCGTGTAACCCTACACGATGCATCCCTCAGGAAAGGCTCGATTCCTTACGTACGACTTAAGAACTCCCATATATCTCTTGTATGGAAACAAGTGATGCAGGAACATGGGGCCAAGGTAGTGTATCTTCTTCACAAGGTGAGCAGTGAGATGTAGCATGATATCAAAAAAGGATGGTGGGAAATACACCTCAAGAATATATAGTCTCAAAGTGTCTTCTTTATATCTCCTCCAGTGAGTCTGGATCGAGCACCTTTTGTTCAATTGCATTGAAGAAAAAGCACATGCTTAGGATAGCCTCGCGAACCTTTATTGGGAGGATGTTTCTAATAGCTACCGCAAGCAATGACGTCATCATCATATGGCAATCACTGGATTTCATTATGGTGAAATTTATTTTCAGCTCTTTCACCAAAACAAGTCTTACGATGTTGGACGTGTAACCGGAGAGAATTTTCACACTATGCAAGAACTAGTAAAATTCTCCTTTCTCCTTCTTGGAGAGAATGATAGCTGCTGGGGGCAGGTGTTTTTCTTTGTTCGTATCTTGTGTATAGAACTCTGGCCTTAAACCCATTTCTTCAAGGTCAGCTCATGCATTCTCATGATCCTTTCCTTTTATTTATTTATTTGGAGCAATGTACCAATCAGACTCTTATAGATATTATTCTTTATATATACGTTGTCGATAGAGTGGTGAACATCTAATTTTTTTCTAATACTCTAGTTCAAATAGTATTGATTTTTGGTTCCACATTCCTAACTGTTCATCATCCTTAGAGGATTGTTTTCGCTTGCCACGGATAATATTGATATTCTTAACCTATAGACATCTTCCCCACTAAAATGCCTCGAAGGTAACACTTTCTCTCTTGTGCTATTGAACTTCTTGACCATGTTTCGATACGGGTGTTTCTTGGGAAGGAAACATTGATGCTGCATGTACACTATTTTCTTTGAGTTGTTCAACCTCAAACTGCATGTATCATCTAAGCAATGGGGGCAAGCTTCACCTTTTCTTTTGCTCTGACCTGATAAGTTATGAAGTGCTGGCAGATCATTGATGGTGACGAATAATATGGCGTACAAGGTAAAGTACTCCTATTTATACTGATTCCAAACCTCGATGTCTTCCGACCTTAGTTTCTTAAGATCATCGACTAAATGCCTGAGGTACACATCGATATTATTGCCAGGTTATTTCTTAAGTATTTCCGCTTGTTACAAAGCTAGAGAGAATGGTTGTTGATCGACAATACAACAGGCCAGATGCTATGTAAGGTACTCATATTACCGAATGGATTTATACCATCTGTGCTTATAGCAAACCTAATATTTCTCAATTCTTCGGCGAACTAACCAAATGTGGAATCAATTATTGACCACTAAGTGGAATCCATCGGGTGTCGTATCATTGCGTCGTTCTTACGACCTTCCTTATGCTAATGTACCAATTGAGCCTCCTTTCTGTTGGCAAACAGACGCTTCAGACAGATAATTATAGAAAAAATACCACACCACCTTCCTAGGACCATTTTTACTTTTCTTGCCTCTGTTCCCATCACCACCACCATCATTTCTACGTTTGTATCGATGGGTTCCACACACTGGGCATTGATCCAGGTCTGTATACTCTCCACAAAATAAGATACAATCATGCTTACATGTATGTATTTTTTCTATTTCCAGTCCTAAAGGACAAATTATCTTCTTCGCGTCGTAGACGCCTTCGGGCACCAAGTTCCCCTCCAGTAGCATGTCCCTTAGCAGATCCAATAATGCTTCGAAACTCTTGTCAGTCCAACCATGGGTTGTCTTCAGATGTAGAAGCTTTAGGTTCTCAAATATCCGCGTGTACTTCTCCTTAAAGTTGGGATAAAGGGGTGTCTTGGAATCCCGCACAAATTTCTGGAATTTAGCGAACTCACCATTGTTATACTCATCATGTTGATCGACATCCCGCACCATCTAGTCCACATTCTACTAAAAATCCTCAAGATCATTATCATTCAAACCTAATATGTCATCATCCCTGAGATCATGATCTATTTCACCGGGTATAAGTCTTTGATCCACACTGTCAGCATGGAGTACCTTATCCATCTCTCCCTCATTAATGCCTTCCTCACTATGTTTGTTCCAACATGTATAATTCTCTTTAAATCCACATATGACCAAGTGTGTATGGATATTATCTGGTTTCGAGAACTTCTTTTCATTCCTACAGTCACGACATGGACAATACATTGCCGTTTTACCATGATCTTTCATATCCGTCAAGGCAGCACTCATGAAATGCTTTACCCCGCTCAGGTACACCGGACAAGTCCGGATCTCAGGGTACATCCAACTTTTGTCTGTCATCTACAATTAATGTAAAAACACTCATTCTTCATTAATAGTTACCTTAATTTCGTGGTTAAGCACATGATTAAAAATTCCCTACAAATACACTAGATCTGTGGCATCTCACGGTACATTGGGCAAATCTAGTATCAAATCTAACATAAATACAACTCACTTGTACTAAGATTTTCGATAAAGATATAAAATAACCGATTACAACTTAAAGCACAACAAATTTAACAAATAAGGATTAGAGGAGGAGGAAAGGACGAGGAAAGAGGGAGATGCAAACCTTGAAAGATCAAGCATCAATTCAAACTTCAAATCAACAAGATATTAGAAAATCTCTAACGGATTCGGTGAAAATTGCCAGCACTATACGGATGAAACTATTGAGTAACTGTTTGCCCGTATTGTGGCTGATCAGATCTTAAAACAGATCTAAGTAATAAGTGACGGGTGATAATAATACCTATCACTTATTATTTGTTATAAGTGATATGACATATTACGATCCGTCACTTATGACTGGCCCAACAAGACCCGTCATCTTTGTCAAGTCATAAGTGACGGGTCGTAATATGACATGTCACTTATGTTGGTCATAAGTGACGGGTTTATTCATTACCTGTCACTAATATTATAGGTGACGGTTAATATTATGACCCGTTATCTATTAGCTGTTATCTATGATGAGTAAATACCCGATCCTAATCTAAGACGACATAAGTGACGGGTCGTATAATGATCCGTCACTTATATAGATCTCTTTTGTATATTTTTCACGTAGTGTGAGCCTTTGTACGAGGTGTGTAGAAAGCTTATAGATGAAGAATTATCGAAATATTATACTCCAGCTCATGCACATTGATCTTTGATCGAACAAATGAAGTCAAAGCACTCGTCACTTCACTTCGTGGTAAGCATGTCGGTAGTCGCTATTATCATAGTATGTACACCGTATAAAATGCGGTTCAGGGGTCTTGATCAACACATTTTGTTTTGTTTACAGAGAGCCTAAAACTACGTGTGGAGCTTCCATTTCAATCTAAATCAGATATCAGTACCATATTTTGAAAATACGTATGGTCCATAAGATAAGAGCCGATAAAAAGTGAAGGAAAATCGATCAGATTCATAGACTAACAAGTATTCGAGATCCTTTGCAGTTAATTTACGATGCAAAAGCTACATTATATTTCCAAAAAAACTACATTATATAGACATAAATAAGTTATGAGAATAAATGTTCTTTTTAACAATGAGGTCTGAAGATTCTCTTATTGATGATAAATAAAAGAGTAATATAGCGACCGAAAGTCAGATTTTTGAACTAACCCCGCGTCGCCCACACCGTCGCCAGCCAGGAGCCTTCCCTTCCGTGGCCTCGTGCGGCAGCTACCACCATTGCCGGCAGGTGACGACGGTGGTGGCGGCGACACCAAGCGGCGTCTGTTGTGAGCTCCTCCTCCCTCCCTCTCCTTCTAGCGTGGCTCGACGCGGTGGTGGGCTGATTTGCATTTTGCCAGGTGTTTCGAGGCGACGGTGGGTGGATCTGGCCGGATTTGGCACCGGTACGGTGAGCTTCGTCGGGGGCTAGTTGGGGCGGCCCGTGTTAGCATCGTACAGATGTGACGTTGTGGGTTCCTCTCAGTGTTGCGGTTGTTGGCTCCTCTGCCTCGCTACACCGAATCCTCTCCAAGTGCGTGCTTGACTGTGTCTTGCTTTGGTGGTCGGCTCGACGGCATGGTGGGCTCGTCGGCTCTACGTGGCGCCATTTCGGGCTGGATCCGTGGTGGAGATGCGAGTGGGCAGCAGGCTCAGCTGCCGCCCGTGGTGCTGTGCTCTGTCTTGAATGTGGTTGTTGCTTCCCGGGGTGGCTGCTGCTGCTCGGCGTACTGTGCTTCATCTCCCTGATGCTGCAGCTGGCCTCTGTGCTCGCCTCCTTGCCCCATCACGCTGCCTTTGCTCCTCCCCTTCTCCGGTTCTGTCTCCTTTCCCCCAGATCCGACCCGTGGGGAGTGCGGTGGTTTGGTGGTGGCTCAAGGCTCGACTTCGACACTGCAACTTGTGGGAACTTTTCGGGGCAGTGCGCTCTCCCGATGCCAGCGGACGTGGTGGTTGCGGTGTGGCTTCAATGGAGGTGCTGGGGGGTGGGGAGTAGTGAGTGTAAGCTTAGGCCAGTAATCTGTGGGTGCCAATATCGATGACGTCCATGGGTGCCATTTCCTCCCTAAAGGAGATATTGTGGCGTCTCTCACACCCTAGGGGCATCTTTGGTAGGTTTCTGATCGGGCAATGACGGCATTTACGTCGCTACCTTCCTGAAGGTGTCATCTTCAGAAGCCCTCTTGCACTCATTGGCGACACCTAGTTCTTTTGTTCAGGGTGTACCGCGTCGTCGCTGCCTTCTACTTTTTTTTTTTGCAAGTTGGCCCCTATGCCTCCGCTCGGCGTGATGGCATTTTCAGTTCATGTGTCGTTCCCAATTCCAGTTGTTGCCTGATGCGCAGTTCTTTGAAGTGACACGCCCGCTGACTTCTTGGGGGTTTGGTTCGACGTGGGAGTAGGACTCCGCCAAACATGCTATTGATGGCGTCGATGCAGGGCTCTACCGGCTTGTTGCTCAGGTTGTTGGTTTGGTGCGCGAGTTGAGTTAGGTTGGGCATGGCTATTTTGTTTGGTTGTGCCGTGTGTTGTGTACGTCATTGAGTTGTTTGTGGTTGTTTTCGCAAGCTTCTTCTATAGGTTCACTCCTACGACCTTGCTTCACGCTCTTCATTCAGTTTGGCGCTTAGTGACAGAGTTTTGATCCAATTCGCGCTCCTCCGAAGCGACGTGCTGCCGACTTGTGTGACAGAGAGGTGCGACGTGGGAGCAGGGCTCCACTAACCGAGTTGTGAGGGTGACATTTGTTTGGTTGGCTAGCGCACGAGTTGGGTTGGGTTGGTCCTGTCTGTTGTCAGGTTTGTGCTATTGGTGTGAGCGTTGCCTGTTGAACTTGATGTCGTATTATCGTCTTGAGGTTATCTACTGATTTTCTTTAAAACTATGTAGTTGTGAGGTTTTCAGACCCGATTTTCCTTATAAATTGGAATAATTCTCTTCTTTCTATGAAAAATCGGCAATACTTTGCCATCCTTTTGAAAAATAAATAAAAGAGTAGGATCTGTATTGTTGATTATAACAGCATCGGTTAACCGTTACAAATATGACAACTTGTATAGTTTCATGACAAATCGATACAAAGTATATGTTCAAGCATTAAAGCATAGGCATTGATGTTCTCAAAATTGGATAATGATACATCACTATACTTCTGTCCGCAGTTCAACTCTCATCGGTACTATGTATGTTCATGCATGTCTACATTATGAACAAGTGAACAACACATTGACATTTCATCAGATAAATTCCACTTTTTTCCTACCTATGTCGAATCCTAATTTTCTTTCGGATATTTGCTATAAGGCCCTCTGCCTGTCACTCTTGAAGAAACACTCTGTAACTTCTTCTTCTCCTTTTTTTTTGTGAGGACACCTGCAGAACTGTCAAGTAATGTACACATTTTTGGTACCAACTACTAAAGTATTGTGAAGTCCCAAAATCCTAATGTACTTCTTAAGCATGTAGAAGCATCATAATGTCTTAAAATCATGTTTTAAGTATTTAAAAATATTTTAATAATATGTGTCTTGAGTCTAGACGCGTTTCCACCGTTTGTAATTGAGTAGAGATAGTTTGGAGATGGTTAGGAAGGCACTAGACCCTTTAGGAAGAAATCGGGAAAAGACCCCCTTATTGGTCCAACCGCGCCACTACCAGTCTGACCGCTAGAGCCGTGCATAGCCCTTTTGGTCTCTGTCCCGGGCGGTCTGATTGTCCGAGCTTGCGGTTTGACCGCCAAAACCCATAACGTCCACTTATCCACTCGCCCACTTCACGTTCGTTCTTCCCCAACCTAAGTGAGAGAGATAAGAGGGAAGATCCCCCACCTTGAGCTTAACAAAGCCCGAAGGTCGAAGGAGATGGTCGTAGATGAGCCCCCCACGTTGTCCCCAAGTTTATCCCAAACCCCCTTTCGCTGGAGCAAGCCCAAAACTCTTCTTCCACCTCTAGGCTGGCCGGAGCACCTCGGAGCCGATCTCCACCTCGTAAGTTCCCTGGAGCCGGACAACCCTCAAGAGAGCTTTCCCACACTAAGGTGAAGTTTCCAACCTCTTTCCCCTCATTTTCCCCGAGTTCCCCACCCCCTTGCAATAGAACAGAGTTTCACTTAGCCATGGACGTCGATCCATGGGGCCCAAGCTTTTAGCCCTATGAATGGTGCTCGAACCACCTAAAATAGATCCTCTTAGTTTAATGGAGCATTTAGGTGCTGGCCTTGGTCGAAGGCATCACCGGAATCATCATCGACGGGCTCGCCAAGTGTTCTGACCGCCGTTCAAGTGTCGGACCATCGCTCGGGCCGGTCTGACCGTCAGAAATCAAACTGACGCTCTTGCTAGGAGTCTGATCGCATTTTTCCATAGTTTGACCGCCACTCCCAATGGTCTGACTGCCCATGTTGACGGTTTGACCGCAGTCACTTAGGCATAACTGTTTCAGTGCTGTTTACTGTTGTTGAAGCTTGTAAACTTCATAATAAATTTCATGTAGCTCCAAAAATTATGAAATTAATTTTATTGGTTTCATAATAACCTCCTATAACCATTAAAAATATCCACAACCATTAAATAGTTAATTAACTTTCTGATATTAATTAATTACTTTAAAGCTTAATTAATTCACTGTTAATTCATCGCAAGTCCAACATTGGTGAAGCCAATTTTTCTAGTCTTCTATTTACTTGTGCTAACTAGGAAAAAAATTTTCATAACATTTTGCATTACATTTTGTTCATGATCATGTATTGTATGCTTATTACGATGCATTTTCATTCTTTTAGTAAACGACATTCCGAAGAGTGATGGCTTTTCTTTAGGTGTCTTCTCGTGGTTGTTTGTGTTTGTGAAGCGGAATAGTAGGATAAGTATCTAAACATACTTTATCTACTACTTTGGATCATATGTGTCTAAATAGATAAATTATGCTCTATGTATGTTATGCATGTTGAGTTAGTTGATGTTGGGAAATTGGGTAGCACCTAATTGTTGCATTTATCTCTATCTTATATTGATGATCTTCATCCTTGTAGCCTGGGAATAATCATGATAATGTCTAGCATAAAAGTGGTATGAGATGCTTAGCAATGCATAGGTCTTCGGTAGAAGTCAAGTGGTGAAATGTTCCATCGTTCGCGAGCTATAGGGTCAATTATTGTTCACAATGATGATAAGAATATGGATTGTATGAGAGTGAAGATGAGACGAGATGTGGGCGGTGCCAGGGGTAGGTTGGGAGAGGAACACGGATGCCATAGACCGCTTGAAGCATCGTTTGTTGGTGTTATTAGTTTTAGCACTTTCCGTGTTCACCACATGTCGATCTAATGGTAAGACAAGCCGATTATCATACGCCATGCTGACGCTTGCCTTGCAGCCCTATGATACGTATGAAAAATAGAAAAAGAGAAGTAATATGGCGGGGAGCTGGAGGTGTCCGAGACATTCTCACGGTAACCCCAGTGCCATAGTGGTATGTACAAGTGGGTAGTTTCAGGTATGAGAAAGGTTGACATGAGTACCCCTTCTGTGGATCTGTGTGATTGCGTAAGCCGTATAGTCCTCGAGAACAATTCGAATTGCCACGCTCTTGGTCATGAGTATGCTTCTGTCCATCCGTATCAATCGTAGTGTCACGAATGTAGGATGATATGGTATGATATGTTGGATGTGGTTGAGATCGTTCTAATCATAGATATGTTTACGATGGTTCTAGCTACATATATGTTTATATTGATGATTACATGATAGAATGGCTAGGTGGTTAAGTGTAGATACTTGCACAGTTATGTCAAAAATTTGCTTTTGCATATAAAGTTATTTAATCTTTGGAGTCGGATTATTATATATACCTAATATAGATTAAGTCTTGTGAGTACCTTCGTACTCACGCTACTCCTTTTCTTTTTAGGTGAAGTTAAGTGTCTGCTACTTATTTCGCACCAAGAGTGGTGTGGTGGTGAGCCACTGTTATGCTACTCTAACCCCGGTCTGTTGCCTAGTGGGCAAATGGTGCCACTGGTTTAGTTTCTTTAGTTGTGTTTTCCGCTGCGATGTATATATGTTTATGCTCGATGAAACCTTATCTTTGGTTGAATGGTTCAACTTGTAACCTTTTAAACCCTTGTATATTTGTGTTGTTGTGATATTCATATTGTTAAAGTTATGTGTGGGTAATAGTTTTCCTAAGAGTTACCAGCGCACACATATTGGGACTGTCAGAATTAGATTTGGGGTAATCATTGGTGACTACGATCATTGTGATAAAATGTGGGTTAACACGTGGCACATCGTAAAACGGACTAATGCTAGCTCTCATCTTATTAAATGGTATCATAATAATTAATTCGAATACAATTTACACGGTCCTGACAAGTACTCCCTCCAGTAAAAAATATATGTCGTTTTTGACTTTTTACGATTTTCGACATGCAACTTTGACCACTATTTTCTTTTATAATATAGTTATAATATCTAATAAAAATATTATATTATAACAGTAGTTTTTAAGATAAATCTGCACATATGATTTTTATATTTCCAAATTAAGTATTTTGGAAACTATTGAGAGATAAATTTTTAAAGTTAAATAAGATTTTGGTTAAAGCATTGAGAATTTATGACATGATGGAGTATCAGGTTTCACTCGCACACAAGCACACCTACATGCATGTACATGTACTATGAATACACATGTTTCGTACCAACATGATCAATGCAAAACTGCAGTCTGTACAACAGTAAAAAATATATGTCGTGCCCTCTGAATTGCAAATCTAGCTTAATCTCTGTCTTCAGTTCTTAACCTAAATTAAAGCAGCACTCTTGCATGCGTGCCCAGAGAATCTAAAATTGCCTTCCCTTCTACGCAACTCCAACTGAATTCATAGGCCTATCTATGCACTATCTCGGCATGGTGCAACATCAGTGATGGACAAATGACTATATGCATGCGCCAACCTCCGATCCTGCCGTTACAAATGGGAGGGCGAGAAGTGGTGGTGGCGAAGTAGTGAAAAATACATTGTTAGCATTGAGTTAGCTGCTGTGCTAATGTATTGACAAGCTTAGCATTGAGTTACTGAGAAGAATTTAGGGATCTCAACACGATTTCACATTCTATTTCACTACCACTGGGTTCTTTTCACCTTTTACCTTTTATTCCAAAATTTCCTTGGAAAACCAATTCCGATCAGGATCGTATTATACGGTTACAACTAAAATGATCATTATTCTTTTTTTTTGCAAGGACGAAAATGTGCCAGACTGCTGTAGGGAATGGTTTGATTATCCCTACAATATACACTAACAAATATAGGGGGCAGTTGGTCCTCATAAACTAACAAATATAGGCAAATATTCAATATAGATATGGAAGATAAATAATAGGAGATTGAATGTATCTTAGATGGGTTGCCAATTAGACCAAAACTGCTAAGCAAAACAGGCTAGGCCCAAAAATAGTTGGTATGTACATATGAAATTGGCTTAAAATTAGTATGATCGTTAAAATGGGCTTGACCCATAGATAGTTAGGCCCAAAATGATATTGGTCCACATGTAATTGGGTCCAAAATGGTCTCAGTCAAATCAGAATTGGGCCTAAAAAATGAGCTTGTCCCAACCAACATTAGACCTGAAAATGGGCTAGTCCCAACCAAATTGGGCTAGAAAATGGGTTAGGCCCACAAATAAGTGGATTGCTACTTGGACCTGGACACAATGACCTCAACAATCAAAATAGGCCCCGCGAGCAGTTATGACCCACAAATAGGTGGGTCATATTATGTCACCCGGTTATATAATTCTATGATGATCCTTGTCCAATGTGACGTCACCACAATCACCAGCTTGTAATGTTATTTGGTTCAACATTAACAAAAACCTAACGTCATAAAATTAGTAACGAAATATTATTGTCATAAAATCTATGACGATAAAACTCCAATTCGTCACTGAATTAGATTAGAGACGCATGATAGGTGACAAACGGATTTTCGTCATAAGATTGTCACAGATTTCATACCATGACAAATATTTCACAATCTGTGATAAAAGCTTATGGTCACAGATCAACAAATTTGTTGTAGCGAGGGTGTGTCATTGCCCGTACATCATCTCTACCGCCATCTACCATGGAGGTCACTTCCGTCACACTATCTTTACGCTAAGGTACATACGAGAATTGTTTTCATCCTCTCACAAATCAGTCACCATCTTAATCCTCCTAATAGTGTTACTACGGACGACCAACCCTGGACGATACATTTCCCCTCCACCCTCCTGTCCGTACTCAAAATTCTCATCTCTCATAAACTTACATAATTATGTTGTACATTTCATATATGCAAATCTCCTTTTATATTATATTATTTTATTCTTTTCAGATCGTTATATCTTGAATTGATTGTGAAACACGACTGCACTAAATGTACCTTAGTAATTGAGCGTGGCCCGGCCCTTTTGCTTCCCCAACCTTTTCCCCTTTTCCGGCTCGTGTAACCGTTCTGGCAACGCTTCTTTTACTCCCTTTGCAAGCTAGAAGCTCTCCACCTCTCAAGTAAGGAATTAGTACTAGAAGCAGCATGTTGTGGTCGCAAACACGAATCCAACCACAAAGGTGACCACTGATCAAACACCAAAGTGCTCTAAACCCACCCTAATATAAGGAGGTACAACTAGTCAACTAGTGAAAATCGTGCAGATAGAATTGCATGCAAACTGTCTATGAGACACAGTTATAAGTGATGTACACCTATATATATATATATTTTTTACAGTTAGGCCCTCTTTTATCCAGGACTTTCCTTAGAAGTCTTTTACAGGAGATATGGGAGGAAGGAATCGAAACCCCCCCCTTACCATGCCCATGTAGGTGTTGCCAACCGGGCTACTGCCCGTCCACATGTACACCTGTATATTGCGAGGTGGAATCGCTTGCTCCCTCCGTTTCATAATATGTCTCTTTTCTCAGATTTTTTTCTATATAAATGTTTATCTATGGAGGATACAGAGCTGGTTGGAGAGGACATGATGATTCCCTGTCTCAAAGATTGCGTATCGTTTCAAAACTGTTGGCATGTCCCCTTCGAGACTCGGCCATGCTTTCTTTGGCAGCCTTCTAGTCTATCCTAGTACAGGGATTCTGCCACCATAATGCTGGCTCCTTCATCATGTGTATTCTCTGGAGTTTGGAAAAATAGGTTTGGTGATTCAGTTTGACAGGCTCAGATTTCAGTTTGATAGTTTCTGAACTTCAAATGACAGTTAGGAAAGCTTACACGATGATGTTGTCGACGGGGTTTTGATCTGCAACCTGCCTACCTCCACCGCAAACATCGGGACTTATCAGTTGTGTGGAAGATTAGTATCCGATAATATATCCGTAATTAAACAGGGGTGTCGTCGAGATCAGGAATCGAGTAGAAAATAAGACACACGATGTATACAGGTTCGAGCCACTAATTAGAGTAATACCATGTGGATGCTATCGTATATTGATTATCTTGAGTATGAGCAATATGGTTAGACCTATTACAATAGAGAGGGTTGAATCTAAACTAATCTAGGGTTGAAGTCGTCGAGTATCTCCAGTTGCTAGGGTCTTGGTGTCGCTTACGTCAAGTTGCATGGGTGGAGATTGTTTCATGGTTCGGAGGTTGTACTATGAGGGTCAGGGACCCTGCCTTATTTGGGATCTAATGCACCACCTTAGTCCTGGCCGTAATTAATAGAGAGTCCTTCATCTTGTCGGTCAAGGCAAAACAGATGAATCTAATCTGAATACTGGTCATACTTGAGTCAGATAACCGGATCGAGACCTTCCTAGTATATGTCTCCGAGATCTCTAGGAGTATCGGGTCCTGCAGATTTGGGTTTGCAATATCCAAAGTGTTAAGCATGTGTACGGTGTGCCCTATCCGTATACAATGTACTCCTTATGCACTTATACCCTATAGTTAGATATACGACAGTAGCCCCTAACTCTGTTCAGTAGGGAGGGCTTCCACAAGCGCCCGCTCGAGTACTGCCAAGTCTAGGCTTGATCAAGTAAGATGGATCAAGCTTATAGTCGAAAGAATCGAGCAGGAAAGGTCCTATTCCAAGTGTCGAGTGGAAATGCAGTTGGGTAAAGCGCCCCGCTATTGTTCGAACCCGAGACTCAAAAAAGCTTAAAAACTCGACTTAACAACACCCGACTCTAAGTAGAGTTAAAAGAGAAACACCCTAAAATTTAAATCGTTGGGTATTAGCGCATTTAACATGCGCGGATGGCATTGCCAAGATTCGCACGGCACCATCACCCCGCTTTTTCATGCGGAACGAGGCGTCACAGTGTAGGGAGTAGTTACCAAAGAGACGATAAGTTCCCGATTATTTATACGTACAAACCTGGACTGCAGCCGTTCTTTCATGCTCTTGCCATCACTCTTCTCCCACAAGCTTTTATCTTTCTCCACCCTAGCACACGCCGCCACACAAAACACCTGGCGCCATGGCTTCCAGCTCTTCTGCGAATGCCGCCACTCCTTCCTCACTTGAGAAGAATCCCGATGCAATGGCCACCGACACCTCTCCCAAGCAACTTGATGAGATGAAGCTCATGACGAATGTCTGGTCAATCTTGATGATGCACGAATTGAAAATCCAGGAACTTGAAGCTTTAAGGGATCGTTCCTCCTCATGAACTGGCCAACTAGAGGCCGGCGTCAGGTGAGGAATTCCCCTCCTACTAGTCTAATCATGAAATTGTGGTGTTTAAATTGTTTTTCTGATGTGGTTTCAATGTCCCCCCTTCCAAGTTTCTTCTCACCATACTCGAGTGCTACCAAATCGAGCTTCACCACTTGAATCCCAACTCGATCACTATGCTTAGTGTGTTTGTTCACTTGTGTGAAGTCTTCCTTGGCATTGTACTGACCTTGAACTTGTTCCAGTTCTTTTATCATTTGAAAATGAATACTGAGAACAAATGTGTCGGAAGCTGTGGTTTCCAACTGCGGGTTGGGAAGAAGAATTCCTACATCCCAGTTACGCTAACCTCCTCCTGGCAAAAAGATTGGAAGAAACATTGATTTTACGTCTCCAACCCCATTCCAGTCAATTCTCCTTTAGTTTATAAGGACCTCCATCCCCGCCAAAATCCATCCTAGACGAAGAAACACCTTGAATTCGACCACACTGCCCATTATATCAAGAGGATCAGTGAACTTAAGCAGAGTGGTTTAACCGGGTGGCATGTGGTCAAAGACTTCATTAGTCGGAGGTTGAGTCCCTTGAAAGCACGGGATCACTTTGTCTGGGACTACGCTAGAGATGATGATAGCTCATGGGACACCACCGGATGTAAGATTTAACTAGCATTTTGCTGCTTCTTTGCCATAGTCAAGCTCTTTCAAAGGACTCTTTCCTCTCTCTTTTCAGCCCTATTCCTGCAAGACACTGCTGCTCGATTGAGCAATCGTTCCTGCTCCGTTCAGCCCTACTCCCTCATGAATCCTCGACCACCGATGAAAATTTTCCTAATTGAAGAAGTGGTACTGATTATTACTTGTGTGACCTGATTTATCTTTTTGATTCCAGGTTCTAGTTTTCCGCCAAGAGGATAACATCCCCATGACTGGGGATGAAGTAGTGAACTTTTGCGCATGTAGGACTAGGCTTAATTTTTTAGTTGGTTACCGGCTCCATCACATTCCAAGGTAAGCTGTATCAGAGAGAGATGGGTGCCAACCTCTCCTAATCTCCCATCACATGTATGGCGTAGAGATCACATGACAACCTTTATGGCAGACACTTAGGGTATGTTTGATTCCTTTACCCACCTTTACCTAGGCTTGCCTAGCAAGAGGACAAGTAAACTTGTTTGGTTTGAATTTAAGCAAGGTGGATAAGGATTTTCTTGCTTTTGTGAGTGGGCAAAGAAACCTTACAAAACAAAGCTAGTGGGCAAGAGTGAGCAAAGAAACCAAGGATACCCTAACCTTCCCATAATAACTTTGCATTAGCCAACAAGAAAAGAAAAGCCATCTAATCGGCTGAGCCCTAACCTTGTCTTAACCAAAACACCAAAAATGTGGTTTTACTCTGACAACAGAAGGAGCAGGTGTCGCTATGGCCCTTCAAGCAGCCAGATTTAGGATTCCCAGAAGCAGCATGTGCAGCACTTTGGGGCCGTTTGATAGAGCTCTGATTTTATGGTGAGAGTGATTCTATGGTGGAAGTAGGATGGAAGTGATTCTGTGGTTGAAGTGATTCTATTTGTAAAATCGTTTGGTATGCTAGTGGTGGAAGTGATTCATGAGAGAATATTATATTGAAATCGAGGAGAATCAGCCGGGAATCGGGTGAAAGCTAGATTTTTCAGCTCCCACCTCACAATACAAATCGTGAAGTGATTCCCGCGCAGAATCCGCTCCCAGGCAGAGCGTTTGGCAGCGCGGGAGCTGATTCCCGCGCGAAATCACTCCACGGAGCGCTACCAAACGGGGCCTTTATACTGCGTTACTGTTTGATTCCATGGGATCTGGTTGGGAGCTTTAGCTTTAAGCTAAGAGTTGCATTGCAAAGAAGTATCCATCTAGAAAACATTTTGAATAGAGAATATCTTAGTCCTATGGAACTTGGCAATTTTGCATTAAGAATAAAATAGATACTCCGTTCAAGAATATAAGACGTATTTTATTTTAAAAAATCATCAAAAGTAAACTTTAACTGTTAATTTATCTTATAATATGTTATCAATTGCTATAAAATCAATATTGTATAAAAGTTCTTTGAAATACAAATCTATTAGAACAAATTTTGTATACTAAACATGTATATATTTTGACTAATTGTCGATCAAAATTTATAAAATTTGATTTTTTTGAAAATAAAATATACCTTAACAGATAGAATACTACCTAAATACCTGCCAAGGTGAACATGAATCTGGACGATGATATACCAACAGACAAAAAATCCAGAACATCGGCTACAATACCAGCCTCATGACCAATGTGCAGCCCAATTTTTATGTGTGTGATCTAGAAACACTCGGTCACATATTGCTGTAAGCTATAAGCTACTCAATCGAAGATCTTGCGCGCATCCGCTTCTTCTGAAGTAACACACGACTGCGCTGGACCAATTCCTTCTTTTCCGAGTCTAGGACATATGAAAGGGGTAGTCTATTCCCATTTAAAGATGTTTAAATGGACTGTGCTTACTAGGTCGATTCAAAGCACGACACTGTAGGCACGGTCCAAGCACAGCCCGACCCGAACCTAGATGGTTTGGGTCGGTACGGCACGAGGTTCCAGGCCGTACCTAGGCCAAGCACATGGTACGGCAGGCCGGCACAACCCGGCCCGGACGTTTCAGGTCGGCATGGGCACAGCCCAGCCCGAGTAGGCACGGGCATGGCATGGCCTGGCACGGCACGACCCAGGCACACGGAGCCTCAGGAGGCATGGCCGGCCCGGCACGGCACGACCCAGCGCACCCGCTCGGCACGCAGCAGCCCAGGCGGCACGGTCGCCCCGGCACGGCATGACCCGGTCGGCATGCTCGGGAGGGCGGGCACGGCCTAGCGGGCGTGTGATGGCATGGCCTAGCGGGCACGCCTGGACCGGC
Organism: Phragmites australis; assembly: GCF_958298935.1. Classification (NCBI taxonomy): domain Eukaryota; kingdom Viridiplantae; phylum Streptophyta; class Magnoliopsida; order Poales; family Poaceae; genus Phragmites; species Phragmites australis. The sequence goes on from NC_084931.1 coordinate 7,173,588, forward strand.
TGTAGCCATTGTGCTTTTGCTTGGCACGTGGGGCATGAGAGAGCACGGATGGCATGCGGGGGCACATAGGTTTAAGGGGTTAAACGGGTTGGGAACAGCCCTTTAACCCATTAACCCGGTATTTTTGAATTTTATAGCCGTTTTACGACCGTTTGAGCTCCAAAAAATTTGAAAAAACTGCAAAAATACAATTTTTCACCTATAAATAGAGGATCACCCTGCCATTCTATTCCACACCAGCAACACCATTTGCTCTCTTGACCCTTGTTTCCTCCCCTCATTTTTGTCTCAAAGTTCTCGAGAATTAGCGATAATTTGGCAAAATTAGTTTGATTTTTTGCCAAAAATCCAAGCAATTCCAAAACCGTCATCCTACTGCCTTAAAGTTGTAGAAATCTTGGTGATTTTTTTGCATCGTTGTTCATTCATGTTTTATTATTAGTTTTATTATTTGATTATTTCTAACACTGAATATTTGCATTTTTTGTAGTGCCATTTTACATTGATCATGGATGCCCGTGATCATGATCATAATACATCCAACGATCATAATTTTTTTCTCCAAAGACTCACAGGGGATTATGGCCCCTTTGATACCAGTGCTATAGGTGATGATGGACCCGACAGTGAACCTCCGGTTGGTTTACATGTAGTGATGCAGCAGTACCTCCATCGTTAGGCTCTACAAGTGCACACGTATCAGCAAACACTGGCTCTAAAAGATCAAGAGCCGGTACTTTTGAAGTTTGGCAAGACTTTGAAAGGTTCTATAGAGAGGACGATGGGGCAAGTGTCAGGTATGTTAAGTGTTATATTTGCAAACATGAATTATCTGCAAAGCCCTCAGGTGAAACAGGATATTTGAAGAGGCACGTCACAACTTGCAAGTGAAAGAGTGGAGCAACCATGAAGCAGACGGTGCTGCAGTACAACCCCGATGGTTCTATTCGTCATTGGGAGTATGACTCTGCCAATGCTCAAAAAGAGTTATGTCGCTTCATTGCAAAAACGGATCTACCACTCAACATCGGCGAGTCTCCTGTATTTAAAGATTACATTAAGCAAGCTCATAATTTTAGGCTCACGCATGTTTCTAGACAGACAACTAGTAGGGATATGGTAAAATACTATAATACGTGTCATACCAAGATTAAAGAAATGTTGCAAACATGTATATTTTTAGTTGCTTTGACCTCAAACATATGGGCAGGTAGGGCTAGAGAGGATTATCTTAGTGTTGTTGCTCATTTTGTTAATAATAGGTTGATTGACAACACGTATACCGGTGAAAATATTGCTAAAAATATCTCAAGTAGTTGAAGACTTTGGTCTCATAAATAAAATATTTTCTATCACTTTAGATAATACCGGTGCAAACTCTAGAGCTATGGATATTCTTACTCCGTTGTTTAGTACATATGATGAATCGTCTTAGAAAACTCTAGACGATTTTCGTACTGCAATATCATTTGTAAACTCCTCTAATCAACGAATTGCAGCATATAAGTAGTACTGTGTTACAATGGATGTGCATCCACGTAAGTTTGCTGTGAACATGCTGGTAAGATGGAACTCTACTTTCTTGATGCTCAAAAATATTATACCATATAAGAGCACATTTGGTGTGTTTATTCATACACATTATCATCAGTATGGGGTCAAACTTTTCTCACGGAAGCGCATTGGTATGTGGCCGAATGGATACTATAGTTTCTTGAATTTTTTTATGATTCAACTGTGAGTTTATCAAGAGTTTATTATCCCACATCTTGTTTAATAGTGTATAATATTGTTAAAATTGTTACTCATTTAAACATGTATGAAAATGACAATCTTCTAAGAGATTGTGTAGTTCCTATGAAATCTAAAATTTTAAAATATTAGAAAAAATTCTTTTGTTATATGCATTTGCCTTTATTTTAGATCCTAAAGCTAAAATCGTAGGTTTTTTTTAGAGTTCTCACAATTCTAGGTGATGCTCTTGGCCATGATTATTCTACTTATTATACTAATGTTCGTTCTATGTTATTAGATGTTTATAGTAAATATGAAACAAAGTATGTCAGAGTTTATCTGCAATGACCTCCACTAGCACTCACAACAAGTAAGAAGACGACAACGTGGAGAAAGATATTTGGTGGAGGTTCTTCATCAAAAAGTTTAGACTCTTCGTCATGATCGTCTATGACTACGAGCACAAGAATTCCAACATCCGGAGGAGAGCTAACTACCTTCATCGACATCGACGTTATCAACCATGAACAAAAAAGTTTCAACATACTACAATGGTAGTATGAGCACAAGACGAATTATCTAGTATTTTCACTGTTAGCACGAGATTTGTTAACGGTTCCCGTATCTACAGTTTCTTAAGAGGCTACCTTCAGTCTTACTAGAAGGATAATCGAAGAGAGAAGAACAAATCTTACAAGTGAGATGGTGGAAATACTCACTATAGTAAAAGACTAGGAATAAGCTGAAGCGGGAATACAACACACTGCAGAGAATACTGAGCTTCAAGCTTCATTCGAAAATTTGTATCTAGATGTTGATGATAACGTGTAATTTCTAATTTTCTGAGATAGGTTGTACTATTTTTTTCTTTGCTAGAAAGGTTTTTAATGAGATAACCTATCAATAAAGCTCATTTTTAGAATTAATTATGTCTCCCTATTATTTCTGAATTTTTTATGTTTTTTTTTATTTTTTTTCGAAAGCGACCAGAGACCCACCACCCACCTCTCATCTTGGCCTATAAATAGCCACTATCTGTCCATGCCAAACTCCCACTGATCCAAACTTCAATGTCACTTGACCACTTCGACAAATCAATTCTATATTTCCAAATTTCCATTTATGGATCAAGACGCCGAAAACTCGTGTGTATGGTCATGAGTGTGGCAATATTTTGAGAAGGTCTTTAGAGAAATTAACCAGGAGCAGGTAAGATTTGCTAAGTGTAATATATGTAACAATGAATTAGGTGTCAGGTCTACAAATAAAATAGGGTACTTGAGGAGGCATGTTAAATATTGCAAGTAAAATTCTGGGGTTTCGAATAAAATCATGTAATTTTTGAAGTATAGCTATATGTTGCACTCTTTTTTCCTTCCAGTAGAAAGGTTTTTAACGAAGCAACCCATCAATAAAGCTCATTTTATTTATTGTCTATTTTTTGATTTTTTAGGATTTTCTAACTATTATTTTTTATTTTTTCTTATTTTTGAAGTGTTGCCAGGCTGACGTGCCCATCCGTACCAACGGGCCGGCTGTGCCTCCACCGTGCCCGCTGGCCCGTTGGTGTGTAGCCGTGCCGCCTGGCCGCCCTGCACTATGCCTTTGCCGGGTTGCCCATGCTTTCGGGTCGACCAGGCCAACCGTGACGGGCCCATGCCAGGCCGGCCCGAAAGACCCATTTAGCCATCTCTGTCCCCATTCACTCTTCCCGCCCCTGATTAAAAAAGAATAGAATAATTCCCCTTCCCCCTCGCTCCCCCCGCCCACCTCTCTCTCTCGGCTCTGTGGATCCGACAGATCTACCCGCCGGCTAGCGATGCGCCATCGCTCGATGACCGAATGCTGGTAAGGGGCTTCTCCTCCTCCTCCTCCTCTCTCTCTTCCTACAAAAGGCAGGATAGCACGCTCAGTGCCGCCATCACCAGAGGAGGAGTTCGTGACAATAGAAAGGGGCGCCGATAATGGAGAAGAACAAATGACAGATTTGATACTCCCTCCGTTTAAGAATGTAAGGTGTATTTTTTTCAAAAAAAGTTAAATTTCATAAGTTTTGACTGATAATTAGTTAAAATATATGCATGTTTACTATACAAATTTGTTTCAATTGATTTGAATTTCAAAATACTTTTAATATGATGTTTATTTTATAATAATTTATAAAATATTATAAGAGAAATTAATGATAAAAGTTTACTTTTGATAACCTTTTTAAAATAAAATATGTCTTACTTTGTTGAACGGAGGGAGTACTTCTTTTTGAAACTTTTTCCAGTGAAAATTTTCCCAAAAGTCTTCCAAAAAAAGATTTGTCAAAAAATTTAGTGGACAAGTTTTTTGAAAATTTTTGTGAAAAAGATTTGTCAACAAGTTTTGGGAAAATGTTTCCCGAAGAGTTTGAATAAAAGTTTTCTAAAAATGTTTTTGAAAAGTTTTCAAAAAAGGAAAGATGGGGAGGAAAAAAGTTTTTTAAAAAAGGAAAGATGGAGAGCCTTTCGGATCGTGCACGACTTCTTCTGCTAGCCCATGGCCCCTTTCCTTTGCCACAGAAAAATACATGAATTTAAAGCGAACGACACAAACTAAAGTTTCTGTAAGGTTTGACCCCACGTCAGAGTTTCTTCAAAATTTCTACGTACTAAGGCACTCCATAGGAATTTCAAGTGGCTCGTTCATTTGTTCCAAAGGTAGATAGGAAATTCCATTGGATTCGAATCCAATGAGACCCATTTAGAAATCCTACGTTTCATTACTGAGTTAGTTAAGGGTGTGGATGTACGTCTAAACTATCTAAGTTCGACTTCTCATGGATGCGATTTTTTCCGATAAATGAAGATTTATTAACTCTCATTGTTATATCAAAATGATACAAGAAAATAAGAGCATACTTTCGACCTCTGCATAGTATGAATACACATAGTAAAAAAACAAAAGGAAACAAAAGTTATCTTGATCATGGTCTAAGGTGAAGAAACAATCCGAAGTCTAGATTTTCATCCAAATCAGGTAAAAATCTCCTTGACCATTCTCTCTGAGAGAGTACATGCCGCCGTCACCATATATTGCTCCTCCTGCCGGTGCAATTCTGCCCACAAGTGGAGCAACCATGTATAAGTATGGATAACCTGCATAAGAGAGTTAATTTTTCTCTTATTAAACACTACATCATTTCTTTACAGCCACATCGACCAATAAAACGTGGTTGTCGCTATCATTATTTTGACTTTCCATTGCTTATTAATCTCATCAATCCAATTGACAAACATGTCTGAAACACTTATCGGTGGGTATAGGTTGAAAGCCACTTGAATGATAGACTATGTAAATCTCGCAAAACAGCAATAAAAAAAAAAGATGCTTAATCATCTTGTTTTCATGATGAAAGCAACACTTGTCACTACCTTGCTATTATCTCTTGATTAGATTATCTTTTGTTAGAAGAACCCCTTTGTAAAGATACCATAATTTTTTTTATCTTTAGTGGTACTTCTATCTTCCATATTTTTTTATTCTTCTTGGTTCTTCATTATTTATAAGTGTTCGGTAAAGCGACTGCACCATATACTTCTCTTTTTTTTCAAATTCCAATGAAATTCATCTAGTTCTTGTGTCAGATTGATGTTGATAAGGGGAGGAAGAAAATCATTCCAGGCTATCAATTTAGGTCTGCTCAGGTTCCGGCGGAAAGCAATATTTGGTGGGAAGGATTCTAGGACGTTGACGACTGTGTCTTGTTTGTTCCGTGCAATATTATATAGGCAAGGATATTGGTTGCTCAAAGATGAGTTACCCAACAACATATCTTCTCAAAAACTGATTTACAAACCATCTTTAACGAATAAAGGTACCAAAGCGAAACAAATATCGCTTCACCTTCATCAATTCTGCCTAAAAATGAGAATCACCAGCTTTCTAGCTGACTGTGATAGCGGTTTGAAACCCAAGTATTTATTTTGAATAAGATTATGCTAGACTTCATTTTCAGACATCAGTTTAAATAACCATTTACAGACGCGAATTTGAGTGTCTATTTTTCAAAAAAAATAGCCATGTACATTCTTTGTTGATGCAGAGACTAGAAATTGTACTTCATTATAAAAAAGATGTTCCATTGAGGCCCTTAGTGGGTTAATACATTGTTGGACCAACAAATACGCCAAAATCGTCTGTGTTTCCCATTCAGCCCATGTATAACATCTCGTGCTGGTACGCTTTTTTATCGAGCCCAGCAGGTAAAACAAACCCTTAAGGACGGCCTGCTACACGTGGATCTGTTATCTATGATTTGGGTCATGCAAAAGGAGCAAATTGTTGGATCAAAATGCCGTTCTCCGAAGCCTTGCAGTGGGCTACTTTCGTCAAAGAAGACTAGCTTTTCAGCAGCAGAGACGAGCAGCTTCCTGTAGGCAGCAAAAGCTCATCTTTCTCACAGTTTTGCGGCCATTCCTTGGTGAACTGGGACACGGTGTCCCGACCAAAAAGAATCAGCAGGCTAGGCATTGTTGACCTCCAAAAATTTGCGCATGAACCAGAGCTAAGGTGAAGGGTCTCTCTTCTTCTCCAACCTTCTCATTTCCCTCCTCTTTCTCTCTTTCTTCTTCTTCATCCTCTTCCTCCAGCCTTTGTTTTCCCTTGGGTTCCAATGGCTGTGGTTTTGGTGGAAGGATGAGACAAGGCCATGGGTCAGCATGCAGTACCATGTTATGAAGCTGATAAAGATCTTTTCAACGCCTCCACGATAGTGCCCTTGAGAGATGGAAAAAGGTTCTCCTTCTGGCACTCCAGTTGGGTGCATGGCCAAGCACCGAAGAACATCGAACCCTCGCTCTACTCAAAAGCCCGAAGAAAGAACCAGGCGGTAAGCAAAGCATTGCTGGACAATAATTGGCTGCACAGCTTGGGTCCCATAGACACACAGCAGGAACTCGAGCAATTAGTGACATTGTGGGAGTCCCTGCAAGATTTTTCACTAAATGAGAAAGTACCAGACTCGATCATTTGGCGATGAACGACTAATGGAGAATACACCATAAAAAGTTCATACAAACGTCCAGTTCAATGGAGCGATCAAGAGATATAACATGAAGAAGGTTTGGACAGCTAAGACCGAACCAAAATGTAAGTTCTTCACATGGATTCTCCTGCAAAATAAAATCCTAACAGCAGACAATCTAGTACGAAGAGGATGGTCCCATGACCAACAGTGCAAGCTGTGCGCACAAGCGGATGAGACACCAATCCATCTATGTAAAGACTGTCCATTCACAAATGAAGTTTGGACATGCATCGTAGGATGGCTCGGTCTAGCAGGGCTACCAAACCTAAACGACCACTGTAAAATAATGAAATCGTAGGATCTTCCAACGGGAGACATTTGCCAGCATCACAAGTTGCCATAACAGTAGAGGAAGATATCGACGGAAGGAGAGCTTTTGGAAACCAACAACATGAAGATTGATGAAAGTGATCCCCAGTTGTCATAGGGGTACAATTGCTAGTCAAACGATTTTTTTTTTATGTTTTTGTATGTATGTAGTAATTGGTTCCTAGTTTGAACCATTGAAAAATATCGGCAGATCTCCTGCCGTCCTTTCGAAAAAATAATTTGCTTTGAGATATTTTACACTCAACTAATTTGTTGTGTATGCTGTATCGACATGTTGCGTGCAGGTGCTCTTCGCCTCCATTATAAACGGACTATCTAATTTTTAATTAACTAAAATTTTAATCCTTTTCATTTCCATGATTAGATCACCATCCAATAGGTCACATTTTTCTTTCTATGTGCAGTGCAAGAATTGCGCATAATTTAGTGTTAGGGGATAGCCCAATAGCCCAGGAATAGATCCATGTAAAGATTTAGCACAATCCATTTAGTGGCATAAATTATAAATCATATATCCCACCAAAAACGGAAGGAGGATGTACCCCCTCCCCATTCATATATATAAGACCCCAAGGGGTCATGAGCTCCCAAGCTCATTCTAGCACCACCATTCTATTTTCTTTCTTGTTGGGAATTTTTTTCTAACATTGGTGCCATATGTGTGATCGAACTCATGCATGAGCGCTTCAGAATGTTTATTCTCCTCACTCATACGTTGCATAAGCAATTCAAAATGTTTATTCTCTGCACGCATAGATTGCATAAGCGCTTCAGAATGTTTATTCTCTGCACACATATGTTGCATGAGAGCTTCAAAGTATTTCCTTTCACATATATTGCATGAGCTCTTTGGAATATTTATTCTCCTCGTGCGTACGTTGCATGAGCGTTTCATAGTATTTACCTTTCGTATACATACGTTGCATAAGAGCTTCGAAATATTTATTCTCTGCATGCACACGTTGCATAAGCACTTTGAAATATTTATTCTCTGCTCGCATACGTTGCATGAGCACTGTAAAATATTCACCTTTGAATACAAATGCCGCATGAGCACTGCTGAATTATTTACTTCTTGCATGCATGCATGGCATAAGCATGTTAAAGTATTAATGAGCCGAAATATTTACATTGTGGACACATGCATGGCATGAGAAGCCGGGTTGAAGCCTAAGGGCTCCCCGCTGGGCAGTCTAAGGACCCTCAAAGGCCTCTATCATAAGGACACACCTTTGATAAAGGATCATAGTCCAAGGACTACCCTGTTGTTGACATCTAAGGACTCGCCACCTAAAAAACCGAGCGAGCCTAAGGGCCCCGGAGGGCTGACATCTAAGGACTTGCCCATAATAATGAAGCGTCGTTGCTCAAGTATGGGCTTGACACCTCAAAAATTGGGTGAGCCTAAGGGCTCTAAAAGGCTTACATCTAAGGACTCGCCCCCAATAACGAAGGTTCATCGCCTAAGGATGGGCTCAACACCTCAAAAACTAGGCGAGCTTAGGGGCCCCAAAGAGCTAATGTCTAAGGACTCGTTTGCAACAATGAAGGGTCGTTGTCTGAGGACTCCTCCATGGCTGATCTCTAAGGATTCACCACTTCGAGAAACCGAGCGAGCCTAAGGCCCCAGAGGGTTGACATATAAGGACTTGCCCGCAATGACAAAGGGTCCTAGTCTAGACATGGACTAGCCACTTCAAAAACTGAGCAAGCCTAAGGGCCACGAGCGACGGGCACCTAAGGACTCACCTGCTATAGTGAAGGGATGTAATCTAGTGATTCCCTTGTCTGGACATCCAATGACCCGTCACTTAAAAGATCATGCGACTCTAGGGGCCCCAAAGGGTGACTACCTCAAGGTTCCCAAGCAGCTGGGATCTAAGGAACCATCCGCATGAAAAGCCGAACTAAGCAAAAATAAAGGCTATGAAGGCTAATGCCACGCTGATGGATAGCACATAACTAATCGTGGCAAAAGAAGTCTTTATAACCAGATGGCTCGCTTCGAGTGGAGTAATTGAGCAAGGCAAATTGCGAAGAAAACTGCCAACACATTATTGAAACAAATAATGTTACAAATTACAAAGGAGTCGAGGGATCGTCTGAAGATCTTGAAGGATTACCCAAAAGTATCTCCCTATATTGGCGGTTTCATGCTAATTGAAATGCAAAGCTGTATCTAGTATCAAAAGGTGCTTCAAGATCTACTTCATCATCAGGCCAATCCTTGGAGTGCAACGATCCTGAGGACGAGGCCTCCACAAATACATCGGGTAGATTATCTTTGACTTCTTCAATAGGCTCTTCTTTCAGGACTAGAGCTCCACCTCAATTAAAGGTCGCGCACCCCTTTACTCCCTCCGTGACTCCAGGACAGAGTTGTCGAAGTCCACCCAAAACTCTCGGGCCACAATATTATAAGCATCTTGAATAGACCTATGCTTGTAGGCATAGTCATTAAAATCCCCATCGGGATGTCGGCACAGAAACTTTTGTCAGGTTGCACCAAGATATAAATACCGTTGTAGTACATCGCTAGCGAGAATGCATCCAGTGATGACCTCTTCGGCCCTGGACCCGAAGACAGTCTTTTCTCACACTTCACCACTAAAGACGGGCCAAATCCTCAGAGCTCCCCACATAGAAGACTCCGGGTGGGCCTTCTTCGACTTTGACTCCGCGCATGCCTTCGTCGACTTCAGAGCACCTAAGGGAGTGCTTCGTCGACTTTGACCCCAGGAGTGCCTTCATCAAATTTGGCTCCGAGTGCGCTTTTGTCAACTTCAGAGCACTTGAGGGAGCACTTCGTCGACTTTGGCTCCGAGCACACCTTAGTCGACTTCAGAGCATCGGAGGGAGTGCTTTGTTGACTTCGGCTTCGAGTGTGCCTCCATCGACTTTAGTGCACCAGAGGGAGTGCTTCATCGACATGGGCTTAGCTCATGTCTTCATCGACTTCAGCGCACCTGGAATAGTGTTTTGATGAATTCGACTCACTAGCCTTCATCAAGAATCGCTGAAGCTACTGAGCAGTGGATAGCTCTCAGAGTTTGTCCTGGCTCGTCTCAAATCCACCAGGTGTCACTTGGGCGTTGAGGGAGTTTCATCACCACCGGAGTACGCCGCATGGTTTTGTCATCTAAATCAACTGCTCCAGGCCTCATCGACTCCTGTACGTCGTAGGGAGTATGAGTCCCTTGGCTTTGGTTTCTACTGTGACACGCTTTGCTACCACCGGAGTACACTAAAGGGAGCATGAGTCCCTCAGCTTCATTGTTGGCTTTGACTGTGTCAGGCTTTGCCACCACTGGAGTATGCTGGAGGGAGTACGACTACTTCGGCTTCGTTGACCTTGGCTTCATTTAGCTTCGTTGACCCCAGTGTACAGCTCCCTCGTTTGTAAGCACCCCCGTTGGCTACGACCTTTCAGCCCCCCACACTATCAACATCTCGGACTTCAAGCGGCTTTGTGGCTGCAACCCAGTCAGTCTATGAGACTTGATCCACACCTTTGACTGTGCCAGGGGTTTGTGGTGTGTGAGGCAAGCCTGAGGGAATGCGACGCCTTTGGCTTAAACTTTGTCCATTACTTTGACTCCATTGAGTGTCTCTACGACGGCTCGAGTTTGGTCTTGATGAAGGTTTTGGCCCTAATTCGACAAAGTTTTTAGGGCTATTTCGACATTTGATGAAAGCTTCAACTCGACTTCATCTTCATCTTCAGCTTCATCGATGACCTCAACTTCGCTAGACTTTGTCGGCATCGGAATATACCGGAGGGAGTGCAACTCCTTCGGCTTCGCTTGGGTACCGCTATCGCAGCGGGACTCCATCGACAACTCATTTGGCTACATTGACGATGATGACTTTGGACACGCCTTCATCAACTTCAGTGTGCCTGAGAGTGTGCTTCATCAACTTTGGCTCTGAGCGTGCTTGTGTTGACTTTGGAAAACCTAAGGGAATGCTTAATTGACTTTGGCTCTGAGCGTGCCTTTGTCGACTTTAGAGCACTTGAGGGAATGCTTCGTCAACTTTGGTTTCGTGTGCACCTCCGTTGAATTTAAAGCACTGGAGTGAGTGCTTCGTCGACTTCAGCTCTAAGCGCTCCTCTATCAACTCTGGAACACCTGAGGGAATGATTCGTCAACTTTGGTTCTGAGAGCGCCTTCATCAACTTCAGAGCATCTGAGGGAGTGCTTCATCGACTTCGGTTTCAGGCGCACCTCCATCAACTTCAGTGCATCAGAGGGAGTGCTTCGTCGACTTCAGCTCCACCAGGCTTCATCACCACCAAAGCATGCTGGAGGGAGTACAACTCCTTTGGCTTCATCGACTTCGGCTCCACCAGGCTTCGTCGACATCAGATAATGCCTGACTCCTTCAGCTTCATCAAGACTCTCCAAGGGAACACAGAACCCAAGGCTTAGGACGTCGAGTGTCTCGAGTAGCATCATCGACCACCACCTCTCAGCATTCCTGAAGCCTCCACCAGCCGTCGTTCAAAGTATTGGACAGAGTGCGCAGTCTGTTCTACAGCACTAGTTAAAGAGGGAGTATGAGGTAATAGTGGGTATGACCAACTTTGTAACATTACTCGAATTTAACCGTTGCTGTTGAACAAGCGCCTCCGTTGGTTCTTGCTTTTTGGCTCTCCTTCAACCTTGACTTCAGAGCAAGTACGACTCCTTCAGCTTCTACAAGTTCTGTTGCCATAGATTTCACTGGGTCATGGGAGGCCTTCTCATCCACCATAGACTTCGCCAGGCTGTGGTGCTCCGTCAACGTCTCCTTCAACTACATTGGCAGCTTTGACTCAGTTTGGATCTACGCCTTTGGCTATGTCGACAACTTTGACTTTGCTAGATAATGGAGTACGGATGACTCGACTTTGTTGAGCGTTGCCGCCACCCTTCATCTTCGACTTCGTTAAGTCTCATCGCCATGACTCTCCTTAGACATCATTAGGTAGAGGGACTTCGTCAAGGGATTCGGCTCATCTTTGACATCAGCACACTTCATCAGGTACTCCCAAAGGTGCCAAGTACACTCGGGGTTGCGACGCGTTCGACTCTGATAGGCTTAATCGAATACTCCATGGGGTTTCGACAATTTTGACTCCGCTCGGCTTCGTCGCCACTAGAACATACCAGAGGGAGTGTGGCTTCTTCGGCTTGGTCAATTTCCACTCCGCTCTGCTCCTTCGACTACTTCGACGACTTCGACTTTGACTACATTAGCAGCTTCAACTTCACCAGGCCTCATTGACTCTGGAGTAAACCGGAGGGAGTGCAACTCCCTCGCATTGGGCAGGCTCTGTCACCACAGACTTCGCTAGGTCGTGGGACTCCATCAACGACTCCTTCAGCTATGTCGACAACTTCGACCTCGATTGCGCTAGGCCTCACCGACACCGAAGTGAGCATGCGGGAGTGTGACTCCGGGTTTCATCGCTAAGGCTCTGCTTCGACTACATCGAGCTTCATCAATAGTACACAAGAAGGAGTATTCCTGTGAGAGTATGACTCCATCGGCTACGGTTCTACACCTTCGGTCTCGCAGCAGCCAGGACTTCAAGCAATGTGGCTCCCTCAACTTTGTTAGGCTTCGGTCTCCTACACACTCTTTTCTCTAGGCCTTTTTCTCACTGGGTTTTTGGGCTGAAGTTTTTAATGAGGCATACCGGTGCATGGGATTCTAGAGTAGATATTCCTATTCCTAAGGGGCTAAGAGCCATCCTTAGTAGTAGCTGTAGGTTCCTCATGCTTCGGAACCTACATCCGAGGGAGTACTATTAGGGGATAGCCCAATAGCGTAGGAATATGACCATGTAAAGATTCAACCTAATTCATATATTGACATAATTTGTAAATCATATATCCCACAAAAGACAGAAGGGGGACTTACCCTCTCCAATTCACATTATATATATATAAGACCCGAAGGGGGTTATGAGCTCCCAAGCTCATTCTAGCCCCACCATTCTATTTTCTTTCTTGTTGGTAAGTTTTCCCCAACATGTAGTGTTGCAATTTTCAGCAAAGAATGTGCAATTCTAGGCGACTGATAAATAAAAAAAAAATCTTGTCGATTAAAAGTTACAAATATATTCTAGAATATTTGGATGATAAATATACCAGTCCCTTCCTTAACTGAGTCTGACTAGGTTCCAAGCTATGAAGCTAGTCAACCATTCACTTGCAGTTCATTAGATTTGTGACCCCTCCCACGCAGCCCGCTGCGCCGCAAGCAAATTGACCGGCCGGTCACACTTGCTCTACTGACATGGAGCCGCCGACGCTGCTGCTGCTGCCGTTCACTGTCGTCGTCCTCTCGTCCATCCTACATGGCACGGGCGCCGCCGCCAACGCACCTCAACGGTTCAACGCCATCTTCAGCTTCGGCAACTCCTACACGGACACCGGCAACTTTGTCCTCCAGTCCGCCGGCCTCCCCGCCATCCCCTTCAACCACTCCCCCTACGGCGAGACCTTCTTCCGCAGCCCCACCGGCCGCCCCTCCGACGGCCGCCTCGTCATCGACTTCATCGGTACGCAAGTACATATATCACACACAACACTCTGAAGTCTTCGTAGGTACAAACATATATAGATTTCTTCTTTGCATGTTCGTGCAGCGGAAGCGCTCGAGATTCCTCTGCTACCGCCGTTCCTCTCGTGGGCGGGGCGGCCGCAGGACTTCAGCCGCGGCGCCAACTTCGCCATCGTCGGCGGCACGGCGCTGGACGTGGGGTTCTTCCTCCGGCGCAATGCGGCCAGCGTGCCGCCGTTCCGGAGCTCCCTGCGCGTGCAGATCGGGTGGTTCCGCAGGCTGCTGAAACAGTCGCTCTGCAACACTACCGACACCACCGCGGGGTGCAGGGAGCGCCTGGCGAGGTCGCTGTTCGTCGTCGGCGAGCTCGGCAGCAACGACTACGGCTACATCCTCGCTGGCGGCAAGAGCCTCCAGGAGGCCAAGTCCTTCGTCCCGGAGGTCGTGAAAGCCATCTGCAGAGGCATCGAGGTATATGATTACAGCTATACTATACATTCCTCGGATCACATGAAACATCGCGAGTTGTCGGCTTGTCGCCGAGAAAGATGAGCTCTCACATGACACATTGCGACTTCCCAAGTTGTTGTTGCGAAGAAAACAGAGTACGTTCTCACTCACATGACATGTGCAGAGGCTGGTGGAGGAAGGAGCGAGGTACGTGGTGGTGTCGGGGACGCCGCCGGCGGGGTGCATGCCGATGGCGCTGGCCAAATACGGCACGGCGGCGGCGGCGGCCAAGAATGAAACGGATCATGAGCACGAGTACGACCGGCGGACGGGGTGCCTGCGGCGGCTCAACGGCCTGTCGCAGTACCACAACTGGATGCTGCGGGAGGCCGTCGGGCGCATGCGCGGCAAGTACCCTGGCGCCAAGCTCGTCTACGCCGACTTCTACCGGCCGGTGGCGCGGCTCGTCCGGCGGCCCGCGAAGTTCGGTGAGTCAGTCGTCGTCTGCTATCGCATTCGCATATTCGCCATTCATTTCATGCCTCTTAGCGACTCTAATGTTCCTCTAGCATGTCATCGTTTCTTTGGCTCTTCGTCTGAAAGAATTTCAGTTTTCGTATCATCTGTAGCGATGTAGAGCCTGCATCAACCCAGTATATTGTTGAAAAATTAGAGCAATATAATGCACATGATTTCTGACGACAAGCTCATGAATGCGGTGTCACCGCTACCATGCTGCTGCACATATATATGCGTGTAGATATACCAGTAGATACTGCAGCTATAGATTAGCTACGGAGTCAAACATGTTGATGATATCTAAAGCAATGAGATCATTAACAACACTTGTCCTGCCAAGTGTTTTGCAATTTTCAAAATTTTGGAATCTTGGGGTACGCTAACCCATACTTCATGTAGCATTTCCTGTTGGGCAGGAAATGAGAGCAGCATCGGTAAAACAAAAAAAAAAAGGAACCAGCGAGATTCTTTTAGCTGTTGATCGAGGAGGACCATGCAACCGGTAGAGATTTTGTTGGGTTCCACGTATACAACATAACTAATTTGCAAGGTCAACTCTAGTGAAATTCCAAATTCATTTGCACGTAGGCCTATTTGTAAACGGAGTGAACAAACAGACTACAACTCGCAACCATATGTGTGCACCTGGGATCACAATCAAAATTTGGAAAAATGGAAATGGCCTTCGACCGGTTAGCGAAAACGGTTATCTCGACCAGCTTTCCATCTTCAAATTTTCAACATTTGAGGTCATTTAGCCTTTAAATTGCATTTTCACCCTGACACGAGTATTGGTTAGTTGTAGACCAAGATTTGGTTCCCTGGTATGTAGTGATCATATGGAAAAAGTATATGCGAGTAACTTATGGTTTCACTTGGTTTGCAGGATTCACCAAGGAGCCTCTCCGAGCGTGCTGCGGCGGAGGGGGTCCCTACAACTACAATCCTGAAGCAGCCTGTGGCTCACCCAGCTCCACCGTCTGTGGCAACCCGTCGGCCTACGTGAATTGGGACGGCATCCACTTTACAGAGTCGGCCAACAAGTACATCGCCGACGGCTGGCTGAATGGTGTTTACGCCTATCCCTCCATCCTGAACCTGCTGGCGCAATAAGGAACGCCATAATAGTTTAATTCATTCGCAATATCAGGATAGGTGTGGATGATTTTGTTACAAAAACTAAGGCATGATCTAGAGATTGCCAAGTGAAGAAAAAGTTGATTCTTGATTGAGGCGTCACAAGTGATCCGATCAGGTGATGGTACGATAGCACCAGCCTTCTCGCCGACACATAGCATGGCATGGCATGGCAATGGTGCAGCCCCGGGAAACCTTACATAGCTGACACACAAGCAAGATATACAAAACCATTCAGGTTGAGGTTGATTCATTGATTAACTACACAAGACAAACTGACAATGGAGCGCAAAGATGAATTTTTTTCTCTTCTCTTTATACTCTTCGAGTAAACAATATAATACAAACAATACCCAATGTTACATCGACCGATCCCTTTTCGCACTCTCATACTTCATACCAGCATCCACTCTCAACCATTCCTGTCACCAACCACACCCAGCCATCTTTTTGAAAGCTTTTACAAACTAGTACTGTACATCCTTCGACTATCACACACCACTGTACATGTGTCAAGGAATACAAAAAAATGCATTATCGGTCACCGTTCCGAGAGAAATAAAAATCAGTCAATTTGTTTTCTGTTGAATCGAGATATCATGCTTCCCACAATGTGTTTCTCGCACGTAGCACTCCAGGTGTCTCTTATCTTATCTCCTAGTATGCTTTTCTTTGCTTGTTCCCTCATTTGGACGAAAATGTTTTACTCTTCACCCGAGGTGGCCTCACCTCACGCTCAGGGGCATCACTCCTGCCACTGTTATTCTTGCCCCTCAATGGCTCGGTTTCTGAATTCTCAGGGGTCCGGTTCTGTCGGTGCCTCCTTTCCTGTAAATCCATTGACATGTTTTCTAATTCTGGTATAACACTAATATACAAAGCTGCGATTTCATTGGGTAAACAATAGACATCAATGTCAAGTTGCACAACCTTCTAATAAATACCATAAAGCTGATGGAATAGGTATATGAGGCAATCAAATAAGATCATCGTACCAATGGCAGCATTCTAGTACAATGTAAATAATTGTTTCATCTACCGCTAATTTTAGTGACATGGACAAGGCTTAATAATAGTCCCTCCCATCTTTTCACGATGTAACTTTGACCATTACATTTACAAATTATGACAGTGAGTTTTTTTTTTCTTGACCACGAGGAGAGACTCCCCCGGGCTTTTTTTTTTAAATTTAAGGTAGGGGAGTATCGAACCCTGTCTGGCCAGGAAACTCGCTGAAACTAGTTTCTCAGGGAGATACCCACAAATCGGTGCGCCCTGGGTTCGAGCCTGGGTGGTTGTCCCCTCTACTGGAGGCACTAACCAACTGATAAGTAGCTCAGTTCGCCAATTAGAGTTAATAACATCATAATATTACAAAAGTATTTTTAACAGCTAATTTAATGGTGGTTATAAATCTATCAATGGTGAATCTTTGCAAAGTTTGACTGCACAGATTCTAAATATCAAATAGAAAATAATGGAGTAAGAGAAAGCAAAAGAGACAATATTTTGAGGAATATTATTCATCATGTCCACACATGGTATTTTTATTTATGGATCATACCTCTTGAGGTATGGGTTCATTTGAATCCAACATCCGGACCACTTGGTCCATCCTTGGTCGCTTCTCAGAATTCAAATCGATACACCTCAAAGCTGTCAAAAGGGCACGTTTGAGCTCCTTCGTCGAAGGTCTTCTCTCCAGGTTTGGATCTACCACTTCTTCAGAACGTCTATTGGCAACCATCATTTTAAGCCAATCAACTAGGTTTACCTACAGTTAAGGAGCAGTGCATTGGAAAATAGAGAGGGGGTATCAAATGTCAAGGATACGGTACGTTGCACATTATCAACTGATAACATCTGCAGTGTTTCGCGGGTAACTCTGGTTGTATGCTAGTTAGTAAGTTGCAAATTTGTATGTGCAAATATCGTACAACAATAACAGCATGCTTGCAGGAAGATAAGGTTTTAATTAAAGTTGCACATGTTTTTGCAGAAATGAACAACTTCATTATGCTTAGAAGTGTCCCTAAACTCAAAGCACAGTAGCTGTTATGCTTCATGGAAGCAACAGTAGCAATTCTGATGCAGAATGCTAGCGAAAGCATAGGTTGGAGAGACAAAATAATAGGATAAGGCTAAGTGGCTCCAAACCATTCATATTTGACTCTACAGTCCACAAAGCTGCTAGATCAACAGATATTCAAATGCAGCAGCAGATGTTTCTTGCCAATCCAAGTATTAACATGATTCACAAGTCCATCTAATTTACCCTTGACTCAATCTTGCATGAGAAGTTCATTTAGTTTATCCCTTGTTCTTATTGTTATATCTTTCTGAGTTTTGGTTGTTGCACACTATGCTGCATCAAATTCTCCTAAAAAAAAGCTACACTAGCAATCTAGATCAATAGTTAGACTGTCTTGTTTGGTAAGAGATGTTACTGAATCTTGTATGTTTTCTGTTATGGAGTTGAATAGTTAACTAATGTAACAGAAATGAAAAAGGGTTAAGTCGTAGAAAATATAGAGAGCAATCAGGACGCTGGAGATTATCAGAAAAAGATATTTGACAAGTACTACCTCATTTCCAGGGCGATCGTAGTCAATTGGATCTCTACCTGTAATAGCTTCCAACAAAACAACCCCGAAGCTGTAAACATCACTCTTTTCATTCAAAAGTCCACTATTAGCATACTCAGGCGCGACATAGCTGTAAGGGAAAAAAGTTGAGTAATACTAGTACCAACAATTTTTCCTAAAATAAAAAATTCACAATGGACAAGATTGAAGGAAATATTAACAGAAAGTGTCTCAAATATACAGTGGTATGAAGAACTTACCCAAAGGTACCCATAACTCGAGTAGCAATGTGACTTTTACCAGCACCAAGCATCTTGGCCAAACCGAAGTCTGATATTTTGGCATTAAACTCATCATCAATCAAGATATTACTGGACTTGATGTCACGGTGAACAACTTTTGGCTCGATTGCCTCATGCAAATAAGCAAGGCTGCAGATTTAGCAGTCTACATCAAATTTACGTTTTACAAGGAGGAATAACTATAACTGGGAATGACCAAACAGAGCACCACTACGTTATTAAAGAAAACAGAACTAGTTTACGAGATCATAATAAGAATCATAAGCTAGTGACAAGGACTGCTTCAAACTTCCATAGTTTCAACCTTTCATCTAACCAGAGCTTATCAAAATCAAACATGTTCTTGTTCACAATAGAATGGTTGATTACAAATTGTGAGTTAGTGATTAGTAAGAATAGTAAAACTCAAGAAGCTGCCAAGATTGAAATATGTGCTCAGATTGACCATTTTTAGCCTTAAACATTAAATGGTACAGATCCAGTCGGTTCACGCTTTGCAAATCTTGAGAGTGGGCAAACGATGTACAAATGATATTTCTACAAAAAAAATAATAATAAAATAATAATAATAATAATAATAATAATAATAGACAAATCAGGGCATCAGATTCAGTTAATGAGTTACTCACGCCTTTGCAGTGCCCAATAGAATTTTCATGCGAGCTAACCAAGTGAGAGAGCTGTACTGGGACAATTCTCCGTGAAGCCAACTTTCGAGATTTCCATTGTTAACATATTCATACACAAGCATCCTGGTTACAAACACACATAAAGTAATTCTTGTTATGAGCTCCCTATTTTTATTGATACAAGGATCAAATACATAGCACACCATATTTTAGAGAAAGATTGGATTTCATATTCTTACCTTTGAGTACCCTCAACACAGTAACCCAAAAGGCGGACCAAATTCTTGTGTCGAACATGGCCAATTGCCTCAACTTCCACTCTGAATTCTCTCTCAGCCTGCCCTCTGCACAAGACAAGCAGCTATAGTATAAGAAAAAGGAGGCAAAATGATAAAGGCATGTACTGCCACAGCATCAGTCAAAAAGTGCCATAGAAAAAGCTCACAGATTGTTAAGGATTTTCTTGACAGCAACTGGGGTGCCATTTGATAATCTGCCACGATACACGACACCATATCCACCCTCACCAATTACATTATCCTTTGAAAAACGGTCAGTTGCAAGATCGAGATCTCTGAGAGTGAACCAATGGCCCCAACCAAGATACGAAAACTCAGGTAAGCCCGCCAATGGCGCAGAGTCAACAGTAGCATGCGTTGAAGACTGTTCATTGATGGAAACAGTCTGAATGCCATCACAGGCATCCGTAATGTGAAAAGAACCAGAATGATTGTTCTCTTCTCTTTGTCTCGACTTATCCTCCTGAGCCAACTGAATTGCTTCTCTATTGACTGAATCAACAGGGTCAGGCTCATTCTGAATGGCGAGTAGAAGCCCATCATGTACAACAAAATCATTTGCTGGAAACTGGTCCACCGTCCTTACTTCCTTGATATCTTTGCACGCAGAAGGTATTAGGGTCATTGGAAGATCAATGACTGTCCTACGTGACCTCTTGATACAACTCTGGATGGTGATGCATATGATAAGTATGAGAAGAATACCCAAGAGGGACGCTCCAACAGAAACCCCAATAACAACCCAAAGTTTAAGGCCAAAGACAACTGTTCTCTCATGGAGAGATTCTGTTAGACTGGAGTTTGATGACATCTTCTGATCATCAAGTACCTACATGAAGAGGATAAGAACGTGTCATGAACAAATGCAAATAACCACTTTGCACAAACATAACAAGATTGCAATTCAGATATAGGCTGTTTCAAGCTGGTTCTAGTGAACAGCAGTGCAATTGCTCCTTGAACTGGAATTCTGCAGCATGCTAATCAGGAGAAAGCTACATTGTAACCACCAAGAAGACCAATCAAGAGTTCTCTGCGAAGTCTTGATGTGCATTCAGAGGGGTAGCAAGTCATAATTAATTTTGTGCAATTGTATTTAGACAACCGACATCAACTGAAGCAGCCCGATTGTTGAAGTCAAATTTCACATTAGATTTTTTTATAAGAAACTTTCACATTAGATTAAACAGTTTATTAAATGTTAGCGCAAACAATACCTTAAACACGAAAAAGGTGGAAAATTTACAGTAGCAGACATTTGTGGGTTTACAAATACGTGGAATTTAAACCAGCGGAAGGATTCGAACTTCCGTAGCTGCTGTGCACAGGCTAGAGCAAAGGGGGAAACAATCTGTCCATGAATAAAATTCAGCAATAGTAGTCCACGATAAGCACATCAAAGAATCTCCTCTTTCAGAATAAAGAACCCATTCACCTGTCAAGACCATCCTAAATCGTAGAAACAAACGGCTAAGAATATCAGTGAGGTACTTACAGGTTGGGGCGAGAAAAATCAAATCTTTACAGGATAAGCTCAGCAATGGTGACTACTGCAAGACATCCACAATCTGCGTGGCGCAGTGGCGGACTTGGCGCTGGGCATGGGAGCTCGGTTGAACACCCCAACAAATCCTGTGGTGTTGATCTTGAGAGCTGGAGAAGAGGAAGAAGAAACTAATTAATCAAACCATGGGTGCACGCAGCACACAAATCCACAACAATCTGAATGGAGAGAGAGAGGGAGGGAGAGATTTGGATCTGAATGGTAACAAGACCAACTCTTACAAAAAAAGAACGGAATCCACCCAAGTAAGCTAGGATCTTTTTACTTATTTGCCAGCAAAAGAAGAAACCAATCCACGTACGGATGGACGGATCTGCACTCCACCTCCACTGGAGACTGGACAAGACGGGAGAGCAGCGCGGCAGGAGGATTAAGCAGCGAGCGGCGTGTGGAGGATCCAGACCAGCACCAGCCGAGAGAAAGGGAGTGACCGGCCCTGGCAGGCAGCCTCGTGCTCGGCCCTGCTTGTTTTGGAATTTTTAGAGGCTCGTCTGCGTGCGCGGCGCGGGTCGGGGCGGTTGGCAGGTCGATTGCAGCCACCTTCCGACGGTCGGTCGCCCCTGAGCCCCTGCTGCACTTGCTTCGTTTACAAATTTACATGGGCAGACAGCTTTACTTCTCCAGCACTGCTGCTGGTTAAGCTGCAGTGGAGTCGGACTCGAGAGTGAGGGAGAAGGAAGAGCCAGGTGGTGTCGTGGCGTGAGCTCAGGTCACGTAGCACCGCAGTAAACATGAAACAAAGCAAACATTTTTTTCCCTCCCCTTTTTTGAGGATTCAAGTGAAGCAACTGTGGTGATGCTTTCTCCTCTTTTTTAATAGGCTTTTGTGATGATTTCCGTTTCAGACCGAGAACGTATGTATGTACGTATGACAAAGAAGGGTGTGGATGGAACAAAGGCATATATTGAGAGTCGAGAGATGAGTCCCAGTGGTGATGGGCAAGCTCCAACTAACACTAGTGCTTATAAAAAACAAATCGTTCGACCACGTTTTATGGGATAAGTGGTAGTTGTCAATTGTCATCGATAGTTTATTATAGATATGCATTATGTGTACGCTTCTCTTAAATTAGATTGGATGTCAAATGTCACTGGATCTTCCGGCGACAGCAACATCATCTTCTCTCTAGATTTGATTAGTTAGGTGCGTCTGGCATTGGCAATATGGAGGCACCAGTGGAGTTTTTTCGACAGAGTAAATTTGGGAAAAATTTAGTTAGCAAAAGCAAGAGTATAGATATTAAAAGCTGTATCACAAAACTGCATATTGGTGTCTTGATGTACCGCAAACCACAAATTTCTGCACCATCAGCGAGTTTGAAGTTCGAAAAATTCCAGATTCACTGCACCCTATGTCCTGTGGGGTGTTGTTGCCATATATTGATGATATCGAGTACAAGCAATGTGGCTAAAACTATTACAGAGAGTAGATCAGATCTAATCTAACTTAAGGCTAAAGTCGTCGAATATCTTATCTGCTAGGGTCTTGATATTTGCCTCGAGTTCTCTCGCTTGTTTCGTGTTGTTGTCTCTCTTCTTTTCCCTCCCCAGTCTTTCCGCCTTACATAGGGGTGAGGTACTGACTTTTATCCAGCTGTAGTCGATAGGGAGTTGTCTTCCTTCACGTCCAAGTAGATGAATCTGTTTTGAATAATGATCGTATCGGGTTGGATAATCAATCTAAACCTTCCTCATATATACTTCCTTGATTCCGGTATATCGGGTACCACTGATTCAGTTTCGTGATATCTAAAACTTCTTAATGTGTGTTGTACATACCCTGTCTGTCTGCGATATATTTCTTATGCGCATATATCCCATAGTTAGATATTCGACAGTAGCCCCCTAACTCTACTCCGGAGGAGAGGTTTCCATAAACACCTACTCAAGTACTGTCAAGTTTGGTCAAGTAAAGTAGTTTGAACTCATGGTTAAAAGAATCGAGTATGGACAAATCCTTTCTCGAGTATCGAGTGGAAGCTAAGTCGGGTCGAGTGATCACTCGAGACTCAAAAAGATTTAAAGAACTCAACTGATCGACATCCGACTTCGAGTAGAGTTAAAAAAAACCTTTCAAAATTTGAAACGATGGGTATGTGAGTATTTAATGCGGGCATAAGGGTGTGCAGAGATTCGCACATCGTCATCATTCCTTTTTTTTGCGCCAATCGAGGCATTGCAAAGGCGGGAGTGGTTGAAACGGCGATAACTTTTCGGTTTTTTTACCCGTATGACCCGAACTTGTGGTGGCCATTCCTCGTTATTGCCACCAGTCTTCTTGCATAAGCCTTTCAGCTTTCTTTGTTCCAACACTCACCACCACCAGAAAGAAATTTTAGATCCATGGATCCCAACTCTTCCCCCTCACCGAAGAAGCAGTCGGATGCAGCAGTTGCCGATACCTCGCCTGATTAGTATGTTGAGGCGAGGTTTATGATCGAAGCCTGGACACCCTTGACAACGCAAGAATCTCGACTGGCGGAACTTGAAGCGGAAGAAGTGGTGCCACTGCGCAGCCTGGTTGAATGGAGGACGGCATCCGATGAGAGATTCCTTTCATGCAAGATCGAGCACAAGTTTTTAGTTTTCGAGTCCTTCTTCGATTGCGGTTTTAACATTCCACCTTCCAAGTTTCTTCTTAATGTTCATAATCGGTATCAAATTGAGCTTCACCACCTGAACCCCAACTTTGTCACCATGCTTAGTATTTTTGTCCGTCTATGTGAGGCTTTCCTTGGTATCGATCCAAGTTTAAATCTTTTTCAGTACTTTTATAAACTGAAAATTATTACTGAGAATAAATGTGTCGGGGGGTATGGTTTCCAATTGAGGAGTGGAATGAAAAACTCCTACATCTTGGTTGCCCTAACCTCTTCTTGGTCGAAGGATTGGAAAAAACATTGGTTTTACGTCTCCAATCCTGACCTAATTGGTTTTCCTTTAGTGTATAGAGGTCTTTTTCCCGTCAAATCCTTCTTGGACACAAGAGCATCGAGAATCCAACCACACCACCTATTTCGCCAACAGGATTGGCATGCTGAGGCAATTTGGCCTAACCAGGTGGCATGTAGCTAAAGACTTTATTAATAAGAGATTAAGTCCCTTGAAGGCATGAACACGCCTAGCTTGGGAATACAATGGGGATGAGGATGCTTCAACAGATGCAGTCAGATGTAAGGCTTAGTTAGTACTTTTGCCCTTTCCATTTTTGCTATGAATTTAGAGCTTTGTCGAGTAAACCTTTCTTTTCTTTCTCAGCTCTACGACCTTAGGATGTCACTTCCTGGTTGAGCAAGCTTTTCTCTTCCGGTGCACCAGAATGCGACATTCTGCCTTATTCCCTTGAGAATCCTCGACCAGATGTAAGGATTTTCTTAAAAAAGTAGGACCGGTTATCGTACATTTGATCTGACTTGTTTGTATGACCGTAGGCTCCAATCTTCCGCCAAGAACACATCCTTTCGAGCGAGGTCCTTGATCTTGACGACACTTCTTCCGCTAATGTTGTCGATAAGGGGACGGGATCAGCCAATGAGGAGGCCGAGGGGTCACTTCAATCGAAGAGATCGTCCCCGTCTTCTCAACTACTACCTGATCCGAGCCCTCACAAGCGCAAGCGAAGGAGTCCTCAGGTATTGAAATAGAAGTCCTTATTATCTTCATATTCCATAAGCGGATATTTGAATGCATTCGATTGTGATGAGTGGTCTTTTGTTAGTGAACGGCGAGCGTACCCACCCAATTGCCTCCTCGAGCAATCGCCACTCTTGATGACCCAGCCGAAAAGGTAACTATTCTTGAGTTATCGATTTTCTTTTAGTCATTCTACTGATGGCAACTTTGCGTGGGTGGCCTTTTTTTAGGGGGCATCTGGTGCATCCTCGCAATTGCCAACTCGAGGGTTCGTTGTGCCTGATGAATCGACTAGAGAGGTAATTTCAGTTGAATTATCACTCTTTAGTTGTTCATACTTTCACTCGATAATAAATTCTTATCGTTTGGTTCTTTGCAAGTTACTGATGTTTTGACCTTGCCTGGTACATGTGTAACTCCTCCACCGGTTCTGCTTGCCAAACTGAGAACGGAAAAGATGACCACAAAAAGGCCAAGATCAAGCGTCAGCTCACACTTTCCAATTTTGAAGAGGTTTGTTCTGGATTCTGATCTCGATTGGTCAATTGGCAGTCCTTTTTTCTTCCCTTATTCTGTTGATTGCAGACTATCGACTGAGGTGCAAACCAAGGCTACCGGTGCCTCAACCAGTCATTTGGGTCTAACTCCTTTAGTTAAAGATCCTACCTCGAGTACGCCCAAAGAAGACCTGCAGCTCAAGGGAAAAGAAACCTCAATATCGATCCCAACCAATGACCCATGGATAGCGATAAAGGTTCTTCTCCAAGTCACAGATGCCCAGGTAGCCGCCGCTGAGGATAACCACCACAAAAAGCTCAAAGCCAAGAGGGAGAAAATCGAACGTAAGTATGTCCCTAATCACAAGCGTGTGATTCGATTACTGGGTGATTAACAAAAATTACTTTTTCGGTTTACTTTTTTCAGGCCTTGAGTCCACCTGTAGCAACAAGGAAAAACTTCTTGCTGACGCAATGAAGAAGATTGACAACGGCATCAAGTATTGGGAGATGCCGAAAAGAGCTAGTGAACACTGCGCGAGCCGAAAAGAAAGCCATGATGATTGAAAGGGATGCTGACATTGCCCAACGAGATGCTGCTATCCTGGCTTTTCAAGAGCTGAAGGAGCAAACACTCGACTACATGATCCAATCAGCCTCTATAAGTGCCACTACATTGCTCGGTATCCTCGAGTTACAATTCCGCGCTTGATACTTTGTTGGTGACAGTCGGGTTTAATTGTACTAGCAAGGAGGACGCAAAACTTGTTGAAAGTGTCTAGCCGGTGGTTCCAGCCTTTGTCGAGTCTTTAAGGCTTAGTTTGCCTAGTGAGGATGGTGAGGAGAGTCCCTCAGACTGATGGTCCATCCTATTCTGACACTTGTAAAATACATTTTATGATCTAAGAATGCCCACAACAACGCTACATTTTACCAGTCTATTATGCTTTTGCCTGCTATTTCCTTGTCGATGAAATAGGATTAGCATAAGTAGATGCAATAACTAATAGAGGCATGTTGTCATTGTTCTCAAGACCATATGATTATGTATCTGTAAACCTGAAATCTTAACTGGATAAGTTATTAGATGTGCGGCCCTCGAGTAATCGAGAAAACCGTAATAGTAAGGAAAAGACTAATATAGAGCTAAAAAAAAGAAAGATCATATTGATTTTTTTTACGAACTTTTATCAACATGCGTATTCGGCCAGCATACAAATATGAACTCGATAGAGAGCACACGCAAGGCAGACTAGGACTTCAGAACCCTTTTTGGCCATTAGGCGTGAGATGTCTGACAATCTCTGTGTCGTTATGCCTCTTGAGGTATAACTATCCGTCATCGAGCCAACACATGCCTCCGTTGGTCCTATTCAATGTGACCAATGCAGAGCCAGATAAAATTTTGCAAAAAACATATGGTATTACGATGTAGCCCCCGACTCTATGGTCGAGGAAGAAATTACTCGATCGGAGAGTAGAAAAGGACATACCTATACTATTGATCAGAAAGTAGTTTTATAGCTCAGAACTGTGTACTCGACCGAATCTCAATCTCGACCATGTACTCGATAAGGCTCACTCTCGACCATGTACTCAATAACGGAGTCGGTTGAAGGATGAGGCTCGTTCTCGACTGAATACTCGAGAATGCAAGCCCCCGAGTGTTATGGTTTTGACTGCAATATGATTATCGAGTGAACTTGAACCAACGGGCAGGTGGGCATTAAAAGACCCTACTCCCATTTGTACTCGTTTTCACCGCAACATTGATTTGACGCGTCATAATGGCCGCCCATCCCTCTTTGCAGAGACGAGACAAGCCATAACGCCATCATGACTTCCACCAAGCGCTCTACGTGCCCGAGGCGACGCCATCATTTCGGATCTTGACAGCCACGTTTACACAGTACAACCTGTTTCCCCTGCTATAATGTCACACCCTGATTTTCAGAATTTACAACTTTTTAAATTTTTCCAAGATTATTGAATAGCTTCACCAGTAGTATATGTTTAAAACCTATTTTCTTAATCAATAAATCAATATAGGTTATTTTGTGTGCATTGCATGCTGAGTTTTGCTAGAAGCCAGGTAAATGCATTAGAGTTCTTTTTCTTTTTCTTTCTCTTTGGTGTTTTGAGTGAAAAAGATTTTGAAAAGTTTTTTACAAAACTTTGTAGTAAACTAGTTAAGGATCTTAATGGTTGGAATTCAAAATCTTTGAATTCATCATCTATTCAATCCTCGATCATACCGGATCCTTCTCTAGTTCAATTCAAATCTTATCCAAATCCTTGTTTAAAGCCAATCTTACATCTTTCTCAAATTCTACCCAAATCCAAATTCAAATTCCTTATCTACTCCCATATTTGTTCAACCTCATTTTTTCGTTTCTCTTAAATTCACTCCAAGCTCAATTCAAATTCAAACTCAATTCAAATTTCTTTGCAAAAGTTTCTTTTCTAAACCCTAGATATATCTAAAGTGTCTTTGGGCTTAATCTTGCTCAAGTCCAAACCCTTAGCCAGTCTTCTAGATGGCCCAATAAAGGATCCATGAAATCTGCAAATTTTCATGGAGTCCTGGATAGTCTCATCTTACCATGAAGTTTCGTAGTTTAAAACGGCCTCAAATGCAAATCTTGACAATACTAAAGTTGTAGGTCTCGTCGAGAGCTTTGATTTGAAACTATGGAAGTCCCTATTTGGATAATGGAGCTAGGAGTTATGGCCCCCGAAATCAGTGCTACGCAGATAAGTCTGAGTTCAAACATTTTATCTTGTGGTGTATTTTTGGAAATCAATATGGCATTTTCAGAAGTTCCAATGAATACCAAAGTTGTACATATTTTCAAGTAGTACAATTTAGAGTCTAGAATGGAGAGCTACGAAAAAGGAAATCCTAACTGACTTGAACTTGAACCCGATTCTTGTTCGGCGTGGACTCCACATCAACCAGCCACCCTAGCCCTATAAATATGAGTTTTACGCCCTCTCCTACCCCTATTCCATGCCACCAAGGCCTAGAGGTCGCTGCTGCCCTATCCGTGTGCCGCTGTTTGCTGGAGCTGCCGCCGCTCGTGATGCGCTACGTCATCTTCTCTGTGAATCCTCCTTCCTCGACCATAGAAGCAAGGTGAGGACCCATTCTTCTCCTCACTTAGTACTATTTTATCATCATACTATATCCCTAACCAAGCCCTAGCCCCGGCCAAAGCTCGATCTACACCTCCACGGTCGTCGCCGTCGTGAACAGCCGTATGTCCCGGCCAGCTAATGCACTGTTCACCATGCCCTTTCACCAGCGTATGTCCCATGATGTTACCCACGCCCTCACCAACCAGGTTGGCCAGTAGAGTTGCCAAACCATCGAAATCAAGGTCGGCATACCCGTTGTCCGACTTCTGGACGTGTTCTGCGCGTGCACTGGATTTGCATTCGCGTTCCCTGTCAATCTAAAAGGCGTATGGATGCACCAACCGCATCACGACGTGTCCCATAGTGTCTTCTACATGACCCTAGGAGCCCATCCCTGTTTGTGCAGCGACACGACCGGAACGCGATTGCCAACCATAGTATGTCACAACCGTCACCCATCTCATCTCCGTTGATCGTTCTTCATCTCAGGGGATGATCTACCAAAACCCATGCAATAGCATTGTGTTCCCCGGATATATGAACATCTATGTTCAAACGGTTTCTCAAATTTTATAGTCAATCTCTTGGAACACGAGCATCTTTGTTGCTGCATCTGTTCGCGGTCACCACCAAACCTAGCAGCAGTCATCGCTGTTTTGCCGCTACCTCAGATGACCCCTTCTGAAACCAACTATACCGCTGAGTTAGTCTTTCCGCGTTCTATGCCATGCTTCTCTCGTTTCACTGAAATGCCATCGAAGCCCGTCATCGATGTCAGTGGCTACACGCCCGATCGCTGTCTTCGATGAAACCCGAACCACCACCGTTACATAGAGTCACCGGTAGTATCCTTAACCTAGAAGGGCAACCTTCGGCATTTTTGATCCATCATAGGTGATAGAGACTAGATTTTAGTGTATCCCTTCTTTAATTTAAGATGGTATTTGCATAGAATACCAAGTCAGCACCACATCATTCTCCTTAACCTAGTCAGCGAAGTCTGGTCTGTCCTACACTTCTTGAATCTTGCGCAATGATGTTGTCAATCCTGACACAGTGATTGTGCAATAAATCCTTTTCCCATAGAAGATAGTTCCGGTAAATCAGCATTTCTTTTTCAGTCTAATCCATCTCCCGAAAGTTGTTCTCTTTTCATCTTAACTCCGATTTAGGCGATTCTTGCGTCTAAATGTTTCTAAAATTATACCTATCCAACCATAGTGTTTAAAAGTGTTTTAATGATGTTTGGTATATTTTTCTTAGTGTTTTCCTTTGTGTTGTTTGTCGGTAGTTCCTGCGATTAGTCGATAACGTTCCGGAGCAGTTTGAGAGACTTCAAGACCAAGATTTCGACAACACCGAGCAGCATTGTGTAAAAGGCAAGTGTCCTTGATCATCTTATACCTATGTTTTTAAATATTTTGTTTTACAAAATTTCATGCAGTGTCTATCAATATGATGGGTAGTCACCTATGTTAGGGTTTTCTCTTATCATCCCTTGGAACCTAGATGGTTTATGGTTAGGTATCTTTGGTGGGTAGATTGCTTAGCCATGCTTTTAGGATGTTGAGAAGTGTCATATACTTGATTAATAAACTTATGCAACAATGGTCGTTAATGTGTTAATGGTCTAGCAACATGGAACCTTAAGCCTTGAGCAAAGTGGTTTTGGTGGTTGTTATGGTTATGTTGTTGGTTTAGTGTTTGCTTAAGTAACATAACTAATGACCGATTCATGGAGCGACAACCCAAGGTATATTGTACCAACCATGAGACTTGGTATAGGATATGCCTGGCCTATTAATTAGTGGATTCCAGTTTTTATGCGTGCCAAACGGAAGAGTGGATGTGTGGGGACAGCTAAGGCCAGAACCATTTGGTTAGTGGTATGAGATGTGTAGTGGAAGGGAAGGGTGAAAACTTTCTAGAAACTACAAGGCGCAAAAGGCGGCTTCTGGGTGGGATGAAAACCACTTTTGACGGTGGTGAAACCTAACAGGCATGCACATACTGGATGAAACTTTGTAACGGCTTTGAAGTGACTTTCTGGGCGACACACCACTGGCGTGTGTTAAGTGTCTAACTAACACGGTAACATGGAAATCATGACTCATGGGGAAAGCTGGACAACCTCTGTAGAGTGTAAAATCTGATATATCAGCCGTGCTCACGGTTGTGAGAGACTTGGATCCTCACATGATTAGTGGGTTGTGGTTATGGCTTTGGTTGTGGTTTTGGTTATAGTACAGAGAGTACTAGACAGTTATGGTATGCAAGGTGGGGAGCCTTGTATGCTGGGTATTGGACTGTATGGGTTACATTCACTTAATAATTAATTAATGCTTTTTGAGTCCAAATATCTTTTCATTACTCGTATTTGCGTAAATATACCATGTGCTAGCCTATTCTTGATATAAGCCTGCATATCATTAACTTTCCCACATTTACTGAGCGCGTCATGGGCTCACACTTGCTATTTTCCCTATGCCATGCGACATGTGTGGTGCTGCTTAGTGAGTGAAGATGTTGAAGACTATCAAAACGAGGTTGTGACGTTCTAGGCGCGTGTCTCCCGATCGGTTGCCTGCGGTGTTGTTGGGCACCAGTGCTTCTATTCCGCTGCAGATATCTTCATAGAAAACAATATATGTCAATTGCTGTAAGAGTTTAACATTTATTTAATAAAAGTATTGCTTTTGTTACTTCACCTGTAACGTCCTTATGTGTGTTGAACATCCTGGGCACACAGAAGCCGCATATGGTTTTGTCTGTTAATACTGGGTGTGACATATAAATAGAGGGAACTCGAAGCCGATTGTCCATTGTCTCCTTTGTTTTTTATCCATTGCCTCTTAGGACTCGTATAGATTGAATCCATAGCCTCCACTCAATCTCTACCTCATGAGTCGATCCCAAAAGTCCTTTCCCCTAGGCCTCCCGCCATGATACCTCCTAAGGTCATCATCATCACGTCTTCCGATGATGAGGACTCGAGTAGCGGGCCTCAGAAGGAGAGGGAAGAAACATCCATCGTGGACTGTCATCGTCCCCTCAGTCAGCGCATCCGCTGTTACATCAAGACCTATGCTTCGGCGCAGTGCTCTGCACTGGAGTGGAATGAAGGTGATGGTGATCTTGACCGGATCATCGACCAAGCTACCATTGAGGTCTTCGGCGGTGGAGCCCCCAAGTCATTGTCGGCGAAGGAGGCATGGTCGTCTTCTCTGTTGACAACCGCTAGATTGCCTTCGCGCCAGGGAGAAGACCACTCGGCATCACCGGCGCCAGTCATCAGCTCCAGCAGGCTCTTCACCTCGGCCACTTTTCCTGGCCCGTATGCTGGTCAGCAGTCGATTCCTAGGGTGATTAGCTGTCACTCGAGGGAGGAGTATAGAAGGTTCCTCGATTCGTTCAGGGCGAATGAGGGTCCATACGCTTCCAAACTTTCGGTGGTGGTGGATCTTCACTATTTGCCAGAGCTAGACGGATCCTTTCTGTAATCTATCTTATGAATAAACTTTTGGGGTTGGTCGATGTTCCATGAGTGCTCAAGTATCTCGCCGTTTAGAGTAGATAGCTGTACTGAACTAGGTCGGATGACCTCGACTACTATGTAAGGTCCTTCCCACTTAGGCGATAACTTGTAGCGCTGGGCCTGTTTCTGTACCTTTCACAGGATGAGGTCCCCAGCAGCGAGTTGTCTAGACTAAATTCTTTGGCTTTGATATCTACACAACGCCTGCTGATACTTAACTGCTTGAATAGACGCTCAATCTCGGTACTCCTCGATTAAATTTATGTCATCCGCTCGTAAGTGCTCCTACCCTTCTTCTGAGTAACTTTGCACTCGAGGTGATCCGAACTGAAACTCGGTCGGCAGCACCGCTTCCGCTCCATAAACCAAGAAGAATGGAGTTTCACTAGTGGCCCCATTAGTTGATAGACGAATGACCCATAGTACCGAGGGAATCTCTTTTACCGAGTGTTTCGAGTAGGCTTTTAGCCTGTCGAAGACCCGAGTTGTGATACCCTGCAAGGCTATACCATTAACCCTCTCAACTTGACCATTACTTTGTGGGTGAGCCACTGAGGCAAAACAAGTGTTGATGCCGAATTATTCACAAAACGCAATAAAGGTTCCACTTCTAAACTAGCTATTGTTATCCATAATTATCCGATGCGAAATGCCGAATCGAGTAATTATGCTCGTCATGAACTTCTTAGCCGGTTCTGTTGTTATTTTTCCTATGGGTTCGACCTCTATCCACTTGGTGAACGTGTCGATAGCCACGAATAGAAACTTGTAACCACCTTGGACCCTTGGGAACGGTCCCAGGATATCCAAGCCCCAGACAGAGAAAGGCCAAGAAAGAGGAATTGTTTGCAGAGCTTGGGCTCGTCGCGTGGTCTGCCTTCCAAAAAATTGGCAGCTTTCGCACTTTTTGACCAGCTCGGAAGCATCCTGGAGGGCAGTCGGCCAATAGAATCCCTGGCGGAAATTTTTTTCTACCAAAGTGCGAGAAGACACATGATTACCACACGTGTCTCCATGGATATCAAGCAATATTTTATTACCCTCTTCCCGAGTCATGCACTTCATCAAGATTCCGTTACTCCTCGTTCGGTATAGCTTGCCATCTACCAAAATGTAGAGCTTGGATTTATGAGCAATTTTCTCTACAGACGCATCATCATCAGGGATGTCTCGACCCTCGAGATAGGCTTGGTACAGAGTCATCCAAGTCAGGTTGCATTCAAGTAGTACAACATCCGTGTCTGCGGGTTCTGCCTCGCTAACCTAGCCAGACTGCTGGTCGGGTTGAGCAGCATCCGTTCGCCAAACTGTAGGGACAAATGGTTTAAGGAGTTTCTCAATGAAGACCCCTATGGGTACCTCTGCCTGAGAAGAAGCGAGTCTAGTAAGTTTATCTGCATCAGAGTTATCACTCCTTCTGATATGCGTCAATTATAGCCCTTCGAACTTTTGCTCGAGCTTTTGTACCTTGAGTAAGTAAGCCATGATGTTGTCGTCCAAGCACTGGTACTCCTTTTGAACTTGGTTTACGACTAGCTGTGAGTCCCCTTACACAAGAAGTTGTTTAATCCCAAGCGATGTAGCTATGTGGAGCCCGTTTACCAGTCCTTCATATTCTGCAACATTATTAGAAGCTTTAAAGTCTAATTGAACAACGTACCTAAGTTCGTCGCCTGTTGGAGATTTGAGTACAATGCCAGCTCCCGAGCCCTGAAGCATGAGAGATCCATCAAAGAAGAGCGTCCAGTGATCTTTAACCATGTTTGGCCTTGTCTCTTCAACGCTTGTCCATTCGGCGATGAAATCTGCTAACACTCCGGATTTCACGCTTGTGCATGGTGCGTAGCTTAGGTCGGACTCATTTAGTTCTACCGCCCATTGCGCGATTCGTCCAGTAGCTTCCCAATTGTGTATTACATGCTTTAGTGGATACGTCGTTATGATGGTGATCCTGTGCGCTTGAAAGTAGTGCTATAATTTCCAGGAAGACATCAATACTGTATATATCAGCTTTTGTACTTGTGGATATCATAGCTTAGCATCGTGTAGAACCTCGCTCACATAATAAACAGGTTTTTGGATCTTGGCATTTTTCTCAAGACATTCCCGTTCAACCACCAGTACCGTGCTTACAACTTGTGGGGTAACTGCAATATACAAAAAGATCTCCTCTTTCTCGTTAGGTAGTGTAAGAATTAATGGAGAAGATAAGTACTTTTTTAAGTCCTGGAAGGCGCGCTCCACTTCTTCTATCCATTCAAATTGGTCTTGTTTCTTCAACAACTTGAAGAAAGGCATTCCTCGCTCGCCCATCCTGGAAATGACTCGACTAAGAGCAGCAATGCAACCTGTCAGTTTCTGAACCTCCTTCAGTGTTCGAGGTGACCGCATCTGGTCGAGAGCCTCAATTTTGTGCGAGTTGGACTCAATGCCGTGACTTGACACCAGAAAGCCGAGAAGCTTGCCTGACGGCACACCAAACGTGCACTTTTCGGGGTTGAGCATCATGCGATACTTTCTGAAGTTGTCGAACATTTCCCTGAGATCATCAACCAATGCACTTCTGGTTTCCGATTTGACTACGACATCATCGACGTATGCTTCTACATGGTGCCCAATTTGGGGTTGTAGACAATTTTGAATACACCTTTGATACGTAGCATCAGCGTTTTTTAGACCGAAAGGCATCTTTACATAGCAAAATACACCGAAGGGAGTAGTAAAAGCTGTTTTCTCCTCATCCTCTAATCCCATACTAATTTGGTGATACCCTGAATAGGTATCTAGAAAATATAGCAATTCGCAGCCAGTTGTAGAGTTGACGATCTAGTCGATGCACGGGAGAGGAAAAGGATCCTTGCGGCAAGCCTTGTTGAAGTCGATGAAGTTGACGCACATTCTCCATCTGCCACTGGCCTTCTTGACGAGGACGTGATTCGCGAGCCATGTAGGATGACACACTTCTTGGATGAAACCTGCCTTTAGGAGCTTATCGACCTCCTCCTGGATGGCCTGCTTCCCGTCTTCCGCAAATCATCGCTGCTTCTGCACCACAGGCTTGGCGTCGGGTTTAACAGTTAGTTGATGCTCGATCACCTCCCTGGGGGCCCCAGGCATATCGGACGGTTGCCATGCGAACATGTCTTGGTTTGCCTGGAGGAAGGTGATGAGCTCGAGTTCCTATTTAGGGTCAAGGTTGGCCCCAATCTTAACCATCTTGGATGGTTCAGACGGGTTGAGGGGCACTACCTTGACGCAACCATCGGTCTTCTTGTTGTTGACGCCATCGTTGTTCTTGCTTTTGGCATTGTCGGACTCAAAAGTGCCAGCAAGACTTACGAGCCTAGAGTCTTTGGCCTCGACGACACCTTGGCACCTTTGACAATTAGATTTTGTGTCCTTCGGAGTGATGGCCACTCGTCCTTTGACGCTCACATTTAACCACTGCGTGTTGATCCCCTTGAACGATAATGGCCCCCTCAAGACTCGGGATCTTGAGTGTTTGATAGGCGTAGTGAACCACCTCCATGAACTTGTCTAGCATTGGGCGATCTAGGATCACATTGTACGCCATCTCGAAGTCTGCAACATCAAAGGTCAGCTTTTCTGTGCGAAAGTTGTCGGGCGTGCCAAATGTGACTGGCAGCTCAATCTAGCCAAGAGGCATGGTCGATGAGTTGGGAGTTATGCCATGGAAAGGCTCGATTCCCATCTTAATCTTTGACCTCCGAATTCCCATCTTGTCCAAGGTTTTGGAGAAAATAAGGTTGATTGAACTACCACCATCGACCAGAGTTCTTGAGACTTTGATGTTGAGTATGGTCATCTGAACCACAACCGGGTATCAACCAGGATGTGGTATCACGACTGGTTGGTCGGTTTGAAAGGTGATTAACTGTTTCGACCACTTGAGATACCGAGTGAGCCTAGTTAGGGCCAAATTGACTTCTCGCTCGACCGTCTTGTACTGCCTTTTGGACTCGTACATGGCGGATCCTCCAAATATGTGCGCTAAGCTATGTTCAGCCTCATGGAACTGGGGCTCATTACCCTCCATGTTTGACTAGCCTGCTTATTACCACGCTCAGCGTTTGCCTTGATCTTTTTATCAAGCTTCTTCTTGAACACAAAGCACTCATCAAAGTCGCGCTGGTTGCTCCGATGGATGGGGCACCACTTTCCACCACCTTGACTGAGGCCATTATTGTCCGCAGTGTTGCGCTATTTGCTCTTGTCGATCGCGACTATAGTTGTATCGGGACCCTTGCACTTGTCACCGGGTTTGTTCTTCTTTCATCCGTTCTTCGAGGACTTGGGTCTGTCCTTGCCAGATTGGAGGTTTTTAGCGTGTACCTGCGCTTCCGCTTGTTTTGCGCACTTGTTGGCCAACTCGAAAGGCTCTTTGAACGTGAGGATCTTCCGAGTAGCCATCTTTCCACGCAAGTCTGTGTCATGAACACCTCATTTGAAGGTGATAATTACAGACTCATCTGAGATGTCCGGGCTCATGTTACGCTTGTCGCTGAACCTATGGATGAAATCTCAAAGAGATTTGTTGTCTCCTTGGTACAATTGCTGGAGGTCGTTCTCCATTCCTAGGCGCTCGAATGTGCCTTGGAAATTGGCTATGAATAGGGCCTTAAGTTCTGCCCACAAACTAATCGAGTTGGGTGGCAAGTTTGGCAACCCGGACCTTGCGGGTCCATCAAGGGCGGTTAACATGTAATTGGCCATTACTCGATTGTCACCATCGGCTGCTCGAATAATAGTGGTGTAGATCTGTAACCACTCATTAGGATTGATTTTCCCATCATATTTCTGGATCGGGCCCGCCTTGAACTTCTCGGGCCACCGAATTGATCGAAGTTCGTGCACAAAAGCCTCGCAGTCCCTGTTGAACTCTTTATGTGGAGGTGGTGGGGGACTATCACGCCTGGCTCTTCGAGCAGGGGAGTCATGTTGACCATCTCATCCTGTTGATCTACAGTTATAGTGGCGACGATTATCTTCACGACATTCTTCATGGTGGTTTTCGATCCCCATCTGTAGATCATGCCGATTGTGAGGAATACGATTCCTCAGTTCTTCCTGATTTCTGTGCCTATGGATGGGACAGCTACAGTTTGGCCCATAGTGTCATGTTCTAGCTCGATCACCTGAGCTTCCCATCCGAGATTCCTCTACTTGAGAGTGTTCCCACCCATGGCTCCTCAAGCCGGGACCGTACTGTCTGTGGGGCCTGGAATTGTTGGGATTGTTTGCTTGAGCAACTTGGATCTGGGCTGCATCGAGTAGGATCTTGACTTGATTAACTATAAGAGTTAGTGGATTCGCCGGATCCAACTTTGGAAGAGATCTGAGAATCAGATGAGCTCCTTGTATTTTAGTGTCCGGAGTACTGAATACGTCGCTATCGAGGCTCGGTGGCGGTTGAGCCAATGAAGCCTCAAGGTGACTGTTCGGAGGGAGCTTCTCCCTTGATCCGTGAGTCATCACGGGTGGAGGCGCACCCACCAGAAGTCGTCGGGAGAGGCTAGGAGGCATCTGCTCTCCCGTGGTTTGCTGGTGGAGGGTCATGTCGGGTGCACGTAAGGCTCTAGCTGCGGATGTTTCTGGTGGTACTTGGCACCGGTACTGTTGGTAGTGGCAGCTGTCGCCGGATCTTTGGGAATTTCCGTACCGTTGTCGACCACGTCCATTGAATCTATTGCCATTAGGTCAGCCGATGAGGGGTCGTTGCTTCTAGCCATATACACGAATCGATCTGTTCGGCTACTCTGGCTAGCATTAGAATCATCATCGCCACCCTTGTCGCTGTCGCTGTCCATGCAGTGGAGAACATTAGGCTCCGCAGGATCCCACTCGAGATGTCCCACCTCACGGTACGCATCCACTGGTCTGGATTCGAGGGTACCGGTATGGATCAGTCCACCTTGACCATCCCAATGGAAAACTATAGTTCCGAAGATAATTTCTGAGTTGATGAGAGGTGACTTAAAGCTGTCCTTCGTCGACTCGAAGTGGTCATAGAAGTCATTGTTGGAGACTGTGACGTAAACGTGAGCCTGAGACATGATTAATCCTGCGAAACAGAAGAAGGCCCCTACCTGACGTGCCAACTGTCGAAGATTAGTTCCTAACAATATGTCCATAAATTGACTAGGTACTTTCGAGTGCAAGGATTAATCACGAGACGAGACAATCGATGTATATAGGTTCGGGCCTCTGATTGGAGTAATACCCTATGTCCTATGGGGGTGTGGTTGCCGTATATTGATGATCTCAAGTACATGCAATGTGGTTAAAACTATTACAGAGAGTAGATCGGATCTAATCTAACTTAAGGCTAAAGTCACCGAATTCTTCAAGTACCGGAAGAACAGTTACCAATGGAAGACTTGGATGTTTAAGAAGATCTCTCCTATACAGAGTACCCAGTGAAGATCATTGACAAATCAGAAAGAGTGACTAGAACAAAAGTAATACTACTGTGCAACGTACAATGGAGTCATCACTCTGAAGATGAAGCGACATAGGAAAGAGAAGAATATCTGAAGATGGAGTTTCCCTATCTCTTCTTCTATCTGTCCGAATCTCAAGGGCGAGATTCATTACAAGGGGGGTAGGTTTGTAACACCCTGATTTTCAATTTTTGCTAATTCTTAAAATTTTCCTAGATTTAATTTGAGTTTAAACAAATAGCATAGGATAAAGCCTACTTTCAAAAAAATAAATCCAAAGTGACATAGGTTATATTGGTTGATATGCATTCATGCTGCAATTAGTCATCTAGGGTTTCATTTGATTTTGTTTGGATTTAGTTTTGTGGTTTGGATTTGAAATTGTTTTGCTTTAGTTGAAAATTAGAGAAAAAGAAAAAGGAAAAGAAAAGCAGTCTAAACCCGGCCCATTCCGTCCCCCTTGGCCCAGCCCGAGCTAGCCGGTCCCCTTTCCTCCTCTCTCCCCGCTTGGGCTAGCCAAAGCCAGCCCACCGCCACATCCCATCTCTTTCGCTTGGGCCGCGTCTCAGCCCAGCCACTGCCGTTTACCACTCTCTGGCCCGCACCGCAAGCTAGATGTAGGTGTAGCGAAAATGACCCTATTAGGCCATGATGGTAATTAATGATAATATGGTCATTGGGACTAACATGTTTATCAAGAATATATGTTAGTAGGTCTCATGGAGGCAATACATCAAGAAGCCATTGCAGCTGTCGGTGAATCAGGAACTGGGGGTCCCCGAACCCCGAGGCCAGGCCAGCAATCCGCCACGTGACGCCATCCCGCGGAGTTTCCTCCGCGAGGTAAAAAAGATTAAGTCCCGGAAGAGGGCGCTTGGGGCCACAGTCAGTGGTCCCCGAGTACCCAAGTTTCCCGATGATCTGCGAAGTCTAAGTGCCGGGAAGAAAGTGCTCGGGGAGGTATACGGTGACCCCCGAGCACCCGTGTCCCCCGACGATCAGGAAAGCTAAGTACTGGGAGAAGTGTGCCCGGGGCCGCGAGCGGTGGCCCTCTGGGCACCCAAGTACCCCGAGGACCCACTGAAGGAAGTTCCGGGAGAGAGTGCTCGGGGCTGCGAGCAGCGGCCCCCGAGCACTCGGTCCCTTGAAGGTCCGTGCAAGTGTGCCCGGGAGAGAGTGCTCGGGGAGGTGAACAGTACCCCCGAGTACTCAGTTCCCCGAGGATCAAGAGAGGGCATTCTCGAGAGAGAGTACTCGGGGAGGTGAACAGTGACCCCCGAGCACTCGGTTCCCCGACGACTCAGAGAGCCCCCTGACAGTGGGCCCCGCAGGGGCCCACTGATGAGGTGTCAGCCAGTCAAAGGCCCAAGGCCGCATTTAAAGAGTGCGCGTGGCCTGTCACCACCAACTGCTCCCGCCACGCTCGGTGTCAGTTCCTGCCACATTCTGGCAGAAGGGCGTGGGGTCATTAAATGCACGGGTCCCATCCCGCGCCATCCGGCCCGTCTCGGGATAACGTCGTAAGGGCTGAGGCGTTCCGTCTGCCACACTGCTGTGGCAGGAGAACAAGACAGGGCGGGCACGCCAGGCTGCTCTGCGGCTGCCCGGTGGCCCTCTCCACGACGCACGTTGCCAGTGCATTTATGGTGACGGATGACCGGGCGTGGGGCGCATTTTCCAACCACGATCACTTCGCACAGAGGCTATGATGACGCCCTTTCCATTTATGGTACCTTGGAACTCGTGCCCTCCCGTTCGGGGCACGCTACTACCGGCGGGTATTTAAAGCAGCCGGCAGCAGTAGACAGAGACAAGCTAAGAAGATCAGGACAGGCAAAAGCTTTGAAATCTCTGAGCAAGCTCGACAAGTTAGACAATCTCTAAAAGGTTGGAAAATCCCAGAGGAAGTAAGTAGTGAAGAGAAGAGAAGATCGAGAGCACCCAAAGCCAACAGACACACGCAGACCGAAGAACAAGGAGCCTCAGGCTCTAGGATAGACAAACATTCTTGTAACCAGCAACATCGTTGAGGGACATTCTCAGGGCATTTATAGTATCCATACAGGAGTAGGGTGTTATGCCTCCGTGCGGCCCGAACCTGTCTAAACACCAGCGTTCCACCCCACCGGCCATCGCATTTATACCCATTTATTTCTCCGGCGAATATATTCAGGATCATCCCCCCGGCCGAATCTCTAAAAAGGGGTCCCTCAGGATCCCTATGACAGGAGTTAACCCTCCAATAGCTGGCGCGCTAGGTAGGGGAGAAGCATCCCTGAATTTGTATGTTTTCTTCTGCAGAAAAAATGGCCGGTGGTCATCGTCTCCAGCGCTTCGGCTCCAGCTCCAGTGGGGAAATGGAGCCCCTCACTCAGGAGGCCCCAGTCGCTGCTGCGTCCTAGCAGCAGCCACGACCTGCACGCGCGGTGTTCCCCTCTCAAGGGGACAATGGCGCTGGGCCCAGCAGGGCCGCCGCCGCCATCGCCGGTGCACCATCCAACCCCCAGCAGGTGGCCAAAACTCCTACCACCAGGTCCGCGTCTGGACAGCGCTGAGCGCCGCTCCGGCGTAGGCTCGCCTTTGGCGAGGCCAGTCCCAGGAGCGCGCTGTTTGCGGCACACGCTCTCCTCAGGCACCCACAGTCCAGGCGGCGGGGGAAACCCTGGAGGGCTGCTGGCTCCAGGAAGTAGCCGCCCTAGTCGGCACGGCCCACCGCCAGGTGCTAGTCGAAAGTTCCCGCGCCACCTCCCAGCGCGGCGCCGCTAGGACCGGCCCATCATTAGGTGGCGGTCGCGCTGGCTGGGGGGCCTCCAGGTGGAGCGCTGCCTCCCTGGCCACTTCTGGAGCCCAGGACCTCCGTTTGCACCTCAACGAGCGGAGGGGCATCGAAGACGCACGCGTCACTCTCAAGCGCCAGCGGGAGACCCGGCAGGAGGCTGAAGCCGAGGACCAGGCCTCCTCTTTGCCGGCCCATGATCGCCAGGGCTCCCCGGCTCGCCGGCGTTCACCGCCCAAGGGCGCAGCCCGCGCCGTAGGGTACAGCACCGGTTGCCGTGCCTTCACCAGTGAGCTCCACCGGGTCAAATGGCCCACCAAGTTCCGCCTCGAGCTGCCAGAGAAGTACGACGGGTCCATCGACCCCGTCGAGTTCCTCCAAATATACACCACCGCTGTCGAGGCGGTTAGTGGCAGCGAAAAGGTGATGGCTAACTACTTTCATGTTGCCTTGAGGGGCTCTGCCCGCTCTTGGCTTATGAACTTATTCCCAGGGTACGTCGTCAAGCAGCAAGAGGGGGAGATGCTGCGGTGCTTTATTCAGCGCTTCAGCCAGGTCCGCAACACCATCCCACGGATAATCCCCCACGCTGTCATTGTCGCATTCCGGCAGGGCGTCCACGACGAGCGGATGCTCGAGAAGCTAGGCACGCAGGAGGTCGAAACCACCGCGGAACTTTTCGCGCTGGCCGACAAGTGCGCCAAGGCAGCGGAAGCTCGGGCGTGGCACGTTCCGCGCCCTGAGCACCCCCGCCGTCGATCAACCAGGTCCTTCCCGCTCCGACAGGCGGGAAAAGAAAAAGAGAAGGAGGCGCGAGGCTGTCCCCGTCGAGCCAGCCTAGGGCTCTACCCGTGGGCTGGCCTAGGAGCCCGACCGCCAACAAGCACGCCGGGCGGCCACCGACAGATGGCCTGCGCCCGCGAGGGCTCCGGCCCGAGCCCCTCCAAGGGCTCCAGCTCCCGCTCCGGCAAGGACCCCCGCTCCTGCG
The DNA here is from genome assembly GCF_958298935.1 of Phragmites australis. Lineage (NCBI taxonomy): Eukaryota > Viridiplantae > Streptophyta > Magnoliopsida > Poales > Poaceae > Phragmites > Phragmites australis. The sequence continues at coordinate 7,215,773 of NC_084931.1, forward strand.
GGGCCCGAGCTTGGGAAGTGGTGCCCGATTCACCAGACCAGGTGGCATGACCTCACGGAGTGCCGCACGGTCAAGGGCCTCATCGAGCAGCGCCAAAGGGACCGCGAGGAGCCCCGCCAAGGTGGCGATGATGAAGCCGCCCCCAACAACCCAGAGCTCAGCTTCCAGGAGCCTGAGCACACCGTCGCCTTCATTGATGGAGGCGCGTATACGCCCTCCTCCCGCCGCAGTGTCAAGACCATGCAGCGCGAGGTGTGCTCGGCGACCCCAAGCGAAGAGGCCGTAAGGCCCCTAAAGTGGTCGGAGACCCCGATCACATTCAGCTTGGCCGACCACCCCGTCAGTACTACAGGCGTGGGGCGACTACTCCTGGTAGTGTTCCCCACCATCTGCAATGTGAAGGTCAGCAGAGTTCTGATCGATGGGGGCGTAGGCCTTAACCTCCTCTCCAAGGAGGCTTTCAAGAAGCTGCAGGTGCCCTCCAGGCGCCTAAAGCCATCGCTCCCATTTTACGGGGTGATACCCGGGCACTCATTGCCCCTCGGGCAGGTCGAGTTGCCCGTGACATTCGGGAGCCGGGACAACTTCCGGACGGAGAACGTCATCCTCGACGTCGTGGAGCTCCCCCTCCCCTACAATGCCATCCTCGGGCGCCCGACGCTCGCTCAGTTCATGGTGGTCACGCACTATGCGTACCTTACGGTTAAGATATCGGGCCCAGCGGGCCCCATCTCCGTGTCCGCCGAGACCAGCAGCGCCGTCTCTTGCACCGAGCAGTTATACTCGGCCTTGGTCTCAGCTCGAGCCGAGGTCGAAGGTCGTCCAGGGGGCCTGGGACCGTCTTCATCCAAACCCCGACTCGCTGCCGACGCCTCCGTTCCTACGAAGGAGGTCGTGGTGGGCGAAGATGCCTCCCAGGTCGTCCGAATCGGCGGTGACCTGGGCGGCAAATAGAAAATCGTGCTCGTCACCTTCCTCCGGGCTAACGTCGACATGTTTGCATTGCAGCTATCCGATATGCCTGGGATCCCTAGGGAGGTGATCGAGCACCACCTGGTTGTACGCCTGGACGCACGCCCGGTGAAGCAGAAGGTCCGGCGGCAGGTGCCCAAGCGCCAGGAGTTCATTTGGGAGCAAGTCAGCAAGCTCCTTGACGCCGGATTCATCCGAGATGTCCTCCACCCCGAGTGGCTGGCGAACCCAGTTATCGTCCCAAAGGCCAACGGCAAGCTCCGCATGTGCGTGGACTACACCGATCTAAACAAGGCTTGCCCCAAAGATCTTTTTCCTTTGCCCCGCATAGATCAGATTGTAGATGCAACCGCGAGATGTGATCTTTTGTGTTTTTTAGATGCAAACTCTGGATATCACCAGATTCGCATGGCCATAAAGGATGAAGAAAAAACTGCTTTTACCATTCCGGTGGGAACTTATTTCTATGTATCGATGCCTTTGGTTTGTGCAATGCTGGGTCTTCTTTCCAGCACGCTATCCGCATCACCCTTGATTCGCAGGTTGGCCGCAACGTTGAGGCTTACATCGACGATCTCATGGTCAAATCCCGAGACCACGCCACCCTGCTCGAAGATCTTACTGAGACTTTCAACAGTCTCTGCACTACCCGCCTGAAGCTCAACCCCGAGAAGTGCGTCTTCGGGGTGCCTGCGGGCAAGCTCCTCGGTTTCTTGGTCTCCAGCCGAGGGATCGAGGCCAATCCAGAGAAGATCCGGGCCATCGAGCAGATGCGACCCCCGGCTCGACTCAAGGAGGTTCAGCGCCACGCCGGCTGCATGGCGGCCCTCGAGCGCTTCATCTTCAAACTTGGGGAGCAAGGACTCCCCCTCTTCAAGCTTCTAAAGAAGTCCGGTCATTTCGACTGGACGCTGGAGGCCGAGCAGGCCTTCCGCGATCTGAAGAAGTAACTCACCTCGCCACCCGTACTGGTGGCCCCCTCCGAGGGTGAGCCATTACTGCTCTACGTCTCGGCCACTCCTCAGGTCGTGAGCATGGTACTGGTGGTGGAGCGCGATGAGTGCACGGGGTTAGGCGCTGGGTCCCAGCTCCCGGCCGCCCCCGAGCACTCCCCTGTCCTCGCGGCTCTCCCCGAGGTGGGGGTCGGGCCCGAGCACTTGGCTCCCCCCGAGCAGGGGGTCAAGCCCGAGCACTTGGCTCCTCCCGACCAGGGAGTCGAGCCCGAGCACCCGGTCAGCCCCGACCACGTCGCCGAGCTCGGGGGCTGTAGCAGGCCCTCGGGTGAAGCCGTAGCCTGGGCCCGCTGGGTACAACGACCGGTGTACTTCGTTAGTGAAGTCCTTCGGGAGGCCAAGACAAGATACCCCCAAGCTCAGAAGCTGCTCTATGCCGTGCTCATCGCTTCCCGGAAGCTGCGCCACTACTTCAAGCCACACAAGGTCTCAGTGGTTACCACGTACCCACTGGGGCCCATCCTCCGGAACCGAGAAGGCACCGGGCGCGTCGTCAAGTGTGCGGTGGAGCTGGCGGAGTTCGACCTGCACTTTGTCAGCCGCCAGGCGATCAAAAACCTGGCGCTCTCTGACTTCGTGGCAGAGTGGACACCCATTCCTGAGGTCATCCAAGAAGGAATCTCCACATATCCCGGGCATGATGTGCCCGGGTACTGGATTATGCACTTCGACGGTTCCCTCATGCTGAAAGGCGCGGGGGCCGGAATGGTTCTCACCTCCCCAACGGGTGAAGAACTCCGGTACGTCGTGCAGCTGTAGTTCCGCGCATCCAACAATATGACGGAATATAAGGGCCTCATCGCCGGCCTCCGAGCCGCGGGGGGCCTCGGGATTCATCACCTCCTGGTCAAGGGAGACTCCCAGCTGGTGGTCAACCAGGTATCGAAAGAATACCAGTGCACGGATCCTCAAATGGCGGCGTACGTGGCGGCAGTTAGGAAGCTAGAGAAGCGCTTCGACGGCCAGGAGCTGCCGTACATCCCTCGCCGTGACAACGCTCTGGCCGATGACCTCTCTCGCCTGGCCTCCTCCCGTGCGTGCGTCCCTGCCAGAGTCTTTGAAGAAAGACTCACACGGCCTTCCGTCCTGCCTGCCGAACAGGACGAAGGGGAAACCTCGAGCTCAATTCAGGGGACCCCGGCGGTGCCCTCAGTGGGAAGCCCTGACAGGGTGCCGCCGTCCGACGAGTGTGCTACGCTTACTGACAGTTCTCAAGATGCCTCGTGGATGGACGAGATCCGAGGGTACTTGAAGGAAAAGTACCTCCCCGGGGATGATGCCTCTGCTAAAAGAGTTGCTCGGCAGTCCAAACGCTATGCCATAGTAGATGGGGATCTCACCCGGGCAGAAGGCAGCGAGCTTCTCGCTGAGGTCCACGAGGGCGAGTGCGGTGGCCATGCATCGTTCTGCACGTTGGTCGGGAAGGCCTTCCGGCAAGGTTTCTACTAGCCTACAGCCCTCCAGGATGGTTCCGAGCTAGTTCGGCGCTGCAGGGCGTGCAAGTTCCACGCAAAGTAGATTCACCAGCCAGCTCAGGCTCTTCAAACCATCCCCCTGTCATGGCCTTTCGCGGTCTGGGGGCTGGACATTCTGGGTCCATTCCCCCGAGCAATCGGGGGCTATGAGTACCTCTATGTCGCCATCGATAATTCACCAAGTGGCCGGAGGCGGTTCTAGTCGTCAAGGTGACCAAGAACACGGCGCTCCAGTTTATCTGTGGTATCACCAGTCGCTTCAGTGTCCCGAATCGGATCATCACCGACAATGGCACTTAGTTCACAAGTGCCCTATTCAGGGACTACTACGAGGACCTCGGCATCAAGCTCTGCTTCGCCTCCGTCGCTCACCCTTGGAGCAATGGGCAGGTCGAGCGCACCAACACGGAGATACTGAAGGGGCTCAAAACCCGGACCTACAACGTGCTCGCAAAGCATGGGAAAGGGTGGATCGACGAGCTGTCTGCCGTGCTATGGGCCAATCGGACCACGCCGAGTCACGCTACCGGGGAGACTCCTTTCTTCCTTGTGTATGGCGCTGAGGCGGTCCTCCCTTCCGAGCTCACTCTAGGCTCTCCTCGGGTGCATGCCTACTCTGAAGGCGAACAGGAACAACAAAGGCGCGACGACGTCGACTATTTGGAAGAGCGTCGGCGGCGTGCCGTCGTCCGAGCAGCCCGCTACCAGCAAAGCCTGCGGTGCTACCATCAGCGTCACATCCAGGCCTGGTCTCTCGAGGTGGGGGATATAGTTCTCCGACACGTCCAATCGCGCGAAGGAAGGAATAAACTGTCCCTTATGTGGGAAGGCCCCTTTACCATGATCGGTGTCCCGCGAGAAGGCTCCTTCCGGTTGGCTACAGAAGATGGACAACCGCTCCCCAACGCGTGGAATATCGAGCACCTGCGCAAGTTCTTCCCGTAGGTGGCCATGTATGCAGGCTCAGGTCAACCTAGCCGGGGGCTTCCCCCCGCCCAAATTGACCGGGGGATACCACTAACTGGGTAAGTCACCCAACCTTGTAAAAATTGTCAGTACAATACATATATCAATGTGTCGTTCTTATGTCAAATTTTATTTTTTCTGGATTCCATATGTTTAATCTGTCTGGTGAGATGCTCGATTGTGCGAGAAAAGTTCGCTCTCTCCTTTTCCCCGTTGATAAAAGAATCCCGATCAGTATGCGCACGGGCAGTTGCCGCTGACTTACGTCTGTCCTGGTAGGCTGTGGTGTTCGGTGTCGTGGCAGTCTCCCGGGCATCACCGAGTCCCTGGGGTTCTCGGGTAATCCTATCGCTCGAGCTGCTCGAGTAGTCCGGAGCCTAGGCCCCAGGGGCGGGCTGTCGGTGCTCGGTCTGGTCTGTCATACCCGGGCGCCACCGAACCATAGGACCTCTGGGTTATGCCTCTGCCTGTTTTGTCCGCCGGTCTGGGTATTCGAGATGTCTCGGGTCGAAAACGAGAGCAGTCTATAATGAGTACCGCACTAACAGAGCGCACTAAGCAAAAAAAATTTCTATTTTTCTCAAGTCACAGATCGACAATCAAAAGCAAAAGCAGCTCGACCGCGAGGGCCTCAGTGCCCAGGTCGCTGCTCGGCCCTAGGGGTCCTCGGGTGGTCCTACTGCTCAGGCATGAGTGGTCGGGATCGCCTGATCCTGGGCCCCCCTGTGCGCCCCCCGGTGCTCGGGCACCCCAGGCGTGGGAACCAAGTTCCCGGGCACTCCGAGCTCGGAGCGCATGCCTCTCCTGGATCGGTTGGCCGAAAAGTTGATAGCTGTCCAGTGAGTGGTTAAATTCACATGAATTTACATTCAGTAATATATTGTTCCTGAGTTGTCCTCGGGGCCCTCGTATTCTAATCTGTTCGGCGAGATGGTCTCCTCGCGCACAAAACCCTGCCACGGACAGTAGAAAGGTGTACCGTACGTACGGCAATGTCTGACCGAAGTCTTTCATTGTGGTCGTGGTGTTCGGTCCGCTTAAAAGGTCCCGGGCACTACCGAGCCTCTGGGGTTCTCGGGTTATCTCACTGCTCGAGCTGCTCGAGCGGTCGGGAGCCTAGACCCTGGGGGCGGGCTGTCGGTGCTCGGTCCGGTCCGTCCTAGACTGGGCACCACCAAACCGTGGGGACTCTTGGTCACATTCCCGCCCGCACGTGTCTCCAGTCTACCTGTTTGAGTGGTCGTAGAGTGGGAAAGTGTTCACTTGTCATGGCGTGCTCCGTGCTGGATCGATCTATCTCCCGAGCAAGGAAGTTCGTGCCTTTGTCTTTTGACTTAGCTGTTGCGTACTCGCGAGGGCTCGAGGGCTGAACGTGCAGAGAAGGCCTCACTGCTCGGGCGACGAGTGGTCGCGGTGACTTCGTTCTCGAGGAGGGAAAGGTCGGGCTCGGTCTGACTAAGTACTCCTTGGGGCATCAAGTGAAAAGAACAGAAACTTCATCAAGCACTCAGAAGAACACTGGAGTTGCGACCCCAAAGAAAGGCTTCCATTATATTCACAAGAAAGGATAGCTATTCTGAGGGATCACTCCCATATTTACATCAAGTCAAAGAAAAAGAAAATTACAAAAGCCTAATCTAAGTCGGAGCCCTCGCCGCTGCTCCCCAGGTCCGGAGTCGGCGGTGCCTCTCGCGTGAAGCAGGCCGCCACCTCGGCGGCGGCGCCCCGAACTGCCTCCCGGGCGGCCTCCTCCTCGGCTTCGACCACCCCTTCCCGAGCTGGTTCCAGCGGGAAGTTCGGGTCCTGGCTTCGGTAGCAGGCCAGGACATGCTCGGCCACCACTTGGGCCAAGCCTCGCCCTTCCAGGGCGGCTAGCTCCTGGACGGCCTGGGCGAGCGCCTTGAGGCACTGGCTGATTCTCTGGAAGCCAAGGGCGATGTGGCCGATGCTCGTCCCCTTCGCCTCCACATGGACTCGCCCGAGCCCGGCCACCCTCACGAACCTCTACGCTTGCCGAATGATGTCTTCCATCATCAGATTCACGTTGGCCCGTTCGGCCTTGGCAGTCTCGAGCTCCTCCATCATGCTCTGCAGCCGCTCCTCGAGGCTCTGTCCACCGGCCGCGCGGGCCGAGGCAGCGCTGGGCGCCTGAGCTTCAGCCTGCTTCACCCGCTCTGCAGGGGCAGAGAGGGCCTGCTCGCGGGCGGTCAGCTATGACTCCCATTTGGCAGCCCGCTCCTCCCGAGCGGCTGAGGCCACCACTGCCTCGGCAACCTCTGTCTCCCGGAGGATCAGCAGTTCCTTCCGGGCTTCCAGATCCGACTCCGTGATGCCAACATCGGTCTCTCGGATCGCGACGTCCTCCGCCCGGCGCTGGAGCTCCTCCTCCCGACGCTAGAGTTCGGCGCGGATCTGGTCAGCCTCGCCTTTCTGGCGGGCCAAGTCAGCCTGGGAGGCCTCCACGGTCCTCTCGCGGGCCAGGACTGCCTCCTCCCACGCCTCCTCTAGAGCGCACAGCTCGTTCTCGTTGACGGCGCGCGCCGCAGCGACGCGAGCCTCAAAAAGGCGCCTGCCCTCGGCAAGCCGCTCCGCGAGGGCGGAGAGGGCCTGCTCGCGGGTGGTCAGCTCGGACTCCCACTCGGCGGCCCGCTCCTCCCGAGCGGATGAGGCCAGCATCACCTCAGCAGCCTCCGTCTCCCGGAGGATCAGCAGTTCCTCCTGGGCTTCCAGGTCCGCCATCGTGATGCTGACGTCGGTCTCCTTGATCGTGACGTCCTCCTCCCTGCTCTGGAGCTCCTCCTCCCAGTGTTGGAGTTCAGCGCGGACCTGGTCAGCCTCGCCTTTCAGGCGGGCCAATTCAGCCTGGGAGGCTCCCGCCGTCCTCTCGGGGGTCAGGATCGCCTCCTCCCGCGCATGCGCCTGCCTCTCCCTAGCGAGTGCCTCGGCAGCCTGCTGCTACGATGCCTCGGTCAGGCGGGCGGCTTCTTCCCGTTCCCGCACGGCCTCCGTGCGAGTGCCCTCTAGGGCCTTCCGCTCCTCCTCCAGAGCGCGCCGCTCGCTCTCGTTGGCGGCGCGCGCCGCGGTGACGAGGGCCTCAAAAAGGTGCCACCCCGCGACAAGCCGCTCCCTCTCCGCAGCAAGGGCGGCGCGGTTTGCCTCAAGCTGCGTCATCTCCCCCGCCACGGCCGCCTCCAGCCGCCCGATCACCTCCCGGGCGCTCCCTAGCACGACTGGGAGAGGGTCGGCAGGCCGGCTAGGCGACGGTCGGGCGCTGGGTCCCCTGCGAACCTCCTCCGAGGGGCTCGGGGTCCCCGAAAACTGCCATGCAGGCACCACCCATGATGAGGTCGTCCACCCCACGCTCGATGCTCTCGGGGCGGGCTCAGCCGGCGTCGGTTGCTCAGGCGCGGCCGCTGCCATCGGCTCAGGGCAGGGTGGCGCCTGTGGCTTTATCTCGGCCGGCGCGCTCAGCGGCTTCGGCTCCACCGGCGCGGTCGGCTCAGGCGCGCTTGACTCAGGGGCTGGAGCCAGCCTCGGTGCCTCCGGCCGTCCTTGGTCTCCGGCGGCGCCCGTAGGCGGCCTGCGAAAGAAAAATGAGGTTAGTCTCCGAACTCACTCCAGGCAAGGCATGCTTAGGAAAAAGGGGGGAAACTTACGCAGATTTGGGTCTTCGGTATTGCCACCTCGATTCCGGGATCCTGTACCCCAGGCCCGATGGTATTGGCCCGGAGTCCTCCCTCCTCCTCTTCCACGGGGGGCTCTGCGGGGCCGCCGTGCGGTCTCCGGGCTCCAGACCAGGCCCAAGCAGATCAAGGTCTGGTTCCAGAACCGAAAATGCCGCCCCCACCGACGGCCCTGTGCTGGACGATTAGCCGTTCTGGCCTCCCGCCTTCTCTCTTGGCGACGACGACGGTGGGGACGTCAGCGTAGGAATGAAAGTCCGGGGGTGCTTCCCTCTGTCCCCCGGTGCTGTTGCCACCCTGCGCCTCCTCCTCCGGCCTTGAGGCTGCTGCCTGCAGCAGCCCCACCGCTGGCATGCGGCCCACCGCCTGTGGCACCCGGGCCACCGGTCTACACTAGATCGCCTGCGGCCTCCTCGTCGGCCGCCTCGTCCACCCCGGAAATCTGGATAGTCCCGGGGTTCCAGCACCCTGGCCGGTCGACCAGCCCCTGGGCGTCAAACTCCGGCAGCTTCGCTTGCAGCGCCACTGGTCAGGGTTGGCGCAGAGCGCTAGCTCCTTCCAGGGGAGCTGCGCCCAGCTCAGGTCATCCACCCCGATCACCACCCGGAGCAGGCCCCTCAGCGCCGCTCTGTCCAGGTCCCACTTCGTACCAATCTGGGTTCAGGTGATGTCCTCGGGGCTGGTGTACACCCAGCAGGGCCGGGCCTGCTCCCGCAGAGGCGCCACGCGGCGGCGCAGGTAGTCCGCCACCACCATCACCGAAGTAAGCCCGGCCTGGCTCAGGAAGTCGATGCGCTCCAGGACCGGCGCCATCCGCGCGTGCGCCTGCGGCAGCACCTCCCAAGTCGCCTTCTGGGGCTCCGCCGCCATCTCCGGCAGGGTCAGACGGTCATGGGGGCTGATGTCGATGTAGAACCAGTCACGCCGCCAGTCCTCCCACTTGCTCCGTAGCACCTAGGAATGTACTGCTCCCTCAGGCCGTCCCGCAGTCAGAAGTTGCAGCAACCGGCGACGTCCTCGGTGGAGAAGCCCCTCTTCTTCCCTGCCGACCGAAGCACGAAGAAGTGCCGGAAGAGCGTCACCGACGGCGGAACCCCCACAAACATCTCACAGAGGTTGGCGAAGACCGCCAGGATGACAACAGAGTTGGGCCCGGGGGCTGCTGTCGGTGAATCAGGAACCGGGGGTCCCCGAACCCCCAGGCCAGGCCAGCAATCCCGCGGAGTTTCCTCCGCGAGGTAAAAAAGATTAAGTCCCGGGAGAGGGCGCTTGGGGCCACAGTCAGTGGTCCCCGAGTACCCAAGTTCCCCGATGATCTGCGAAGTCTAAGTGCTGGGAAGAAAGTGCTCGGGGAGGTATACGGTGACCCCCGAGCACCCGAGTCCCCCGACGATCAGGAAAGCTAAATACTGGGAGAAGTGTGCCCGAGGCCGCGAGCGGTGGCCCCCTGGGCACCCAAGTACCCCGAGGACCCACTGAAGGAAGTTCCGGGAGAGAGTGCTCGGGGCTGCGAGCAGCGGCCCCCGAGCAGTCAGTCCCCCGAAGGTCTGTGCAAGTGTGCCCGGGAGAGAGTGCTCGGGGAGGTGAACAGTACGCCCAAGCACTCGGTTCCTCGAGGATCAAGAGAGGGCATTCTCGGGAGAGTGTGCTCGGGGAGGTGAACAGTGACCCCCGAGCACTCGGTTCCCCGACAACTCAGAGAGCCCCCTGACAGTGGGCCCCGCAGGGGCCCACTGATGAGGTGTCAGCCAGTTGAAGGCCCAAGGCCACATTTAAAGAGCGCGCATGGCCTGTCACAACCAACTGCTCCCGCCACGCTCGGTGTCAGTTCCTGCCACATTCTGGCAGAAGGGCGTGGGGTCATTAAATGCACTGGTCCCATCCCACGCCATCCGGCCCGTCTCGGGATAACGTCGTAAGGGCCGAGGCGTTCCGTCTGCCGCGCTGCTGTGGCAGGAGAACAAGACAGGGCGGGCACGCCGGCCGCTCTGCGGTTGCCCGGTGGGCCCTCTCCACGGCGCCCGTTGCCAGTGCATTTATGGTGACGGATGACCGGGCGTGGGGCGCATTTTCCGCCCCCGGTCACTTCGCACAGAGGCTATTATGACGCCCTTTCCATTTATGGTACCTTGGAACTCGTGCCCTCCCGTTCGGGGCACGCTACTGCCGGTGGGTATTTAAAGCAGCCGACAGCAGCATACAGAGACAGGCTAAGAAGATTAGGACAGGCAAAAGCTTTGAAATCTCTAAGCAAGCTCAACAAGTTAGACAATCTCTAAAAGGTTGGAAAATCCCAGAGGAAGTAAGTAGCGAAGAGAAGAGAAGATCGAGAGCACCCAAAGCCAACAGACACACGCAGACCGAAGAACAAGGAGCCTCAGGCTCTAGGATAGACAAACATTCTTGTAACCAGCAACATCATTGAGGGACATTCTCAGGGTATTTATAGTATCCATACAGGAGTAGGGTGTTACGCCTCCGTGCGGCCCAAACCTGTCTAAACACCAGCGCATTTACTCCGTTCCACACTAGATCGTTCCACCCCGCCGACCATCGCATTTATACCCATTTATTTCTCTGACGAACATATTCAGGATCATCCCCCCGGCTGAATCTCTAAAAAGGGGTCCCTCAGGATCCCTGCGACAGGAGTTAACCCTCCGACAGCAGCCGGGACAAAGTTTGATTGAATTAGAAAAGTCCCAGGTAATTTGTCCCACCAGAAGGTTTGATGCAGAGGGGTTGAACTCACTGGAGTATTTTGTCCAGAGGCAAAATGAAGGCTGATGACTTCACCGGATGGTCTGGTGCTCTGTGTGTTGAACTCACCGGAGTATTTCTGACAAAGGGAGAGAAGGTTGAGGACATTACCAGATAGTCCGGTGATCTGCACTGGGTAACACCTGAGCATTTCTTGCAAAGAAGAATACAAGTGCAGAAGACTAAAGATCAAACCACTAGATGGTCCGGTGCTTGGTTTGTGCACACCAGCGTATAGCACTGGAGCATTTCTTGCAGAGACGACTGCAAGTGCTGAAGAATGAAGATCAATTCACTGGAAGGTTCGGTGATCTCAGAGATAGTTGCACCGGAGCATGTCCATGGAAAAGAAGAGAAGGTTTAACTCATCGGATGGTCCGGTATGAATGGAATGAACATTGGATGAATGCACTAGAGCATTTTACATAGAAATGCTGCAAAAGCTCAGATTGCTCAAGATAACTCACTAGAAGGTCCGGTGATGAATTTGAAGACACACCAGAGTGTATAGTGTTCAAATAGGCTTTTAGTGGAAGTCCAATGGCTAATTTCTGAGTTTGTACTCACCGGAAGATCCGGTGTTAGTACTACTATTCTCACCGGATCATCCGGTGTTAACAACTTTCTGAACCATTGAGAAAATGGTTAGTTGACAGGTTTGAGGCTATAAATGCCCCTCCAGTTAGTCATTTGAAGGGGTGGCATGCTGCTGGAGTCTACAGGAAGCTCATACACACTTGAGAAGACATCCAAGCCACCAAAGTGCTTAAAGGGATATTGAGCTCGGGATTGAGCTGCCACTACCAAACTATAATTGACTCAACCCTGACCTCTCTAGCCTTCCCCTCCTATAAATAGCCACCCCTACGCCCTCTCCAGAGCATCCTAAACCTTTTCCCTAACTCGCCGTCGAGAAATCAATGCCCTAGCGCCCTATCCATGTAGCCCCAACGACTGAAGCCATCGCCGCTTGTCACTAGGTCATTATGAATGAGGCGATCCTTCCTCAAATGTGGAATAGTGTAGCATCCTTGATGTTGACGTTCGGAAAATTGTATTCCTGCTGAATGGAAGTAGTTATGAAAAAACTATGCAATTAGCTTAAGCAAAATCATTTTATCATCGAATATTAGTAATGAATGAAAGTAGTTATGAAAAAACTATGTAATTATCTTACATCTAGGGATTTCATATCCTTTGCTGCAATGATTAGCAGTATGTGATGCTCAACGTAGAAGCCGTAGGCGTTGCTCGTTGGTTGTTGGTGGCACTAGAGAGGGAAAAAACTCATCAGTTAGAAAGAAAAAAAATAGGAGTAGTAGAGTATTTGCAAATATGTCTCTGCTAGCATTTTCCATGAGAGTGGTCTTATGTGTCAGTGTGCGGGGCTCCTTCAGATCATATTTTGGATCACAACGAATATACCTATCAAAAGCACTACATGCAAAGGAATCCAAAGGACTCCTTCCTCATTTCTTGCACCAAGTGTCAATGGATAAGAAGTTAGTTAGATTGGAGAATTAGTGGTAATAATTAATGAACATCTAGTTTGAAATGGCTTACAATGTGAAGCATTGTAATAACCCCATGTGCAAGGCATCGAGGTTGAAGAGGTCATATAAGTTATTTAAACCCACAATTAAGTAGCCGTCCCATTCAAGAAGTGACAATTTTGGTGCTGGATGACAATGGAAGTCTTCCTCGCTCTACAACCCTGCATGTAGTAATTATGCAAGTCAACATAATGTTGTCACACCCTCTGAAGTGAATCTATCGGTAGCAAGGGCTTCCTAAGTTGGAATTTTGGATTAGCCTTAGTCCAAGCTACTCCTACCTCACGCTTCTTGATGATTGATTCCTTACCAAAGGACTTGAACTTCTTCGGTAGCTACTTCTTGGGCCTTGGCTTGGACTTCTTCTTCTTCTTTGGGCTGGCCTCAGGTTGCCTAGCTGGAGATGGCAGAGTTGGCAAAGGTCATGTAGCTAGCTCATCTTGAGGTTGAGGTTGGGGTAGGGAACGCGGTGCACTTGAACTTCAAGACGGATTGCTCCTATATGGTTCTGGATGCACCAAGATGGCCCTCTTCTTCTATTGGATCCTTTGAAGACGAGTTTAACCTAGTTTTTGGATCTCACCATTGGGGGGATAGGTAAATCTGTGCCCACGACATCCATGAAGACCACAGCATAGCCAGGATGTATCGGGACCGTATGTAACACTTGGACCTCTGGATGCACCTAGCCTTTTGCAACCACAATTTGGTACCCACCAAGTCTTATAACCAGTGAGCATGGCATGGGCCATCTAGAAGGTCTATCGTATCTGGCTCCATAGATGGACAGAAGGTAGGTTGTTCGACCATCTTGGAGGCTAGACTACTCTTCAGTCCAGCAATGGGGCTATCAGCTACTGGTGCACTTGGAATTATGACTCCCTATGCCATAAACCTTTGCAAGAGGTCTTGATAAATGTTCTCTGTGATTTTCTAGGTCAATGCTTGCAAATTGATTGTAATTGTCCTCTTCCTCTTCTTGTACATCCTAACGTGTTATGAGAAACCTCTAGATCAGCCCTGGGAACTGGACATGCCTCGCACGCAACCTAGGTGCTCAGGGTTTTCCAGCGCCGTGGAGAGCTCTTCATGTTCCCTGACCCTGATGAATGAACCTTCAGCAGATTGGGCTGCTATTTCTTTCACCTTTTCAGCGGTTGATTGGATTTCATAGCTTTTGAAGGTGATTTCTCCGCTTTTTAATAGCTGATCCCTCGCTCGCAAATACGATCATGATCATCCCAAGAATTGTAACCAAAGATTCTCACGGCCTTCATTGGCTAACTTCTCATCCTCCGCCTGCCATTTCTCCCTTTTCCCCACGTATCTGGTTGTGCCTAGGTTGTGGTTCTACTTGTTCTTTGCTTGAAGCTTCTTCTTTCCTAAACTCTCCTATTGGAATGCCTCTGAGTTCTTCAATGCCACAAAAGCTTCCCAATCCTCTGTCTACATATATGGTTACTTGCTGAAGTGTTCCAACCCTTTTGCCATATACTTGTTCACAAGCTTGCTCTTGTGGCTTATCCAAAGTTTGGCGATCATTTTCATAGATACCTTGAACCCCTTCGCCTCCATGTTCTCCGGGAACTCCAGAAAAACATTGACACCATCATTAAGGCATGTTCTCCAAAGTTCTTTCGATCCACAGTGAGGTCATCTAACTTCCAAATGATCAATGACACCCTCTCCCGAGCATTAAAGCATGCAAGCTTTCTAAAACCTTTGCAGGGCCTTCTTCTCCGTAGGCATACAATCATCATCGATTTTCCATGACGGTAATCTTGTCCGTCAGCCACTGTGCTTGTGTCCTTGGCCTTCATACTCGAGTACCACTAGCATCTGCTTGTGTAGACGTCTGATTGGGAGATTGTCCTTCATCAGAGGATTTTATTATAAATATATAGAAACAATTGACATCCAAATTTTAGTAATTATATTCACTTTTAGGATTTTCATATAAATATAAATTAACATCCAAATATGATACATGTTATCTATGATGAACGATCCTAATTTCTGCATAAGCAAAGATAGGCCCTAATCTTATTCGAGGATATGTGGTCCGAGTAGATCTCTATGCTCTTATACGATTCTAGAGAAAATTTTGGCAGCATCTCCCCAATGTTCTCCGAATACATGTCTCAACAACGATCCAAGAGGGTGTGTATCCTCAGAACAATAGGGAGATTGCCACCAAAATTCTCTCTAGAATCGTACAAGAGCACAGAAACCTACTCGGGCCACATATCCTCAAACTGTCCAAAATTCATGGATAATTTAGGAGCATCTTCTTATAAATGTGCCATGTTTTCAAGTCATATTTATAATCGAACACTCTCGAATGGGAGACATAGGTGATGCAAAATAAATTCACTTTTAGGATTTTCTTACAAATGTAGTTTTAATTTCCTAAATCTCATCATCAAAGCAAAAATGGATAACACAGAAGATAAGCATGGCCTTACGATGATTTAATAACATTTCAAACAGATAAGCATTAAATATCATATGTACAGAAAGAACTTAACATCATGTATATATAAAAGATAAAATTGTGATAACATGAGCAAGTATAATAATATTCCGCAATAAAAAATACATGATCAAGTATAATAATATTCTGAAATAAAAAATACTTGAGTTTTTAACTTTGACGGCTAGAGAGTACCGATTAAGATGGGTCACATTTTAAGTGTGTTTTTATTCTTCAGTTCTAGTTCAAGCTTCATTGTAAACTCGGATGCATGAATTTTCTTCAGTTCTAGTTCGAGGAGGAGGGTGAATGGTAGTACCTTGGAGGGCTGCGTCACCCGGCTGGGAGTGATTGGGATGGCTGCTGTTGGTAGATGAACACCGCAAGCGGGGATCCTGAGGAACCCCCTTTGAGATTCGACCGGGGGCCTGATTCTGGATCTACCTCGTACGTGGGGTTAATGCGTGTGTATGGGATTTAGGCTGGACGAATGATCGTCGGCTAGTAGGAGTAAATGCACCAGAGATTTAGACAGGTTCGGGCAGCACGGAGGCGTAATACCCTACTCTTGTGTGTCTAGTGTGTTATTAATGCTCTTGCAATGCCTTTCTCTGGATCTCTGTGTTACAATGTTTTTTTTTGGTCTCTTGTTCTGCCTGCTTTCTCCGAAGTGCTCCCCCCTTTTATCTACCGGGGGGGGGGGAATCCCTCCAGGGAGTGCCCAGTCTGGGTGCACAAGTTTGATGTTACAGGGGTTGAAAACGTGCCCTTCGGACGGTCCCGTCGGTCTTTACACCCCAACTTTAGTAGGTGCAGGGGGGCCCACCGGCCAGCCACTGAGTATCCTCTCATGCCCGTCCGGTCAGAGTTGGTTGGACATGGTCTGGCGTAGCAGGGCGACAGACGATACGCCTCGAGCCCGTCAACGATATCTTCAAGTCATCTCTCTCCTTGGGCCCCACGAAGGGACATGCGATGGGACCTGTTGCATTAATTGTGCCCACACCTCCCAGGCAGGCGGGCGGTAGGGGCTGGCGTAATTAGTATGACAGGCATGGGGGAGAGTGGTTGGATGTGACCGTCCCTGCTCCCCATTAAATGCAGCATCGAGCCTCCCATCGATTGGCACCTCATCGTGGAGTCCTTGCGGGGTCCATCGGCAAGGGGCTCCTTAGGTCCTCGGGGAACTCTGGGTACTCGGGGACCAACAGTTCCTAGCCCCGAGCACCCCCTCCCAGGCCTGGCTGTTCTCCCAGGCCTGGCTGTTCTTGGATCCTCAGGGAACTCTGGGTACTCGGGGACCAACTTTTCTTGGCCCCGAGCACCCCCTCTCGGATCTAGCTCTTCTCGGGTCCTCGGGGAACTCTGGGTACTCGGGGGCCAACTATTCTTGGCCCCGAGCACCCCCTCCTAGATCTGGCTTTTCTCGGGCCCTCGGGGAGGTGGTCCCCGAGGGAGGGCAAAATGTGGCACTGCGCTGTCCTGGCCTTAGGACTTGGGAACCCCCGATTCGCATATCACTAACGGCAGCCCCCGGGCCCATCGGCAGGCGATGGCCCAGAGACTATGGATGGGGCCCTATTTCTTTGAGGCTGATCACATCATTGGTGCCACATGACTTTCTATCGCCTGGTGCCAAAATCTTTGCGGACCTTGTAGTTTTTTGGCCCAGGCTCTTGGTATAGCCCAAGGAGGAGCCGAAAGGGCCTGTGCCCTTCCGACTTTTGAGGAAGGTGATGATGTGGTGAGAGTCGCCCCTGGCAATCGTGCGGATCGAGGAAGATGCGCCTCATTTATTGCACCGAGGAATAAGGCGTTTGAACTCCCTGCGACGTTGCCATTTCTCGCCTTCGTCATTCCTGAGCACTGGGAGCCTTCTCTTTAGCCCTTAGTGCACTTTGACTCTAGTCTCCTCGAGCACACTTCCCACCCCCAAAAATGACAAGGGCAGGAGCGGCTGTCGGGAAGCGTCGAGTGTCAGCAGCATCCTGCCGAAATCCCGCCTCCTGAACGAGGAGGACGCGGAGAAGGTTCAGAAGCTGATGGTCCCCGCTGGCTAGCGGGGAGCATCGGTGGTGACGCTGGCCACCCATCCGCCCGCCCCGCGTAGGCCTAGGCAGATCGTAATCTTTGCCTTCTTCGTCGTCGCAGGTCTGGTGCCACCGTTCTCGGTGTTCTTCTTGCAAGTGCTAGATACCTTCGGCGTCCAGCTGGCCCACCTAAGTCCAAACTCGGTGGTGACCCTGGCGGTCTTCGCCCACCTTTGTGAGAAGTTCGTGGGGGTGCCACCGTCGGTGGCGCTCTTCCGGCATTTCTTCATCCTTCGAGTGGCTGGGAAGAAGAAGGGGTCGGACGACGTGGAAGCCATGGACTGCTGCAATTTTCGCTTGTGGGAGGGATTTGGCGACGCCTACATCCCGCAGGTGTTGCGTGGCAAGTGAGATGACTGGCGCCGGGACTGGGTCTACATTGACGTCAGCCCCCATGATCGCCTTTTGCTACCCCAATCGCCGGCGGAGCCCAACAAACCGGTCTGGGAGTCCGCCCCCGTGAAGGATGCCCACCTGCGCCCGGTGCTGAACCGCATCGAAGACCTACGTCGAGCGGGGCTTACCTCGATCATGGTGGTTGCCGACTTCCTACGCCGTCGGCTAGCCCCCCCTGAGGGAACGTGCCCGCTCCGCTTGGATATACACCGGGCCTCGTGATGTGACAAGGACGTGAGTAGGCGAGGACGGGGACCTCGACGAGGGGGCCCTGGCGTTGCTGCTTAAGGTGGTGACCGGCGTTGAAGATGTTTCCCGGGCGGTCCTGCCGCATGAGGACTTGGCGCTTTTCTCAGACCTGGGTCGGGCGGCTCTGCAAGCATCGATGCCGGCCTTTGCCGCCCAGGGGCCGATTGACCGCCCGGGGCACCGAGACCCCGGGACACTGCACATCCCCGGGGCAGATGGCAACGGAAGGCGGGGCAGATGACGGCAGGCCGCCGAGCCGGGGCGACAAGGGGAAGCATCACCGGTCGTATATCCCCAACCATCCTCGTCCTCTTCGTCGCCGTCACCTCCGTGCCGAGAACCCCGACTGACGGCTGGCGGTGCGACGACCGGCTGCCTAACTGGCCAGTCCTCGGGAGCAGGTTCTGGGGCCGATGCTGGGACCAGCTCACTATGGCCCGGGGGCCAAAGCCCAGGCCGCAGACCCCAG
This sequence comes from Phragmites australis, assembly GCF_958298935.1. Taxonomy (NCBI): domain Eukaryota; kingdom Viridiplantae; phylum Streptophyta; class Magnoliopsida; order Poales; family Poaceae; genus Phragmites; species Phragmites australis. The sequence continues at coordinate 7,233,872 of NC_084931.1, forward strand.
AATTCCAGATCCCGCAGTCCCGATGGCAGTACCGCGGGCCAAAGAGCACGTAAGCCCCTTTTCCTTCCTCGAGCTCATTTTGCCTGTATCTGTCTTGGCTGGGGGTTACCTGTTTTTGTTCCAGGCCGCCCAAGGACTCTGCAGGAGGCCGGAAGTCCCCGGAGCAGCCGAGGCCTCCCCCTGTCCCTGATTCGAGAGCCCAGGCTGGTTCTGTCCTGAGCCCTCCGACTCGGGAGGAGCAACCGGCTACAGGGGAGGTCATCGCGACAAGGGTGGCATCGACGCGGCCGCCGTCAGGGTCCCCGAGTGCCTCTGCTGAAAGGGCTCGTAGAGGACCCAGCTCTCGGCCATCTCCTGGCCAGGCCCCCAGAACCCCTCCCCGAGGTGCTGGGGAGCGCCCGGGAGGTCATCGGGCGGCTCGAGGCGCCGTTGCGGTGGAGCGGACTGAGCTTGAAGATGAGCGCGCCACCCTAGTCAACGAAAGGGGCCGGCTGGAGGAAGCCCACAAACTCCTGGAGGCTCGCGTGGCCACGGCTTGCTCGGCCTACGAAAAGTCCATGCAGGAGCTGGCCGTCGAGCAAGAGGCATTGGAGGAGGTCCGCAATGAGGCCGTCGCCGCACAGGAGGAAGCCGACCGCCTGGGGCGACTCGCGGCGGAGCGCGACCAAGCATCGACGAAGCGCCACTCACAAGGAGCAACTTGCCCGGCGCGAGCAGTAGGTTGCCTCACGGGAGGGGGCGGTCGGCAAGCGGGAGGAAACCCTGTGGTCTGCACAGGAGGACCTCCACCGCCAAGCCGAGGATCTCGAGCGCGGCCGCACCAACGTTCTCTGTTGGGAGGAGCAGGTCGCATTGCGTGAGACGGATGCTGATTTAGCATCGTCAGCGCTTGCCGCCCGGGAGGAGAATGTCGCCAACCAGGAGGCAAGCTTAACCACCCGAGAGCAGACCATTGAGGCCCGGGCCGAGCGAGTGGAGCAGGCCCCGATCGAGGTGGCCGCCCAACTTCAGGAGGTACGGGCCGCGAAGGACTTCCCTGCCAGCACCACCGACAACACAAGTCTTGAAGCTCCGCTGAAGAAAGCCGTGGAGGATCTTAATGCCGTCCACGAAGAGCGGATGAATGTTAAGGCGATGATGCAAGATGTCCTTCGGCGGGTGCAGGACTTCGTGGAGGCGGCCGGGCTCGGGTTCGTGTTTGTGGGTTCCCAGGGGTTGGAAACGTTAGGCCATCTCACCCTTGGGTTCTAAGAGATCGTGCGGCGCCTTGAGGCTCTCCCTGCCACTGTCCACGGTTCGGTGATGTCCGGGGTAGGACTGACTAGGTCGAGCACCGATAGCCTGCCTCGGGGTCTAGGCTGTCCTGACCACTCATGTTCGAGCAGTAGAACCACCCGATAACCCCAGAGGCTCGGTAGTACTCGGGGTACTGCCATGCCCGTCGGGCACTACAGCCCACCATAAAGGACTCATGTCAGCGATCGCCGCCCGTGTGGTGCACCAACTACCGTTTGTTTTTGTCATTTTGGAAAGCGAACACGAGAGCAGGGTTTTGCGCGCGAGGAGATTGCCTCGCCGAACAGATTAGCACAAGAGGGTCCTGAGAATAACTCGGGAACACAGTTTATTGCATACGTATGAACAAAAATTCACATGGCCTTAGTGACTTACCGAGCCGGTGCTCAGGGCGCCTGGGAACACGGATTCCCTTGTGCAGAGCGCTTTTAGCCCCCAGGTCATCCTTTTAGCACCCGAGCACTGCATACCCGGCAATGGAACCAGGGGCTAGGCGGTCCTGACCACTCATGTCCGAGCAGTAGGATTACCCGACGACCCCAGGTGGCTCGGTAGCGCCCTGGGCACGGAGGCCCTTGTGCACGGGCTGCTTGGTTCTCGACCATTTATCTGTAAGCTTAAAATACGCAAAGATTCTTTGATTAGTGCGCTCTGTTAGTGCGGTACTCATTTTGATCTGCTCTCATTTTTTACCCGAGACCTCTCGAATGCCCGGACCAGCGAAGTGTGCAGGCATAGATACAACCAAGAGGTCCAATGGTTCGGTGATGCCCGGACCGGGACTAACTAGGCTGAGCACTGACATCCTGCCCCTGGGGACTAGGCGGTCCCGACCACTCATGTTCGAGCGGTAGGATTACCCAAGAACCCTAGGGGCTTGGTAGTGCTCGGGGCATTTCCACAGCAGCCGGGCACCATAGCCTACCACAACAGACTTAGGTCAGCGATCGCTGCCTGTGCCGCATACCGACCGGCGTTCGTTTTTATCAGCGAGAAAATGAGAGAGAGCGTATTTTTCTCGCACGAGTCGAGCATCTCACCAAGCAGATTAACATATGGATTCTAGAAAAAAACTCAAAATAAGAGTAACATGGGCGTATATTAATGATTTATATATAAGTAACGAAAATAAGTAGCAAGCGCTAACTTACATGGCTGTTATCAGCCCCCGGCCAAGCTGGGCAGGGGGAAGGCCCCTGGCCTGGTTGGCTCGAGTACAAACACGCTATCCTATGAATAAAATTTGCGAAGATGCTCGATGTTCCACGCATTTGAAAGAGGCAGCCTGTCTTCTATGGCCAATCAGAACGGGCCTTGCCGCGGGGCACCGGTCACGACGAAGGGGCCTTCCCACATGGGGGAGAGCTTATTCTTTCCTTCACGCATCTGAGTGCGTCAGAGAACCAGATCCCCAACCTCGAGTGACCAGGCCCGGACACGGCGCTGATGGTAGTGCCTCAGGCTCTATTGATATCTGGCAGCTCGGACGGCGGCTCGTCACCAACGCTCCTCCAAGTGCTCAACGTTGTCGCGTCTTCGCTGTTCCTATTCGCCCTCTGAGTATGCATTCACACGAGGCGAGCCGAGCGTAAGATCGTAGGGGAGGACTGCCTCGGCACCATAGACGAGGAAGAAAGGTGTCTCCCCGGTGGCCCGACTTGGCGTGGTCCGGTTGGCCCATAACACAGTGGGTACCTCATAGATCCACCCTTTCCCATGCTTTGCGAGCACATCATTGGTCCGGGTTTTGAGCCCCTTCAGTATCTTGGCATTTGCGCGCTCGACTTGCTCGTTGCTACGGGGATGAGCAATAGAGGCGAAGCAAAGCTTGATCCCGAGGTCCTCGCAGTATTCCCCGAATAGGGCACTTGTGAACTAGGTGCCATTATCGGTGATGATCCTGTTCGGGACGCCAAAGCGACTGGTGATATCGCAGATGAATTGGATTGCCGTGTTCTTGGTGACCTTGATGACCGGGACCGCCTCTGGCCACTTGGTGAATTTATCGATGGTTACGTACAGGTACTCATAGCCCCCGATTGCTCGAGGGAATGGACCCAAGATGTCCAGCCCGCAGACCGCGAAGGGCCAAGACAGGGGGAAGGTATGAAGAGCCTGAGCTGGCTGGTGAACCTGTTTTACGTGGAACTGGCACGCCCTGCAGCGCCGAATCAGCTCGGAAGCGTCCTGGAGGGCTGTTGGCCAGTAGAAACTTGCCGAAAGGCCTTCCCGACCAACGTGCGGAACGATGCATGGCCACCATACTCGCCCTCGTGGATCTCAGTGAGGAGCTCACTGCCTTCTTCCCAGGTGATGCATTTCAGGAGGACATCGCCCGTGCCGCGCCTGTAGAGATCCCCATCTATAATGGCATAGAGTTTGGACTGCCGTGCAATCCTCTCTGCAGAGGCATCATCCCCGGGAAGGATGTTTTCTTTCAAGTATCCTCGGATCTTGTCAATCCACGAGGATTCTTGAGAACTACCAGCCAGCGCAGCGCACTCACCTGGCGGTGGCACCTTGACGGGACCTCCCACTGAAGGTGCGGCCTGGGTCCCCTCGACTAAGCTCGAGGGTTCCCTTTCATCCTGGTCGGCAGGCAGGACGGATGGCCGTGTGAGCCTTTCTTCAAAGGTTCCGACTGGGACGAGCGCCCGGGTGGAAGGCTGGCGGGAGAGGTATATGCCGTAGCTCCAGGACGTCGAAGTGCCGCTCCAGCATCCTGACTTCTACCACATACGCCGCCATCTACGGCTCCGCGCACTGGTATTCCTTAGATACTTGGTTGACCACCAGTTGAGAGTCACCTTTTACAAGTAGCCGCCGGATCCCGAGACCCACTGCGGCCCGGAGTCCAGCGATGAGGCCTTCGTATTTTGCCATATTGTTTGTTGCTCGGAAATGCAGCTGCATGACATACTGGAGTACTTCACCTGTCGGGGAGGTGAGCACCACTCCAGCCCCCGCACCATTCAGCGTGAGGGAGCCGTCAAAGTGCATGACCCAGTACCCGGGTCCGTCTTGCCCGGGGTACACGGACAACTCTTCATTGTCGATCTCGGGAACCGGCGTCCACTCTGCCACGAAGTCGGACAGAGCCTGGCTTTTGATCACGTGGCGGTCGACGAAGTGTAGATGGAATTCTGTGAGCTCGACCGCCCACTTGACGATGTGTCCAGTACTTTCTCAGTTCCGCAGGATCGGTCCTAGTGGGTATGTGGTTACCACCGAGACCTTGTGCGCTTGGAAGTAGTGACGCAGCTTCCTGGAAGCGATGAGTACTGCATAGAGCATCTTCTGGGCTTGGGGATATCTTATCTTGGCGTCTCGGAGGACTTCACAGATGAAGTACACTGGTCGCTGTATCTGGTGGGCCCCGACTACGGCCTCGCCTGAGGCCTTGCCACAGCCCCTAGGCTCAGCGTAGTGTTCGTGGCCTGCTGAGGTCTCGGGCTCAACTCCCTCGTCGGGAGTGGTCCCGAGTACTAGAGGCTGTTCGGGGGTGGTCGGGAGCTCGGACCTAGCACTTTGCCCCGAGCACTCATCACGCTCCACCACTAGCACCATGCTCACGACCTGAGAAGTGGCCGAGACGTAGAGCAATAAAGGTTTGCCCTCGCCGGGGGCCACCAATACGGGCGGTGAGGTGAGATACTTCTTCAAGTCTTGGAAGGCCTGCTCAGCCTCCGGTGTCCAGTCGAAACGACCGGTCTTCTTTAGCAATTTGAAGAGTGGGAGCCCGCACTCCCTGAGCTTGGAGATGAAGCACCCCAAGGCCGCCATGCACCCAGTGAGGCGTTGTACCTCTTTGAGATGAGCCGGGGGGCGCATCTGCTCGATTGCACAGATCTTCTCGGGATTGGCCTCGATTCCGTGACAGGAGACCAGGTAGCTGAGGAGTTTGCCCGCTGGTACCTCGAATACGCACTGCTCGGGGTTGAGCTTCAGGCACATGCTGCAGAGACTGTTGAACATCTTGGCTAAGTCCTCCAGCAGGGTGGCTCGTTCTTGAGACTTGACCACGATGTCGTCGACATAAGCCTCGACATTGCGGCCGACTTGCGTGTTAAGGGTAATGCGGACGGCCCGCTGGAATGAAGATCCAGCATTGCGCAAACCAAAAGGTATAGACACAATAAGTCCCCACTGGGGAAATAAAAGATGTTTTTTCTTCATCCTGCTTGGCCATGCGAATTTGGTGATAACCCGAATTTGCATTAAGAAAGCTCAAGAGAACACACCCCACAGTGGAATCGACAATCTGGTCTATGCGGGGTAAAGGGAAAGAATCTTTTGGGCAAGCTTTGTTACGGTCGGTGTAGTCGACGCATATCCTTAGCTTGCCATTGGCTTTGGGGACGACGACCGGGTTTGCTAGCCACTCCGGGTGGAGGACTTCTCGGATGAAGCCGGCGTCAAGGAGCTTGTTGACTTGCTCCTGTATGAACTCCTGGCGCTCAGGAGCCTACCGATGAATCTTCTGCCTCACCGGCCATGCGTCTAGGCGCACAACAAGGTGGTGCTCGATCACCTCCCTAGGGATCCCGGTATATCCGACGGCTTCCATGCAAACACGTCAGCGTTAGCCTGAAGGATGGCGACGAGCGCGCTTTCCTATTTGTCGTCCATGTCACCATCGATTCTGGTGACCTTAGACGGGTCTTCGCCCATCGCGACCTCCTTCATGGGGATGGAGACGTCAGCGGCGAGTCAGGATTTGGATGAAGAGGATCCCAGACCCCCAGGGTGTCCTTCGACCTCGGCCCGAGCGGAGACCAATGCCGAGTATAGCTGCTCGGCGTAGGAGACGGAGCTACTGGTTTCGGTGGGCACGGAGATGGGGTCAGCCGGGCCCGGCATCTTCACCGTGAGGTGGGTGTAGTGTGTCGCCACCATAAACCTGGCGAGCGCCGGACGCCCGAGGATCGCGTTGTAGGGGATAGGGACCTCCGCGACGTCGAAGATGACGTTCTTCGTCCGGAAGTTGTCCAAGCTCCCAAAAGTGACGGGCAGCTCGACCTGCCCAAGGCGCAGAGTGTGCCCCAGCGTCACCCCATAAAAGGGGAGCGATGGCTTCAGACGCTTCGGAGGCACCTGCAGCTTCTTGAACGCCTCCTAGGACAGGAGGTTCAGGCCTGCACCCCCATCGATTAGCACTCGGCTGACCTTCAAATTGCAGATGGTGGGGGACACCACCAGAGGCAGTCGCCCCACCCCTGCAGTACTTACGGGGTGGTCCGCCTGGCTGAAGGTGATCAGGGTCTCCAACCACTTGAGGGGCCTTGTGGCCGCCGCGCTCGGGGTTGCCGAGCACACCTCACGCCTCATTGTCTTGACGCAACAGCGAGAGTAGGGTGTGTACGCACCCCCATCGATGAAGGCAACAGTGTGCTCAGGCCCTTGAAACCTGAGCTCTTCGTTTTCAGGGGCAGCTCCGTCGTCGCCACCCTTACGGCGCTCCTCGCGCTCCTTCTGGCGCATTGCGTGAGACCCTTCACCGACCAGCACTCGGTGAGATCGTGCCAGTCAGTTTGGTGGATTTTGCACCATTTCCCCGCCTCTGGCCTCGTGGGAGCAGGCTTTCTCTCGGCAGCCGCTCGGCGTGCCGGCCCGCGGGCAACGCCTTCCGTGGCAAGACAGGGGCAGCATCGCACTTCTTTCTCTGTTTCTTTTCCCGCCTATTGGAGCGGGAAGAACCTGTTTTGTCGGCTGTGGGTTGCTCGGGGCGCGGAACGTGCCACGCCCGAGCTTCCGCCGCCTTGGCGCACTTGTCGGCCAGCGCGTAAAGCTTCGCGGTGGTCTTGATTTCGTGCATGCCTAGCTTCTCGAGCATCCGCTCATCGCAGACGTCCTACCGGAAAGAGACGATGATGGCATGGGGGGTGATCCGCTGGATGGTGTTGCGGACCTGGCTAAAGCGCTGTATGAACCGCCTCAGCGTCTCTCCCTCCCGCTGCTTGACGGCATAGAGGTCACACTCCAGGCCGGGGCGCGCGAAAGTGCCCTGAAAGTTGGTCACAAACTGGTGGCACAGATCATCCCAGGAGTAAATAGAACCTGGGGGTAAGTTCATAATCCAAGAGCGGGCAGAGCTCCTCAAGGCCACGTGGAAGTAGTTGGCCATCACCTTTTCGTTCCTGCTCATCGCTTGGACGACGGTGGTGTAGATTTGGAGGAATTCGACGGGGTCGATGGACCCGTCGTACTTCTCCGATAGTTTGGGTCGGAACTTTGTGGGTCAGTTGACCCGGCGGAGCTCGCTGATGAACGCCTGGCAGTCCGTGCTGTATCCCTCGGTGCCGGCTGTGGCCTTGGGGGTGAACGCCGGCACGCTGGGGAACCCTAGCGGTCGCGGGCCGGCATAGAGGAAGCTTGGTCCTCCACCTCGGCCTCACGCTGGGACTCCCGGTGGCGCTCGAGGGTGACACGCGCATCCTCAACGGCCCTCCGCTCGTTGAGGTGCAAGCGGAGGTCCTGAGCTCCTGTTGTGACCAGGGCGCGGCACTTCGCCTGGAGCCCTCCCTGCTGGTTTTGCCGCCACCCAAAGATGGTTCGGCTCTTGTTGCATCATGGAGGGAGGTGGCATGGGAACTTTGGGCAAGCACTTGCTGGTGAGTCGTGCCCACCAAGTCGACCACCTCTCATAGCCAATGGCCCTCTGGTGTTTCCCCTGCTACCTGGACAGGCGGGTGCCTAAGGAGTGCTTGCGCCGTAAGCAAAGCACTCCTAGGGCTGGCGTCATCGAAGTTGAGTTTACGCCGTAACGGTGCCCAACGTTGTCCAGACACCGACCTTGCAGCAGGGATGATTACCGCTTGTTGCGGGTTTGGCAGCTCGCCCACGGTGGCCGCGGCCCTGCTGGGCCCGATGCCATTGTCCCCGATGTAGGGAGGCGCCGTACGGACCAACTGCTGACGCTGCTGAGGACCAGCAGGAGCAGGGGCCCCCTGGGCCTCGTTTTCCACCTCTTCGCTCAAGTTCGAGTCAGTGCGCTGAAGATGATGTCTGCCCACCATTTTTCCTGAAAAAAATGAGGCAGATTCAGGGATGCAACCCCCCTATCTGGCACGCCAGCTGTCGGTGGATGAACACCGCAAGCGGGAATCCTGAGAGACCCCCTTTGAGATTCGGCCGGGGGGCTGATTCTGGATCTACCTCATACGTGGGGTTAATGCGTGTGTATGGGATTTAGGAGGGGTGAATGATTGTCGGCTAGTAGGAGTAAATGCACTAGGGATTTAGACAGGTTCGGGCTGCACGGAGGCGTAATACCCTACTCCTGTGTGTCGAGTATGTTATTAATGCTCTTGGAATGACTTTCTCTGGATCTCTGTGTTACAAGGTTTTTTTTTGGTCTCTTGTTCTGCCTACTTTCTCCGAAGTGCTCCCTCCCTTTTATCTAGGGGGGAAGCCCTCCAGGGAGTGCCCAGTCTGGGGGCACAAGTTCTTGTAAGCAATAAATAAAAAACAACCATCATGGGTCTACAGTTTGATGTTACAGGGGTTGAAAACGCACCCTTCGGACGGTCCCATCGGTCTTTATGCCCCAACTTTAGCTAGTGCAGGGGGGCCACCGGCTAGCCACTGAGTATCCTCTCATGCCCGTTCGGTCAAAATTGGTCTGACACGGTCTGGCGCAGAAAGGCGATAGACGATACGCCTCGAGCCCGTCGACGATATCTTCAAGTCATCTCTTTCCTTGGGCCCCGCAAAGGGACATGCGATGGGACCTGTTGCATTAATTGTGCCCACTCCTCCCTGCCAGGCGGTGACAGGGGCTGGCGTAATTAGTACGGCAGGCGTGGGGGAGAGTGGTTGGATGTGACCGTCCACGCTCCCTATTAAATGTAGCATCGGGCCTCCCACCGATTGGCATCTCATCGTGGAGTCCTTGCGGGGTCCACTGGCAAGGGGCTCCTCAGATCCTCGGGGAACTCTGGGTACTCGGGGACCAACAGTTCCTGGCCCCAAGCACCCCCTCCCAAGCCTAGCTCTTCTCGGGTCCTCGGGGAACTCTGGGTACTCAGGGACCAACTGTTCTTGGTTCCGAGCACCCCCTCCCGGATCTGGCTCTTCTCGGGTCCTTGGGGAACTCTGGGTACTCGGGGGCCAACTGTTCTTGGCCTCGAGCACCCCCTCAGGCCCTCGGGGAGGTGGTCCCCGAGGGAGGGCGCCATGTGGCACTGCGCTGTCCTGGCCTCGGGACTCGGGAACCCCCGGTTCCCATATCACCGACAACTGCGGGTGGCGTGATTACCAAAATGGCGGTAGCCAGGGAGGCCACGAGCTCGACACCACAGAGTGGGCAGGCGAAGCGTCCCTAGAGGAGGAGGCGATGGGTGTCAAGGAGGAGGGGGCGCTGGGCATCGAGGAGGAGGGGCGGCCAGCATCAAGGAGGAGGGGACAACGAGCGTGGCAGGAGTCGAGGAGGAGGGGGCATTAGGTGCGGCAAGCGTCGAGAAGGATGGGTCGAGCGTTGAGGAGGAGGGCGCAGTGCATGTCGAGGAGGAGAGCGACAGATATCTCAGGACTTAGGCAAAATCGAGGCTAGGGTTTCCGAGCCCGTTATATATACACAGGTCATTAGTGACGTATGCCATCTCTACCATCACTAATCAATCTAGGCGAGCTGCTCAGTGCAGAAACCCTAACATAGGAATTACTCATTAGGGACGAGAGAGGGATTTGACCCGGAAGAAAAAGGAACAAGGAAAAAGGAAAAAGGAAAAAGGATTTGGGTTTAATTCAATTGGAGTTTTTGAATTTGGATTTGATTGGACTTGGTATAAATTCAAACAAGTAGCAAAGCTCTGAGATTTGGAACATGATTTGAATCCAAAAGATTTGATTTTAACTTAGATTTGAGATGAAAGGAAACTAACAATAGATTCAAAATTGAGAGAAATTCAATTCAAATCTCCACTCAAAGAATCATAAAACACTAAACCAAACGCACACGAATCAATTAATGTATGGAGAAGTTTATATTTTAATTTAGTGCATTTTTGAATACTTAGCCAAACTAATATATATGAATATATACATATAGGTATATATATATATATATATATATATATATATATATATATATATATATATATATATATCTCCTTGATTTTATGTGGTTTAATTAATTACAAAAAATTTAAATAGGAGTGATTTTTGCTATAATCTATATGCTAAACTTAGGATGTTATAGTCATGCTCTTTCTCACCCTTACCCCTCCATAGAGTGTGCGCTGTATCCCTCCACAGACAACAGACGACGTTGTACCAGTACGATCATGGCCATAAAACGGTGATAGAACTTCCAATGCATGAGATGCATGCGCGTTATGCTTCATGCATATGTAAGAACATAACTTCCAACATTGCACATTATAATAAACGAACAACTTTAAAGTGATAAATCTTGCTTACTTCTTAATTCAAGAATTCAAGTAAACTTCAGAAAGCAAATATTAAGATAACAAACTCAAGCATATTGAAGGACATAATTTCCAACATAGGTATATACGTCATGCTTCACATTCGAGGGATATAAACAACAGCAAAAGAGAAGACTAATCTCACTTCCTTTACCACATAATCCAGGGAAAACATAAATTCTTCTAAAAATAGAAAGTAAGTCACATGCTCACATTTAATTTAATAAATTATTAGTAAGTGCAGTAATTAAAAGACGGAGGCAACTAAATAACAAGTTAAAGCGTAGCAATCCGCTACATCCACTAGCCTTCACTGACGACGAAGGTAAGAACTAGCTGTGTCTCGAGGTGACACCACCTGAACAAGTGCATAATTAGCACCAAACACAGCGACAATGCACAAAACAAAAACACGCTTCCTATGACCGATAACCCCACATACACCACTTCTGAAACCTGCTGAAAAGCATCTATCACTTAGCTAGCATAATGATGGGCAGGATCTGCCTCTAGTAGGTCGAGGACCGAAGAACCAAAATAGAAGTCCCAACTAAAGCACATCGGACATCAACATCATTATACCAAATACTCCTAAACCACTTATCTAAATCGAACAAAACTAGCGCCATCAGAATGACATTGATGAGACATAAGACTTTCATTTTAGGCTTATGGTTGAATTCGATACCGATTAGGCCTCTAATTCAAATTAAAGTCGTTGCACGCAACGAGTCAACCAAAACACTAATCTGACGACAAAAAGATCATTTCCACCCATCTACAAGCATCTAAGGACTATTTAGGGATCACCTTTGAAGCGAGATCATGAATCGACAACCGATTTGGTGTAACTCTCGAAATCCCCATTTTTCTCCTTCTTCCTCTTCTTCCTCTTCCTCTTCCTCTTCCTCTTCCTCTTCCTCCTCCTCCTCCTCTTCATCTCATTCTTCATCTTCCTTTTCTTTTCTTTCATCTTTCTTTCCTTTCTTCTTCTCATGGCTGACCGACCCTCTCCTCAGCACCCTCATGCCCCCTGCTTCCACCCCTCCCTCGGCTCCCATCGACTGTCAGCCACATAGAAGACGGCGCGACGCGGCTAGGGCGACGGAGGAGGTGGGAGGCGATGAAGACGACATGAGGAGGCAAGAGGGGTGACGACAGCAAAGGCGACGGCTGGGCTAGGGTTAAAGACCGTGTGGGAGGTGGTGTCGAGGTGATCTAGGTCAGGATCGGGGTGGTGATCAATCCCACCCGCCCTTAACCTTTTTTATTTTTTCTCTCATCCAATAGTTTAGATTTATTGGGCCTGTTATGGATTCATTGAGCGTCCAAACGGGACGTTAGATAGTAAAATAGAATCGTCTTGACGATATCTACACATCCAGGGTCTCCGATCATCCATCCGAGCAATGGTTCAAAAGATCAAATTTTGTACTCCTCACGAGTCCTACAGTCAACATTTGATTTTTTTTTTCATATTTACGAGTATTATAGGAGGAGACAACGATGAGGAGCTGGCCTCAATCACCGCATGATTGGTCGACTAGAGGATCTCGAGCACTAGAGATGGTGACAAGAGCTGGGGTGGGTCGATCTCTGGCAGGGATTTCAATTTTGTTTTACATTTTTTTCGTTCATCAGCAAAAAAGATTGAAATTCGCAAAATTTCACCAAAAAATTGGTCATTTTTTCCTCTGCTCTGTGGGTCCCACATATTAGTGAAAGAAAATTTCAGAATTAGATATTTCGTTCTCCTCCGAAATTTCGCTAAATTTTGTAAAATTTTAACCCTTGATCTCCAGTGGGCATCTCTAGGGTCACCTGTTGGTAGCATCCTCGCTACTCGAGTGGGGCGTTGTGAGGTGGGGCTTGCCACAGTTGGAAAAGGGGGTGCAGGGGAGACTAGAGCTAGAGTGGCGGCCACCTCTATCTAAGTGGTGGGTGGCGGCAGTGACATATGGAAACCCTAGGGTTGGTCACCTCATGCCAAAGATCCCTTTCCACTAAGTTGCTCAGTACCTCTTGCAGCTGTTGTTGATGAGCGCCAACCAGAGGAGGTCAGACAGTGGAGAGGGCTATTGGATCTGAGCGGGATCGATCTCTGGTTGGTGGCGACCTCCTCAGCCATAGGGGACGTCAGTGTCCTTGCCGCCAGAGCAGGACACCATGAGGTGGGGCTGGTGGTGGGTGGGAAAGCAAATGCGGAGTGGCGGCCTGCCGGCAACAACAGCATAGGAAAACCCTTTCGCGGGTCGCCCTCTGTTTTTTTTCTGGTTTTAATGAATCTTACCTAAAATTATAAATTAATTAACCGACCATCCTTAATTCCACTAATAATACTAGTTTTGTAAGCTTAATTTGAGAAAAATAGTATTATTAGATAAATTAAAAAGGGTCATTGAGTACTCTTAGATTAATTAATTTGCACAGGATTTTACCAATGAACAATGTACTAAATTGTGATTGCGTATTGTTCTGTAAATTCACACAAAACGAGTGATGATATGAAATGCGCTCTTGCAGAATTACAGAACTTGTGCGTGTGCCACGGAGGCAGCCAGGCTGGAGGGTCTGGTGGCGTGGCATCTGGCAAGTGCTGTGTAAAGTGGCCAAGGATTAAAGGGGCTGGTGGCGTGGCTGCCTCGGGGCGGTGGCGGATCCAGGTCCTCTAATTTTACGGACGTGAACCGATCCAACGGCTCACAGCAGGGATCCGCCCGGCTGTGGCACGCCGACGCCGAGGACGAAGGCAGCGTGGCGTCCGATCCCTCACGCTGGGGCTCCACGACAACGGCGCTTCGGTCGCTGTTGGCCAGTCACATCACCTCTCCCCCATCTCTCTCTCGCCATAACCACCGCCACCACCCCACTCCATGCCGCCCCTTCCCCTTCGCTGTTAACAGTGCAGCTCGCTCGCCTCGCCCTCAAGCTGCTCTTCGACGCCCTCGCCGCCGCGGACAAGCCCGACTCGCTCCCGCTGGGGCGCCTCTCGCTTGTGTCGCTGCTCACGCGCTCCCTTATCCCCACCACGAGCTCCTCCTCTGGGTCGTCGGGGTCGGTACCAAGAACGCCGTTCGGCGTCCCCTCCGGCCCGCTCACCTATGCGTCCGGCGCGAATGGCGGCGCCGCCATCGGCTCAAGCGCTGCCACGTCGACGGTTACTAACGCTCTCCCGGCGGGCAACATCTGCCCTTCCAGCCGCCCGCCGCGCCGCGACGTGCTCGGCTCCGGCACAGGAAACTGCGGCCACGGCAGCGTCGTCCGCGGGCGGTGTTGCGGCGTCGGCATCTCTGCGGCCGCTGCGGAGAACGAGTCGGTGAGATGACGTGCCATGGCGAGCACTGACGCGGAGGAGGTAAGGCGTGCGGGGAACGAGCAGTATAAGAAGAGGTTCTTCGAGGAGGCGCTGCGGCTGTACGACCAAGCGCTCGCCATGTGCCTTGACAGCGCCGCCAGCCACGCCAACCGTGCTGCCACGCTCATCGGCCTCGGCCGCCTCCAGCGAGGCCGTTGGGGAGTGTGAGGTGGCCCTGTGAAAAAAAAATTCTTCAAAAAAAATCGATAAATCCGATAATCCTGTTTATCGGTGGGGCCTGATAAATTTACTTATCGGCTAAAAATTTTGATAATTTTTGAAATTGACATCTTTTGATTTCCGGATCCAACACGTGAGCAACAAAACATCGATCTGCAGGTCACAGCTCGTCAAACCACCCCTACAACCCTAATTCATTTATGTCTTACTTTTTTATATCAAATGATTTGAATACAATCTATATGATTTTCTAAAGAAATTAAGTCTTTTTTTAAATCTTGTCTGAATTTTTTTTCCACCATCAATAAAATTCCGATAAATATAATAATACTATTTATCACTAACCTCCAATAAATTTTTATTACCGATAAATTTTTTCATGGTGGCCCTCAGGCTCGACCCATCGTATGGCCGCTCGCACCAGCGCCTCGTGTCACTGCAGATAAGGTGATGACAGTTTTCCTCCTTGGATCTCTGGATGTTGCGTGCATGCAATTCCTGTGTTGCATTGTCGGTGGAGACGGCTTTCCTCTATGCACACGCTTAACGACCTAAATTTGTGGGAGCATTTTCGTATGGCTGTGTCCTAAGGGGCCTAGAATGGGATGTTAAATCTGCATTTTGTTCGGCAGATGAGGTAACAGAAACACATGGACTGTTGCTTTGCTGAATTCTTGTTTTTTCTTAGTGACTAGTGAGATGACGTGGTAGAGTGTGATAGGTGCTTCTTAGCTTAATTTGGAACTATGCGTTTTGGACTATTTAGTAACTTTTCTGATTCCGGAGTGTAGTTTTTACGATATTGCAAGGAATGAGCAGAAAGAGAACACCGATTTTGGTAGTAACTATAAAAAGTAACCATGTGACTTATCCATTATTGTTAACGGACACAAACGGTCCACCCGGCTCAACAGCTTGACCACTTCCTCCGGAGCTCGCAGCACACACGCTCGCGCACGACACGCGCTCACCGCGGCCACCTCGCGCACTCACGCACGCCAGCGCATCCGCCTTGTACGCTGCGCCGCTGGCTTAGTCTCCTGCACAACAGATTTCAGTAGAGGCTAAGAGAGATTGTACATATATAAATATTCATGTATGCGATCAATAGAAGTGGGGCTTGATCCAATCTTGTTTCATGGTATCAGTAAGCGCGGCTTGATCCTCTGTCACCTGCGCTCGCTTCCTCTTCCGCTGCTCCTCATGGATTTCAACCCCCTCTTCACCTTCGAGTCCTCTGTCCACGCTGATTCTTCCTCCTCTGCCTCTGTCGCCGATCTCGATGATCACGGCGGCCGTCGGGAATCGTTGCCGCAACAACAACCACCACCTGCCTCCTCGCTTCAGATGGTGAACATCAAGACTCACGTGCCGACGGTCCTTGACATCGTCAACCCCAACTACCCCGAATGGCGCTGCTTCTTTGACTCTGTCATCGGCAAGTTCGGCCTTCAATCCCACATCGCCGCCACCCCCACCGCCGCTCTCCGTGCTGATCCGGAATGGCTCATGGTCGACCAATGCCTGGTCAACTGGCTCTACAACACTGTGACGCGCGATGTCCTGCGCATCGTCCGCGTCCCGGGTGCCACAGCCTACGTCATCTGGAGCGCCATCGTCGACCTCTTCCACGACCACCAGCTCCACCGTGCCGTGTACCTGGAGGTCGAGTTCCGCAGTCTGTACCAAGGCGATCTCAGCATCACAGACTACACCGCCAAGTTGAAGGAGCTCGCCGACGCCCTGTGCGACCTCGGCCAGCCGGTCTCCGAGCCGTCCCAGGTACTCAACATGCTTCGCGGGCTCAATGGGAAATACCGCCACACCATCTCCGCTATCACCTCCAGGCAACCCCCGCACACCTTCCTCTCCGCCCGCTCCTTCCTCCTGCT
The DNA here is from genome assembly GCF_958298935.1 of Phragmites australis. Lineage (NCBI taxonomy): Eukaryota > Viridiplantae > Streptophyta > Magnoliopsida > Poales > Poaceae > Phragmites > Phragmites australis. Next base: position 7,250,023 of record NC_084931.1, read on the forward strand.
GGAGGAGCTCTACGACTCCCAGCACGGCAAGATGGCCGCCCACCATGCCATGGTCGCCCAGAGCGGCACCCGGCCACCACCACAACCACCTGGCGGCGTTGGCAGCTCTGGAACGGGCGGATCCGGGCAGGGCGGCTCCAGCAACCCCGCCGGCGGTTTTGGCGCCTCCTACGGCAGAAACAGGTCCAAGAAACACCGTGGCCGCGGCAACGGCAACCCCGGCGGCTCCCAATCCCTCGCCACCGCCGGTGGATCTTCCTCCTCCACGCAGCGGCCGGTCTTCCCCAACACGTCGTGGGCTGCCGGGTTTAACCCATGGCAAGGCATGGTCCAAGCCTGGCCCATGCCGTTCCGGGCTCCCGCGACTGGCGTCCTCGGCCCAAGGCCCGGCACCCCCAACCAGCAGGCATTCGTCGCCGGGACTCCATCGTTCCCCAGCGGCACACATGCAGGGTTGAACGCGGCCCCGTCCGGCTGGGAGCCGAACTCGCTGCTCGCCGCTCTAGCCAGCGCCGGTGTACCTCCTGCCGGCAACAGCAGCTCCGACTGGTTCCTAGACACCGGCGCGTCGTCTCACATGGCCTCCGCCCCTGGTAACCTCCATTCCCTGCGCCCCCTTTCTTCCTCTCCCTCTGTGACAGTGGGTAATGGCGCCAATCTGCGTGTTACACACCTGGCAGCATCATCCATTCCAACCTCTTCATCACCTCTCTTTCTCCACAATGTTCTCGTTACTCCTTCCTTGATTAAAAACTTAATCTCTGTCCGTTCACTAACCCGTGACAACAATGTGTCGGTTGAATTCAATCCTTATGGTTTCTCCATAAAGGATCTTCACACTCATCAGGTGAAGCTCCGATGTAATAGCCATGGCAACCTATACCCACTGCAGCCACCGACGCATCAGGCTCTTCACGCCACCACCACTTCAGTCGATCTCTGGCACCAGCGACTGGGACATCTGGGTCGTGATCAGCTTGCCGCGTCTCTGCGCTCCATCCGTTTTACCTGTGATAAGTCTGCAGCCCATACTTGTCATGCCTGTCAGCTTGGGAAGCATGTGCGGCTGCCCTTTTCTTCTTCTTCCTCAGTTAGCTATTTTCCCTTTCAGTTACTTCACTCGGATGTTTGGTCCTCACCTGTACCTAGCATCTCAGGATATAAAGTTTACTCGGTTATTATTGATGATTACTCACACTATGTCTGGTCCTTTCCTTTACAAAATAAATCAGACGTTGTTCCTACCTTTCTGTCCTTCTGCTCATATGTTCATACGCAGTTTCGCTTGCCCATCCTCGCTCTCCAAACTAATAATGGTCGAGAGTTCGACAACTATGCCTTGCGCAAGTACTTTCAGGACAACGGCATTGCCTTTTGCTTATCCTGCCCGTACACTTCTGCACAAAATGGGAAGGCCGAGCGCACCTTGCGCACTCTGAACGACAGCGTTCGTGCCATGCTTCTTCACGTGCACGTGCCGTCTGAGTTTTGGGCTGAGGCGCTAGCCACAGCTACTTACCTCATCAACCGGCGCCCCTGCCGTGCCACGGGCACCATCACACCCCATGAGCTTCTTCTCGGATCACCTCCAGCCTATGGTCATCTCCGTGTGTTTGGCAGTCTCTGTTATCCCAATCAAACTGCCACCGTCGCGAACAAGCTCTGCCCTCGCTCCGTCGCTTGTGTGTTCTTGGGTTACCCGGCGGACCACAAGGGTTACAGGTGCTACGACATGGAGACACGGCGCGTCATCGTCTCGCGCCACGTCGTGTTCGACGAGACGCAGTTCCCTTTTCGGCAGCCTCTGCGGCCCTCGGCACCGTCACCTGCTCCAACCCACGGTGCCGACTTCGACGCGGTCGTGGTGCCCATGCCCAGGTGCCGCGAGCGGACTGCTTCTCCACCGTCGGCGCTGCAGCCCGGCACACCGGCTGATTTGTCTCGGGCACCATCCGCGGCACCGTCCGCGGCGTCGCCTGGACTACACGACAACGCCGCGACACCAACTGCCTCCATAGCACCACAGCCCGCTGGATCTCCGTCAACATCTTCCCCGCGTGCATCGTCCTCACCAGGTGGCCATGACGTCACGCCGGCTGCTTCTTCAACATCTGCGAGTACGACTGCTACGACGACACCGGGCTCTTCTAGTGTGCCTCCATCCTCGGCCTCGCCGGCGCACCCGCGTCACCCGATGATGACACGAGCGAGGGCTGGTGTCTTCAAGCCCAATCCCAAGTACGCCATGGCCACGACCGCGATGAGCTCTACCGACGTCTCTCCACTTCCCAGCTCCGTGCGTGAAGCGCTTCGTGACCCGAACTGGCGCGATGCAATGCAGCGGGAATTCGACGCGCTGCAGGCCAACCACACTTGGCGATTGGTCCCTCGACCGGCGCGTGCCGCCATCGTCACCGGCAAATGGGTGTTCACGCACAAGCTGCATCCCGATGGCAGCCTCGACCGCTACAAAGCACGGTGGGTCGTGCGCGGCTTCACCCAACGCCCCGGCATCGACTTCGGCGAGACCTTCACGCCAGTGGTAAAGCCCGCGACAATCCGCACCGCGCTCGCTCTTGTTGCAGGACGCTGGTGGCCAGTGCGGCAGCTCGACGTCTCCAATGCCTTCCTCCACGGTCACCTCGACGAGCGGGTGCTCTGTCAGCAACCCGTTGGCTTCGTCGACCCAGCTCAGCCCGACACGGTCTGCCTCCTCTCCAAGTCCTTATACGGCCTCCGCCAAGCTCCGCGTGCCTGGTTCGCCAGGATCACCGGCTTCCTACGCAACATTGGCTTCGTTGCGACGCGCTCCGACTCGTCTCTGTTCGTACTGCGTAGGGGTACCGCCACGGCGTTCCTCCTCCTCTACGTCGATGACATGGTGCTGAGCGCGTCCACTGAGGCTCTTCTCCAGGACGTCATCAATCGCCTATGAGCCGAGTTCGCCGTCAAGGACATGGGGCCGCTGCGCTTCTTCCTCGGCGTGGACGTGCAACGGACCACCTCGGGCTTCTTCCTGTCGCAAGCCAAGTATGCCGAGGAGCTCCTGGACCGGGCTGGGATGACGAACTGCAAGTCGGCGGCAACACCCATTGACACGAAGGCCAAGCTCTCGTCTACTACAGGTGCTGCTGTGCGTGAACCGAGCGAGTACCGCAGCATCGCCGGCGCCCTACAGTACCTAACCATCACTCGGCCGGACATTGCATACGCTGTGCAGCAAGCCTGCCTGCATATGCATGATCCACGGGAGTGTCACCTCGCGCTCGTTAAGCGCATCCTTCGATATGTGCGCGGGACGACTTCGTACGGGCTTCATCTGCGGGGAACGGCGACGCCAACGCTCACTGCATACTCGGACGCCGACTACGTCAGGCTACTGCATCTTCCTCGACGACGCGCTCGTGTCCTGGTCTTCTAAACGGCAAGCCACCATGTCTCGATCCAGCGCGGAGGCCGAATACCGGGCCGTGGCTAACGCCGTGGCGGAATGCATATGGCTTCGACAGCTGCTTCGCGAGCTTCACTGCAATGTTCCTAGCGCAACAGTGGCCTACTGCGACAATGTCTCCGCCGTCTACATGAGCAAGAACCCGGTCCATCACCGACGAACGAAACACATCGAGCTTGATATACACTTCGTGCGTGAACGCGTCGCCCTGGGAGATCTCCGCGTCGTTCACATACCTACAGACCAGCAGGTCGCCGACGTGATGACCAAGGGCCTGCCGACGGCAACGTTCTCAGCCTTCCGTTCCAGTCTCACCGTCGGTGCTCCCGACGCTGCCACTGCGGGGGGTGTTAACGGACACAAACGGTCCACCCGGCTCAACAGCTTGACCACTTCCTCCGGAGCTCGCAGCACACACGCTCGCGCACGACGCGCGCTCACCGCGGCCACCTTGCGCACTCGCGCACGCCAGCGCCTCCGCCTTGTACGCTGCGCCGCTGGCTTAGTCTCCTGCACAACAGATTTCAGTAGAGGCTAAGAGAGATTGTACATATATAAATATTCATGTATGCGATCAATAGAAGTGGGGCTTGATCCAATCCTGTTTCAATTATAATTGGATTTGTATTTTTGGTGCTGCCTTCTTCTGCTATTTTTCGTTTTTGCGCTGGTGCTTAGGGTGTTCAGCATGTGCTGAGTATGGATTTGATTAGCTACATCTATTGATGTTTGCCTCTTCATCTGCATACAGTGCTAAATGTGGTCTTGCTGAATTGTAGGCTAGGGCAATTCATGGATGCCCGGAGGCAAATCTCCTTGGCCGGCTTGCAGCCTGACCTCGAGTTGCACAAATTAGAAACAGTGGAGATGCACTTGGGGAAATGTCTGGAGGCACGTAAGATTGGCAATTGGAAGAGTGAATTAAGGGAATGTGACGCTGCAATTGCAGCTGGAGCGGACTCCTGTGCTCTGGTCAAGTGTCTTCCTTTATTTTTTCAGTTGGTATTGTCTATCAATGTTTTGAACTGCTGACTGAAGGATGCTATTTGCATAATGTACTAACTGCAGCTCTTCGCTTCTAGAGCGGAAGCTCTTCTCAAGATCAATCAGCTTGATAAGGCTGATTTAGCTATCTGCAGAGCATCCAAGCTTAATTTTGTCCTCTCGCACCTTGGACATAAAGTTCTATGGGTTTTTGGCCAATTCGTATATCTACTATGTGCATGCCCAAGTTGACACGTCATTAGGAAGGTAGTGTATTGTTGCGACTTTTGGTTATGACAATTGACAAACAATAAGCGGCTCATCAACCCTTTTCATGTTCCTGTTTTGAGTATAGAATATATCCACTTTATAATGTCTGGAACGTTTATGGTTGCAATAGCAAGTGCAATTGCACAACAGAAGTGGACTGTGGAATTGACTCAAGAAAGCTGACCCTGCAAACTTTAATTTAATATATTACTATATGTGAACTCCTTAGTTTCATACTTATATCGGTCTTGACAACAGTGGACAATTTGCAGGTTTGACAATGCTCTCTCTTCAGTGGAGAAAGCCAGGATAATAGATTCTGCAAATGTTGAAGTAACAGCAATGCTTAACATTGTTGCAGCTGTGATTCAAGCACGATCCTTGGGAAATGAGCTCTTCCATTCTGGAAAATACGCAGAAGCTTGCATAGCATATAGTGAAGGTCTCATGCATCACCCTGCAAATTCTGTCCTCTACTGCAATAGGGCTGCTTGCAGGTTCAAGCTAGGGCAATTCAACCCAACTATACGAAGGCTCTGCAATAGGGCCAGCTCCAGCAGTGGAGGTATCCAGGGTGGAATTTTTTTCTCCCAACTCACCGGGTTACTGTAAGGAGAAGAGTAGTAGAAAGTAGGAAATAGGTAGCTGTTGAAGATAAAAAATAAAAGATACTGTAATAGTGATAGGGGATACTGTAATAATATTTTTGAGAATGAAAATTTGAGATAACTGCTAGAGATGGCCCTATTGCAAAGTAACTGTTTTCACACTCTTGCCTCTTTCATGCATTCTTGATTGTGCCAGGAGAACTTAGATGTTTTGCACTTTTGCTCCTTTCATGATTATCGACTAGATTGAGCGATGGAAGACTCTGTGAACGATTATGAGGTTCTTAGGAAGGAACTTCCAGTTGACACTGAGGTGAGTTTGAAAGTTGAAACACTGTAGGAGTGGAACAATTCTGGATGGCTATAACTTTACCAGGTACATCATGTCACCAGTCTACTCCTGCTAAGATTCGATGAATTTAGTTAATTTGAGTGGTGCCATAATGAGAAATGCTACTTTCTCTACCGATAAAATCGAAAGACAGTAAATATGTGTCATTCTACCTTTAATTTGTAGAAGGTTGTGCTTCTGCAAATGTTTCCGTTGTCCATTTCATGACACCTTTAAACCAACAGTGCAGCAAGATCGCCCCATTTGTAGACGAACTGTGTACCAGATATCCTTTGTTCATTTCAGTCAACATAACTAACGATTGCTCATGATTTTTGCACTTCTGCTTTTCTAGCATGGTCTCTCTTTTGACATATTTCTGTGGATTTGACATAGGTGGATATTATTGAGAGCGCCGCTGTTGCACAATCAGAGAATTTGAAGACTGTTCCAACTTCCAAAATTTATGAATAAATAAATATGGTACAAGAGTGAAGGAAATGGTCTACCATACCATCAGCTGCTGGAGTACTTAGTGAGGCAGTATGACCATGACGCCAATGATTTAATCCTTGCACATCCAACTTCCTGACAACAACAGAACGCAGCCAGAGAGAAGGCAAGATTGTGTTGATCTTGGTGAAAGCAAGCATGATAATCTAGGGGTGAAGCAAGTTTCGCCTTACCTTTAAATCTGTTCGTTTTCCTCGGTCTATTTGTTGTTTGCATACCTTATTTATTCTTTTATTTATGTATCTACTAGCTCAATTCCTTTAGGATAGAAACATCTTCCCATTTTCTTGCAGAGTGTTTCATGTTTTATGAGGCAAGAGGGGGAAAAGGAAGGTATAGGTGGTGTTTTAATCATTATACTCGTACCTGTATACTAGACCTTCATTGTCTTACAAAGCTGATACTTCGCTCGAATCTGCAGCTGCAATTAAAACTATTGTCCAGATCTTACATGATTCATATATACAATCTCTGTGGTTGCTAGTTGGTTCGATGAAACTAATATTATCTCCTCTGAAGAAAATCGCATTGTTATCTTCATACTTCTACAATATATTGTCTCCTGCTTGTATGATTTAGCTGATTAAGCTCATAAAGTAGGTTTTCAGTACCCAGTGGGTGGACTGTCCATGATGCTGACATGTTAACACCTGGCCGGTCCTGTTGTGTGTTAAGGCCGACTGTTTCTTTCTTTCCTATCGTCCAGGTTGGTGTGCACTGTTTTCCTGCCATTGTCTATCCGTGGAGCTATCGGTGGACACTAGACGTTGGACTGGTCTTTCAAGTTTGAATTGAATGCTTGAATGGCAAATAATTAATGGTGAAGTGTACATGCCCATTTGCATGTATTGTTATCCTGTTATCCGTGGAGCTGCGAATATGCACTGGGCTGGTTTTCATTTAATTATTTGTTTCTTTGATATAGTGGCAAATAATATGAAGTTCAAATGCATGCTTGTGTATTCTGACGTCGATTTTTCTGCACTATGCTGCTGATTTCGAATTTTTTTTTATGCAAATCGATGTCTTCTTTTATTTCTCTATGCGGGACAAATTAATATTCATATGGATCCTTTTATTAAAATTTGGATTGGTGCCACGGAGAAACGTCATATGCTGATTTTTCTTGCCATTCCGTTTTGTTGTATTGGTTCCATGCACTATTTTCCAATCTTTCAAATCTCATGGCAACGCATCAATTACCAAACGAAGAGACTGCAAAAACACGAAAGTGTTCCTACGACCTTTTGTCTGGGTCATATATAGCCACAAATATATAGATTAGAAAAATCTTAATTTTTTATACCAATTTATTAACGAAGTGCTTGTCAAGTGCAATTTGAGAAGAAGATATGGATTTTTTAATTGTTCTGTAAGTTCCCCTAGATGGTGGGAAGATGCATTTATGTGCCTCTTGGAGCAAACTGCTACTTTGATTTTCCTTTTGTTAAGCTGTAACTGTTGGCACTTGGTAGTGTGGTCCTGCTAATTGCTGAAGGTGCCCAATCAACCTGGAACCGGTATATATATATCTTTTGAAACATGACATATATGCTTTCGGTTACAGTTGAGCCAGAGTTGTCAAGAAATTATAATAGCTAATCGACAACTAGTGCGTTTGTACGGTCTAGATATACCTTTTTATTTGTACAACCAATAATTTAACAATTCAAACATTGCATCATTTCAGTTCAAGCTATACAAAGTTTAATGGAGAAACTGATGGAGGGTACATGCCCAGTTAAAATGAACCGAGTAAATCCAATTTGGCATCTATTTCACATGGGGTGTTCCTTTCGATCTGAGATATTATCACTGATCCTACCGAAGAATATTTACTACTATTGTAGTCCATCTGTTCACGCTTGAAATCACAACTGTCTGAATTGTAATTCCAAATATCAATATATGAAAATTCATGTTAGTGCATGAACCAATTTGATATAGTTTTTTTAGAATCTGTAAATCCATATTTTTATAAATACACATAGATATGCCTACATGAATCTGTTATACTTGACAGGGCATATCAAATGCTTAGGGCCCAGGTAACCGCAAAAATCCCTCTTTTGGCTTGTGGAACTTGCTCTAATGCACAATGCTACAAGCATGTTCTATATATGATGCATCATAATAAAAAAATTGGGATCATCTCAACCATCTGGCCCGCTCCCACTGTGCCACGTTCCCATCCCAACAGCACCTGTCCATGCTCACGTTCCCACTCCTATCCTCGTCCCCCCTTCCTACTGTGCATCCCCTCTAGCCAGCCATAGGAGTTCCACGTAGGTCTTATGGCCTGCTTAAGGCCTACTTTTGGAGCACATTAGAGCTATTTTTGAAAAAGAGTACATAGTTGATGATGGAGTATAAATTTACTATATACAATTTGTATATGAATCTATGGGTACCCTAGATATCCGGAGCATACGGTCGTATTTAGGAAGAGAATTCCCGGACGTATAAAAACCTTCTGCTGATGTCAAGATATCTAGGATTAAGGATGATAAAATTCTACTTAAAAAGAAGTCCAGATGCTACATGACAACCTCTATATATGGTGCCAAGGGACCTTGCAGAGGAGACATTGCCATCTATCAAGACACAATTGACATCCACAACCACAATCACGATCTACATCGACAACTCGTCAAACAACGCGGGAGCTTTCGACTAGTTTTAGATCTCATCTAGGATAGCCACAACCCCCTTATACCCTATCTCGAAGATCAATACAATAACACATGATGTATGTTTATTATCCTCTGGGAGATCCAAACCTGTATAAAAATTTTGTATTTGATGCTTGATTTGGCAATAGATAGGATCCCTTACTTTCATCACGTATTCGTAAGATCGATAGTTTACTCATCATTGACAGTAGTTTATACATAAAAAAAGATATTTGTGCACTTGAGATAATTGCATCTGACATAGAGTTATTCCAGAGCTCCTAGATCCAGTAAATGGAAATAGTTTCATGCACAAAACAATTTTCTAGAATTTAGTTGACATTGAGTATTTTTTTCTGGAATTTTCAAGCCAACTATTTTATAAATAGAAGTGGATAATAAAAAATTGTAATCTTTCATTACAAATTTCTAGAACGTTTCAATCTGAGTTTTTATTATTAGAAATAGATATTCATGTGCAGATCAATTTTCTAGGATTGTATTTGACAGTGGAGTCTTTCTCTAAAATTTTTAAATACATAAATTTTAACTGTAGAAATAGATCCACATTCATTGCTAGGATTGTACTTGACAATGATGTCTCTGTCTTCTTTTCTTTCGCACATATATATCCACAATCTGAAAAATCTGATGTTAAGAGACAAATTCATATAAGGAATTTGCATCTCACCTATGTGCTTGGGTTTAATTCTCCCTCCAGTCACAAAGAGTATAATTTTGGACAGTAATGAGGTCACATTAGATATAGAGTAAATTTTGCAAAACTATAGATATTTTGATAAAATTATTGCAAAACTACATATTTAAATAATAGTTTCATAAAACTACAAATTTAGTGCCAATTTTATCACAAAACTACATATCTTTGGTAAAATTATCGTAAAACTACAGATTTAAGCAATAATTTTACAAAACTATAGATTTAATGTCGATTTTATCGCAAAACTACATATCTACAGGAGTTATTTCTAACCCCGTTACCATGATGACCGAACCCTACTTGCAGTCTCACAACAACTACCATCTAATAAAATAGACCGTCCGGGAGCTCATGAAACTACATATACTTTGGCAAAATTATCGCAAATGAAAAATTACATATTTAAATAACAGTTTCACAAAACTATAAATTTAACATCAATTTTATCGTAAAACTATAACTTCTATCGTAGACCTATTAACCTAACAAATGGGTCCCACTTGTAATCATATGAACTCCTAGACGGTCTATTTCATAAGCTGGCAACTGTTGTGAGACTGCAAGCGGGCCCCGGTTATCATGGTAACGGAGCTGAGAACAACTCCTCTAGAATATGTAGCTTTATAATAAAATCAATATTAAATCTGTAGTTTTGTGAAATTGTTGCTTAAATATGCAGGTTTACAATAATTTTACAAAGTATATGTAATTTTCTGATAAAATTGACACTAAATCTATGGTTTTGCGATAATTTTATCAAAGTATCTGTAGTTTTACAAAATTTACTCTTAGATATAATTGTAAGCACCGATTCCTTTGTAATAAACTTATGAAACCTTGTAAAATCAGTAATACTATTGAAGTACATTTCTAGACATGTACTATCTTCGTTCTAAAATAGATATCATTTTAAAATATGTGCAGTCAAACTTGAAAAACTTTTACCATTAATATATACAAAATTACTAGGATTCAATATATGAAAATGATATGAGTGGATTTGCCATACAAAATACTTTCATGTGATTATATGTTTAATAAATTTCACTAAAAATAATTATAAAAAGTAACGTTAAAATATGTGTATTAGGGACCGTGTCGGTATCATAAATGACAAGTAAAAAACAGAGTTAGTATATACTAAAATTCCTGTCATTATTTCCTATTGAATGGATAATCAGTCTGAACATTAATAATGGATATAGTCGGGCAGGTACTTGACCGAATGGACCAAACACTTTTCTTTTGACCTAGACAGAGTTCTAATGCAAATTTATCAGCAAAAGCAAGCACTACTACAAAAATAGTCATAAGTGTCGCCTCATCAATATCGATTAAACAGTAACTACAACTAAAAATATATCAGTACTGGTTCTTAATCTCCTGCACGCGTACAATGATTGAGCCTCTAAGAACCGGCACTGAAACAGACTATTAGTGCCTGTTCGTAACTGGAACCAGCACCAAATGCTATTTCCAGTGCCGGATCCATCCACAAATTGCCACCGATGCCCTGACCTGAATATTTGATTCAATTCAGTTTTGGCTCACGTCTGTCGGCCGACTGATAGTTTCTAGCCACTCCTCTCTCGTTCGCTCATCTCTTATCTACTCCACCCCCTCTCTCATCCACACAACAAGAATAGCAGCAAGTGGACTACCTGCTCGGCAAGCAGGCCTACAGCGGCAAGATAGACTCTGAGGTACGTATCCGTGGCGCCTCTTCTTGTACTTGTTTGTAACAGGATTTCGGAAGTAGTCCTCCACAAGTGCCCCCTTCTCTCCCTTGTCTCTCTCCACAGGCGCAAGCGGTGGAGGTGCGAGCAGCAGAGCGTGACGTGACAAGGGTGTCACTGGAGATGCATTCGAGGGGGTCGGACCCGATTTGGAGGCTCTCGAGGGCCTGGTGAAACACCACGAGGACGGCGAGGGTTGTGCTTGTGAGCTCACGGCAACCATCCGCCATCACCTCTTGGAGGTCCCACGCGTGAAGGTCAGTGGTCCAGCGAGCTCCACAGGCACGACGATGACCCTAGACCCTCCAAGTCCTGCATGTCGTCCCATGCTTGCGTGGTTGCGGTAATTGAGCCGTGTGAACAACTGCAACACCGTGTCATCCGGTAGCGTCATCCAGTTCACGCACTCACCATATGATGCATGAGATGAGTACTGAAATATTCAAAATAACATGAAATTGATTTGTTCTTATGTTGTGTTCTTGAGTTGATTTGTTCGTCAATTTGAACCTGAGATGAGTTGGTTTGATTGTGAGATATGTTTGTATGTATGAGATGAGTCGATTTGATTATGAGATGTGTTCGTAAAGATAAGATGAGTCAATTTGAGCATACGGCAGTGGCGGGAGCACCGCGTCAAGCGGTGAAAGCAGTGGCAGTCGTTAATTTTTTTTTTGCTTCGGGAACCTTTTCACTACCGGTTGTATGTACCAGATGCTAATTTTCAGTGCCGATTCTATACCTGGCACTGATAGTCTGTGACTATCAGTGCCGAGTTAGCAGTGACGGTTCAAAACTCGTCACTGATGAAGATTTTGAACAGCCATTGATAGGGTGTTCTGTTGTAGTGAAGATGGACACGTATTGACAGCCTCTGTCACATCGCGCTCTGGCTCTCGAGGGCCTCGTGTAGCACCGTGAGGACGGTGAGGGTTGCGTTTGTGAGCTCGCGGCAACCATCCGCCACCACCTCCTGGAGGTCCCACGCATGGGGTCAGAGATCCACCGAGCTCCACAGGCATGACAATAACCCCAGACCCTTCAAATCTTCCATGCCGCCCCCATGCTCCCGCGGTTGCGGTAATTAAGCCATGTGAACGACTGCAATACCGTGTCATCCAATAGCATCATCCAGTTCACGCACTCACCTTATGATGCATGAGATGAGTACTGAAATGTTCACAATAACATGAAATTGATTTTTTCTTGTATTGTGTTCTTGAGTTGATTTGTTCGTGTGGATGAGATGAGTTGATTTGAACCTTAGATGAGTCGGTTTAATTGTGAGATGTGTTCGTATGTATTAGATGAGTCGATTTGATTATGAGATGTGTTCGTATAGATGCGACTGAGTCGATTTGAGCATACAATAGTGGCGGTGGTGGCAGGAGCACCGCATCAAGCGGTGACAGCAGTGGTAGCTGTTAATTTTTTTTTGGCTCTGGGAAACTTTTCACTACCGGTTGTATATGCCGGATGCTAATTTTCAATGCCGGTTCTATACCCGGCATTGATAGTAAGCAGTGGCGGTTCAAAACCCGTAACTGATGAAGATTTTGAACAGCTATTGATGGGGTGTTCTGCTATAGTGAAGATGGACACGTATTGATCCTTTGGAATTTTTTTCTTTTGGCCGGTTGAAGTCTAACACTTGGACCTAGAAGTCTGTAACCTATTTCTATCTTGTCTCTTGACCTGAATACAAATGATATTTATTAATTGTCTTAGGCCACCAATGAACGAAGATTTTTAAAACACATCTCCATTGAATGAAAATTTCTAAAATAAATCGCAGTCTAGGATTTGGTATCTCGATCTCTCATTATTTTCCTTTTGCTTGTAGTAGTGCATTTCAACTGAAAGGTGCCACTATATATATACTGGTGCAAAGTCTTTGTCGTGCAAAGTACGACAAAAATGTTGAAAAAATTTTGAAGTGGAAAAACTGTTTATATCTTCCCTAAAAAAATATTGCCTGCACAGAAAACCTGAATATAGCGCTCAATATCTTCCAAAATACCAGACCTGATCATCGAAATAGTTATAAAACTGTTAGAACAAATAAAACAACAGAAGTTCAGATAATCCTTTGATTATTTATCTGGTGATAATTTGAACAGTGTTGCTGTTACACTCAATGTGATACTGTAAGGAATGAAGCTAATTTGCAGAGTTACATGAACGTTTTCTGAAGAGCAGGGTGCAAAGATGTTACACTACTATAGAAATGGTCATCAGTGTCGGTTTAAAAACGTCATCAGTAGCAGTTTTTGAACTGACACTGATTACTCAATATTGATAGTAACAAACTATCAGTACCGGTTTATGAACTGGCACTGATAATGAGTATTAGTACCGGTCCATAACAAAGAACCGATACTGATGCTCAGACTATTAATACCGGTCTATAAGAATGAACCGACACTAATAGTCTGAGTACCAGTGCTGGCTAGTGTGACAAGCCGGTACTAATACTTTGTATGCACAAATAAATTATGAATTTAACAATACAACATTCAAAATCTGATTTTAAATTTGTATTCAAATATATGTAAGCATTCATTATAGGGAGATGTGGTAAGCATTCATTACAGGGAGATATATACACATGTATCATAAATAGTTTATCCATATCCACATTCACATATAATCATGAGTTCATCAACATCCACACATAAATATTATCATAGTTCACATCATAGATTAAACATATTGAAAATGCATTCATATCTAATTCTATGGTACATGTCGAATTATATAGTCTTCATAGTTGACATCTATGATATCAACCCCATATATCTCATCCAAATAGCGTAGTGCATAAACGAGCGTACTATCTCGAGCAAGAAAGAGCAGATCCATCACAGTTCTATAAACAGCGAAACCTCCTCCACCGAACTCCACAAAAGTCTGATACCTGCCTTTATGAACTCTCTTCACTTTTAGGCCAATCATTATGAAACCCAACCGCTCCATGAAATAACATAAGAGTGAATCCAAGCTAACATCTAAATGCATCTTATTGTTCCAGTAAAAATCATACAAGCAAAGAGTACAAATATGAAGAAAAAATTTGATAATATATGAAACAATATTATAGACTAAAATTCCTGGCACCAACCATATCAAGTGCATATAACCGCGACAGATTGATAGTCATTGAAGCCGTATCCTACACATTCTGCCCAAGCGCTTTTAATTTGAAATAGCTATAGTCAGGTAAATGTACCTAACTTGATCCTCATCTCTTGCAAAACCACTGCCACCATGTTTTTTGAGCTACATGAATCTCAGGTGATTGGATACCAGAGACAACAATATTGATAGATTCTTTATTTGCCAACATATGAAAACTAATTGATATCTTTCTTGTACCACTATCACCTATAGTGGTAATCACAACTGGTTGTGTATAACCCTTTATATGAGCAATCATTCCATTTAACTAAACTAGAGGAGTAATCACCTATATCAATACATGTATATCTTTAACAACTAAATATTTTTCAATTATCAGTTATCCAACCAAAATAGATGTGAGGTATACAATTTTGATCATCCCTAAGGGCGTCGGGAGGGCAAGCATCGAGTTCATAGAGAAATATGCCTAGAGGACAGGGGGCACAACGCGACGGGATGTAGATGCTACTTTGGATGCATCCATACTAGATCTAGGAGGTATCTACAAAGAGTAAGATATATGTAAACCAACAAATTTTACTTCTGGTGGCACGGGCCAGGAGGGGGTGTTTGGACTCGGTGGTGGCTCAGACCGCGGGAATCTTGACTTTGCGGTGGGCTACGCAGTACATCCATGGCGTGGCGGTGTGGCTATAGCTGTGCGTGCGTCAGCCAAGCGGAGAGCGGTAGCGCACATGGAGGGAGAAAGGAGCGACAACGCTCACCGACGTAGGGGACGGCGGGAAGATGGCGTCAGCGACGGGGACGAGGATGGCAGGGAGGCGGCATCAGTGATGGGGACGAGGATGGGGACGACGGGGCTCCAGGGACGAGGACGGCAAGGCTCTGGGGATGGCGACAGGTACGAGGATGGCGACGGGGATGAGGACAACGGCGTTGGGGAGACTGTAGGGCTCCGAGGACAGCGGCGTCGAGGAGGCAGTGGAATTGACAGACGGGCAAGGGATTGAGAGGCTACGGCTAAGTCCTCATATATATAGGGATCGAGTAGCAGTGTCGGCTCGTAATACGAACCGGCACCGATACTCTGTGTCCGTGTTGGCTCATAGTTACCAGCTGGCACTGAAGAACTAGTACTGGTTTGTTCTAAGAACAACATTCAGACTGAGTATCAGTGCCAGTTCAACCATTCTCGATCAATGATCGAGCGTGAGAAGGTTCATACTGAGACTCACGAAGATTCATGTTCAAATTTGCACATCCTTTTCTATGGAAAAAACCAGATATATGGAACAGACATTTACAATTCAGAAATTAAGGAACCCACGAAGGAAAAAAAACTCCATGTTCATATATTAAAGAACAACGAAAAAGTGCAACTATTTATCAATAGCAACAATGTTGAAACAATTAATGCAAAAGAGAAAGAAAAGAGAAGGAAAGTACATATAACTACAATCAATCAGTCTACGGTGGGCATTGCATCCAAGAAACCTCCTCCTCTCGCCGTTCCGCTCCTCACCGGCATGCCGGTTCGGCAGTGCCTCCCCATCTCCTCAACCACCACCGTTTCCGAACTCCCTGCGGCGACCGTGGAGTCCTTGCCGGTGAGGCTCTGGACGACGGACTTGAAGTCCGCGGCGTCGGCCTCAACGTACCTGGTCACGATGAACTTCACCGTCACGGGCTTCACCTCCTCCATAAGCTAGTGAGTAGTGAATAATTATATTTCCAATGAATCGAAGCACACGAATTACTCTTTTTTGCTGATATACACGCACACCCGGACTTGAAGTGCTGCAAAATTTTGGTGGCATATATAGAGGTGGCCTAGCCGGCCAGTTTGCGTGAGGAGAGAAGTCAAAGGGTTTGACCTTTTTGGTATTTTTCTTGGAATTAACCGAGTATGAGAAGTGATCGAATATTGAAGCATTCCATGTTGAGCAAGCAGCTCGGTCGGAGAATATGGAGGTTGGATGCAGACCTGATCATCGGCCGGTCGGCCCTTATACTGTAACTCATGATCATGAACATTTAGTGGTGGATCTAGAGAAAAAAAATGAGGAGCTCAACTTCTCTTATTCCTCCTTACTTTTTCTTTTTTCTTCTTCCTCCTCTTCTTTCTCTTCCATTTCAAAAAATTATGAGCAGGAAAGAGAGGGTTAAGAGGGACACTCTCAAGTGTTCCCGGCAGGTAGGGGGCACGAGGCCCCACCTCCCAGCCTCTCCCCCCTACCATGGATCCACCGCTGGGAACATCCAACAGCTGAGATGACTTGCACAACTTGTGGCTTGTATACCTGGCTCTGACCTTTTCTTTTGACTTTGTTCTGACTACCTTTGTCCATGAGGAGAAACGTTCACAAAATAGATCCATATAAATAACTTCATATATATGCTGCTGGTCAACTCAGTTGCTGCTGGCTTATGTGCACAGTTTACTTGCATGAGTTGTGTGTACGCTGACTACGCATGCAAAGCTCTATGTCAAAGTCCATGGAGAGTTTGTCACTTGTTCCTGCTTGGTCTTTTAGATTGAACATGCCGCGCGCATTCCAAATAAAAAAACCTAGGTCATCTTTGATTTGCAAAAGGCTAAATCTAGTTGTAGACAGTTTCTTTTAGAAGAACTACATGCCCAATTCTTACCTCTATGACAGAAGTGCGACTACAATTGCTATACATCTTTTATGACTATAATTAAGAATTGTATAACAACTCTATACACAATTATAATATAGCATTACCAAATAAGTAAGACATTCTTTTTTCTACAATTAAACTATGTTTTCTTCGATTTTTCTTATCTAAGGACCACTGAAATCCATCCGTTTTACTTTTTTCATCTAAGAAATTTTCCAGGTGAATGAAACATTACGATTTTTTTTATGTGAGTTTCTATGTTATCGAGAATTTCTAGTTTTCTTTTATCTCATAATTGTTTCTTCTTTAAGGATGGTTGAGTTGTGTTCATTTTCGGTTCTCAGGAATTTTCTAGCTGACCATTTTGCACGTTTGACGGGTTCTCCCGATTAATCCCTCCGGGACTTGGAGAGACCTTTGTTGTGTATCTCTGGACAACCTCAGCTTGAGACCATAGGCCCTCTATTCTTCCACCTTTGGTTCGGCCCACGGGATGTCTCTTTGACCACCACCTTTGGTATCACGGTCGGCTCTTCTCCGAAGGTGGCTTTTCCTCTACGGGGTAATTTCCTTCTTCCTTTCACACAATGAGGCATGGAAAAACTAAAGGAAACTATACTCTTGGGATGAGGTGAAATAATCGCCATGCACCCGCTAAGGTCGGGCTCTGGCATCCTCGTTTATCTCTTAGCGTCAGGCGACGGCGCAAGAAGTCTGCCACCACCATGACCGAGGTTAGCCCGGAGTCGCGCAGGAGTCTGATGCGCTCGAACATCGGCTCCATCCTCGCGTCCTCCGGTGGCGGCACCTCCCACGTCGACCTCCGGGGCTCCGCCACCGCTTCCGGTAGAGCGAGACGATCGTGGGGGTCAACATCGACGAAAAACCAGTCCCGTCGCCATTCCTCCCACTTGCTGCGCAGTACCTGGGGGATGTAGTGCTCCCCCAGGCCGTCTCGTAGCCGAAGGTTGCAACACCCCGCGACGTCCGCCGTGGAGTACCCCCTCTTCTTCCCGGTCGGCCGCAAGACGAAGAAATATCGGAGAAGCGTGGCCGAAGGCGCCACCCCCACGAACATCTCGCAGAAGTGCGCGAAGACCGCCAGCACCACGACGGAGTTAGGGCTCAAGTGCGCCAGCTGGATGCCGTAGGTCTCAAGAACTTGGAGGAAGAAGGTTGAAAACGGCGGCACCAACCCCGCCGCCATGAAAGAAGTGAACAAAATGATTCGCCCGGGAACGGTCGTCGTCGGCGGGAAGTTCGCCGGCGTCACCACCACGGCTCCCTCCTGCCCCTCGGGGACCATCAGCTTCCTAATTTTGGCCGCCACTTCTTCATTCTTCAGACGAGACTCCAGCAGCATGCCATCCAGAGTCCTATCACGACGGCCTCCTCCGACTCTCGGCATCCCGACGGGAGCGCAGGTGTTCTGGTGGTGGAGAGAAAGGAGGAGAAGCGTTCCGATCGCCTGAAAGGTCTCTAAGGGCTTCGGAGCACGAAGGAGGCGAGAGCAAGATAGCAAGAAGGCGTAAAGAGGGGGGCGGATCGATCCCATCCCCCTTTTATATATCAGAGTTCAAACGTCGCCGGCCAACGGTTCGCTCGGCGGGACGGCTTCCTCGGTCGGCGCAACTGCCGGGCGAATCTCCCGCCGATCGTGCGGCATCAGCGGCTGCCAGGCGTATTTTCCTCGATCTGCGCGGCACCCGCGCGTGCCGCCCGTACCGTTGTCATGCCCTTCGGGAGTTGTGTGTACGTGCGTCTACTCGTCTCCCCACTGGGCCGTACCAGAGGCCCGGGTCTAAAGGGCCACCTCTTGAAAGCCTGCCATGTGGCGTCCACGCCAGCCTCGGCCTCGTCCGCGACGAAGGGCCCATCCGCAGTCTCCGTGCCATCGCCTGCCAATGGGCCCTGGGGCTACTGTCGGTGTATCAGGAACCGGGGGTCCCTGAGTCCCGAGGCTAGGCCAGCCGTCCGCCACGCGTCACCATCCCGCGAGGTCCCTCCTGCGGGACAAGGAAAATCTGAGTTCCGGGAGAAGGTGCTCGGGGCCACAGCCTCTGGTCTCCGAGCACCCCAGTTCTCCGATGACCCGCAGAGTCCAAGTACCGGGGGGAAAGTGCTCGGGGAGGTGCCCGGCCGCCCCCGAGCACCCTAGTCCCCCGACGATCAGAAGAGCTAAGTTCCGGGAGAGAGTGCTCGGGGTTGCACGTGGCAGCCCCCGAGCACTCGGTTCCCCGAAGGTTCGTGCGAAAGTGCCCAGGAGAGAGTGCTCGGGGTTGCACGTGGCAGCCCCCGAGCACTCGGTTCCCCGAAGGTTCGTGCGAGAGTGCTCGGGGGAGAGTGCTCGGGGAGGTCAACGGTACCCCCGAGCACTCAGTTCTCCGACGACCCGGGGAGGCCCCTGAGGGGCCCACCGATGAAGTGTCTGCCCGTCAGAGGTCCAAGGCCGCATTAAATGGGCACGCGTGGCCTGACATATCCAACTGCTCCCGCCGCAGCGTCAGCTCCCGCCATGCTTTGGCAGAGGGGCGTGGGGCTATTAATTGCACGGGTCCCGTCCCGTATCTCCCATTGGGTTCTGAGATAGCATTGTCAGGATCAAGGTGTTCCGCCTACCGTCCTGCCGTGGCAGAGGAACAAGACAGGACGGGCACGCCGGGTGCCTCTATGGCTGCCCGGTGGGCCCTCTCAACGGCGCCCATTGACAGGGCGTCCACAGTGACGAGTGACCAGACGCGTGCCGCGCTTTTTTTTCCACCGCCCCAGTCACTTCGCCCAGAAAAAATGATGACGCCCTTCTTGGTCATGGCGTCTTGGAACTTGTACCCCTTCCTTCCCGTTCGGGGTATGTGGTAGCCGGCGAATGCATAAAAGAGTCGACGCACCGGAGGGACAGGGAGGGCGGCGAAGAAGAAGGAGAAGAAGAGAGACAGAGAAGACGAGCCCCACAACGAACCAAGCCAACAGACGAAGTTATTGTGAGCTAGCTTGAGCAGAGCTTCTGCCGAGAAACAAAGAGCCTCAAGCTTTTAGTTAGACACGATATTCTTGTAACCAGATACATCCTCGGGGGATCTCCCTCAGGACAGTTAATTTATCCATACAGGAGGGTATTACGCCCCCGTGCGGCCCGAACCTGTCTAAACTCCGGTGCATTTATTCCTCTTTGCACTAGGTCAATCATCCCCCACCACCGGCCGTCGCATCTACATCCACTTCCATTTATTTCTCCGACGAACTTATTCAGGATCATCCTCCCGGCCGAATCTCTAAAAAGGGGTCTCTCGGGATCCCTGCAGTAGGAGTTAATCCTCCGACAACGACAAACATAAGATTAAACATATGGTGGAAAACATTACATGAGACTGTAACCACAACGGCACGACGAGAAAAAAAATGTGGCATGTACGATTCGCACAAAGACCTTCTTATTAGTGCGCCGCTCCTAATCATAACATGCCTTAGGGAGTGGAAATATGTCGGATTACATTAGATACTCTCTACTGAGTGTATCTAGGATATTTTCCCTTTTGGAGGGCATCGTAACCTACCGCCTTAGTACGGCGTGCTCTCTCCCACTTCCTTGCCCTCTCAGCCTCCCGAGCCTGAGCCACAGTATGGTTGTGTGTCTCCTTCCTCATGCGCTCTTCTTCCTGCCGCTTCAGGCGAAGATGGTCAAAGCGGAGGTTGAGAAGGTGGCAAAGGGAAATAAGACCTAGGATGCGACCCAAAATAGGGACTCTAGCTCCAGCAGTAGCGAGGATGACTTGGATCCGATGTCTTTCCATCCAAATGAGAGGACTGTTGACCACATGTTCGGTACTTCCATGTCCTATAAGTTCAAGTGGCAATACAAGATGGTCACCCGAGAAGTCTTAGCTGTCATCCCCTAGGGTCACTAGGCTATCAAATGGTCGAACATCGAGATTTCCTTTGGCCAGGACGACTGCCTAGAGAACTTCATACAATCAGGATGCTTCGCGATAGTGGTCGAGCCTATGATCGACAACTATAAGGTCTCCCAAGTGTTGATCGATGGAGGGAGTTCTCTGAACATCCTCTTCGCGGGCGCACTCGAAGCGATGCAAATCTCCCGATTTGCCATCAAGCCGGTTATGCAAACCTTCCACGACATAGTACATGGATCCTTGGCAATACCTATCGGTCATATATCGCTCCCCGTTACCCCTGGGAAGCATGACAACTTTTGAACGAAAAATATTCTGTTTGATGTGGTGGACTTTGAGATGGCATACAATGCTATCTTGGGACGACCAACTTTGGCCAAGTTCATCGACATCGCGCACTACGCTTACCAGTACGTGAAGATCCTGGGACTCGAAATGGTCATCACTATCTGGGGTTGCCCCAAGGCAGGTCTTTGCTGCGATAAGTAGAGTCTCGATATGGTGTCTCAACACTAACCCGACAAGGAACCCAAGAGCTCAAGGATCAAGGTGAATGAGAAGCCTTAGTCATAACCATGACCACATCGCCTCGAGACACAAACCCAGGGGCTTGGTTCCACGACTAGTTCAAAACCCATGTAACAGCACCTACGCTACCCCCGACGTGATAGGGTCCCTGCTTATCGGCTTAATCTAGTATGTGTTGTTTAGTTTTAAGATATTTGGTCTACAATAGATAGTTGGTCGTCAATTAGTTATGTAAGCCCTAAGTATAAGTACTAAGAGTACCTTCATAATAATAAAGATCATATTGCCTAGGAAGTCGCTTAAATTGTTTTATTCCTTACTTGTCTTCCCGTGCATCCTAATGCCCCACAATATGAGCTTTCTTCACTTTATTATATTTTTTATTTAGACTATCTACCCGGAAAACCAATTTCGAGCTGACAGACAAGGGTTTAACTAGTACTTAGTACTGGAAACTGAGAATGACATATTGTGTGTGCTCTGAATGCCGATTCCAATGAGAAGGGAAGGATCATTATGTTGGGACTTTGGGGTTGCATAAAATGCTTCTTGTCACGTTCCATGAGTGACTGGGGGATACGACGCCTTCCACTCAAGTAGACCTAAGGTCGGCTATAATAAGCGCTCCAACTAGTGACTAACGCGTCCTGAACTAATCAGTGGAAGAAGCAAGTAAGGAAATCACAATATGTTGTTGAATGCATTCAGTACCGAGTACTCCCATTGTAGCGAAATGAGCCTATTAGGCCATGATTATCATTTTGGTAATTAATGACAACATAGTCATTGGGACTAATATGTTTGTCAATAATATATGTTAGTAGGTTTCATGGATGTAATACATCAAGAAGCTACCGCAGCCGGGATAAAGTTTGATTGAATTGAAAAAGTCCCAGTAAAATTTGCCCCACCGGAAGGTCCAGTGCAGAGGAATTTGCACTCACCGGAGTATTGTATCTAAAGGCAAAGTGAAGGCTGATGACTTCACCAGATAGCCCGGTGCTCTGTGTGTTGAACTCACTGGAGTATTTTTGATAAAGGAGGAGAAGGCTGAGGACCTCACCATATAGTCCAGTGATCTGTAAAAGACTGAAGATCAACCCACCGGAAGGTCCGGTGCTTGGTTTCTGTACACCGGAGTATGGCATCGAAGCATTTCTTGTAAAGGTGATTGCAAGTGCTAAAGAATGAAGATTAACTCACTGGATAGTTTGGTGATTACAAAGATAGTTGCACCGGAGCATTTCCAGGGAAAAGAAGAGAATGTTCAACTCACCTGATGGTCTGGTGTGAATAGAATGAACACCAGATAAATGCACCAGAGAATTTTACACAGAGAGGCTGCAAAAGCTTAGATGGCTCAAGGTAACTCACCAGAAGGTCCGATGATGGATTTGAAGGCACACCGGAGTGTCCAGTGTTCACAGAGGCTGTGAGTGGAGTTCCAACAGCTAATTTCTGAGTTTGTACTCACCGAATGATCCGGTGTTAGTACTACTTGATGATGAGTAATGTTGGCCTGATCTTCCGATAGGTAGCGATAAATCGGTGGGTGGAGAACTCGACGTTGATGATCCAAAGGCTTCGACCCGAACAGATCGTCTCCCTTGCAATCACTACACCACAGCTCCGATGGTTATCAACCGTGTCGCGCGGTTGACCTCGCCAAGAAGGCTCAATCCCTGCCAGCGTACCGAGAACACAAGCAAGAACATAGAAGATGCAATCTGAAATATTACGAATTGAATTCAAGCACTCAAAGTTGGGGTTCCACAAACACTTGCGGCGGCCTAGTCGGTCCGGAACAAGAGCGAAAATCTCACAATTCGTGTGTAGATCAATATCTAAGCAAAACCCAACTCTAATTAGAGCGGCAGCTACTGTATATAAAAGACTAGGGTCGGCCAAGGACCCCTGGACGTGTCCCTAATGGACTCCAACACGTTACACGACCCAACGGCTCAAAAGATGGTAGCGCAGCACCCTGACAGATTCTGGATGTCGCCTTATTTCGACGATTTCTGTTGACTCAGAAAGAATTCTGACATAGGACTAGTTCCGTTGGAAAGCTTATCTCCTTAGCTTTCCAACCATGTGTAGAACGTTGAAAACGGAGTCCGTATGCGTCCTGGGCGACGATTTTAGTGCAGGCTGGTCCTGGACTCCGAAACGGACTCGAACTTGATTGGACCTCCACCTTGGCTTGGGCGCCCTTGCTGTTCTTCTCCCGTGTTCCTAAGTAATAATACATCACAATTATTCAGTAGCATCCCATCCTTATCAAAATATAAAGGAACACTAAGGAACGAGCTCACCTCATGATTTAGTTGACGTGCACGAGCTCGTGTCAATGGACCTATTGTTGGAGGAATACTCAGTGTGTGTGTATCCGAAAGAGTGATATCCTCATCACTACTGTTCACACTGGATCATCCAGTGTTAACAGCTTTTTTGAGCCATTGGAAAAATAGCTAGTTGGCAGGTTTGAGACCGAATGATCTGGTGTTAATACCCCTCCACTCAGTCATTTGAAGGTGTGGCATGCTGCTGGAGTCTAGAGAATCTCATAGACACTTGAGAAGACATCCAAGCCACCAAAGTGCTTGAAGTGATCATCCAAGGCAATTAAGTATAAGATTAGAGAGTGTTTAGTGCTTATAGGCCTAGAGTGAGTTGTAGCTAGGTGATGCAGCTTGAAGAAAGGATCAAGGAGTGATCCTAGCTAATACCGAGTGATACATTGGCACCTTAGAGTCTTGGTGACTCACCGGCATCTTAGGACTTGGTGACTCAAGCTTATTGACCCTTCGACTTGGTGTGAAGCGGTGGTAAGACACGTGTATGGAGACATAGAGACCCCTGCCTTGGTGGCTCAAGCTCCGAAGTGATCATGGTGGCAAGTGACCGAAAGAGAGGCTAGTGGTGAGACTTTTCCTTGGTGGTTTGGTGGCTCATCGTGCTTGAGACCTTGTCTTGGTGACTTGGTAGCTCAAGAGCCGTGACCGAAAGATACTTGACGACCGGGAGCATATCCTTTGTGGAGCTCCAACATAGATTAGGGGTGACATTGATACCATCGATACCACAAGAAAAAAATCCTTTATGTCGAGTTTATCTTTCTATGCTATTTACGTTTTCACATTTACATACTTGCAATTTACCTTGCTAGAGTAAGTTGTAATACTCTTGAGCGGTAGAGTACACACACTAGATAAACCTAAAGCACATTTAGATAGAAATTGAGATAGGTTTATCTTGTGAAGTTTTTGGAGCTAATTTGGTTTAGTCTCTAAGTATCCTAATTCACCCTCACCTCTTAGGATATCACCGATCCTCACACCCATCGAATGCAAAAAGCATTTATGATAAAAATTCCTACAAGTCTAACAAGTTATCATGTTCTTTATTACAGATTGCAGGATAAAAATTCTACAGCGAGGACCCAACTCTGAAGTCCACCGCGTCCACAAAAGCCTTGGCTAGCCTGAGCACCTCCTCCACCCTCTGCGTCGATGCCTTATCCATCTAATCCCTGAAGCCTTCCTGGCAAACGTCGGTGTTGATGTTCAAGTAGTGGGCCTTCAGTGTGCCTGGCGACTAGTCAGGGGGCGTCATCGTCTCCCTCGGGCTCCACCTAGATCCTGACCTCGGTGAGTGCATGTAGCGAACATGGCCCTTTTAGGTCATGTATGTGATTTTAGTGATTAATGAAAATATAGTCAATGGGACTAATATATTTGTCAAGTATATACTTTAGTAGGTCTCATGGATGCAATACATGTAGAAGCCACTGGAGTAGAACTCAAGAAAGTTTGAATTGGATGAGTTTAGGAAAAATTATTAACACCGAATGGTCTAGTGCTCAGAAAGGATAATACATCGGATGGTCTGGTGCCCAACAAGAATTCACACTGGAGTATTTTGACTCAGAAGAGAAAAATGAAAGCCTCACTGAATGATCCGGTGTTGGAGTGATGTGCACACCGAAGCATTTTACAGAACTTGTGCAGATCTTCAGAGAAAAGGTTTGAACTTAGAGGATGGTCCGATGCTCAGAAAATATGTACACTAGAGGCTTCGCTGGAGCTTTTATAGAAGATTTTCAGTGGAGATATTTGCACATGCTGGATGGTTCGGTGATCAGAGGACTATACATGCCGGACAAATGAACAGGGAGAAGTGGCTCAGTCGACTCAAGTCTATACGCTGGATAGTCCGATGATGGAGTTCAAATTAACACCGCTATATCCGATGTTCACAATAAGTTTGAGTCGGGTTCCAACAGCTAGTTTCTACTGCTGTACATGCCGGATGGTTCGGTGTTCACAGTCTTTTTGAGCCATTGGAGCAACAGCTAGTTTGCGTGTTTGAGGCCATAAATACCCCCCACTCGGCCATTTGAGTGTGCTGGAGTCCAGGGAAGCTCGTAGACACTTGAGAAGACATCCAAGCTGCCAAAGTGCTAAAAGTGATCATCCAAGATAATTAAGAATAAGATTAAGGATTGATTAGTGCTAATAGGCATAGAGAGAGAGATGTTGCTAGGTGTTGTTGCATAGAGAGGGGATCAAGAAGTGATCCTACATTGTTCCAAGTGGTATGCTGGCACCTTGAAGTCTTAGTGACTCGTCGGCACCGTGAGCCTTAGTGGCTCATGGTTGTTGACCCTCTGACTTGGTGTGGAGCGGTGGCAAGAAGCTTGTACGGGGACGCAGAGACCCTTGCCTTGGTGGCTCAATCATCAATATGAAGATGGCGATAAGTAACCAGAAGAGAGGCTTATGGTGAGGCCTTATCTTGGTGACTCAACCTACTTGAGGCTTTGTAACACCCTAAATTTCAATTTATTGCAATAGTTTAAAATTTTGCTAGAATTTTTAAATAGGAGTTGCAATTTTGTTCAATAGAAGAAATTAATTTCTAAATTTAAATTTGACATGGGTTATATAAGTTTGATGCATTCATGCTGTCACAGTTGCAATAGGCTTTTATGCGTGAAAAAAATTTGCAAAAAGATCGCTAGAAGTTGCTCGTTTAAAACTTCTTTTGAATTTTTGCTCAAAATATAAAAAGAAAAAGAATTTCAAAATTGATAAAGCATCTCAGGCCGATTCCTTTTCCCCGGCCCATTTCTTCCCTCCCTGTCTCCCTTTCATTCTTCTCGCATGGGCCGCTATCCTTTTCCCCACGCTGGGTCACGCCAGAGCCAGCCTACCTCAGCATCGAGCCACCCCCTCCCCGCCCTCTCTCGCTGCCGCATGGGCCCAAGCCGAGCCAAGCCGTGCAGCTGAGCCGCCCGCCCGAGCCGCCGGCTCACTTAGACCGCCCCCAAATCCCACGCGCCATTCAAAACCGCCACCTCCCCGGGCCGTTTCGCTCCAATTAAAGCCTGTGACCGCAATCCCCGCCCACTAATCACTCATTCCCGGCCATTTCCCCCTCCTTAACCCCTCTCAAATGTGGAAACCATTGCATTTAAGGAAATCAAGGCCGCTAGCCATTTCTCTTCAAATCCGGCCGATGCCCTTCCCCTCTCGCGCATACAAGCTGCCCATTTCATCCCTTGGAAGCTTCTACACCCATTTCATCCTCTCTCACCCCGTTTCCCACTCGGTTTCGCCACCAGTGCCACCTTCTTCCCCGACGTTGGTAAGGAGCTCCGCCGCCTTTTTTCTTCGTGGCCGAGCCCCTCTAACTCCATTTTCTCCCCTCTACGATGTCGCAGGGTCCCCGAAGAAGTTTTCCGCCGCTCCTCAGTTCTTCTCCGCCACCGGACACCGCCCGCATCTAGCTTCAACCCTGCCAACCGCCCCTCTCCATCACCGGCCACCCTCGGTCCTTCTCCGGTGACGTGAAGCCCACGGTGATGATCCCCTTCACCTCCTCTCTATTTTGTGCTTATCCCCATCGTGGTCCATGGTCGCTAGCGCATTTTGCGCTACTCTGGCGATGTTCCAATGACCCCGCCATCGCCTCCCTTTTCGGCGCCACCCGACCAAGCCCCTATTGAAACCCGACCGTCCGATTTTCATCTGTCGGCTCAAATAGAATACCCCTTCGTTTTATGATTTCGGTCCACTGTGGACCCATGGACCAGCCTCCAGGCCATGGTCCATGGGCCCATAAACCTTCTCCACCAGTTTTCCAATTGAAAAATAATTTGGTATTTGATTTATGATGTCATAAATAGAATTTTTAGTATAAAATCAATTCGGTTTATTCTCGGAAACCAAGTAAAATTTGCAGATTAGCCCCTAAAACTTTAAAAGCTTAATACTTTTTGCTCGTAGCTCCGTTTTGGGCGATTTTCGTGCTCAAATTCTCATAGCGTCTTGTAGAATCTTTTTATAGAGTTTTTAGCTAGTTTTAGTACTATTTGATGTACTATTATTAGTAGTTTCCATTGTGTTCTTTCTCCGGTATGTCGATTAGGAGGTGAGCAGTTCGGGAATCTTCAAGATCAAGCTTTTGAGGACTTTGAGCAACCCTCCACTAAAGGCAAGTGTCCTTGAACATGTTGCCCCTATTCTAGGAATCATGTGTATCTATTTTATTCCTTCTATGCATGCTTGTATAAATTGGAATCACAGGTTAGAGTTTACTAGCTTTGTATGATCATTCCTTGTCATCATTGCTTAACCATGGGTTAAAATGGGTAGTATATGCTAGTGTAGTCATAGTTGGTGAAAATGTTAATCTTAACTAATGCCTATGCAACATAAATCGGGAGTGGTAATCTTTTGTAGAAACATGGTATAGGGATTCTAACAGGATGATTGGTTTGCGGTGGTGCTATACAGCAGGCTTGACTTTGTTCCTGTGTGGGGTTCTAAGGACCGGTTCTTGAACATGTAACCAAGTGAATCCACACAACCACGAGGCCTATATGGGTACAGTCTGGCCAACTAATTAGCCACCCCTCTAACTCTGTGGGCATCGTTGGACGGTTGAGTGGTACAAGAGGGGGCTTCTGCAACGATATAATCGTCTGTTAGCGGTGAAACCTCAGTGGGTGTCTGTAAGTTGGCAGGAGTTTTGTAAAGGCCTGTAGTGAGACCCCGACTCCACACCCCAGGAAGTGTGAAGCAGCACGAGAATCACGACTTGTGGGGAAAGCTATACAAACTCTGCAGAGTATCAATTTGGTCAGTCAGCCATGCTCACGGACAAGAGCGGACTTGAACTTCTTTAGGATTAGATGGGATCAAGGTTGGTATGGTTGGTTGGGTAGCCGGGTAATGGAATTACCTGGTGAGTCTTGGTGGTTGGATGGAATCCGATGAGTCAATCTTTTTGTTACAGTGGCGTCTTCACACTTAGCAAATAGGATGCCTATTGTTGGAGTCATTAGGTTAAAATTTGCTCAGCGCAGTTAACCGTGTCTAACCTTTCCTTGACTTAAGCCCCATAGCATGTTTTCCCTTCACTTGCGGAGTACATTTTTGTACTCACACCCGTTGTCCCTTCTCTTGCATTCTACCGCTGTTCAAAAGCCATCAATGAAGCTACAACCCTTGATGAAGATGACTTCGACCGGAGTTACTATTCTAGGCTGGAGTGCCCCCGGTTGACACCTGTGGAAGATGGAAGCCCCGCTGACGCTGAAGATCTTTAGTTCCGCTATGTTTTCTTTTAGACCCTCGAGTCCTTTTGTATTAAGTTAATTACGTTGTTGTAATAATAGCACTGTGATGATACACTGATGATGTAAACGCATGTATGAAACTTGATCCTGGCATACATGTGTTGTGCCTAGTTTTGTTCCTTTAAAACTGGGTGTTACAGGCTCAAGTGGCTCAAAGGCCATGATCGGGTGCCGTCCAGGAGCTTTAGTCTAGGTGGTTGCTCCAACGTGGACTAGGGGTCATGTTTATGCCATCGATACCCTGGGATAAAAATCCCTTGTGCCTAGTTTGCTCTCTCTACCATCTTTACGTTTTCGTATTTACATACTTGCAATCTATCTTTGCATGTTTATCTTCCTAAAGTAGTGTGCTAGGATTGGCTATAGGTTGCAAACCTTTATAAACGGTAGAGTAGACACAGTATATGAACCTAGAGCTCATTTAGATAGAAATTGATATCGGTTTATCTTGTGAAGTTTTTTTGAGCCGATTAGTTTTAAGTGTCATAATTCATCCCCCCTCTTAGGATGTTACCGATCCCTACATTTGGTATCAAAGAAGGTTCTCTCAACCCTACATTTGGTATCCCTCGTGCTCTTAATATTCTTAACATCCTAGAGAGTTGTGACATCCGGGGTAGGGATGGATATCAGTAGTGCTCCATATTTTGACGCCACTTGTTTCTCCCGTTGAGAAATTCTAATGACTTGTTATTTACAAGCTAAATATTTAGATGTTTGGAGAGTCACCGAGAAGGGGATGAAGCAACATCTCACAAATAAGGAGAGGTAATTCGATGCATTAGTGAAGAGTATCATATTATCATCTCTAAGCATTGATGTATTCAATTGAGTATATTCTCTTATCAATGCTCATGATATTTAGACTAACCTCATTGAAATACATAAAAGCACAAAGGATATGCACAATGCGAAATATCATGAGCTAGTCTCTGAGCTCAATAGCATTAAATTACTTGCCCATGAAAGTGTTAATGATATGTATTTACATTTGAATATTCTTATCAATGAGATCAATGAGCTAGGTTTGATGCCAATTAGAGATGATCAAGTAGTGAGAAGAATACTTCAAGCTCTTCTTCTACAATACAAGTTGATTGTGTCCATCATCTATGACAACAACAACATTAGCAAGATGACTCTAAGCCAAGTTATCAGCAAGATCACTGCCTATGAGATGACCATGAACATGAAGGTTGAAAGTTCATCCTCATCCGGCACCAAAAATCTTACCCTCACAAGCAACCAAGCTCCTTTCCCACACATGAAAGAGAAGATGAGAAGGCAAGAGCAAGAGTCAAGCTCAAGCGAAGATAAAGAAGATGAGCATAGCACCTCAAGTGATTAAGAAATGGATCCCACGATCACTAAGTTCATCTTAATATTAGATAATGACCTCAAAAGGATAAATGCCTAATCTCCATGAAAGATTTGGTCAACACAATTGATCATATCAAGGAGAAGAAGACTAAGAACAAGAGGGAGACAAGGAGAAGAGGCAAAGCATTTGCAAGCATAGAAAGATAAGTGAGTGAAGAGGAAGATTCAAACTCAAGTGATGAGAGCTTCACCATCCACTCCTCCAAGAGAAGCTCCTCCTCAAGGTTGTCATCACATAAGTGCCTTATGGCCAAAGTTATAGAAAGCAATGTAAGTAAACATGAATCCAATAAGAATTCACCATTTCTAAGAAGAACTTCTTGAATTGATCAGTGAGCAACAATGGGCATTAAAGAAACAAGCTAAAGAACTTAAGAAATTCAATGTCCTTAATGACATTCATGATATCTTTGTTTCTAATTATAAACAATTAATGAGCAAATTTGAATTGCTAAACAATGAGCATGAAGTGCTTAAGGCAAAGCTTGAGGGTATTGAATCTCAACCTAAGGTCCTTTTGAAGCAATCTACATCTCCCTTTAATTTTAATCTTAAGATAGATGTTTCTACTTCTTGTGATGATTTGATTGATCTATCTAGCTCACCCCTTTGCACTAAGACATGTGTTGAGAATATTATTGTAGAATCATGTAATGATCTTATTGCACAAGAGAATGATGAGTTCAAGTAAGAAGAGAAGCTCAAGAAGAACTTAGCAAGATTGAAGGCAAAAATCATGTCCAACCTCCTCAAGATAGCCGTACCAATATGGTGAACAAGCTTGCAGAGGGATCTACCGTGACATGCTTAAAATGTCATCAAGAAGGCCACAAGTCCTTCCAATGCAAGCAAACCAAGAAAGATACCAAGGAGAAGAAA
Source organism: Phragmites australis (assembly GCF_958298935.1). Classification (NCBI taxonomy): domain Eukaryota; kingdom Viridiplantae; phylum Streptophyta; class Magnoliopsida; order Poales; family Poaceae; genus Phragmites; species Phragmites australis. The sequence continues at coordinate 7,281,436 of NC_084931.1, forward strand.
AAGACGATGAACCTCTCAAACACGACCTTCAACATCTACACCAAGTCCAACTATAAGATCAAGACTAAGAGCAATCACTACTAGCTCAACAACAAGGATATGGTAAAGTGGTTGCACACATGGTTGGGAGAAAGGAACGGATGTGGAACCAACTTATTTGGGTGCCAAGGAAAGTCATCACCAATATGAAGGGCCTCAATCGGTTTGGGTTCCAAAGAAAACTTTAAGTCCACAGGTTGGCTCGGGGGGTTTGGATACTTGGCATATAAGATGAAGTGAAGGTTCAAGCAAAGAAGTAAAGTGTAGAAGATTGGGCGCATTGATGAAGACCTTGATCATCATATACCTAAATTTATCGTCCAAAAGGAAAAGATGTAATGGTAGCTAGATTTTTGTTCATATTTTTTGTTTTGCATCTAGTACCTTTGTCTTGTCTAGGATTGCATGTGCATATTTCATTTCCTTGTAATGCCTAGTGTACGTTCTTCATATGGTAGGTTGCTTGTATTTCTCTCTAACCCATGAGCAACCTACATGATTTATTAGTTATAGGTTCTTTACATGGCATATTTCTTCAAGTGGTATACTTTATGTAACATGAGTCCAATCTATAGGATAAATTACCTATAATTATCAATGACAAGTGCATATCTCTTACAAGTGTTAGACACTTGTATGCACACATATTGTGGGAGCATATCATATGGGTTGTGATTTTGAGACTAATATGTATTGCAAGTAGTATCTTTTGTAGTCTCATGGAGTAATCTACAAGTCATCGGAAGTGTGCAATACATATTCATCAATTGGTATTATTGTCAATTTATTCATTCATTTGAGCTACCTCCATGTATGGCTTAAACTTCCTATCTCTTCATATCATCTAGTTGTGTATATGTTTCACTCTTATCATATGTATACACACATATAGGGAGAGTTTAGATCATATTATGTGAGTTTCATGAATTGTGATCCATGTTTTTTATTTCAAATGATATCCATATTACCTTTTCAATTGAATTCCTAAAATTGATATAATTTATTATCGGATCATGATTTATGAAGCTCTCTCCCAAGTGCTCTAATGTTTTCCCTTGAGTTCAACATGTGTTTGTAGCCTTTTTGAGATTGTTGACAAAGGGGGAGAATTTTGATGACCAAAGCAAGATGCATGATTGTTAAGTAAGATGCAAGATTGTTCCTCGGATGGGAGAATTTTTCATGGGTCACAAGGGAGATAGTGACAATGGAGAAATGAGAGAATTGTCTCCATAGCCGTCACAACAAAAGGGGGACAAAGTAAATATAAGAACAAGGTATGACAAAGATGGTATCTTTTTCTTACAATTGGTTCATTTTTAATTGGTATCTTTAGGGCACTTTCAATTGATATCATTAGTTTCCTTACAATTGCTACCATTGGTTGTTGTTACCATGCATCCAAGCAAAGTAGTAAGACTTTGTGCACTTTACAATTATTGCTATTTTTTTGTGCGCTTGTGCACTTTACATTTAGTATAATTTAGGTTTTGCCATTTGCTTTGGTTGTATGTCATCAATCACCAAAAACGGAGAGATTGTAGCGAACATGGCCATTTTAGAGCATATATGTGATAACACACTGGATGGTACGGTGCTCAAGAAAAATTCACACCAGAGTAATATGACTTAGAAAAGAAAATTGAAGGCATCACTACATGGTCCAATGTTAGAGTGATGTGCACACCGGAGCATTACAAAACTTGTGTAGATCTTCAAAGGAAATGTTTGAACTCACCAAATGATCAGGTGCTCAGAAGAAGTGTACACCAGAGGCTTTGCTGGAGTTTTTTCCAGAAGATTTTCAGTTGAGAGATTTGCACATGCCGGATAGTCCAGTGATCAGAGGACTATACACACCAGACAAATGAACAGGGAGAAGTGGCTCGATCAGCTCAAATCTACAGCCGGATAGTCTAGTTATGGAGTTCAATTAACACCAGTATATCCAGTGTTCACAATGAGTTTGAGTGAATTTCCAACAGCTAGTTTCTACTGTTGTACACGCTGGATGACCGAGTGTCGTCCGGGAGGTACAGCTTAGGTGGCTACTCCAACAAGGACTAGGGGTGACATTTATGTCATCGATATCACATGATAAAAATCCATTGTGTCGAGTTTGCTCTCTCTACCGTCTTTATGTTTCTGCATTTACATACTTGCAATCTACCTTTGCATGTTTATCTTTTTAGAGTAGTTTGCTAGGATTGGCTGCATGTTTACAAATCTTTATTTGGTAGAGTAGACACACTAGATGAACCTAGAACTTATTTATATAACATTGATATAGGTTTATCTTGTGAAGTTTTTGGAGCCGATTAGTTTTAGATGTCCTAATTCACCCTTGTCTTAGGACGTCACCGATCTCTACAGTGCCTCCTAGAAGACATCGAGGGTTGTGGCAAGCTTTTGTCGGACAACGGACATTCGGGCGCTCTCTTGGGCTATCACGTCACGATTCTTGGAGAGTTCTGCAGAGCATCATGTTTGGAGAAACAAGGTGAAGAGGTGGCATATTTAGGTTGCCAGAGGCTTACCCTTCGTCCGGCCCTCTAGATCGGCGCATGCCTTCTCCTTCTAGGCGATCTCCCGAGAAAGTTGGTGGCGCATCTTGGCAGCCCCCCTCTCGAATTTGGCTACTCGAGCGGTTGCCTGTTGAGCTTTCTTGCAGATTCTCTGCAGCTACACTGCATACAGGTATAGGATCTCAAGTCATTACTTGTCATTCCGGTGACTAAATGGCTGTTTTGTAGGAAAACACTCACCATGAAGAAGGAGGTGAAGATGGTGTCTGGGTCATGGACACGGGAACCTTCAACGATCTCCCTCCAAGTAAAATCCTCGGGCAACCTATGCACCAGGTTTGGACAAGCTCGGGGTGACAAAAGCTCCTCTTCCTAGCTATCGACGACCAATTCTAGGGGCTTACTGGGCTTGCTCTCACCTCCCTCGGAGGATGAGACATCCATATTCTGAAGAGGTTGGGGCTTGGGGGCTAGAGGTAGTGCTCCGAGCAACCTGCGAGAAAAAAGAATATAAATCTTGTGCTTCTATCAACATAGGCAAGACGTCCACAATGATAATGCATACCTGGGTCATTTCCTAGCCAGGGAAGGCTTCAGTGGGCCTAGATGGATGCCTGCATTTTGAAAGTCTTCTCGGGGTCATCACCTCCTAACCCACTTTTGACATGGCTAGGGTTCCACCGCCCAATGTACCCACAACAACAATCACTTTTCCATGATCCAGGGCTGGTGCCTAAATGTACTCTAAGTTAAATATCATAACTACAAAGGCTCTAGTTAAATGCTTAACTTACCAAAGTTGGGATGGGTGCTCCGGGTGCTCGGGCTGCAGATGGATCCACAATGGTTGTAGTCAGGTACGAATCTTCGATGGCTAGGGCCAACACTAGATCTGTAGAAGGCTGGAACGTAGGATGAAGCCCAGAGTCGCTGGCGTTGGCGGCCCAGAGTCGCCAACCAGCAAGTCAACCTCCACGAAAAGGTCATCCTCACCTAGTGCCTCGCTGCCAACGTAGGATGAAGATTGTGATGTGGCGTCGCCGCCACAACTCCTACTCGGGCCTCTAGTCCTAGTAATCTAGACCTCATCCAGGTCCATATTCTAAACACCCACGTTCTTAGCTTCCAGGTTAGGCTGTCCTCACTAGGGAAGCTTCATGAATTCGTGACAGCCATCATTATGGTCTATGACTACTCAGAAAGAAGAGGAAATCAAAAAATGAGAAGGTTTGTGAAACTTACTGACAAGATCCTCTCTTGAGCATCCGCCTCCATCTCTACTATAGGGATACAAATGTTTGAGTGGCTAGAATCGGAGGTTGAGTAAAATAGGAGCTTGGTCCTCTGGTCCACCACCTTCGACAGAAGCTCTATGGAAAATGAAAAGCAAGGATGATTCATAAGAAACAAGTCCTCAATTTCCTCAAATGGCTACTCAGGATAGATCGGTAACTATCTCACCTTCTCGAGTCGAGTCCATCTCAGTCATGTACTACCAAGCGTCGGAGATCCTCGACTTCAGAGGACTTAGACAACGTTTGAAGAAATCCCTTGCGACGTCGTATGCTATCAACCCCTTCTCCTCCAGATACCAGATCTTGTTTATGAGAGTCTGGTGGATGGTTGTCTCCTTCGGTTCCTCCGTCCATGCAGCCCTCGATAGCAGAGCTAGGCCCTGATAAGGAAGTCCCGGTGGGCTAGGTTCTCAATAGAACCACTTCTTGTGACACCCCTAACAAGGAACTCTTGGCAGCGAAATCAATATACTTCGCCATCTTTCCCTCCTGAAGGCAACATCTGGTGCCATCGATGACTTTGCCTTTGAACCCCTTCAAGAGGTAGAAATACCTGAAGAGGTCGAGGGACGAACGCATACCCATAAGGCTTTACACAAATATGTGAAAACGCTAAGCATAACAATGGAGTTGGGATTGAGGTGGATGAATTCAAGGCCATAAAAAGCGAGCACCTCAAGGAAAAAGCTGGAAGGGGAAGCGAAAAACACAGTGGAAGAAATCAAGGAAACCAACGGTCTTGGTGGTCTCTAGACTTGGGATCGTCTGCCCCGCCTTGACCAAGGCCTCCTTAGAAATATCAGACTCCTGCTAGGCCGAGATCGCTCGCCATCACGCGGTAGCACAGCTCTCCACCTTCTCGATCTTCTTTCGGCCCATGGCACCGGAGGAATCACAGGTGGAGGGTTTTGGGGTTTTTTGGAGGCATATGAAAGTGAGGGAGGCGCAAAGAGATGACGGAAAGCTGAAATTTGAGTGGACTCCCCCATCTTCTTTTATACAGGGTGGCAGTTCTCAGAAATGGCTCCTCAACTAATATGTGGCATGACTCAAGGCCACGATCTCTTGCCTTGCCTTCATCTCATGTTTAATACCCGATGCATGCGAGAGCAGTTGGAGCAATGACACAAGGAACCTGGGGCACCACACTGTCACGCGCATATGTTTTCCTAGCGTAATCATGATCTCCTGTCAGGTAAAGTATTCTCACCACTACCCAAAATCTCCACTGCGACAGCCCAACTTTCGAACCCGACCAGCAACAAATATTGTCTTCCCTATCCTTTCGCAATGATGGGGTGATAATTTTTTGGGTGACTCATAAATCCTACTCAGATGAAATATCTTCTCGATAACTCGCTTGAGAACACGGAGGCATTTGGAACCCAAAATGGATGATATGAGAACCCGGTTGGAGGCATCATCATAATCGGAAATCCGAGTCTCACTCGATGGCGCGGTCGGTCAAAATGTGTACCTTTTGAAAGTGCATCTAGGCCCCCTAGTGGGTTTTGGTGGTTGAATGACAAAACAATTAAAGGACTAATAAGTTTGTTGAGCTTGAATAGGTTTTTACATGCAAATGACAAAGTCAAGCTCATGTCATATGAAGTATGCAAAAGTAAAGAAATGATGAGCAAAGATTAAAAATTGCAAAAGAGACAAGGATGTAAGTGCAATTGTATGGTCCCATTGGTTGTTTGCCTGCATAATCAAAGGAAAATTGAAAGTGCATAAAGATCGATCAAGATTGCAACACTAAGAAGAAAGATGATCAAGGGTTTAGTATTTCAAGAGCTTTGCAAATCAAAGAAGATTTAGTTAAGAGCTTGTTTGGTCATAAAATTGGTATCTTGATCAAGAAAGAAGACAAGTGATCAAAGGCTTAGTTGATCAAGAAGAGTTTATATGGAAGCTTTCTTTGTCACAACATCAATATGAAGAAAGATATTGAAATGAAGATTAAGTTGAAGAAAGAGAATACATGAGTGCATATAGATGATGAAGATATATGTGATCAAGAGCAATGGTAAATCAAAGGAAATTGCAATGATATGTTACTTGGTCACATGGATGGTATTCTTAATCAAGAAAGAAGAAAGTGTATCAAGGGCTTAGCAATTCAAGGAAAGTCAATATGGAAGCTTGTTTGATCACAAGATTGATATAAAAGCAAATATTCAAGCAAGGATCATGTTATTGAAGAAATGAAATTCAATGAATGCATATTGTTGATGTGAGGCCATGTGTGATTCAAGATGGCAAGATAGTGAAGGGGTGGCAAATGGCTTGGCTACGAAGGACCATGCGAGTGGAGAAGGACAAACAAAGGGTTTGGCGTCGAGGGACCCATGCGATGGAGAAGGAGCAAGTATTGGCCTAACATCGAGAGACCAATCAAGGCCATAAGCAGTGATATGTTGTCAAGCATCAAATCATTATTGAATCATAAGGTTTAAGGTGGCTTGAGGATGTCAAGTTGATCCTTGACCATATGTGTTTAAGAATCCCAAGTCACAAGCTCAAGGAGGATGTGCTTATAAATAAGTGACAAGAAAAGGTTGCACCCTCATGAAGTGAAATTAACAAGAAGTGGCAAGTTCAAGTTGACCAAGCTCAAGAGGTTGAAATAGATTTCATATTTGACCTTGAGTATAGGTATGCCACTCTATCAAGAGGGATGCAACATAGAATGGTTTGACAAGTATCGATGCTCAAACTAACCAAACTCAAGTACTAACTTGAGAGAAACACATATCACAATACTTGCACCTGGTTCTCTTGGAGCTTGTTTTTGGTTGGGATGGATAGCCCTTCAAATAAGCTTTCCGTAGAGTCCAAGATCATCAAAATCGGAGTTTGTAGGAAAAAGTTATGGCGTTTTCACTACGGTGACCTCAACTGTTTTGTTAAACTGCGGAGTGTCTGCACATTTTTGCGGATAGTCCATACTTTTGCAGAGGGTCTGTAAATTCCAGGTCTAACGGCTAGTTTTTTAAATTACGACTAGTTGTGTTGAAGTCCGGAGGGTCCCCAAATTTTTGTGGAGACTCCGCACCTTTCTGATTGTAATGGCTAGTTCTTGTGTGTGGCGCATTTATACCCCCTCCCCTTCATTTGGAGGTGGCGCTGATGCTAGTGCTGGTTGTAACATCCGGTTTTAAACGAACAAAACCTGGCACAACACATGTATGCTAGGAGAAAGTTTCATACATGTGCTTACATCATTAGTAATATCATCACAGTGCCTTATTAACATAATACAAAAGGACCCGAGGGTCTAGAGAAAACACAGCGGGGAAACTAAAGGGTCTTCAGCGCCAGCGGCTCCATCTTCCACAGGCGTCGACCGAGGGCAACACAGCCTAGAACAACAGTTCTGGGTCGAAGTCGTCATCGAAAGCTCCAGCTTCATTGCCAGCTTCTGAACGGCGGTAGAATACAGGGTAGGGGACAACAAGTGTGAGTACAAAGATTGTACTCCGCAAGCATAGGGAAAACATGATATGCGGCTTAAGTCAAGGAACAGCTTTGACACTGGCTAACAGCACTAAGCAACTACGATCTGCCTATGACTCCAACATCAGGCATCCTATTTACTAAGTGAGGAGACACGACTGTATCCAAAGGTTTGACTCATCGGACTCCATCCGACTACCAAGACTCACCAGATAATTCTATTACCTGGCTACCCCAACCCACCATACCAAACCCTGACCCCAACTAATCCTGAAGAAGTCCAAGCTCACTCTTATCCGTGAGCACGGCTGATCGACCAGATTGACACTTTACAGAGTTTGCACTGCTTTCCCCACGAGTCGTGATTCCCTTGTTGCTCCAAACTTCCGGGGTGTGGAGTCGGGGTCTCACTACAAGGCCTTTACAAAGCTCCCTCTAACCCGCAGGCACCCACTGAGGTTTCACTGCTAACAGGTAATTACATTGCTGCAGAAGCCCCCTCTTGTGCTACTTATACCGACTTATGGTGCCCACTAAGCTAGAAGGTGACTAATTAGTTAGCCAGGCTATACCCATATAGGCCTCGTGGTTGTACGGATAAAACTTGGTTACATGCCCAAGAACCGGTCCTTAAGACCCCACACAGATACAAACACAAACATGCCATAGGCTCCACCTCAAACCATCCATTCTGTTGGGGACAACATATACCATGTTGCTACAAAAAGAATTACCATCTCCCAACATTGTTGCATAGTTCATTAATCAATATTAAGATTTCCCAACCAAGACTGCGCTAGCATAAACTACCCATTTTCATAACATGATGAACAACGGCGACAAGGAAAATATTGATTCAAAACTAGTAAACCCTAACATAGGATTCATGTTTAGACAAGCATGCATTTTGAAGGTTAAAAACTACACCTGTAAATTCTAAAACAGGATAAATATGCTCAAGGACACTTGCCTTCGACAGGGTGCTGCTCAATGTCCTCAAAAGCTTGGTCTTCGAGATTGCTGAACTGCTCAGCTCCTAAACGATAGACCGGAAAAGCACACACAGAACAAACTTCTAAGAGCAGTACACCAGACGATACAGAATCTAAGCAAAAACCCTATAAAAAGATTCTACACGTCGCTCCGAACATTTGGGCGATTTAAAATCGCCCAAATGGGAGCTACGAGCAAAAAGTATTGAGCTTTTGAAGTTTCAGGGGCTTAACTGCAAATTTTAAATGATTTTCAGAGAAAAACCTGAATTGATTTTATACTGAAAATTCTAATTATGATGTCATAAAACAAAACAATATTATTTTTCAACGGAAAAATCGCATGGAATAGGTTTATGGGCCCATGGACCACGGCCTGGAGGCCGATCCATGGGTCCACTGTGGACCGGGCCGAAGGGGTATGCGCCCCTCTGATCTGGGCCGTCCATCTAGGATCGGATGGCCGAGGTTCAAAATAGGCGGCGACCGGCAGCACGGGACGGAGCGGACGGCGGCTGAGGGCGGCGGGGCACCGGAGCTTCATCGGAGATGCGCCGGAACACGCATCCGGCCACGGTTCTTCACGGGACAAAGAGCAAAAGAGCGAGGAGCTCGCAGGGATTCTATACCGAGGCTTCACGGTGACGGAGATGGTCCAAGTGATGGCCGGCAACGGGGAAGAACGGGCAGCGGCCTTGGGGCTCAGTGCGACGGCGTCCGGCAGCGAGAGAGACACCGAGGAGCGTCGGGAAGCGTCGCCCGGGGTCCTGCGACACAAAAAAGCGAAGACCAAGGTCAAAAGGGGTTCAGCACGGTGAAACAAGGCGGCGGTGAGCTTCTCACCGGCGGCAATGGAGGAGACGGCGTCAGGCTCGAATTCGAGTGGAAGAAAAGGGGGAAACGGGTGCAAAATGTGCAGAACGTCACAAGGGAGACGATGGCCGGCTTATATACGAGAGAGGGGAAGAGGATTGGCCGGAATTTGAAGAAAAATGGCCGGCGGCCATGGCCTTTAATGGCGTCGGTTTCCCGCATTCAATCGAGCTATAGAGAGGGGAAACCGTCGGGGAGGAGGGAATAGGGGGCATGGAACCCGGCAACGGTGTTTAATTGGCGAGATAGTGCGTGGGGCGGCTCGGGTGTGAATCGGCGGTGGCTGATTTTGGGGAAACAATGGCCGGCGGCGGGAGGTGGGAGAAGCAGAGCCACGGCTCGGCGCTCGGCTCAGGCGGGGCTCGCTGGACAGAGTCCGTCTCGGGCTGGCTGCTCGGGGTTGGGCCCGTGCGCAGAGAGGGAGCGGTGGAGGGGGCCAGCTCGGGAGCGGCTGCACACCGGCTCGGCCAACGGGCCGGCGCGGGGAAGGAAGAGGTGGCCCACGAGAGAAGGAGAAAGGGGAGGGGAGATGGGCCGAGGGAGAGAGAATCGGCCCAAGGGCATTTTTCGTTTTAGAAATTCCTTTTCCAATTTGATTTTCAACAATTTTCAAAAAGGGGTTTGAACAAGCGATTTCTAGCGAATTTTAGCAAATTTTTCCACACAATAAAAACCTTAATGCATCTATAATGGCATGAGTGCATCAAACATTATCCTAGGACAATTTAAATTTAGAAATTAATTTTCCTGTTGAACAAAATTGCAACCACCTATTTAATTTCTAGCAAAATTTTAAATTATTGCAAAAATTGAAATTTGGGGTGTTACAAACCTACCCCCCTTAGGATGAATCTCGCCCTCAAGATTCAGAAGGATCAGAGAAGAGATAGGGAAACTCTGTCTTCAGATCATCTTCTCTTTCCCAGGTTGTTTCTTCTTCTGAGTGATGCTTCCATTGCACTCTGCACATTCGGACTCGCCTGTTTCTGGTGATCCATTCTGATGTCTCAAGAATCTTGACTGGATATTCTAAATATGACAGATCTTCTCGCACATCAAGTTCTTCTACTGGCAACTGTTCTTCAGGAACTCTTAAACACTTCTTCAACTGTGCTACATGGAACACATCGTGTACTCCGGAGAGTTGAGGTGGTAACTCAAGCTGGTAAGCTACTTCTCCTCGTCTGCCCAAAATCTTGTACGGACCAATAAACCGAGGTGAAAGCTTGCCTTTGACTTTGAATCTGCGTAGTCCTCTGATCGGTGATACTTTGAGATACACGAAGTCTCCTACTTCGAAAGTTAGTTCCCGGCGTCGATGATCTGCATAGCTCTTCTATCTTGACTATGCTATTTTCAAATTATCTCTGATCTCTTGCACTTGTCTTTCTGCTTCTCTTAGGACTTCGGGACCAAAAACTTGACTTTCCCCGGTCTGATTCCAGAACAGCGGGGTTCTACATTTCCGTCCGTATAGGGCTTCGAAAGGGGACATCTTGAGACTAGCTTGATAACTTTTGTTGTACAAGAATTTTGCATACGGTAGATTCTTGTCCCAACTGTTACCATTCTTCAGAGCACATGCTCTCAACATGTCTTCAAGAATTTGATTTACCCTTTCTGTCTGTCCATCAGTTTGCGGGTGGTATGCTGAGCTAAAATTCAATCTTGTATCCATAGATTCATGCAATCGTTGCCAGAACCGTGAGGTAAACTGGCTGCCATGATCGGATACAATTATCTTGGGTACTCCATGCAGACACACAATTCTGTACATATATAATTCAGCTAACTTCGGACCTCAATAGGATTCTTTGACTGGAATGAAGTGAGCTACTTTTGTCAGACGGTCAACAATGACCCATATAGAATCATATCCTGATTGCGTTCGTGGTAGACCCACTACGAAGTCCATGCTGATTTCTTCCCACTTTCATTCAGGTATTTTCAATGGTTGTAGCAGTCCTGCGGGTCTTTGGTGTTCGGCTTTGACTCGATGACAGATATCACACAAAGCTACATATTCTGCTACTGCACGCTTCATTCCGTACCACCAATACTGATCTTTGAGATCTTGATACATCTTGGTACTTCCAGGGTGGATAGAATACGCTGAATCATGGGCTTCTTTTAAGATGGTGTCCCGAATAGACTTTATGTCCGAAACACAAATCTTGTGCTTGTACCAAACTGTTCCTTGCTCATCCTCAGAGAAATCTAGGGCTTTGTCAACTTTGATCAACTGCTTGATTTCCCAAAATCTTTTCATCTTCAAGCTGACCCTTTCTTATATCTTGTTCAAGTATTGAATCGATTTCCATTGCAAATACCTCGGTGTTACACACCATACCTAGATTCATTTTCTCGAACTCCTTGCATAGCTTGGGACTCATCTCTTGAAGAGTCATTGCATTAATTTGAGACTTTCTGCTCAAGGCATCAGCTACTACATTTGCCTTTCCTGGGTGATAGTTGATTCCCAGATTATAGTCCTTGATAAGCTCTAACCATCTGCGCTGCCTGAGGTTAAGATCCGGTTGAGTAAAAATATACTTCAAGCTTTTATGATCAGAATAGATCTCACATCTCTGACCAATCAGATAATGCCTCCAGATCTTGAGTGCATGAACCACTACGGCTAGTTTCAAGTCATGCGTCGGATAATTTTCTTCATGTTTCCTTAACTGTCAGGATGCATATGCAATGGCATGACCTTCTTGCATGAGCACACATCCCAAACCTTGACGGGATGCATCACAATACACCGAAAACGGCCTCTGAATATCCGGCAGAATCAAAACTGGTGCTGAGGTCAACCTCTTCTTTAATTCATTGAAACTAGCTTCTCGAGCTGTTGTCCACTTGAACTCTGCTCCTTTTTCTAGCAGTTCTGTCATTGGCTTCGCTATTTTGGAGAAACCTTCTATAAAACGACGATAGTATCCTGCTAGACCCAGAAAACTGCGAATTTCGGATACATTTTGCGGTGGCTTCCAATCCAGAACATCACTTACCTTGGACGGATCTACAAACACACCACCTGCTGATATGATATGACCAAGGAAAGGAACTTCTTTCAGCCAGAACTCACATTTGCTCAGTTTAGCGTACAACTGGTTTTCCCTAAGCTTCTGTAAAACCATCCTTAGGTGTTCCTCGTGTTCTTCTTCATTCTTGGAGTAGACCAAGATGTCATCAATGAATACCACAACAAACTTGTCCAAATATTCCATGAAGACCTTGTTCATCAAATACATGAAGTATGCTGGGGCATTGGTCAGTTCGAAAGACATCACTGTGTATTCGTACAGACCGTACCGAGTAACAAATGCTGTCTTGGGGATATCCGAAGCACGAATTTTCAACTGATGGTATCCAGATCGAAGATCAATCTTGGAAAACACATATGCACCTATCAACATATCAAATAGATCTTCAATGCGGGGTAGAGGATACTTGTTCTTGATTGTTACTTCATTTAGAGCTCGATAGTCTATGCACATCCTTCGTGTACCATCTTTCTTCGGAACGAAGATTACTGGGGCTCCCCAGGGTGAAGAACTGGGGCGGATAAACCCTTTGTCTAGGAGCTCTTGGATTTGTTCCTTGAGATCAGCCAACTGATTGGCATCCATTCTATATGGCCTCTTGTATATAGGAGCCGTTCCAGGTACTAATTCAATGATGAATTCAATTTCTCGATCAGGGGGCATACCTGGCAAATCCTCCGGGAAGACATCCGGAAATTCACTGACCACCCTGCTATCTTCCACTGCGTTGGCTTTGTTTAGACTGGCGTTGATAGCTGACTCTGTCGTGGCCTGAAACTCCACCTTGGTTCCGTTTGTATGGGTTAACTGAACCGTCTTTGTAGCACATCTGATGACTCCTTTGTACTTGGTTAGCCAATCCATTCCCAGAATGATATCAATACCCTTGGACTCCAGAATGATGAGGTTGGCCAGAAAGTCTACCCCCCTTATGCATATACCTATTTTAGGGCATACATGCCTTGATTCCATTTCTCCTCCAGGAGAACTTACTAGCACTTGATTTTTCATTAATGCTCTTGGCAATTTATATGTATTCATGAACTGATACGATATGAATGAATACGTAGCACCGGAATCAAATAACACTGTTGCAGGATGAGAGTTGGCAGAAAACATACCCAGAACCACGTCAAGAGCTTCCTGGACTTCCTCCATTGCAACATGGTTGACACGACCATACATTGCATTCTGGCGAGGCTGCTGCTACTGATTGTTGCCCTGGGCCTAGCCTTGCTGCTTCTTGGGACACTTGTTGGCGAGATGCCCAAAGTTGCCGCAACTGAAGCATGGACCAATGTTGCTTGACCCTTGGCCGTTGCGGTTCTGCTGTTGTGGCTGGTTGTTGTTGGGTCGCTGCTGCTGCTGCGGGAAGCTGGGATGAGACTGCTGCGGCTGCACTGGCGGCTTGAACGACCCTGTACCCAGATTCTGCATTTTCTACTGCGGCCTCTGCGGCTGATTCTGCTGCTGCTGGTTCTGCCCTCCATGGCTGAACATCGGTCCAGTGGCAGGGGTGTTGAAGCGGGGGCGGGTGTTATTGCCAAAAGACTGACCCTGCAGATAGCGCTTACGCTCTTCACCCAGATTCTGGCGCTTCTTCTCCATGATGAAGGCCCTATCTACCAGCTTCTGGAAACTGGGGTACTCATTGGCGGAGAGGAAATACTATAGACCAGGGTTAAGACCCTCAAGAAAACAATCTTGCTTCTTCTCGTCCGTGTCAACATCATTGGGGGCGTAGCGAGATAGTTGAGTGAACTTGGTGAGGTACTCCCTCATAGACGTGGGGCCTTGCTTGAGACTGAGGAATTCCTTCCTCTTTAGTTTTAATTCTCCGGCGGGAACATGATGGGCACGGAAACTGTTCTTGAATTCTGTCCAGGTAATCTCCTGGGGATCCTCGTGAGCAGCGGTGTAAGCAGTCCACCATTCCTGAGCTGGCCCGCTTAGCTGGTGGGATGCAAAGAGAACTTTTTCCCTTGCATTGCACTGAGCTATCTGAAGCTTGCTCTCTATTGTCCTCAACCAGTCATCTGCCTCCATAGGCTCCACTGCCTGAGAAAAAGTGGGTGGTTGAGTGCTCAAGAAAGTCCTGAGCCTGGACTGCGGCTGCAGCGGTGGTGCTTGCTGAGCTTGAGGTTGCTGATTGATGGCTTGGACCAAACCTTGAAGAAGAGTCAGGACTTGGTTGGCGTCCATGAGGGGTGGCGGGGGAGGAAGGTCGTTGTTGTTGGCAGCGTTGTTGTTGATGTTGTCGTTGTTGTTGGCAGCGTTATTGTTGATGTTGTTGTTGTTGTTGGCAGCGTTGTTGTTGCGCCTAGTGTTCACCATCTGTTGTTAAGGTATGGAAAGCATAAGAGAGAGGCAAGGGCGGAAAGATAAGCCAAGAACAGATAGGAACTGAAGGAAACAGATAGAAATGACTCCCAACTATAATTTATTAACTGATGAAAATGTAGAGGAGAAACCCCTACATCACACCAACACACATGCAAAGATCCAACTCATTACAAGGCTCACGCTAAACAGACACAAGCACACACAAGGACAAACAACACGGGTCTAAACGATTTATTCTGCTAGGGACAACTTTCTAGCTCGACTCTACTCCTGACCGGCGGTGCCTGAAGGGCCTGCAACATCTGCCTAACGGAGCCTCTTGCGCGAAGGAGAGCGGGGCGGTGCAGGGGCGGAAAACGGTGCTGGGGGAACCTCGTCGAGGTGCTGGTCAGGATCCTGCAGCATCATCTCCAGCTCGTAGATCATCTGCTCATGCTTGGCGTGGCGCTGGTGAAGATCCTCCAACTCGTCGAGTGCTCTGTCCAGCTCGGTGTAGAGAGCGGCGGTGAGGCAGACCTGCTCTTGCAGACGGAGATCCGGCTCGCTGTTGACGGGCACGAAGATGACCTCCAGACTACCTGACGGGCGCTGCGGGAACTTCCCGAACTGAGTGAGGCGGATGTCCTGTCTGTTCTCCCGGCAGAGAACAGCCAGAGCCTGGCGAGCAGCGTCCTCGATCCTTGCCTCGAACGTAGCTCTGAGGGCGATGGCGGTGTGGACTCGGTGAACTCGGCGAAGATTGTCATCGGAGGGCTTCTCGAACATGGTCACCTCCACTGACCAGGAGTAACCACGTCCTCCAAGCGGAACTCTGACACCTCTGAAAAGGGGAGCGTCGTGGTAGCCGAGACCCTGCAGCAGGTACCACAGCGTACGGGCGAAGTACCCGGCCAGCTGTCCGTCGGAGTAGAACTCAGCTGGGGGTTGGTGCCTCCAGACTGCACCAGCAGGTACCTCCATGTCTGGGACCAGCACGCGCTTGCGCGGGGTGATCTTCGACCGGGCCATCTAAAATTTTGAAGAGGACAGAAATTAGTAACCATTTTATAAAGAGCAAAAGACAGAGAAAGGAAAAACTGGAAGAAAAACAATTTTGCTAAAGTAGTTTGTACAAACATAAGTCCTTAGCATGTCCAGTCTATCTAGGCTGCGTCCTACGGTCAACACGGCTCTGATACCCCTGTATGCCAGGACACCTTCTGTAACACTCGGTTTTAAACGAACAAAACCGGGCACAACACATGTTTGCCAGGATCAAGTTTCATACATGTGCTTACATCATTAGTAATATCATCACAGTGCCTTATTACAACATCGTATTTAACTTAATACAAAAGGACCCGAGGGTCTAGAGAAAACACAGCGGGGAAACTAAAGGGTCTTCAGCGCCAGCGGCTCCATCTTCCACAGGCATCGACCGGGGGCAACACAGCCTAGAACAGCAGCTCTGGGTTGAAGTCGTCGTCGAAAGCTCCAGCTTCATTGCCAGCTTCTGAACGGCGGTAGAATGTAGGGTAGGGGACAACAAGTGTGAGTACAAAGATTGTACTCCACAAGCGTAGGGAAAACATGATATGCGGCTTAAGTCAAGGAACGGCTTTGACACTGGCTAACAGCACTAAGCAACTACGATCTGCCTATGACTCCAACATCAGGCATCCTATTTACTAAGTGAGGAGACACGACTGTATCCAAAGGTTTGACTCATCGGACTCCATCCGATTACCAAGACTCACCAGATAATTCCATTACCTGGCTACCCCAACCCACCATACCAAACCCTGACCCCAACTAATCCTGAAGAAGTCCAAGCTCGCTCTTATCCGTGAGCACGGCTGATTGACCAGATTGACACTCTACAGAGTTTGCACTGCTTTCCCCACGAGTCGTGATTCCCTTGTTGCTCCAAACTTCCAGGGTGTGGAGTCGGGGTCTCACTACAAGGCCTTTACAAAGCTCCCTCTAACCCGCAGGCACCCACTGAGGTTTTATTGCTAACAGGCAATTACATTGCTGCAGAAGCCCCCTCTTGTGCCACTTATACTGACCTATGGTGCCCACTAACCTAGAATGTGACTAATTAGATGGCCAGGCCGTACCCATATAGGCCTCGTGGTTGTGCGGATAAAACTTGGTTACATACCCAAGAACTGGTCCTTAGGACCCCACACAGATACAAACACAAACATGCCATATGCTCCACCTCAAACCATCCATTCTGTTGGGGACAACCTATACCATGTTGCTACAAAAAGAATTACCATCTCCCAACATTGTTGCATAGTTCATTAATCAATATTAAGATTTCCCAACCAAGACTGCGCTAGCATAAACTACCCATTTTCATAACATGATGAACAACGGCGACAAGGAAAATATTGATTAAAAACTAGTACCCTAACATAGGATTCATGTTTAGACAAGCATGCATTTTGAAGGTTAAAAACTACACCTGCAAATTCTAAACCAGGATAAATATGCTCAAGGACACTTGCCTTCGACAGGGTGCTGCTCAACGTCCTCAAAAGCTTGGTCTTCGAGATTGCCGAACTGCTCAGCTCCTAAACGACAGACCGGAAAAGTACACACAGAACAAACTTCTAAGAGCAGTACACCAGACGATACAAAATCTAAGCAAAAACCCTATAAAAAGATTCTACACGTCGCTACGAACATTTGGGTGAAAAAATCACCCAAATCGGAGCTACGAGCAAAAAGTATTGAGCTTTTGAAGTTTCAGGGGCTTAACTGCAAATTTTACATGATTTTCAGAGAAAAACCTGAATTGATTTTATACTGGAAATTCTAATTATGACGTCACAAAACAAAACAACATTATTTCTCAATGGAAAAATCACATGGAATAGGTTTATGGGCCCATGGACCACGGCCTGGAGGTCGGTCCATGGGTCCACTGTGGACCGGGCCGAAGGGGTATGCGCCCCTCTGATCTGGGCCGTCCATCCAAGATCGGATGGCCGGGGTTCAAAACGGGGGGCGGCACGGGACGGAGCAGGCGGCGGCTGACGGCGGCGGAGCACCGGAGCTTCGCCGGAGATGCACCGGAACACGCATCCGGCCACAGTTCTTCACGGGACAAAGAGCAAAAGAGCGAGGAGCTCGCGGGGATTCTATACCAAGGCTTTACAGCGACAGAGATGGTCCGAGTGATGGCCAGCGACGGGGAAGAACAGGCGGCGACCTTGGAGCTCGGTGCGATGGCGTCCGGCGGCGGGAGAGACACCGAGGAGCGTCGGGAAGCGTCGCCCGGGGTCTTGCGACATAAAGAAGCGAAGACCAAGGTCAAAAGGGGTTCGGCACGGTGAAACAAGGTGGCGGCGAGCTTCTCACCGGTGGCAATGGAGGAGACGACGTCAGGCTCGAATCCGAGCGGAAGAAAAGGGGGAAATGGGTGCAAAATGCGCGGAACGTCACAAGGGAGACGATGGCCGGCCTATATACGAGAGAGGGGAAGAGGATTGGTCAGAATTTGAAGAAAAATGGCCAGCAGCCATGGCCTTTAATGGCATCAGTTTCTCGCATTCAATCGAGCTATAGAGAGGGGAAACCGTCAGGGAGGAGGGAATAGGGGGTGTGGAACCCGGCAACTGTGTTTAATTGGCGAGATAGTGTGTGTGGCGGCTTGGATGTGAATCGGCGGTGGCGGATTTTGGGGAAACAATGGCCGGCGGCGGGAGGTGGGAGAAGCAGAGCCGCGGCTCAGCGCTCGGCTCAGGCGGGGCTCGCTGGACAGAGTTTGGCTCGGGCTGGCTGCTCGGGGCCGGGCCCGCGCGCAGAGAGGGAGCGATGGAGGGGGCTGGCTCGGGAGCGGCTGCAGGCCGGCTCGGCCAACGGTCCGGCGCGGGGAAGGAAGAGGCGGCCCACAAGAGAAGGAGAAAGGGGAGGGGAGATGGGCCAAGGGAGAGAGAATCGGCCCAAGGGCATTTTTCTTTTTAGAAATTCCTTTTCCAATTTGATTTTCAACAATTTTCAAAAAGGGGTTTGAACGAGCGATTTCTAGCGAATTTTAGCAAATTTTTCCACACAATAAAAACCTTAATGCATCTATAATGGCATGAGTGCATCAAACATTATCCTAGGACAATTTAAATTTAGAAATTAATTTTCCTATTGAACAAAATTGCAACCACCTATTTAATTTCTAGCAAAATTTTAAATTATTGCAAAAATTGAAATTTGGGGTGTTACACTGGTGTTCCTCACGTTCACAACTAAGGTAAAAGGCTTGTAGAGCTCTTCTCAACCCCTCTTTGTGAGGTGTGTGAGTGATTTGTGAGAAATCCTTAGAGTTGGGTTGAGAGATTGGTGGTTGAGAGCACAAGAGAGAGTAATCCATCCTTGAGTACTTGTGGGCTTCGTCAAGCAATTTGTGAAACTTTTGTTACTCTTGGAGGTAAAGCCTCCTTGATGGCTAGGCATCGCCTGGCGAGCTCCTGTGCTTGTGGTGAGTCGTGGGAAATTTTGTGAAGGTCTATCTCACCTCTACAAGGGAAGAGAGTAAGCTAGTGGATCGAGGATAGCGGTTGAAATAGACCTGGCTCCTTGGAGCTTCCTCAATAGAGACATAGGAATCATGGTGGTGAATCCAAACTTCGGGAAGCAAATCTTTGTGTCTCCACTTCGGTTTGTTTACTTTTGAGTTCTTGCTTTGATTTGTGCTTTCTACTAGATCTACTTGGTTGTGCGTACTAGTGAGTACAGATGCTTTGTGGATCTACTAGTGGACACCTCTAGACGCATATCTCCTTGTTTGGTTTGAGCAAGAACTCATTAGACGTAGTTTACATTCGAGCTGCCTCTGTTTTTGCGAAAGGTCCACAAAAGTGCGAAGGCTCCTCAAAAGTACGGAGAGTCCACAAAATTTGCGGAGACTCTGCTTTTAACTAATCCACTGCAAGTTTGTTTGAGTTGCAAGAAAACACCAACCCCCCTCTAGGCAACATCTCGATCCTTTCACCTTTGCTGACCAAGTATTTGACCCATCGAAACATCATTTCACGTACTGGTAGGGGGCTTGACAATGACTAGTATGTAACAACCATATCCGGACACTCGCAAAGTTTTTTTTTCTCTTTCTCAACGCATATCTTTATCTTCGAGAATATGATCCCTGGATGAATGGAAACTGCTCATGGGCACCCAAGATATCTCGTAAATAGGAAAGTTTATCTCCAAGAGCGGGAAGGAAGAATCCAGATGACGTATGATGCCCATATATATACAAAACTTGGGGACCCTGCGGAGGACAATTCAACACAAGTCATTAGAAACCAAGACATGAATCATCATCTGCCTGCGGAAGCTCTGCATCCACCAAGTCTTTCGCGGTTAGATCTTCTTTGACTATACGCAAGAAAGCTGCCCGACTAGGTTAGGCTAGCCACACACCTCCTTGTAACAGTCTCAGAGATCAATAAAAGGCAGATATAACATAGAACTATTATCTTAAGGGAGGCATGAACCTATATAAAAACCCCTATATGTGCTCTTTGATTAGTCTACTCGAAGCATATCCTATTTCTTCAATAAATTCGAAAAATCGACGGTTCACCTATCATCGACACTACTACTCCCACCTTTAAGAAGAACAAGATAGGACAAGAACAACACATAAACTGAACCAGAGACCTGCACAAGAATTCTAGCTGTGGTGACCCTGACACTACCGATATCTGTAACAAAACAAGAATACACGAAACAAGGAGCAATCAAGCAATCCATCTGTGCATATGAAAAGTGTGGAGAATCCAATATCTACAACTATTGTATGATAACTATTTTGTTAAAGTTGAAAATTTATGGGCAAATCGGATATATCTTTGATCGTCCCTTGCTATCACAAACCCTATCTCTTCAGTGAACAATGCAACAACACTTGTCGTCACTTGCTCATGGCTGTTGCCATGCTCCATCTTGACTCTTGACTCCCTCCTGCGTGCGACTGTAGGTCAAGCTGTTGAGTGGTGGAGACTTGAGAGTGGACACGGTCATGGACTTTACTGCTAGCTGGGATGTTGGGGCAATGGGGCACCGGGCATGTTTAGTTTGGGTTGTTGGAGAGTTGGGCTCGCTGTCTCGATGCAGGGGCGAGGGGCCAGGAGCTGACTATTGGAGCCAGCTAGGCCGACTACATATACAAAAAAAATTGTATAAAATTTTAGGTGTTCATTTGTAGACCTATGACCCTTAATGGGCCCACCCCTAATCATATGTTTACCATGGTTCTTACTATTGTGGTAGCGGTTAGCATTTTGGGTTCAATAGGCCCGTGAGGGCAACAGTGGTGCTAGCCACCAAGTTGGGTGATGGACTTGGTGATGAGTGTAGTTCATTTATGCAACTAAGAATTTGAGTACCAAGCGCTTCGACATTCCATTACATCAATTTGGTATGTCCTTTGTTCACAAATAAACACTTGAATCATGATTACAGGAAAATACCACACCACCTTAGCGAGGTCTTTAATTCTTACACTTCACCCCAACATCATCGCTATCATTGAAGTCATCATTGTTGTGTTTGTACCGCAATGCTCTGCACACCAGACAAACATCCATGTCTACATACTCTTTCCGATACAAGATACAATTGTTTGAACATGTATGTATTTTTTTTACTTTCAATCCTAATGGGCAAACAACCTCTTAGTACATTGTTTTTGGCAACACGTTCATCTCTAGAAACATGTCCCTGAACAAACATAACAACTCTATACAATTCTTATCAGACCAATCATTACTTTCCTTCAATTACAATAGTGAAAGCACGATATGAAACTTTGTATACTCCTTCTTGTAGCCCTAGAATAATAGTATTATAGAGTCATGTAACATACTCTAGAAATTTTGCAACTCTCTTTCATTGGTGTAGTCTCCCTCCCCATAGAAAAATATCTAATATAAATCATCTTCATCATTGTTGACCAACCTATCTCCATTGAACCATATCCGGCTTCAACAGGCATATCATTGTTTTCTTCTTCTTCAACAATGCTTTATCGTTTCTGTATAATCTCATCTTCATTGCGCTCGTTCCAACAGGTATAACCAAACTTAAAACCCCTTTGAATCAAATATAAATGGATCTATTCTGTTGTAGAATACTATTTCTCATTCTTGCAATCAATGCACGGATAATATATATAGTTTGCATGCTTATTTGACTTTAATCCACAACCGCTATCAGAAAAGCAGTCACGTTGTTAATCAACTCTAGGGAGCGATGGTTCGCATTGTACATCCATTTTTTATCCATCTCCAAATAGTTATAACAAACTAAATTTTTGTAAATCAATAAATTATCACAAAATTCTTGTATTCATTATTTAAAATCCATTAAATTAATAAACATATCTAAGAATATAATGATAAATAGTTAAAACTAATATACTCAAATGATAAATTAATAATTAATACTTGATCACACAACATTTTATTAATTATCTTAAATTCACTAAATTAATTAATAGAACAAATTATATAATACTACATTATTAAAATTAACAATATATCGTACCTAGCTAATGTAAATTCATATAAACGAATATAGGTAACTCATCTACCTAGATAGCTATTAATCCAGATATATTATAAACTATATGAACAATCTTAACAAAATACAAATCCCCCTTATGAGCTCATCCAACCAAAACTAAAATCGAACTAGATCCAGCCATAAATTGGAGCTAGATCTTGATCGAAGTAACCATACATCTACAATGAGGTAATTGCAATCTATTTCCTAAATGAGAACTCAATTGGAGCTCTAGCTCCTTAAAAATTCATCAGCTTAGAACAATCACCGAGTGCATATCGGCTGGAAATAGTTTAATTTTTACAGATTTGCAAATTGCTAGAAACCATAACTACAAGATTTCAAAAAAATTGAAAAAAATGCTATAGGTGAGGACATGTCTGTACATCCATATAAAATTTCAAGAGCAAGCTTATGAACAGTACCTTATGTCCTTTTGTGCTATTGGAAATTTTCCTTTTTTTTTGTTTCTCACAAATGGGATCGAGTCTGCTCTTGAAAATTTTATATGGATGTACAGATATGCCCTCTCCTATAGCCGTGCATTTTTAAAAGATTTTTTATAGCTTCTAGCATTTGGTTTTGAGCAATTTGCAAAAGTTATGTTGTTTTATGCTGATATGCTCCCAATAATCACTACTTTCATAACCTAGAGTAATCTAAGAAAAGCTAACTACAAATGAAAGGTAGATCATGCTTCTAAATTTGGAGCACCTAGTGCACGAGGATTCTACCAACTTTTGAGGCATGCAAGCACCAAGTTGCCACAAAGGAGGAGGGCAAAAATAAAGCTTATCTCTATTTCACTCAAACTTTGGGTAGAGGTGATCGTGTCAACATATAGTGTTTCCTTACCTCCGCCAGTTTGAAATAAAAATAGTGATAAAAAAGTTATCACTGTCAGTTCATATTACAAAGTAACAGTGATGTATTAGTGTTGATTCGTAATATGAATCGATAGTGATAACCGGTTTATACGACCTCGATGATCAATTGGTGGAGGTTATGAACTTCAACACGGATTTTATAAGGAGAAAAGGTTAAATGTTATTAGGAGTGAAGTAACCTCGTTTTAGTAGTTCAACGAGTCAAGTGGACTTTAGTGGGTTATCACAACAAAAAACTTTAAAATGGACTTGTTCTAATATAGTTAAATTATTTATAGACGATTGTTGTGCTGTTTTTTTTTTCTTTTGCTAAACAACTTCAGTGTGTCATCTTTTAATCCACTGGATGTTTTGTGCTCCAGCCGCTGGCCTTCTGCTTCTTGACTGCTTGTCAAACCTGAGCAACGCGATT
Source organism: Phragmites australis (assembly GCF_958298935.1). Classification (NCBI taxonomy): domain Eukaryota; kingdom Viridiplantae; phylum Streptophyta; class Magnoliopsida; order Poales; family Poaceae; genus Phragmites; species Phragmites australis. The sequence continues at coordinate 7,304,865 of NC_084931.1, forward strand.
TGCATTGGACGGTCATAAGTTTAAGCATTTCCGAAAGTTTCATTGAATGAAATTGTAAAGTGTAGTTGAACGGTCCAAATAAAGAAACGCTTTTACTATTTATCGAGTGATTTTTGAATTTGATTAAAAAAAGCAAGAGCAATATTTGAATTTGCTTTAAGCTTGGATATCTGTTGCCAGTCGGTACAAAAGAGGCGTAGATATGTAAGAACTTTGAAAAGAGCAAATTTTAGTGGCATTTTGAAAGTATATAGTACTCCCCCGGTCTTATAGTATTTTTTATTTTTTACGATTTTCGAGTACAATTTTAACCATTATTTTTTATTAAAATATAATTATAATATTTAATAAAATTATAAAATATTTTTAAAGATAAATCTACACGTTGATTTTTATATTTCTAAATTAAATATTTTAAAAAATATCAACAGCCAAAATTTTAAAAGTTTAATTATATCTTAATTAAAATATAAATATTTATGATCAGATGGAGTAATAAGTCGTGGAAAGGGAAAAAATCTCAACACCCTACTCGTGAAATGCCGTGGGTTATCCAAGGACATCGCCGTCCTCTCCTCCCCTTCCCGCCATGGCCACCGTCCGCTCCACCCTTCCCGCTAATGTCCCACCGCCGCCTCCATCTCCCAAGTGCGCCCCTGCCGCCACCTCTCCCCGCCACCGCAAACCCCTCACGACGACCCCCGCACTCTGCTCCAGCGACCCCTCCGAGGCGGCGGCGCTCCTCACCGCCGCCGCGCGCGCCCGCGACCTCCGCCTTGGCCGCACGCTCCACGCCCGCCTCCTCCGCACCGGAGGCATCCTCATCGAAGCCGACACCGTCGTGGCTAATTCCCTCCTCACGCTCTACTCCAAGTGCGGCGCCGTGGCCGCCGCGCGGAGCGTGTTCGACGGAATGCGCGGCGGCCTGCGGGACCTCGTCTCCTGGACGGCCATGGCGTCCTGCCTCGCGCGGAACAACGCGGAGGACGAGGCGCTCCGCCTGTTCGGCGAGTTGCTCGAGGAGGGGCTCTGGCCGAACGCGTTCACGCTGTGCGCCGCGGCCCAGGCCTGCTTCGCCAGCGAGCTCTTTCACCTGGCTGGTGGCGCGGTTCTTGGTTTCGTGTTCAAGACCGGGTTCTGGGGCACCAACGTGTCGGTGGGCTGCGCTCTGATTGACATGTTCGCTAAGAACGGGGACCTTGTAGCGGCACGCCGGGTGTTCGATGGATTGGTGGAGAGGACGGTGGTCGTCTGGACTCTGCTGATTACGCGCTATGTGCAGAGAGACTATGCAGATAAAGCTGTAGATCTGTTTCTTGACATGCTTGAGAATGGTTTTCTTCCCGATGAGTACACCATGAGCGGCATGTTATCAGCTTGTACAGAGTTGGGGTCATTAAGGTTGGGGCAGCAACTGCACTCACTAGCGCTCCGGCTTGGGCTGGAATCGGACAGTTGTGTGAGCTGTGGGCTTGTGGACATGTACGCAAAGTCTAATATCGGACTGCCGATGCAAAATGCGAGGAAAGTCTTCGAACGGATGCCCAAACACAACCTAATGTCATGGACGGCACTCTTATCAGGATATGTGCAATGTGGATCGCAGGACAACAAGGTGATGGCGCTATTTTGTGAGATGTTAAATGAAGGCATCAGACCAAACCATATCACATATTCTAGTATGCTTAAGGCTTGTGCAAACCTTTGTGATCAAAATTCAGGTAGGCAAATTCATGCCCACTGCATGAAATTCGGCCTGGCTCCTGTAAATGTTGTTGGGAATGCTCTGGTCAGCATGTATGCTGAGTCTGGTTGCATGGAGGAGGCTAGAAGGGCGTTTGACCAGCTATATGTAAACAACATGGTTTCCTTCAATTGTGATTTCAATGGAATTGGGAGGAGCAACGCTTCTCAAGATTATCAGATTGAGAGAATGGATGTAGGAATCAGCACTTTCACGTTTGCTAGTCTGATCAGTGCCGCTGCCAGTGTAGGTTTGCTAACCAAAGGTCAGCAGTTGCATGCCCAAACACTGAAGGCTGGATTTGGGTCAGATAGAGGCATAGGCAACTCTCTTGTGTCTATGTATTCTAGGTGTGGATACCTAGAAGATGCTTGCCGAGCATTTGAGGAAATGAATGACCATAATGTGATCTCATGGACTTCAATGATCAGTGGCTTAGCAAAGCATGGGTATGCAGAACAGGCCCTCGCACTGTTTCAAGATATGATCTCAGCTGGTGTGAAACCAAATGATGTCACATACATTGCCGTTTTTTCTGCATGTAGTCATTCTGGTCTAGTGAAAGAAGGGAAGGAGTACTTTAGGCTGATGCAGAAGGATCATGGAATTCTACCAAGGATGGAGCATTATGCTTGTATGGTTGATCTACTTGGGCGATCGGGCCTTGTTGAAGAAGCTCTAGATTTCATTCACAAAATGCCTTGTAAAGCAAATGCATTGGTCTGGAAAACACTTCTTGGTGCTTGTAAGACTCATGACAATATGGAGATTGGTGAGGTTGCCGCTAACCGCATCATAGAGCTCGAACCACAAGATCCAGCTCCGTATGTCCTGCTCTCAAACTTGTATGCTGATGCTGGTTTGTGGGATCAAGTTGCCAGGATAAGGAGTCTGATGAGGGAGAAAAACTTGAGCAAAGAAACAGGCTTGAGCTGGATGCATGTTGAGAACACCATTCACGAGTTTCGAGCTGGTGATACTATCCATCCGCGAGCAGAGGAGATCTATTCAAAGTTGGACACGCTGATAAGAGAAATCAAAGCCATGGGCTATGTACCAGACACAAGCATAGTGCTCCATGACATGTCGGATGAGCTGAAGGAGCAGTGTCTGCTTCAGCACAGCGAGAAGATTGCTGTTGCATTTGGTTTGATCAGTACATCGGCAACAAAGCCAATAAGGATATTTAAGAACCTTCGCGTATGCACAGATTGTCATTCAGCACTCAAGTACTTTTCTAAGGCCACTGGAAGGGAGATTATATTGAGAGATAGTAACAGATTCCACAGGATGAAGGATGGCAAATGCTCATGCGGAGAATACTGGTAATTGCCGAGCTGGCGCAGGTTTAGCTTTGCTGAAGAGCCAAGTACAGAATTCTCGCGCAGCAGAGCATTTTGACAGTCACTGATCTTCATGTATTTTGTAGCTCCTTCATAGTTTATACAAAGCATGTGTTATTGTACAGTTGCCTGTTGGTTTATCTTACGGTTACAGAATTTGGCATTATATGATCTACTAGAAGCTCACTAGAAACAAAAAGAATAAAAGTGGTACTTAACTGGAATCAGAGTTTTGGACCCCAGTTGGCGGCTGCTGCTTACAAGAGAACAACGCCATGGAATTTCATTTTTTGTAAATATACAAACATCGAAACATGTCCAAATATTGAACAAATTTCAAGCAACGTTCAGAGGGAATTCTCATGTCCACTTGCTCTTATTTCATCTGGTGGATGAATTCACGTGATAAAGGCTGGAGCATCCGGGAAAATAGATACAGGCAGAGCCATGTAAACTTGTAATTATAAGAGCCAGAAAAAAGATGCTGCTTGAATCAGATGATTATTTTCGTTGAACTTTGATTTCCACAAAAAGAAACACGGTGGATGTGTACAGAGTGATATACATCCATGAAAACGTTTACATGGACCATGTTACAATGCGTGCAGGGGCCTGAGGCAAGACCATATAATTGGTTGAGGATGACCAACTGGCAAATCCAAAGTCTATGTGATTGATTGAACATGACCATATGGCAAATCCACACCGCATTTGAAGATGATCCAATCACTGCAGATCGGAAAGCATAAACCATTCGGATTCATGGTCACATTTGACAAGTACAAATGACCAACGTAATGCCAGCCTACCTGGCTGAACAGCATCCAAAATATGCTATCTATTTCTTAGGCCAATTTGCCGTAGAGGGAAAGATACAACCACCAGCCATCTTTTCCGCTGATGTTACCGTATGATTAACTCTCAATTGACACATCTTTCCCTTTCAAAAATTTGTCACGTTCCAAAAGAAAATAACTGGACTCTGGTAAATGACAAGCTTGCAGTAAGTGCATGAGAAATTAAGGTATAACAAAACTTCGTATCATTCGATCCTTCGCAGTTCTGGTGGAAGCTGCACACCATGCATCACTAGATTTGATTCAGCGAGGCATTGCAGCTCCATCAATTCTTCCTTGCTGTATTTTATCCTTTCATCTGTTCAAATCAAAAGGCTTTTCAATATATTGTAAAATGCACGGCTCAAACTGAAACTGTACTCCTAAACTGAAAGTGAAGAAACCGGAGAGAATATATAGCATTCTCACCTACAATGCAGATATCGGGAAGCCTACTTGGGCTGTTTGCAACTTTTGCTTTAATCTGTTGAGATTCCTAGGTTTATGAAGTTGGGAAGTAGAAACATGATTTGCCTTAAGATCCAGCATGAGCTCATGCCTTACTTCAATCATAGGATGACACCTATAGAATATTGAACTAGCATCTCCTGTTAAGATCCAGCAGCCACTTAAATTCAATACACAGCTTCGGAGGGGGTACAAATTGTAGAAGCCCAGAGCTGGACAATATGTTCCCGCAGAACCCAAGATGTATCAAATTAGAGGCAGAAGACAGGGCATGCAAGGCAGGATCAGACAAGAAATCACTTTTCAGGTACAAATATTTCAACGCTGTAAAGGATGCCAAAGGAGGTATGATTTCAGCTGATAGTGGTGTATCCTCCAGATTTAGGCTTTCCAGGTATTTGAGATGCTCAAACGCAGACAAAGACAACATTTTCTCCGTGTTTCCTTCAGAAAATAACATTGAGTTTAAGGATCCAGAAAGTACAGTGATGTAATCAAGAAAAAGAAATATTTAGTAAGTAAGAGCACGACCTTTGACACTTGTGTGGCTTATAATCTATTGTTCTGAGCAAAGGCACCATAATGATATATGCTAGAGCAGAATCATCAATTTTTGTTTGAGCTAAGGACAGCGAAGTGCCTGCCAGAACACATAGTGCCTGAGAAGTTACTCCAGTATTCTTGAGGCTCAAATATTTCAAGTTTTTTCCAATTTTCGCAACATGTTCAATTGCATCATCTGTTATTCTGCTCAAGCTAAGGTCCAAATGCTCTAGATTTCTCATCTTCTCCATGAAAGATAAGGTGCTTAAACAACAACCAGACATATCCAAGTAGGACAGTGAGCTTGCTTGGATGCTAGAAAATACTTCATCCATATTGCCAAATGAAGCTGCGGAGACAATAAAGTTTTCCAGAGGGACAGGAACTTCAGAATCCCCATCACAGATAGAACTAGTAGCGCAGTTGCTCATGTTTAGACGCCGAATGGTCGGAGGAACTGGTAAACTAGTGACATGTGTCCACGAAAGATTCACGAAACTCAATCTTGTAAAGGCTTTAAGAACAGAAGCTCCTTCATTTGTAGTTTCACTACTCCAAATATCAAGATGCTCTAGTTGTGTCAGTACCTAGAAGAATACAAAAGAAATCAGCAAACAACAAATATAGTTCATAGACAGCTAAAAAGATTTGTAAAGGCTCCTCTACTAACACTGATTTCCGTACCATGTTACAATGAAATTGACTTAGGTATTGTACGACAGTTTAGGTTCACAGATTTCAAATTGTCTCTACCACATATTTTGATCACATATTCATTGTTGATATTTTGATAAGAAAAAGTGCACAGTAGTAGGACCATATCTCTATTTAAATGGATGCAAAGAAAATAAAACAGTCTCAATCGACACTGCCAGCGGAATACATGCATCATATCTTTTAATTAGTTGTTTCACTTCAAAATAAATAGATATTAAGTGTTCGATGTGTGATCCCGACACAACTCATAAGCACCGTGTTAGTGAAACAAAAATGGCTGTACAACGTAAGAATACATACCTGTAAAGACCTCAGGGCTTTATCTATCATATGGATTCCCCCCAAATCTAGCAAACGTAGATTTGTTAGTGAAGAAATGGTCATCACTCCATTGTCGGTCAACCCAGTCTCAGATAAGTGCAGCTTCTCCAAGCCTTCAATGGTCACTATATGTTTGATACAAGCATCAGATACCTTTGAGCACCTTGACAAGTCCAACTCTTTCAATGTATTCATTCCTAAGGGCATCAGAAAAGATTTGGTAAAAACAATTTTGTAGACAATTTCCGTGATAATAAAGAGTAAATTACTCGAGGAGGGAGGGGAAGAGGAGGCGGCGGAGCAGCGCGTCGGCCAGTTGGGCCGGGAGGCGCTCCAGGGAGCGGCGCTGCCGGTGCCAGGCCTCCACTGTGGCGGCGGTGCGTGCCGCCGCGTCGATGAAGCGGTCGACGAGCCGCGAATCGCCGCCGCCGGCGGAGGCCGCCATGGGTGCGGTGGGAGCGGCCGCTTGAGCCGTGTCGGGAGGGGAGGTTTCTTGTTTCTGCATGTTCCCGTTCGTGGTTGGGCTTCTGTGGGCCATCACACTCTTTTTTATCCGCTGCAAACCGTGGTTACTACAAGAAACGCGCGGCAAATATAGTTGGATTTATTTGTAGTATCATGTAGTTTAACCTTAGTGCAGTAGGCCTGTGTACTTATTGAACTTAGATATGGTGGATACTATTTTTCGTTTGTGCATATTAGTTACCTCTGTTGAAATTGGAGGTGAAAGTCTCTTCGCTCCAATTTTTAAATGTGGCTGTTTTTTTATTACTGGTTGTTGAGTGCATGCTCGACGGATCGACTACACCTAATGTTGCTCGTGCTTAAAGGACAATGTAAATTTTTTAGTTTATCTTTCCTCCTAAGTTTCTTAGATATGCATATAATCACTATCAAGTCACCGAAGAGCCTACAGCACCATCTTGTTTTTCTTATCAATATAAGAAAGGATAATTATAAGAAAGGATAATTATCTATATCATGCCAGTAAGCTGAGAAAGAGGATGATAACATCGCTACCACTCGAACAACACCCCCTATCTTGAAGGTTCCTTGTTGATTTATGATCATATCTAGGTAAATATGACACTAAGAAACCTAGGAATATTTCCCTTTCCACGACAGCGAGGCTTCCTTTTCTTTGGCTTTTGACATGTGTATTGTAGCACCATTGTCCCGTCCACTCGCTACCATATCACTCAACTCTTGAACTCTTAATTTTATTACACCCTTCCAAAGCTCACCCGAATCTCATGACGAGATTCTTTTAAGGGGAAGGTTTGTCACACCTCTAAATTTGTGCATATTCATATTTACATGCTTTTCATAAGCATTTGGATAAATTTGTGCATGTTTGAATTAGTTTGAATTAAGGAGAGAAAATCACATGAAAGGATAAAAATACAATTAAATACAGCATTACAAAACAACTCACTTTTTCACCATATAACAAGTAGTTGAGAATAATTTTATAAATTGGTACATCAGATGAGAGGAACATTAGTGAATTTCCCGAGTTTTTTGGAAATTTATTTAAGACATTAAAAATTTCTGGAAGTCTTAAAAGTGGACCACTTTGAGGAATTTATAATTCGAAATGTACACAGGTTATTCAGGTGAATACTGCTCTCCATGGCAGCCATGGAAGCCAGCTTTCTGTACACACCCTTAAAATTGGCCCCCAGCCCTGCATGTGTTGCTACTCTACTCTGTAGCCTCCAAATGATTTACACATGACATGGCCCTTCTCTCTGTTCTGTAGCTACTGTTGCATGGTAGCAGCATCAACAGTTTCCCATCTCCTCAAGCTGCTGCTCCTTCCTAGCCCATGCAGCAGCTCCTGTCCTCTCCTTTTTTTCCCCAATGCGCACATCTTATCGCCAAGTCAATCAACATCGCCCATGTTGTCTCGGAGCTATCCCAGCCACCGTAGAGCTTAGAGGAGCTCGGCAAGGACCTATCCCATCTCTGTATGTGCTACTTTGGACTCTATAGATTTTTTGCCACCATTTGCGTCATTCGGTGGTGATAGCGAACTCACCCAAAGAATGGGATAGCCCTCTATTCTTGCCGATTGTTTATTAATTTTATGATTTTTGGTAAATTCTTGGTGAAGGAAACGATTAGATTAGAGTTGCGACGATGGAGATATGGCTTTGGAAGGGTGGAAGAAGGGCGTAGGATTTTTCTTGGGTTTTTTAGGCTCCGAGCATTTTCTAGGATTTTTTTGGATTTTCTAGCAACTTTTACGAATTAAAAACTTTTTTAGGAATTAAAAAAACACCTAAGAATTAAAATAGATTATTTTAAATTATTTTACTAAAAAAAACACATTTATTAATTTATCTTAATTATTTACCAATTTTCCAGAATTAAAGAAACATGTTTTAACATTAAGACAATTATTCTATATTATCAAAAACATTATTCAAAAATTATTTATTATTTTTATTACTAAAACATATTTAAATAGAATCAAAACATTTAATTAATTTTTTTTACTGAGAAAACATTTTAAAACCCTAATTTAATTTATTATGAATTTACCAAAAATTTCTATTAAAGAAGAAGCTATTTTCGATTTTTAGGATTTTGTGAATTATTTTTCTAAAGAAAAAGTCTTTATTGCGCATGACTGATGTCAGCGGAGGGTTTAAAAAGAAAAAGAAAATGGTGATGCTGATGTGGTGTGCAAACGAGGCATGTCGGTGCTAACTGAGTCGCCACGTAGGACAATTGCACCTACTGTGGCGATGCTAACACGGATTACATAAGTGCTAACTGGGTGGAAATGAAGGGGTACGGGGCATTTTAATCTTCGCCGTTGGTGCGACATCGGGCGGCAAAGGAAGGAACTACCTGGGCTCCAGCGTGTAGACGATGGCGATGATGAAAGACATGGTGGCACAGCCACGGGAGCTCGCTTGAGTTGGGCTCCGGTGGCCGGATAGCCATGGTGACCAGTAGAATAGGGTCTCCAGGCAACGAGGATCCCGTTTTGGGGGCATGTAGTCGCCGAGGAGGCTTGCAGCGGAGCAGCGACGGCAAGGAGCTTCGGCGGGGGCTCGTGCTGGGTGAGGGGCACACGTGTGACGCTGGAGTCCTGGAAAGAGAGGGGAAAGGATGTGAGAGTTCCAGGGATGCAAATGGGGTGGTCATGGGGGGTTATAGCTCGAGGGCGCCGAATCGAGCTCGAGGTGCAGGTTTGGGTTCGCCAGCAATCTCGTGGATGATTTTCGGATCTCTATGTTCAATCCCGTCACGATTTGCTCCTCCTTTCTTCACTCTCCGGCATGCTTTCCATCTATGCGGTCGCCTAGGGGTCTCCACCATGAATTGGGCGGCAGTCGTGTGGTGGTTAGCGAACTGGCACGAGCAGCGGCAGTGGAGGGAGAAGGAGGGTAGGAAATAGCAAGGCACCGCGAGGAGGGAAGGATAAGGATCGACGCGGTCTAGACGAATCGTGAAGATGGCTCGCACATAGGCCATGATCCGATGGTATATATGCACTCGCTATTGGATCGAACGGTAGGCAACCAAATGGTGACGTGGGCTCATGAGGGATGAGATTTTCGTCTAGGATTTGGTTATAGAAATTCTCTGGGAGGTGCTAAGCTTCAGACACTAAGCAAGTTTCCTTCCCTCAGAGTCTTCCTTTGCCCTGCTACAGGGCGACAACGAAGGCAACCGAGGTCAATCCACCTTTTTTGGCTCCGATCTATCTAGGTTCCCACTCCTCTACGGTGGCTTTCTCGATGTCGGAGGGGAAGTGGAACCCAGATCCTGATGGACGTTATACATACTAGCTTGTAAGTGCTACTACTAGCTTAGATGTAGGTTCCCCATGGCAGTGGATCCATTTGGGGACTTCTGCTCCCTCGTGGTCTCTGGCGAAGGTGTCGATCTTGATGACGGTGTCAGTTTTGGCGACCTCTTTATCATGGATTCACTGAGGTTTGTTTGTTTCCCATACAAGCTACCAGGCTAGAGGTGCCTTGGTCCCGCTAGTTTGGGTTTTGTTTATCCCAAACTGTTGGTGTTTTCTCCGGTAGTGTGGGATTCAAGGTTTGGGTCATCGGCTACATCGATGGTACCGGGTGGTTTCCTGGTGGACAGGCAAGGTGGACGGCCGATGTACGTTCAAAGGATTCATGGCTTGCAGCGTTTCTAAGGTTTGGGGTCACTTCTGTCAATCCGAGCAGGTTTAGTGCTTCCATTCCTCGCCATTCATCGGTGCAAGGCAATGTCGTGGTGGTCCGACGAGCCAATGAGAGATCAGGAGTAGAGGAGCCTCGTGAAGAAGGCCATATTGACTTCTTTGTAAGGTCTTTCTTGTAAAATTTGGGGGACGTAAGCATTGTTTTATAGCTGCTCTAAAAACAAGAAATAAGTTTCCTTTTTAGTCTATGGCTCTTGGCTAGTGGATGCGGATCCGACGATTGATGTGTTGTGTTCCACCTTCGGCCATCTCTATCATGCACACCGTTTGACTTTGTCACATCCGATTTTAAGATTAAAATCAAGTGTAAACTATATGTATGTCATGATCAGTTTATTCATACATATAGCGACATCATCAGTGCATAACAGACACAGTGCTACTTATTACAACGTTATTTATTACAAAATGACCACACACGGGTCTAAAAGAAAATACACCACAGCGGAACAGAACACAGCGCAGCTCCATACCAACAGGCAGTCGTCCGGAAGCTCCACAAGCCTAGAACTTGGCATCATCTTCAGGGAAATCTTCAAAAGTCTCACCTTCTGAAACAGCAAGCGTGAGTATTTCCAATACTCAACAAGTGGGGAAAAAATATGACATGGTGGCTTGAACCAAGATTTCCTATTCTCTAGGGTTTTATTTGCATAAAAGCCGATTTTTATCCCTGAACTATGGAAAAGCAATTTTATTTTAAAAAGGAAAAGATGTACAAAAGATTTTCTTTAACCTCCGAGAATTCAACCCATTCTCAACCATGTAAGACATCCACCCGACTAATCATGCGAGGGTCCATGCCGCTCATAACCGTGAGCACGGCTGAATATTCAGTTTGACACTATGCAGAGTTTGTACACTTTACCCACGAGTCGTGATCTTCTCTGTTGCCGGTACCTTACACACTTCCGAGGTGTGCGCCAAGAGATCACTACGAGACTTTTTCAAAGAGTCTCCCAGTATGCACTTGCCCACTGAGGTTTCACCGCCGTACATAAGTGGAGTAACCCTCCACCCCAGAAGCCCCCTTTTGTGCCTGGTAGAATCGGGAAGTAACCCTTCCTTATCTACACATCCAATTTTATCATACAACATTGGGAGAACATCTAATTACTAGACCAAGCCATACCATATTGGCCTCGTGGTTGTTCTGTTGTCATGGATGGTCGCTCCACGAACTGGTCTTAAAATGGTCTGGGCAAGACCGCCAATAACCCCATAAGGGTATATTACCAAACATCTCTAATCAACCAACCATGCCAAGAATAACCCCTTTCTTGCCCAAAACCCCAAATATCCTTGTTATTAACTCCCTTAACAACATCAGTTTCCATGTCATACTTCCTATATCAACTTTTAGTTCATAACTCATGATTCATCACCTACATGCTACATGTTCATCTAAAAGCATGGCTAAACATAAACATGATGTTATTTTAAGGATAAAACATCTACAACTAACACTAGTGTTTGCTATACTACCCATTTTGTAAAACAGCATGCATATTTGATAAAGACTATCTTTATGTAAAAATTGGGTTCACAACATGGTCAAGACACTTGCCTTCGTCGAAGTGATGCACAGGTCCTTCAAAATCTTCTTCCTGGAAATTCTCGAACTCTTGGACTAAATCGTCTACACGAGCACATAATCATACATAAGAACAGTACACCAAACAGTCCTAAAACTAGATTAAAAACCCTATAAACAGATTCTATGTGACGCTATGATCGTTTGAGCGCAAAAATCACCTAAAATGGAGCTACGAGCAAAAAGTTATGATCATTTGAAGTTTTAGGGGCTTAACTGCAAATTTTAGTTTAATTCTAAGAATAAAACGATTAATTTTTATACTAAAAACCTTATTTATTGCACCTGCTGATGTCATAAATAAAAATTGAAATTATTTGCTACTGGAAAATTACGTGAACCGAGTCCACGGGCCGTGGACCGGAGGGAAAGCCCTCGGTCCACCGGACCACGATGGACCAGAGGAGGCTGGCAGCCCAGCACAGCGGCGGGGACGGCGGAGGGCAGCCGGACTTGGCTGAAAATGGAGCTCCGGTGGCCGGTACGCTCCGGCAAGCGGCGGAAGGCGGCGAGGAGGAGCCAGCGAACTCACCCCGAGCAAAAGGAAGGCCGGAGGGGCGTCAGGGTGACTGGGCGACGACGAGGACAACGGCGGCGGTCAGTGCTGCGGCGGAAGGGGAGCTCCGGCGCCCGAACGACGACGACGACCTGAGGAATCGGCTCTGGATGGTCCTGCAGTGCCAAGGAGGGGATTAGTTTGGCCGGAGATGGCGCACACGCGAGGAACGATGGTGGTGGCGTGTCTCACTGGAGCCGAAGAAGAAATGGGCGGCAGTGGCGTTCTGAGCGGAAAAACGGGGTGTGAGCGGGCGTATGGCATGCGGGACCTCACCGAGGTGGTAGAGGGTGGCTTAAATAGGGGAATGAGCGAGCGGGGCGGCCGGAATTCGAAGGGGAAGGGGCGGTGGCCATGGCCTTAATGGCTAGCATTTTCTTGCAATTACCGCGCAATAGAGAGGGGGAAAGAAAGGGAAACAGCCGGGGAACACTTGGTGGAGCTTTAGGGTTTGAATTCGACGGTTATAGGGAGAGGAGAGGGTGCCAGGGAAGAGGATCGGTCAGCGGCCATTGAAGCACGGCGCGTCTAGAGGAAGAAGAAGGGGCCAGCGGCTCGGCTTGAGCCGGGCCCACCGGGCAGTGAGAGCGGCGGGGTGAGGCGGCTCGGGCTGAAGCAGAGCAGGCCAGCTAGTGGCTTGGGTTGGCGCTGAGAGAATGGGCCGGCCCACGCGGGAGGGAAAGAAGGGAGGAGGAGGATGCGAACTGGGCCGGGAGAAAAGGATTCGGCCCAAAAGAGATTTCTTAATTTTCAAAGCTTTTTCCAATTGAATTTCAACACATTTTCAAAAGAGGTTTCAAAGCGGTGAATCCTAGCGAAATTTTGCAAACTTTTTCCACCCAATAAAACCTTATTGCATCTACAACGGCATGAATGCAATCACACATATATCCTAGGCCAAGTTAAATTTAGAAATTAATTTCCTATTGAACTAAGTTGCAACACCTGATTAAATTTCTAGCAAAATTTTAAATTATTGCAAAAATTAAATTTTTGGGTGTTACAGACATCCTCATTGTCGTTCTTCCTCTCGTGTTTGCCCCCATCCTGCCTACCTCCGGCCATCTTCAGCGGCATCCTCTCCACTGATTCCACTCTCGTAGCCCCTGTTGCGCTAACCTGTCGTGTCGTGACACCCTTGCCCCGACCCACTCCACTCACGATCATTTGCCTCCGTTTCCACCGCCCACCACTCTGCCTGACCTGCCTACCTCACGGGGACTTCCTCTAAGCCTGGCACCATGGAACATCTCCTCAACTCTGAAACCCCTCCTCCCTAACAATGGTGGCCAAAGGTGAGCGTCGATTGAAGTTTCCTGAAGTTTAGAAGGCGTGCAATTCTATATGCTAGAAACTCTGAATGAAGAGGAAGGCCGAAAGCTCCTGATTACATGTTGGGCAATGTGCGATATGGTGGGCATGGCATAAAGCTAATTATGAATTCCATAGTGGCACAACCTTTTATCAACTTTCAGCTTTATCAATCGGTCAACTTTCAGTTTTATGAATTGGTATATTGATGACCTAGAGGTGGCCGGAATTAACAAAAAGAAGAACTAGTGCTCCATTAGCATGGAAGCTCCTAGCCACCCTAGATGGATCCCACATCTGCCAGGTATAATTAAGTTGAATGTTGATGCAGCTTTATCTTTGAGATGGTAAAAAAGCTATTGTCAGTGTGGTCCGTAGATACCAGACGGGACATTTCATTGCTTCTAGTACTGTAATGTGGGTGCCTGCCTCTGGTCTGGCAGTGATGCAAGCACACACTTGCAGTAAAGGCCTGGACCTTACGAAGGATTGTTATCTCCAAAAGGTGTGCCTAGCCTTGGACTGCCTCGAAGTCATTAAGCACATTGCTATATCATAGAGGTGTGAATATATCTCGATCATCAATGAGATTAAGTCAAAGGCAAAGAATTTCCTAGTATGTTCCTTTCGTCATGAAGGTAGAGTGTCTAATGCAGATGCGCATAATTTAGTTAGGCATGCTTGTTCTTTAGATGTTGGTCACCATCTATGGTGTGTATCTCCCACAAACTTTGTGGATGGTTCCGTCCCTTGGCATAAATGAATAAAAGCTCTACCTTCCCTAAAAAATAGCTCATGTTTGCTGCTACGATACATGATTATTAGTATTTATACTACCAACTGCATTGAAACCAGGTTTGGTCTGAACAATTCTTTGGGCACTAGCAGTGACGGATACAAGATGAAGGGGCTCAACTCTTTCTACCTCAAGAACACCTCAAACATGCCCTTTTCTTTCATTTATGCACCAAAAAAATTGGAGGAGGGGGGAGGGGCTAAGGGGGGCAGGCTCCCTTGTCTCGTAGTTGGCAGTGGGGACTTGAGGCTGACGGAAGAACCCATCTTCTCTCTTGAGGTCGTCACCGCTTCCTCGGCACTACCGCACGCAGATACTAGATCCCATCATCGCTTCGTTGCCTCTCCACCTTTGCCTCCTCCCTCTGCCCTGCATTTTCCATCCGTCCGTTTTTGTTAGGTTTTGGGTGGGGATAAGTCTTGATCTGATAGATTTGGATTTGTTTTGTCTGTCTATGTTTTTGTGCGTGCGCACCTAGAGGTTATGCCGGTGATGGTGCAGGCGGTGTCAGACAACCCCACCGTGGAGGTGGAGGCCACCACATGGTTCCCTGAGATTGGTTCTTGCCACCCATCCATCTCTTCACGAATTCTTCCTCAGCCCCAATATCCATCTGTTCCACAATCTCTCAATGCGAGATTGAACTTGCAGATCAACTGTAGACTTTTGGGTGTTAATTTCCTTCTAGGAGGTTTCAGGTATGGAGTAACTATATATTAGCATGGATACATTACCAACTATTGTGTTCACTGTTTACCATGGATACACCAACGTCATGCGAAGGTTTATAGTGCAATATTTCTTTCATCATTCTTAATGCATAATGCATTTTTTTCTCCTTTGCTAATTTCATAAACCTGCATAAAGCAGCTTCCCTTCCTATTTTGTGCATACTCTACTGAACATTACAGCTGGAAAATTTATAGAGCTGAAACATTAGACAACCTGTATACTACAGCAACACTGCATTCCATCTGCAGTTCTACAACACAACTTATTGACTTGAACACCGCTACTTTTTTCAAGGTATGCAACACATAGTCAAGAGAAGCGATTAGCAAAGCTCTGTACTTGCTTTACCTTTTTTATATATAAATTCATTTTGGACTCTTACCAACATTGGAGGCCGTTGTAGTCTGATAGGGAGATTAACACGCAGTATATTGATTGATGCAACAATGTGTTACATATATAGGCCGGAGGCCTGAGCCTTTTCCATTCCATCCAGATGGTTTATAGAAATAGGTACCGAGGAGATAGGAAGGGCAAGAGACCTTGCGTGATACGCTAGACCAAGTACAGTATTCCTAGTCTAAACATAGTAGTCTAACACTCCCTCATAGTCGGAGCAGTAGTGGAACGAATGTTCAGACTGGAATGAAACTCGGTGAAGATGGAGGTAGGCAGACCCTTGGTGAAGATATCAACATACTGTGATGTCATCAAGACATGAAGAGCATGCACAGCTCCAGCAACAACCTTGTCACAGACAAAGTGAAGATCAATCTCAATGTGCTTGGTGCGTTGGTGCTGCACTGAGTTCGTCGAGAGATAAATTGCACTCACATTATCATAGTAGACAATAGTAGCACGCTAAAGCGGACAGTAAAGCTCCCCCAAAAGTTGGCGCAACCAATTAGTCTCAGCCACGGCATTAGCGATAGCACGGTACTCGGTTTCGGCTCTAGAACAGGAAATAGTAGGCTGACACTTGGAGGACCAAGAGATGAGATTATCACCAAGGAAGGCACCATATCCTAAAGTAGAACAATGAGTGTCTGGACAGCCAGCCCAATCAACATTTGAATAAGCAATAAGATCCATCATAGAGGTCTAGTGAAGTTGAAGACCGTAATCAAGGGTGTCGTGAAGATACCGAAGAATACGCTTGACAAGAGCATAATGAGGCTCACGGGGATCATGCATATAAATGCAAACCTACTGAATGGCATAGGCAATGTTTAGACGAGTAAACATCAAGTACAGTAGTGCTTTAGCAAGACCACGATAGTGAGTAGCATCAGCCACAGGAGGACCAACAGAAGACAACTTAGCAGAAGTGTCCACGGGTGTAGTGCAAGGCTTGCATTTAGACATACCATTGCGTTCCAAAATGTCAAGAGCATACTGTCACTGTGACAAGAACAGACCACCAGACTGCCGTGTAACAGACATTCCTAAAAAATTATGAAGACTATCAAGATCCTTCATAGAGAATTCCCGCTGAAGAGCACCAATAACCTGCCGCAAGAGAGCATCTGAGGAGGTCGTGAGCATAATGTCATCAACATAAAAGAACAAGTAGATGGTATCATGAGCACGCCAATAAAGAAAGAGAGATATATCTGATCGAGAACTAACAAACACAATAGAGAGAATATAAGAAGCAAACCGACTATACCAGGCACTCGGCGCTTGCTTCAAACCATATAGCAATCTGTTGAGGCGACATACATAATTAGGCTGAGAGGGGTCAACAAATCCAGACGGCTGCACACCATAGTCAATCTCTAACAAAGTACCATGTAGAAAAGCATTCTTCATATCCAGCTGATGAATAGGCCAATCCTGAGAGAGAGCAACTATAAGCACCATGCTGATGGTAGTTGGCTTAACGACTAGACTGAATGTCTCATCATAATCAATGCCAGACCACTGAGTAAAGCCACGAAGAACCCAACATGCCTTGTACTGATCAAAGAGAACTATTCGATAGAAACTTGTGTTGAAAAACCCACTTGCCGATCACAATATTAGCTCCAGACAAACATGGCACAAGATCCCAAGTATTATTTGCCTTCAAGGCCTCGTACTCCTTAGTCATCGCCGCCCGCCAATTTGGGTTGGAAAGATCACCACGATATGTCTTCTGCAACAGAGAGAGCAAGGCTAAATGAATATTCATGTGAGTAACCGGCTGAGAGAAACCGGCTTGTCGCGTGTGACCATGGTGTGGTCATTAGCCACGAGAATGATAGGAACCGCCGTAGGTGGAAGTTGAGGGGCGGCAATAGCTTGTGGCGCATGAGCCACAGGAGACATAGCCACAGGAGATGCGACAATTGATGAAGCAACCACGAATGATGCGGGTGTGGCCACAGGAGATGCAACAGCTGGGGACGCAAGCACGCGCATTGCCTCGAGCGCATGGGTTGCCACAAGCGACACATGCATGTGTGCGGGCATAGCCATGGGCGCAAAAACGTGCGCGGGCACGTGTGCTTCCACGGGCGATGCAGACGTCGAGGGTGGGGTAGCCACCAGGGAGGCCTCGCTAGCAACAACCTTGGGTGCAAAGCCAAGAGGCGCGGCAGGACATGGCAAAGGCCTAACCATGGGTTCTACAGGCCAGGGTGAACACACCAAGGGAGCAGTGCCAACACCGCTGGCAACAAACCACGGTAGAGGACCAGTAGGGGTAGCAGGGTCAGCACGACGTGAGGCAGCGACAGATGTACCTGCAAAAAAGGGGCCAATAGGAAGAGGCACACAATCGAACTCCAAGAGAAAATCAAAGTCGGATGAAGGATGGGGATGAGAAACCTCGGTAAAAGGGAAAGAGGACTCATCAAACATCACGTGGCGAGAGATGATAATCCGGTTAGAAGCGAGGTCTAAACACAGATAGCCTTTATGATCCTAAGGATAACCAAGAAAAACAAAAAGGGTGGAACGAGGTGAAAACTTATTTGTGGCGGTGGCGGAAAGGTTTGGGTAGCACTTCCAACCAAAAACACGGAGATGTAAGATGGATGAACACCATAAAGGGTAAAAAATGGTGTCACAAAGTCAAGCGTTTTGGTGGGATGATGATTAAGAAGATAAGTTGCCGCATGAAGTGCTTCGACCCAAAAAGGAGAGAGACTCGCTTGGAACATGAGAGAATGCATAATGTTGTTCTTGGAACAAATTATGCACTCAGCCTTACCGCTCTGTTGCGAGGTGTAGGGTCATGTCAGACGGAGAGCAACACCATGTTGGAGAAAGAACGTGTGTGCGAAGGAGTTATCGAACTCGCGACTGTTATCACACTAAATACTCTTAATGGTGCAACCGAATTGAGTTGAAACAAAAGAGAAAAAGTTATTGAGGGTGGGAAATGTGTTGGACTTAAGATGAAGCAAAAACAACCAAAGAAAATGCGAGCAGTTATCAAGAATAACAAGATAATATTTGTAACCAGAAACACCGATGACAGGAAAGGTTCAAAGGTCACAATGTATTAAATCAAAAATCTTAGATGGTCAATATGTTGAGGACCCAAAAGGTAAATGAACATGCTGGCCGAGTTGATATGCATGACATAGAGACTCAAATGAGACTTTAGTACATGAAATAGTAGTAGTGCTAGCAAGTCTAGTAAAAGCCTTGTGACCTAGATGACGAAGACGACGATGCCAAACAATTGGAGAGGTGGTGCCGGCAATGCGGGCTTGAGGAAGGGGCGCCGACACCAGAGACTGGAGAGGGTACAGTGGGCCAGAACTATTACACCTGGTAATCACGTTCTTAGTTTTTAGATCCTTCATAGAAAGGCCATAAGGGTCAAACTCCACAGAATAATTGTTGTCAATAGTAAATTGACGAACAAAAATTAAATTCTTGATAATATGTGGAGACACAAACATTACAAAGGTGAAAAGAACCATGAGTGGCAGGCAACAATGCGGAACCGGTGGAGGTAACGAGTAGCAATGACCCATTGCCGACAATGATATTCGAGGGGGTGGAATACAAAGGAGGATAGGACATGATAAGATTACCGGAGTTCAAAGTTATGTACGAAGAAGCCCCCGAATCAAAGTACCAATCGGTCGTCGGTGGATGTGTGAGCGTCATTGTCTGGAAGATGTTCGTGAGTGCCTGTTGATCCTAGTTGGTGGCGATGGGTCCTTGCGGCCACATGCTGTAAGGTGGCATACCAGGAAGCACGATGGGCTGCTGGAAGAGCCCAGGCGGTAGCCCTGGAGCACTCGGTTGCGGCACGGGTCTAGGCAGCATCTCAGGTGCGCTGGTGAATGCAGAGAGACCGGCTGCCGGGGGAGGCGGGGAAGGGCCACATATAGTCAATGCAGCAGTATGAGGCGCACTAGGGCATGGAGATTACGGATCAGGCCACATCTGTATCATCCCAGTCCATGGGTTGTAGAAGGATAGCTAGCTAGGAGGCACGCCAGAAGAAGCACCCCTGCCATTGCCCCCGCTGTTGCGATTACGGTGGCGGTTATGCCTACGTGATGAGCCGTCGGTGCTGCTCCCACTAGGGCCGCAACCAGCACTACCTCCGCTAGGACCGCCCCCACCAACGGGAGGACCGCTGGTGCCGCCGGTCGGAGAGGGAGGGCATGCGGGCGCCAGGGCAGTGGCAACGAGGAAAATGCAAGGGGCGCCAGGCTTCAACTGCATGGTGATCTCCTCGAGCAGGAGATTGGAGTGCACCTCGATGAAGGAAGGAAACAACTTTGTCCACTTAAGGAGAGCCATCATGTGCGTGCACTTGTCGTTGAGCCCACGAAGGATGTACATGACAAGTGTCCGATCTAGGACAGGTTTTCCAAGGTTGCTGAGTGCATCGACCATGGCCTTCATCTTGCGACAATAGTCAGAGATCGAAAGATCGCCTTGCACAAAATTCTGAAACTCCGCATCGAGGATGAGTGCATGAGTTTCCTTGTTGCAAAGGAATTGTTGCTCGAGGTCGAGCCAGGCGATGCAGGCGGATGGTGTGGGCACCATGATGATCTCCAGAAGCTCCTGGGTGATGGTGGCATAGATCCAGGAGAGGATGGTGCAGTCCATGCACGACCAATCAACATCGTTAGAATCACCGTCGTCGGAGAGGACGTGGTCAACAAGTGCATACTTGCCAAGAGTGTTGAGGAAGAGCGCACCATCGGCTGTAATTCAGGGAGGCGAGGTCGAGGACGATCGGCACAAGGGTGCAAAAGTTGACGAGGGCAACAGCTTGGGTGTGGAGGGTGGCTGTGGTGGCGTGGGCAACAAGACTGCGTCTGAGGGTAGCGGTCTCGGCATCGTGCTGCAACTGAAGCCGGCAGGCCTCCTCGGCAGCTTCTGCTCGGCGCTCCTCATTGGTGAAACGAGCATGCCAGTCTTCTTCCTACTTGGCCAAGCGTGCGAGCTCAGCCCAACGTGCCTCTTTGGACAGAGGGTTGTCATCGGCCATCATGGTGGAGGACGATGAGTTGGAGGGGGTAGCCACGATGGACGACCACCAGCGGCGCTAGGGCAACCACGTCGATTGGGCAACCAAGGCAGCTAGGTTTGCCACAGTAGGAGCGAGGGTGTAGGAGCGAACCATCTTGATACCATGATAGAGAGATTAACACGTAATATATTGATTGATGCAACAATGTGTTACATATATAGGCCGGAGGCCTGAGCTCTTTCTATATCCATCTAGACGGTTTATAGAAATAGGTACCGAGGAGATAGGAAGGGCAAGAGACCTTACGTGATACGCCAAACCAAGTAGAATGTGCCTAGTCTAAACATAGTAGTCTAACACAGTCCTCCTGCCTCACCTTGAAGGCTAGAGCTCCGCTAAAGGGGATTACTGCCCCTCGCTCCTGCTCGAAGGGCTTGTTTTGTTGTTGCCCTTGTCGAGATGCTTGCGCAAAATAGCTACCTGCTCAGGCATGAGGAGCTTGCCTGCTCAGGCACAAGGAGAAAGAAGTTGTTTGGTGGAACAGGGAGAGGAGGACTCAGGCACGAGCGCGAGCGAGACACGTGAGCTCAAGCGCTTGATTTCGAACGCCTGAGCCTGAGCTTGTTGCCTGAGTTCGACAGCACATCAGGGCACCAACCAAACACTACTTGTGAGCTCTCAGGAACAAGCTCAGGCCAGGCAAATTTGATGAGGGCAGCTAGGGATGGAAATGGATCGAATACACATGGAATCGAATTCGGATAGTACGATTTACCATATTTTAATCCGAATGCGAATACGGATCCGGATATCCTCGAATACGAATACGAATCGGATAGTTCGAATACGAATCCGCATTCGGATATCTACTCGATCTTCGAAATTTAGGTCGAAAATTTAAATTTTTGAAAAAAATTGACTGAAATTTGATAAAATTCGACTGAAATTTGTTCTAATTTGATTGGGCCAGAATTTTAGAAATTTTGTTCAAAATTCATGTTGGAAATTTAAATTTTTGATCAAATTTGACTGAAATTTGGTCCAATTTGATTGGGTTGGAATTTCGTTCATATCTGAAATTTCTAAAACTTTAGCAAAATTTGGTTCCCTGGTTGGCGGATACGGATACGAATCGGATATATCTCGAATTCGGATATCCACATTTGAATCCGAATCTCGAAAACGAATTCGGATATATCCATTTTAGTATCCATTTCAGAAACGAATACGAATACGGATATCCATATTAGTATTTTAACGGATACGGAATCGGATAATTCGGATTTCCTACCATCCATTTCCACCCCTAAGGGCAGCAACCAAACAAGCCCGAAGATGCCGCTTCGCACATCACCGCCATTAGCAAACCACTGGCACTTTGAATCCTTGTGGGTGGCCCTTCTCCCTTCTCAATGTGTGGTACTCACGTTCCTTCTACCAGCGATAAATCACACGCAGTTTGGGACCAAGCACACACAATCAGGTACGCCATTCTAATGCACGTCAAGTGCTCGACAAAAGTACCCAATAGAAGAAGCAAAAGAGCTGTGATTTCTTTGTTTATTAATTGCCCATCTTCTTGCCTAAATCACTTCGATCAGAAGTATTCCTTTTGTTACCTATTATGTGTGGCGTGCAATAGCTACTTCCGTGTTGGTGTTTTCCTAATAAATCTCATGATGATTTATATATTTTTCTGCCAGGTGGGTCAGGAATTTAATGAGAAGACACTTATATGAACATCGTTGCTATTGACTTGCAAGCAGCTTGTTTTGCATCACAAGTGAGCTTTTTTCACACAGGCTTGCGTGAGCTACGGTAATAGTGGGTACTCTTTAGAATAACTTTGTTAGGGCTCTTTTTGGTTGGTAATTTGATTTTGTACTGTTCCTTTCTTTTTATTTTTAATATATAACCAGTAGGGACGATCCTACTGTTTCATAAAAAAATAGTGGGTACTCCAATTTTTCATATCTTCTATTGATTAGCTTGGTTGAAATATGCCTCTGTACTATCGTGGATATATGATGCAGTTCTGCAGCCTACTTATGGTCCAAAAAGTTTTTTATATGTCCCTTGAAAATAGTTAAGTTTAGTTATTGCTGAATTGGATTTATTGGTGAGGATTGCTATTCTTATCCTAGAGAATAACAGTTAGCTGCCTCATATCTTTTGTTTCCTAGAGACATGAATCATTTTGTCTTATACACTCACATACATGGTTTCATCTCTTTCATTTACTGCTGCTGGTAGTAGCACACTTGGGGAGGAGGAGGATTAGGGGAGCGCGACGAAGATGAGGGTGAAGACACTGGCGTGCTGCCGGCGGCCGCCGCACGGCTTGAGCATCGACATGGACCAAGAGCCGGACAATAAGCCTGCCCGAGATCTTCCCCATTTCTTCTTGCTTCAGTTCCTTTGTTTTTGGTCAGATTCTGTGATTTGTTCATGTGTGTTCTTGGTTCCCTGTGCCGGATGTACCTTATCGTTTGATTATGCAGTTTGTGCTCCTAATTTGGTTGTGTTCAGAGACGTCCAGCTATGCAGTTGTTACTCTTTCAGATTTTGTTACAATTTCAAGGTTCAGAAGTTGTTCGGTGAGTCGAGTTGTTCATACTGGAATGTCATAAATTCTGATGATTTTGCTCTCTGCTCACATCACATACATGATTTTTGCCATCTTTGGTTCTCTGAACTGAATGTGATTTTGCAAATTTAAGAAAGAACATTGTTGCCAATTGGTGCTGATGCTCCAAATTTAGGATTAAAATATCGTCCATAACCATGTGTGGTTTCTTAACAACTTCAATGACTTCAATCTAAAGTTTAATTTTGGCCTCCATAGTCCATACAGCTTCAGATAGCTTTTTTTCCTATTCTGATTTTAGCCTACCAATTCTTCATGCTCCTACTACAATTATGTCACCTTTTTTTATATATATACACACATGGTATCCATATTTCAATGTTATGGATAGAGTAAATTCTGTTGGGTGCTTTCAATCGATAATTCAAATTTTGGATTATGCAAATTTCGTAGGGCTAATACTGACAGTGGGTATCTTGGTCAGCCTGTGGTGGATACCTTCTAGGGAGCTGAGGTGTTGGCCAGCTGCTTCTGTTTTGCTGACCCGGTGATGCCGTCTCACTTGTTCGTGCTCCTGCTCACCAATACATGTAGTGTTTATGCTTGATTTATGTTTGTTTTGTATTAGACGGGCCAATAAACAATGGCAGGGTGCATGTGGTGGCCAGGAAACGGCGGCGGGAGGCCTAGAGCGCTGATGGAGACCAGATGAAGGTGGCGATGGGAGCCCCAGAGCACTGATGGAGACCAGATAAAGCCGGTGGTGAAGCCCGGCGTGCGTGGGGACGGGGTTTGGGCAAAATTAGGATCAGGGTCGTGTATGTGATGTAATGGCAAGGCCCGACGACCATATAAGAGGTTCAGTTTTAACGAAAACTTAAGATCTGAAGTATTGTCTCTAGCTTCATATTTTGTTAACTTGATTTGAGGAATAAAATAGATATTGGATGTGAGATTTAGAAACAACGGGCACTTTGCTAGTTACTATTAAAGTATGAGTGAGTTATCCATCTTCTCTTGTCAACATTGGGCTTTTGACAATAGTAACACGATTTTTTGCACCTTGTAATCTTCCTTGAAGTCACGTGGACAAATAGCTAGCAGTAACACAATCATACTAATCTCGTTACCATTTCAATTAGGACGTAGGAGAACATTTGTTAACTTGCGATCAGGTGGTTAGGACGTAGATATATGTGGCTGTTGAGTACGATGTTCATACGTTTGTGCGTCTAACTTTTACTTAAAAACATTTGATAACTTGAAAGGGGGTTCAAGAGGATGAACAGTTACATCTCCATCTCTCCAAATCCCTCCGCGACCTAACCAAACACACTCTAGGAGGACGAGGATGAGCGCTTGCGCATCATCTGTAGTCTCTGATCACTCCATCCTCCCATACAACCACATTGCAAATTGCAATGCGCGCAGCACAACCAACTCCATTTCTGGCTATAGCACCGTCACATCGGACTTCAGACCAGCTTGTTGCCGGTGACCCACACATTGGCCGGCGGCGCCGGCTGGACGTAGACGAACTTGAAGCTCCTGCCAGCGCGCAGCTCCGGCAGCCACCTCGGGGGCACGTACCCGTACCGCGCCTTGTCGAGGCCCCACAGCCGGCCGCGGAGCTCCGAGACGCCGAGGTGGAGCTCCCGGACCGTCTTCCTCGACCTGTTGGTCACCGTGACAGAGTACCTGTAATACGTCGCGCGCCTCATCGCCCACGTCCTCGTCACGTTCTGCTCGATCTCGATCGGAGACGACGCGTGACGGTGATGATGAGATGGTGGTAGTGATGTCTGGTTCGTGGCCACCTCCGGAAGGGACTGGTATTCTTCCAGACCGCCGCAGGCGCCGACGAGGCGGGCGAGGACGCCGAGCAGCGGCGCGCTGTTGTAGGTGGCGGCCTCCGTCTGCTCGTAGTTGTTCCTCTCGTCGGCGAAGTCGTCGTACTCGTCGGGACCGCCGACGATGGCGCCCTCCAGGACGTTGGGGTTGCCGGCCTGCCGCGGGTACCAGCTCGAGTAGCCTTCCTGGCAGCTGACGAAGGACGGATCCGTCCTGACCGACACGATGGAGGCGCCGCGGTGGTGCACCTGCCGCGGGAAGTTGCCGCCGTAGCCGACCATGTAGCTCGTCCCCCGCGGGTTGTCGCCGAGGATGTAGTTCACCTGGGACCGGACGAAGGCGAGGATCTCGAACGGCCGCGTGGCGCCGGCGGGGCACCCCACGGCGCCCTTACCTGACACCGTGGCGTAGTCGGCGTACACCGTCAGCAGGAACGACGCGCTGGTCACGAACTGGAGGTTGTTCCACTGCTGGTGGTACATCATCCCGCCGGGGGTCCGCGGCACGTTGGCCGTGCCCTTGCCGACGCACGAGCACACGAAGAACTCCGCGTTCTGCCGATACCGCTGCAGCGTCGCCGCGTGCTCGCCGGCTCGGCCCTGAAGAAGGAACTGCAGACAGGCGCAGTTTGTGAGCACTTCGGTTGGTCCGACAAAATGCCGCATTGTCAAACTACTGTAGCGCTTCACGTCATCACGTGCACCCAACCAAAAAACATACGTACGTACCTTGGCTGCCAGGACCTGCACGCCGGGGTACTTGACGTCCCAGCCGAACTGGTTGATGGACCAGCCCGTGCCGCCCAGAGCGTCTCCGTTGTTGGCCAGGTAGTCGAGGTAGTACTTGTCCTCCGTCGCCTCGTACAGCCATGCCGCCGCCCACAGAAGCTCATCCTGCAGCGCACCATGTAACACATTGAAGATCAGAGTGTTTGCACCTCACCTTCAGATGCTCACATTTTGTTTTCCGGTGACTTACTCCGTATCCGCTGAAGGATCCGTAGTAGTTCCGAGCGACGGTGATGCTGGCGTCGTACTTTCCACGGTACTTGTCGGCGAACTCGAACAGCTGAACACAACAGAGGATCAGAGAACATTGCAAATCATGTATAATTTAGTGTGATTCTCAATTCAGTCCTACCTGTTTAGAATGTTCAAGGAGTAGGTTTGCATATCCCGGATAGGTGTTGCGGAACACGAGTGACGCCGCGGCCATCGCCGCGGCGGTTTCGCTGGCGAGGTCGGACCCGGGATTCTGCGGGTCGACGCGGAACGCCTGGCGGCTGGTGGTCATATCCTCGGGCCGCTGCCAGCAGCTGTGGTCCGTGTCGCCGTCGCCCACCTCGCCGTACAGCACGTCGGGCTCCGGGTGGGCTTTGATGAAGTAGTCCGTGCCCCACTTGACGGCGTCCATGGCGTTGCGCAGCTCGCCGGCCGCCGCCATCTGCTTGCCGTACTCAAGGATGCCCCAGGACATCATGGTCACCGTGAACGCCATGGGCAGACCGAACTTCACGTTGTCTCCCGCGTCGTAGTACCCTCCCACAAGGTCCACCTGAACAAAACAAAAAGGGAGAAAGTTGTTCAGCAAAGCCATACGCCATTGGTTTCATACTAGAAATGGCATCATGTTTCGATGAATGCTATGAAGATATATGTACACATTATACATACTCCATTGGCCTTTCCATCGAAGAGCCCAGAGCTTTCTCTCCAGGTGACCCTCTGGTTAGGCGGGAGCACGCCGGACCGCTGCGCCTCAAAGTAGAGGATGCTCTTCTTCAGTGCCATGCCGTAGTCATGGCCGCCATCTCCACAAGCCATCCTCACCATTGATGCAAGTGCCAGGAGGCCAAGGAGCGCAGCCACTACGTGAGCACCGTTCCTGGCCATGGCAATGCACCAGTGTGTAACAGAGTGAATGGGCCGGGGATTTGGTTGGCTTTGGTGGGAGCTCACAGGAGTGCTCGTTAAATATTGGAGGGAAGAGGGGACATGGGTAGAGGTTCAAAGGTGGCTTGACTACTTGTTTACTCCAGTCCACCTTTCAGACTTTAGCAAGTGGTTCATGAAAGAAATTACATGTACATCCAGAATGTGACCTAGGTACCCCCCTCCCCCCCATTATAAAATAGAAACATCGTAAGCTAATGATGTGGCATATTTCTTTTCCCTTTTTCTTTCCCTGCATATATTTTCCTGTACAATCTTCGGTCATGAAAGTTAATAGGCATTCCGCCACCTTATGTCAAAAAAGGAGAAAAGTTGAAGAAACATATGCTTCTAAGCTACCATGACCTTGTTAACTTATGTTCATGATCTCATCTCTTGTGACAAGAAACATCCAGTATGATAACTAAGTCGAGCATTTGCCACACCATATCCTCTTCATTTGTTAGCATTGACCCTAGAATCAGGAATTCAGAAAATGGAAAATATCCGCTGCTTGAAGCATGCTGCAAATCTGCAACATGGACTAGTTTTTACTTTGGAACCAACAAAATCCGAGTAAACTTGCCAAAATACTGATGAAAAGATACTCATACTCTCATACACGAATTTAAAAATTTGCATTCTGTGCGGCCGACAAGAGGCTGATAGTTCGCAGTGCATGTGCATATATGTTTAGTTTTCTCTCTTTCTTTTTTTTTTTTCCTGAATGGCAGATTAATGTAATGATGGTATTTGCACTCGAAAGGGAAAAAGAGCCACCAATTTACTTTGCATGTGCTCTTGTCTGAGAGAGGTTTAGAACACTTATTAAGTACATACTTCATGCTTGAACAACAAGTGATCCTGATGTGTAAAAGAAGACAATATGAGCAGAAAAGAAGAAAGAAGGGGAAAACGCAGGAACTTGTATTGCAATTTTCAGGAGTATCTATCAAAGTTAAAAAAAGAGAGGAAAAGAGGCAGGATTACAATGGAGTTCGTTTGAGAAAGAAAAAAACCGCACCGACTAAACTTCTGTAACTGTACAGCCTTCACTAGTCATCTGCTCTTTCTGAAACGAATTGTTATTGGAATTTCAACTATTTTCCACGAAGATCATGTATAGTTGCTATATGTAAGGGCATGCACGATGCAAGGTACTTGTAAAAGTGCTCTTAAAAAAGAGAGAATATATGCACGTCATGAAGCAACCACGTATAAGATTCATTTCTTCTTATTTGATTAAATGATTGTATTTTGTGTAGATTAAATTTTCAGATTAAGTTTGCTTAAATGGTTATGTTTGCATAGATTAGATGCAATTATATGCATGACCGTTACTTGAAAAAAGGCACATCATATGTCGTACGTGGCAAGGAAAATAGTTCATTTTAAGCTGAGCACCCGCGTTGTACATGCTCGGTTGCCTAGCATCGCCAGGTGAGCGAACAGTCCTCCCGGGTTTGATACTAGGATGGAATGTACCTCGCAGGAATTTCCCCAGGGGTATTTTTGTCAGTGGCGGATCTAGTGCCACAATATTGGTAGACATCTGATTAGACTTCTTTTTTTTTTTTTCTTTTTCTTTAGATGAATCGTGAACTATGTCACATACTAAATCAAAATTAAACTATATCTTAAGGTAATTCTAGACTCACCTAGACTACCTTTGGGTCCGCCACTGATCTTTGTGTACCTAGTTGGAAATCCAAACACTGGTTTGGTTGGTAGTGAGTTCCTTCTAGCGCTGCACCCACCAGGGCTCAAAACCATGTATGTGCTCGTCTGCTTCTTAAGTGAACATTACATCTACTGTTTTTTATAAAAAAAATGTATTACTGCTACGAGAAATAATGGACGTTTTGAAGCCAATGAGAAATAATGGACTGACTAGTAACACAACTTTTCGAGTTTAGCTATGTGTTGAGCAGCTTGCTCACAGATCATCTCTTCGTGTTCCTCTGTTTGATATATACCGCGATGAATATCATCAGAATTTCTTGGCGCGATACCCGACGCGGCGGCAGCCGAATTAGCATGCACAACATGCACACACGACACACTGCCGCAGGTCTGAATTTCTTTTCTGCTCCTTCGCGTCGTTTGATGCGCCGTGCGTGCCGGCCCGATTTGTTTTGAGCTTTTTTGACTTTTGGTGGAGGCGGACTCTCAGTTGATCAGGCCATGATTGTTGTAGCATTAGCAGCAGTGCCTGCTGCTGCATGCTCCCGGCCAGAGACACCAAGTCCAAGCGCCTCAACCTTTTTGGAGCGCACTCTCCGTGTCATGCGCCAGAAATGCATGGGGATAACATGGCACAGATCAACAGGCGCCGGGAATAGCTAGCTAGAGCTGTGGAATGGGGACGAGTGTGTAAACTGGGTTTGCCTTTTGGGGTTTCATGTCGTACTGTGCGGCTGATATGTACTGTACTGTGCGGCTGATAGAAACTTGTATATGTTTAATCTCAAAACAAATTGAGAATGCTGATGAGCTCATGAGGCACCTGAATAAAGACCATGGTACGAGCTTCTTGTATATGCTTCAGCACCTCACACAAGATATATGTCGCTCCCTTTGCGATGGACGACGTCCTCGCGCAAAAGCCAGCTTACACGAGTTTGCCGCCAGATTCATTCGCAGCATCTGCTTCTTCATAAGTTATACCATTGTAAGGACGGGTGATGCACTAAGAGGGGATTAGAGATTTAAAAACTATTGGCTTAATTTTAACATGGTAAATCTCAATTAATTTCTATTTAAATATGCTTTAAATTTATCTAGTATTTCACTCTATATCTACAAACAGGGTGCAAAACTTTGTAGATGTAGAGTAGAAAAACTAGATGAATCTATAATATATTTAGATAGAAATTGATTTAAATTTATCTGGTTAAAATTGAGTCAATAGTAGCTTTTAAAATCCCTACAATTAGTATCACAACCTACGGTTCATATTTGGACGGTATAGGCTTCATCGTCTAGTGATAATGTAATGTACAGGGTCTAGGATGAGTATTGGTAGTGACAAGGAATATATAATCAATAATTTAGATTATTACTAGAAATAAGGTATATGAAATTATCATCATAATTGTGTCCAATTTCCATGCAATAGGTTTCTAAGAAGCCACCATGATACGTACGATGCAACAACCTTATTCTCCAAGTGCAAAATCTATCTATACTTGTAAATGATCTCCAGATATGGAAGCAAGAACCCTGGATGCCCTGAGAGATACAAATCAAGTTGATTACCCTCGGAACTTCAAGTAGGATACATTCCCTCTCTGCCTAACTATATAGCCAAGGCAAGGGTACGATTAAGACAACTTAGTTCAATTCGATTCAAGTCAACTCAACCAGACCTGAGTCTTCAAGCCAAGGAGAAGAACTCGACAAGCTCAAAAGACTCATCAAATAGCTTAGGGTTTAGATCTAGACACCTTACATTGTAATCCTCTTCTTGAGTTAATACAAGACTCAAGGCAAAACACGGGACATAGGGCTATCATCCTTCGGGTAGCCCGAACTTGTCTACATCGCATGTCCCTCTTTACGATCTAACAATTGATAGTGCCATCTAGGCTATCCCTACCCATATAAATATTGCATTATCATTTTACTAATCCTTGATAGTTGGCACCGTCTGTGGGGATTGACAAGGCGTTTTCGTCAACTGCACAAATTATGTCTACAATTGATGGTTTTTTATATGAGGAAAACCACTTCGACACCAAAATCTATGTACAATCTAACCAGATGAATACAATCTAACCAGATGAACATGTATCCGCAAGATCGGATCTCATCTTCTAGCGATTGAGTTCCTCAACTCGTGAGCAAGTTTCTTTCACCTAAGTTCATAGCTTATAGATTTTCATCTATAGTTTCACGCCATGGTAGTTTACACTACCAAAACACTGCTTATCCAAATCTATTAATTCTAGAGGGAGGGCCTCATATTGATACTATGAATTTCTCTGTCGAGGAAGCTTACTCTGACGACTCAGGGACATACATTGTAACATCCCGCCTTCAAAATTCGCTTACAGCCTAACCCACCTGTGGGGTGGGCTCACATACGGATAGCACCTCTCTTATACTTTCGTCATTCGCTTCGTATAAAAGGATTAACCCAGAGGTGCTATGTTTGGAACACAAAGGCTTATAAGCTAGCCCGAACATATTTAAACTTCCAATGTGGTACTAAACTCACCACACCGGAACACTTGGACCACACGAGATAAAACCATAAATACTAATAGGTCAGGGTATTACACTCTCGCCCCCCTTCAGGGCTGACACCCTCGATAACTTATCACATACATGATAGATAAATACCCAAAATCTCCCCTCGGTACTACGGCCATGCCATTTCCCATCCACAGGTCGACACATATGCACTCATGCATTGAGAGTTGGCTTTGATACCATCTATAACACCCCACCTCCAAAATTCTCTTGCAACCTAGCCCACCTGTGGGGTAGGTCCGCATACACATAACACCTCTCTTATACTTTCGTCCTCGCTTCGTGTAAAAGGGTTAACCTGGAGATGCTATGTTTGGAACATAGAGGCTTATAAGCTGGTCCGAACCTATTTAAACTACCAAGGTGGTACTAAACCCATCACATTGGAACACTTGGGCTACACAGTCTGAAACCAAAAATACTAATAGTCCATGGTATTACATACACAGTCAACATGGTCAATAAAACTGGGCTCCAAGATAATCCAGAAGTGGTAGAAAATAATGATGATAATGCAATGGCTAGGGAGAGGCCCTTGCCTAGAAACAAGCC
The DNA here is from genome assembly GCF_958298935.1 of Phragmites australis. Taxonomy (NCBI): domain Eukaryota; kingdom Viridiplantae; phylum Streptophyta; class Magnoliopsida; order Poales; family Poaceae; genus Phragmites; species Phragmites australis. The sequence goes on from NC_084931.1 coordinate 7,336,654, forward strand.
GATGACGAGGCAACCACCAAGGAAGTTGAAGCTATCAGGGCTGCTGACCTCACCCAATCCAAGGCTTGTGGCACTGCAATCGTCAAAGTCCTCCTTTGACTGCTATATGTATTGTGGATCACATAAACCGTGTCAGAAATAACAAAAAAGATGTTGCTGGTGCTCCATCTCGAAGATTATTTAACTCGGGGGGCTTCCCATGAGCCAAGACCCGAGTTCCTGTCACCTACCATTAAATGGTTCCATGAGGCTAATATTTTGCTAGCTACACCACCTGCTGACCTGGTAATGATGCCACAACTCGAGTGGTGGCTTGGCAACGTTAATACTTCCATTGGTGGCAGTTAGAAGCATGAAGCCACTCTCTAGGATACCAAGGTTGCTACTCAGATTCAAAGCTCTAGCAAATTACATCGAGATCACCAACATGATAAAGGAAACAATCCTGACCTACGATGACAAATCGAGAGTCATCTTAAGCATTGAGAGAGATGGAGTTGTTCCTGATCTCCCTCAGACTCTGATTCCAAGGATTACAATGCCTCTTCCTATAGCAGGAGTCCTTCCCCGCAATGACAGAAGAGTGTTGCGATCATTACCAAATATCGAGCATTTACATCAAGGCACAAAGACGTTCATTTGCCATCTAAGTTCTGACAAAGCATACAAGAGAAGTACAATGGTAATATTGATCCAATGAAGTTCCTTCAAGTCTACATTATCGCCATCCGAGCATCTGTGGGAGGAAAGAAGGTCATGGCCAACTATATTCCTACGGTTCTCTCAAGAGCAGCCCATACATGGTTAGCCAACTTGCGTAGAGGCTCAATCAACTCTTTGGAATGATTATGTAGCAAATTAATCAAAAATTTGCACCGGAGATTTGAACAACCAAAAAAACTAATGTTTTGAGGCGAATCTAACAGGGAGAAGATGAAAGTCTGCACAAGTTCATCAATATGTTCAACAACCTACGTAATACGATCCTGATATCTTTGATTTCACCGTGATCAAGGCTTTTACTGAAGCTGTACGTGATCGCTGCATGACAGAGGACATATCAATGAAGCAACAATGGACTACTTGAGAACTCTTCAAGTTAGCCAATGGTTGCACCCAGGTTGGTGAAACTCTCGATAAGGGAGGAAAAATCTATCAATCCAGAGCAGACCCAGAGTCCACCAACATGACCGAGAAGTAGAAATTCAACCCGAAGGACAAGAAGTCCAACAACAAGAAGTCTGGAGGTTCAGAGATAATGGCTGTTGACCAAACTGATCCTCAGTAGTATCCTGACAAGCAAGAAAACTCTCAATCAGGGCGAGTGGGCTAGAAATACTGCACCTACCATCAAACTAACTCCCATGACTTATCTACCTGCTGAGTCTTCTAGATGGAAATCAAGAAGAAAGCTAAATAGTTGAATGCCAATAAGCCAGCCAGATCCAAGCCTCGATGACAAGATGAAGTCTCGAGAGATGATGATCTCACTTTTCAGGAAAGAGAACACACGGTGAACCACATCTATCGGGGATCATCGACATACGACTCCAATCAATAGTACAAGAAAGTGGAGCAAGAAGTCTGTGCTACACTTCCGATGATGCCCAAAGTGACAAAATGGGTGGACATCCTAATTACCTTTGATCAAAATGATTTTCCAAACTTGATTTCACGTCCTAGAAGATATTCAGATAGTAGTGGATCCTACCATCAATAATTGCAAGGTAAATCACATTCTCATCCATGGAGGTAGTTCCCTTAACATTTTGTTTATTGGTGCTCTGTATGCTATGCAAATTCCTAGGACCAAGATCGAAACAGTAAAGAAATCCTTTTATGGGATCATCCCAATCTCTCTGGCCTCTCCTATTGGCCAAGTAGCGTTGTCAGTCACGTTTGGAACCGCCACTAGCTTCTGTATAGAGAAGATTATATTTAATGTCACAGACTTCAAGACCCCCTACAATGCTATCCTCGGTCATCCTGCATTGGCCAAGTTCATGGCAGTTGCTCATTATGCATACCAATGCTTGAAGATGACAAGAACTAATGGGGTGATCACTATTCAAGGATATAATACAATGTCGATCAAGTGACAAAAAGAGTTTGGACATGCTAGAAATTACAACATCGAGTGAAGTTGATACTACTCTACTCCAGCACTCTCCTAAGCACTCAAGGCTGAAGGTGGCAGCAACTCCAAACGATGACATTGAAAGTGTACCACACAACCTAGCTGAGGCATTCAAGTGCATTCAGATAGGCTCTATGCTAGATTCCAAATAAGAACTCGCATACGTCCTCCAGTGCAACTCGGATGTGTTCGCATGGCAATCATTTGATATGCCAAAAATCCCCAAGGAGGTGATCACGCATAAGCTAGAGGTTTTGCCTGGAGATAAGCTCGTTAAACAAAAATTACGTCGCTTCGTGGCAGATCATAAGGAAGCTATTTAGGAAGAGATAAGCAAACTCCTGAAAGCAGGCATACTACTACAAGTATTCCATCTCGAGTGGTTAGCAAACCTTGTGATTGTCAAGAAAGCCAATGGAAAGTGGAGAATGTGCGTAGACTTCACAGACTAAACAAGGCCTATCCAAATGATCTTTTTGCTACCCCAAAGTGACTAATTGGTCGACTCCACTTCGGGGTGCGAGTTGGTTTGTTTCATATATGCTTATTCTAGTTATCATCAGATTAGTATGTGTAAGGATGATGAAGAGAAAACTACCTTCATCACTTCATCTAGTGTATATTACTATGTAAAGATGTCTTTTAGCTTAAAGAGTGCTGGTGCTACTTTCCAATGGACTATTAAGGATACATTCGATTCTCAAATCAACAAAAACCTAGAGGCTTATGCTGATGACATAGTTGTGAAGAGTAAGAAAAAAGAAAATCTACTCGACGATATAGGAGAAATATTGGGCAACCCTAGGGGGAATTGCATGATGCCTAACCCAGAGAAGTGTGTATTTGGAGTGCCCTCAGCTAAGCTACTCAGGTCCTTAGTATCTAGCCGTGATATTGAGGCAACCTCAAGAAGATAAAAGCCATAGAGGACATGCGATCTTTAAGCTTTGTAAAAGAGGTCCAAAAGCTTACCGGATGCATGGCAGCTCTAAGCTGCTTTATTTCTCGGCTAGGAGAAAAGGGATTACCCTTCTTTAATCTCTTAAATAGCATGACAATTTCAAGTGGTCGGAGAAAGAAGAATCAACATTCCAAAGTCTGAAGAGATACCTCTCCATGACTTATTTTAATTGTCCCAGAAACAAGAGAAGAGCTGCTCTTATATGTCGTGACCACGCTACAAGCTGTTAGCACGGTACTCGTAGCTGAGAGAGAAAGGGAGGACAAGCACAAGAAGGAACATAGACCAGTGTATTACACAAGTGAAGTATTACATGGGGTAGGCACAAAATTACTCTATACTATCCTTGTTACATACTGTAAACTCCATTATTACTTTCAAACACATAAGATTGTTGCTCCTTCTACTTTTCCATTAGGAGATGTTTTACATAATTGTGATGTGATTGGGAGAATCACTAAGTGGGCAGTAGAACTTGGGGAGCTTGAGATCTACTTTGTTCCTCGAACAACCATAAATCCTAGGCTATAGTCAACATCCTAGTCGAATGGGTAGCCCCGGAGCTTGAAAGTAAGCAAGAGTTAGAGGTCCAAAAATTCTGGACCATGTATTTTGTTGGTACATTTACACTTTAGAGCTTAGAGGCTGGAATTCTAATAATTTCGATGACAACAGAAACTTTGCAGTACGCCATTGAAATAAATTTTACTGCAACAAATAATGTAGCAGAGTAAAAAGGATTGCTATCATGTCTTTGGATAACAACTTCGCTCAGGATTTGATGACTACTCATGATAGGCAATTCGCAGCTTGTCGTGAATCAGGTAAAAAAAAGTACAATTGCTTGGACCCAATCATGGATGCATACCTTGCAGAGGTCGAAAAGTAGGAGTGATTCTTCACCCTATTTGGGGCTAGCAGTACAATTTGTCCCAAGTAATGACAATTCCCAAGCTGATATGTTAGCCCGATTAGCTTAATCTTGGTCACCTCTTCCTTCTGGGGTTTTCTTGGAAAAACTCTCAAAGCCATCTACGACCCAAATGATCACAAACGATGAAGAAGCCACTGACCCAAATAATGAGAAGGCACATGAGGAAATGCATGACTCTTGAGATGTGATAGTATCACTAGAATATGAAGATTCATGGATGGATCCCATCCGGCTTATCTTTAGGATCAAGTTATTTGTGGGGATGGTGCCAACTTAGAAAGAATTGCCTGCAAAGCTAGAATGTTCATCCATGGGGTGCTAGTGGAGTATTGATGAAGTGCATCACTTAGTAGCAAGGTAAAAATTTACTCAATGGGATCCATGGAGGGAAATGTGGTGCTCATGCTTCTTTCCAAACTCTAGTCAGAAAAAACCTTCAAGCAAGGGTTTTACTGGCCCACAACCCTCCATGATGCAAGAGAATTGGTCAAGAAGTGTGTCCAGTGCCAATTTCATGGCCAACAAATTCATTGACCAGCTTAACCACTGCAAACAATCCCTTTGTCTTGGCCTTTCGCAATGTGGAGTCTGTACCTTCTAAGGCCTTTTTCGAAAGCGCCTGGAGGTTTCACACATTTGTTGGTCGCGATCGATATATTCACAAAATTGATCAAAGCAAAACTATTAGCCATGATCAATGCATGCATAGCCAAGAAATTCATCATGAAGATTGTAGTGACTCGATTTAGGGTTCCAAACCAAATTATCACATACAACGACACAAGTTCACCGCATAGGAATTCCAGGATTAATGTGAAGAGCTGGGAACCAAGATATTCTTTGCTTCTGTAGCTCATCCACAGAGCAACTACCAAGTTGAAAGGGCCAATGGCATAGTGATACAGGGTGTCAAGAGTCGAGTCTACAAGCGACTTCATTAGAAATATGGTAGATGGGTCATGGAACTGCCTACAATACATTAGGCCATTCGCAATATATCTAGTAGAGCTACGGGCGAGACACCTTTCTTTCTAGTTTACGAGGCTGAAGCAGTCCTACCCCCTAGAGATAAATTTAGGGTCTCCTTGAGTACAGGACTTTTCACAAGAGGAGCAGGAATGCCATATGCTGGATGTATAGATTTTCTTGATGAAAGGAGGGATCATACTCTGGTATGAGTAGCCAAGTACCTTCAATCGGTTGTGCCAATATTATGACTATAACGATTGGGACCGATAACTCATCTTTGGAGATTTGGTTATGAAGAAAATCCAGCATAAGGCTGGGCTTAATAAGCTACCCCCAAATGGGAGGGCATCTACATAGTTGTTGAGATCACCCATCCAGGATCGATCTGGTTGGCAATGGAGAATGTAGTCATCAATAACTCCTGAAACATTGACCAGCTTCATAAGTTATACATATAAGTATAGAGTCATTATATCAATGTACTATGTTAGAGTCAATATAATATATGGTTGTAAAAAAATTGAGCATTGTTCACATTTTTTGGCCAAGATCATGTCCCAAATTCAAAGTCGAGATTATATGAGTACTATACACTTGGTTATTCTCATCTTGAATATAGCGAGGGGCTAGTTAAAAATTTGCTTTTGACTGTTTACTTAGCTTCCTTCCAGCGTGCAGTCGGGGGGCTACACTATTTTGACTCTGAACAAGTTAATCTTGGATGGTCTACTCGAGTTCTTCTCGAGTAAACAATCGGGGCTACACTATTTTGACTTTGTACTTTATCATTTTATACATATTTTTAACACTACTTTGACTCTAACTGTTCACTTAGCTTCCTCCAAGTGTACAGTCAGGGTTAGCACTATTTTGGCTTCGACTGCCTCTTTGAGTTTCCATCTCAATGGGACAGTCGAGGGAGACATGTATTCTAATGTTGTACCTTGGTCTTGACTATTTACTCGAGTTCTTCCCAATTAAATAGTCAGGGTTAGCACTATGTGAAAAACAGATAAAGGAGATACGAAATTAGTGACGGATCGTAACATGACTCGTCACTGATGATAATAGTGATGAGTCATAGTTGTGACCTGTCACTAATAATGACTCACCAGTGACGGGTTATCCTAGGCCAATCTTTAGTGACAGGTCAAGTTATGACCCATCACTAATAATGACTCATCAGTGATGGGTTATCCTAGGCCAGTCATCAGTGACATTCAAAATCAAAAGGTTTTTCTGGGCAACAAAGATGGGTCAAGTTGTGACCCGTCACTAATGACCTTTTTACATTTTTATTTTTTCTTTTATTTTTTTCTTATTTTTTCTCACCTCAGCAACACTACTTAGTGTATAAAAGATGTTATGAATAGACTCGTGCTTCACATATCTTTTAGTAATTTAGTTTCATAGTAATTGATATTATATTGGTTTCATGGACTTGGAAGAAATGCATGTATGCTATGGATATGGTAGTTGAGTCATCACCATAAATGTGTTTTCATAATTGGCAATGGTATCCATCTATTACAGTTAGATGCCAATTGGTTTCGTAGTAATTGATACTACCTCCGTTTCGCAATGTTTGTCCACGCCCACCATTGTGTACAAACCAAGAAATACTGAAATCAAGTAAAAAATACAGTGAGATGACCATGCTACCCTTAATCAATGCAAGGATGAGAGCAAGTAACTCATCAGCTTTGGAGTAAATGCATGCATGCACTCAAGGGCATAACAGGAAAATAGACCATAAAGCATCCTTGGTTACCGTAATGGACAAACAATTTGAGACAGATACTCCCGAGGCCATGGACAAACATTGCGAAATGGAGGGAGTATTATATTGGTTTCGTGGACTTGGAAGAAATGGATGTATGCTATGGATATGGTAGTTGAGTCATCACCAAAAAGGTGTTTTCATTGTTGGCAATGGTATCCATCTACTACAGTTAGATGCCTCTGGAAGCTTGAGTTGATGTAAACAAACCAAAACATTGATGTCAATGCCAAGTTGAATGTGCAGATGAGAAAAGAGAACCAAAACATAATATTTTTATTTTTCTTTTATTTTTCTCTTATTTTTTCTCACCTTAGCAGCCCTAAAATAGGAACCATTGTATATTTCTGCTCAAGTTTGATGTAAGGGGTGATGACTATGGACCCAAACGCGTATTCCAAAAATGGTGCAGAAACTTCAGGGGGTGAGAACTCAATCTCTAGGCCGAATTTGGCCTCGAAAGAATTGCTGAACCCAATTTAGTGGGAAAAAATGGATGTAACTTTTTCTGTAGATGTCTGTAGAGTAAAAAAAACGTCGAAATCGGAGTATGTATGCAAAAGTTATACCTGTTTTACCAAAGGCACTTCGGGCCACCTATCAAATTGCAAAATTTGGCAAAATCAGTTATTAGTGATGGATCAAGACATCAAGATTATGACCTGTCATTAATGTTTAGTCAATAGTGGTGGGTCATAGTTCTGAACTATCACTAATAAGTCATTAGTGATAGGTTAGGGTTATAACTCGTCACCTATGACTTTTGGCATAGAAACTTAAAAGAATAAAATATCCGATTTCTATCACAGTTGGAGCTATGCGCGCGAGGGGAGGTCGCTGGTTCGAGGCCCACGGAACCCATACTAAAAAACCATTTGAAAAATAACGTGGCTTGTGGGGTATATGTGATGGGCCCTTGTGTTAGGATGGCTCGGGTGAATATATATATATACATATATATATATATATATATATATATATATATATATATATATGACTTTTTTTGGCCCAAAAAATACTAAAAACGTTCATCAATCATAAGTGATAGGTCACCATTATGATCCATCACTTATATTTAGTCATAGGTGACAGGTCACGGTTACGACCCGTCACTAAGAACCTCACTAGTGACGGATCTTAACCCGTCTCCAATGATGACTCATTAGTGACATGTTCGGGTTGATGGGTGCAGGACCCATCACTAATAACAGTTATGACCCGTCACCTAAGGCTTTTTTCACATAGTGTAGGGAAGAGGTAATACTTGTTTTTTTAGATGTTTCTTGACAAACATCTTATTAGTTTTGATGTAATTTTTTTTTTTGCATATATCTCTCGGGTACTTAGTACATAGTTAAATCTGGATACTCGAGCAACACACGAACATTCGTTGTCTGTAATGCTTAAAGATAGTGATACATAACCTATCCGAGTACTTGGAGCTACACGCTAAAATTTCTTCTTTACTAAGAGATCGAACATATGCTTTTTAAGAATCATCTCACAATAATGAGTATTATTTCCTTGCATGGATCAAGTTTTCGGTTCTTACTTAAGGGGTAGTAAATAATCTCTTATTTTGGCTTTGATTACTTGTGTTCACTAAGATTATTCAGGGTTGAGCATAATTAAGGAAAACCAAAAGAAGAGTGTGGAGAACATATTATAATAATGTATTTCAAATGTTTTCTTCAAATTTAGTGTCATCTATATCATCTGCTAGCGGTTTGAATTCTTGGATTATCTTTTGGGCGCCAGTCTCTTCAATATTGAAGCCATCCTTAATAAGGGAGCGATTGACTTCTGGGAAGTGGCTTTGGATACACCCAAGCACTGAAGAAACACAATCAAGTGTCGAGTCCTTCATCTTCTCGATGCTATGCTTCCCACCAAGCTGTTCGAGCTGAAAGTTGTACCCTTCTGGAGTGAACTCAAGAGGAGGGCTGACTTGCTGCTTCATCAGTCCCATCGCATCATTGAACAATTTAAACATTGTGCATATCACAGATCGAACTTTTCAACTTCAGCTTTAGCCTCTATGGCTTCCTCTTGAGCTGCTCTCATAGTGGCTATCAGCTCCTCACTCTCCCTGGTAATGGCTGGGGAAAAAGAAAACTCAATTTAAATAAACAAGTCTCGAGAAGGTACCTGGTGTTGGATTTAGTCGAGAACTGACTGACTAGGCACTCTCTTGTTGTCACCAACTCGACTACCTAAGTTGTGTCCTTGCTAGTGATCTTCTTCTCGAGGCTGGTGACCTTGTCCTTCACTTCTGCCAAATCTTGATGCAGTCAGTGAAGCTCGCTGGTGAAAAAGTATGAGGCCTTAGCCTCAAGGTAGGTGCATCGATTGAATAGCTTCTTTATGGAAGCTACACAGTTTACTGTGGCCTACAAAATAAACAATTCAAAAACATCTAAAGTACATTCCTTCTAGAAAATATTTCTGAGTAAGGTAAAACTTACCTTGATGACATCTGAAACATCCTCTCCTTCAAGGGTGGGCTCAAGAGCCTTGTCGAACTTGTCGATGACTTCCTGCCAACTAGTAACTTACAGCTGTCCATATGGCCAGATGCGATGGCCTCCCTCTCAGTAGCTGGAGAACTGGAGGAAGGGTCCACCAGGTTAGCAACCACCCCAGCATCAGGAACCATCTCCGAGTCCTAGATCATCGCTCGGACTTGTAGGCAAGCTAGAAGATCTTCTCCTCTTTTGGCCTCGAGATTTCGAGCTAGCGGTGCCAGCGGTACCACTAGTGCTTGTCACCGGTCTGGCCTTGTGGGACAATCTTGGGGCACCGATAGGCCTTATTTTTGCATAGATGCTTTGTGATAATATCTATGAAACAGATAGCTAATAAGAGGAACAATGCTATCAAAAGATCAAGAATTCTTACCTCTAAATTTTCCAGCCATTAGCTGGTAGTGAACTCACAAAATGCCATCGAAAGACTGTTCATATGCCATGAAGTGGACTTCTTGAATAGGGTCTTCACCCTATGGGAAATTTTCTTCTAGAAAAGCTCTATGAACGACAATATTGTTTTTGATACAACTAGTCTCGATAAGGGTATTAATGAATTGCTATTATCCATAGGGTTGTCCATTGTCGGGTCATTTTAACGCATGTACACGGGCACTGGATGTTGGTGCTTCTTCAAGGGATTGAGTCAGCACTTGATGAAGTCCTCTGCCATGTCCCAGGTTGTGAGGCCCTTGTTCTTCAACCCTTAATGCACTTCATCACCATGTTAAGCTCTAGAGTCTTCTAGACCTCTTCCTGCCAGCTGGACTTTGGTACGGTGCAAACGCCGTTGTAGTCGAGGTGCCTCCTGTAGACATACTGTCAGTAGAACCAATCCTTGTTCTAGCCTCCCCATGAGGATTTCATGTGCATTATCAATGTACTCGCTGGCTGAGCCTTCTCGAAGTTGGAATCCCACAGATCCCATGATGCCAGCCTTCGATGATTGCTTCATCTTGTAGAAACACCAGAAGAGCAGCACCATCAACAACACCCCTATGAAGATGCTCAGCATGGTGATAGAGTTGAGGTTGAGGTTGACTAGATCGATGTCATAGAAGATGAGGATGTCCTTCAAGAATACCAAAAATAGAAGGTGAAGGCCACAGTAGAAAAACTCTTCAAACACTATGATCCAATTAGTGTTTGGGCTCAGGACTTCATGATTTTTTGCATGTTCCTAGGCGATGAGATGCACCAGAGTGATCAACCCCTCCGTCTCTAGCTTCTAGTGGAAGACTTCGATATCACCCACACAGAGCCCATGGCCAGAAGAAGAAAGGGTTTCAGAGTAGGTTTGGGATTGGATCTCACTAGCAAGAGGAGGACATAAGTCCAACAGAGTTGGAGAGCTCAAGAATGAGGTAAGGGATCGACGCCGTTACCTCACCTTATTTATACAAATGAGTGGACTCTTTAATAACCTCTCTGAGTGAGACACTGAATTTAATGCCCCCATTAATAGGGTAGACAACGTCATGAAATTCAAAATTGTCTTTTGAGTGTGGCATGACCACACGACTTCCAATTAAAATTATTTCTACATGCAGAAAAAGAGGAGAGGTAATCGTTGTGATCTAACTACTTCTCTTGTCCTATTCTAGAGAAAAATCTCAAGTAGGTACTTTCCTTGATTTCAAGCTTATCATGAATATCTCAACTATGTTACAACTCTTTTCAGTCAAAGTATTTTCTCGACTAGTCAAAGTTAGGTTCGGTCAAGATCGATACATAAGTGAGAAAATTTGACAAGGGAAATGCTATTCGATTGAGGGTGAAATTTAATCTTGTTAATTGATTTACTATGATTCCAGTCACATAATGTATTCGAAAGAATTGTAAATTATGTGAAATATACTTCTCGCGCAACCAAATGCTAGCCCTAATTTGTGACATATCGACTCAATAATATTTTTTAGAACAATCATGAAACAAGAAAAAGCTATAGAAAAATGTTGGATAAAAGACTCAATCTAAGTTCCCATATTCATAGCTTAGAAGGTTCTCTCAAAGATCTACTCGAGAGAATGACAAAAACATAGAAAATTCCACAAAATCGAAGATTGTAATGGTCATAATATACATATTAGGACCTATATCAATCTACACCTTTGGTTCTTGTCACCACCTCTTTCTGCGTGCTGATGGCTCAGGGGCCTCTTGCTCCATCGTCGTCAGAGCTGGAGGAAGAAGAGTGGGCAAGCCAGATCTCGTTGTCTAAATCCACCCCTGCCATTTCTTCTTCTTCCCTTTCCCTAGAAGCAGCAAAGCTACCAGAGGCGGACGAGGAGGAAGCTGGTGTGGAGTCCTCGTTGGAGCCCTCTTTCTTGAGCTTCATCTTATTCTCCTTCCATGAAGGCCGTTCATAGCGTGCAGCAACACAGGACTTCATCATCCATCCACTCTATGATGTGCTCCTCTTTCTAGGCCTCGTCTCTGCCATCTTCTTCATCTTCATGAAAGATCTCTTCAATAGCCTTATCGGTGTCGAGGTTGTTGTCAGCCTTAGCATTGAACTCTTCTTGTAAGACACCGGCTATGGCTTCATCGTTGGAGGTATTTTCATTCCCCTCTTTAGAGGATGAGATCTCTATCACTATGAGTTCTATATCTAAAGGCATTGGTGATAGAGGTGGAGAGTTGGAGATGGAGGAGGTGCGCTCACCATGAATGGAGGAATGCTAAAGAAGAAGAGACTTGTGAAAGAGTTGAAGGCACGACTTGGATGCGAGTTTTCCCCTCTATTTATAGGGGGGAGTTGAGGTATTCACTATTCCATTTTCGATAACATTACTCCCGGTGGTTCACATCCCTCTATCGCTTTAGGGCCAAGAATAGTTTTTTTCCCTAGCATCGCTCACGTTAATTTCTGAAGCATCATCATGACAAAACTCTCCTTAGAAATTGCACTTGGTAATTGCGATATAACCAAATAGAAAGGAATCTTCCAGAGGTGGATTCTCAATTCTTATCCGTATTTTGATAAGGTTCAAAGCTGTCTTATGAGATTTCCCTATACAAGGAATCCCTCAATTAGGAGAAATTCCTTAATAGGAAAATTACCTCTAGTCGAGTATGCCTCTTGGCCTGCCCTGAGATTTTTGCTCAAGATGGTCTCTTGACTGCCTGCACGATTCTAAGCAGAGTTGGGGGCTAGTTGACGAGGAATATATATTTATAGAGGGGAGAGGAATCTTTACTGTTTACACAGTCATTAAACCCATAACCCCTCGGTTTGCTACGCTTGCACAACTTCTAGCACGTTTTTTAATGAAGTGCAGATGATAATACCACACGTTTATCCAAGTGTCAATGATCAAGTCCTTTCAGTCGTTGTGCATTAACTCAGGGAGCAAAGTTGTCTCATGCCCTGAAAGCTTTTTACAGTGTAAGGAATCTAAATCTCACAAGAGATCTCATGAATTTACGATAGATTCATTGACTAGTTATGAGTAAATACAAAACCGATCAACTTCGAGTAGCAGGATGCGTTCCATGATCGAATTCAATTTCTACTCAGACCTGAAGGAAAAACAAAGAAGTCAGATAATTTCTAGTTGACCATAAGTCATTCATGATCAAGACATAAGGATGTTTGGAGAGTTATTACATCAACTTTATAAAAGATATTACAAGCCAAATCGGTGGCTGAATGAATCACTCCGACTCAAAGGACAGGTTCTCAAGGAAGGCATCAGCAGTAGGCGCGCTGGACTCGTAACTTCAGCTTCGTCAGACGTGAACACTGAAGTCAAGTTCAGGGTACTTGAGAATACCTAGCAGGTTGTGTACCCCAACTCGAGCTGCTTGCTTTGATTCTCGGAGACTCTTGTCCTCAAGGAAGGGTGTTGCTTGATGCGCTGAGAGAGTAGACTCAAGCAGATAACCTTTTGCTGATAATGAACTTTTTGAGAGCAATGTTTGTCCCTTTCATATTGCCGGGCATATTTAAGCAAACTACTTCTTTCTAGCAACCTGGCTTCCTCCAAAGTGTATTTTGCTGCTTATGTGTTTCAGATTATTTCACCTATTTCTGATAATTCATTTTTTTCTTTGTTAGGTACTTAGCTACAAGATGTTTCAAGTGTTTTGGAGTGGAACCCTTGTGCCAGAAATGGCTATGTGACCACAGGTATAGTTCATGATAATCAGGTCGTTTCATTATTTCCGGTTGTTGCGATGCCATGCATGCAAACAGGTTCTGTACAATTATGGGGACTGAGTAATGAGTTTGTTCATTTGATATACTAGAGTTATTACTTTGATCTGAACCAGCTACAATGCAATGTACTTATGATAGGACCAATTGCATATGCTGCTCTTAAAATTCTGAATAATCGAATGACCATTGACTGAAATGTTTTGGGCATTTTCATATGCATGTGATTTTTCAGCTCGTGTGAACTTTGAAGCGGCATGTAAATAAAAGCATTTAAAAGAATCACTTGTTGGCTATTGATGCTAGGACTACCAGTTCTGTAACAGTGATTATAAGTGTGATAACCTGATGGACCATGTTCTCTTAGACTTCAGTGCAAAATATTGGGGTCTGTAATTTCATTTTGCCCAAATCTAACAAATTTAATTTTAGTTCACCTTGTACTGATAATTCACCTTTTTTCTTTGTTAGTACTTAGCTACAAGGTGTTCCAAGTATTTTGGAGTGGCAAGCTTTTGTGCAGGAAGCATGGGAGTTAAGTGTTCTGGAGTGCCAAACATTTGTGCAGCAAAGCATAATTGCTGGACTGGCGACCTTTTGGTGTAGCAAGCATGGGAGTTTTAAGTGTTCTGGAATGCTAAAAATTTGTGCAGCAAAGCATAAGTACTGCCTTTTGTAGTTTAGCTATGATATATTACTTAATCTAAAAATTCAGCTCATGACCATTAGCATTGGGATATGCTAGCATGCAAGTCACTCATCTATGATCACCTTTTATCTATTTGGAGGTGCTAACATATTTTGGACATGCATGTATGCTATAATTATAAATTGTGAACCATAGATGTGTATGTGTACTCCAAGTTGTGACTTGTGATGGATATGCATCTATGGAATCATCCAAGTAGTGTGGCATTATCTGTATGTGCAAGTACATGTGTGAAGTTTGTATGTGATGGCCCATGTTTTATATGATTTTTGTTCAATTTCGATATTGCATTAATATTTAAAATGTGTGCTGCTATATTCCCGACAGTTTATTTGTCATGGAAGGGCATCTTCCTCAGTAAGCTGGGAACGTGGTTGGGCCACACCTTAATGTAACAGTCAGCAAAGATATTAACTGTAGGCAAATGTCCGGTATTGAGCTACAAGTTAACGGTCGGCAAAGCATTCACCGACTACTTCTAGGGTGACTGTTTATAAACTGTCGGTAAAACTTTTACCTACAGATTTTATGCTGGTGAGGGTGTCCTTTGCCCACAGTAGAGTGTTGGCAAAAGTGGGTCATTGTGCAGTGATCATCGGATAATCCGGTGGTAGAAAAATTTTGCTCATGGAAACATTCCGTGTTCTCAATTTTTCTTGCCGATGAGTCAACCCCGAAAACTAGTGGTAGCTGGTAATGTTGGTGTCTCTCAAAAAGCAAACAGTAATTTATAATGACCTCAGTGGCACAACATGTAAATACCTGAATAGTAGTACAATCCTTTTGTTCATTAGTGTGGGACGGCATGATTAAGTACACCATGATCGTTGGGGCTGGGACAAAGCATAAACAGAAAAAATGAACTCTAAAAAAAAAGCATAAACAGAAAAAAAGTTACAGAGAACCAAAGCAAAAGATCCAAAAGGCCGAGCTGAGCCCTATCAAACTTAGGCTGAGGTTTAAGCTTAAATTTTCCCACAAACTTACGACAACATAAGCTTGAGCTTGGAGTAATTTCAGTTAATTCAGCTCAGCTTTAGTTGGGCATCTAACTTCACTTATATGCTAACACACGAACGAGAACTCACGTATATATGAAAGGAGAGGACTCGAGTTTTTGTCGATCTCTCAGTTTGACCATAACCCTGGTATAAATATTATAAAATCCAATCAAAACTACTTTACACGATAAATGAAAAAAAAAATTGATGGTCGAAGCATCAGAAGTATGAATATGTATGTGTCCATAATGATACAGTATGTACTTATGGGCTTATGGCCGGAGTCGGTACACTTCTGCAACGTATACAATAATTGAAAGGAGAACACAGTAGAACGAGCAAGGCTGCCCGTTCTTTCGGCGACCTCGTTGCATCAACACGATCAATGGCTTTTTGAGCTTCATTTCCGGCGTTAGTCAGGTCAAAAGTGCAGGCAGAGGCAGATCTATGCTCGAATACTTGGACCAAAGAGGTCTCAGCCGTAGAGAACACTCGCCTGTTCCCATGGTTCCATATCCCGAGAGCGATTAAAGCCGGAATCATAGGTGTCTTTTGCCCCTTTTGGCTTATCTGAGGGGAACACGACCTTTGGTTCGTGTTAGAAGCTAATGTGACCAACTGCCGGCGGTTATAGTTGCCCGTATCATATGTTTGTTTGAGAGAGATGTCTTCTCAATGGACATCTTTTCACTATGTATATAAACAGAACATCAATCAATGAGTAAACAAGTTCGAATCTATTGTTCATTTGTTATATTACAATTTAATTTCCAACAGTTCGAAAAGAGAAGGCATAGTATCATTAATATGTTAGCATACCACATGGCATAGCAAGGAGCATCAAGTGTTATAGCAAGACTAGTTAGCACACTGTCAAACATCCATACACCGGGGAAAATGCTCTCTACATGAGGATTTCTCTCATGATATAGATTGTTTGCTAATTAAAAGATGATTTTTTTTCTTATTTATTTTTCCTCCACGTAAAAAAAGATCGTAGTTGTCATTTCTTCTATATGGCTAACACCACCCATTGTACATGCCCTTACGGAAATCTTTGCCTCGAAAAACAAGTTACAGATCTTTACAAATTCTGAAAATATTTTTTGTTATGGATCAAAAGCTGATTTTGACTAATTGTTATAACAAAAAAAAACTGTTTTGAAGAGCCACAACAATGCCAAACACATCGACTTAATTTTCGAACATGTTCTGCTCCAGCACATCGGGCACACATCTACTGCAAAATATAAATTTAGTGGAAGCTTTAAAAAATTCGGATTGGGCAATACATTGTTTTTTTCTCTCGAGAGGATTGGGAATAAATCTTTTCTGTGCGAGAATGACTGGTCATTACTGATCATCAACCTGAAAAGTTCCGAAAAATCCGCTGCATGACCCTTCGAAATATGTCACAAGAAACGAAAAAGAAAATCCCGTAACCTATGTTAGAATTATTGTTACCGACCTATATAATAATTTCTAATAAATTTTAAAAACCTATATTATGGAGAGGTGATCCATATTGACGCTCGCACTCTATTAGTACCATATTGCTAATAGAGATAGAGGTGGGGATTTTCTCCCTATATATATGCAAGAATCCAACCTCATTGGGTATATGTACAATATAGATTGCTAACTGAGAGTAGCCTAAAATTAGAAACGCTCTCGTTACGTGAGTCTATATAGGAGTTAGGGTTTTACCACTTTCTCTCTCGGTTGTGCTGCCGATGTAATCTATTCTATCCTGACGTCGGTGTGCACCGGCGAACGGGAGAGCAGGTCTCCGAAACCCTTGTTCTTGAGATTTTGCACCGGGAGAGGGCGAATAAGATTTTTTGGAAGCGCTCTGCACGAATGCTCAAGTTCTTCACCACAGCTCGTCTCCCTAGTCGCTTGGGCACTGCTCGCTGTCATCGTCAACAAATTCGGCGCATCATCAGTAGGATCGATCATGCCATCAACACAGTGCAACCAGCATCTTCAGCAACCTCGACAATGTAGGACCAGTATGTAAAAACCATGTTACTCGTACTTTATTTCCTGCGATTCCTAATTTTGAGTATAGTAGATCTAGTCATATGTTGTGCTTTCGTACATATGTCTAGATTATGCTATGATGATATGATCATATTTGTTTATCAGTTTCTGCTCATAAATTATTTATAGATTAAATTAAACCTAAATGAGCCTTATTTTCCAACAATCCAAAAACCTTATAGTAGGCACTTAGGTTTATCAATGGCTGGTTTTATCGATGCACTGAGGCCAGATAAGTTTTCTGGTGTGCACTTTAAAAGATGGCGAGTAAGGTCACTCTGTGGTTGACGGCTATGAATGTCTACTAGATGGTTAATAGCAAACCAGAAGGAATCCTTACTGGTGAGTAGGATAAGACGTTCATGAATGCCAATACACTCTTTGTAAGATGCATTCTTACCATTCTTGGTGACCGTCTTTGTGATGTGTACATGCACATACAAAGCGTGAAGGAGCTGTGGGATACACTGAATGCTAAATTTGGTGTATCAGATGCAGGAAGTGAAGTGTATATTATGGAGCAGTATCATGACTACAAGATAGTTGAAAATTACTCTGTAGTCGAGTAGGCTTATGAAGTTCAGTGCATCATGAAGGAACTCGAACTCCTCAAGAACAATGTACCCGACAAATTTGTGGTTGGTGGCATCGTTGCCAAGTTACCTCCTTCGTGGAGAAACTTTGCCACTGTTCTGAAGCACAAGAGACAAGAGATTACTGTTGAGAGTTTGATCGCATCTCTTGATGTTGAGGAGAAAGCTCGAGCTAAGGGTGTGAGTCTAAAAGGAGATGAGGGATAGACTAGCGCCAATATGGTGCAAAAACCTTTCCACAATAAGAACAAAGGGAAATATAATAAGCCAAACAAAACTACCACCTTCAAGAAGAAGAAGATGGACACAGCAAAACTGTCTTGTTTTGTGTGCGGTGAGATTGGACATTTCGCCAAGGATTGTCCAGACCGCAAGGGAAGAAAGGCTCCACTAAACCAGAACTCAAAGAATACTAATGTGGTGACCATTGGCGAAGCTGGAAATGGAGCTGCAGGGTATGAAAATTTACCTTCAGTATTTTCAGTCTACTAATTGGTAGATTGATACAGGGGCCAATGTTCATATGTGTGCTGATATCTCAATGTTTTTTTCTTATCAGGTCGTCTATGATTTTTCCGTCCTAATGGGGAATGCGTCATATGCTTCTGTTCGTGGTGTTAGCATAGTAGATCTGAAGTTTACTTCGGAAAAGATCGTGCAGCTGAGGAACGTGCAGCATGTCCCTATAATGAACAAGAATCTAGTTAGTGGCTCCCTTCTTTGTAGAGACGAGTTTAATATGGTGTTAGAGTCTAATAAAGTAGTAGTGTCAAAGCATGGATAATTTATTGGTAAAGACTATGAGTGCTGAGACCTGCTCTGTTTTTCCCTTTCTAATTTCAGCAATAAGTCTGTGAACCATATTTGTGGTAATGTAAATGATGATGCTAGTTTTTGGCAGTCGCGGCTATGTCATTTGAATTTTGGTTCTATGACTCGACTTTCCAGCATGAGTTTAATTCCAAAATTTTTCTTGGTCAAAGGTTCTAAGTGCTATAGTTATGTGCAATAAAAACAACCTCATAAGCCCCACAAGCCAGCCGAGGAGAGAATTTTGGCACCTCTAGAACTCATACATTCATATCTGTGTGAAATGAATGGAGTGTTAACGAAGGCTGGAAAAAGGATATTTCATGACTTTGATCGATGATGCCAATAGATATTGCTATGTTTATTTGTTGAAAACGAAAGATGAGGATTTAGATTACTTTAAAATTTATAAGGTAGAAGTTGAGAATCAACTAGAGAGAAAGATCAAAAGAATTAGGTCGGATTGTGATGGAGAGTATTTCTCTAGTGATTTTGACTTATTCTGTGAGAAATATGGGATTATTCATGAGAAGATGCCTCCCTATTCACCCTAATCAAACGGGGTTACCGAAAGAAAGAACCGCACATTGACTAACTTGGTTAATGCCATGTTCAACACTGCGGGATTATTTAAGGCATGGTGGGGGAGGCTATGTTGATTTCATGTGATGTCCTGAATAGAGTTCATCTCAAGGATAAGGAGAAAACCCTATCTGAAAAATGGGAAGGGAGAAATCCATCACTTTCTTATTTGTACACTTGGGGATGCTTGGCGAAAGTCAATGTACCAATAACTAAAAAGCGTAAGCTCGGACCTAAAACAGTGGATTGTGTCTTTCTGGGATATGCTCATCGGAGCATTGCTTATAGGTTTTTAGTGGTTAAATCTGAGGTACCTGACGTGCATGTTGATACAATGATGGAGTCTCATGATGCAATATTTTTTGAGCACATATTTCCTATGAAAGATTTACATAGCATGTCTAGACTATCTTCTGAGATAATTTCTGAACCTACTCCACCTCTTGAGTTTATTAAACAAACACATGAGCAAGATCCCGAGGAGGATGACAGTGATGCTCTTAGGAGGAGTAAGAGACAAAGGACTGCAAAGTCTTTTGGTGATGATTTCATTGTGTACCTTGTGGATGACACTCTCAAGTCTATTTCAGAAGCGTTTGCATCTCCAGATGCAGACTACTGGAAGGAAGCTGTTCGGAGCGAAATAGATTCCATCCTCGCAAATGGGACTTGGGAGGTCACAGAACGACCATATGGTTGCAAACCTGTGGGTTGCAAGTGAGTGTTCAAGAAGAAGCTTAGGGTCGACGGTACTATTGAAAAGTACAAGGCTCAGCTTGTGGCCAAGGGTTATACCCAAAAGGAAGGTGAAAACATCATTGACACTTATTCACCTGTTGCGAGATTGACTACTATCCAAGTGCCACTTTCCTCTGCCTCACATAGTCTCATCGTTCATCAAATGGACGTTAAGATAGCTTTCCTTAATAGAGAGTTGGACAAGAAAATTTATATGGAACAGCCTGATGGGTTTATAGTAAAAGGTCAAGAAGGCATGATGTGTAAGTTGTTGAAGTCCTTGTATGGCCTTAAACAAGCTCCTAAACAATGGTATGAGAAGTTCAATAGAACTTTAACATCTGCAGACTTTTCGGTCAATGAGACAGATAAATGAGTGTACTATCACTATGGTGGGGGTGAGGGAGTTATATTGTGCTTGTATGTTGATGACATACTGATATTTGGGACAAACCTTGACGTGGTTAATGAGGTCAAGTCTTTCTTATCTTAAAGCTTTGATATGAAAGATCTAGGTGAGGTTAGTGTAATCTTAAACATCAAGTTAATCAAAGGAGAGAATGAGATTACTCTTACACAATCTCATTATGTTGAGAAGGTCTTGAGCTGCTTTAGCTACCAGGACAGTAAGCCTTTTCCAACACCTTATGATCCTAGTGTTATACTTCGAAAGAATAAGAAAAGTGGCAGGAACCAACTGAGATACTCTCAGATTATTGGATCACTCATGTACCTAGCTGGTGCTACAAGACCTGACATCTAATTTGTTGTGAGCAAATTGAGTCACTTTACTTCTAACCCGGGTGATGAATTTTGGCATGCGCTTGAGCGAGTCATGCGCTATTTGCTTGATACTATGAGTTATGATCTTCACTATTCCGGGTACCCATCGGTACTGGAGGTTATAGTGACTCAAACTGGATATCTGATGCTAATGAGATTTACGCCACAAGTGGATATGTATTCACTCTAGGTGGTGCTACTGTGTCGTGGGGGTCTTGTAAACAGACCATCTTGACGAGGTCTACTATGGAAGCAGAACTCACTGCATTAGACATAGCCACTGTTGAGGTAGAATGACTGCATGAGTTGTTGATGGACTTACCTGTGGTTGAGAAATTGGTACCGTCTATCCTTATGAACTGTGATAATCAGACGGTTATTATCAAAGTAAATAGTTCTAAGGCTAATGACAAGTCCTCAAGGCACGTAAAGAGATGATTGAAGTCTGTCAGGAAATTGAGAAACTCTAGAGTGATAACCTTGGATTATATCCAAACAGCTAAGAACCTGATAAGTCCCTTTACAAAGGGACTATCACGGAGTGTGATAGATAATACATCGAAGGAGATGGGTATGAGACCCATGTGAGTTATACCATAGTAGTAACTCAACCTATGTGATCGGAGATCCTGTGAATTAGAACCTGGGAAGAACAAGCTATTGGCCTAACTGGAGGAGAGTACCTTTGTTGTTTGACCCACTTGAGTGAAAATGCAATACTCTCAGAGATTTGTAAGGCAAGTTGGCTATTGCCTTAATGTGTTATGTTGAATTTAAGTAGCAAAGATGCTAACCTACAGGGCATTCTTGAAAGAACACACCTATATGAGTCTGACTGTTGGTCGCAGTCTATGGAATTTGAGTGATCTCTAGTAAACTCATGAAGAGACCATGGAGTATGACCTATATGCTCCACCCGCGGGGTAGCCTACTAGTAGCTAAGTATAAATTATGATTTTAAGTAAAACTTGTTTGCACAAAACTTGCAATTTAAGGCATAGTCTATTGTTCAAGTTGTGAATAAGTGTAGCTTGATATTCTAGGTGGATGTTTAACTTAACAGTCTCCACTGAAACATTGGTATATCAAATAATAGTGGGAAACTGGTAATTCTCTATGGGACTTTGAGATCTGGTGGGGGATTATTAGAATTATTGGGGCCGGCCCATGTAATAATTCTTAATAAATCTCAAAGGCCCATATTGTGGAGAGGTAGCCCATGTTGAGGCCCACCATGTATTAGTACCATATTGCTAATGGAGGTAGAGATGATGGGTTTCTCGCTATATATATGCAATGACCCGCACCTTATTAGGTACATATACAACATAGACTGCTAATTGAGAGTATCCTAAAATTGGGAACGCTCTCATTACGTGAGTCTATATAAGAGTTAGTGTGTTGCTTCTTTCTCTCTTGGTTGTGCTGCCGCTATAGTCTATTCCATCTCGGTGTCGGTATGTACCAACGAACGGGAGAGTAGGTCTCTGAAACCCTCGCTCTTGAGATCTTGCACGGGAGAGGGCGAATAAGGTTTTTGGGAAGCGCTCCGCACGACTGTTCAAGTTCTTCACCACGGTTCGTCTTACTAGTCGCTTGGGTGCTGCCCACTGTCATCGTCAACAAATTCGGCGCGTCATCAGCAGGATCGATCGTGCCGTCAATACAATGCAACCAGTATCTTCAACAAGCTCCACAATACATGACCAGTACGTAAAAATCATGTTACTAGTACTTTATTTCCTGCGATTCCTAATTTTGAGTATAGTAGATCTAGTCATATGTTGTGCGTTCGTATACATGTCTAGATTATGCTCTGATAATATGATCATATCAGTTTATCAGTTTCTGCTCATAAATTATTTATGAATTAAATTAAACTTAAATATGCCTTATTTTCCAACAACCTAGAAAGGATTTTAATCAGTTTAGAGATTTCAAGGTACAACTGCAGTAAAAATGGCATAGCACAGGTAAAAAAAAAAAAAACTGCAAGACAGCAGATGTTCAATTGAACATCTTTTAGATAATTGTTTTATTTCATTATATGAATGGTGTTCGGTTGCATGTAAAAATGAGAACGGAGAAAACTGTTGCTGCTTTCTGACATCATTTGCAAACACATCTCAACTTAATAAACAACCATTCTCACATTAGTACTAGCAAAACCCCAATTTCGGCAGGAAACGGTGTCTAGCTATTCGAAGGGACACACATCACAAGTCAAAGATGTAAGGCGTGTGCACATAGTAACCTCGAATCCAAATCTTTTGACTTGACACACATCATAAAATTTTTTAGCATCAAATTATATTCATCTAACTGGAATCCAACGGTTCACGGTGGAGTAAAGTCACCGTGACTTCACTCCCTCATGAAGTCAGAGCATCCCAACGCAGTAAAGTTTGCTATAGACAGAACTGTACGGCCCCAACCCTCAAACAGGCAATAGGTCAAATCCAGAGGGATAGAGAGAACAATGTTCAATTTGGGATTATAAAACGGTGACATGTTTTAACTTTCATCATTTTGCAGCAACCATGACTACGACTACGATCTGAGATCACAAAAGGGGCTTCTCAAACTATGACAACACAGGCCCGGCATTACTTTCGTGTTTGCCTGAAGTTAATTGACCATCAGATCTGGTGAGTGGAGGAAGCTATTCCGCTATTTATTGAAAGAATTGAGACTATTCACTACAAAATTCTTTAGTAATGTACGCTGTTTACACACAGCTGAAGGCAGCTTGAGCCAAACAGAAAGTTGCTTTTCAAGGTAAACAGACAGTTGAATTTGATACAGAAGTGAAGCTTCTCAAAAACTAACAGAAGTGGCAGCTTGGTGTAACAATCCCGCTCGATAATCTACAAATCAGCACAAAACCACAAAAGGTAAGCCAAATCAACACCCACACCGATATGTATATTGCAAGTCCAAGATCTGAATACAAGTTCTAGGGATACAAATTGAGGAGGAATGGAATCAGGAACTGGAGAATTAGCAATAGACTGAGGAGAAACAAGGGATTGAGGAATGGAGAAGCCAGCATGGGGGAGGATCAGAGCTCAAGGAAGAAGGTGTCGTTCCATCTATTCTGTTCTTCGATCCCCTTTGTTTCTGGCGTCTTGACTCCTTTTTAAGGCCCCCGTCGTTGTCCAAGATGGGCCTTGCCACCTGAAGCCCAAGCCCAAAGCCCAGGGAAGTAGAGCCCGTGACACCTGGACTCTAGCATGGGTTATGCTTTGAGCATCTGTCTATGGCTTCTCTTCGTCCGATTGTGAAGGCATCAGCGAAATACTCCACTGGAAGCACATCAACACGCATTATCAGACTTCAATAGTACGGGGAATAAGTTTTGAAACTCAACTTACTATTGAAACATCGAGAGGCGGTAAAAATTACCAATGTCATCATGGTCCGGGGAGCAAAGCAAAAGATCTGAGTCTGAACTCTGAAGGCATGAAAGGGTTGCCTGAGTAGTTCTCAAGAGCTGACAGGTTTGAAAAGTCAATAACAACCATAGTTAAGCATTAAACTATGACAATACTGAAACCAACTTGATTCAGCTGAGTGGTAATCAGTTCTTTTTCTGAGACAATATAATTACCCCTAGAAAATACTAATTTGACATAATAGTCTGATGACGAAAATATGGAACGGTTTATTTCAGGCTAAAACCACCCTAGCAGAAGCGTGAACACGTCATGGAGAATAACACGTTTTTCCAAGAGTAAAACTCCTTTATTTTTTCCCATAGGGAAAACATAAAACTATATCTGAACCTTGCTCTTCTGCAATTAAGATATGAACAGATGATCTAAATCAGGTGATTTTATATGTACTGCAGCTGTATCTACTTGAATGTACTTTGCTAACTTCCAGCATAAATCACAAATGCTATTGTACGAAAAAGAAATATTGCGCATTATATATGTCATACCTCCAAATCTAATGAATAATGGTTTCTAATGTATCTGGAAGAACTTATTAGAGATGGAAATGCTATGCATGATAAGATGTCCAAATATAGAACAATACCTCCCAAATTTGTCAAATCTGCTGACAGATCGGAAAGACTGAAATCCTAGATCTGCTGTGCTGGCCTAAGGAAGAGCCATCGGCTCCATCAGGTCCTATTTGCAGAGACCCCCCGTTATCGACATCAGCTCCAAAGGTAGCATTGGTAGCTGTTTCATCCACACACATCCCTGATATCTCAGATAGAGTGAAAGATGCATGGTTGCTTGACATCGCGGATGATGGACTTACAGCCATCTCAGATGACATAGCACTGCAAGCTGTTGTAGCATGTGCAATTTCATGTGTTTCATTTTCCATCATGCTTCAACAACAGAAAGCAAACGTCAAGTCACTAAATGAACTACAAATTAAAGGTACGGGAAGTGAATCTAACTGATACTAGATTATAGGTTGCTTTTCAATCACCTTATAAGTTATGTTTATTTACTACAAAATTTTATCGTACAAGAAAAATGGCTAAAAAAATAAAACACTTCTGTTGTAATCTAACATTTTCCGCATCATTTAGAGTACTGGTATAGTGAACTTCGCATGATCAGACAGACACAGCCATCAACTTGTTCCCATATTGCAGAAAGTATAATATATTTCTTTTTGGATGCATAGGCAAAATCCAATGAATGTCATTTGTGCTAAGAAGATTGCGATAAAACTTTGATTGCAACTATGAACATGGGCGGGCATTGGCTATGTATGGGGCACTCACCAATCACTATTAGCAGTTTCATATATTGCTCTTTATGGATTCCTGAACTGATGGGTTAACCATTAACCAACAATCCAACATACAGAAAAGGTAATAACTAGATGGTTTGGATAGTAGCAGCTGCCAATTTGCTTAGGAATCCTTGTTGATCCCAAAAAAGAACACGATAGCACTATTTACAAGATAAAAGTTTCTGTTCTCATTTTCCAGTTTTTGTCCTCATTTCCAACTTACCATACTATGCTTAACTTCAACTAAATTTGGAAACGCATGAAAACAAAAAGAAACGAGATAAAAGATGTACTTACCCATTTCCTGAGTTGATGCAAATGGGATGATAACCGCCTGGTGCGGGAATTCCATTTACTACATAACTGCCTGGTGGACTACAAGCCATTGAACTAACATGAGAGGCTGACCTGGAGGAGCCATTCCAGATTTGTCGAAGTACTGGATACCCCATTGGCATATTGTTAACTGCACTGGAACAGGTAGCATTGAATAAGAAAGACACAGAACATTTCCATAGAACCAGGTCTAAAAGACATTCAGTAAAGAGAAGCAAGGCAAAGTGAGGAAGAATCAATTTTCGAAGGAGGAAATTTATGAACAAAGTAGAATCAAAATAGTTTGGCACGGGAGATGTGGAAGTAAAAAAAAAGTATGCCACATTTACACATGGTTTATCCAACAACAGCAGCAAGGGGCAAGTTTGGGAATTTAGACAATATACGCGGCCGTATTTGCGAAATTAGACAACATGTCGACGTATTTGTAAATCTAGCACTGGTAACTCAAAATCCGAAATTTGGCTTGCGGTAACTCAAATTCCGAAAACACCCCGGCTTCACAGCTTTCGGCAACTCAGGTGCTGAATACGGCACTCTGTTCACCGTATTCGGCACCTCAGTTGCCGAAATCTCCCCGTATTCGGCAACTGAGGTGCTGAATACGGTGAACAGTGCCGTATTCGGCACCTGAGTTGCCGAAATCAGCCGGTCGACGTCCCGTCCACTCTTTTGGCCGCGTCACGTCAATTATTTTTTGCTTTACCACCCGTGATGCTTTTGGCTGGTGATTTTTTCATGCATGTGCTCATTCCAAAACATGTCTCATCTTTGCTTTGGCGCCGCACGCGTAGAGGTGTCGGTGCTGCTGCATAAAATGAGGTCGCTAAAGGAGAAGGGAGCACCAGAGGGAGCAGCAGCAGAGCAGAGAAGGGAGAAGAGAAGGGAGCAACAGAGGAGGAACGCGAGGAGCATCAGCAGAGGAGCAGCAGCTCGAGTATAGGAAGCAGCAGAAGAGGAGCAACGCGAGCAGCAGCAGCGCCAGTTTAACACTTCGAGAGCGCTCACTTTCGTACCGGTTAGTTCTTAGATTACCTAGTTAATACTTAGGTTAGTAATAGTATTTAGAGTAATTAGCTTATTTGGTTAGTCCGTTCCGAAGTAGATTAGTTCTTTCGGAAGTAGATTGTTTAATCCGTTCAATTACATTTGTTTAATTATATTAATTTGATAAATTAGAGTACTTTGATTATATGAATTAGATTATTTAATTACGTTATTAGAGTACTTAGATTATTTAATTAGAGTACTTAGTTTATTTAATTAGAGTACTTATATTATAAAAATTAGATTATTTAATTACGTTATTAGATTACTTAGATTATTTAATTAGAGTACTTAGAGCACTTAGTTTATTTAATTAGATTATATGAATTAGATTATTTGATAAATTAGAGTACTTAGATTAATTAATTACAATGCTTAGTTTGATTATATGAATTTGATTAGTCTATATAATTAGATTATTTAATTAGTTTGATATCATGAATTTCTTTCAGCATTGTAATTAGATTATGTCCTTAGTATAATTATATGAATGTCATTATCCGGTAAAATTAGAAAAAATTACGTGTACCTTTGTTTAGCAGATACAATATCATAAATCTTGTAATATATTCTAATTTGTTGTTCACCTATTTGTTGAACCATTAAGCTTTAAATCATTATCATGGCTCATAGTGGTCTTCTCGAGCTTCTTCAGCAGCGGTACGACGAGAACCATATGGGAAGGATGATTTTCATAGGGCAGCAGGTACCACGTTTATATGTGCTATTTTATTGCCACGATAATTTCGAACTAACTCTGTACATGTATTGGATACCTCTTGCAGTTGGGTCCGTTGCGAGCCCGGAGTGTTCACAAGATTAAGGAGTTAGACCCTCGATTCCACGAGCCACTCGCACGGGCAGGACTACTACCTTTCGCTCTCATGATGGCTGGAGCTCCCATGGCGGGCGATGGCAGGACACCTCTGCCGGCGATTGATGAGGCACTGCTCACAGGTCTCGTCGACCGATGGCGTCCTGAGACGCACATGTTCCACTTTCCTTTTGGCGAGATGGCTGTAACATTGAGGGACGTGGCCATGCTGACCGGGCTGCCAATCAGGGGCGCCCCGTTAATAGTTTCACGACCCGCAAGGGAGCAGTGGAAGGGTTATGTTGCGGATAGGTAATTATTTGTTATGTAATGCACTTCAAATATTATAGTGCTATTAAAGCTTCATTGACCATCTGCATTTTGTAGGTTTGGTGTGCAATACAACGGGAAGGATGCTGGCCTCTCCATGTCCTGGGTTCATGGGCTGCAACAGTTCAGTCCATGCCCATTGGATGCGGACGAGGCTACACTTATGCAGCACTATGAGGTGTACTTGTACGTTCTGCTCGGAGGCATCAAGTTCTACAACACGGCAGGCGATTATGTCGTCCCCCATATTGTATGGTTAGCGTCCCATCTCGCGTCACATCCTTATGAGCCTACATCTTACAGTTGGAGATCTGCAGTGTTGGCTGCAACCTACAGAGGATTGTGTGATGCAACCCAGCGAATAAAGAGGAAGGCAACTATTACAGGGTGCCTACACCTCTTACAGCTATGGAGTTGGGAGTACCTCCCGGTTTGCAGACCTTGGGTGCTCAAGTGCTACTACCCAGTCCACATCTCCGATGGCATTGCAGATGACATAAGGCCGACGATGGGGTATCGGTGGATTCATGCCAGGCTGAGATGGAGTCAGCAGCAAGATCATGGTAACTACTCCCGGGTGATCAGTGACCTGGACGTCCTCAGCGTTGATCTCGTGGAGTGGGATCCATGGCGTATGGCACGAGTGAAAGAAATTGCAGATGGTGGACTCCTCGCATCCTCTTGTAGCCGTGATGCAGACTTATGGTTGACCACATGCTTCTTGTTGTACATGAACTGCGTGGAAGTATATTCTCCAGAACGTGTACAGAGGCAGTTCGGGTACCGACAGGTGGTGCCAGTACCACCACCACGAGACGCCAGACGGGCGCACGAGTAAGTGTGTTATTGTATGTTGCCTTAGTACATTGGTTATCCATGTTAACAAATTATAACTGTTTATGTCACGTATAGGAGGAGCTCACAGGGGGGTAGAGGCACGCAGAACTGGGCATCCAAGAATGCCGACTACATACGGAGGTGGACGGAGTCAGCCGCGGTGGATGTCATCGTTACTGCTGGACAATACGACGAAGTCACGTACTAGGACTACCTTGCTTGGTACCGTCTGCGCACGCGTGCCACCTTACTCAGCAGACCTGTACAGCCGGGCCCCAGACCCTTCCCCGAGGATCGTGCCTGCCTACTTCATGTTGTGGTAATTAATGCGTTACTTATAATGGTTTTCTTTGGAAAATCTCTGTATTACTGACATGTCCCTCATCTTATACAGACTGAAGAGGCGTATGAGATGCATACGCAGGCGGATCAAGCTTGTGGGGAACCAAGTGGGTCATCATCACGGAGGGATCGTAACCCTCTCCGGGAGTACATGAGGACGAGAGGATCCCGCTTCCTAAACGCTATACGTGGTCTAGGTGGGTGTGCCCCGCAATGGAGGGGGTACGACCAACCTGCCATGGACCCGTCTCGTGCCTCCCACAGCAGGCGCTCATCCAGTGCCCGTGAGGAACCCATCCGGGCACAGTCACGACATGCATCTTTAGCTTCGGCGCGTCATGTCTCATGTTCCGGTGTTGAGGCCGAGGAGTGCACGCAGCCTCCTGCGCTCGAGCAGTTTACGCTGGGTTCACTGGCACCTTCAGCTACGATGACACCTCCAGCTGCAGCATCTACTCATCAGGAGGACGTCGTTGACTGCACGCAGCAGACCCCTTGCTGGAGCGACACTAATGCTTTTGACTGGGCTGCTGCAATGCATGCGACCGCCACCTTCATTGATCTACTCGACGGACAGTCCTCCCAAGATCTCGATGAACCTGGAAGTTCACATTGGTACCAGCATGGCGAGCCTTCAGCACACTGGACTCCATCGGAGCACGTTCTAGGGCCATCCACACTTCCGCATGAGGATCCTTCGGTATGGTACATGCAGGGCCGAGTTAGCGGGGCGGGATACACGTTCGGTGGGGGTCCCACAGGGCAGGAAGATGATGATGACGAGCAAGGGCACGCGAGGCAGGGGCCTGCGCAGGTTGCTGGGATGAGAGCCACACACCCGCTAGATGCTTACACTCCTTGGGATTGCGTGAGGCGTCGTCGCCGTTGAGTAGCCAGTGCAATTTTTCATGACACATGTATTATTGACTTTAATGTCGAGGTCATCCCTATTATGTCTTATTCACTGTATTGTTAATGTAATAAATTCTCAGTACAGAGGTAACAATAGTAGTTGTAAAGCATAAGTAGCATGGAACCCGGTACAGAGGTTACATACGATGATGAAGATTACATGTAACATGGGGTTTTTCGTCTTAGCGCGAATAGACCTTACACATAAAGAGCGGACAACAACAAACATTAGCATGTACGATACGCCTAAAGAACATAATAACATGCCGCTGCTAAACGTAACATGCCTTAAGGAAAGAAAATATACAGGGTTACAATAGATGCTCAGGGCGAAGGAAAGTGACGACGCAAATTAGCGTAAGAATTCCAGGTGTGATGGTCAAAGCTATCCGGGTAAGATGGTTGTCGTCTCCGAGGTGGTTCTGGGAAGTTGTAAAAATGAGTACGAGCAAATCCATCATCATTTTTAGGGTCATTAGTGTCCTCCGGAGATGGAAGCCTCGGAGGGCGGGGTCGTTGTGGCATGAAATTGTCGTCGTCGTCATCATCTTGAGGTATCACGGTAGTACCACGTCCTATTTCCCTGTCGGTTGTACGGCATCTCGATGTTGTGCATGAACGTCCTCTTGCAGTGTTCCTAGAACCTTCTCCTGTATTGTTGTTGGAACGTCAAGGCATTGGGGGCATGAAATCGTCATCGTCTTCGTCCTCGTCATTATCTGGATGATTCGTAGAGGTCGCCACTGTACCCCTTAGGTTCGCTGACTGTCGTCGTCTTCTACGTGAACCAGGCATCACACCCCCGCCGAAGAGCATATACATCGCCAAGAAGTGTGAGATTTCTTTGTTGATCAACTGTTCATCTTCCGGGAACGCCTGACGTAGAAGAGGAGCATTCGAATCAATGGAAATAAGATAAGTAGGGTGACCAAATAGAAAATGACAAACCTGAATATGGGATGCATACTGGTCCGGTGACATCAGTATCATTATGTGCCTCATAGAGAAACCTATCACAGAAGGATGGTCGGCCAGTTCGCGCACCCTGAGATACATTTGACACTGCTGATGCAAGAGGGCCCTAAGGTCCTCGGTGGTTACACGTTGGAGCGGAGCAGTTAACCTAGAACATATGGGTCTTGCATGCAATTTGGCCACGGCTTGGATTATGTTGTTCTCCTTTAAGGGATCATCGTTTCCTTCACGCACAACCTGTAAGGAGGCATTAAGTGCTATAGCGATCGTTGAAGGTGTCCATGGAAAGCCTGTACTAGAGGATCCCGCCATAGATTTATTGATCACTGATTGTAACGCTCTGTCTCTGCATCAAAACATGGATCCATGAATATTTAAGAAACAGAAAATAAATAAAAAAATTACATTAACAATACAATGGTTGTTGCT
Source organism: Phragmites australis (assembly GCF_958298935.1). Taxonomy (NCBI): domain Eukaryota; kingdom Viridiplantae; phylum Streptophyta; class Magnoliopsida; order Poales; family Poaceae; genus Phragmites; species Phragmites australis. Next base: position 7,368,161 of record NC_084931.1, read on the forward strand.
AGAGGTGTTGTCATTTCATAGTTAAAGCAGAGCTGTGTGGTCACTTATTGTCTAAAGGGGTACAGTGCCAACCACATAATACAAAATAAGTAGTACAACTAACAGGTGAATAACATTTTACAATACAAACCATGTCTGTGAATAGCTTCTAAGAACAAAATAAAATGCAAAGACTCTAATACAGTTCAGTTCGATAGTGGCCTGATAGTTTACTGACGGGTCGGGCAAGTCCTCCTGTCATGGCCAGGTTGTTTGCAAAGTTTGCACCTGCGTAAGCCGTCAACAGCATATGCTTCATCCATGTCACCTTGCAGCCTCGTAGATCTAGGCCTTCCAGGATCTGTGCGTCGTGCTCGTGGATAAGGTACCCACTTAGGCCCCTCGATCGCTTTGTAGTTGGTTCCGATATTAAAGGACCGCATCTTTGAAAGCCATGTGCTCCTCAATGCATCGATTGTGAAGTACGGTGATACGTATTATGATCCGTCATTACCACCTATGTCCCTGCAAGCGGTTAAGACATGTGAACACGGGATATGGTGCAGTTTTGGCTTATTGCATGTGCACTTCACCTTGTTAGGCCCAAGTTGACATTGCTGCATGGTGTCCCCTGCGCTATACCCTGAAGCATAACTACGGTGGCACATGACCTCAAAGTCATTGTTGGCCAGGTCGTAGATCCTCGACCGATGAAAGTGTGCCTTGCTCCTCCTTCTGGATATGATTTGCTCCACCTTAGGTGCGAACCGCGTGCTGCACTTAATAGCAGCATTACCACGGTCTCGAAAGTAGTTCGCCGTTCTGTAGAATGTGAGCTTAATAATGGCACACAACGGGAGGCCCCATACTCCCTTTAGGACATTGTTGAACGCCTCCGATATGTTCGTTGTCATGATGGTGTACCTAACATGGGATACAATAATTTTAGAATGACTATTTGCATAAGAATCGATACAATATGATCATTACAATTCTATGCGCTAACCTGGCACCGTGAGTGTCATGGATTAGGGCCCAATGCTCCGCCGACTTTCCCGCTATCCACTGGCTAAACATACCACGTGAACGACTAACGATAGTTTGGCCCCCAACCATTTGCGTCCACAGATGATCCTCCCCTGCTTGCTGGTCTACCATCATCTTGCGAGTGGTCTCATTTAACTCTCTCCATATCTCGTTGAACTTCGTATGCTGGTTCTGAAGACATAGCCCTTTGAATATCTTTACAAGCGACTTGCTACGGTACCTTGTGTACAGGTTCGCGCCCAAGTGTCGCATGCACCATCTTCTCTCCACATCAGGCCATGCAATAGAGCAGTTTGTGCTATCATGTAGCACGTCCAACGCATGCAGAAGGCCCTTGTTGCGGTCTGAGATGACGCAAACTCGTTCCCTATTTCCCACGACACGTGTCCTCACCAAGGTGAGGAACCACAGCCAGCTATCATTGTTTTCACTCTCAACCATTGCAAAGGCGAGAGGAATGATCTGATTATTTGCATCCGCCGCCATTGCTGTCATAAGGGTACCATGGAACTTGCCGCTCAGAAATGTGGTATCCACGCATACAACCGGCCTGCAATGCCTGAATGCTTCGATGCATTGTCCAAAGGACCAGAATAACCTAATGAGGTATCGGTCAGTGGTGCTATATGACCCATCATCTAGCCTGATCGGCTCATCCGCCATGGCCCACTGAGTCCCTGGATTCATCATGGTAATCTTCTGCAGCAGCCTCGGAGCATAGTTGTATGACTCTTAGAAGCTTCCAAACAGCATCTTCATCGCCTTCCGCTTCGCTCGCCACGCGGTGTGGTAATTGATAAGCATGCCAGTCTTAGTGTGCACCTCCCCCATAATCGATTTTAGCGACAAACAAATTTCCGTGCCAATAAGGGTGATGAGGAGTTGGGCTATGAACCTCGCATCAACGGCGTGGCTCACATTCCTAATAGCCTCTTCGCTGCATGTATGTGGGGTATGTCTACTGATCACAAAATAGTTCTCATATTTCGGCTGATGTGCTCGTACGAAGTAAGGGCAATTCGGGTGCTTGGTACACCTTACCTCATACTCTGTAGGGTTAGACCGGGCGCACTTGTGGTCCCTTCTTGTTATTACAGCATAGTTGCTAATAAAGTGGATGACCTCCCCTCTGTTACGAAACTGTTGCCCGACCTGAATGTCGCTATTCTGGTATCCCTAGTTAGATAAGGTGTTATACTCAACGACGACACAATCCAGCAGCCCAGTACCACGAAAGTACTGGATCGCCGGCACCGGGTCATCATTGTCAGCAGCTTCTTCATCCCCGCTACCACCAGCTTCATTATCCATGCATCCTGCATCGACCTCAGAAGGGTCCACTCTAGCTCCCTCTCTACTAGAACTGCCCTCCCCGACATGCCCTCTATCCTCTTCATGCATCACTTGCTGGCCTGAGCCTTCCACGGTAGTCACTGCATCACCTTGCACCAGTCGTGACACTATGTTTACGTACACCCCCATATCAAAGTTCTCCTCCAATACCTTGCGTGAGTATAAAGCCCATGCGTTGTTCCTACTCATCTCGAACAACGTATGGACAACGATCGAGCTGTTTGGAACAAGCCGTGGCCACACACCCTCTAGGACAACAGTATGGGACTGCTGGTTCACACGCAAAAGGCGCATAACATGCGATTTCAGGCCATCTAGATCAATAGGTATCTCAACCGAACTCTCTATGTGCTGGCAGTTCTGAATTGTTACGAGTCTCCCGTGCAAAACTGTGGAATGTTTTCCATAATAAATATGGAAAATCATACCGTATCTCCTAAACAAATGTACATGTAATAAATAATAAGTAAAAAAATAATACTAATTAAATAGTGCAATACTTAACAATACTAAATATTTAAGTAAGTAACTATGCTAATTAAATCATCAATATTGAATTTAAATGAAAGAACAAATATTAAAGATCGAACTAAAATATTAATTAAACAATACGTAAGTACTAATATACAACTATTGTGAATAAGTACTAATATACAACTAATATGCATCTTTGTTGCTACTGGACACTATCTTCTACGGTTCTACTAAACCTAAGTGATTAAACTAATTAATCAAGTTAATTGAAATAATCAAATTACTTTAATAAAACTAATTACCTTGATTAAATTACGTAAATTCATGTTATTAAATTAAGTAAAGAATCTAATCACACTTACTAATAAAATTCATATAATCCAACTAAACAAATAATCTAAATACTCTAATTTATCAAAATAATATAATTAATCAAATGTACTTGAATGAATTTAACAATCTACTTACGAAGGGACTAATATACTTCTGAATGGACTAAGAAAAATCTAATTACTATTACTAATTAACTACGTAATCTAAGAACTTACCTGAAGGAAATTGAGCGCGGCTGCTGCTCGCGTTGATCCTCTCCGGCTGCCCCCTCTGCTCAAGCTGTTTCTCCTAGCGTTGCTCCACTGCTGCTCTCTTCTCTCCACTGCTGCTCTCTTCTCTTCTCCCTTCTTTCCTCTGCTGCTGCTCTTATCTCCTCTGCCAGCCAGCATATTTTATTAGGCACAAAAGCATCACAGACCCCGCACATGTCACGTATACACCGAAAGCATCGACACGACGCGACGTGACAAGACGCAGAGGTGACGCATGCGGCAGGCCCAGCGGCTTTCGGAAACTGAGGTGCCGAATACGGCACTGTGCACCGTATTCGGCACCTCAGTTTCCGAAAACTGTGGGGCCAACGTTTTTTCGATATTTGAGTAACCGAAAACAAGATTTCGGATTTTGAGGTTCCGAATACATGTGCTAAATTTACAAATATGCTCATCTGTTGTCTAATTTTACAAATACGGCCGCGTATGTTGTCTAAATTCCCAAATTCGCCACAGCAAGGTGGGTGAGAGAAAAGAGAGAAGTACGAGGATGACGTGTGGGACTAGATTGAGGGCAAAAATGTCTTTTCTAGCTTCACTTGATGTACTCTTGACGTAAGTGGCAATGAAGGAGTAAAAAATAAAACCAATGGCAGTGAAAGGATGACACATTTTCCAGTGACATAGAGGGAAACACTATCAAAATCGATCGCAATGAAGGGAGGACAAGTTTTCCAGTGCCACAAAGGAAAACACTCTATCATTTGATGACAAATAAAGATTTTTCTCTATTTATCATGAAGGATATGTCTATTTGGTGTTTGCCTGTGTGCTTGAGCAATCGTGCCACCACATACTCCCTCCACATGCACACCTTTAGTTTTGCCGATGAGATCTTTTTTTTCCTTCCTTTTGAGTAGGAATTCCATGGCTCCAGTAACCATCTGCCAAAGTGAAATTGCTAGCCACCAAAGAAGCAACGCGATTCAAAATCACGTTTGGCTAAATCACGATCCCGCACGGGTCTAGGGAAGGGCTAAAATGCTACATCTTCTCCTTTTCCCCGAATCGATTTCCATGATTACGCACCGCCTCCTCCGAATGGCACTAGGGACCAAAATGTTACATCTCCTCCTTTGTCCCGAATCGATTTGCAAGGTACCATGCACACCGCCTACACCGAATGGCACTAGGGAAGCGCCAAAATGCTACATCTCCTCTTTTGTCCCGAATTGATTTGCAAGGTACCATGCACACTGCCTCCACCGAATGGCACTAGGGAAGCGCTAAAATGCTACATCTCTCCCTTTGTCCTGAATCGATTTGCAAGATACCATGCACATGGCCTCCACCAACAATGAGGGGTTTGCTGTCAACAGCCTTGCTAATGCTACTAGGAGGCATGAAAGCTATGTATCTTGATTGAAAACTTTGAGCTAATATGTATGGATCAGTGACGTTATAAGAAGGGGGTGAATTATGACACCTAAAACTAATTGACTCTAAAAACTTCACAAGATAAATTTATATCAATTTATATCTAAAAGTGCTCTAGATTCATCTAATGTGTCTACTCTACCGTTCAAAAGGGTTTGCAACCTACAGCCAATCCTAGCAAATTACTCCAGAAAGGTAAACAAGCAAAAGGTAGATTACAAATATGTAAATGTGGAAATGTAAAGATGGTAGAGAGAGCAAACTCAGTAGAAGAGATTTTTATCTCATGGTATCGATGGTATAAACATCACACCTAGTCCATGTTGGAGGAGCCACTTAGGCTATTTCTCCCGGATGGCACCTGGTCACGACCCTTGAACCACCTAGGCCTCAAGTAGGTTGAGCCACCAAGCCACCAAACCAAGGCCTCATCACAAACCTCTCTTTCGGTCACTTACCGTCATCTTTACTTTGGAGCTTGAGCCATCAAGGTAAGGGTCTTTGCGTCCCCATACAAGAGTCTTGCCGCTGCTCCACACCAAGTCAGAGGGTTGACAAGCTTGAGTCACAAAGACTCACGATACTGATGAGTCACTGAGAAACCAAGTTGAGATGTGCCTTGGTTTATCGTTTATGATGAGTGATTGACAATGTGTGGCTTTGGTTGGGTGTCCATCCGAATTCAAATGCATAATTATATATGCAATGATTGATTTTGTCTAACCAAAGTAGCAAAGAATTGGAGATTTTATCATTGTGTCAGTGTAGGAAGTTTACACCCACCGGACAATCCGGTGTGAGGGTGTTTGACCTCACTAGATAGTTCAGTGTGTGGTAGTTGTAAGCACCGGAGTTTTTTCGGCGTAGAGGCAGAGAAAAATTCAATCACCGGAAGGTCCGGTGTGAGAGTGAGCACCAGACTAATTCTTGCAGAGAAGGATTGTTGACACTAAATTTGGAGAGAGCGCCGGATGGTCTAGTGTTGGCAATGGGTGCACACCGGACTAATGTTTCCAGAAGAGTTGAAATGTGTGTACCAGGAGCAGTTGTGCTCACCAGATGGTCCAATGTGTGCAATGTTGAACACCGGAAATTGGGCAAGTTGAAGGCGTCGGATGGTCCGGTGTTAGTAGTGTGAGCACCGGAAGTGGTCACCGGACTAATTTTTCCAAAGAGGAATGCAAACCGGGCTTCAGTAGCATTGTACTCAGTGGATGGTCCGGTGTTGCACTGGTGTGAATGCTGGACCATCCGATGTTCATATTTTTGTTACATCTGATCTTTTTCAACTTGATTTTGATTTAGGCTAACGTGTGATGATGTTATATGGTTCTGGAGATGCATCTTTGCTTGTCTAATGATGTGTAGGTGTTGGATGCAACTTGGCGATCAATGACGGGTGATCGGGGCGAAGCGGGGTGCTTGGTGCTAGACAATCATGGAGGCCGGCGGAGTTAAGGGTGATTCTAGCTGTACACATGAAGGTCAAGAAAAGCATGAGGTGAAGGATAAATATGACATGTTGACAAAGTCAAACGAAGGGGATGCCGGTGCAATTCACAAGGCGGCCTGAGGGATCAGGAGTGGGAGAGACTTGTTGACGGTCAAGATTGCAAGACTGAGGACACACGTCAATATCAAAAAACTTGCTTGAGGTCAAAGCAAGTAGCTGTGAGTCACGCCTTGGGAAGCGTGTGAATCGGTTTCCCGATTTAGCTACAAAACCACAGGCGAATGGAGTGCATGCGGTATCATCATGAAGCTTGCGTCAAGGCAAAGCTAAGTCATGAATGCATAACGATCGTCTGATGAATGGAGGAGAAAATGGACCAAAATACCCTCAGTGGTAGGTAGGAATGTACTACAAGAGAGGGGTATTTTTGGAACAGGTAAGGAAACTTAGGGGTCAAGTTTCCTAGCCTGTAAATAGAGGGGTATGGCTAGTTGGGGAGGAGTCCCTTATGCCATCTACATGAGAGTCTTGTGCTAGGGTTTTAGAGGAGAGGAAGATGAGTGCTTAGCCTATGTAATAGGTGAGAGTTTTGAGAGATAAATCTTTGTAATCCGCCTAAAATAGGGTTGACCTTTTTGAGTAATGAAGTTTATATTTTTGCATATGTTTGAATTTCTATCCTTCTAGTTTCCCTCTATTGGTTCTCTTGCAAGTTTGCAAGTTTTTTGGTTTATTGTTTTGGCTTTTAGGCTGAAATTTCAGCACCTGTGAGGTCATTGTTCTTGTTGCTAGAGGCATAAAATTTGCATACACACACTTATGTGATGGGGTCTTAAATTCTCTTGCCTCTAGACAATCAACTTAGAGAGTTTCATTGCTCGGTGCTCATCTTTTCTTGTTTCTTTGCAAGTTGTGATCTTTTGTGTGCTAAGACACATGGATTGATCTTAAATGGAACATATGGTTCATATACCATCCGTGGAGTCGTGTTGCCTCGATTTTCTCCTATTAAAAATTCTCTCTTTTTTTGCTTTCACTTGAGTTTGAGGTGCGTTAGGTGATCTAAATAGGAGAAGGCTATCGATTTCGCAAGAAATTTGTTGAGACGCTTATTCACTCCCCTCTAGTCGCCAATCTTGTTCCTACAATTGGTATCATAGCAGGTTTGTTTACTTATTGAGCTTAACCGGCTTTGTCATCCATAGGCGACATGGAGAAAAGTGGGAAGATTCGGCTGTTTGATGGCTGTGATGTTTCGTGCTGGAAGGTGAGCATGAAAGCTTATCTTTTAAGCCAAGGAAGTGCGATATGGGAAGTAGTTGATTCCAACTACGAGATCCCTGCTGCCTCGCACGACTAAGGTTCAAATCAAACAATATGAGGCCAAAAACAAGACCAGAAATATTTTGTTCACTAGTCTGAGTCAGAATGAGTTTGACAGGGTCCAGCACCTCCGTACTACCCGGGAGATCTGGAATACTCTGAGTGTTTTTCATGAAGGTACTAATCAAATTAAGGCCAAACGTCAAAGCACATACAACCAAGAATACCAAATGTTTGTGCAAGACCCTAGAGAGTCTTTGGATGCGATGTTTGCTCGCTTTGATGTGATTGTTAGCAATCTTTGATCAACTGGTGTTTTGCCCTATTCGAACTACGAGAGAGCAATCAACCTTCTCTATGCTCTTGATCGTAACATATGGGATGTGAAGATCTCAAGCATTGTGAAGAGTCTCCAAGTTACAACTTGTTGACTTGTGATGAGCTCTTCAGCAAGCTCAAATCCACCGAGATAGCCAAGACGGCTCGGATCGGTATCGAAAATCTCCTGTCTCAGAACATGGCGTTGGTTTCTGGACCTGGTGGTGGCAATCAGTCTGCAGCTGGCTTTTCTTGTGCTAACACTTCTTGGAGTAGATTTGCTTTGTCTTGGTTTCTATCACAAAGGAGCAGGTGAACGTGTTGGATGATGAAGACCTTGCATTGATCGTGAAGAAGTTCACCTGCTTCTACAACAATCACCAAAACCAGAGGAGGGGTGGTTCTCATGCCTGCTTTGAGTGCGATGACACTACCCACTTCAAGGTGAACTGCCCCAAGCTTAAGAAGAGGGAGGACGGTGACCACAACTACAATAAGCACAAGAAGAAGAACAAGAAGCCCTTCTTTTAGAAGAACCATGACAATATAGTTAAGAAGACGGCCAAGGCGGCTTCTAGGGCATTCATGGCGGCTCTCAGCGACATCAACACTTCTTCCAGCAATGAGGAGAGCTCGTAGGAGGATGAATGAAAGGACAATGATGTCACCGAGAGGGGGGTGAATATGCGTTTTTACAAAAATTCAACCCTTTTATCGTTGGCCTAAACTTGCAGCGAAATATAAACTAACGGGTTTTTCATAAGTGAAAAACCTAAATATGCTAGGCTCAACTAGTGCACAATCACCCTAAATAAGTGTGGAAATTACAATCCTAAAGTGACAAAAATTACTCTAATCTAGCGAGAGATATGCAATAAAACTTAAATTGAAAAAGGCTGAAAATACTTTTCATATGCCTGAAATTACTATTCACCGGATACTCCAGTGAAGACCGGAGTCTCTGGGTTGTACAGGTCCGGAAACTCCGGTGAAGTCCGGATTCTCCGGTTTCTGTACAGAACAGAGCCCGAAACTGAATAAAATTAATGTGTAGAGAGTTCTAGCTCAAACCAAGTAATCTCGTGTGTTCCCGGGGATGATTCCACGTAGATTCACAAAGAACCTACACTCAAATACACACAAACAAGTAGATCGAGCAATATGCACAAAGATTTGAGCAAGAACTTAAAAGTAAGGAAACAAGAGAGGAGACACAAAGATTTGTTTCCCGAAGTTCAGGTTCACCATCGTGAATCCTACGTCTCCGTTGAGAAGCTCCAACGAGCCAGGTCTCTTTCAACCGCTTTCCTCGGTCCACTCTTGATTTCTTCCCTTACAGAGGCAAAATCGAGCCCTTCACAAACTTCCGTGGCAACCCACAACCTTGGGTGCTCGTCGGCGACGCCTAGCCGCCTAGGAGGCTTCACCTCGAAGAGTAACAAACACAACGACGAACGTCTTGCCGAGAACTCAAGTGCTCAAGATTGGATTTTAGCTCGCTTGCACTCAATCTTCCAATCTCTCAACCTAACTCACTTTTCTTCTCAAATCACACACTAGAATGGAGTGGGAGAGGTTCTTTTGGCTCTAAAAATGTGTTCTTTCGTGCCCCTTGCAGCAGCCCCAAAGGATGGGGTGAGTGGGGTATAAATAGCCGTTACTGTCCTGACACACCTACCCCGGAGTATCCGGTGAACACCGGAGTATCCGGTCTCAATTCCAAAAACGGCGTCAGAACTGTCACAGAACGTATCAGAACTAGCCGTTATGCTCTTTTCTGTACTTTACCGGAGTATCCGGCCTACACCGGAGTCTCCGGTTGGCACTTAACACAGAAAACAGCCCCGGAGACTTTCTGGAGTCTCCGACCACTTCAGGTACCGGAGTATACGGACTTCACCAGAGTCTCCGGCCACTCCAGGTACCGGAGAATCCGGTCTTCACCGGAGTCTCCGAGTACAGCACAGTTGACCTCTGAAAAACGGTGATTACTTTTGATCCCGGAGTCCAATTTCGACGATTTTGGACTCTATGGAAAGCTTATTCAGAGGGCTATACATACCAACTGAATTCATGACCTAAAATACATAGGATCAAACTAGAAACACTCCAAAACCTATTTTAGACACTTCCACACTTTTCGCTCCGGACTCTTAACAAGAAACTCTCACTTTGGGTTTGGTTGGGAACTCTTGAGCACTGAGATGCGACAATTAGCTCACGTTGCATCCCTCTTAATAGTGCGACATACCTATACTCAAATTCAAATATAAAACTCGTTTGAACCACTTTGAGCATTTGGAAAACTTTCAAGTACCGCTTCTTTTTCTTTCAAACCTCGAGGGTTGCCAACTTCCATATATTCTTCACTCCATCTCTTCTTGATTCTTCATATGATTGATGTGAATCATCCATAGCTTCCCATGGCCTCGCACGGTCCATCGGCGCAAAGCCTTTACTCGCTCTTCACCACCGCCTTGGTCCTTCGGCGCCAAGCCATTTGCTTGCCCTTCACCACGGATGGTCCAGCCAAGTCTTGCTTGCCCTTCACCGTCTTGCCATAGAAAACCACTTTATATTCGACATCTTCAAGGAATTCACTTTTTCATATATGGAGTCCACTTTTGTTCTTCATTCTTGGCATATGTGATTTCAATTCAACTTATGCCTTCTTATAGATCCTAACCCCAACTCACTCTTAAGCACAAAGCGCATGGGTTAGTCCATAAAACCTAAATGATAACTTTTATACCTTAAGTTACTTGATCGCCACAAGTAACTTATTAGCCTTCATGCATATTGTCAATCTTCATACAGAACCTAACCCCACTCATTCTTAAACACATAGCACACGGGTTAGTCCATAAAACTCTATTAACAAATCATACCTTTAGTTACTTGATCTTCACAAGCAACTTAGCCTTCAAGATTATTGCTAATCTTATTGAGCTTCTTCTTCTTCTTATGAGCATCACTAAAGTCTTAATGACTTTTGATGCAATTCTTTGAACTCATGACATTTCTCAAAGAATCCATGCTTCATCATTTATGCATCTCCTATGGAATAACCTAGAGCTCATGCATATCTCTCATCCATGCATCACCTATGGAACAACCTACTAACAAACTCAACACCATTGTTAGTCCATAGGTATTGTCATTAATTACCAAAACCACACATAGGGGCTAGATGCACTTTCAATGAACCGCAAGCAAAGAACAAGAAGAAGGCCAAGGACTTCACTAGCCTCTGCTTCATGGAGGACGACAACAACGACGACAGCGACCCCTAGCTGGATCCTTCCGAGGTATTGCCTTCCTACGATCAGCTTTCCATCCAAGTCAATACCTTGAATGATGCTCTCGTTAGCCAAGATAGGTTACTTAAGAAAGCTATGCATGAGTTGAAGGATCTTAGGTCTAAGTATGAGTGTGTCTCTATTGAACTTGCATTACTTAGTTCTAAGCCCGATGTTGAGGAGTGTGAGAGTTCCCTAATTGTCATGGCTGAACTTGCTAAGCATCGTAATGTGCATGTTCAAGTCGTCAGTCGTCTTAAGAGTGCCGAGAAGAAACTCCTTGAGGAGGGGTCTAGGTCTACTCTCTTAGGTGCTTGTAAGAATTACCCTTTGCTTGCAAAGGATGTTGAACTGAAAGACAAGAGTCTGAAGGAGCTAGAGTCTAGATTGGAGAGTGCTGGGAGTTCTAAGGATGTGCAGCCAAATTTTTCTATCTGCACCATCTGTTAGAACAAACTCTGCTAGGTTAGAGGGCAAAAAGCTTTTGACTGAGAATGAGTATCTCCTTTCTCTGGTGAAGAAGTGCTCAGAGGGAAAAGGGAAAATGAATTTGATCTTAGCCAAGACCAAGATGTGTACTGATAAAGTGGGTTTGGCTCTTGGGTTGGATTTTGAGAGAGTGGCTTACAGTGGGGAGAGTAAGATTGTGTTCACCACACCTACTACCCTAGAAGCTGAAAAGACCAAAATCAATGTCACAACACAACCCATCAAAAAACGCATTCCTCAACCCACAAAGAAGAAACCTGTACTATAACTCAAGAGAGCTCCACAACCTAAGATGAGAGAGCCTCAAGTGACCGGCAGTCGAGTTTCTGAGAAACGCTACAACTGCACCTACTGCTAGAGAGAGGGTCATTTGGTTGGGTTTTGCTTCCGCTGTAAGAGAGATGAGCGGTGTGAGTGGGAGTGGAGCACACGGGATATGTACCACCCCTCTATTGGTGTACATGAGCCTTTTCCTCGCTTCCACTCATGAATCCCTAGTGCTTTTCAGTCTCTTCTTAGAGATGTTGCCCAGCGTGGATTTTGTCATGACTCATATTGTTTTGGTTCACGTATAAGAGGTTTTAAGTCTCAACACTTTGGCGGACCATGTTTTCCTCATCATGCCACTCGCCCTCAGCGTACTAGACCTGTTTTACCTGCACCTGCCTATACCACTTCAGGGCGGATGACCCAGTACTGGATTCCCAAGAGGTTTTTGACTAACCCCAGTACTGAGTCATCCACTTATTATTCTTCTCATATGTAGATGGCAGGCGGAGGCCTGGAGAACAAATGGCCCATTGCTCCAGTTGTTCACGCCACATGACCGGAGATCCATCATGGTTCTCCAGCCTCAACCCTGTGAAGTGACACAAGTACATCACATTTGGGGTGATCGAAAAGGAAGGGTGAAAGCCAAAGGTATGGTAAGGGTGAATGGAAGTTTCACTCTCAAGGATGTTGCTTTGGTGGATCATTTGGGATACAACATTCTCTCTGTATCTCAGTTGTTGGATGAGGACATAGAAGTGCGTTTCAAACGCGATACTTCTTGAGTTCTCAATTCTTCTAACGCTTTGATTTGCAAGATTTCTCGAGCTGGGATAGTTTTTGGAGCTGATTTTCTAAGTCTCTTTGTTCTTCTCATTGCTTGATTGCCCAACCTTCTTTTGAGCTTTGGATATAGCATAGGATACTAGGGCACATGACTTTTGATTTGCTTACTCATTTAAGTGCCCTAGGCTTGATCTAAGGATTGCCCAAGCTCATGTTTGAGAAGAATCTTGTTTATTCTCCTTGTCAGCATGGCAAGATGGTTGCTGCCTCCCACCCACCAGCCAATCTAGTGATGACTGAACGATCAGGAGAACTTCTCTATATGGACACTGTTGGTCCTTCTCGAGTTTGTTCGACGGGTGAAAAGTGGTATGTTCTTGTCATTGTTGATGATTTCTCTTGCTACTATTAGGTCTTCTTTCTTGTGAGCAAGGAAGAAGTGTTCTAACACTTTCAGAGCTTACCTTTGAAATTTTCAAGGAACTCCCTGGTGCATTGAAAGCAATTCGCAGTGATAATGGCATCGAGTTCAAGGACTATCTCTTTGATGATTTCTATCTAGAGCATGACATTGAGCATCAGTTTTCTGTACCACGCGTTCCTCAGCAGAATGGCGTGGTTGAGAAAAAGAACAGGACTTTGGTTGAGATGGCTAGGATGATGCTCGATGAGCATATGACCCCTATAAAGTTTTGGGCTAAGGCCATTGGCACAACGTGCTACATCTCAAATCAGATTTTGTTGCGCTCGATCTTGAATTTGACTTATTATGAGTTGCACTTTGGGAGGAAGCCGAAGGTTTCGCATTTGAGAGTTTTTGGGTGTTAGTGCTTCATCCTAAAGTGTGGCAATCTTGACAAGTTCGAATCACGATCTTTTGATGGAATTTTCGTGGGGTATTTTCTTCATAGTCATGCTTACAGGGTTTACAATCTTGATACTAACACCATTGTGGAATCTTGTGATGCGACTTTTGATGAGTCAACCCCCTGTGCTAGTTCTATTTTTGAGTGTTCAGGTGATCAGGAGATGAGCGAGAGAATCTTTGTAGATAGCGACCTTCCAGCTCTTGGTGTTGATTATGATGATCCACTACTTCCCTCTACCATACTTGCTCCAGAGCTAGCTCCTACTTCTTGTACTCTAGCAGAGAGTCCTGCAGCATCTACTTCCACTTCAGCTTCTCTTGAGCCTCCACCGACACAGGTTGAAGGGGAGGTCACCTCTAGGCGTGAGGCTCCTCAATACATTCAGCGATGACACCTTCCACACATGATGATCGGAGATCTTGATGAGAGAGTAATGAGGTCTAAGACCGCTTCTTATGCTTATTTTACTGATTCTGCATTTGTTGCTTCTTTTGAGCCCCATGATGTTGGATATACTCTTTCTGATTCGAGTTGGGTCAATGCCATGCACAAAGAGTTAGAAATTTTTGAGAGAAATCAAGTTTGGATCCTAGTAGAGCCACCTCCCAATGTTTGAACCATAGGCACAAAATGGATTTTCGAGAACAACAGGGGGAGGATGGGTCTGTAGTGAGAAACAAGGCTAGACTAGTGGCTCAGGGTTTCACTTAGGTAGAGGGGATAGACTTTGGAGAAACCTTTGCACCCGTAGCTAGGCTAGAAGCTATTAGGATCCTTCTTGCATTCGTGGCTTCCAAAGGTTCCAAGTTGTATCAAATGGATGTCAAGAGTGCTTTCCTAAATAGTTTCATTCAGAAAGAGGTGTATGTCAAGCAACCCTCAGGTTTTGAGAACCCCAAGTACCCACATAAAGTTTACAAGCTTAAAAAGGCTCTGTATGAGCTTAAGCAGGCACCTAGAGCTTGGTATGATAGGCTTAGGTCTTTCTTGATAGAGCATGGGTACGTGACGAGGTCAGCCAATAAAACTTTGTTCATTCTTAGGCATGGCAATAATTTCTTACTTGTTCAGATTTACGTGAATGATATTATTTTTGGTGGCTCTTCTCATGCACTTATGGCCAAGTTTGCAGAAAATATGAGCAAGGAGTTCGAGATGTCGATGATGGGCGAGCTCAACTTCTTCCTTGGGTTGCAAATCAAGCAATGCAAGTAAGGTACATTCGTACACCAGACGAAGTACCCCAAGGATTTACTGAAGAAGTTTGACATGAGCGATGCAAAGCCATTGGAGACACTGATGGCTACCTCTACCATGCTTGATCCAGATAAAAATGGCGAAGAGGTGGACCAGCGGGAGTACAGGAGCATGATCAGCTCCCTTCTGTACTTGACGGCAACAAGACCCGACATCCACTTCGTCGTCTGCTTGTGTGCTCACTTCCAGGCTTCACCGAGGACGTCGCACTGCCAAGCGGTGAAACACATTCTAATGTATCTCAAGCACACTCTCAAGTATGGACTTTAGTTTCTGCTTTCTCTTCGAGATTTTCTGATGCGGATTTTGCTGATTATAGAATTGATAGGAAGAGTACCTCTGGTACCTGTCATTTCTTGGGTACTTCTCTTGTGTGTTGGTCTTCTCGCAAGTAGTCTAGCGTTGCGCAGTCTATTGCTGAAGTTGAATATGTAGCTGCTACTAACTGTTGCTCACAAATTTTGTAGATGGTTGCTACCTTGAGGGATTTTGGATTGGATTTCAGGAGTGTGTCTCTTTTGTGTGACAACACCAGTGCTATCAGCTTAGCCAACAACCCAGTTTGACACTCCAGAACCAAACACATAGATGTGAGATTTCACTTTCTGAGAGACCACAATGAGAAGGGAGACATAAACTTGACATACATTGATGTCCAACACCAGCTAGCCGACATTTTCACCAAGCCTCTTGATGCCACCATATTTGTCTATTTGAGAGGAGAGCTTGGAGTGTATCTTCCCTATGGCATTGTGTGAGGGGGAGTTGCTCTTGTAAATACTCTATCTTAGTTTTCTTGCATTTGCATCGCGTAGCATCATGTAAGATACTCATGGTAGTTGAGCTTCACTTATATGTCCATTGTACTTTATTGTACTAGTTGTGAATTTGTGCTAAGTGTTGTAGATGTATAACAATTTGTGCAAGCTTAGGCTCTTATTGATCCCCTTTAGCTGCCAATCTCGTTCCTACAGTCACCAAGACTCTAAGGTGTCGACGTACCACTTGGTACAAGATAGGATCACTCCTTGATTCCCTCTCTAGGCAACAACACCTAGCAACAACTCTCTCTAGGCCTATTAGCACTAATCACTCAATAATCTTATGCTTAATTGCCTTGGATGATCACTTTTAGCACTTTGGTAGCTTGGATATCTTCTCAAGTGTATATGACCTTCTCTGGACTCCAGCACACTCAAATGAGTGAGTGGGAGGGGGGAGATTTATAGCTTCAAACCTGCGACCGCGAACTAGCCGTTGCCCCGACGATCACATTTTTCATGAACGCTGAATGTTCCGCCGTGCACCGCTTCCAGACCTCGGACCATCCGGTGTGTATCCTCCACTCACAGCCTCTATTGCCAGTAGTCTCTAGCCGTTGCAGCTCTGTGAATTTCTCCAGTGAAGCCTCCTCAGTATGAGCCAGACCATCCAGCATGTAGAATTCCTTCCTCCACTGAGTCGAGAGAAAATCTTCTGAAAAACACTCCGTTGAAGCCTCCGGTGTATACGCCTTTTCATCGCTGGACCATCCGGTGTTCAAACTCCTTCTGCCACCAAGAAACACCACTCTTGGAAAATGCTCCAACGTGTTCATTACCTCAATGCCAGACCATCCAGTGTGTTCTGGTGAAATACCTCTTATGATTCAAAACACTCCGGCATGTACAATTTCCTGAGCGCTGGTCCATCCGGCATTAACAATCTTTTCAGAACTCGTCTAATTCAATCTTTCTTGAGTTCCGCTTTGGTGTCTTCTTAATGTATTGCATCCATGAGACCTACTAAAGCATATACTAGACAAACAAGTTAGTCCCATTGACCATGTTGTCATTAATCATCAAAATTACATGCATACCCTAAAAGGGACATGTTTGCTACAATTTCCCCTTTTTTGGTGATTGATGGTAACACAACCAAAGTAAATGGCAAATAATAAATAATATCATTTGTAAAGTGCACAAATAATGAATGACAATAATTGTAAAGTGCACAAGGCCTTACCACTTTGCTTAGATGCATGGTAAGAACAACCAATGATACTAATTGTAAGAAAACCAATGATACTACTTGTAAGGAAAAAATCTCATCTTTATCATATCTTGTTCTTACCTTCATTTTGTCCCCCTTTTGTTGTAAATATCATGGAGGCAATTCTCCCCCTTTCTCCATCGCCACTATCTCCCTTGTGACCAATGAAAAGTTCTCCCATCTGAGGAACAATCTTGCATCTTGCTTAATAATCATGCATTTTGCTTTGGTCGTCAAAATTCTCTTCCTTTATCAACAATCTCAAAAAGGCTACAAACACATGTTGAACTCAAGGACAACATTAGAACACACGGGAGAGATCTTCACGAACAATGATCTAATAAGATGATACCACTTGTAGGAATCCAATTGATAGGGTTATGTGGATAACATTTGAAATAAAAAAACATGGATCATAATTCATTAAAAACACATAATATAGTCTAAACTCCTCCTATATATGTGCATACATATGATGAGACCCACTTATAGATATGTAATAATATATGCACAACTAGACAATATGAAAAGATAGAAAGTTTAAGCCATATTATGAATGAAGGTAGCTTAAATGAATGAATAATTTGACAATAATATTAATTGAAGAATAAGCATTGCATACCTCTGGAGACTTGTAGATTACTCCACGAGACAACAAAAGATATCACTTAAAATACATTTTATTCTCAAAATCACAACCCATAGGATATGCTCCCTCTAAATGTGTGCATACAAGTGTCAAATACTTGTGAAAGATATGCACTTGTCATTGATAATAATAGGGAACTTATCTTATAGATTGGACTCATGGCAAATAAAGTATACCACTTGAAGAAATATGTCATATAGAAAACTAATAAACCATGTAGGTTGCTCATGGATTAGAGAGACACACAAGCAACATACCATATGAAAAACCTACACTAAGCATTGCAAGAAAATAAACTATGCACATGCAATCCTAGACAATGCAAAGCTACTAGATGCAAAACAAAAAACATGAACAAAAATCTAGCTATCATTATCTCTTTTATCTTTGGATAGGGAATTTAGGTATATGATGATCAAGGTCTTCATCAATGCACCCAATCTTATACACTTGACTTCTTTACTTGAACCTTTACTTCATTTTGTGCGTCAAGTCTCCAAATCCCCGGAGCCAACTTGTGAACTTCAAGTTTTCTTTGGAACCCAAACCGATTGTGGCACTTTCATATTAGTGATGACTTCCTTAGGCACCCAAATGGGTTGGTTCCACCCCTAATCCTTTCGCCCAACCTTGTGTGCAACCGCTTTGCCATTGTCCTTCTTCTTGAACTTGTAGTGGTTGCTCTTAGTGTTGATATTGTAATTGGGCTTGGTGTAGATGTTGGAGGTCTTGTTTGAGAGGTTCGTCGTCTTTTTCTTCTCCTTGGTCTCTTTCTTGACTTGCTTATATTGGAAGGACTTATGGCCTTCTTGATGACACTTAAAGCATGTCACGGTAGACCTCTCCATAAGCTTGTTCACCATGTTGTCATGATTACCTTGAGGAGGTTGGACATAATTCTTGCCATTCAATCTTGCTAAGCCCTTCTTGAGCTTCTCCACTTCTTGCTTGATCTCATCATCCTCTTGTGCAATGAGATTATTACATGATTCTACAACAATATTTTCAACACATGTCTCGTTACAAAAGGATGAGCTAAATATATCAACAAAATCATCACAAGAAGTGGAAGCATCTACCTTAGTATTAAAATTAAAGAGAGAGAGGTAGATTGCTTCAAAGGGACCTTAGACTGAGATTTAATGCCCTCAAGTTTTACCTTAAGCTCTTCAATTTCCTTCTTTAGTAATTCAAATTTGATCATTAATAGTTTATAATTAGAAACAAAGGAAGCATGAATGTCATTAAGGGTATTGAATTTCTTAAGTTCTTTAGCTTGTTTCTTGTTGAGACCGGTTCAAGAAACAACTAATTTCATCTATGTGCTGAGCCTAGAAATCAATCCCAACATATAGTGACTTTATTGATGATAATCATTATAGTATCCATACTTAATCGAATTAACCGTCTTAAAAAAGTGACCTTCAAGGGTCGAAGAACCAAATAAACTCCGCAGTGCATCCTAAACGTAGTCTTCATCTTCAATGATAACTCCACAGGGAAAATTGATGTAGAACACCTCCCTAGAATACATCCTCCATGAAGTCTTGCAACTCTTTTCCAACTGAGTGTTTGGATATAGCAAGTGTGAGCACATGTCATACTCAGTAATAATGATATTGTTCCCAAAGTAAGGCTAAACATGATCTACCCTTCCATAACCCAAAACCATACTATGGCAACAAGGATGATAAGGGAACCCTAGGATAAAGCCTAACACTTGGGATTCCTAATAAATTATTAGCATACATGTTTATAAAATAAAACATTTGTAAAACTAGAATAAAAATGATCAAGAACACCACTTGCCATCACCCGACTCTGTTCGGTCTTAAGTGAAGTCCTGTTCTTGAAGTCCTTCTAGCTCCTTCAAAACATTTGCATATACTCGCGAAAATAAGCGAAAGACAACACATAAACACCAAGATCGAAAAAGTATCACACAACAAACATCATCACATACAAGACCACACTTTTCTAGACAATCCGATGAAAGAACGGGTCAAAATGGAGCTATGGTTAACAAGTTACAATTTTCTAAAGATCAAAACAGGACTAAAAAGATTAACTATATATAAAATTATATTTCTAAGAAGTTTCTAGAATTTTTCAAAGTCATCTATGATTTTCTAGGACTTTCTAGGATTTTTTCTGGAATTTACTAGCATTACTCTAATTATTAGAACATTAAACATAATTAAATAATATTATAGAAACATCATTAAATAGTACTAAAACTATTTCAGATTTTATCCTATTTATGGAATTATTTTATTCTAGAAAACATTATTTAAACCATAGGAAAAACATTAAACAAAATTAACAAACATTTATTTGAATTTTAAAACCATAACAGAATTAAATAAGCCTATAATAAACATTATTAGAAATTAATTTACTATTTATTATTATTATCTAGAATTATTTTTGATCGAGAAACTATTTATTGCGTAATATTTAAGTATTATGACATCATTACATCGATTAAAACAAATAAAAGAAAATAAACACTAACTGGGCTTGCTTACTGTGCTGTTTTGCTGATGTGGCATGACACATCAGTAGATTTGCTAACGTGACAGGCTGACTCGGAGAAATGACGTGGCAAAAGGCTGACTTGGATTATGATGGATACATGGCGGTATCTGATTGGTAGTCAAAGGTGTATGTTGTGACCTAATCTAGGCCATTAGTCCGGATCGGCTGGCTGGAATTTGCTCTGGTGGGTCTCAGTCGTTGACAGCGACCTTGGGATGGTGGTGACTCAGTTTTGCGGTGGGGATTTGCCAGAGTTGAGCAAAAAGGTCATCGTCGGCCTTAGATTTTGTCAGCGAGAGCTGGAGGAGCAAGAAGTGGCCACGAGGAACTCACCGAGGTGCTCTCGGGACACAGACGATGGTTGGAAGGTGGTCAGCGATGTTAAATAGTGGTGGCAGAGCTCGGGCGTCGATGGGGAAGGCTCTACGGCGCACGATCGACGACGGTGAGGCTCAGGGAAACTTCCTTCTGTTCTCGCGATGCTGAAGAACCCCTCGACGACGGTGATTGGGCTTCGATGACCGAGATCGAAAGTGGTGACGCTCTTCACCGGCACCGATGATGGTAGCGAAAACCGGTAGTCCTAGGGCTCTAAACTGACTAGCAAGTTTGGGATGCTCTGGAGGAGGGGTCTAGGTTGCCTTTTATACTCAGGACGGACAGAACTCGTGAGGGATTCGGTCGTGATCCCGACTCGGTGATTCAAATTGATATCATTAGAGATTAAGTGATCTTCGCCTGAGGTATCTGTGTCCTCCTTTGGCAGTGAGCTTCTAGATGGCGTCATTGGTCGTAGTCACGTTGGACTCGATTTGCTCCCATGGTCGGCTTAGATTTCCTCGGCGGCGCAGCTCAGTGGTGTGAGAGCGAAGGAGAGAGGGAGAAAGGCTGGAGGTAGGGGACAAGTGGGTGGCTGGGCTGGTGAGGTGGGCTGTGGCCCAGAGAAAGAGAGGAGAGGGAGAGAGGGAGATGGTGACGAGTTGGATTGGATCAGGCCAAAAACAGAGAGAAAAGAGAAAGAGAGGAGGTGGGCTTTGGCCTATACAACCAAAAAGGCTTTTTCTTTTTTCCCTTTATTCTGTCATGTATATACACATGTATGTCTATATGTACATCATATATCTGACATATATACTTATATTAGCTCACATAATCAAGCAATCAAGCAATCAATCAAGCATATAATCAACACATATATGTGGATATTCTTTTATAAGAAAAAAATAACTCTCAATGTATATATGTATTTATACATATAGCACACATACTCACATATATGTGTATATGCATAAAGGCACACATACACACTTAGGAATTTAATTTAGTTTTTGCAAGACTCTTTTATTTTTTTGGAAAAAGTTTTAAAATTTTCTTGGTTTTGAAAATTTTGGCTGTTACATTTCTTTAAGGTCCTTTGTTGCTCATTGATCAATTAAAAAAGTTCTTCTTAAGAGGGTGAATCCTCATTGGATTCATCATTACTTACATCATTTTCCATACATTTGGTAATAAGGCACTTATGTGATGATGACTTTTGTGATGACAACCTTTAGAGAGAGACCTTCTTTTGGAGGTGTGGATGGTGAAGCTCTTATCACTTGAGCTTGAATCTTTATCTTCACTCATCTATCTTCCTATGCTTGCAAATGCTTTACATCTTCCTCTTGTCTCCCTCTTGTTCTTTTTCTTGGTTTTCTTCTCCTTCTTTATATGACCAATTGTGTTGACCAAATCTTTCATGGAGATTAGATGATTAATCTTGGCGTTGATCCTCTTGAGGTCCTTCTCTATTCTTGAGATGAGCTTGGTAATCTTGAGATCCATTTCTTCATCACTTGAGGTGTTTTGTTCATCTTTTTCATCATTCTCTTCATCTTCACCACCATCATCTTCGCTTGAGCTTGACTCACGCTCTTGCCTTCTTATCTTCTCTTTCATGTGTGGGCAAGGAGCTTGTTTGCTTGTGAGGGCAATGTTTTTGTCGCCGGATGAGGATAAACCTTCAACCTTCATGTTCATGATCATGTCATGGGCGGTGATCTTGCCGAGAACTTAGCTTGGAGTCATCTTGCTAATGTTGTTATTGTTGAAGATGATGGACACAATCAACTTTTACTTTGAAAGAAGGGCTTGAAGTATTCTTCTCACCACTTGATCATCTCTAATTAGCGTCAAACCTAGCCTATTGATCTCATTGATAAGAATATTTAAACATGAGTACATGTCATTGGCACTTTAATGGGCAAGTTGTTTAATGCTATTGAGCTTAAAGACTAGCACATGATATTTGTCATTACGCACATTCTTTGTGTCTTCATGTATTTCAATGAGGTCAGTTCAAATATTATGAGAATTGGTGAGAGAATATACTCGATTAAATGCATCAATGCTTAAAGATGATAAAAGAATAATCTTCGCTAAAACATCGAATTGTCTTTCCATGATTGTAGGATGTTGTTTCATCCCCTCCTCGATGAATCTACAAATATTTAAACATTTGGCTTGCAAATGATAAGTTATTAGAATTTTCCAACGGAGAAATGAGTGCCGTCAAAATGTGAAGCACTACTGATATCCATCCCTACTCGGACGTCACAACTATCTCAAATGTTAAGCCTATTAAGAGCATGACGCTCTGATACCAACTGTAGGGATCGGTAACGTCCTAAGAGAGGGGTGAATTGGGACACCTAAAACTAATCATCTACAAAAACTTCACAAGATAAACATATATCAATTTCTATCTAAATGTGTTTTAGGTTTATCTAGTAGGTCTACTCTACTGTTCAAAAAGATTTATAACCTATAGTTAATCCTAGCAAACTACTTTAAGAAGGTAAACAAGCAAAATGTAGATTGCAAATATGTAAATGTGGAACGTAAAGATGGTAGTTTGAGCAAACTCAACGTAAGGGATTTTTATCACATGGTATCAATAGCATAAACGCCACCTCTAGTCCACGTTGGAGTAGCCACCTAGGTTATTGCTCTCGGACAACACCCAGTAATGTCTCTTGAGCTAACTAGACCTCAAGTAGGTTGAGCCACTGTGAGGAACCATCCAAACAGTATTCTAGTTAATCATCAGGAGGATCATTATTCACAAATACAACCTCAATGATTAATCAGAATACCATCCCGGTAGTCCCGGTATATGTTTTGTGCTCAAGATCGGAACACATGCCTTTCCAACATGTATATCACAACATAGCTTAAGAAAGAGCGAGTAATTAAAGTTATATTACAAGTTCTTAAGCATGCAACCTTTGCAACAGTTTACACAAGAGAAACTACGTAGCGGGAGATTTAAAACCTTAACAACAACAAAAGGAAAGTGGAGTCATATGCCTTTATGCTCCACCCCAAAAGCTACGCCTCACCAGAGTAGGATGCACTACTCTTGCCCACCACCTGCATCGGCGGGCACGAAGTAGCCAAACACCGCATCACCCTCACCAGCAGAACCTGAAAGCACAGGCATGAGTACGAAGGTACTCGCAAGACTTAATCCATATAGAGCACATATACGTAGCTTGACTCCAAGGATTATGCATTGAGCTGTTAGCAAGAGTAGGCCACAAGGTTAAGTAAAACATATGCGATAAGCAACTTAGAAACATATGTGTGAGCATCTATACTTAACT
Source organism: Phragmites australis (assembly GCF_958298935.1). Taxonomy (NCBI): domain Eukaryota; kingdom Viridiplantae; phylum Streptophyta; class Magnoliopsida; order Poales; family Poaceae; genus Phragmites; species Phragmites australis. The sequence continues at coordinate 7,391,922 of NC_084931.1, forward strand.
CCAAAAACAACTACCTTTCTACCCTGTAAATCACAATTTGAACATGTATATATAGTAACCATAGTATCTCATCAACAAACCACCAACCAAAACCATCACACCATAACCTTATCCCACATTTGTAAACTCTACAACTGATACAAATGAAACAATAGCATGCTCTTGACCAAGAGCGTGGCAATTCGAATTGTTCTTACACCTTGCAGGGGGGTACAACTTTACCCACACGACTCGAGGACCACTTGGCTTGTGCTACTCACGAAAGTACACACAAGGAGATACTCGACTCAACCTTTCTCATACCCAGAACCACCCACTTGCAATGCCCCTATGGCACCGGGGTTACCGCGAGCGTGTCCCGGACACCTCTGGCTCCCTACCACCTTGCTTCTCCTTTTCTTTTTCTCTTACGCGTCATAGAGCCGCAAGGCAAGTGTCGGCACGACATATGATAATCGGCTTACCTTACCATTAGATCAGCATGTGGTGAGTACGAAAAGTGCTAGAGCCAACTGTGCCGACGGACGGCCTTAAATGATGCAAGCGGTGTATGGCACCCGGGCTCCTCTCCCAAACTACCCAGAGGACTCCTCCTGAGCAGAAGATACCCCTAACACCGCCCACATCTCGCCTCAATCTCACACCTCAATCATCCATCTCAACCTCATCTTTGTATCTATGAACAGTGATTAAGCCCAAGGCTCGCGAACAACGGCAGCACCATCGCTCGACTTCTACCAAGGACCTAAGCATTGCTAAGCATTTCGAAAAATCCTTGAAGCTAGACACCAACTATATCATCAAGGCTACAAGGATAAGGATTCATCAATAAGTCAAGGTAGAGATAATGCATCAACATAGGTTCTACCTATATCAGCCCGACAATGGATTCAACACATGCAAACATATATAAAGCATAATTTATCAATTTTAGACTCCATTTAATTTGAACAAAGGGTGCAGTATGCTTAGATGCTTGCCTTTCTGCTCTTTGGTTTGCCTGATACTTCCAGAATAGAACTCGCAGAAGTGGTGTGCCTCTGTGCCACCCTCGATCACACTCGCGTCACGCTCCGGACCTTCGTTCACTACTGAAGAACGCATGCAATGATGAGCATGAATGACGTGCAATGACAGACACTCCACAGTGTATGACGACAGTGGAGATGCAATGCATCAGGATCTGAGTTTTAAATCATCAAAACTTTCCTTAAATAAATTATCGTTAAACATTTAATGGTTTCCTATGGATTAAGTACGCTTAAATCAAAGCTTAAAACAACTTAGAAAGTTAACTACATTTAACATGAGTGTGAGTACATTTTAATGAACAGGGCATAATTTAACAAGATTAACAAAATTGGATTTACCAATTTTGGACTCGCCAATAATTGTTTATGAATTATTGATGATTAAACACATTTCATTAATTAAATAAATTTAATTATATACTTCATAACTCCTAGTATTTTTCATGTGTAGAGTATGATAATACAAGGCCAACAAAATTGGTTTCATAATTTTTGGACCTATATTCGATTTTCTATGCATTTTACAATTACCAGCCGTTTTAATAATGCAACGAATAACCCATTTCCTGTTTTCTGATTTAAACCGAATAGTTAAATGGACCGACTCCTTTTTACACCGGCGCCTAACTAGACGCAGTCACTGACCGCGGGCCTGGGCTACCTTGACTCCGGTCAAAACCGGGCCGCGCCCAAAGCACAGTGCGCCGGTGACTCGGGCAGCCTCGCCGGCGGCGATTGACGGCGCGACGTGGCCAGCAGAGGGCACCGGCGGCACCAGCGAGACACGGGGAACTTGGTGGGGGTACACGCGGCCAGCGAGCATAGGCGGAACAGGGTTGGCGGTGGGCGGCTACGGGCGGCGGTGTTCGGTGGCCGTGGAGAGGCACACCGGCGGCTGGCCAAGCCAAAAACGGTGAGCGCACACGACCAATGGGGCACATGGGAGCTCACCATGGGTTGGATTCGACTGGAGGGGTGGAAACACAGCGGCTCGTCAAAGTGGGGTGGAGCTCGGCCGGAGTGGAGGAAGAAGGCCGGCGCGGGAGGCTTCAATCCAGCGGGGAAGAGGGCGAATCGGCCGGGGAGAGCTCGGAGGAGAGCATAGCGTCCTCCTTTAATGCTTCGGGGAGCTTGGCTGGGGTGGAGGTGGGCTCAACGGCGCTGATTTGGCCAGCGACCGCGTTGTGCCATGCATGCTCTGCTCTGGAGAACAACTGGCCGAGAGAGAGGGAGAAAGGAGGGAGAGAGAAAGAGGCCGAATGGGGAGGGGATAAGGGCGGCCGAACCCCCTGGAAGCACCTTGGTGCGTGACTCAACGGCGTGCTGGGTTTGATAGCCACCGAAGTCAGCAAAAGCGGCGGCCAGAGAGAGCAGAGAGAGGAGATGGGTCGTGTGAACAGTAGCCGACCGGTGAAAAGATCTCCCCTCTGTTCTGATCCAAATGAAGGTCTTCCCAACCTCTAAATTTTGTGGGATAAATTTTGTTGGATTCTATAATTCATGTGAAATCCATTTTAACTTGTTTGACCCCAATAAGCCTAAGCCAAATTGAAATTAAAATTCTCTAAACTAGCAACCTTTTCTAACTTGTGGTAATTTTTATGCCTTCAAAGTAATTCCCAAAAATTTGGAAAAAATCACTAATATTTCTCATTTAACATGGACTAATTTATAAAATTGTTTCTAACCTTATGTTTCATAGCAATATTGTGAGTTGCTTAACAATGCACCAATTAACATTGATTTTCACAATTTATGTTTAATTGAAATTGCAAGTTAATAATTGCTCAAAACAATTAAACATTAAGCTAATGATGCTTATGATGCTTAATGACATGCTCAAGCCATTTGGGCTGTCACAGCCACCAAGCCACCAAGACAATGTCTCACCAGAGACCTTGCCTCTAGTTATTTGCCGCTGTCTTTACTTTGGAGCTTGAGGCATGAAGGCAAGGGTCTCCGTGTCCACGTACAAGAGTCTTATCGGCGCTCCACACAAAATCAGAGGGTTGACAAGCTTGAGTCACAAAGATTCACGATGCCGATGAGTCACCAAGACTCCAAGGTGTTGGTGTAACACTTGGTACAAAGTAGGATCACTCCTTGACCCTCTCTATAAGCAGCAACACCTAGCAACAACTATCTCTAGATATATTAGCACTAATCACTCCCTAATCTTATGCTTAATTTCCTTGAATGATCACTTTTAGCACTTTGGTGACTTAGATGTCTTCTCAAGTGTATATGACCTTCTCTGGAATCTAGCACACTCAAATGACCGAGTGAAGGGGGTATTTATAGCCTTAAATCTGCGAACTAGCTATTGCCCCAATAGTTACATTTTTCATGAATGCTGGATGTTTTAGCGTGCACCATTTTCAGTACTGGACCATCCGGTATGTATCCTCCATCACAGCTTCCGTTGCCAGTTGTCACTAGCCGTTGCAGCTCTGTGAATTTCAGTGTGTAGAATTTCTTTCTCCACTGAGCTGAGAGAAAATCTTCTAGAAAATACTCCACTGAAGGCTCTGGTGTATACGCCTTTTCATCACCAGACCATCCGGGGTTCAAACTCCTTCTACCACTGAGAAACACCACTCCTGGAAAATGTTCCGGCGTGTTCATCACCTCAATGACGGACCATCTGGTGTGTTCTGCAGAAATACCTCTTCTGATTCAAAACACTCTGGTATGTGCAATTTACTAAGCGTTAGACCATCTCGCGTTAACAATCTTTTCAGAACTCATCAATTCAATCTTTCTTAAGTTCCGCTTTGGTGACTTCTTCATGTATTGCATCTATAAGACCTGCTAAAGCATATACTAGAGAAACATGTTAATCCTATTAACTATGTTGTCATTAATTATTAAAATCACACGCATGACTAAAAGGACCATATTCGCTACATGATGTTTTTTATTTGCTAGTTTAAATTAAATTGAATTTGGCAGCTTCTTCCAAAACAATTTCGAAAAAAAAAATAAGAACCCCAAACATGAAATGACGTCCATACTTCTGGTTAACGTGGAGCCCACGTGTACCAAATTATTTGCTGTTGCCTACTGTGTAAATGGCCATTTACACTCTCCGTTTCTTGACCGGTCATAAGTAAACTAGTTGAATGACGCATCTATATCATATCTATTTTTTTCACGAAGTATGATAAAAAAATTATAAATTTGGGCTCATCAATTTTACACATCTCAATATTTATTTGTAAATTTGATATTTAACACATTCACTTAATTATAGGAAAACCGTAGTACTTTCGTGTATGCACGTAATTTTAACATTTAGATGACAGTAATACAAACCTAATAAAAAAAATTCATATTTTTTTGAATTTTGTATATTTTTCTTACATTTTAGATTATTTTATCCAATTTATCGATATAACTAATATTCTTTTCCACTTTTTTTCTAAAATTTTCCGAAAATAAAAATTATATTATATGTATAAATATATGTATACATATATATGCATATACATATCCATATATACATATGTGTATACACACATATATATGTGTATATATACGTATATACATATATATATGTATATATATGGATACATGTATATACGTATATATATGTATATACATATCTATATAACTATATATGCAATGAGTGAGACCTCTTGCAACAGTAACTGCAGTGCCAGAGCAAACCGCTGCATGCGAGTGGAAATGCCCGTTTTGTCACCGCTGCATGCCTAAAGTGCAATATGCCGAGGCATCAGGCAGGCAAAGGGACCAATGCGCAACCTTTGGTTCTTCACAGCAATGCTAATTCCCAATAAAAAAGCTTAAACCTACCATTCTTGTTACAATTCTTGCAAAAACCTGCCATGCTTGACTACAACTTATCACTGTCTTACCCATTGTATCAATTCTAATACTAGTTGATTATGAATAATTACATATACTACAATTTATCATTTTTAGCATACATAATCACTAATCACCATCCTATAGTGTCTCCTGATTCCTTGCTCTAGCTAGGTTTATACACTTCTTTTTTCATAATACGCAGGGGGTCTGCATCAATATATTAAGAAGATAGAATGTTCGCACAAACTCATAGGAAATCTATGTTTGAAGCAATTAAAAAAGATGTTCGACACATAGAAAAGGTGTGTAATTGAAAATAACATTTACATCTAACGGACATAATAAGCAAATAAACTTTATTGGATTCCTAAGAGGAGACATAAGCAAAACAAACTGAACCAAGGCCTTCAAAAGGAGACCAGGCATTGGACCCATCAATCAGATAAGCATGTAGCTTGCCCAAGCTTCTACTCCTTAATTAGGATCGTCCTCATGGATTTTTTTTTTTTTTTTGCGAGGATAGGGCTAGGAATTTAATTTGAACTAAATCCCAAGGAATTAGATCCCAGTCATGCATCAGGGTTTCACCTATCACACAACGTCGCAACAATGAACTAAACTTCGCGCCCAACCAGATGCCCAGAAATTAATCAAAATTTGTGTATCACTCCTTCGTTCTATATACACTTTTATTTTAGTTTCTTCATTCTTATCAAAGATCGTAATCCAATTACTAATATTTTTTTCGAAGAAATCCAATTAATAATTGATAAGTGCCCCTTGGTTCGGACAAGGACAACGCCATGCACATTTGCACACTTTGCCATAAGGAATCGTGCAAAATAGGATGTTTCTGCGCCATTGTAATATCATATGATACGAGTTTATGCACGTTAATTAAATCATAAGGTGAACTCGTTCCACAGTGTTCATAACCATACTTATGAGGATAGAATGCTACTAAATAATTTATGTGATGTCTTGTTACTCAAAAAATCTAGGAGAAACAGCTTGAGTCGAACTCTTATCAAGAATTATCAGGAGCTTGTCAACTTTAAATCTAGTTCCTACCCGTTCCCATACAGTAGGAAGGTCAGATCCTAACTTCCAAACAAGTCAGAAACCAAGACAAGTCGGATTCCAAAGCAATTACTACTTGGACTCCATATTCATTTTGGATTCAACAAAAAGAAGATATCTCTGTCATACGGAGTCCAATGAAAATGTTTAGCCACAAGTTGAAAAGATTACATTGTGATCTTTTCAAAAGATCTAACCCCATCAACAGATTCCTCATGAACGTCTTGAAAACCTCAAAATGAGTCACCATTGTAACATAAAGAGTTAGAGTTGGATATTGTTTCCTTAGTTTATTTTATAGCGTCTAGGGGGCTTGCATGCTCATACATAGAGGCCAGGTGCAGCCGAAATAATTGAGTATTGTTGAAGCATAGTTTTGCCTAGGATCAAACAATATTATCTTTAGTTGTGTCTTGCGATCAACTAGTTGACTACTTTGCATAATTTCACCACATCAATACATCGTTCATCTAGATTCACAATTTTATATTGCCTTCAACTATTTTTTCTTGTTCTTTGGTTGCTTGCAGGGATAAGAACTTTGTGTTCAGGCTGATTGTCCCTACGGCATGGTCAATAACCTCTTGGGGTTGATTTAGTGATTGCCAATTCGCTCTATCGTCGTACGAGTGTAGCTGGATCGTTAAAGTTGTCTCCACCAAAATGACTTGAGTTTCTCATCGGAAGATCAGGACACTAGGGGTGGAAAATGGATAGTATGTATCCTAATTATTCGATATTCATATCCGTCAAAACATGAATATGGATATTAGTATCCGTATTCGTTTCTAAAAAAGATACTAAAATGAATGTATCTGAATTCGTTTTCGAGATTCAGATTCAAATGTGGATATCAGAATTGCTTTGGATTCGAATGTGGAAATGGATAATATTCGTATCCGCAAACCAGGGAACCAAATTTCGCTAATGTTTTAGAAATTTCAAAGGTGAATGAAATTTATACATTCTAGCCCAATCAAATTGGAACAAATTTTAGTCAGATTTGATCAAATTTCAATCAAATTTAACCAACAATTTAAATTTCTGACATTAATTTTGAACAAAATTTCTAAAATTTTGGTAACTCCAGTAATTTAAAATGTTAATGAATTTTTTATACACCAAAATAAAAATGCTTGTCGTTAAAGGTGTAGGATATTTACATACAACCCAATCGAGTAGATATTTGAATGTGGATCCGGATTCGAACTATCCGATTCGTATTCGCATTTGAGGATATTTAGATTTGTATTTGTATTAATATTAAAACATGGATAGAAATGTGGAAAGTGGACTATTTAATCTGTATCTGATCTATTTTTCACCCCTACAGTACACCCATAACTATATCAAGTGCCATCAGATTTCCAGGTTGATCGGTGAGGAATTTTTGTTTCTCATAGTTAGTTTATTCTTTTACCTATAGTCTAGAAAAATCCAAAGAAATAATAGCATTAGATCATCCACTGTCCAAACTCCTTGTGCCTTGCAATTTCGTTTTGATATTTGCATTGTCGAACTTTTGTTGCATCGTCATGTCGAGTCGCTGGTCTTTGAGTCTAACCTTTAGAGTTTCGAGTCCTTATCACGTTTTCATCACATAGCTGCTGCACACACCATTATCACCGCTTCAACATATCACTCCCCGCTCATACATCTTCGTTGCGCAATGCCCAACACCCACCGCTCCACACTTTATTGTTCTGATCTTGTTGTGTTTTGTTGTTCAATTGATCATGTTGTGCACAAGGAAAGAGAAAGAATTCATTGGAATATAAATATATCAATGGAAAAAGAAAGAGTTTGATTCGGAGTAAAAAAAAGGAAAAACGAAAAAAAGAAAAGAAAAGAAGGAGAATCTGAATAGGTGTAAGGAACTTTCTAAACAGTATTCTAATTAATCATTAAATCAATCATTTACTTAATCACGACTTCAATGATTAAACAGAATACCAGTTCGGTAATCTTGGCACGTGTTTTGTGCCTAAGATCGTAACACATGTCTTTCTAACATATCACATCATAACAAAGCTTAACCAAGAGCGAGTAATTTAATTATATTACAAGTTCTTAAGTATCTATAATTTCTTACAATTTACAGTAAAAGAGAGTTAGGAGGAGACTGAAACTAATCAACTCTTAGACAAAAGAGAACTATGCAGCGAAATCTAAAACTATAAACATCAAAATGATGGAGCTATATGCCCTTAGGCTCTATCACAAAAGCATGACCTTCGAGTAGTTGGCTACTCATGCCCACCACCACCCTCGGTGGGCGTGAAGTAGCCAAAGACCAGCTCCTCCTAGTCGGTAGCACCTGAAAGAGCAACGTGAGTACGAAGGTACTCGCAAGACTTAATCCATCTTGGGTATTTATAGATAACCCGACTCCAAGGATTATGAATTGGGATGTTAGCAAGAAAACAGCCACATAATTAAGTAAATTTATATGTAAAAGCACAAATTTGACAAAAATATGTGTGAGCATCTAGACTTAACCAACATAACTACCTAACCCATAACCATCAACTGAAAATATACGTAAAAGGAACCATAGTAATAACATCTATAAAGAACCATCTCAAACCATCAACCACCTCAAACCAAACTTGAAACTCTACTACTGTTGCAAATGGACAAAAGCATACTCATGACTGAGAGCACGACATTTTGAAATATTTTTACACCCTACAGGGGTTACAAACTTTACCCACAAGACTCGAGGACCATACGGCTTGAGTGAGCACACAGGTCCACCCAAGGGGGTACTCTTGCCAACATTTCCCAATAATTCCCAACCATTTGAATTAGGCATCATTCGGTGCGGAGTCCACTTAGATTAACTCCTGGAGCAACCTCAAGTGTCTCTTACAAGCCCGTTGTAGCGAAAATAGCCCTATTAGGCTATGCTTGTGATTTTAGTGATTAATGACAATATAGTCAATGGGACTAACATGTTTATCAAGAATATATGTTAGTAGGTATCATAGATATAGTACATGAAGAAACCACCGCAGCCGTGATAAAGTTTGGTCGAATTGAAGAAGTCCCAGGAAGATTTGCCTCACCGGATGGTTCGGTGCTCTGGGTGTTGAACTCACCGGAGCAGATTTGGCAAAGGGAGAGAGAGGCCTGAAAACCTCACCGAAAGGTCCGGTGATTAGCAAGTGTACTCACCGAAGCAATTCTTTCAGAGAAGGGTGTCATACTGAAGAATAAAGGCTAAGCCTCACCGGATAGTCCGGTGATCAAAGCATGGCAACACCTGAGTGTTTCTATCCAGAAGGCAGAATGGAACAACCGACAAGATAGTCCGATGATCAGAGAAAGATACACATTGGAGTATTTCCACCAGAGAAGGTTGCATCCATGGAAGATCGAAGATCAACACGCCAGAAGGTCCAGTAATGAAGCAAGGCTACACCAAGAAATACACCGGGTAATGAACAGTACAAAGAGGCAGAACAAAGTTTAAGGCATCGAATAGTACGGTGATGAAGTGATGTGCATTGGATGCTAACACCGGAGCAATTTACACAGAGAGGATGTATTTGGCTCGGATGGCTCAGGATAACTCACTGGATAGTCCGGTGATGGAGATGAAGTATACACCAGAGATTTTGGTGTTCACAGAGGCTTGAGTGGGGTTCTAACGGCTAGTTTGTGATAGTGTACTCACCTAATGATCCGGTGATAGTACTATTGTTCTCACCAGATCATCTGATGTTAACAACTTTCCTGAGTCGTTGGGTTAATGGCTAGTGCGCAGGTTTGAGGCTATAAATACCCCTCCACTCAGTCATTCGAAGTGGTGGCATGTTGCTGGAGTCTAGAGGAAGCTCATACACACTTGAGAAGACATCCAAGCCACCAAAGTGCTTAATTTGATTATCCAGAGTGATTAAGCACAAGATTAATGAGTGATTAGTGCTTATATGCCTATAGAGATTATTGCTAGGTGATTGCTGCCTAGAGAGTGGATCAAGGAGTGATCCAACCTTGCAACAAATGGTACGTCGGCACCTTGGAGTCTTGATGACTCACCGATAAGCTTGTTGACCCTTCGACTAGGTGTGGAGCGACGACGAGAATCGTGTACGGGGATGCAGAGACCCTTGCCTTAGTGGCTTAAGCTCAAAGTGATCATGGTGGCAAGGAACCGAAAGAGAGGCTAGTGGTGAGACCTTGCTTTGGTGGCTTATTCGGATGGAGGCCTTGTAGAGCTCCAATGTGGACTAGGGGTGACATTCATGCCATCGATACCACAGGATAAAAGTCCCTTATGCTGAGGTTGCTCTATCTACCTCATTTACGTTTTCACATTTACATTCTTGCAATTTACCTTTTTAGATAGGTTACAAGCGCTTTGATTGGTAGAGTAGACTCACTAGATAAACTTAGAACATATTTAGATAAAAATTGATATATGTTTATCTTGTATAGTTTTTGGAGCCCAATAGATTCTAAGTGTCCTAATTAACCCCACTCTTAAGATGTCACTTATCCCTTCAATTGGTATCAAAGCTAGGACACATATCTAGCTATGACATAAGTTTCCCCTGGTGGAATATTCTAATGACTTGTTATTTGCAAACCTGGTAGTTAGATGTTTGGAGAGTCACCGAGGAAGGGATGAGACCTCGCATCACCAATAAGGAGAGGCAATTAGATGCTTTGGTAAATAGTATCCTTTTATTATCTATATGTGTTGATGCATTTAATTGTGTTTATTCTCTCACTAATGCACATGATATTTGTACTAGTCTCATCGAAATACATTAAGGCACAAAGGATGTGTGCAGTGAGAAATATCATGTGCTTGTTGCTAAGCTCAATGGCATCAAGAAATTACTCCATAAAAGTGCTAATGATATGTACTCATGTTTGAATATTATTGCCAATGAGATCAATGGATTAGGTTTGACACCAATTGAAGATGATAAAGTGATGAGAAGAATACTTCAAGCTCTTCTTCTTTGTTGTGGAATGAGCAGGCTACGCTAGCCTAAAACAAAAATTTTCTACCGCATTCACCCAGTAAATCATGCTAGTAGATCATAGATCGTTACCGCTCGACGCGTAGTGTAGCGGAAGAAGAGTTGGAGTAGACTGATCCAACATCTTGCGCATCAAACTCCTCGAGCAGCTTCTCGATCAGATCCGCGACCAGCCCCACGCAGGTGGTCACGCTCCTCGACCAACTCTGAGCAGGTGGACGTGCTTCTCGACCAACTCCGAGTAGGTGGTCGTCCTCCTCGACCAACTTTGATCAGGTGGTCATGCATCTCGACCAACTCCAAGCAGGTGGTCGTCGTCCTCAACCAACTCCGAGCAGGCGATCGTCCTCCTCGACCAACTTCGAGCAGGTGGTCGTGCTTCTCCACCAACTCTGAGAAGATCAGCGTCGCAATAGCAGCAGCGCCTCTACGGTATCCACACGTACTGGGTAGAAACACCGAACGCCGATGTGCTAGCACCGCACGCGTAGCTAGGGTTTTGGTAGATCGTGTGGAAGGCTGCGGCTAGGGTTTCGGAGTGGCTCAACCTCTGCACGCCCTACCCACACCTCTCCTTATATAGAGCTCGCCAATGGCTTCCCACGTTGGAAGCCCTTTATGACTCTAACTTCTCATGGATCACAATCCAATCAAAAACCCATATACGAATCCAATTCGCATGTTTTAGTCCAACCGATTAAGTATGCGACCCGTTATGTTCATGTACAAACGGCTATGACTCAGAAAGCCTTTCTAAACTGAAATTAGTAGTGGTCACTAGCAGGACATGTTGAGTCCCGAGTATACATAAAAGATCATATCGGCTGAACTTTAATAGACACATGCACCAATCCCTTCGCCTCACGATACCAGTCAAGCTCAAAGAGAGATATGTGCCACCCTTGTGATAGCTCGACCATTCACTCAATCAAGTAGTGGATTCATCATGATTAACTCTTTAATCATATTGGCATGACTATACACTTTTTCAATCCAACTACCTCGAGGGTCCCAAAGATATCTCTCTCGTTATCAAGGAGTAGAAAATTCCATCTTGATCGCTCATACCCCATGATATGTTTCATGACAAACCCGAAAACTACCTTTATGACTTCGCAGTTACGGAATAGCGTTTGGCAGGCTCAAAATATACCACTACACATTCTGGGAATCAATGACGATCTCAGGTCTAAGTATCCTGCAGGTAGATTATTTGAGATAACAACTGATGGCACATCATAAATAACAATCCCAATAGTATCTTAAGGTGGGTCTATCCAACATCATATTCTCTAACATAAATATCCACATTATTGACCTGGTATCTCTATACCTATGATCCATGAAACGTGATCATCAATAAATACATGTGCTAGTCTTATGTATCATCACAATGATATGTGACCAAAGATCGACTAAGAATAACATCATAAAATAAACAAAGAGTTTCATGAACAAGTCACATACTTGCCAATCAATGTAAACGATAGTCATTCTTGAAATAACACATTATTCGGTAGTACATGAACATAAACGTGTGATACAATCATCTCTATGATTGCCTCTAAGGCATATCACCTTCACTTCTAAAGTACAAGTTGATAGTCTCCATCATCTACGACAACAATGACATTAAGAAGATAACTCCAAGTAAAGTGCTCGGCAAGATCACCGTCCATGAGATGACAATGAACATGGGGGTGGAAGCTTTTTCCTCATCCAACATCAAGAACCTTGCTCTCACAAGCAAGCAAGCTCAATGCCAACACACGAAGGCAAGGATGAGGAGACAAGAGTAAGAGTCAAGCTCAAGCGAAGATGCTGGTGATCAAGATAAAGAGAGCAATGAAGAGGATGATCAAAGTATATCAAGTGATGAAGAAATTTATCCTAAGATGGCCAAGCTCTTCTCAAAGTTAGAGAAGAACATGAAGAGGATCAATATCAAGGTTGATCATCCTATCTCCATTGAAGACTTAGTCAACATAATTGATCATATCAAGAAGGTGAAGAAGAAGGTGAAGAAGAAGACCAAGAACAAGAGGTAGATAAGAGGAAGAGCCAAAGTATTTGCAAGCATAGAAAGATAGGTGAGCAACGATGAAAAGTCATACTCAAGTGATGAAAGCCTCACCATCCTCCCCTCCAAGAAAAACTCTTCCTCAAGGTCATCATCACACAAGTCGTCATCGTGTAAGTTATCTCACAAGTGCCTTATTGCTAAAGGTATGGATAGCGATGTAAGTGATGATGAATCTGATGAGGATTCTCCTTCCTATGATGAACTCCTTCATTTGATCAATGAGCAACAAAGGGCCCTTAAGAAACAATCACAAGAGCTTAAGAAATTCAATGCACTTGATGACATTCATGCTACCTTTGTTTCTAATTATGAATAATTATTAAGCAAATTTAATTTGCTAAACAAGGAGTATGATGAGCTTAAGGCTAAGTTTGAGTGCATTGAATCACAAACTAAGGTCCCTTTGAAGCAATCTACCTCTCTATTTAATTTGAATCCTAAGGTAGATGCTTCTACTTCTTAGGATAATTTAATTACTTTATCTAGTTGACCCTTTTGCAATGAGATTTGTGTTGAGAATGTTATTGTCGAATCATCTAACAACCTCATTGCATAAGAGAATGATGATCTTAAGCAAGAAGTGGAGAAGCTCAAGAATGACTTGGCGAGTTTAAAAGGCAAAGGACATGTCAATCTCCTCAAGATAACCCTGTTTTTATGGTGAAGAAGCTTGCGGAGGGGTCCACCATGACATGTTTTAAATACCATCAAGAAGGCCACAAGTCCTTTCAATGCAAACAAGTGAAGAAAGTGACCAATGAAAAGAAGAATATGACGAACCTCTTCAACAAGACCTCCAACCTCTACACCAAGCCCATCTATAAGATCAAGACCAAGAGCAACAACTACAAGCTCAAGAAGAATGATAATGGCAAGGTGGTTATACGCATGGTTGGGAGAAAGGATTGGAGGTGGAGCCAACCTATTTGGGTGCCCAAGGAAGTCATCACCAACATGAAGGGGTCACAATCGGTTTGGGTTCCAAAGAAGACTTAAGCCCAAAGCGGCTATGGGGATTTGGAGACTTGGATAAGATGAAGTGAAGGTTCAAGCAAAGAAGTCAAGTATACAAGTTTGGGCGCATTGATGAAAATCATGATCATCGTGTACCTAAATCCCTTCCAAAGGTAAAAGAGGTAAATGGTAGCTAGACTTATATTCATGCATTTTGTTTTTTGTTTCTAGCTTATTTGCCTCATCTAGGATTGTATATGCTTATTTTAATTTATTCATGCCTAGTGTAGGTTTTCATATGGTAGGTTGCTTGTGTTTATCTCTAACCCATGAACAACCTACATGGTTTATTAGTTGTAGGTTTATTTCTTGGTACTAGTTTTTACATTTGGTATCTTTTATATGCCATGATCCAATCTATAGGATAAATCTTCATTATTATCAATAACAAGTGCATATATATATCTCATAAGTATTCAGCACTTGTAAGCACACATTTAGGTGGAGTATATCCTATAGGTTGTGATTTTGAGACTAATATGTGTTCCAAGTTGTATCTATTGTAGTCTTATAGAGCAATTAATATGTCCTCAGAGGTATGCAGTGCTTAAATACTTTAATTAGTATCATTGTCAAATCTTTTAGTTAAGCTACATCCATGCATAATATAGCTTAAACTTCCTATCTTGACATATTGTCTAGTTATGCATATGTTTCTTCCTCATCATATTTATGTATACATATAGGGAGAATTTTGACTATATTATGTGAGTTTTATAAATTATGATCTATGTGCTTTTATAGCCTATAATTGGTATCATTCATTTGTAGTAATATCTATACAATTGGTATCCTTTTAATTGGATCATGATTTGTGAAGCTCTCTCCCATGTGCTCTAATATTTTTCCCTTTAAGTTCAACATATGCATATATCCTTTTGGGGAGATTGTTAACAAAGGGGGAGAATTTTGATAACCAAAGCAAGATGCAAGTTGCAAAATGAACTTTGTGAAGGAGAGAAGAAAAAAGCTCTTGTAAGGTCGATTAAGGGAGATAGTGGCTCCCCTCAACCTGTGATGGTGCAGGCTCGAGAGCATCTGAAGTGGAAGTAAATGCTGCAGGACCCTCTGCTGGAGTAGAAGAAACAGGTGCCAGCTCTGAAGTAGGTGTGGTCGAGAAAAGTAGTGGATCATCCTCGTCCTCACCGAGAGCGGAAAGATCATCATCTACAAAGATGCTTTCGCTCATCTCCTGATCATCTGCATACTCAAAGATAGAACTAGCACAGGGGGTTGATTCATCAAAGGTCACATCACATGACTCCATGATGGTGTTAGTGTCAAGATTAAAGATCTTATAAGAATGACCATGAAGAGAATACCCCAAGAAAATGTCATTGGAAGAAAGTGACTCAAACTTATAAAGATTGCCATGCTTTAGGATGAAGCAACAATAATCGAAAACTCTCAAATGTGAAACCTTCGGCTTCCTCCCAAAGCGCAACTCATAAAAAGTCAAATTCGAGATCGAGCGCAAGAAAATTCGATTGGAGATGCAGCATGCTATGCTAATGGCCTCAGCCCAAAACCTCCTAGGAGTCCTATGCTCATCGAGCATCATCTTAGCCATCTCAACCAAAGTGTGATTCTTCCTCTCAACCATGTAATTGTGTTGAGGAACGCATGTGGAAGAAAATTGATGCTCAATGCCATGATCAAGACAGAAAGTATCAAATAGATAGTTCTTGAACTCAATGCCATTATCATTGTGAATTGCTTTCAATGCACCAGGGAGTTTCTTGAACAATCTCAAAGCTAAGCTCCGAAAGTGTGAAAATACTTCATCCTTGCTCACAAGAAAGAAGACCCAAGAGTAGCGAGAGAAGTCATCAACAATGATAAGAACATACCACTTCCCGCCCGCAGAATAAACCTGAGAAGGACCAACAGCGTCTATATGGAGAAGTTCTCTCGATCATTCAGTCATCACCAGATTGACTGGTGGGTGGGAGACAGCAACCATCTTGCCATGCCGACAAGGAGCATAAACAAGATTCTTCTCAAACTTGAGCTTGGGCAATCCTCGGATCAAGCCTAGGGCACTCAAACGAGTAAGAAAATTAAAACTCATGTGCCCTAGTCTCCTATATCACATCCAAAGCTTAGAAGAAGGTTGAGCAATCAAACAACGAGAAGAACCAAGACACTCAGAAAAATCAGCTCCAAAAAACTCTCCCAACTCGAGGAATCTTGCAAATCAAAACGCCAGAAGAATCAAGAACTCAAGAAGTATCACATTTGAAACACACTTCCAAGTCCTCATCCAACAATTTAGATACAGAAAGAAGGTTGTATCCTAGATGCTCCACCAAAGCTACATCCTTGAGAGTAAAATTCTCATTCATCTTTATCATATCTTTGGCTTTCACCCTTCCTTTTTGATCATCCCTGAATATGATGTACTCGTGTCACTTCACGAGGGTGAGGTTGGAGAATCATGATGAATCTCTGGTCATGTGGCATGAACAACCAGAGTCAATGAGTCACTTATTCTCTAGGCCTCCGCCTGCCACCTGCATATGAGAAGAATAATAGGTGGATGACTCAGTACTGGGGTTAGTCAAAAACCTCTTAGGAATTCAGTATTGGGTCATCCTCCCTGAAGTGGTAAAAGCAGGTGCAGGTAAAATAGGTCTAGTACATTGAGGGTGAGTACCACGATGAGGAAAACATAGTCCGCCAAAGCACTAAGACTCAAAGCCTTTTACACATGGACCAAAACCATATGAGTCATGGCAAAATCCACGCTGCGCAACACCTCTAGGAAGAGACTGAAAAATGCTAGAGACTCATGAGTGAAAGCGAGGAAAAGGCTCATGTACACCAATAGAGGGGTGGTACATGTCACGGGTGCTCTACTCCCACTCACGTCACTCATCTCTCCTATGGTGAAAGGAAAACTCAACAAAGTGACCCTCTCTCTAGCAGTAGGTGCAGTGATAGCGTCTCTTGGGAACTCATCTGCCGATCACTCGGGGCTCTCTCACAGGCTCTCTCATCTTAGGCTGTGGAACTCTCTTGGGTTGTGGTGTGGGTTTCTTCTTTGTGGGTTGAGGAATGTGTTTCTTGATGGGTTGTGGTGTGGCATTGATTTTGGACTTCTCAGCTTCTAGGGTAGTAGGTGTGGTGAACATAGTCGTATTCTCCCCACTGTAAGACACCCTCTCAAAACCCAACCCAAGAGCCAAACCCACCTTGTAAGCACACATCTTGGTCTTGGCCAAGATCAAATTTATTTTTCCTTTGCCCTCTGAGCACTTCTCCACCAGAGAAAGGAGGTACTCATTCTCAGTCAAAAAATTTTGAACTTGCCCTCTAACCCAGCTGAGTTTGTCTTGAAAGATGGTGCAGGTGGAACAATTTAGCTGTACATCCTTAGAACTCTTAGCACTCTCCAGTCTAGACTCTATCTCCTTCACGCGCTTGTCTTTTAGTTCAACATCCTTTGTAAGGAAAGGGTAATTCTTACAAGTACCTAAGAGAGTAGACCTAGACTCTTCTTCAAGGAGTTTCTTTTCGACACTCTCAAGCCGACTGGCGACTTGAGCATGTACATTACAAAGCTCGGCAAGTTCAGCCATGCCAATCAGATAATTCTCACACTCCTCAACATCAGACCTAGACCTAAGCAATGCAAGTTCAGTAGAGACAGACTCGTACTTAGGCCTAAGATCTTTTAACTCACGCACAACTTTCTTAAGTAACCTATCCTGGCTAACCAGAGTATCATTCAAGGTATCAACTTAGATAGAAAGCTAGTCGTAGGAACGTAATACCTCAAAAGGATCCAGCTCAGGGTCGCTATCGTCGTTGTTGTCGTTCGTCATGAAGCAGAGGCCGGTGAAGTTCTTGGTCTTCTTCTTATTCTTTACTTGCGGTTCATCCTCCTCCGAGCTCTCCTCTTTGCTGGAAGAAGTGCCAATGTCACTGAGAACCACCACGAACGTCCTAGAAGCCACCTTGGCCATCTTATTATGGTTTTTCTTGAACAAGGGCTTCTTGTTCTTCTTCTTGTGCTTGTTGTAGTCGTAGTTGCCGTCCTCCCTGTTCTTGAGCTTGGGGCAGTCCGCCTTGAAGTGGGTAGTGTCACCACACTCAAAGCAGGCCCAAGAACCACCCCTCCTCCGGTCTCGGAGATTGTTGTAGAAGTGGGTGAACTTCTTCACAATCAGCGCAAGGTCCTCATCATCTAGCACATCCACCTGCTCCTTTGTGACATAAACCAAGGAAGACAAAGCAAATCCACTCGATGAAGTGTTAGCACAAGAAAAGCCAACTACAAACTGATTGCCACCACCAGGTCCGGAAACCAATACCATGTTCTGAGACATGGAATTTCTGAGACCAATCCGAGCCACCTTGGCTATCTTGATGGACTTGAGCTTGTTGAAGAGCTCATCACAAGTCAACATGTCTAACTTAGAGACTCTTCAATTTTCGAGATCTTCACTTTCTATATGCTACAGTCAAGACCATAGAGAAGCTTGATTGCTCTTTTGTGGTCAGAATAGGGCAAAACACTAGTTGATCGAATATTACTAACAATCCCATCAAAGCGAGCAAACATCGCATCCAAAGACTCTCCGGAGCCTTACACAAACATTTCGTATTCTTGGTTGTATGTGCTTTGGTATCTGGCCTTAATATGATTAGTGCCTTTATGAAAGACACTCAGAGTATTCCAGATCTCCCAGGCAGTACGGAGGTGCTAGAGCCTGTCAAACTCATTTCGACTCAGGCTAGTGAACAAAATATTTTTGGCCTTGTTGTTGGCCTCATACTGTTCGATTTGAACCTGAGTCGTGCGAGCAACAGTGATCTCGTAGTTGGAATCAACTACTTCCCATATTGCACTTCCTTGACTTAGAAGATAAGCCTCCATCCGCACCTTCCAGTACAAAAAACCACAGCCATCAAACAGTGGAATCTTCCCACTTCTCTCCATGTCGTCGACGGATCAAAAAGCTGATTAAGGTCAACAACTGACTCGGATACCAATTGTAGGACCGAGAATGGTGACTAGAGGAGGGTGAATAGGCGCCTCAACAAATTTCTTCTGAAATAGATGGCCTTCTCCTATTTTTTCACCCAACGCACCTCAAGAACAAGCACAACACAAAACACAGAAACACAATGGAAACACAGAGCTCAACCCGAAAGATCTGTCTAGAACAGAACAAAACTCAAAGAATTCAAAAACCAAACTAGAAGATCCAATCAAAGATGGGTCTTCATGGTTGGAATCGAACACTAGGTTCCACAACAAATCAATCCATAAGTCATCCCCACACAAAGTTTGGAACTTGAGAAGAAAGATTAAAAAAATCAAAGATAAGGCCATCGGTTGAAGAAATTCTCCAAGTTGATGATGTAGAGGCAAGGGAGTTCAAGACCCATGAGTATACACCCGTATGTGATTTTTATGCCTATTAGAACAAGAAGAATGACTTCACAAGGTGCTAAAAATTCAGCCCAAAAACCAAAACGAAAATCACAACGAAACTGAAAACTTGCAAGGGAACCAATAGAGGGAAACTAGATGGAGGGGAATTCAAGCATATGCAAAAATGTAAACTTCATTACTCAAAGAGGTCAGCCCTATTTTAAGCAAATTACAAATATTTTTCACTCAAAACTCTCACCTAATACATAGGCTAAACACTCATCCTTCCTCTTCTCTAAAACTCTAGCACTAGGCTCTCAAATGAATGGCACCATATATAGGCTCAAGTGACTGGTTCAAACTCTCCTATAGCCCTATCCCTCTATTTATAGGCCTAGTAAATTTGACCCATAAGTTTCCTAACTTTTTCCCAAAATACCCCTCTCTTATATACACTCCTACCTACTACCGAGGGTATTTTAGTCTATTTTCTTTTCCATTCATCGGACGGATGTGGCGCCTGCACGACTTAGCTTCGCCTCGACGCAAGCTTCGTGATGGTGCCATATACTCCTCCAGTACTCCCACGGTTTTGAGGCCAAACTGTGAAAGCATCTGCACGCTTCTCAAAGTGTGACTCGCCACTTGCTTACACCTTAAGCAAGTGCTCTGATATCGACACGTGTACTCCGTCTTGCGGTCCTATCTACCGACAAGTTTCTCCCGCTTCTGAACCCTCGGGCCACTTTGTCACTTGCACCGACATCCCTTTCACTTGACTTTATCAATACGTCGTCTTCATCATCCGTTTCATATTTTGCTTGACCTCCATGTGTACAACTAGGATCACCCTTGAATCTGCCCGGCCTCCTTGATCGTTCAGCTATACAAGTGTTTTCTTATGACATATATCACTACCAGTTGGTAACACGAACCGGTTATGATAAGTGGTATCACTGCCAGTTCATGCGGCCTCTATGGTTATTTTGTCATTGGAGATTATGTACCGGAAATGATATATTATCATTATAAACAAACCAACAATTATAGCCGGTCATCTTTTAAGGTTTCTATGGTAGTGTAAGATCTAAGAACACAATGCAAAACTATAGTCCCCAAAGCAGCACAAAAGATCATATTGAACATAAATAGATTTCTTCGCGTACTGTGAAGCAATGGGTAGATGCTAATATGTGAAGCAATAATCAATTATGCTGATCGTAGGATATGTTTTTGGTGTCACAGATTAGCATCCACCCATTCCTAGCCATTGAAAACCTAGATAAAATTTTCTATTACCGAATGTTGCTTTTCAAACCTAACACACTTTAGTGTAGTAGTTGGTTGTTTGGTTTGAGGGAGCAACACATCCTAGATGTGTAGCCCATTATAGGTTCATCCCATGAATTTTTATGGTGCTATTGAGTAATGAGAGACGATGAATCAACTCATCCCACTTCTCATACCTAACAACTTAAGTTAAGATTGGATGATTCATCATCAAGTCATTCTTCAAACCAAACAACCTAGCTATAAGTATCTCGAGGAGATAGTAATTAAACGTTTCATTCGGCTATGCTCCCAACCCACTATGTCCATAGTTATACTAAAATTTTACGTAGGAGCACTAGTTCTATGCCATGTGCACGCCAACTCAACCGTCCACTAATGTCCACTCTATTATATTTTGCAATCATTCTATAATTTACAAATAAAAATATTGATCTCACTGGTGTCTAACTAACCAACTCTATGGTGCGGCAAGCAACGACATATTATATTTTATCCAAAATAATTTGTTACCATGATAGAATGTTTCTCCATGGTGGATAGGCCATGGTCTTTAATTTGCACTTGCTTTGAGAGTTTGATGTTGAAATGCAAATGGTATTTAGAGCACAGGCTGAGAAAATTCAGTTTATATTGTTGTAAAACAGACTTTTAGTAACTAGAATTGTATCTATCACATAATTATAACATGTTAGTTTTTAGCCTCAAAAGGAAAGAGTGCATTTAGTCTCGGTCCAAATCCGTTAGAAAAATTATTCCTGAGGTGGAACCGTCAGCCAGAATTGTATATGCTGGCTTTTCATGAAAATTGAAATTGGTAGAATGATACTGGATAGAACATTTCTCGGAACTTTACCCCCTCAAATACTAATATTCCAGCTCCTAGTACTAAGTGAATAGGTAAGGAAATATAGACCAATCTATCACTCGTACCTGGGACTGACTAAAAGATTTATATGGACCATAATATTACAACTTTTCTCTTAGTCTAATTTTTGAATGTTGTGAAATTACGCATGAGCTTATGTGTGGACACTTGGTTCAACGTAGTGGAGTAGGAATCAAGGAAAGAATAGTCACCGAATGATCCAACAAGCAGTATGTACTAAAGACTATGAAGGATCTGCCATCCAACACAAGGAGGAGTTTGAAGACTTGTAGTTTGTAGTAGGAAAGGTTCCTCCCCACCAAACTATATAATCAGGGGGTTGTGAGCTCTCTTGGACTTGCACCAATTGAGAATAATAAAATGAGACAAGTCTGGGAACATAATATGTCTCTCTATTTCCATGCTTGAATTATTGATTATCTACATTCTTGATCAACTCATCATATGTTTTACAACATATATATTATCAGCACGTGTCTCTCGGGCTAAAAAGTACATTGGCAAATTTGTTGTTGTATATTTTGATGATATCCTAATCTATAGCAGGTCTATAGACGAACATATTGATCATATCAAACAAGTGTTAAATGTACTCCGAGAGGAAAAACTATATGCTAACATTGGGAAGTGCTCGTTTTGCACCAACAAGGTTGTTTTTCTTGGCTATGTTGTTTCAGGACTGGGAATTGAAGAGGATGAGAATAAGGTGGAAGCAATCAAGAATTGGCCAACTCCTATCAATGTAAGCCAGGTGAGAAGTTTTTATAGTCTCGCTGGTTTCTATAGGGGATTTGCGAAAGATTTTAGTACCATTACCACATCCTTGAATGAGTTCACAAAAAAGGAGTTGCTTTCAAATGGGTGTGTCACAAGAAAATGCTCACCTTGAGCTTAAGAAATAATTATCTGAAGCATCGTTACTTGTTCTTCTTGATTTCACTTAAACATTTGAGATTGAATATGATGTTAGTGGAATAGGTGTTCTAATGTAAGAAGGAAAATCAGTTGCATATTTTAGTGAAAAGCTGAGTGGTTCTCAATTGAATTATTTTGTTTATGATAAGGAATTATATGCTTTGGTTAGAACTCTTGAAACATAGCAGCATTACTTATGGCCTAAAGAATTTGTTATGCATTATGATCATGAAGCTTTGAAACATTTGAGAGGGCAAACTAAGCTGAATAGAAGACATGCTAGATGGGTAGAATTCATTAAAGTTTTCCCATACATTGTGAAGTATAAGAAAGAAAAGAGGACATGATTGCTAATGTTTTGTCTCATAGATATGCTTTATTGAATCAATTGGAAGTGGAAGTGCCTAGCCTTGAAAGTTTGAAAGATTTATACACCTCTGATTATAACTTTTCAGAACCATATGATAAATGCAAAGATGGGAAAGGCTAGGATAAATATCGTATGCATGATGGTTTTCTTTTTAGGGCTAACAAAATCTGTGTTTCAGATTCTTTAGTTAGGCCCTTGTTGCAGGAATCTAATGCAGGAGAATTGATGGGTCACTTTGGTCGTGAGAAGACTTATGAGCTGTTGTTTGACCATTTTTATTCGCCAAAGATGAGGAAGGACATTGAGAGATCTATCCAACGATGCATTACATGTCATAAAGCTAAGTCCAAACTAAACCCTCATGGTCTATATATGTACCCCCTACCAGTTCCAAAAGTGCCATGGGAAGATATTAGCATGGACTTTGTTTTAAAATTGCCTAGGACTAAGCAGGGGAGGGACTCAATGTTTGTAATTGTTGATAGGTTTTAAAAAATGTCTCATTTTATTCCATGCCATAAGAATGATGATGCTTCACATGTTGACGATTTGTTTTTCAGGGAAATTGTGCATTTCCATGGAATGCTAAGGATGATTGTCTTATATCGAGATGTGAAGTTTATGAGCTACTTTTGGAAAACCTTATGGGCAAAGCTTGGAACCAAGGTGCTTTTATCAACCACCTGTCACCCACAAATTGATGGTCAAATAGAGGTGGTGAACCATACACTTTTATCCTTATTGTAGATAATGTTCAAGAAGAACTTGAAGGAGTGGGAAGAGTGTTTACCGCACATGGAGTTTGCTTATAATAGAGCGGTTTACTCTACAACTAGCATGTTCCCATTTGAGTTGGTCTATGGATTCAAACACATTGCACCAATCGATTTGCCACCACCACTACCTCAGAACGGGTTATCACAAACGGATTTTAAATCCTATCACAGACAGTTATGAGTTTTGTCTCTATAAAAGTGTCTATGATAATGAGCTTATTATAGATGGTTACAACTCTATTTGTAACAGAGCTACACACAGACGGGTCTAAATAAGCTCTATGTCTGTAATATAGCTATATACAGATGGATTTTCTGAAAAACTGTATGTAAGTATTAAGGGTCACACACGGTGTTTTTAAAGCCATCTATATAAAGAGTCACAAAATGGATTTTTTTTTTTTTTTGAGAAAAACGTCTGTGTGTCCCTTTCCCCACTGGGAAGCCATTTAGCATCATAGCTGCCCTCATTTAGCTTCCTAGCTTCCTGGCATACATCACACACACTTCATGATATACATAAGCACATCACATACATTTATATATTACAAATAAGAACATCAAAGGCATATACATAATATAAGAACATCACACATATCATATATAACACATAAGAACACAAATATACAACACAGAAGAACACATTGTTCTATATACACTATATGATTAGCACATCACACATTTTTCAGAACATAAACCTAGCTAGCTAGCTATACACGATCCTTAATTGTATCTCGTGTAGTCTTCCAAAAGTATGAGATGATTAATATCATTGATGATGTCTTCCAGAATGATGAGATGATTGACATTATTGGAGATGTCATCTTCTAGAAGGACGAGATGATTGACATTATTGGACGATGCTGTCTTCTAGAAGGATGAAATGATTGATATCATCTCAGCCGTCTGCACTTCACCACAATGTAAACTGAAGCATCATCTTTAATCATCATTTCACTGTCATCCGGATTAGGCTCCATCCTGACTAACTCAGTCATGTGCTAGAACCAAACTATATTGTTGCCAAATCACCGGCTATGGTTAAGTAAGAAATGACTTTTCAAACTAGTTTACGAAAATATCTCTATTGTGATGAACATAAATAGAGAAATTTCTATATGGAAGAATAGAATGTAGAACGTGATTGACAACAAAAACTGGGTCTACAGTGGTGTCCTTCACAACAACAAAGAACACATAGTCCACATGACTAAAATGGACACCATGCATCCACACCATGGAAGTAGCCATGGGAACAATCCCATCCTCCTAGCGCCCGGTAGCAGTGAACAAAGGCATTGCAGATCTACAACACACATGCACCACATTACCCTAAGTAGACCAGATCAAAGAAAAAAACAACAAACCATAACAAAACCACGATGAAAACCCTATGTTACTCACCTAAGTGTAGGGAAGTCTCGAGATTCGGTGCTCAAATCTCGCTCCTCCGGCATGGAAACAAACCCTACCTAACCTTTGCAGAAGGGGGTCGGATGGCAACGAGAAGAGCGAGGGAGACGAACTGCTCGTTGCTTTATCTTCAATGAGCAAGGGGAGATGCGCGGTTTGTATATATGGGAAGCTGAAGAGAGAGGGGATGATCAAATTTAAAACAATACCTGGGTCTTTAATTACACATGGTTTCTTAGAAAATCCGTCTGTGTTGGACATACAAATACAGATGGATCTTACAAGAAACGGTTAGTGAAAATATCATAGATGAGTTTTTCTAAACACCGTTTGTGTCTGTATGAAAGAAAAAGATGGATTTGTAAAAATTGTCTGTGAGTTCTGGTACACCTGGATGACAATCATGTTACATACAAATTTGTCTTAGCAACCGTCTGTGGGTAGTTTGTCAGTGATGGATCCTAAAAGACCATCTATGATACTCTGTTTGCTTTCACTGATTCTATGGTAGTGCACTTCCACTGCAAGAACTGACTAACATGGATGCTTCCAAGCATGTTGCATATCTCAATAAATTCATAAGAATACAAGATAATAAATCAAGAAAAAGTCCAAGTACTATGCAATAAAGGCAAACAAGAAATGCATGAATGTTAACTTCGAGCTAGGAGATATTGTTTGGGTGCATCTACACAAATACTGCTTTCTTGAGAAGCGTAAGTCAAGTTAATGCCTTGTGGAAATGAACCATTCAAAGTGTTGACCAAGATAAATGATAATGACAAGATTTATCTTCCAGAAGATTATGGTGTGAGTTCCATGTTCAATGTTGCTGATCTATAACTGTGCTTTGCTCAAGAGGATTCAAAGTCGAGGACAACTCTTTTTTAAGAGAGGGACAATGATGAGGACATCCCTAGTTCACCTCATTCATCATCTCATCCACAAGATGATTCCACACAGTTATAAGTTGCACCTTCCACAAAAGAGGCTTATTTGGGACCAATGCCAAGGAGTCGTGCCAAATAAATAGAACAAGAGGTGAACACGCTCCTAGCTGATTCTAATATTACTATCAATGATAATTATATACTACCTAAGTCCATTGTGCATCTTTCGCTCAGCTTCACACCTACAAAGATAATTCAAGCCAAGGGTGCACATTGCAAGTATCTAAATACCAAGGAGACTAGCAAACAACTCAAACCATCAAGTGTAACGTCTGCAGCTCCAGATTTTTGTTTTCCCACTTTCTAACTAATCACACTTCATTTTGGGAGTATCCAGCATGTTTAGAGGGTAAGAATAGAAGGAAAAATAAAGTCCTCTTTCTAGCAAACAAACGGTGCATCATTTTGAAGGCTTGAGTCAAAAGATATGCAAGGTCCAAGACAAGCTGACCAGGACACATTTATTATTGCACGAGACTCTACACGTTTGCCTCCTCCCCAGCCTGGTGGGCATCAAAATTGAACCCACTTTTGGTGTGTGTTCAAGCCAAGCTACTAGAGTTGTTCCTAGTATTAGTACCCCCACCCCTACTCTCCTTTAGAACTCTTTGACAATTGATTTCCCCATAGGATAGCCAAGCTACTATCAGGACCTTGTTTGGGAGTTTTCTACCCCTTTGCTCTTATAACTTTACTTTGTGAGATTATAATAGTGGTCGTTCGACAATAGCCTTTTTGTGCTTCCAACTTCATGCGTGGTTGTGTGGCTTGGAAGCTTAGAGTGTGGTTAGATGAATACTTGTTGCAGGTCATTGCATTGGTATTTGTTGGCCTCAAGATCATTGGGTTGCACTAGATCCTACTTCATGAAGATCGGGCAACCCCATATCATCTGCATAATCACATTTCCGTCTGGACAGTGAGATGCAAAGGCATAATAACACTTGTGACCGTCTCAAGGTCCTTGCTAGCAACTATTCGAAGGATAGATATGATGCAAAGAAATAGAAAGAAGACTTCAATGATTATCATCCTGAGGGGGAGCGAATATCACAAATAGATTCTTATGCTAAAGATTTGAGGTGTTACCACAAATGAGATCTGACTTGTTCAGATTCAAAGCCCTATTGCTCCATGGTCACTACGTGAAAAATGGATAAAGGAAACACGAAATGAGTGACAGATCCTGCCACAACCCGTTACTTATATAGCTTCAGGTCAAGATCAAGTGACCTGTCACTGAAGACTATGACTAGTCATCGGTGACGGGTCATATTACTACCCATCACCTATATGCGGGCCGGACCTGAACTTTTAATTGAATTCAGTTTTATGTCGCTATCTTGCATCCCCTCTTTACAGTGCGTTCTTATCTCTTTCTCCATCATCTCTCTCGTCTCTCTCTTGTATCTCGTCTCTCTTTTCTCTTTCTCTTCCACACCAGTGGCCGAGCACGCTCGAAGTTCCAGTAGCCGTGATCCATGGAGGTGGTGGCCGGATCCATGGAGGCCAGGGCCAGATCCAAGCAGGCTGGGGCCAGATCCATGGAGGCGAGGAGCCAGATTGCACCGCAGTCACCGTCGCGGCCTCCTCCTCCTCCTCCGCCTCCTCAACGGGCCAAGGGCGACGACAGGGAGTGGTAGGCCGAGGCGCTTCGGTGGCCCATGCTGGAGAAATACACAGCGAAGAGCCTCGAGGAGATGGTGATCTAGAATGGCATAAGCAGTGCTAGGAAGCCGAGATCGCCGGGCGCGGACTGGTGGTACAAGCAGCATTGTCGCTCAGGCTGCCCGTGTACAAGAGGCTCATCACGGCGATGCGGTCGAAAGGCATGAGCCCCAAGAACATCGTCGGCTCGCTGATGCACTACGTCATTGTCGAACAGGTGGTGGGCATCACCGAGCACACGAGGACGCAGCAGAGGTACGAGCAAGCCATCTCCAATGAGCCGAACAACTCGCTCATCCTCGCCAACTTCGCGTAGTTCCTCTACCTCGTGCAGAACGACCACGACCGGTAGGTCCCCTTGGTGATGCCCACCACCTGTTTGACGATTTGACAACAACCGTTACTGAAAGTAACTCTCGTTTCGTTGCCGTGGAGCACTACTTCGAGAGGGCGGTGCGCGTGGAGCCGACGGACTCAGAGATGCTGAACCAGTACGTGACCTTCCTGTGGAAGGTGTGGAATGACCTTGCGACCATGGAGGACACATACCAGGAGGCCATCGTGGCCAACCTCGGCAACTCGCACCACGCC
This sequence comes from Phragmites australis, assembly GCF_958298935.1. Lineage (NCBI taxonomy): Eukaryota > Viridiplantae > Streptophyta > Magnoliopsida > Poales > Poaceae > Phragmites > Phragmites australis. The sequence continues at coordinate 7,420,203 of NC_084931.1, forward strand.
GCCGCCTACGCACACTTCCTCTGGAACATCAGAGGTGAGGACACATGCATTATGCCCAAGCCCCGACAACGGCCTCTACTGCGCCATTGAAATCTACCTCAAGGTAAAGCAACTGCACATCACTATTCTTGTGCTGCACCTGAGTCTTGAACGGATCGAGCCATGTAAGCATATATTTGCGTCTGTGTCTTTGGCGTGCAGGCACATCCGTGGCTAACGGACTCAGAGAGGGAGCAGTTGTGCCAGCTGATGAACTACCAGGAGATTGTTTCTCTTTTCCTCTGTGCAAATCTTAGATGGCATTGTTTCTCTTGATGATCTAACATTGACCATTTGCTGTTCTTGTTGGTTAGTTTTTAATTGTTCTTTTATTTTTTTTTTGTTTTTTAATTGCTCATAAGTGACGGGTCAAGATCTAGATCTGTCACTTATATGTAGTCATCAGTGACGGGTCTTGATCCAGACCCATCACTATGTGCGTTATTAGTGATGAGTGCGCACCCGTCACTCATGTGTAGTTATCAGTTACGTGTTCGGGGTGACGGGTCCCGCACCCGTCACTTATTTAGCTTATGATCTGTCACTTTTGAGATTTTTTCGCGTACTGGATTTTTAGTGGGGGCAGTAAAATCACTTAAGACTTAGGAAAAAGTTTTATGTGAAATAGTCCACTTGATCCGTTTGATCAAGATCAACCAATTGTGAGAGACTAAATTCAATCCGAAAGGATTATATGGTGTACTCTTTTTTTCCCTTGGTTGAGTTTTATCCCACTAGTTTTTTCAACGCGAGATTTTTAATGAGGCAACATGTGCAATGACAAGATATATAAATTATGTACTCTCTTCTTCTTGCCTTTTTTTTCCCATTGGGCTTTACGGAAGGAGTTTTAATGAGTATAAGCATGGCGTTGTCAAGTGTTCAAAGGGAAGTGTTGTGAAATTCATGGCGTTGTCAAGTGTCTAAAAGGGAGTGTTATGAAATTAGGCATGAGCCTGTGTGTGCACACTTGCCTAAACATAGTAGAGTATGAATCCAGGAAAGAGAAGTCCCCGAAAGATCCACAAGGAGGACGTACTAAAAGGAGTATGTATTAGTCTGTATTCAAGTCTATGACTTGTAGTTTGTAATAGGAAAGGTTCCTCCCTTCCAGACTACATAGTCAGGGGGTGGGAAGCCCTCTTGTACTTGCACCGATTGAGACCAATAAAACGAGAAGATTCGGGGACTATATAATACGTTATCTTGAATTATTAATCCTCTACGTTTTTATCAGTTCATCTTAGGTTTTACAACACCTAATACTTTTTTTTCCAGCTTTTGCTGAACCTTGGCCTTGAGCCAGCCGCGGTTACTGATCCAATCCAAGGTTTCTTTCATTTTCCTAATTTATCTTCAAGTTTCAACAATCTCCAACTGTAGCAACATCAAATTAGCACGAACAGTCTTAAAGAAAAAAAATGCTCAACATCTAATCGGCCGGGATCTTCACTGTCTTTCGGTGCACCCGGCCAGATTTCAGGTTTCCGGCGGTATCATGGCAAGAGCAAAAGCGATGAAAGCAACAAGGATCATATGCTGCCCGGTTGCTGTTCCCGGTGGTGGCGCACTAGAGCGGCACCAGGACCTAAAAAGAACAAGAAGATAACGTGACTCACTCTCCAGTAAAAACAGTACACCCTCTCACACACTAGTAGGCACTAGGTAATCGCACAGAAGGACTGGTTTCTCTAATTTTAATATTATTATGACTTTGTTACTGACATGACATACAGGATTATGAGTTCGTGACGCCTCCACCATATAGCACCCGAGTCCTCTGTGTTGCCATCACGACACTGACTCTCAGTCAGAGCCGGCCTACCACTCCTTGCTATTCTGGCCTCTGAGCGACCCTCCAGCTCACCGTGAACGACATGGCCCGGACAGCCACCGTCTTCCTCCTCCTCGCTGCCGCTATCTTCGCCTCAGCCTTCGGCGCGTCGGACCCGTTGACGGCCGTGCAGGCGGCTGACACCACCGGCGTCGAGGAAACGAGTAGCCGGCTGCCGGTGCACCGCGACGGTGACGAGGAGCAGGAGGAGGCCAAGGTGGGCGGGCGTCGGGGCGATGTCACCGGAGACGTAGCGAGCTTGGCGTCCGCGGAGGAGGAAGGCAAGAAGGTCGGATCCGAGTCCGACTGGGGCAAGGCGACGAAGCTGAACGACGACGACGACGACGACTCTGACTCCGATCACGATTCAGACTCCGATCACGATTCCGATTCAGACTCAGATCATGATTCTGACTCAGACTCAGACTCCGATTCGGATTCTGACTCCGACGATGATGACGACGACGACAACTCCAAGAATGGAAGGAAGAAGAAGCATGCGGCTCCCGGGAGGAAGGGAGCTCCGGGCGGTAAGCACGATGACGAGCTGCCTAGAGTAGTAATAAAGGTGTGAGCTTCGTGATTCTTGCATGTACAAGATCAGTACATGGCATGCTTATCTATATGTGTGTGTAACTAGAAAATAACATGTAATGTTACGCCTGATTTGTGCACTTAATAATTGAAGTCTATGAGCAGCAGAGCAGGTTGCATGTAGTGCAAGCTAGTCAGTGCACATTTGAGGATGTAGTGTATTGAGATGATGTTATGGTGTCATGTCATCAGTGATTATTCAGCACATATAAATGCACTGGATGTTTCTTCGCTGTAATCGACCATATGCATGTGTTGGGCAATGAGCATGGATACTAGCAAATCCAGAATTCGATTTCTCAGTCTAAATGTTCAGAAATTATTGCTTTAGCATACGAGGAAAGTTGGAGGCAACGAGGCATGGCATTGGTAAGCTACGGTATTCGGCAAATATTGATACAGAAACCTGAATTTCATTGTCTATTCTTCATAAGAGCAAGTATAGTCGTAGACTAAATAAATACAAAGAAAGTTGTAAATAATTTCATTTGATGGCTCAGAAATGCTTTGTCGCAACGAAGATAACAAATTCAGACCGTTGCCAGTGGGCACTGACAGGACTGCAACAAGAAATGCAGAGTACCTGGATACAATTCAGTATGCTCACCAGATTAACAGTGCCATAACTTGCATGCTAGTTACAATACACTCCCTCTCAAAATGAAAAAGGCACCAAACTCAAGAAATGCTTTTGCTGACATAGGGTCATACTACACACTCCTATGAAACACCACACCACACCACAACTTCTCAACCCCTACTAGAGAAATAAAATAGAGACAGAGAATGAAGACATTACGATAACTGCAGTTCAAATCTCTCAATGGTCAATCACTGTGAAATCACACCTCCTAATAAAATTGACAAATACTGCCAACGGAGGAAGTATCAAACTGCGAAGACGAAAACATGGTGCTTTCACAAATAAACAGACACTTCATTTGGCATAATTTTATAAATTCCACTATCAGCTTCAGCAGTTGAAAGTAGAATCTGCAATATAGCTTCCATGGTCGGCCTTTTGTTCCTATCTTCCTCCAAACATGAAACAGCTAACTTGATCAGCGTCCTTGCTTGCAAACAGTTCAACTGGCCATTCAATCTGAAATCCACAAACTCAGCTATCCATGCCTGTTCCTCCCTGTTCAGCTTATCAGCAAGAATCCTAACAACTTTCCTGAGTTCCAAATGCAACTCATCATCCCTACAGCAATGTCTGAGACACGAGTTCCCGATACTAGCTCAAGAAGCACAACTCCATAGCTATAGACATCAACTTTTGCAGTTATTGGCAGGCCAGAAACCCACTCCGGATCAATGTAACCTAGCGTTCCCCTTACTTGTTATACAATCTGATTGGATCCACCCCTTTTCAGTAACTTTTCCAAACCAAAGTGAACGATCTTTGGTTCAAAATTCTGGTCAAGCAGTATATTCTCTGGCTTCACATCACAGTGGATCACCCACACCAAACACTCGTGGTGAAGATAAGCCAAACCATTTGCAACACCTACAGCAATATTAATCCTTTCCTTCCATCCTAGCAAAATGTTGTCATTGAACAATATGTTCGACAGTGATCCATTCTCAATATACTCATACACCAATATCCTATCAGTGCCCTCTGAGCAAAAGCCCCATATTCTTGCAAGATTCATACGGTTGATCCTCCCATTGATATGTAGCTCAGATTGAAACTCTTGTTTGCCATGCCTAACATTTTCCAGCCTTTTCACAGCTATTGCTCGATCATCATCCAAGATTCCCTCTTAGACAACCCATGAGCCTCTACTTCCAAGCTCAACTATAAATTTTGCAGTAGCCATTTCCAGCTCTTTGTAACTGTATCTCCGAAAATGACTAGGTATGACTTTGTAGCCTTCCACAGGTTGGACTGGCCTCAACTCTCTCCTCAAAATAAACAGCCATGCAGATGTGATAAATAAAACTTCTATAACAAAAGTTCCAGCTACAAACCCATAGGAGTAAAACCATTTCGATTCACCTGAACCAGTCTTATGGACATCAGAAAATAACTGTATGACCCTTGTGCTCATATCATCACATTTAAGGTCATTTGGAGATGAATCAAGCACATTCGATTGTGGAATAGACATGTTTGAAATGTCAATTTATGATGTCATTCTTTGAGGTTTCCCGGGGAGTGCTTAAAAGATTGGTCTATATTCGATCAAGATTCTTTTGGCAAGGGGATAACTATAAGAAGAAATATAGACTTGCTAGATGGAATATTCTTTGCTAACCAAAAGAACAGGGAGGACTTGGCATTGTCGATCTCTCGGTTAATAATATTTGCCTTCTTAGCAAGTGGTTTTATCGGCTAGTTAATGAGGATGGGGTTTGGCAAAGAATGCTTAGAAGCGAATATCTTTGCGGTAAAACTATTACCCAGGTGGAAGGGAAATCTGGTGATTATCATTTTTGGTCAAGGCTCATGAAAGTTAAAAATGATTTTCACAAATGGGGTTCCGTCTATGTTCAAAATGGCTTCCAGACTAGGTTCTGGAATGATAGATGGTTGGGTACTACTCTTCTCATTGTGCAATATCCGACATTGTATAATGTGGTCCGAAGGAAACAAACCACAATGGCAGAGGTAATGCAAACTTTACCACTAAACCTCTCATTTCAGAGACCGATTGTAGGAGAATCGCTTGGCAACATATGGTGTCACAAATAGCTTATGTTCAATTATGTAATGAATAAGACATTATTAGGTGGGATTTGCAAGCACATGGACTATTCTTAGTTTAATTCATGTATAACCAAATGATATCAGGACCTACCATTATCACTGCCAAATGTATATGAAAACTCAAGATTCCACTAAAAATTAAGATTTTTTTTGTGGTACCTAGGTAGATGTGTTCTTTCGATCAAGGATAATCTGTTTAAAAGAAACTGGAATAGAAACCAAAAGTGTTGTTTTTGCAATCATAATGAAACCATTAATCATCTTTTCTTTTAATACCATTTTGCTAGAACCTGTTGGCAAATAATACCTATTTCCTTAGGTATTAAAAAACCTAGCAGGACGAGTCATATTATGGGCAGTTGGCTAAGAGAAAAGGGAGCAAGAATTAAGAACAAGATGCTAATGGGGGTAGCGCCATCTTTTGATCAATTTGGCTCTATCAAAATGATATAATATTTAAATATACTCCTAATATAACCATATTGCAGACAATTTTTAGGGGGGCTATTGGTTGCGTTTCTGGAGGCTGCTTCAGAAGGAGGATCAAAGGGAAGACTTCTTGAAGGCTTGCCATACTTTGGAGGTGGTGACCATAGGTATGTTCGCTAAAAATGGGTGGAGGCTTAATTATAGAATATGTGGCTAATCCTCATGGCTAGCTTTTGTTTGTTTTCCTTCCAATCCTTTACATCTTACATGACGAGCCTATGTAATAATGAACGAGAGGCATGGTGCGCCGTACGACACGAAATGCCTTTTGTTTTCCTTTCTTTGTGATCCTTAAATTGTCCAGCATTAGACTATCTAATGATGAACAAGAGGCTCTATACATCGGTTGATACAAAAGGTCAGAATTAATTTATTTATCTAAAAACACTCACTGGGAGCTTGATAAACATTGTTCGTGGATCATGTGGCCGATAGGATTTGACACTGAAAAAGAGAGATTTTGGGAAGCACAACCCTTGAACATAAAGAAAGCCTTTATAGGTGCAGTAACTCATACAAATATCATTACAAGCCTGAAATGACACAAATACTAGCTGTTGCTGATCGTTTTCGTAAAAATCAGTGTTTGGAAGTCGCAAAAACCTAATATGTTGTGCAACATTACACGCAATATTTACAATAGCTCTACAGCCTTGGCTCCAATTACCAGGATTAATCAATTCATAGCCAGGAGGGCAAGAACATGTAGGCACATGCGAGTAGTGATAAATTCCATTTGGCCCAGATAAACCGTGAATTTTACATGGTTTAGACATAGCAACCATTGAAATTGACCATGTCCCATCGGAGCTATTCAAGCTAGAAATTCAGAGAATGTAAAACCTAAAATGTGAAATTCAATTGTTCACCGTGGGACCAACGAGGAGTATAAAATTTGACCTTTTGAACTAATACTCAGATGGACGATCGGATACTGCAGATGCGTAGATCTCATCGAGATGATTGAATGGGTGGCCCCCATGCTTTTCTGCACTACCAGGTGAGGTTGACTGAATATTAGATTTTCGATCCAACTATCCACATACGGAGCGAGTATTTTGGGTATGGGATGGATTGACCCTTATGCTGTGTACCCTAACTGTTCATTCTCGGGATGTCGGAGAGCTGGATCAAGGTGTGCCTCACCCTAGAAGATAGAGTGACATCGTTCTCAGCCTAAACCTTAGAATGGTGTAGGGTTTTTCCTTATGGAGTCAATTCAGTCTTCTATTGACCATGGTGTTGTGCTGCGGGCTGGTCCCGAGTGGGGTTCCCAAAGGTTCTCTAAGCAATTCGCTGAGGGTTGCACGCTAGTCATAGTCATTGGTGTTGCTAAGACCTAGTATTTAAACTTAAGGGTTTGTGCTTCTGTGTCTTCTTTTAGTTCGAAGTGTTTCTTTGTAGTTAGGATGACCATGCTGTTTGTTGTGTGGTGGCTTTATGTAGTCGTAAAGGGCTATGTTGCAATTGAGCCATTGTTGTCAGGATAGCATGGGTGGAGTAGTGCATTGGTTCTAGAAGTGGGAGTCTATTATTTATGTCGGTGGTACTACACCTGTTTTGTGGTATTATGTATTTGAAGTGCTGAAGATTGGTGCATGCAAGGCAAGACTGAGTTGTTGGTCGGTTCGTGAAGCATTTTCTCGTGTTCGCCTTGGTGAACCCTGTTGTGTTCGACAAGGAGGTTCGTTTGTTTGAAAAAAGGAAGCAAATGTTTTACATGGCCCATAGGCGTGTTGGTGTTGTTTAGGATTTGTCATTAAAGCTGCAGTCTTTCTTGATGGGATTCTGGGTCGACTTGTTGTTGTTGAGCGTTGGTGGCTGAGTTAAGAGAGTTTCTCTCGTCAAGTGGATCCCAAAAATTAGGGTTGCTTGAACCTTTCCAGGTCAACTAGCCGAAGGTGTAGCTAAGAGCATGTTGTTGTGTTCTCTTGCATGATTCGTAATGTATAGCCTGATCTATGGCTTTCTTCCTTGTTGGCTCTCACGGAAGTGAGGGGGGTTGAGGAAGTAATTGGATGGTTTTTGGCTTGAGTTTTTTTTCCTAGGAGTGGAACATGTCTTTGTTGGCTGCTCTGGTTCTTTCATTAGGGTGAAGGTTAAATTTGAGATGTCTGGGTAGGTTTGTGTGTTGGAGGGTTATCTTCATCAGGAGCAAGAATCAACTTTCCATAAAGCGATTCTTTGGGTCCTTGGTTGCTAGGACACCAATGTGTGTCCTAAGGATGGTTTGTAAGGCGAAGCTCACCCTAGAGTTTATTTGGTGAGTCTAGTATTACATTTGGGAGCTAGTGGACACCCCTCTATTTACGGGGAGTATTGTGAAAGAGGATGACCTTGTTGAGGTAGGCCTCTATGGTTTGGTGTTGTCTAGTAGGGTGTATGCTCTCTAGGGATCCGAAGAGGAGTATAGTATACCGACACTTAAGCTGTTGACTGTGAGCGAAGGTTGCAGAGTGTGTTTTCTAAATTGGCTTTGTAAAGCAACAATTCTAGAGTTGGAATGACATATTTGAGGTTGCATAAGTCATGTCTTCATCCCTCTGCATGAGCTTTTTGCAGTGGTCACCTTGTTGGTTGGATTAGTCGACGTCTTTCGCACTTTTGAGCTGGTTGTGTTGTGGTTGTGATGCTAGTTTGAAGAAGCCGTTGTGTGGTTGTTGATAGTATGGTAGGCCTGAGAGGATGAGCAAGATGAGCAGTTCTCTAGTATACCAGTCTAGCTTGTTTCTGGACGTGGCGACCAACGCAGTCTAGTAATTGGTCTGGCTCTCTCTAGATGAAGGCTTTTCAACATTTGGGATTGCAGAGTGCAAGCCTCAGCTTGCACCCTAGAGGATGAGCCACTAGGTGCTCATAACTTTTGAGTTGGGCAAGTTGTTCCAGACTCCTGGTTCTCCTTTCTAGACTCAGTGAAGCACCGATGTAAGAGTACCAGATAAAGGTTTATGCCTTAAAGTTGTGACCATTATTTTGAGCAGGTCTGCCTCTACTCATGTTTTGGGGTTAATGGTGTTGGTGGAGAAGTGAAGTGCCAATGTCGCCTTAGCCCTAAACCGTAAAGGTTTGAAGTTTACCCTTCCCCTGAAGGCATGAGGTTGAGGTAAAGAAAGTCATTTGTTCTTATCGAGGTTTGATCCGAGTTTGTGGTGTTAGCCAAGTATTGTTTTGGGTGCAATTGCATCAATCAAAGATGGCATTCCTAAGCAGCTTATGTGTAAGTTTTGGAGTTTGTTGAGGAGAGTGTCTCTTGTCTTGCTGGTATAATACCAGTGAAGATGCCATGTGTTCTTGGTTTCATTTTTCTCTTTTAAGAGTGTGAAGGAAGCGGAATGACATGATCATCATCTTCAAGAAGTCAGAAGGCAGTTTTGGAAGGTGGCTCTTTCGAGCTTAGTCTTGACGGTAGTAAGCTATGTGTTTTTAAAAGGCATCTTTTTGTCACAATAGACAGATGCGAATAACGATATCCTGTTGCAGGATCGCTACTAGATAAAGAGAACATAGGAGGTTGTTCCTAGCTTTGTGACATTATGTGGTTTTTGTCAGCATTTTTTTGAGCTTAAATGATCTTGCAACCATTGGAGGTTCCTGAGTGGAGTTAAAAGCCTTTCGTATAAGTCTATGTGGCTGGATTGTCTCGCTTGCCTCACAAGATAGATGTCTTTTGGTTTGCAATAGATGAGCTTGCTAAGTCCATGTTTTCTTTTTGTTGAAGATGACCAGTTGGCATGGGTCGTGGTTCCCTTGGTGCTAGGAAGTGGCGAGTTTGCATGGTGTGCTGAAGTCGTTCATTTTGTATCGGGACTTCAAGTGTGTGTCCTAGTTTTAGCAAACTTTGCATAATGCCTTGGGCACGAAACTCTGTCATAGCATGGTTTTCCATCCTTAGGCAGATGGTCAGTTAGAGTGGATTATTTAGATCTTGGAAGTCATGTTTCATGCATGTATTCTGTCTTGGAATTGCAGTTGGGAGGACCAACTAGCTTTAGGCGAATAGTTATCAGGCGAGTATCAAGATGGTTTCTTGGAGGCTTTTGTATGGCTAGAAGTGTGTTTCTCCACTTTGGTGGGATATTGTGGGTGAGAGGCTTTTGCTTGGCCCAGAATTTGTTCAGCAGACCATAGAGAAGGTGTAAGAGTTTTGTCAGAATCTGTTGGCCACTCAAAGCCGACAAAAGAGCTATGCATATGTTAGGAATTATGATCAGGAGTTTGCTATTGAGGTACGTGCTTCTCAGGGTGTCGCCAACTAAGAGCATTGTTTGTTTTGATACTACCAGGAAGCTCAGCCTGTGATACATTGGCTCATTTCCTGTTATGGCCCGTGTTGGTAGTTTGGCCTATCATCTGGAGTTGCCGAACTCGATTAGGGGAGTACACAATATGTTCCATGTCTCTATGCTATGGAAGTATCTCCGTGACCCTGAGCATAGAGTTCATCATCGTGGAGCAAGTTTTTGACAGTGGAGTGCCGTCTGATGTGCTTCTTGGACTCGTCTGAGTGAGTCATGAGGAGGACCATTAAGTATGTGAATGTCCTTTGGTCAAATCAATATGAGCATGAGGCAACATGGGGACTGGAGGATCATATGTGTAAGAAGAACTCCGAGCTCTTTGAAGCCAGTGAGTGTTATTTGTTGTTTATTGTCTTACCTTAGCTTTGTCGTCCTTACTTTCCGTAGGTTCGGAGCAGGTAGATTTGGGGATAAATCCTTTTAAGGAGGGGATAATGTAATACCAAAAAATGCAAAATTCAATTGTAGATCATTGGACCCATGAGGAGTATAAAATTTGGCGTTTTGAACCAATGCTTGGATGGATGATTGGAGACCGTGGATGCGTAGATCTTATCAAGACAATTCTGTTTTGCTATCTAACGTCTCATTTGGATGCTCAATGAATCTGTAGTAAGCCCAATAAGTATAGACTGTTGGATGGGTGAAAAAATAAAAAAGGAGAAAGGATAAGACTACCTCATGTTATGCCCAACTACCCCAACTGCCTGCCGCCCCCACTCAAATCCAAGCGGCGGCCACCGCCCTTCCATCGCCAGCCAGCCGCCCGCTGGCTAACCCAACACCCTAGTCGCCGGCCCCCTTCGCGCCCCTATGCTACGTCACACTTGGGTACCACCGCACCACGTCTGAGCGTTGTCTAGTGGCCGGCCATCGTGTGACATCGACCACCTATAGTTGGCTGAGGCTGAAGCCAGGTTGAGGCTGGTGGGGACAGGGGTAGGAGTTGGACATTGAGGAGAAGGGGTGGCCGGTCGGTTGTGAGAAGAGAAAAGGAAAGAAAGAAGAGAAAACAAAAGGAAAGAAAATGAAGAGGAAGAAAGAGAAGGAAGAGGAGAAAGGAGAGAAGAAGAAGAAGCAAGATGAAGAAAAGAAGGAAAAGGAAGAAGAAAAGAGAAGGAAGAGGGAGGAAGAGGGAGGAAGAAGAACAAGAAGAAAGGGAGAAGGAGGATTTCGGGGGCTTCGCCGATTCCATTGTCGATCCGACCTCCTCATTGCAAAGGTCACCTCTTCATAGTCCATAGATTCTTGTAGATAGTTGGGATCGGTCATTTTCATCGTCATACTAGTGTTTTGGTTGGTCCTTTACGTGCAGCGATATAAATTGAAATTTGAGATTTAACCGGTGTAGGATTTGATCATATGGTTACAACGAAGGTTGTAGGTCTTGTCGTTTTCTTTCCGATGGTGTGGGTCTTGTTCATGTTGGTTGAGCAGTTTAGGAGGATTTGGCTAATCAGTGTTTTGTCCAGCGGGAGTTAGTTCGTATGTTGTCGATTTTTGTTCTTAGGTCTTCGACCTTTTTAGCGAAAGTTTTCGCTTGATGCCTTACAAGCCTGTTGTGGCTAAGTGGAAGATATGGTTCCGTACACCTCGGTTGTTGGGCTTGTGGGGTTTTCGGGCGTAGGCGCAGGTGACTCATTTTACTTTTGTTATTGTGGCATTTTAATGCTAATTTATGTACTTGTTAAGGTGTTACCGCTCCAGGACGCATCTAGTTCCGGTTTTCATCGTTAATGAAGGCAAGTGAATGTAGTGGTTGCGTTATGCTATAATTTATTATATGATTGCCTCCATCTTTTAATTGCCACACTCTCTAATAATCTTTTAAATTGAATGTGAGCATATTACTTATGTCTACCTTCTGAAGATTTGATGATTTCATGTATTATGAGGTAAAAGTAGTGGGCTATGTTATTTACTTGCAGATGCTCGTACTCTTCGTATGCAATACTTGAAGTATATTCATAGGTTGAAACTTATTTCTTTCATTGTGCATGAAGCATATCATGAGCTCGACATCTTTCATAGGAAGTTTGGTCGCCACACTTAGCTGCATCGTACCGGTACAATGTTGTATTTTACTCGAGAAGAGGTACGACGCACACCCTTATGTTACCTGACAAGAGGTAAGGGTGAGGAAGAACATAGCATGTGCATCTATACACATTCTAATGTAATTATTTTATCTTGGAAGTTATATTTTTTACTTATGCATGAAGCATGTCATATATATCCATTTCATGCATTGGAAGCTATGTCACAACGTTCGTGACTATATAGATACAGCACCGTATATTACCCGATAAAAGGTACGGTGCACACCCTTGCGTTGCCTGTGGAGGGGCAAGAGCAAGGAAGGGCATGACATGTGCGTACATGTGCATTTATATGGATATCTTTAGTTCAAATGCATCAATGCCAATCTTATGATGCTAGGAAGTCTTTAATATCATTTTGGATGATACTGCTAAGATGAAGTCTTAGCTAGCGGATGATACCATGTGGATGTTGTATTGTCAGACTTATTTATGTTTTTCAGATAATGTTAACATGTTCAGCTTAATATCTTTGTTAAAGTTGAATGTTTAATCAATTGTAGCTCAATAGCTTGGTAAAGCAATTCACTTGTTGAGATTTTCAAATTACACCCTTGCTATCATTTTAGGTGCGCCTTGCGGTGACGTCGAGCATGTGGGATGGGTAGTAGTATGTATGGCTGTTACATAAATCACCTTCAGTCATTGTCTTTTAGGTTGTAATATCGGTTTGATGTCTCTTAGTGGTTGTGCTGTATATTTGTCTCGTTGTGGCATTGATATATGATCGAGACTTGTTCCTCGTTTTGCTAGGATGTGTAATTTTGCTAGTGTGATGATATAGTTATCTCTCTTTGTGTGGTGTTTGATCAGTTATACCTTTAGTTACAAGGGAGATACTGCTGAAATTTATATTGTTCGGTAAACATTGTTGCATCTGCTAAAGGACATGCTACCAGAGGGGAACAATGTACCCAAGACCGTCTATGACACGAAGAAGATATTTTGTCCTTTGGGATTGGAGGCAGAAAAAAATACATGCATGTAAGGAGGATTGTGTCTTGTTTCGTGCATGATTAACAATTTAGATTTAGTACCCTTCTTTTGTAGTCCGGATGGGTTTTTTTTTTTTATAATCTGGACCTTCTTTTGTAGTGATGAACTTACTTATCCTAAATTAATAAAAAGGTCAGTTAATTGAAAAAATGTGTTAAATTGAGAATGCAAGTGAGACAGCTAATTGAGTATATTTTTCTCATCATCGGATTATCCTGCTGCCAAATTCTAACTTTGCTTTATGATGCAGCTAGTATACATGTAAATAGAGGGATGATCACATTAGTGATGGGTGATAACACCACATGTCACTAAAGAGGTCATTAGTGATGGGTGAATTTACCACCCATCACTAATTACCAAGTTCCAGTGACGGGGTGGTAAATCCACCCGTCACTGTGATCCGATCATTAATAACGGGTGGTAAATTCACCTGTCACTAATGATATGTTTATAATAACGAGCATGGGAACCTTAGCCTCCAATTTTGCCTAAGTCCCACCACACCCACCGCCCATTCCTCCTCGCCTCCTTCTCCCGGTCGTCCCCGAGGCCGCCACCATCTCCCTACCATCCCCATCCCCCTCCCCAACATCGTCTTCCCCTGCGCCTTCATCCCTGACTACCCCAACAACGAGGAGCCCACACCACCGTCGCCTCCTCCCTGATGAGCACCCTGACGCCGAAGAGCCCGCGCCACCATGCTATGTGCCGCCATTATCCTCATCCGTCGTAGGCCTCCCGCCATCCCCTCCTCGCCGACACCTACCGTCATTGTGAGTTACTTCTGTGCATTTTGCCATACTTTGTGTGCTGGAGGTAAATGCAAGTGGTATGTCAGATTACATTACTCAATGATGACAACAGCTAAGTGAGGATGTGTGTGATAGCGTAGTCTACTTAGGTGCGACAATATGAACTTAGCAGTTTAGCACAGATGAATTAGGCGCGCTGTTATCTTACCTATTTAACACTTACTATTGCATACTTAAACTCTACGTGTTCCTAATGTTGACCCTTGAGTTGTGATTTTTATGTAGTATTTACGGTAATATAGGAGATAGAGGGTAGTGAATCAAGGGTTAGCAGTTTAGCACAACCATGTAGAATTTTTGCTTTTCGATATGCATAAATATGGAGGTTGCAGTGTATACTATTCTTAGGAATGATCTAAGAATTAAGAGTGCGCTATCACACATACTAATTATATGAGATAGCCAATTTGGTATTTGGATGGCGACATCAGCCGTAACCCGCTTTCTTGTGGGAAGTAACATGTGTACGCAAAAGTCAAAAACCTCTTTGTAAGGCATGAATCTTACGTGAATAAATCTCGCAGAAATCCTTGAAAACTCCCCTATTCTAAAGGTAGCTAAGATCACTCCTAATACTTTATTTCTTAGTGATATTTTAAAAAGAAAATAAAAAATTAGGATTAAAAAATAAACTTTTAATACACGTATGTGTTGCTTATTTCTTAAGACCTATAACAATTTATTGTCTCACAATCTAAGATTATAAAAAGCTAGTTTTTTTTCATAAAAAACAAACTACATCTCTTCTCTTTAAATACTTTGCCACATTAGTTTGTTTTGTTTAAGTAGAGATCAAATTAATATCAAGAAACTAATAGCATTGAAAGAGACATAAGACGTCATACATGATACATGGAGGTAGGAACATGTCGCTGTCCTCCTTGCCCTCCCTCGCCATATTCCCATGATACATGGAGGTATGAACACATTTTGTGCACTGTTTGGTCTGGCGCTGCCTTTTCCTTTCTCTAGAAGCCGTTTCAGGAACTTTCTGGCACTGACAGTGATGCCTCCAGTTTCGCTCCGAAAGACACTTCGGACAAGAGGATTAGCAACTTGTCATCTGTTACTTCGTGCTAAACAGATCAGACAAATCATGTTGCTGCAAGTGGCATGATCAAAGTAAACCGAACTACAAAAGGACGCATGGAGGCAATGGCAGGATGGACTTCTCATCCTCATCAGGATTTCAGTAGTCATCTATGGGGTTGGCACTTGGCATCCCAGCTTTACATACGGCAGCAGGCAGCTCACATACGTATTTTCTCACCTGTTCTATCCATTACAACACCAATAATTTCTATTCTAAGAGAACTCATGGTCTAGTCCACGAATAGTTGAATAAACATGACTTGTGATCATGAGAAAAGCATATCATGGATCTACATAAAAGGTATTCGGTTCCATCTCGATAGCATTAGGGGGGGGGGGGGGGCTCTTCCATACAGCGCATTCCGAACCCAAACCGAATGAAAGTCCAAGCCCTAAGTGTCAGTAGAAAGTCTATCCAAGAACACAAATACAGTAGCTATCTCAAATGCAGAAAAGAACTCCCATGCACCAAAATAGGCGAAAAAACGGCCGGCAAAAAACCGGCCCAAGCTATTCTCTACACATACTAGCAGTACGCATATATGTATATATAATTAAACATGAGGTAACTAGGTGCAGTTCCTAGAGGCTAAACCATCACTAGCTAGCTACTACAGATACTTAATCCTACATACTACTAATCGTTCCAGGAGATGTATATGCGAAAGACGATGGAGAAACTACCAGTCTCAAAAAGATTGAACTGTCCAGGTAGCCTTCGAAGCTTCTCTTGTTTATGCCGATTCGCATGTCTGTACCGGTGATAGGACACTATCAGTCGAGCGGATATGTAGGTGACTGAACCGCTAGCTGCTCCGATACCTCTGCGAGAGATGTAAGGTTGCACTTGATCACAGCCTCGACGAAGTAGCAGGTCTCGTCCTTTGTGTTTCCGTCCGGGACATCGACCACGAAGGATTCGATCACAAGCGTCCCCGGCCGCCCATCGATGCTCTCCGGGTGTACAGTTATGATGGATGAGTAGTTCTGAAGAAGTGGCAACATAGCTCATCAGTATGGATATGAGAAAACACTTTAAGCGGCTGTAAGAGATCTTCATTGAAGACGTGTGCATAAACAAAACCTTTACTTGACAATTGAGGAACAGCACACAACACATCAAAATTTTATACTGCAAATCATTAATCTGAAGACTAAATGAACAACAGAGGAAATGGTGACAGTGCGTCCTTCCATACTATCCTGATGAAGAGTCAGAACAGTACGGTTTATCATATTCCTTTCTTCGGTAGGCCAAACAGTTATGAGAAGCAAGGTAATTAAGCAAATGGCTGATCTAGTTAACTGAGGGATGAATTAATGATGCCACAGAAGCTAATTGTTTCCTTAGAACAGATGACACATGCAGAATCTAAAAAAAGATGTTATAATATAACTTGCCAAAACTCACTCACAACTGATATCAAGAATCTAATCTCGAAACCGCACCTATTGCATTTCATTTGCAATGCCAATGATCAGTTTAGTATCATATTTGCAAAAGAAACTAGTACTAAACTTGCAGCGAAATGTTAAGGAAGCAAAGCAGGGCGCAGGAAGCAGAGCACGTGCAAGAAATTAATTAATGGGCAACGCGTGGTAGCACGGACCTGGAGGCGGTGGTCGCCGTCGACGAACCTGACGCTGAGTAGGTGCTCGTCGTCGTCGAGCCGCTCAAGGCGCTCAGTGCTGGTGGTCGCCGGCAGGCCGGTCATGACGTTGACGTCGCGCAGGCTGCCGATCATGAGCTCCCCGCCGCGCACCACGCAGCGGCTGACGAACGGCTTGTAACGCTGCGGCTGGTCGAAGCTCCTCACTAGCTCCCAGACCTGCGATAGTATCATCAGCATGATCACATGAATCGGTCAAACACCATGAAGCGAGCCATGAATTAGGGCTCTTGGATCGCCGGAACAGAGCACACGCAGTTCGCACGCTTCCATGTGGGCAGAGACGCCCAAAGAACACATCGATCCAAGAAGAACACCAAACAAGGCGGCAAGAATTGAACAAGAAACTCCAGATCCGAGGAGCACTCGCCGTCCGCCGAGCCAAAGCAAAGTGATCCAACGACCACCCCATGAACGAAGCAGGAGGGAAGGAAGATCTTACGAGGTGGATGGGTGCCTTAACGTGCTTGACGAGGGTGGAGCTGCACTGGTGCTCGGCGGGTGCGTGGCTGTGCAGCCGCCGCACGTGCTCCGCCTCCCCTCCCGCGCCGGCGCCGTTGGCCACAAGCTCGCCTCCGAGCCTCCCCACCCGCGCGCCGCCGCCGACCAGGCCCACCATCCCTGCCTCCCGGATCCCTCCGCCTCCCGCGCCGCGGCACCGATCGGTGGTCGCTTCGCCGCGCCTGTCTCTAGCTCTAGCTCCGCGTTTACCTGGATGAGAGAGAGAGAGAGAGAGAGGTGAGGAGAGGAGAGAGAGTGGCTTGTGCTAATCGGTTTGGCTGGTTTCCGTCGGTCGGGCGGGTACAAAAATCTGCGACCGGAAGGCCGGGGCGTGGGGCCCGCCCACGAGTTATCCATGCGCGGGCGCCCGAGGGGTGGGAGCGCGCGCCGGGTCCATGCACCACTGGCTGGGTGGGTCCTTTCGTACGTAGCCGGGTCTGCCGGGAGGACAGCTGAAGGCTAGGCTAGGCTAGGTGGCCACCGATATTTTCGTTCAGTCGAAAGAAAATATCTTGAAACATCTCAGCGTATGGTCTATGGTGTATTACGTCTTCTACAGTAACTAATTTACAACCACATTTTGTTAAGAACAAAGCGCCAAGTATTTACAACGAGAGGTCAATGCCTCTAGTGGTGGGTCTTGAATGTCTAAGCTAAATTGAGCTTATATAGACTATGAACATTACCTCTAAATAGTATGCTACAAATTTGATTTTTTTTCATCGATTACATGTCACTGCATTCATTTTCTCTCAAATTTTCTTGGTGCATCTGGGAGCTTTAACATTCCCAAATGAAACCTCTATATTGTGTAGAGCATGTTAGAATATTGCATTTACAGAAAGTACTCCAAAAATATGGTTATTTATTCTTATCTCAGCTGAAGTCAATACTAAGAAAAAAGGAAGAGATCGCAAAACCTAATGTTTCAGTTTCTCCTTATCTTCATTTCTTCATCGGCATCATGCGACAAAATGGAGTTGTACAGATCTTGAATTGTATATGGCAACATGCAATTTTCGCCTTATGCCAAAAGCACTTCAAAAATGCACATACCAAAATGCTATTCTTGGTTTTTGGCTCTAACCTGTTGGTGGCTCTAGTGTATTTAAACTTTTGATGGTCCGAAAGCCCTAGGGGTCACTACTACAGAACATCTCTTTCTTGGCCTCATATCACTGTCGGTTCATAAAAAAATTGACAATAATAATTCATTCGAAAAAACCGGAAGTGATAATATCTTATCATTGCCGGTTCATATAAAAACTGACAATGATAGTATTATGGCTGATTTTTTTACAAAACTGGTAGTGAAACAAGTGAACTAGTATAGCAAAAAATATCCTAAGTCACCATAAGTCCTCCCACCGGTTCTCTCTCTCTCATCTTTATTTTTCCCTTCTCTCTCTCACCACCGAGCCTCATCCCTTGCCTCTTCAGATCAATGTGCGAGATCTACGAGGGGTGCAACGACAGGATCCGTGAGGGGTGCAATAGCTGGATCCCAACGGTGGGAGGCGAGGGGTGCAATGAAGGGATCTGCAAGGGGAGTGGCAGTGGGATCCCGATGGTGGGCACAATGAGGGGATCCACGAGAGGCGAGATGATAGGATCCCAACGGTCTTCAGCGTGGTGTCCTCGATGCGATTCCCGATGTGGCATCATCGATTTGGTCCACTTCGCCCCTCTTCCACAGCGACCGCGCACTCTTGGGCTTCCACGGTGACCACACTCCTCAGCTTCCACGATAACTGTGCTCCTTAGCTTCCGCGACCTCCTCAATTACGCGAGACCTCCTCTAGATCCACAACCGATGATGATGGCGACAGGGGAGGGCGTATCTAGGGTGGTGAGCTCCTCCATATTAGGTTCCACGGGCGGCGACCTCCTCCACAGCTGGACCCACAGCGACAAGTTCCTACATTGCTCTGTGGCACTTTTTCTTTTCTTTTTTTGGTTCTCTGGAAAAAGCATCACTACGATTGAGAACCTGACAGTGATAGTGCTCGACTATCATTGTTGAGTGTTCACAGTAAGTTTCAAAAATGGAAGTGGTGTCATTTAGTAGTAGTGGATCAAAGCCTAGTTATGGGTCTGTAAAGTCGAAACTAACCTTACCCTATAAAGGCTATGACCTTTTTTTTAGCGTCACTATGTAGTTCTCCCTCCATTTCTTATTACAGAGTATATTAGGATTTGAGAAAGTCTTTTTGATATGGTTATGGTTGTCCCGATCTTTCAATGAGAAAGGCAATACGGTTTGGTGGAGACGACTTTGACGATCCGGCTACACTCATACGACGACGGATTGCCTTGGCAATCGCTAAACCAACTCTGGGAGGTTATTGACCTTACCGTAGGCACGATCAGCCTGAACACGAAGTTCTTATCCATGCAAGCAACTGAAGAACAAGCAAGAATAATTGAAGGCAATATGAAATTGTGAATCTAGATGAAGAACGATGTATTGATGTGGTGGAGTTATGCAAATTAGTCAACTAAGTTGTCGCAAGACACAACCTGAGACAATATTATTTGGCCCTACGCGAAACTATGCTTCAACAAAACTCGACTATTCTAGCTGCACCTGGCATCTATTTCTAGGCATGCAAGCCCCTAGACACTAGAAAATAAACTAAGGAAATAAAATCTGACTATAACTCTATATTTACAATGTCGACTCGTTTTGAGGTTTCCGAATTGCCCAAGAGGAATCTGCTGTTGGGGTTGAATCTATTGGAAAGATCACGACATAATCTTTCTAACCTATGGCTAAATACTTCTTTTGGACTCTGTGTGACATAGATATTTTTTATTTTTTTTGCACAACTATTTGTTAAATCCAAAACGAATTTGGAGTCCAAGTAGTAATTGCCTTGGAACCCGACTTGTCTTGGTTTCCGAATTGTTTGGAACTCATGATCCGACCTTCCCACTATAGGGGAATAGGTAGGAACTAGACTTGAAGTCCGACGAGCTCCTGACAAGCTCCGACAATCCTCAACTAGGGTTCAACTCGAGCTGTCTTCTCCCATACATCACAAGAATTATTTAGTAACATCTCATCCCCATAAGTATGGTTATGAACACAGAGGAATGTGCTCACCTCATAATTTAGTTGACGTGCACGATCTCGTGTCATAGGACCTTGCAATGGCACAATAACAACTGATTCTGGATGATTACTTAGTACATGTATCCGCAGCAGTGATGTCGTCATTATCCTCCCCTTCTTGAATTGAAGTCATCTTCGACGGTAACTCATCTTCTTCTCCCAAATATAGCTTTAAATCTGCAACATTAAATGTGGGAGTAACCCTAAAATCTGTAGGCAACTCAAGCTTGTATGCATTATCATTAATCTTCTCAATAACTTTAAAAGGACCATCAGCTCGAGGCATCCATTTAGATTTTCTCAAATCAGGGAATCTATCCTTTGTCAAATGCAACCAAACAAGATCACCATGTTCAAAAATAGCATGTTTCCTTCCCTTATCGCCGACAAGTTTGTACCTAGCATTCATACGCTATATATTCTCCTTAGTTGTCTCATACATTTTTAAGATTAATTTAACACGCTGCTTAGCATCATAATTTACCTTATCTGAAGATGAAATAGGTAATAAATCAATTGGAGCACGGGGTACAAAACCATAAATGATTTGATAAGGGCGCATCTTAGTAGTAGAATGTAGTAAACGATTATACGCAAATTCAATATGAGGTAAACATTCTTCCTATATTTTCAAATTCTTTCAACACAGTCTAAGCATTATAGATAATGTTCTATAAACAACTTCAGTTGGTCCATTAGTTTGGGGATGACAAGTAGTAGAAAATAACATCTTAGTCCTCAAATTTGTCCATAAAGTTCTTCAAAAGTAACTAAGAAATAAATTTAACATCATGATCTGACACTATAGTATTAGGCATACCATGCAAGGTAATAATTTCATGAAAGAATAAATCGGCAACATTTATAGCATCATCGCTCTTATGACATGGAATAAAATGTGCCACCTTAGAAAATTGATCCACGACCACAAAGATATTATCCCTCCGCTTCTTGGTTCTAGGTAGTCCTAAAATAAAGTTCATCAATATATCTTCCCAAGGAGTAGTAGGAATAAAGAGAGGCATATATAAACCATGCAGATTAAGTCGTGACTTAGCTTTTTGACATAATATGCAGCGAGCAACAAATCGCTCAATATCCCACCTCATCTTCAGCCAGAAAAAGTGTTCAACAAGTATGTCCTCTGTCTTCTTGACACCAAACTGTCCCATCAGTGCACCACCATATGTTTCCTATAATACCAAAAGACAAACAAAGCTATCTGGGATGCATAGCTTGTTAGCGCGAAATACAGATCCTTCATTGATGAAGAACTTGTTCTAGGTCCTTCCATCTTTGCAATTCAGTAAGATATCATTGAAATAAGCATCATGAGCATCTTGATATTTAATCATTTCAAGTCCAAAAATTTTGAAGTCAAGTTGTGAAAGCATAGTAGATCAACGAGACAAAGCATCAACAATAACATTTTCTTTACCCTTTTTGTGTTTGATGGCATAGGAAAAAGACTCAATGAATTCAACCCACTTAGTATGTCTACGATTGAGTTTGCTTTGACTTTTAATATGCTTCAAAGACTCATGATCAAAATGTATCATAGATACTTTAGGCCAAAGATAATGTTGCTATATTTTCAAAGCTCAAACTAAAGCATATAATTCCTTATCATAAGTTGAATAGTTTAAACTAGGTCCACTTAATTTTTTGCTGAAATAAGCTAATGGTTTGCCTTCTTGCAATAAAACATGACCAAGTCCTATGCCACTAGCATCACATTTAAGTTCAAACATCTTATTAAAATCTGGAAATTGCAGCAACGGAGCATGTGTCAACTTGTCTTTCAATATCGTGAATGCTTCTTCTTGTGCATCACTCCAAATGAATGGAAGATCCTTCTTCTTGAGCTCATTCATAAGTGCAGCAATTGTGCTGAAGTCCTTCACAAAGCGACGGTAGAATCCAGCAAATCCTAAAAAACTTCGCACCTGGGTGACCGTTGTTGGGGTCAGCCAACTCTAAATAGCTTCGATCTTTTCTTTATTGACTTTAATTCCCTACAGGGTCTCAACATAGCCAAGAAAAGATAATCGATTGGTGCAAAAGATGCACTTCTCGAGATTACCAAATAAACACGCATTTCGTAGAGCATCAAAAACAACACATAGATGTTCAACATGTTTGTCTATAGATATGCTATATATCATAATATCATCAAAGTATACTACCAAAAATTTACCAATGAAATCACGTGAAACCTCATTCATCAACCTTATGAATGTACTAGGGGTGTTAGTCAAACCAAATGGCATAACTAGCCACTCATATAAACCAAACTTAGTTTTGAACATTGTTTTCAATTCATCTCCTAATTTCATGTGAATTAGGTGATAGCCACTACGCAAATCAACCTTAGAGAACACAGCAGAACAACTCAATTTATCAAGCATATCATCTAACCTAAGAATAGGATGATGATAACAGATAGTAATATTATTGATAGCTCTACAATCTACACACATACGCTATGAACCATCTTTTTTAGGAATTAGAATAGCAGGAACAACACATGGGTTAAGTTATTCACACACGTACCCTTTATCAAGAAGCTCTTGTACTTGGCGCTGAATCTCCTTGGTCTACTCTGGATTGGTTCGGTATGGTGCACGATTGGGCAACGAGGCACCGGGGATTAGATTAATTTGGTGCTCAATCCCTCGTATCGGTGGTAATCCCGGTGGTACGTCCTTTAGGAAAACATCACTATACTCCTGCAAAATGTTAGTGACAGCAGGAGGCAAGAAGGAATCATATCCTCAAATGAAAATAAAGCTTCTTTACACATGAAAGCATAACAAACAAACTTACTAGCATCAAATTCGTGCATATCAAATTTGCTAGCAAGGAAACTCAAAATTTCTAGTTTAATCTCTTAATTTTTTTTAGTTGTGGTAGGTTTATCTTTCATTTTATGTTGGTCTCTTTTGCTACAATCTAATTTTCACTTTTAGATGATTCCTAATTGTTCTCTCAACTAGCTCTAGCAAGATCATCTCTAACAATCTATTTGGGAGTCATAGAGTGTAACAAAATTTTCTTCCCTTGATGCATGAGAGAATATCGATTAGTTTTACCATAATGCACACAATCTTTATCGTACTACCATGACCTACCTAATAATATAGAACAAGCTTGCATAGACACAACATCAGTCAACAAAATCATGATATGAACCAAAAGTGAAGTTTACTCTCACCATTCGTGTTACCATAATCTTACTGCTACTGTTGAACCATTGAATGTAGTATGGATGTGGGTGTTGTCATGTAGGTAGCACTAACTTCTCTATTAAATTGATGCTCGCCAAGTTGTTGCAACTTTCTCCATCGATAATGATGTGAATCGAACGTTCCTTGATGACACCCTTGATTTGGAACAGATTGTGTCGCTTACTTTGCTCCACGCGGGCCGGTTGAGCACTAAGCACTCATTGTGCCATAATGCTTAAATATTGGTCGGCATCATTACCGTGGATGTGTTCTGCATCATGATTAGTATCGTGACCTTCTTCTTCATTCACAGCAAGCATAGCATAAGTTTTTTCGTCAAAACCACTTGCTGAATCATACTCACTGTCTTCATGAATAATCATCACTCATTTACTTGGACACTCTCTCATCATGTGACTGAAGCCTAGGAAGCGATGGCATTGTGTTTCCTTTGTCTTCCCAGTGGAAGCAATAGAAGATGAATAACTCTTGGCTGGTGTTGCGAAGGCACTTTTTGTCGTTACAGATGCTCTTTTCTCTGAAGTGAATGTAGAGGGAGATGGCTTATGGTTTGTAGCATTTGATGTCATGGTACGATTGGACGGAACAATGGAGCTGCGAGAAGTCCATGGCATGCTCCATCCTGTAGAAATATTAGTATGTTTCCTATTTTGGCATCCCTGCACTTGATTCAGCCTTACAAGTAACATGGAACAAAATGTGTGATATTATTATAATAATTGAAATCTAATGTGTCCTGAATTTCACAATTTAAATCACCCAAAATGAGCCATCATCGCATCTTAAGATTCATTAAGACAATGAATCAAACCAGTTTTCAACTCTTGATAATACTCTTATATAAAATTACTTTCTTGGTTTAATCCTTGCAACTTATTCAGCAAATCCCGAATATGTTAAGAAGGCACAAACTTGTGTCTCATTTGCTGTTTCAAACCTTCCCAAGTGGTAAGAATAGCATTGGCGTGTGTACGACAATGTTCACGCCACTAAACAGATGCAAAATCTGTAAATTCACTAGTGGCATCCTTAACTCTTTTATAATCAGGGTATTCATAACAGGCAATTTTTTTTTATCAACTAGAAGCTCCCAACCTAAATAAGCATATGGGTCATACTTGCCATCAAACAACAGTATAGTAAATTTTACCTTAGCATAATCATCATTGTTACATACCTCTCGACGTGGTAGTGGTTGTTCTCGTCCCATACCCTAGTGATTTAAGCGTACCCTTCGATGATCACGATTGTTGTCCAATTTGATGTCTTCCTCATCCTCTGAATCATTGACATATTCAATGGAGTTATATCCTTCTTGCTTATCTCCTAGTGAGCCCAAAGCATTGGGGTTAGCACTTTGCTGGACAGTGTCAACTGTCATGGTGGTAGTTTGGGTCATCGGGGTAGTATGGGGAACTCAACGGGCTTGCTGAAGAGGTTGTCCAACTGGTATAGAGGGTGAAACAGCCTGAGATCCTCCTGTAGCCACAGGTAAATGAGCCAATATAGCTTGAAGGGTTGCATTAGCTGTGTTTTGAGCATCATCAATTGCGCTAAGTCTTTCTTCTTGTAAGGACAAACACTCATTGGTTAAACGGACGTCCTTCGTAAGGCCTTCTGTGATAATATTCATTTGATGCTCAAAATGTGATATGATGCCCTTCGTCCGGGGTGAGTGTTTATGTGAATCCTCATCACTTGTGATGATGAATAATGGATAGTTACCATATTCGGGTACCCTAGGGTTTTCATAATTCTCGAGGCATATTTTTATCTCTGGGAGGTGGATCCCTGGAAGGAAGAAAACTACTTGTAGGTGCCAAAGGCAGCTCATAACTAGGAAGATTTATCTCTAAGAATAGGAATGAGGAGTCCAGAGGATGCACGACATCCCCATATATATACGGAGCCAAGAAGCCTTGCTGAGGAGAGAAAAACATGTCATTAGAGAGCACTACAAGCAAAACAAGCCAAAAGAAGCCAAGAAGGAAGTCACTGACCCCCTCTATAACTGACTCAGATCAATACAAGATAAACATGACATCGGGTTATTATCCTCAGTGAGGCCCGACTTGTCTAAAAAATCTTGTGTTTTCCCCTTGTAATTTGTCTACTCAAAGCATCCCCAATTCTTCAACGAGTTTGTTAGATCGACGGTTTACCAATCGTTGACAACTTGACATGGTTAGTAGAAACAAGAAAACAAAAAAGCAAGTTTATTGTTCATATGTAATACTAGGTTGTGGTGACAAGTCGCTCAAATGCTCAAGCTGTTCACAAATTCTTACAAGTTCTTACAAAGCAAAACATGGGATGACGGCCATTGGCGGTGTCAAAGTCCTCCTAAAGATTGGATGAATCGATTGCTTGGTGATCAAACAATCCGTACGAGGTAGAATTTTGAGGAGCAGTGACAAGGCTTTCGATATGTAGCAAGGATTAGCAATATTCAAATCAGCAATGCACAAGCAATATTCAAATTAGCAACGCACGTTGAAAATCTGTTCAAAGTACTAGTCAAACTTGTTGGTCTTAAGCTAAACCGTGCTAGGGACGCGAGATTGAACACAAGAGATATCACGGTGTGACATAGCCCAAAAGAAGGCGATAATTCATATTGTGGCAGCGGCGTGAAACAATTATGCAAAAATATGGTACTGCATAGCGTGGAGCAATCTGCATGACAAGGAGTTGAGGCACTTTCCAAGTAGATTTCAACTTGAATTTCCAAACCTATTGTCACGTCCCGAAGCCATCATTACGTAATTAAGACTAATGATGCTTCATAAGCATGATTTAATTTTGAGTAATTTTGTTTTGGAGCATTAGAGCACTTGGTTTTAAGTTAATTGTATAAAAGAAAGAAATGAATTCGCAGTTGAAACGAGCTTCTTTCTCTAGCATGTGGGGCCCACATGGGTGACCATCCACTCCATCTCCTCTTGAGGCAGCAGCCCCCACCAACTCCCTCTCTCTCCCTCACTCTCCCAGCTCTCTCTCACCACCGTACAGCCCGAGCAGCCCCCTCTCTCTCATGCTCTCTCTCTCCCTTGATTCCTCCCTCTATAAGCCAAATCAAGGTATGCATATGCTATTCACACGATCACTAGCTCCTAAGCTCCTCATCCATCTAATTCATTTTTGTTTTCCTGAATGATTCGAGCCATTCTTGGTGTTTTTGCTTGAAGCGCGAGGAACCACAGTTGGACTCCTCTTCCTGGGCGATTTCTTCGTTTCCTTTATCACCTAGTGGTCACCAACCTCCACAAGCACCGTGGGTTAGTCCCTTAGGCTTCCCTCAGCATGAATGTGTGAATTGGTGGATCAATTTTGAGTTTGGAGCTAAGTTTGCGGAGTACTCGAGTTCTTGAGCTTTAGAGCAAAAATAGAGGATTCAGATGAGTTTTGAGCTAGGAACCGTGTTGCTAAGTTGGTGAGTGAGTTCTAGACTCTATGAACTATCTCAAACATGTTTTCTTTTAGTTTAGAGAGGCTCGCAAATCAAATCGGCTGAGTTTTCCCCCTCGAAGCAATCTCTCAGGACAACCCGGATAGTCCGGGTAGAACCCGGATAGTCCGAGTAGCCCAGTGAAAACCCTGATGAATTGTGCTAAAAAATCGTTAGGTTTAGTATGCAAGTTGAGTCTAGAATCCTTTGTATAATGTATATGTATGTTTATGTAGGATAGATTTAACATACGAGTCGAATGGGTAGAAGAAGATCATCGAGAAGTGCAAGTCTGCCCAACTCAGATAGTCCGAGTTAAACCCCGGAGGGTCCGGGTAATTCACGGTGCTTTTAACCAAGCACCCTCGCTCGGAGCCTTACCCAGATAATCTACCCAACCCGGATGGTCCGAGTTAAACCCGGAGTGTCCGGGTTAATTCAATTTAGATTTAGCAGAGAACCCCCATCCGGAGTACTACCTGGAGTCTCCAGCCTCCTGTTAGATTTCCGAAGTCATTTAGATCGTAAAGTTTACTATTATTTCGCATATCTTGCACTTTAGCTTATTGTTATGCATATTGTAGCATATATTGTTGAACCTCATTCATGCTCATCATTGCATGCATTCTTCTTTAGTGAAAAAGGGATCCAGAACGTGACGCGGGTGTGGTTGAAGGTGACACCGAGCCACACGGGTTCTGTGAATTCTGTGTGAGTAGCATCAGGTTGTCGTTTGAGCAGCAAGGCAAGTATCTAAGCATGTTTCTCCCATTAATTTGGATCATATGTATCTAATACGATAAAATATGCTTTATCTATGTTATGCATGTTGTTGAGTCGATGTCGAGTCTTATATGGGTAGAACTTATGTTGATGCACCCCGCATTGAGTTATTGGTGATCCATCTCCTTATAATTGGGGTTTAACTTGATGATGGTCTAGTTTAAAAGTTAACCAAAATGCTTAGTCATGCATAGATTCTTCAGTAGACGTCGAGATGTGGTTCAACCCCGTTCATGAGCTATAGGCTTAAATTACTGTCACATTGATAACAATGTTGGGTTGATGGTGTTGGTTGGTTGAGTAGTGAGGATGAGGCAAGATATGAATGGTGTTAGGGGTGTTTCTCCTACCCTGATGTGGTGTTCCCCGGGGTAGGTCGGGAGAGGAACTTAGACACCGTAGATCGTTTGCGTCGCTTAAGCACCGATTGTTGTTGCAGTTGGCTCTAGCACTTACCATACTTACTACATGTCAATCTAATGGTAAGATAAGTTGAATACATCTGTAGATGTGATCATTTGAGCTTATACATCGACAGTGTGAGCGGGCGGGTGAAGGGATCGGTGATGTCCTAAGAGGGGGGATGAATTAGGACACTTAGAATCTATTAGGCTCCACACACTACACAAGATAAACATATATCAATTTCTATCTAAATATGCTCTAGGTTTATCTAGTGAGTCTACTCTACCAGTCAAAGCGTTTGCAACCTATCTAAGAAGGTAAATTGCAAGAATGTAAATGCAGAAACGTAAATAAGGTAGAGAGAGCAAACTCGGTACAATAGATTTTTATCTCGTGATATCGATGGCATGAATGCCACCCCTAGTCCACGTTGGAGCTCCACAAAGGATATGCTTCCGGTCATCACCCGGTCACAGTTCTTGAGCCACCAAGTCGCAAAGATAAAGCTTCCACTCGGATAAGCCACCAAGCCACTAAGGCAAGGTCTCACCACTAGCCTCTCTTCCGGTTCCTTGCCATCATGATCACTTCGGAGCTTGAGCCACCAAGACAAGGGTCTTTGCATCCCCGTACAAGCTTCTTGTCACCGCTCCACACCAAATCAGAGGGTTAACAAGCTTGCCAATGAGTCACCAAGACTCCAAGGTGCTGGCATACCACTTAGTACAAGGTTGGATCACTCCTTGATCCACTCTCTAGGCAGCACTCACCTAGGAACAATTTCTCTAGGCCTATAAGCACTAATCACTCACTAATCTTATGCTTAATCGCCTTGGATAATTACATTAAGTATTTTGGTAGCTTGGATGTCTTCTCAAGTGTGTATGAGCTTCCACTAAACTGCAGCAGCAGGCTACCACTTCGAATGACTGAGTGGAGGGGTATTTATAGCCACAAACTCGCACACTAACCGTTAACCCAATGGCTCAGAAGAGTTGTTAACACTGGATGATCTGGTGAGAACAATAGTACTAACACCGGATCATCCGGTGAGTACACTCTCACAAACTAGCTGTTGGAACCACACTCAAGCCTCTGTGAACACTGGATACTCTAATGTATACTTCATCTCCATCACCGCACTATCCGGTGAGTTATCCTGAGGCATTCTCTCTGTGTAAATTGCTCTGGTGTTAGCATCCGGTGTATATCACTTCATCACCAAAATATCTGATGCCTTGAACTTCGTTCTGCCTCTTTACACTATTCATTGTCTAGTGTATTTTCCGGTGTAGTATTGCTTCATCAGCGGACCTTTCGACATGTTGATCTTCGATTTTCAATGGCTGCAACCTTCTCTAGTGGAAATGCTTTGGTGTGTATCTTCCTCTGATCACCAGACTATCCGGTCGGTTGTTCCATTCTGCCTTCTGGACAGAAACACTCCGATGTTGGCATACTTTGATCACCAGGACTATCTGGTGAGGCTTAGCCTTTATTCTTCAGGATGACACCCTTCTCTAGAAGAATTGCTCCGGTGAGCACACTTGCTGATCACCAGACTTTCCAGTGAGGTCTTCAAGCCTCTCTCTCCCTTTGCCAAATATGCTCCGGTGAGGTCAACACCCAGAGCATCGGACCATCTAGTGAGATAAATCTTCCTGGGACTTCTTCAATTGGACTAAACTTTCTCCCGGCTGTAGTGGCTTCTTCATGTATTGCATCCATGAAACTTACTAACATATATTGTTGACAAACATATTAGTCCCATTGACTATGTTGTCATTAATCATCAAAATCACAATCATGGCCTATTAGGGTCATTTTCGCTACAATCTCCCCTTTTTGGTGATTGATGACAACACAACCAAAGTAAGTGACAAATAATAAATGATACTAAATGTAAAAATCATAAGCGAGCACAAAGTCTTACCTCATTGCTTGGATGTATGTTCTTACCTTCTAGTCCCCTTTTTGTTGTGGCTCCCGCTTTCACCATCCAAAATAAATAAATATCACACAACAAACATCATCTCATACAAGATCATACTTTTTCAGACAATCCCATGAAAGAATGGGTCAAAATAGAGCTATGGTTAACAAGTTATGATTTTTTAAAGATTAAAATATAAATAAAACAATTAACTTTTTCAGAATTTTTCCAAAACCATCTATGATTTTTCAGAATTTTATAGAATTATTCTGAAAATTTCTAGAATTTATTTGAATTATAAAAATATTAAATAGAATTAAATAAACCTATAAAATATTATTAAACATTATCAAAAATTAATTTCTTATTTATTATTATTTCATAATTATTATTACACTTGAAATATATTTATTGTGTAATACATGTCAATTATGATGTCATTACAGTAATAAAACAAACACAAAAGGAAAAGTTGACTAGATTGACACATATGCGTGGTGCTGACATGGTGGCTGGCGTGGCACGGTGAGGTGGCGGATGACTAGGATTATGTATGACACGTGGCGGTTTGCTATTGGTCCATGAAGGGGTATGTTTTGGATCTAATCATGGCTGTTGAACTCGGATCAGATGGATGGGAGAGCTAGATGGCTAGAGCCGACGACAAGCATGGTGGAGAGAGCTTGGGCATGGTGGCTCATGGCTAGGATCTTGATGGACTTGAGCTCCGGCTCGCCGGTGGCAACGATGAGCGATGGAAGAGCATCAGGAGTGGACCGCGCTCTCACCTAGGGTTTCATAGCGGCTGGAGAGATGGTGGGTCAATCGATCTACGGTGTATAGCCGCGGCGGCTCACTGGCGTTGGAGGAGAAGGCGCTCCGGTGCGCTATGGTGGAAGGGTAGCGGCGGAACAACACCAGGGCTCACCG
Source organism: Phragmites australis (assembly GCF_958298935.1). Lineage (NCBI taxonomy): Eukaryota > Viridiplantae > Streptophyta > Magnoliopsida > Poales > Poaceae > Phragmites > Phragmites australis. The sequence goes on from NC_084931.1 coordinate 7,451,208, forward strand.
GGAACCCTGATGTTTGGCACGTCGTCGTCGTCGGTGATGGCTGTGGAGGGCTGGAAGTAACTAAGGGCTGCAACGGCTGGTGGATCTCGTTGGAGAGGTCTTCCCGAGAGCGAAAACTCATCGATTTGTTGGGCAAAGGATGCGGTGTGCTCTGGATTGAACCTATGGCCCTCTATTTATATCAGAGGTAGGCTAGAAGTCATAATCTAATTGGATTAGGGCTTGGGTTCAAAGGCGGCTATGGCGGATCAAACCAAAGGTGTCACATGTTTGAGTCAAGCTCGCCTAGAGATAAGATGGGCAAAAGCTTGCGTAGGGCTTTAGGAAACTATGCTTTAGGTCTCTGATTCTATCTCTGTCTTTAAACCTTCCAATTTTTGAAGATGGTGATGCAAAACGGCAACGTAATGTTGGAGCTAACTCATGAATGACTCAGGCTCTGGTGGTTTCGATCTGGGTCAAAGCTTCTAGAAGCTTGCGTGAACTCATCTTGCCCTCATGTTCCCTTGTTGGACTCAAACACGACGGTTGACTGCACCTCTAATAGAGTTGAGCAGAGGAGAAGGCAGGGAGATGACAGAGGAAGAGGGATGTGGGGAGGACTGGGCTGGCTCAGCTGGGTGGGCCGGCTGACTGGTTGGGTTGTAGCCTAGAGAAAGAGAAGAGAGGAGAGAGAGAGAGAGAGAGAGAGAGATGGGCTAGACTACTTGGCTAGTTGGAGGGTTTCAGCCTAGAACAACGTTTCTATTTTCTTTTCATTTTCTATTCTACTCTTGTATATATATATATATATATATATATATATATATATATATATATATATATATATATATATACTTATATAACGTATATACTATATATATTCTTATATTAGCTCACATAATCAATCAATTAACAATCATCAAACAATCAAATATATATACACACATATATATATAAATAAATATTCTTTTATTGGAAAATATATAGCCCTCAATATGTATATGTATTTATACAAATAACACACACATATCCACATATATGTGTATATGTATAAAGCACACATACACACTTAGGATTTTTTAATTAGTTTTGCAAAGCTCTTTTATCTTCTTTGAAAAAGTAAATTTTCTTGGTTTTAAGAATTTAGGCTGTTACATGATCATCAGAAGGTCTCATCAGAACATCATCAATGGATGATCTGGTGCTCAATGGATGTTATCACCGGAGTAATTGTACAGAGCCATTGATGCGAGGAGGTCAGGATGGATGTGCACACTAGATGTTCCAGTGCTAAGATTCAATGGAACATCCGATGAACTTGCACATCTAGTTGGAGCAACACACATTGGATGAGCCAATGCTCAAAGGGGTATACTCATCAGAGCATTCGATGTCCATTGTTTCTGAGCACCTTTCTTCAACACTAGTTTTTGGAGTTGGGGCAATAAATATTTCACCATCCTGACCATTTGAAGGTGCTAGAGCTTAGGAGCATACACACACTTGAGAGGAGTTTTTGCCACCAAGGTTGAGGAGATTGAAGACACCAATGCAATTAACACAAGTTAGTGCTAGTTTAGGCCTAGTGTATATTTAGCTAGGTGATTAGTCTAGAGTTGGATCAAGTAAGTTATCCACACTTGTTACCCTTAGTGCTTGCTGACACCTAGATGGCTCAGCGGTGGCATTGTCTTGTGAGACCCTCCGAAGAAGTTGTGGAGCAGCCGCGAGCTTTGTAAGCAGTTGGAGTGCATTGTACCGAAGCAATGAAGCACTACCTTATTGGAGATGGTGGTTAGCATCCCAAGAGAGATTAGATCCACTGGCGTGTGAGGAGCTCTAACGGCTAGAGTCCTTAGAGTAGTCGACCGGGGAGCTTAGCTATTGCAAGGAGCTCCAACATGGACCAGGGGCGAGCAATAACTCACCGATACCATGGAAAAAAGTTATTGTGCCAAGTTTGCATTCTCTCTATCTTTTATATTCCGCATTTTTTTTCTTGCACTTATTATGTCGTATTTACCTTTCCTAGAATTGTAATGCGTAGTTTATAGGATTGTTTCCTAGGATGTAAACTTTGCTACGGTAGAGTAGAAGCACTAGATGAACTTAGAGAACATTTAGATAAAATTGATTTAGATTTATCTTATTGAAATTCAACCAATAGTTTTAGAACCTAATTCACCCCTCTTAGACCATTACCAGTCCTTACATATTTGCTCCGAGAAGTGCAGATTAATTAGAGCATCACAAATAGAAACACTTTATGAAGGATCCCCTTTATGAAATATATGATACCTACTACTGCCTGGTACCCCATTTAGGATGGCATCCAACAAGGATTCCCTTCAAGAAATATGAGCCTTGGAGGCCAGGTCACACTCACATGTATGTGGCAGTATATAGTACTTTCTGAAGTAAACTACCAGATCTGATCAGACACGGAAGTAACAAAAGAAATAAAACGAAACGTCAAGCATCATCCTTGGATGCATCATACATGCACCTGAAGCAGAAAATGGACAGAGTCTATAATGTAGATCACATCCAATGTTAGCTGAAACTGCGCGGCCAACTTAGCAGTGTGAATTCACCAATGGCGACCATGCCCCTTCCAAGTACGCTGCAATGTCAGGAGCATATAGTTTTTTACAGACGGAGACCAAGAAAATATAAAATGATTCCCCAATTTCTTCATTTCCTACCAGAAGAATTTTGTTTCCACATATTTACAATATGTGCTAGAGCATGAGTTGAAGAACCACCCTTGCTCAAAGCATGCACTGATTTCTCTCTAAGTTCAGTTGCCCACTCCCTCATTCTTTCAGCTTCCTTCCCTTCCATCACATGTTGAATCGCGCTTGCAACCTCCTCTTTGGTAATAAACCGGTCAGGTCCTACCTTAACCCGGGCCGCCACCCCTACTTGGACCTCCATCATCGCAGCGTTCATGTTCTGCTCTGCATAGAGTGGCCAGGCGACCATCGGCACTCCATTCATCACACTTTCTAGTGTAGAGTTCCACCCACAATGTGTCACAAAGCACCGGACCGAAGGGTGACTAAGTATCGCCGTTTGCGGTGCCCAAGATGGGAGCACCAGCCCCAGCCCTCTCGTCCTCTCGATGAATCCCTCAGGCAAAAAATCCAATGCCATGTCCTCCTCACCTTGTTTAGTTCCGAAGAATGCTCCCATTGCTGTATCTTGCTGTGGCCTCTTGGCAGCCCAGATGAATCTACGCTGACTAAGCTCCAGCCCAAGCGCCAGCTCAGCCGTCTGCTGCCACGTAAGCGTGCCACCACTGCCAAATGAGATGTAAACCACGGATCCACGTGGCTGCTGGTCGAGCCATTTCAAGCACTCGTTGTCCCGGTCCACGCCGACCGGCCTGGTCCAGACCAAAGGTCCGACGGGGTAGACCGGCAGCCCCAGACCATCCATTCCGTTGCCCACCCCGGGCTCAAGCTCACTGAACGTGTTCACAAGGATCCCGTCGACTCTTGTGACCTTCTTGGCCATGGACAAGAATCCAGAGTACGTGTTGCTGTTGCGGTCGGCGAGCATCGACGACGGCAGCTCGTGCGCGTGGATCGGCACGCAGCCGGGCAGACAGATCGGCTCTGCGGCGTCCCGGTGCTCCCCGGCGCGCGTGGCGTCGAGCTCGGGGAGGTGCAGGAACAGGGATAGTGTCATCCACGGCGAGGTGAACAACATGTAGAACGGGACACCCAGCTCCGTCGCGACGTCGCGCGCCGGCACGCCGACCATGTCCACCACGAGCGCGGCGAGGGGCGCAGCCGCGGCCAGCGCCCGCGCCAGTTCCCTGACGCGCCGGACGTTGGAGGCGACGGCGTGCGCGGCGCGGTCGCGCACGTGCGCGGCGCGGTCGCGCACGTGCGCGGAGGGAGGGAGCGCGCCCGGCGGCGGCGCGGGCAGGGCCACGAGGTCCACGCGGTCGGAGACGGCGGCGGCGGCCACGGCCAGGTACTGCGCCGATGGCGGGGACGTGGCCGCGGCGAAGAGGAGCGTGGCGGCGAGGCCGTGGTCGGACACGAGGCGGCGCGCGAGCTCGGCGAAGGGGATTAGGTGGCCCATGCACGGGCTGCAGAGGAGCAGCACACGCGGTCTTGCCGTGCACGCCGGCGTGCTCTCCTGGACTCCTCCCATGGTGCGCAGCTGCGATGGGCTGGCAGGGCGAGTGCTAGCGTGGTGATGCGCCGAACAGGTGCTGCTCTGGTGAGAGTTTGAGTGGAATGCTTGTGCAGTCGTGTTCTTCTTGGATTCTTGATTGATCGGCAGTCGGCAACTTTTGTAGATTACGACAGAACACCGAAGAGTGTGGATCTCGTCTGGTATGTCCAAGTGATGTTTGTCGTCACTGCTTGCGACACTGACACAGTGAAATGAATACAATTATAACTACACGTGCGCATTCCAGCCTGTGGATTGATGTATGAAAATTTGCCAGTAAACATGCATCCTAGGATTTGCCACTTCAAATCTTATATTTGATGTAGCAATCTAAATAATGTCGAACGCAGGACTAGAACATAGACATGGTGAAACAAAGATAATAAAACATGGAAGAATTAAACATACATTGATCCAAGGATAATAGAGAATTATGGAGTTTATTTACTCGAGATATATAGTGTGGGCTTTATTCTTTTAAGGGAAAGGAAATGCTAACTGTTGGGACCGAAATCTCAGACAAGGTGGACCTTCGCTTACGGAAATACCGAAGGGTCCTCGGGGTGACACGTGCTGGGGTAGAACTGTTTCGATTCACCTCTCGGATACAGTATGACCCTATTTATAGCCCGTACTCGACCACTACAAACGTAGTTTACAGTTTCTACCCTCTTACCTGCTATATTCTTAAAATATTCGGGAGCATTATGGTACAATCAAGCATATTTACATAATCACAACTCTGCCCCGGGCAGTTAAAGTGGGCCCCGCTATCCAGTCATGGTCTTCGGCTCCGAAAATCCGCCGAAATCTTCTCCACTCTGTCGCCGCGAGCTAGCCTTCGGCTCCAGGTCGAAGACTAGCTGCTACCTTCGCCCACTCCAGTCAATCAGAACCGCTGGCATGGACTTCGGCTTTCGGCCGAAGGCTCGCCACTACCTTCGCCGACACTACGGGCACGCCTACATCCTTTGACCAAGGGTACTTCGCGATCGTCGCTACCTTCACCTGCAATCCCTGAAACAAACATGCAGTGACAAGCAGGTAGACCTTCCGGCAGACTTCGTGGGTTCCTCCGAAAGGGGCGGGGGGGAGATCATCCCCAACAGCAGCCCCCTACAGGTAAGATTCATTTTCGATGGGCCGAACCTGTAGTCTTTAAGATGCATCTCAACGCCGTCCCCTTCGGCCCGTCGAAGTCTGCTGGGGCGGATGCTCTTTGGTCAAATTGCCTATTTATTTATTTTTATTTTTATTACAGTATGACCATGCGACCCCTGGGTAACTGTATTGTTGACATGCATTTGATGCCTTCGATGTATACCGAAGCATCATTTTCCTCGTCGATTCAAGTTCCGATGCGCCTCGTTTTAACCGCTGGCCCCTTTGCTATAAATACCCCCCCCCACGGTCACTTGTTTTTACCACGCGTCTCTGCTCAAGCTTTCACTCTCGTACGAAGCCCCTTACAGCCCTCTGAGTCTTTCTCGTATGAAGCCCCTTACAGCTCTCTGAGTCTTTCCCTGTCCAAGGCTTCTCTGTTTGTCCCAATGGCACCGAAGGCCAGGTCTTCTCGCCCAAAGACATACTGGATTGGGCAGTCTAAGGTGCACGATGAAGTGCTGATCAGCCTCGTGAAGGAGGGATTGATCAGCGATGTATCCAAAGTCCGGCTCACTGGAGCCTTCTGAAGACAAAGCAGTTGTATTCGTTCATTATTTTCGAGCAGGTCTTCGCTTGTCATGCGATGACATGGCTGTTAAAGTGCTAAAATTCTTCGAAGTTTATCTTCACCAACTCACGCCCAATGCCATAGTAAGGATGGGGCTTTTTGCGTGGGCTGCTCGGTCTGAGGGAGCGAAGGCATCAGCCAGGGCCTTCACTGCTGCTCATCGGCTTCATCACCAGCCAAAGCCAGTGTTCGTCCAGGGCGTCCAGAGCGAGACACATTATGGGTGTCTGAACTTTGCTTACCGCGCTGGGTTCTATGCCCGTCGTTGTATACAAGAACAAATGGCCGAGCGACTAGACACAGTGGTGGTTCTACCACAAAGTAGATCCAGAAGAGTTTCTTGTTTCGAAATGTGAGGAAGTAAAGGGAAACCGCGCTCCAGACGTGCACTTGAAAGCATCCCAGCAGACAGCTCTTGAAGCCTTCGCCAAGTGCGCGAAGTATCTATCCACTCATGACCTCGTAGAGGAGTTTGTAGCTGTTGGGGTGTGGCCCCTTAGCTGGGATTGGAGTATCCTGGAGTATGGGGAGAAAGGGCCTGAGGGGCTTTGCCGTCCTCATCCTTTCGTGCATGGCTTCACGGGTATACATTTTTCTGCTATTAATTTTTCTGGTTTTTAACTTCGCTGTCACTTGCTTACACGTCCTGACCTTCTCCAGATATGTCGGTGTCCGAAGTCAAGGCCAAAGCTACAATGCTTGTTGGGAAATTTACACCGGGCAAAGCCCAGTTATGCGCCGAGCAAGGTCTTGTTCGAAGACTCAATAGAGTCTTGGAATATAGGGGCAATTCATACCGGGAGAGGCCAAAGGCTAGCGCGTTGCTGCAGGGTCCTGGAGAGGGCTCCCCGGCTGAAGACATCGGTGAAGAGGTTCCCACGTGTGCCTTGAAGAAAAGAAAACAGCACGAGCACTCGCCGCAGGGAGGCCGCAAAAAGAAGGCGCTTGCCCTTAGGAAAAAGCCGCACGAAGTTGTCCCCGATGATGTCCGCGAAGAGGCGTCTCCGGAGGGTTCGTCCACGCCGCGCGAAGTGCTAAGACGAGAGATTCCAGAGGGCACCCAGGATCCCCGCCCTTCTCCAAAGTCAGGGTTCTGTTCTCGCGTGGACCTTCCCACGCTAATGCTTGCGCCAAAACTTGCAATCATCTGAAGCGCAAGTGTGTGACCTGCAAGCACTTTGCGCCACAGAGAGTGCTACAACACAGCGGCTGCAAGAAGAGCTGAGCGAGGTGAAGGCTCTGTCCGAAGATGCTTTAAATGCGCTTGCGGAGCTAGAGCCGAAGGCCGTCGCTGCATGCAAAGCTATCAGCAATACCTTTGAAGGGATTGGTGCCTCGGCCACGCCCCCAACACTCAACATTGTCGGGCTGGGCAGTCTTATAAGTTGGATCAATGAAACCAACGGGAGCCTTCTCCCAGCCGCTTAGTTATATGGTGACTTCTGCGCAATGGTTGCCGCCCGAAGCCTTGTCCAGTCGATTGAAATGACGGGCTGCGACCATCATACTGCGCTTCAAAAGTCCACCTTCTGGTACCCGATGGATATGTCGACTTCGGCCGTTACAAGGGCGTCAAAGGTTACTACCCGATCATTTACCACCAATTATTGGTGCAGACACGGCCGCGAGCTTGCCCTCCGAGAGGCGGAGATCAACCGCCAGCGAGTACGTTGCTTCATATTAACGGTTTTGTTGTCTTCCTGGTCGTGATTTCTTTTGCAGGCGAAGGCGAGGAATGATCCCTCGTCTAAAGCTACAACCGCGGCGGCCGAAGATACCGGGAAGGTGGGATGACTCAGCGCGAAGCGTCATTTTGTTTATTGAGTTTTCCTTATACGATGGGGCGATGTATCATACATTGACGATGTAATATATAATATTATGTTTGTTACAAAATGTTCTTGACTTGTTGCGCTCCCTGCGCAGGTCCTCCCCTCGGACACTACGTAGGTAGCCGAAGAGGCTATCCCCGTTACCATAATGAGGGATAATTTTTTGTGTCCTGGTCTTGCTGGGAATCATTTCATCCCCGTCATCTAGATGTTGAGCTCGAGCGGTACTGGCATGCGAAGTGTAAGTCATACGATGCCATAAATAATAGGACTAAAGCATTTTGGAAATCTTTTAGCCCTTCGGCGTTAGTTACCCACCGAGCTAAGCGCAACTCGCACCGTACCGCGCGCGGAGACGTCGAGCGTTCGCCTATGCTTATTGAGCCGAAGATTGAACCCGAAGATGACGACGGGCTCCCACCTCGCCAGCCGCAACTTTTATACCGCCGTGGGCCCTCTTCACAATTAGTTGAACACACCGAAGGCGAAGATCCCCTACATGCGTCTCCATCGGCTTCAACTTATGTTGGGTCCCCTCTGGACCCAGCCATCCATTTTCATGCTAGTCAAGGCATAGCCTTTCAATTTGTTTTTAGTCGGTGGTATAAGGATTTTATTGGTCCTGACGTTGATCATTTTGCGGAATAAAGGGTGTTTTTACAATTACTATTACTTCACTTTTTTGGGTGTTTACTTCGGCAGCACCGCGCTTGAAGTGACATTGTGGCGTTTCGTAATGTTTTCAGATGTTAGGAACGCTTGCTTACTTGAGCGAAGTCTTCTTCGACGAGCGACATTCTCAATTAATTATTTGGGGCGACGCTTCGGCAGCGATGAATTTTTAAGATTGGATAGCGTCGTTTCCCCCTGATTTTTCGCCACAGCTACCTGCGACTGCTAGAGAAGCGTTGTTCCGAGAACGCCGTCCCCCCCCCCCCATTTTTTGTCGCAGGTATCTTCGGCTGATAGGAATTTATTATTTTTGTTCAAGAGCGGGCGCTCTTAGAGCAGTTTTTCATTTGAAGGTTCATTTTTCCTTTGGTATGGGGGCAGGCACTCTTAGCCCCTGACTTTTTAGCTCAAAGTGCGTTGCTCTCTTAGGTCGAGCGACACTTCGGCTTTTTCTTCCGAAGGTTTGTTTTTCCTTTGGTGCGGGAGCAGGCACTCTTAGCCCCCGACTTTTTAGCTCAGAGTGTGTCGCCTTCTCTTAGGTCGAGCGACACTTCGGCTTTTATTTTTTTATAGGTTGAAAGTGTACGTCGCTTTTCGTTGACACTTCGCACCTCTAGTTTTGCCGTCTATTTCCCGCCCTTCACTTGTCGATTGGTGTGCCACCCTGCTCTTAGAGGCTGGCACACTTCGACGACAAGTTATCAATACTCAAAACAAGTGATTTTTTCTGGGGGTATTTCTATTATATAATTGTTTACAAGGGTTCCTACCTCGTTAAAAACCTAACGCCCTGATGAAGGGGTCCCCCTGTGAGGAAAAGAGTGCAGTTCCCGTACAATTTGATTACATGAAAAGAAAAAATTGCATAAAGAAAATTACACAAACTTCGTTTTGGCACAGACTTGTTGCTGAGATGCGCGAAGACCTTCACCGCTGTTACGCGTAGAACTTGCGAAGGTTATTCGCATTCCAAGTATGCGGAAGCTCCTCGCCCTCCATATTAGCCAAGTGATAGGAGCCGGGTCTTAACGATATTTTGACTATGAAGGGACCGTCCCATTTACTCCATAGTTTTCCCACCAGTGAGGCATTGCCGAGTCTTCGCAGCACCAAATCTCCTGGGATGAAATTCTTTACGGATATCTTCTTGTCTCTCCACTTTCTTGTCTCCTCTTGATACCTGCTCAGATTTTCGGCGGCATGCAATCTCACCCCCTCGAGGGCATCCCTTGACGTTGACTCTTCACCTTGCTCTGGTTCGTTTACCACCCTAAATGATTTGTTCTTGCATTTCTCTGGGGTCATTGCCTCCTCTCCGAAGAGGAGGCGAAACGGTGTGAAACCGGTTGGTCTTGCTACCATTGTTCTTATAGACCATAAGACTTTGGGCAACTCTTCTACCCATTTCCCTTTTGCCAGGCCCTGCAGGCGCTTTGTGACACCAGCGAAGAAGATGCCATTTGCTCTTTCGATGGCTCCATTAGACTGTGGGTGGTATACAGATGCAAAAAGGACTTTGATCCCCAGACCTTTGCAAAAGTGTCTGAATCCTGCACTGTCAAATTGGGTGCCGTTGTCTACTGTTACTTCGAGCGGGACTCCGAAATGGCATATGACATTCTGCCACAGGAATTTCTAGATATTTCTCGATGTAATGTTTACGAGTGGCATCGCCTCCACCCATTTGGAGAAGTACTCAACCACAACGACGGCATATCGCAAATTTCCTGGAGCGGCTGGCAGCTGGCCGACAATGTCAATTCCCCAATGCCTTAACGGCCAAACTGGTGGGATTAGCTGTGTTTTTGCTGAAGATCTGCTTGACCCCTTCGCCCAGAATTGACACTGTTGACAACTTCGGACTATGTGATCCGCATCATTGATCGCCTTCGGCCAAAAGAAGCCCTGTATGTATACTTTTCCAACTAAGGCTCGTGTACCCACATGTGAACCACACAGCCCACCGTGAATTTCTTTTAGCTGCTTCTGCCCTTCTTCCTGGGATATGCATCGCAACCATGGTGGATAGACTCCGGCCTTGTACAAATTGCTTCCCATAATTTTGTAATTTCTAGCTCTCTGGGCCATACGCTTCGCCTCAACATTATCCTCGGGCTTGTGATGACCACGAAGATAAGCCATTATCTGAGAGCGCCAATCTTCGCTTTCGATCATAGCAACGAAACGCGCTGGTCGCGAAGTGTCGTCGGCAGCTGGCACGGTCAGCTTTTGGTAGAATACATCTAGTGGCATAGGCAGATTTTGCTCGGTGGCTTTGACTAGCTCGTCTGTTTCGAAGTTATCATATGGCACATTACTTAGGGGAAAGAACAAATATATCGAAAAGGCACGATAGAGGAAACCCTCATTTTCTGCTTGTCAATTACCAGCACATATCTTAATTTCAACAGAAGCACCCTTGCATGCGCTATGTCTGTCACTCTTCATCTGTGTGCTCACTCTCATGCATGAGCTACATTTCTTAGCTCTGATATGAAGTTAAAATGCACAGCTCTCTCTATATATATACCCACAACCATACCAATTCACCCAAGCATGTAGAATCATCCTATAAGTTACATGCGACACATTTGAATATAAAATAATCGTACAAACTATAAGCCATTGAAGATTACCTCCGCAACTTCTTTCACGGCTTTACATTTTAGAGATTCTTCTGCAACCTGATAAAATTACTAATTTTGTTTGTACATTATAAACATCAAAAGCAAAGCTCTCTATATACGTTACCCACAACCATACTAATTCACCCAAACTTGTAGAATCATCCTATTAGTTACATGCGACACATTTGATTATAGAATAATCTTACAAACTATATAAGCCATTAAAGATTACTTCTGCAACTTCTTTCGCGGCTTTACATTTTACAGATTCTTCCACAACTTGATAAAATTACTAATTTTGTTGGTACATTATAAACATCAAAAGCAAAGCTCTGCTAAATGACGAAGAATACACAACTGTGCCGTGCCTTCTCCGTTGCTTTCAATTCCTTCCATTTTTTCTGTTAGACCAAAGGACATCCCCTGCAGCACCCGCATATAAAGTCATGGAAAAACATATGGTCGTATTTCACCGCACAAATATTCTTTAGAACAATTTTTTTATAGCAGACATGTGGGGTATCTTTCACTTCCACTGAGCCACGTAGGAGGAAAACATCACCGTTTCTAGGAATTAGCAGGTAAAATCGCCAGAGAATCAGGAGGTCAAATACGATGCTGTTCGTTGGTCAGCATCTATAGTTGTAGCTTTGACGATTACCTCTAATCATGGCTCTCGCACTTGCTTCCGTACATAAATTGTTTGCGTCAATAGCTCTTTTTTTAGAAGATAGAAACTGATCAGCCATTTTGCATTGTGGGATACATATAGCCTTGTTCTTTATTACATCATATAAGCACATAGCTGAAAGTTGAGGAGAATGAAATAAATTCATAGGCCACATGCATATAGTAATGAACCAGCACATAGTCCATTGCTAAATCGCCACTTATTTTTGGCAAAAAAAATCCATGGCCACCACTTCTAATGCTTGGCAAGCCATAAGGATGATATCTCTTCATCCTTCTTCTATAATCATCACCAGAATCTTAGCCAATAGGTGCCGAACTGATCCGTCGCCCACGTCGATTGGCCCCCTAGCCCTCATCGAATCCCCGACCATATCCGTCGACCACCCTTCCAACCGACCATATCCGTCGACCACCCTTCCGGCCGACAATCCTTGGAGGTGGCAGCCAGACGTGTGCGGGGTCGGTGACCGAGCGGGCGAGTACTTCGAGCAACCTTCAAGGTGCGTTGCACCGACCACTTGCACCACGTGATGGTCCTAGGTTACAACAATAGGGTTCGTCCGGCTGACACCAGTGTGGCTTCCGCTCTGTTTTTTTACTAGCCTGCCGGGAGGAGTTGCTCGGGGCAAAGAGGGATCTGGAACGAGCGACCAGGGAAAGTGCCCAGCAGAGGGAGGAGTTTTACGACCACCTTTGCTGCTGTCAGGAAGATTTCTATGCAGTGTGAAAGGAACTCGAGCGAGTAACTAAGGAGAGCGATGAGCGGCGAGTGGCGTTCTACAACCAACTCAGCCGAGCCTTCACCCCTTTCGACTCGTTGCTTCGGTCCGCCGGCGTCTAGGTCCGTCCAACCCCTGGGAACACCGTGTCTGGTCATGTTGAGTGGTTCCTGGCGGCATCTGAGGAGGCAGGTGGCCTTGAGCAGAGGATTCGCGAGACCGTCGGAGACCATCTTTTCGAGGTTGGAGTCTCTGGCGCCTGCCTAGCCCTCACCTGCGTAAGCAACCACTTCCCCGACCTGGACCTCTTGCCGACAGTCAGTGTCGGCTTTTAAGGTACTCGGATGACCGGTGAGGAACTCGGCGCCTGGGCAGATTCATTTTTGTATGCCGTTTGTTCCTGTCTTTGGACCGTCCGGTTCGACCCTCTCATGGGTATTTTTGGGTCCTAGGAGGAATATCGTAGGCTTGTCTAGAACCAGCCCCTGGGCTTTGTAATGACGGGCATTTGGCCCTTATGTGGGTCTTCTCTGTGTTTGGATGATGAATAGCCTTCAGAGTGCCTGTATCGCTTAGGGAGGATCGCATTAAGCCGCTCGCGAGCAACATTCCTAGCGCTGAGGGAGACCCTTAGCACGACGAGCCTTTCAATTGCGACCAGCGCTCGACCCGATTTAGCACTTGCAGCAATGTGGTCGTTAACCCTTAGGCGCCTTTACCCTGTCATCGTGCGAGCTGGTTAGCTTTGGATCTCGTCCCGTCAACACAAGCGAGCGGGCTAACAAATCTCAAAATTTGGTGGGAAACTGTGTTTTTTCATGGACTCCTGCAACATAAAGGGTTTGATTACTTTAATTTGGAAAAACTTACAAGTCATGTCCACGCTCGTCTGGAAGGTCCTGCAAAATAGTCAAACAGGCTTGTCTCCGAGCAGCCTCATATGTAGAGCTGGCGTACCACGAGTTGTATGATCGGCGGCCGACCACCCCGGTCAACCCGATTGCGTGACGTCGGGAAACTGGAGGTCGTTAGTGACTTGCGACCAGTTTCGCGTGTGGTGGTCACTGTCGTGCCTGAGGTTAGGAATTTATGGCTGCCTGGGGCTTTAGAGAACGGTCCCACGATGTTCATCCCCCAGCCAGCGACAAGCCGAGAGAGTGGTATGGTTTGCAGTGCCCGGGCTGGTAGGTTGGTATTCCAGTTGTGGTGCTAGCACAACTCGCATCTTTTCACCTGCTCATGAGCATCCTGGAGGGCGGTGGGAGGTCCAACCTCCATGTCTACCTCCGAGGGTGTTAGGGAGCATTGTGCTCCCCCCATCCTAAGTGATGTACTTCAGTAAAGGGTCATTGCTCCCTTGGTGATAGAGGCGTCCCTCTACCAAAGAGGATTCTCGCGGTTAGCCAATGTGACCTTTTCTGCTGACACATCGTCATCAGGGGTTGCTTGATTCTGAAGGTAGTCCGAGATCTTATCCATCCAGGTCGTACTCGAATCGAGCAGGGCGTCCACATAATGGCCACCCGAGGTCGACGGCACTGAGGGCGGCATTGCCTACAAAGGTGTTGCCTCTGGTGTTCTGTTTCTAAGCGGAGCATCCCTTCTGCTTCAGCCCGAGACCGCAGCAGGTGGCCGTGTGAGTCTTTTTCTCGAAGACTCCAACCGGGACAAGTTCACAAGAAGAGGCTAGACGGGCCAGCGTATCGGCCAGGAAAGAAACCCTTGCGAGGGATGTGTGTAACTTCCTAGCCTATGGAGCGTTACTCTAGCTTTCTCACTTCGGAGAGGTATGTCTCCATCGTCCGGTCCGAGCACTGAAGACCCCTTGGTGATGGGGTTTCACCTAGTAGCGAGTCCCTCATCGCTAGTAGGTGTTTCTCCCCGCGTGGGTGATGCTCATGTTCCAGTTACGAGGCCCTCATACTCCGCTTTGCATTTAACAACTGGAAAAAATGGAATTGAACTATGTACCTGACGATGCATGGTCCTATGCTTGCTCCTTCCTGGTCAGGGGGAAGCATGCCCTGCTTAAAGACCAGTACCGCGTCCGTGACTCTTTGAAATCCTGCAAGGTAGAACAAGGATTCCCCCTTCCTGTGGGGAGTGGTCGTTACTCGTGCACAAAGTTCGAGATGTAGACCCTTCTATTCGTCTGGGGTTGAGCCTGCTCGGAGAAACGACACACGCGATTAGTTCCCCGATATTCTTTTGTCGGATAAAATCATACCTATCCGATGGTTTTGGTTCACATCACAGGGCTTGGGGTGGCAGTCCTTGCGTTTGAGCGATCCTCCGGGTGAGGCTGCCACCAAAGAAACCCGTTCTCCCAGAGCTTGCGATCCGTGAGCTCTCCTTGGTGCCGGGAGCATGGATGCCTCAGCAGCCTCCCGGAGCCTTCGGATGCTGATCTGATGTATTTAGTTTGGGACATATCGGCTCTGTCTGGGTCGTACCCAACGAAGAACACCTTACAACAACTTGAATCCCGAACTCGGAAACGCGCCCCCCTACCTGGCGCGCCAAATTTCAGGGGTAAATCCCTGACAGTGATTACGGGATATGTTGGACAGTGGGTGTGTGATCTTTGTTCGGGATGCATATGTTGGATCTCGCTATGTATGTGCAACTCAAGACACCGAGGTTTATCCAGGTTCAGGCCCCCCTCAGGGTAATAGACCTACATCCTGTGTATTCTTTTTTCTTGTGGTCTAAGCCAGTTACAGTTGATATTCTTACCCAGCCTTCTCTAGTTACGCCCCCTCCAAAATCCCCTCTACAAGCCTCGTACTCCTCCCTTTATATATCAGAGGGAGAGAGGACTTACACGTGAGTCAAGACATAGACTCAGACCTAGCTAGAGCTTCTCACCTAGGCCTATCATTACTAAGAGCAAACGTATCCCATTTGTTCTATGGCGTCACAGAGCCTGTCCCATCACTCCACCTCCTGCGTCGTCTCGGTCGCCCGGACTGTCCTGTCCCGTCCCCACGTGCCGCTTGCGCACCTGCAAAAGAGCTCTTGTCACGTTTGTCAGGCCATCCCGTAGTGATTAATGCTATGGGACGAGTCACGGCCGCTCTGCGCTGACCACGCTGTGGAGGACCGAAAAAGGGACCTGGGGAAGGGAACTACTCGAGTGAAAAAGCATTTATTGTGATTAGACTGTTTGGACACATACCTGCCCCGCGACCAGAGGAGACTGGTCACGGGGTGTGCTCCTGTGACCTGGGGACTGGTCGCGAAGCTCGGTCGAAGAGTCTGGTTGCGTGGTCGCTGGCTGATCGCGCGGTTGCTGACTGGTCATGTGGGAGAACCACGATTCCAGACAAAACGTGACATGCGATACCTGCTGATATCTTACCGGTGTGGATCCCCCCATGAGGGACCCCACTATTCTTTACACCGACACATACGGTGACAAATCAATACGAAGTTACGAACATATAAGTATATAACTTAAAAGAAGAAATAAACATCAAGTTTCCCTCGTGAGTCTCAGTAATGGAAGTGCTAAGTTCTAAATCCAAAGATGTAAAGCCAAAGCAAAATAACGGTATCTGGAGACTGGAGCTGACCTGACGAGCAAGACCAATTGCTACTACGGCCCGCAATAACGACCCGCTAACTGCTATTGCAGCCCGCAATAGCGCTCGCTAACTGCTATTGTGACCGCTAAGTTATAGACCGCTATATTTGATCCGCTACCTTGATATGGTAACGGCAGAGATTCGCTACCGCAATAGCGGAAGCTATAGCGACTGCTACTAACGGTATTTGTTAGCTTGGTTGCAAGGCACAGGTATTCAGACTGGACAATTCAAAAAAATTCCCACCCCACCCATTCCCAGCACCCGACTGCAAAGCAACACGTGTCCCGTAATCGATCAGTGTCCACGCCCGCGCCTCGTGACATCTCAGCCGTCCATGTCCGTGTCGCACAAGTCTCAAAGCGTCCTACAGCTAAGCCAAAAGCGGGCGCGCTACGTGTAGGTTTGGTGGTATGAGCCCCTCACGTCCCGATCCAACAGCGGCTTACAATCCAAAGAAAATACTAAGCCCACCGACCGGCCCAAGCTAACACCATAAGAACCGGCCCACAGAGAGTTTTCTCCGAGTCCCAGCTGGTCGCGCGCGCCGTTCGAGTTGAAGCCGGTCTGCTCTGCTCGCTCAGGAGACGGCTTCGAGTTCTAACTTCCAACGTCCCCGACGTCTCGTCCGTTCCATGTACTTCGTACGGTACTAGAATTCACGGGGTGACCTTATATGTTCACATGCAACAATGCAACAAGGTTCCTTTTTAGTCATCACCCGCGAAATAACAAGAAGAAGAAGAGAGAGAGAGAGAGAGAGAGAGAGAGAGAGAGAGAGAGACCATGTCGTCGTGCTGGCCATCGGTGATGGCCGTCCTCGGCGGCTTTGCAGCGGACGACCCGAACGAAGAGGCAGGGGAGAAGTCCAAGGAGGCGATGCTGCACCGCAGGCCGCTCGCCGGCTGGGCGGCCGCGGCTTCGGAGAAGGAGGAGGCCAAGAACCTGGCGGAGGAGGTGAGGGCCCTGGAGCGCGCGCTGGCCGTCGCGGTGACCGCGCGGGAGGCGGCGGAGGCGCGGATGCTGGAGGCGGAGGCGCGCGCCCAGGCGGCCGAGGCCGAGCTGCGTGCCGCGGCGGTGAGCCACGACGCCCAGGTGGAGGCGCTCCGGCGGGCGCTGGACGAGCAGGAGGACAGGGACGCGCGCATCCGCGAGCTCGAGGAGCGGATACGGGAGCTCAACAACGCCACGAGCAAGTGGCGCTTCTTCTAGCTATGGCCGGTTGATTAAGTTATGACACTGATGGATCGACGCCCCTGTGCTTCTTAAATTTTCGTTTTTCCTTGTTGGTTGCTCTCACCAAGGTGAGGGTTAGTTTTTGGTTGCTGTGTTGCGTTGCTCTATGATCCGAGAAAATAATCTAGTTATGCATCTAATATGCTGTTTGTGATCGGGAAAAGAACATCAAATCTCATCCTCCAACTAAACACACCATTAGTTTCGTTGCTTTTTTTTAAGGGCGCCCCTAGTTTCGTTGCTGTGATGGCCGATATGGCCTAAAAAGATGCCAGAACAAGAGTGAATTTGGAAACGCACTACAACACCGATTATTCGCAAAACTCACTGCCGTGCCAAAAGAAGCCTAATTCATGCATCTGTCTTGATCATGTCGCTTTGCTTACAGTTGACAGCTTTTCGTTGGGTGCTTTCATTCAGATTAGTCAGTTTTGCTTTTACATGCATAATTCATGGAGCGCAAACACTTACAAATCTCGTTAGTTTTTTCTGAACGAAGCAGTGTTTGTCAATTTTGAACATGCATGGGAACACCATGCTTTGCTGAAGCGCAAGTTCCAGGTTAGTCAGTAGATATGAAAAGATAGTCCGCAGGGGAGCATCTGTCATCATTTGGAATTGGGGTGGATAATCAATATCAGATTTTCAAAATACCAGACTTCATGTTACTACTATCTCAAAATGCATGGCATGTATGAGCAGTCAGCAACGAGTTCAAACCTGACAAAGCAGGATGATTTCTACAAAAACCACCAACAACAACCGGCAGCGGCTGCCTAGCTAGGGTTTCTCTTTCCACTATTTGCTGCTACAAACCAGTACCTTAAAACCAAAATGTCCACACTTTTACAATTAAGCATTCAACTGCTTTTTTTTACTACTTGGCTGCTATGAAGCAGCAGCGCCGGCAGGAACTGATTCTGCATTGAGATTGGCAAGCCTGCAACTCAACTCTACAATTCCGTATCACTTGAAGAGCACCCGATATACATCCACAGGGTTCAGCGATCCAGCGCCATCTCCATAACAAGATCACTCCACGCATCAATGGGGCCTGGTACACACCAGTGCAAGCAATCATTCTGAACGGATGCAGAGTTCTTGCTGCCTTTTGCGAATGGAAAGGGCGTTCTGTACGGCCCAACGTGGCCATCTGGTCTCAAGAACGAAAGGCTGTAAGTATCCAAGAGCTTCAGCCTCTCCACATCAACTGAACCCATTAACGCAGCTACAGCCTTGTTGAACGCTTCAAGTTCGATTCCCCTCATGACACGTTCCATGTATCCCTCTCTGTACTCTCCCTTCTTGTATGGTGACACTCTCTTGCAAGTCCCCCCGTTGAACCACTCCCCATTCTCGAAGTGATCAGGCGACCAAGTCCTGAAGAAAACAACTGGCTTATGTTTTGACGAGATGATGAAGCTGAAAACCTCTTGGAAAGTCCTACGATACAGGTGCTCAAAGCCAAGTTCAATCAGGTTCTTGTTACGACAATTATGACAGCCGACCACTTTACCCTTCTCCCAGTAGACTGCGGTCTTAAGAAACCATTGTCCACCGGAAATAATAATATAGTCAAAGCTTTCATACTGACTTGTCCAGGTAGCATCAAGTATGTCAAGTTGGAGCTGGATTTCAGATGTAGATTCGCCATTCTCGTTCTCAAAAACCTCAGATTTGATGAGGAATGGAGTCCAGACGAGGGATATGGTGAAGTTGTAGGATCCGAAGTACCATCTCCTGTTTCTGAATTCCTTATCGTGGTAAACCTCAACAGGCTCTTCAACCTAAATAAACAGCAAGAAGGTCTCCTCAGGATAATATAGCACAAGTGGAAACACAAAAGGAAATACTAAAACAGATCGCATAAGTTTTTCTTATGGAAGAGACAATTAGAGTAGAGCATTAAGAAATTTCCCTTCCAACACTAATAGCGTATTATCAGGGCAAGAGAACAAAATATGACAACTACAGATAAAGTTCATGGAGCAAACAGTCATCAACTTCTAGGGGGTGAAAAAAGGTGTTGCCTGTTACAGATTCTTGTGAAAACATGGCAACAAAACCTTTACTTTCGAATAGCTGCATGAAGCCATATATCAAACAGAAATTGGCAAGCTAAGCAAATTATATCTATAGTTCAGAGTGCACCTCCAGAAGAAAAGGAGTGGATTTCCGGAAATTTTTGTGCAAATTTCCAGCACATTTAAACATAAAACATCCAGAATACGTACAGAGGAACATGATGGTTCAAGGTTGGCAGAGGCACTGCATCATACTCGGTACAAAAAGGTAACTCTAGTAACATTTACCTTAGACAGAAGGCAGATCAAAGACTGAACTTGGTTACGAAGAATGGAGTCACCGATGAGGCCCCAAGCTTTGTTCCTCATAGCATCTAGAAATCTGACTCCATCAAATGGTGGAAGATCACATCCATAAGGTTTCCACCTCCAATGTAGATATCCCATGTCAGGTCTACCATTCATCATACAGTTCTGGTGATCATCAATAAATTGACAGCTTGCATTTGTATAGGCTGGGCCTAAGGGGTTTGGTACCCATTCCCCATTGAAAAGATTGCATTTTCCTATGCAAGTAATATATCACATCAGATGCTAGAAACAAGGACACTAAAGGAAGAATTTTTTAGTTTACTTGTGTTATTTTTCATTTCAAGATTCTAAAACTTAGTAACCTCATCCATGTGCCCTTAGCAGATATTCTTGTATGTGGTGCACCAAAATAGATAAGGATAGGAATAATACTACCTCTAATAACGAATAAATACCACACTAGAATGCATGCAGTTAAACTTTTGATAACAAAATCTTTATGGACATTTAGATCGTCCACATGAAAATTATATGATTAGACTTGTCTCAAAAATAATTTCATATTATTACAATTTTATTAGGATTTAGAAATATGTGTGGTGATAGAAATTAGATGTCAAAGTTGGATTTTGAAAACCGGGTCAATCTACCAAGCGACATTTACCCATTTTCAAATGACTATCAGTCTATCACTATTGACTTCAGGCATCAATATTTAATTGTCAATTTTTCAAAAATGCACATCCAAATCATTATAAGCATATAACGTTTTTAAAGTACTTTTGATGTCAAATCTAACGATACTATTTTCACTTTACTTTTAGATATTTTGACGAATATTATTGGTCAAAGTCAGAACACTATGGTCAACAGTGACAATTATTTGAAAATGGATGTAGTACTTGTGACCAGTGGTGTTAGAAATAAGTAGTGTGAAAGCAACGGATCTACCGAGACGTTGCATGCGAGAGATCACAGACAACACCGGAGGCACGATGTTTGCTATCTAGGTTCAGTTGAAAAGCATACATCCAAGAGACATGACTACGGACGCTCCTCCCCACAGTTGCAACACCGGTCGCTCCGAGGTCCCGACAAAACCGTCGCCTCCCTCTTGCGAACATGTCGCTATGTCGTCATGGTTACAATAACCCTCCTCTTATATATATGAGACTGAGTTACAAGAATCCGACACCGACTCTACCCTATACCGCTAATACAACTCCAAATCTAATACATAACTTGCCTTGTACAATATTCGACACATATTCAACGACCTCCACCTTAGCAATATTCTGCCAACTTGAGGTCGTCATGCACAAATCTCCATGTACACCAGACTTGATTTGTTGACTTTGCCGCTCAATGAAATATGCCCGACGAGCTTGCCACAAACCCACCGCCTGCATGAGACAATGCTACCTGCAACTCCATCCTCCATTACTCCACCTGCAATGGTGCACCCTTCTCTCCTATAGTCGAAGTCTTGTTGCCCTTCATGATTTTCATGGTCTTCCCATCCAGCTAGCTCGGAACAATAATCACTATGTAGAGCTCCAAGCGAAATTAAATTCCTTCGTAGCATTGGCACATGCTTAACACCCCAAAGCACATGCTCATCTCCGTCTTGCATCTTGATCTTGATCTTGATCTCGCCCACTCTAATAGCATGGTATCCTGTGCCATCCCCCAATAGGCTATGACAAAATCAACAGGCCTTTACGAAGAGAATCACTCCCTTTTGTACGTCACATGATAAGATAGCTAACCGAATCCAACACCATGCTCCAGTTGATTGCTTGATACTAAGAACCTCACTATCGTTGTCCGAGTCACCCTTAGGAATTACCACATTTGCAGCTACCCAAGCCGCATGTTGCCACGCAACAAAGCACGAACACCACCAGCCTTCATGCTCCTATGTTGTTTTCGCTGATCATTGTCGATGCTTCTACCACTTGCGATATAACTGGCCTTACATCGCCAATCTGCTCTACACCAAGGTATATTCACCCTCCAGGCGAACTGTCCGCCGACCTTCCTTGGACGGTGGGCTGCTCTGCTCCTTGACCACACCGGCCTGCTCCCGGACTCCATTGCAACTGAGCACCCAACCGAAAGCAACGCTGTTGAACTCCATCAGCAGCTGCAACACATTGCCACAGCCTCACCCCATTGCCTGCTGCAATGACTAGACTTGATCCTCAAGTCCAAGTCCATGACTCCCGCGCTCCCATGCACCGCAAAGACACGCACAACGTTGATCTACCACGGCACCAACCCAAAGACACCCTGCGCAGCCTGAAACACCTAAAACCGCATCTCACCGACCGACAGCAGTGCAAGCCTGGGCTCCTTGTCGTGATGCGACACCGCAAACCACAGCTCCACCTGCGGGAATGCCCATGTCCAGCTGAGCTCCTACAGGACACTGTTGACCTAGCGAGCTCCTATTGAGTCGTCCAACGTGATGCCACACGGTCTGGCCATAGCCACCCTGCGCACCATCGAGTTTGCCGCGTTCTACGGAGAAAAAGAAAAACACCTTCTCCTGAGCCTGTGAGCTCCCAAGCAGATCCCCTCTTTGTTTTCTCCTGATCGCATGCATGATGCCTTCACACATAGGCTATGCAGCCACGAGAAAAGAGAAAACAAAGAACGACACCTCTTGGTTTCTTTTCCCCCAAGAAACACAGCTGCCACTTCATTTTTTCTTTTCTCTACTCTTTTTTTTCTTCACGTGTTGCTCTCGGTCATGCAACAAGGCCACCTAGTGGAATCCCGTGCCTAGGCCCACCAAGACTTGGTCTTCATGCGTGGAGGAAAAATAACGCTCGTCCTACTTTGACACGTCTTCTCGCTCCGCTGCTACGCACACACAGAAGCTTGACGCCCGGATCAAAACCTGCCAGTCTGTGCTCCGCGTGACGTCCTTGAGCCAGACACCGTGTGTCAATTCTGCAGCGCCCCTATGTCTCCTACTCAGATCCTCGCGCATGGTCCCGCAAGGAACCCACTGTAGCACGCACCAGTGCCACAACCCACAAGTCTCATCCACGCGCCTAGGAGGAAGTGTCTCCACCTAGGACTCCTCCACACATCCCCGCTTGGGATGCACCTGGGGAACCAAGTCAGCACCAGCTTGCCCTGGTGGTCTCCTCCTGTCGCTTAAGTCCATGTGCCACACCTCCCTGACCATGTTGTGAATCGACCGGTGCACGTTATCACGCCCGTGCGATCGTGTCTGACTCAAACTCGTCGAGTCACGCACGTAGTGTCCATCGCCACTCGGCACACAGCTCCACGATGCCAAGAGCCGTCGACGAGCACTGAGTGCACCTATCTGACGCCAACTTTTCGTCAATGTCCACGCCCTGTCACGTGCTCCACCGCACGCGGTCATCCGCGCGTCAGCCCTGCCACGATAGTCATGCCCTCGCACACCGCCTGTGCAGGAGCGTGTCACACAAGGGCCACTCACATCGCCGACACAAATCACCTCTAGTGCCATGATAAAGCCCTTGTGCAACACAGGTCACGCCGCCATCACCGCGGTGCTCCCACGCTCTGATCTATCCAGCTGTCAACCGCGTCAGGTCGTCGGTCTAATCGCGAGCCGAAGCCACTACCCAATCTTTGTCGTCTTAAACGGCCGCTATGTCGGTCCAACCACCACGCCGAGTCGATTCTTACTGACTGCAGCCTGTCGAGTGGTCCAGCCCACCTGCCCAAAGTGTCCGACATCACCGATCGAATTGCCGATCGCCAGCATGCTCCACTTGCGCCGTACGAGGTGTTCCCTGATGCCCGCCAAGCATAATCCTTGCACCTCCGCGTGATCTTCCGCACCGCCTATAAATCCAACCCAACCATGGATAAGTTGCGCGGAAGCAATAGATCTACCGAGACATTGCATGAGAGAGATTACAGGCAACACCGAAGGCACAATATTTGTTAACGAGGTTCAGCCAAAGCCTACATCCCCGGGACATGACTACAGGCGCGCCTCCCCACAGTTGCAACATCGGTTGCTCCGAGCTAGACAGACCGCCACCTCCCCCTACGAGCCTATCGTTATGACATCATGGTTACAACAACAGCTCTCATCTCATATTTATGAGGAGACTGGGTTACAAGAGTCTGACACTGACTCTACCCTACACCGCTAATACAACTCTAAGTCTAATACGTAACCTATCTTGTACAATATTCGACACATATTCAACAGGTGGGAGTAAAATCCTATGGCTTATCATGTTGGCATTCAATACTGATGAAAATGGTTATGACAGGCAAAAGTTGGTAATAATTTAGAAGACAGAATGCTGACATGTTTATATTAGAAACCGGAATGCTCAACCTAGCCGTCCCAATCATGCTTGTAGAGTAACCTTAGTTCATAGCATGCTGTCATCAATTCCCATTTATCAACTGACAATTTTCCAACCACAGAAATGAGCAGCAAAAAAAATAGATAAGATCAGTAGAGGCTTTCTATGGAAGGGGACAATCAAGAGCATGTGGGCAGTGGTCACTGTCAAGTAAACTGGATGCTAGTAAGTTGACCAGAGGCTTTTAGTGGCCTATGAGTGCCTGACCTAATTTGCTTTAATCAAGCCTCAGACTTAGGTAGTTATGGTATGAACTAAGAGATGACAGGAGACCAGGGTTTGATCCGACATGCCTAGTGGCAAGAACAAGATGCTGTTTTATGCCTCTAAAGGTTGTTGTGCTCGGGTGCTAGAAAAGCAAAAGGTTGGCACACACGCTAGCTGCATAATAAGGCACCGAAAGATATTGGCGAACCTCTTCAATTTGGCAATACGGAAGAACAGAATAATTTGTACTATTCAAAAAATACGTTGAGGGTCCGTCCGCACCTATGCGTTCCGCTCCCGGATTTTCTGTCGCTCCACTCCCGTCCACCCATGCTAATAGTGGGCATACCAGTCCGTCTCCCTCCCCGACCGCAAGACCCTCCTCGACTTCCTCCACTCCGCCCCCTCATCTCCCTCCCTTCCGCCGACCCACTCCTCCCCTCCCCGTGCGCCTACCGTCGCTTTAATGCCTCCTGCGCCGCTCCGTCCCATATTCGTCCTCCCCCACTCCACATGCCACCGCCTGAGGATGGCCCCGACACGGCATGTCGTGCCGCTCAGCGTCTCCCGCGAGCCCTCCTCTTCCTCCTTTAAATCCCACGCCCGAGTGCTCTTCCCCGCTCCGCTCTCATCTCCCAAGGTAGCCGGCCCCCTTTCCACCAATCTTCCCCACGGCCAGCATGGAAGTCGCCTCACGGTCAAAGTTTATTCCGTCGGCTTGCCGCCTCGCCTCCCTCGATCTTCCTCCCTAGAGCCTCCCCAGACCTTCTCTAACTCCTCTCGGTGGTCGAGCCCTGCTTCAGGAAGGCGCGTGCCGTTTTGCTTGCTGCCGCCGTTGTGCTGGACACCCATGGAGATAAGCCGACGCAGATGGGGAAAGGGTCGGGGCCCTGCAGCGGATTTGTGCCCTGGCAGAGGTGCTACCGTGCCGCGGCCTTCTGAGCCTGCGCCGGTCCGCGTCCGTCGTGCTCATGTTTACACTGATGAGGTATGTGTGCTATCGACGTGTGGCCGTCGTCGTGCCACAATCAGCCACTGGCGCGACGAGCTGGCCACCGTTGTGCCTTTGTCCAGATGTCCGTTCGTTTCCTATTCTGTTTTCTGTGATAATCGGTCTCCATCGTGGATCGTCGGCGTCGAGCTGTGTTGTGATTTTGCTCCGACCGGTGTGCCGTTGGAGCATGCTCCGACCGGACTTTCACCATCCGCCGTTGAGATTTTTTTGCGTCCTCTCTCTTGTTCTTGTCTGTGTGAAGCTCCGTCGTGGGTGCATGGTCGATTGGCCGTGCCGGCGTTGAGGCGTCGTACTTGTGTCTCTGGCCGGTTTTATGCCGTCGTCGTTGAGTTACTCCGTCGTGGGTGCTTGGCCGTGGTGGGCTGCGCCGGCGTTGAGTCGTGGTGGTCGGGTTGCTAGAGATCTATGGTGTCCTCTGCCGTGAGTGCTTGGTCGTGGTGGGCTGAGCTGGCGTCGAGTCATCTCTAGGTGTCGTCGCTGTCGTACCAGCACATGCGCGCCGCCCATGCGTTCTTCTGTCTCACGATCACGCCGCCGTGCGTGAGCGCCGCCGATATGCTCCTCTGTCTCACCGTCGTGATAGTGCGCGTGCACTACCGCCGACGTGTGTTTTTGTTCAGTCGCCGCCGCACGTCGGCTTGCGTCTACCGTGTGTGTTTCTATGGTGTTCTAATGCTGACTTGTGCGTGCTGCCGGCCGAGAGTCAGAGCGTCGCCAATCCATCGACTAGGTGTCTGAGTGCAAGCGTGCGCGTGCTGCTGGCTAGGTGATCCCGAGTGTCGTCGTGCGAACTCTATCGACTGGGTGATCCGAGTGTTGTCGTGTATGTTTCACCAACTGGCTGATCTGAGTGCCACCGGGCGTTCTTCGCCGTCCGTTGGGTGTCAGTTCTGCCATAAGGTGTATGCATGTTCGCGTATGCGCCCTTCTTTATCCTAGCTGATGTTCTTTGTTCTCTACGTTGGTTTGGCCCTGGGATGTGCACCTTCGGCAGCAGGTAGCGCTCTGGCTGGTTACGTTTCCCTCAAGGGAAGCGATCTGCCCTCTAGAACCGTTTTTCATTAAAGAAAACGTATTTCCATTTTGAAAACCAGTAAATAATAAAACCAACCGGTTTTAACTCGGTTTGACCAGTTCAGACGGGTTACAAATGGTTTTCAAACTATTATTTTCCGGTTCCTAAATCTGTATTTGTACTACCTAAAAAAATCGGTTGTGGTTCTACTCCCTTGCGTTTTGCTCCGTGAATCTCGCTGACTACTGAGTCCGCCGCTCGCCCAGACAACTGGGTCCTCCTGGCTCGCTCGGCTGTAAGCCGGTCTCCTGCCCAGCCGCGGTGCCTCCTGGCCCAAGCGCGCACCACAGGCCGCGCACCTGCGCTCTGCTTTCGCATGGGCTGAGCTGAGCCGGTCCGCTTGCTTGCTGCATTCATGCTTCTGCTGGAGCTGGGCCGCCAGCCTGTGCATGGGTCGTGCCCCTCCTGGCCACCATGCGCCTTCGAGCGTTTTCGGCTCCTGTCGCAACATACGGGCACTTAACTAGTATGCAAAGTATTGGATAAGGGTATTGAGAAGTGCCACCAGTGCACGCTGCAGACCACCCAAAGGGATGTATAATTCTCTGGATTTGATGATGAAATTTTATGGAAATGGCTGGCTGATCGACAGTATTTGGCAAAGATGGAAAGTTGGTATAGTTACAAGGGATCTACTAAAGTTGATACCACTTAAATCTGGAAAATGAACAAGGAACAAATGTGTAATTTTTCGCACGGTTCACGATAGGATTCTAATGGCTGACAACTTATGGGGTTTGCCACATGACCAAACCTGTCAAATCCGCTACCAACAATGAACAGAGGTATACCTGTATAAACATTGCCTTTTCTCCAAGCAAGCCTGGAATCTGGTAGAAGTTGGATGTGATACAGTGATCAACAAAAAAATAGGATGACCATTATTTGATGGACAGGTTAGAGAAAGCAAACAGACAATTAAGCAAGCAGCAAAAGAGAGTTTCCAATGGAGTGGTTGCTTACATATGTAGAATCTATGGAAGGAAAGGAATACAAGAATTTTTCAACAGCAGCACCTTGACACCTTGCAAATAATGCATTAAATGAAGGAGGATATCGCACAAAGAAGCCTGGCCTTGAAGTGGTAGGCCCACAGTAGCTCCCATTTTAGATTGTGCTACAATAGGAGGTAGGTTCAGCATTTAGCAGTACGCCAATAATGTTCTTGTGGCATTTTTGTATCTTTTTCTTTACTAATTCATGATTATCATGTTTTCTTCTCTTAATGAATGGCAGAACTTCTGCGGCTTTCCTTTTTTCTCAAAAAACGCAGAAATTGGCAGGTGGCTTTGATTAGCAACTCAAGAATATATAATCAGGTTTCATTTTAACTCAATTGTTCATTTGATATGATTATGCACATCAAAAGAGTGGTCAGCAAAACATCATGGGGAGTATTAAATTTTCAGTAAAATCTTGACAAATATAAAAACACACAGCTTTCTTCGATTCTTCTTTGAGTGACTCAAACTCACTACATAAGACAGAACTAAAACCTACATATATGACCGATAATCACTTGTCAACAAAGCAAATGAAAATCAAGAAATGCGTCCGAAAGAGAAAACAGAAATATCTCCCAGTTCTCGAAACAATAGAAGAACTATTGTTAACTTGTCTTCATAAACAAAGGTGGGGGAGCCATCCTCACGTGAAGGATCAAGAACTCTTCTTGCTATGAGGATGAGATCAAAATGACAACCACTCCATACCCTTTCCAGTGACAGCGCCCCCCTTTGGTGCTTTCCCCTCTAAAACCGCCTGAAATCACGCTTTTAAAAAATGATATGGCAAACACTAAGATCTCCACTTGATTCTTTTCCCCTTTTTTCAAACCGGGTCTTCCACATTTCGGCCTCGTTAGGACCATGGGAAATTTTCCCCATTCCTGCAGGAATTAAACTAGTTCCTGTGAAATTCCTACAAAATTCCCGTGAAAATCCTGCCTCCCAAATAGGCCCTTCCATTTAGCAAATGAAAATATTCAGAGTTGCAGCAGGGAAGAACAGAAGAGTCAAGGTCAAGAAACAGACCAATAGCTCCAATCTTTTCACCGCCCCTAGATCTCCATACAAAACTACATTCACCATAACAGGAAATGAGATCTAAGCACAAAAAAATCCAACTTTAATCATTTGAGCACCATAAGCACCCAATTTCTTTTCTTAGCCTTCCTACCGCACGGCAAGACAGGGTATAGCTAAGTTGCAACCTTTAAACCCCAAGAAAATGGCCACCATTGCCATCAAGACTCAGCAAGACAAGATCGAAGTTCCCAAATGTAGCAATCACCAAACCCCCTAACGTGTTAAACCCTAAGATTCCAGATTAACGAACCTTAAAACAGCAGAGAAACTCAAGCGCGCACCTTTCGTGATCTCAGGCGGCGTGGACGAAGGGACGGAACAGAGCAACCGGAACGTGATCCCGGCGAGGAGCAGGCACCCGATGGCCTTCACCGCCACGGACCCTCCCGACCCCCACCATTTTCCTGCGCCGCGGAGGCCCCACGGCGACGGCGGCGACCACCTCGCGCTCGAGCCCATGCTAGCAGCGGCGTGGCGTGGACTGCACCGTGGCACGAGAGGGAAGCAGAGCTGCAGAGGGAAGGGGACGACGAGAGGCGAGTGTCACCGACAGCATACGCTCGGTGATTCGGTGTCGGTGTGTGAAACAGTATATCTTGGGAGTGCTGCTAAGATTGTGATGCCACCCTTCGTGAGTGCGTATATTAGTAGTTGCACTAAATTCAACTAACTACATTGAGAGTAACTGAGTAAGGATATGTTTAGTTTGATCATTTTTAACTATTTTTTTATTTTATTTTATTTTATTTCTTATTTTTTATTTTCTCTCATCTCTAACAACTTCTCTTCGAAGAAAATTGCGGAGGAAAAGAAGAGAAAATCTCATTCTGAAGGGAATAATTTTGTAAATCTCTCTGCGATAGTAACCGTGATGTGAAATCGTTTAGACGTTGAAAAGAACGAAAATTCTGTCGTGAAGAAAATATAGATCCTAATAGAAAATCCTTAAAGATAGTCTTAGATGTAATAGTGTGAGTCTTTCTGATCATCTAGGATAAGTTTTTGTCTCATATTTGGATGAGTTCTTGTCCGTGTTTGGATGTTTGAATAGAACGAACTTGTCCAGAATCCGAAGTTACATATTCTTTTAAGATCATGAACCAGTCCCTGTGTGGGATCATCCAAGATGAGTTTTTGTCCCCATATTTGAATGAATTCTTATCCCGTGTTTGGATGTTTAAATAGAACGAACTTGTCCAGAATAAGTGGGTACAAATTCTAAACATATTCTTTTAAGATCATGAACCAGTCCGTACGCCAAAATCTGGCGGCACCACTTCCCGTTGAGGACCAAGTTGTCTGCTGTGAACAGTACTAGCCAGCTCTAAAGATTTTAGAACTTCTGTTGCCCTAAAATGGTGATCTTTTATTGCTTAAAAATCCTAAAAAATTTATATGTGTTTCCTAATCCATGTTTAACCCAGTTTGATTAGATTAACCAAAATCCTATATAAAATTTGAAGTAAAATTATTCAAAAAAAGACTACTTTTATACATTCTAATAATTGTTAGGGCCTCAAATAAATTCAAAAAATAGAAATATTTACTAATATTCTTCTTATGTGATGGACTAATTTTTAAAATTATTTTGAGCACTAAGTTATATGATGAAAAAATGAGTTCCTTTATAATGCTCTATTTATATGCATTTTTATCAATTCATGTGATATTCTTCTTTTTAATTTAATTTGATATAATCACTTCACAAATTCAGTCAACCAAACAAAATTTTGTACCAAATCGTTTCATTCTATATAATCAACCAAACAAAAATATATATCATCCTATACAGCAAACCACCAACTCATCCAAGATCAATCCATCCAGCTAAACAATCCTATACAGGATCATCTCCCATACAAACAAACCAAACGCTACCTAAATAGAGGCTGCTCTTCACTTCTTCCTCCTTCACTTTATTTAGCTCTTATTCACCTTGGTCTCTTGGGAAAAAAAAAAAGGGAGGTAGGGGGCTTGAGTTCCCCTATCCCCATGATAAATCCGCTCCTGCCGAACTGTGTTTTGGTTCTTGAGCTGAAAAATTACATATAATGTGGTCAAATATCAGAACTCGAGGATATTTAGGACACATAGATTTGATATGAACTGCAATAATAGAGTTGATGTTATACTTTAGGTGTCTAAAAACCGAGCTTTTCTCTGCCCACAAATCTCAGTGTTTTGATCTTTATCTAATGGTTATCGTTGTGTTTTCTTCCTCTGATTCGCCTTGCACCGTTTATCTTCTTCCTCACGCCGACGTGACGTGCTTTCCTGTCCTACCAACCCGCACCTGTTTCCGGTGGTTCTCCCGCCATTGCCGCGCTAACCAGTGATATGGTCACCATCAACTACAGTCCGACTGCCACCCCGCGCCTCCCTTTTAACCTCGGTAGCATCCTGTAACCCCCAACCATAATCACTTCGCCGGCGCCATAGACTAAAGGAATCCGAAATCTAGAAGTGCAATAATAGAGACCTTCCAATATTCACTGCCAAATACTGTGTTTAAAATAAGTCTAAACCGGCGACGAATTAGCGGCAAGATTCTCGGCCGTGAAGTAGCTTTAGTCTATCGTAGATCTATCATTTGGACATAGGTCATGGTGGCATAATTTCTGCTTCGGCTTCTCATGTGGAAAAGTGGAAGCCACGTCATATGACCAAAAGAAAAGCCATGCGACATGATAAAAGAGAAACCGATTTCTCCGAGAAACATTTCTCTGAGAAACTGGCGCCGAGATTTTGGCTAGAGATATAACTCCGTACGGATCTTAAATAGGATCCAGTGCCCCATGGCTTTTGTAGCTTTGACCTTAGGCATCTTCACATCGATAGCTGGTGACGAAAGAATAAAAAAGGAGATATGGCGTCAGCGTTTATAGAAGGAGAGGGAAATAAATATAAAGGTTTGCTTTGTCGACGACCAAAGAAAAATTTATTAGGAGAAAATATTTTCCTAGTTTTGTAAAGAAGGAAATACAGCATCCGGTTTCTTTATCAAGAGGGCGACAATGATACATATATAAGCTTTTTTTTACTCTAAAAGTAAATATTCCATATCTATTATTTATCCAAGTTGGCATACATGTATTCAGAGCACGCATGGTTTGATAGTTGCATGTAGCCGTAATTAATGCGCATGCATGCATTCAATGGGTGCATGTATGCATTGTGTTAGCGCGATCTGCGATATGTGGTAGGGGCATAGGCTACTATTTGACCTCTAGCATCTAACCCGTCTAACTGGATCCTTTCTAGTCCACCCGCACCACATCTGCCCGTTCGGCCCAGCTCGCCTGCGCATAGCAGAGCGCACTGCGTGTCCCCCACACCCGTGGGTGCGCGCTCACGCCAGTGTGTGCCATGTTGCGCGCGAGCCGCGCCTCATGCACGTCCGCACCCGCCCAGTTTTTCAATATTTATCGATACTACTGAACATTATTGATATTATTATACTACTAAACACTACTGAACATCTAAGTACGTCAAGTAGTGTAGTATTTAGTAGTTCTTAGTTACAGTATTTATACTACTAAATAAACTATTGATACTATTAGCAACTACTAACAACTACTAATACTTCTGATACAAACTATTGAATAATTTTACTATGATTTAGAACTATCGGATATTAAACTACTGACACTACTAAACAATTTTTAGTAATAATCCAGCTACTGATATAACTACTGAAGAATTACTGAAGACAGTTAATGAACAACTACTAAGCAGACGGTACAAGACGAGTTGTACATGGCAAGCGCGATGCGGGCACGCGTGTGGGCGCGTAATGCATGCTGCATGGGGACACATGATGCGCGGGGGAAGCAGCATGGCTCGGCAAGCAGGCGCGTGGCGTGGCTAAGCGAGCGGGCGCGCACTACGTAAAAAACAGACAAATAAGACATGAAATTAGTGACGGATCGTAACATAACACGTCACTTATGATAATATTGATGGGTAATAGTTGTGACCTGTCACTTATTACTAGTCATAAGTAATAGATCATCATAGACCAATCATAAGTGACGGATTAAATTGTGACCCGTCACTTATTACCACTCATAAGTAATATGTCATCTTTGGCTAGTCATAAATGACGAGTTAAATTATGATCTATTATTTATTACTAGTCATAAGTGAGAGATCATCCTAACTAGTCATTAGTAATATGTCAATTTATGATCTGTCACTAATGACAAATTCATCAATGACAAGTTATCCTAGGTCAGTTATAGGTGACGAGTCAAATTATGACATATTACTAATAACAATATTTTTCTTTTTTTCTCATACATCACTAATGACTTCATTGGTGACAGGTTAGTGTTACGAGCCATCACCAATGACTTATGACATGAATATTTTATTTTTTTCTCTTATTTTTTCTCACCTCAGCAGCAGTGGAATATGAACCATAATACATTTTTGCTTAATTTTGATGTAAGGGGTGATGGCTATAGACACAAACACGCGTTCCGAAAATGATGCAGAAACTTCAAGGGGGAGAACTCAATCTTTCAAGCCAAGTTTAGCCTAATTTTTTTTGCCAAAACCGACATAGTCAGTCGGTAATAGATGTAACTTTTTCTGTAGATGTTCGTACAGTAAAAAAATATCAAAATCGGAGCCTGTATACAAAAGTTATGCCCGTTTTACCGAAGGTATTCCGATCCACCTATCAAATTGTGATAGTTGGCATGAGATATTCAATAATCATAAAATAGTCACCAATGATGGCTTATTAGCGAAGCGTTTAGAGTGGTAGATACGGAACCGTTACTAATAACAGTTACTACCCGTCATCTATGACTTTTTTCATGTAGTGGCGTGCGTGTGGCTCGACGAGCGCGGCTAGACTGAGCCAGATGTAGAATAGCTATTCTACTTCTCAGATGTAAAAATAGCACTTATATATATAAGCACCATCATCGAGTCTAAAACTCAAATTAAGTAGACATGTTTCACTACAGAGACTCTAACCAACTAAGTTACACTCAGTTTAAGAGCTTTGATAAAGACAGTTTACAATTTGCCAAAATATACCACCAAGCGTGACAACATGTCAGATGAGAATCCCCTCGTCGTTGCCCTAACTGACGGTAGGTCTGGCGGAAATGTGATTTTTTTTATCCTTCTAAATTCATTGACTTCTCCATTCCAAGAGGAGGTTTGACAACAAGCTGGTTATGGTTGAGTTCACTAGAACCTATACACTATTTTCTTCCAGACAGGCAAAACCATGGGCATGTTTACTATTAATACTCGATGAATAATGAACACTAATATACAATTGGAATGGTGCCCCAGCCTTGGACTGCAGACCATAGGAAATGGCTGACAACATACTAAAGAAGGCTCGCTGTATGAGCAGTAGCCTGTGGGTACTTGGGCTGGACTTCCATTTGGGAGTTCCTTGCTAAATTAACTTTACATATATGAGTTACTTTATATTTTTCTTTTCTTTTAAGGTTACTCTTCACCATATCAATGTATATACCACTGAACCACAGCGCTAGATTTAGGAAGGATGGGACTGAAGAAGTGGCAACCAAACGTACCAACTATGCCCGCCAGGCATAGGAGACCGAACATACGGCGAAGATGCTGCAAGCTGCGAGGGAGGCCTGCAGATGGGGATGATGATCTCTTTACATGGTGGGTCTATGTGTCAGCGATGAAGTCACTGTGACACTAATGTTAAGAGGTCCGGATCTAGCAGATAGAGAATAGGGTGATGGTCGATTGGGACACAAGCATCGTAAGAACAAGCTTTGATTGTTTCTTAGAATGAACCGGCTTTTTTTTTATTGTTTCTTAGAACGAACGGGCATAAGAATTATCTGTTGTATTAAATAGAAGAAGATTTTACAATGCTAACAAAATAGAAACAAAAAGAACGCGGGGAATCCGCCCAAAAAGAAAATTGTAAGTCAGCAAAAAGCTTGCCATGTTCTACCATCTATGGGGAGCCCAGCTTCCTGTTAACCAAATCGCCTTTTACAAGCTTTTTGTTGTTGTTGGGCCACAAGGCGTTGCGTCAAAATTCTGATGTAATGTACTTATTTGGTACAGATACTTCGTGCTAACACAGTTCTAGCCTGTGGTTGAAATCATTGTATGGATATCTCTGTGGTACATAAATACAATTGATATTAATAAAGTTCATGACTCTAGGTTCCATCCTACTTAATTTTATCTTTTTTAAATCCAATAGCATCATGGCTTCCGGTTTACAATATATTTTTTTTATCTCGTAGCGCAATAGGCGAAAAATACCTAGTTTGGTTTCTGAAATTAGGAGCATGAAAGCCTAAGGAACACAGTTGGAAGAATATCCATAGAGAAAATACCATTTCACTTGGTAAAATGTACTTCCTGAAGAAGAATATCCTATCCACATATCCAGAAAAATCATAACTTATTTTCTTCAAAAAAGGAAAAGAAAAGCAAAAAGAGGAAGAAAGGACGCCCTCTCTCAAATGGGCCTCCTGGTCCAGCTCCCCAACCTCGCCGCCGCCCGGCGCCCAGCCACCGCCGCCGCCCGCCTGAGCTGCCGCGGTGGGCGCCTCACTGTATCTGCCGCGGCGCCCGGCGGTCCCGTGAAGGAGGAGGAGGAGAAGGGGGCGGGGAAGAAGGAGAAGATAGTGATTAGAGTCTCGGACCCGGTGCGGGAGAGGAGGCTCCCGCCACCGCTGTCCTCCGCCCCGGAGGCGTCGTCGGAGCCTCCACTGGCACCGGTCGCGGATAGGCAGCGCGGCGAGGAGGACGGCGAGGAGGAGGGCAGGAGGCGGTACTACGTGAACATGGGGGACGCCATCCGGACGCTGCGGGAGGAGCTCCTTGTCCTGTTCTACCGGGAGCCCAGCTTCGATATCTACAGGTTCGTGCGATTTTTTTTTTTCATTTTTCTCAAGCTGCTTGCATAGACGATTGCGGTGGAATATGGTGAAAGCTCGATCCTTTTTTGTTCTATTGGGTGCAGGATTCTTGCGGTTAAAAAATTTATCTTTCTTTAATTCCGTCTGCCTTCCTCACACGAATTGGGAAGAAATGGTGAATGCTTGTCGTTTGGCAACATGTTCTTAGGTTGAATTGGGCCGAGGAGTTGTAAATTGTAAATTTTTGATAATTGCAAGTCCTGGATGCCCAGCCATAGATAAAGGTCACCCAATATTGCTATTTCGACCACAGAAAATTTAGGCTTGTTGTTCGTCCTGGTTAGAGTAAGGAGCACATAATGTCTCGTATAATAGAGATGCAATGGTGGTTTTGCTTAGAGAAACTTAGTCTCATTGCAGACGATTAGAAAGGCTGCTTGGCTTATCCATTTCAGTGTTGCCAGACTTAGTAATTGATTAGGAACTACTATCAGCCTAGGTACGGTTTCCAATTCCAACCACTTGCCTGCATGAAATGCTAGAATGTAGAACATTGGCTTTGTTTGATGAGTGACATCTGAATTGCGGGGCATCTGAATTCAGTAACCATCTAATTTCCTCAACTATGTACTTTCCGATTTATTTCTCGCAGCAGGGCAACTTCTTAGGGTAACATTATTTCTACAAAAACAAAAAGTGATGAGTTGTAAAGATTTTCAATCTCGTCTTTTAAATGTGGTTAGTGACCTATATCCCTACATCTTGAAGATTATGAACTCCTTTCTGAATCATTGATACGACTTTCCTTTCAGTTATATGAGGCCTGAACATATCAAGTTGATTTTTGTGGGATAGAAGCAACCATATTTGTCATCTACATATTCAATGTTCGTAATGATCCAATCTTGGGTATGAACCCTGAAGTCTGAACCTGCCTAGTTTGGTGCAGAGCTTTATTGCAATCACTTGGTATCACTTCCTAGTTTTACCTAGGAATTTTATGTTGCACGTCCTGTCCATTCTTCAGCTACCAGACCTTGCTTTTAATTACTTCAGTTTAGAAATGTAGCACGCGCATTTAATAACTTCAGTTATCAGAGTCTGCCTTTAAATAACATAAACATGCTGGCTCTGGATTATCGAGGGATTTCCAGGCTGTTGTGGACATGGATTATCTAGGGGCATGGATGTATCGGTGGTAGCAGCAGATTACTTTGTTTAGTTTAATGTATTGGATTGACTTTGAAGTTATCTCGAAGAATTTGAGTTAGATTAGTAGTTGGTTTGTTTAGATTGGATTGTTAGGGCTGACTCTATATAACAGGTTGCCATTTCATCTTTGTGATTAAGAAAGTAACCCTTGCCGAATCCTTATTCTTTCCTATTGAGCCCATCTTCCCTACCGAGCTCATTTCCCTCTGCTAGCTGTCCTATTTCTTCCCCCGTTCACTGTGCGCCCTGTTTCTTTGCCTTCTATTGTGTGCCCATCTTCTTCCAAACCCGGTTCGTCTCAGGCCATGCCATGTGACCTTCTTTCACTGTAGTTACAACTGTTGTGAACAAAACCTTCTTTTTCCATGGTAAAGTCGCTGACCATGCAACCGAGGGGGTGCTGCCACACGTGGTACCTCCATCCTCATATTCATTGTTCCAGCAAGGAGGTTGTTGTTGTTGGCACTTACGGCCTTGATCTAATAGGCAGCAGGCCATATTTGGTTGATAGCAGAAGCCAGATGGCTAGCTCGAGAAGACTTGGCTTTCAAAGAGGAATGGTGCAGAGCAAGAGGGGAAGAAACGAAGCAGCAGGCACATAGATAAATGGGCTCGGCAGAAAAGAATAAGAATTCAGCATGGGCAAAGGCAGAGAGACAGATAACTACTTGAGATAAGTCCTGAATCTAACTCAAAGTCTCAAACTCTAAAGATAATTTCTTAACCAAACAATGAAATCCCACTTGAACATTCTAATCTGATGTTGCTGCTGTGCTGCCTTAGTGCTGCTGCTTGGGCCCACTTGCTGCACACTGACTCTTATTTTTCCTTCGTCCCATATTCTGGTAGACTTGTAACTTTGCTATGAGCTTTTTTTCATGTAACTGAGAAGCTCGTTCGGGTTATCATTGGTAAATTGCAAGCTTCTATAGTTTCTTGGACTATGGTGCTGTAAGAAGTGCCTGAAATGGTTATGGTGATCACTGAGTTGGCAGCTGTAGAGTGACACTATTTGCACCTTTTCTACGATCTTGATAGTATTTTATAGCTAATTAAGGCCTTTTTGTTGTTTATTCATCTATGTGTGCTTATATTCATATATTGCATGGTTTATTCATCTATGCATGCTTATATTCATATTTTTTATTTCCTAACCCCATCATTTACCATCTCCAGAGATGATATCATCTTCAAAGATCCTCTCAATAATTTTGTGGGTATTGATAATTATAAAAGAATATTTTGGGCACTACGGTTTATTGGCCAAATTCTCTTCAAGGCAGTGTGGATTGACATTGTCAGTATATGGCAGCCCATCGACAATGTAATCATGATCCGGTGGATTGTCCATGGCATCCCCAGGGTTCCATGGGAAGGATATGGCCGCTTTGATGGCACCTCAGAATATAAGTTGGATAAGAATGGGAAGATCTATGAGCATAAGGTGGACAATCTTGCCAGGAATTCACCAACGAAATTCAAGGTCTTGCCAGTCGAAGAGTTCATCAGATCACTTGGATGCCCATCTACTCCAAAACCGACATACTTTGAGACGCTGACATTATCCTTGATGTCAGTCATGCCATTTTGGTTGAGATTGACATGTATGAGATGCTACCTGTCTTTGTACCTTACTCTAGCTATTTTAGCAAAAGGGTGATGGCTCAGGTCCAATCTGATGTCTCCAAATTTTGCCGGAAATGCACCTACTTCCCAATGAGCAGTACCTAATTGTAACAACTGTGTGTGTACAGTGATAAATTTTTATTTAGAGAATATAACTATAGATGCACCTCTTGGCTGAGTTCTGTAAGCTGTATTTATCCTTGGGTGCTGAAATTGCCAGATCAGCAGGGAAGTCCTAGGCATTTGGAGTGAGGGAATTTTTTTTTTTCGGATTTTTGCGGAAATTAAATCGTTTCATGAGAAATTCCTACTGAATCCCAACGAAATTCCTACACTCTAAAAGTCCTACGCAATACCAATCCATACATAATGGTAAAGAAAACAAAGTGTAAATACAAAGTACAATAAAGGAGGTGTATCACTTAAATTCGTATACAATACTCCCTCCATTAATTCACAACGACTGAGCTGTGACCCTTGGGGAGCAACGATCTCGCTGGTCAGTCCACGCTGCCCCGCCGCGTGCGCCGCCGCGTGCTCGCGCCCTTAGGGCCTCGTCGTCGACCATTAGGGCCGTGGTGGCCTGGGTCCTGGAGGGGCGGTCGGCGATAGCCGAAGGCCCCAGCGAGCAGAGAGGACGAAGGGGAATGAATCACTGGGCCAGATCAAGCGTTGTCAGCCATGGACCGCCCAACGCGGGAGTGGTGAGGCGGCGCAGGAGAGCTTCAGGTGGGCTAGCTAGATTGCGATTTTCTATGCAAATATAGCTATTTATAGTCTAACTAGCACTACTAGATATGTAATTTTACCTACTAAAAACCAGAGATAGGTAATCAAGTTGAAGGTACAATCAATACATGTATGAACTGAATATGGATGCTATATTTCCTTCACAGCTTGGAGGGAAATCTGAATCTCGATACGTACTACGCTATTTTTCATCAATGCAGATGGAAACTAGAATATGAACTTGATATTTCCATCTTTTTAGATAAAAATTAATTTCTGTGTAAATTTGACAGCTAGGTATTCACGTGGATAAAAGTTTCGAGTTGGATTTGTTATTTTGCCTAGGTAAAGCTAAAATGACGGTATTCCTAATACGAGGAAGGTAGATCTATTTCATTCATCTCTGGTGTTTTCTTTTCCTATTTGCTCACCGGAAGCTTCAAAGGTAAACTGCACATGTGTACCGCCGTGTAAAAAGACTGAATTGTCTGCTACTGTTACAAGATCTCATCTAAATTCGGAAACCTAAACTCATTACCATCGTGACAGTTTGCATTGGATGAAACCAAAAGAATGGTTGCACAAGCTTGAAAAGAACTCAGCTTACGTTCCCCTGTACAAGATCCTTAACTAACTAATAATTATGACTCGCTTTTCACCATTTAGGTGAACTGTGGGAGCAAGGGAGTTCAGGTGAAGAGCTGGTTTCCCCCGTTTGTCTGTTTAATAATGGATTGTGTACTGGGAAATGTCATGCATGCAATGTCCATACTCAGATTATGTATTGGTTAATCAAACCTGTTTTCCTCTCAGTGAACAAAACACCAGTAATCATCATATAAAGTCTTGCTACTTATTTTAGTGTATTATCTTCTACAACATGTCCCGAGTGTAGGCAATGATTGCTAGCTCTCGAATGCCACAGTTTTGAATCCGCCCATTTGGTTACTGTTTCTCTTGTTATATGGCCGAATTCCGAGAATTCAGTGCAAATTTCCAACGCTTTTTATGTGGATCCAACTACTAGACTTGTGGCATTTGCAGTCAGCTGACGTGTGACCATGAGGCATCCTGTTCGTTAAGATGATTATGCTTCCTAATATGGATATGAATCAAATAGATAAGGGGCGTTGACGGTTAAAACTGCGTGCATCGGAACTTGAATCGGCGAGAAAAATTACTCTTTGGTGTACATCGAGGACATTAAATGCATATCAACAATACAGTTACCCAGGGGCCGCTTGGACATGCTAAAAAAAAAGTAAAAAAAATTTCAACGAAGTGCATCCGCCACGTTAGACTTCGAGAGGCTGAAGGGGACGGCGTTGAGATATATCTTACAAACTACAGGTTCGGCCCATCGAAGATAAACCTTACTAGTAGGGGGCTACTGTTGGGGATGATCTCCCGTCCCCTCTTCGGAGGGTAGCTCGAAATCTACTGAAAAGATCGCATGCTTGTCATTGCAATTTCGTTTCTGGGACCTCATCTGAAGGTGGCAAAGATTACGAAGCTCCATCGGTCGAAGGGTGTAGGCGCGCCCGCAACCTCGATTTCCCGTGCCGGCGAAGACGGAGGTGAGCCTTTGACCGAAGGACGAAGTCCGTGTCAGTGGTCCTGAGTGATCGCGGCGGGCGAAGGTAGAAGCCGACCTTTGCTTGGGGGCTGAAGGCCATCGGACGGACGACGAAATGGAGAAGATTTCGGCGGATATTCGGAGATGAAGATCACTGCGGGACAGTAGAGCCCTTTTTGGTCGTTCGGGGCAGAGTTGTAATTATATAAATATGCTCACTTGTATCATAATACCCCAAAATATTCCGAGAATGTAGCATGTAAAGGGGTATGACTTGTAAACCATACCTAGAGTGGTCGAGTACGAGCTATAAATAGGGCCATACTGTACCCAGAAGAGCGATCAAAAAACTGTTCCACCCCAAACACGTGTCACCCCGAGGACCCTTCGACTTTTCCTTAACTGAAGGTCCATATTATCTGGGATTTCGGTCCCAACACATATCGAAGGCCTTTGATTCAGTTAATTGGCCATATCTTATAGAGGTGATGGCCAGGCTTGGGTTTGGTCAGAAGTGGCGAGATTGGATATGTCAGCTCATGTCCTCAGCTTCATCTTGCATTCTGCTCAATGGGACGCCGGGTCAATATTTTTTCCATGCGCAAGGTCTAAGGCAGGGGGATCCGCTCTCGCCTATGTTGTTTATCATAGCGATTGTTCCGCTGCAAAGAATGGTGCGCTTGGCGGAGGAACACAGTTTTTTGAATCTGATACTTCCTGCAAAGGCCAAGTTATGGGTCTCTTTATATGCCGACGACGCGGCCATCTTCGTTAATCTGGACATCCAAGAGCTGAAATTTTAAATGAGATCCTAAAAGCCTTTGGGAGATGCACCAGCCTGATTACAAACCTTTCCAAGACCGAGCTCTTCCCAATTCGTTGCAGCAACGTCAACATTAATGAATTACTCTTGGACTTTCCAGGGCAAGTCAAATCCTTCCCGTGTAAGTACCTTGGGCTTCCGCTGCATATACGAAATTAAGGAAAGTAGACTGTCAACCGTTGTTGGATAAGCTTGGTAGTCGACTTTCAGGATGGAAAGGGAAATTGTTCTCATTGGTCGGGAGAGACGTTCTAGTCAAATCCGTTCTCTCGACTTGACCGACATATCATTTTATGGTGTTCCCGCTACAAAAATAGCTTGCCAAGAGGATTGATCGTATTAAAAGAGTCTTTCATTGGAGAGGGGAACAACCGGAAAAGGTCACTGGGGCACATTCATTGGTAAATTGGAGTACAACAGCGAGGCCGAAAGAGCTTGGAGGTCTAGGTATCTTGGAGTTGGAAAAGTTCGCAAGGGCATTGAGAGTTAGATGGCTATGGTATCAATGGACGGATGTGCAACAACCATAGGCTAAGCTTCAAGTGCCATGTGACAAAACCGATAGAGATCTCTTCGTTGCAGCCCGTTTAAGGGCCAGTGGAACTCTTTGTATTTTGCTTTTTCTCCCGCTCTATAATATCTTCGGCAGCTCTCTTGCCGTACTTTTGAAAAAAAAAAAATCTTCCCACTGCAGCTGCAGCGGCTCGTCTGACATTTTTCGATGACTGGCAGTGCTAGCACGGCAGACGCTCCTCCCTCCGGCGACCGGCGGAGTGGAAGCAACAATGAACAATAGATACAGATGGGAAGCGATCAAAAAAGGAAAAGGAAACACATTTCAGATACGAGCGCATGTCCTGAGTAGATTCGCTTGTGGCGATGGGCACGCCCGTGAACTAAGGATTTCGGTTCGTATCCCCCACATGGCCAAGGGACCTGGCAAGAAATACAATGTATTGTTTTTTCTTATATATCATATAAAATCTATTTCGCCGCCTCTGAGAACGCAAGTTACAGGCGATTTCCACCATGTAGGCACTTACTTTCAATTGTTGATAAAGAATTGTGAACTCGAGATTGAACAGGCTTTCAATTGTAAACAAAGAAACTCAAACAAATCATAACTTCGAACAATAATTTTCACCTTTTCACGCCTCCAACTTTGAACCTGGATAAAGAGGAACTCTATGCATAATCATCATTTTTTGAAATCGAAATTCAACTTCAAACTCAAGCAAATCTGCACTTTAATAAACATGTAGCTGACGTCATTTTAACTCGAAATTTCAACTTCCAAACAAAAATTTTTCCTGGATTTTATCCCCTTTTGCAGCTAGGGTTACGAGGGGATAGCGATTTGGTGATGCGAATAAGGGGAAGTGCATGCTTGAGAGCGTTGCAGCTAGGGTGGGAGGGAGAATGCAATGGAGGAGGGTGCAGGTGGTCGGCTGAGGCAAGCCGAGGATGCTGCTGCGACGGAAGGTGAAGCCTACCGTGTGTATCGCACATGAGGAAACAACCTTATGTGTAATACAATCCTTTTTTTTTAACTTCAAATACGTAGCTGTTTTTTAAACTTTAAATACATAACCCGAGATGCTATGCAAGCCTGCATTCTTAAGTAGCTGTGGCTATCGCGTGACACATTACCATAGCTATATTTTCCACGTGACACGATGGCGTTTTCTTTTAATAATTACTTGCGCAAAATATGCGTCTTGCATTTGCATTCCACAAAATATGGTGAGTTGAACAACCAAGTGACTCTATTTTTTCCACATTTACTAGTTCTTGTGCTGACATGTGTTTCAGCCACATAATTTTAAAGCATTCTCTATTTAAGAATACAGAGGTTATCAATTTGAATAAATAAAGTAAAGCTGAACAAATAAAGACAATACTTTAGTTGTCCTAGAAAAGCTCTAATTTAAATTTCTGTAATTTTTATATGTAGTTTATTTGGCGTTTATTCCGAGCTAAAATTGTCTTTCAATCAATCGTACTCCACATAAAGTGCCATGGACTCAAACATTAAAGGCATGTTTGGTTTGTTCTCCTACATAGTCAAGCTAAATTGTGGCCATGTCAAACTTGGCAATATTGTAGACAACAAAAATAGCATTTGGTCTATGACC
Organism: Phragmites australis; assembly: GCF_958298935.1. NCBI lineage: Eukaryota > Viridiplantae > Streptophyta > Magnoliopsida > Poales > Poaceae > Phragmites > Phragmites australis. Next base: position 7,494,575 of record NC_084931.1, read on the forward strand.
AAACAAAAAATTTGACCCTACAAAATTGGGGAGGCTGTCCCAATTTGGTGGAATAATCCCAATTTCACTACTCTCCTTCCCCATATTAATGCACGCCAAGTCTGTGATGCTGATATTGGGCAGGCAACAGACATCAAAGTCCCATTTGGATAATATCTTGCTTTAAGAATCCTTGCACACAAACTTGTTGGATTTTCCATCAGCCTCCAAATCTGTTTGCCTATCAAAGCACAATTAAAATCTCACAGATCCCTAAAACCTATTCCCCCTTTGCATTTAGGAACAGCTAATTTGTCCCATGATTGCCAATGCATGCCCCTGCGATCTAACACTCCCGTCCATAACAGAAATAATTTTCTTACAAAGATCCACTGAGAGTTTAAAGCAATTCATTGGGAAATTTGGAAGTGCTTGTACTACTGATTTTAGCAAAACTTCCTTCCCAGCACAGGACAGCTTCTTTTCACTCCATCCTTGAACTTTGGACATAGCTCTTTGCACAATATGTTCAAAAACTTGATTGGTGATCCTTCCTGCAGCTGTCGGCAGCCCCAAGTATTTCTCTGAAAATGCTTCATTATCAATGTTTAGACTGCTCTTCATTCCCTCTTTAGTATTGTCTCCACAATTTGGGCAAAAAAAAAACACTGAGCTTTTGTGGGTATTTATTTGCTGACCAGAGCTCAAACTATATATCTGTTATAATGTGTATATGCATATAAATGATGTAAATGAGCTGTGAGATCCACTAAATACTAAATTTGTAGTCCAGCATACTCATGAGATTTAGTGCATTGTAAAGGAACTTGAACTCTTTAAGTGTGAATTACACGATAAGTTTGTAGCTGGAGGAATTATTTCTAAATTACCTCCTTCATGATTTTTTTTACCACTGCTCTAAAACACAAGAGACAAGAAATCTCTGTTGAGAGTTTGATCACGTCTCTTAATGTTGAGAAGAAAGCTTGTGCTAAACATGCGCATGCCAAAGGAGGCGAGGGACAGTCTAGTGCAAATGTGGTGCAATAGTCATCTGATGGAAAATTCAAGGGGAAAAATAACAAGACCAAATAAACCATCAATTTCAAGAAGAAGAAGATAAACACAGATGATAAATCTTGCTTCGTGTGCGGCGAGGTTGGATATTGGGCTAAAAAATGTTCACACCGCAAAGGAAGAAAAGTTAATCAAGGACAAAACTCAAACTTTGTCAATGTAACCATTGGCAACATTGGAGATGGATCTACCAGGTATGGTAATTTACCTACTATTTTTTCAGTGAGTCAGCCTACATGGTGGATTGATATAGGGGCTAATGTATATATGTGTGCTAATATTTTTATGTTCTCTTCTTATCAGGTCGCTTGAGATTCTTCCATTTTAATGGGGAATGTGTCACACACTTCTATTCATGGTACGATAAATCTAAAGTTTACTTCGGGAAAGATCATTCAACTGAGGAATGTGCAGCATGTTCCTTCAATAAACAAAAATTTAGTTAGTGGTTCCCTTCTCTGCAGAGATGGGTTTAAGTTGGTGTTTGAGTGTAATAAAGTAGTCATGCCGAAACATAAGCTTTTTATTGTAAACGCTATGAGTGTGGAGGCTTGTTCCGCTTTTCCCTTTTCTAATTTCTGTAATAAATCTGTGAACCATAGTTGTAGAAATATTAATGGAGATAAGGCTAATGTTTGGCACTTATGTTTATGTCATATAAATTTTGGTTGCATGCCTCAGCTTTCTAGTATGAGTTTAATTCTAAATTTTTCTATTGTCAAAGGTTCTAAGTACTAAAGTTATGTGCAATCCAAGCAACCTCATAAGCCTCATAAGGCAGCTGAGGAGAGAAATTTAGCACAATTAGAACTCATAAATTCAGATCTTTGTGAAATGAATGGTGTGTTAATGAAGGGTGAAAAAATATATTTCATGACTTTAATTGATGATGCGTCTAGATTCAATTATCTGTATCTATCGGAAATAAAAGATGAGGCTCTAGACTACTATTGATGATTGATGAACCGTCGATCTTACAGATTTGTAAAAAAGATGAGGGATGCTTCGAGTAGACGAATCAAAAGAGCACACAGAGGGGTTTTTATACAAGTTTAGACCTCCCTTGGGATAATAGCCTTATCTCATATTTGTCTTGTATTTATCTTTGGGATTGCTACAAGGTGATGCGTGGCTAGCCTAGATAGATCTAACCTAGTCGACGGCTTCTTTATGTGTAGTCAGAGAAGATATAGCTACGAAAGGCTTGGTGGATGTAGAGTTTTCACAGGCGTATAATGGCTTGAGGAGCTTGTGTCTTGGCTTCTAATGACTTGTCCTCCACAGGGTCCCTAGGCTCCGTATATATAGGGGGCATCATATGTCCTCCGAAGTCTTTCTTCCTGTTTATGGAGATAAGCTTCCCTATTTATGAGATATCATGGGTGCCTACGGGTAGTTTTCATTCATCCATGATTCCCTTTCTAGAGATAAAGACACGCTCCGAGAATACATGAAACTCTAGGGTATCCGGATATGGTAGTTGCATACTAGTCATCGTCAAGACCTCCACCAATACGTGAAATGAGGCTTCAACGGGCCAAATACTTGGTCCACAAAGATAAGCATTTTGTCCGATCGTGCCATCGAGTAAGACTCGGGCTCCTAATTAGGATGATAAAACCAATCGTGTTCTTGGGGTTCTCAGACTGTCTATTAGGGATTTTGAATGACTTCGAGTTCTCAAGTAAGTTTTCGAGAAGATATTCCATCCGAGTAGAATTTCGGAGTCACCTAAAAATATGATCCCATCCTTGAGAAAGGTCAGAAAGGAGAAGTGATGAGGGCATCGCTCCTTCGGATACACACAAGGTGAATTCGTTCTTCACTATTCATACTTTCTTGGTAAAGAATATGATACTACTAAGTTTTTATGTTGTTTCGTTGCATAGGAACATGAGAGAAGCACTATAACCTTATTTGGACGTCATCACTTGAAGGCTAAGTCTACTTGGACTCCAAGTCGAGTCCTAGTCGAACTCCAAAGTTTACTCGAAGTCTAGTCAGATTCGAGTTCGAGGTCGAGTCCTAGGACAACACTTCAATAAATGGGCATAACCTTCGCATACGGAGTCCAATTGAGGTGTTCTTTAACTTGCTAGAAAGTTTATGACGAGACCTTTCCAATGGATCTAGTCTCACCCTTAGATTCTTTATAGATTAATCATAGTCGATGAAATAATGTGCTATGTTACCGTTGTGGGCTTTGCAAGGTCTTGTAAGCATGTCGAGGTTGGAGTTCAGGTTGTGTACGCCTCTTCCCAAGGCCACACAACCTAGGTCGACCTCCTCATATCCCTCCTATATATATACAATAGCCATCGTAGTTTAGATTCAGATTTTGTTTAGATTATTCTATTTAGAAAGTTTTATCGTTTGTTCGGAGTACTTCGTTAGTAATTAGAAATATTCATATTGCATCTACATGTTCTTGCTTGTGTTCTTGATTCACTTGCAAAAAAGCCTTCTTGGCAAGGTCAACCTTATCTTGGCACCGTTGATAACTATGGAGTAGTGCTGTAGTGGTTGCGAAGGTTCTCGATCTATTCTAGTTGGAGCCTTTGGATCATCAACGTCGAAACTCCACCAATCGACTTGTCACTGGCTGGGTTTAAAAGTTGGACCGTCGCAGTAGAGATTTCAGGTAGTGGTGAGAATCTTTTACCTAACAGGAGATCGATTACGCTAGGAAAACACACGCGCATGGTAGTGCGGTGCGTCGGATTCCCTGGATTACTACTCTAATTGCTCCTGCATGAGTCGAGCATTAAATGCGACGTGATGGTAAAGCAGAAGATCATGGCCTTGAGTCATATAAAAGCAGACGGGGAGCCCACTCAACATTCACCCCTCCGTCATCATCTTCTTCCCGTCATCTCTTTACGCATCTCCTTCCCTCGTTTTCCTCCAAAAAATCCTCCACCTAAGTTTCCTCTGGCACCATGGGCTGAAAGAAGATCGAGAAGGTGTAGAGCTCCACTATTGGCATGGAGGTGAGCATGATTCTATCCTTGCAGGAGTCCGACATCTCAGAGGAGGCCTTGGACAAAGCGAAGCACAATGAGGTAATCCCCTCTCGGGCCTTAATCGCTTGTGCTCTGGTGGTGGGGCAGACAATCCCAAGTCTAGACACCACCTGGACCATAGTTTACCTTGATTTCTTCTGCTACGGTTTCTGCTTCCCCCCGTCCAGCTTTCTTCTTGAGGTGCTCACTTTCTATGGCATTGAACTCACTACCTGAAGCCCATTTCCATCGTCATGCTTAGCGTATTTGCACACTTGTGTGAGGCCTTCTTGGGAATGCACCCATAAGCTGACTTCTTCAGGTATTTCTACCTCTTAAAGGGGTTCAGGGCATTGTCACCGGCGACGCCGGATTTCACCTCCAGGAGGGAAAGACAACAGACTATATTGATTTTGCCACCAAGAGTTCCTTGTCGGGGTGGCACAAGAAGTTGTTCTACTACCAACTCGGCCCGCCGGGGCTTCCTTCCTGGGCCTACCCCCGCTGCTGAGGGTAGCGTGGATGGAAGAGCTGAAGGTAACTACCCTCCACTGGACTCTCATTGATGAGATTTGGTATCTGAAGGAGAAGGGGTTGACGGTGTATGATGTCATCAGGGATTTCATCAAGCGCCTCTTGAGCCCACTGAAGTTGAGGATCACCAGCGCTTGGTAGTTCACGGCTGAGATGGACTCGACCCGAGAAGGTGAGATGGCTACTTATCGATCCCGGGTAGCCATTTAGGGGAGCCGTGGACTTATTTTTTATGAGTCATCTTTTCACAGAACTTCTGTCGAAGGTGGTGGACCAGAGGACCTAGCTCCTATTTGACTCAACCCCTGAGTCTGGCCGCTCGAACATCCTAGTCCCTATCGTAGAGATGAAGGCTGACACTCAAGAGAAGATCTTATCGGTAAGTCTCATTGACCTTCTCATTTATTTATTTCATCTTCTTTTCGAGTAGTTGTAAAACATGACAATGGCAACCTGACCTAGAAATCGAGAACATGGGTGTTCAGGATGTGGACCCGAATGAGGTCCAGATCATAGGGACCAGAGGCCGGAGCAGAAGCGGTGGCGGTGACACCACGTAGCAGGCTTCATCCTTTGTCGACGGTGAGGAGTTGGAGTGGGACAATCTCTTTGTGGTGGTTGACTCACCGATTGATAACTCTGGGCCACTGTCACTAGCTACTTCGGCTCCCTCAGTTCCTGCTTCATCCATCGCCCCCGAGGTCCCAGGCCCAAATCTGAATCCCATGATCCCAATGCTGGCTCCATTAGCCGAAGATCCAACCCTGACTATGGCCACAGGAGGTCCGGTCATGACAAGAGCACTCAAGGCTCCAGCCCTGACTCTGGTATGTTAAGCATTTAACCAGAGCCTTTGTAGCTGTGATTTCGAGTGCGTTTAGGCACCGACTCAGGATCATGGAAAGGTGATTGTTGTTGTGGGTATGTCGGGCGGTGTAACCCTGGCCACGCCGAAAGCGGGGACAAGAGGAGATGACCCCAAAGAAGACGTTCAAGATGCCAACGTCTATCCTAGTCCTACTGAAGTCCTCCCTGGATAGGAAATGGCCCAGGTATGCATTATCACATTTGGACGTCTTTCTTATGTTGATAGGAGCACTAGATTTAGATCGCTTTTTATCGCAGGTTACACGAAGCGCCACCTCCAGCCCCAAGCCCTGGTCTCTTCAGACTATGAATGTCACACCCTTCGAGGGAGGTGAGAGCAAGCCCGACGAGCCCCTAGCATTGGCTATCGAGAGACAGGATGAGGAGCTTCCTCCCCCAATGCTCTTCCTCCGATCTTGGTGCATGAGATGCTTGGGAATTTAACCTGGAGGGAAATCATCGAAGGTCCCCGAGGCCGTGACCTGGACAACGTCTTCACCTCCTTCTTCATGGTGAGTGTTTTCCTACACCATAGCCGCTTAGTCAGTGGAATAACATGTACTTACTTGATATCCTGTAGCTGAATGTAGTACGGTTGCAGAGAGTCTGCAGGGAAGCTCAGTAGGCGATCGCCCGAGTAGCCAAACTCAAGAGGAAGGTCACCGAGATGCACTACCAACTCTCCTGGGTGGCTGCTATGAAGCAAAAGACATGCGCTAAGCTAGAGGGCCGGACGAAAGGTAAGCCTACGACAACCCAAACACACCACCAATTCACCTTGTCGCTATAAACAGCTAGACTTATGTTCATGCGTTTTTTGTTTTGCATCTAGCTCATTTGTATTGTCTAGAATCGCATATACTTATTTCAATTTATTGCAATGCCTATTGTAGATTTTTTTATGGTAGATTGTTTGTGCTCATCTCTAACCCATGAGCAACCTACATAGTTTATTAGTTGTAGGTTCATTTCATGACACTAGTTTTTACATTTGGTATCTTTTATTTGCCATGATCCAATCTTTAGGATAAATTCCCATTGTTATTAATAACAGGTGCATATATATCTCACAAGTATTTAACACTTGTATGCACATATTTAGGGGGAGTATATCTAGGGCAACATTGGCTTGCGCTGATCCTACTAGTGTAGATCAGCCTGAGCTTATCTTGGCCAATCCCATTAGAGTTGTTTTAGATAAAAAATAATTTGGCTAAGCCAAATTTATGTATTTGTTTGTTTCAATAAAATGTGAGCCAACTCGATGGGCTGGAAATACCCTCCTTGCACGAGCTTGTGTAGCTAAAAAGAGGTCCAAATGTGAAAGCAAATTAGTGACTTTTGCAAGAATATCGAACAGAGATATCATCGACACAATGTCTAAGAAGGCTTTATTGCTCGCCCGAAATAGCAAATGGCAAAAGACGAATATCTCATATTAAACCCACCCCCTCTGCCTTCACAAACCCATCCCCAAACCTAACGGGTCCTGTAGTCAGATGTAATCCCGCCTTGTCTCTTACCCTTCAACACCAGAAAGCAAACTGCCAGCCACAACTACCCTCTTTCTTTCTCCAAATTCACGGTCCTCTTGCTTGAAACAAACAACATCATCGTCACCACCAATGTCACCAACCACCCAAAGCCCTTCGCCTCAAAATCTTCCACCACAACGTCAGCATCTCTGTGGTAGAACCTACACCATCCCTCCAAGACAGAGGTTTTTACCCACCATATATTTTGCTATCATTCCTATTTCTATTGCCACTAAAAATTTCTTTTGTCGTTATTTGTCCTCATAGATCTAAGATCAAAGTCTATTTAATGCAACATTGTGACTTGCTGTAAGGATCCATTACCAAACTCGAAAGGTGAACAAAGCAAGGTATGCGATTTCTACGAGAAAAGAGATAGAATTTATTTCTTTTTGCGTAGGGTAATTTTTATTTTCTTAGTGACCATTTTTAGTGATAAATGGTTTCCCCCAAAATTATGTTGTGTTGATCCAACAAAAAAGCATATCTTTGGACTCCACGCACACGCCATGCTCCCCCCTCTCATTCAAAACCTCTCTAGCTCTCGCCATGCCCACGCTCTACTCTCAAAACGGAAAAGCTCATAGCTTTCTTGTTCCTCTGGTGTTTTACTTAGGGAAACTTTACTGGCAGTAAACCCGATTTATTGGATTTACTGGTGGACCCTAGTAAAAAAACTCCCTGGAAAAAATGGCCAAATTTTCACTTTTCTGCTGACCCCATCCAAATCCCTCCCATGGCCCAATCCAAAACGTCTAGGTCTAGCAGTGCAGACCTCTCCTCCCATTCACAGGCTCCATCTAATAAGCTGACCTAAATCAGCCGCCTCTGTCTAGCCGCCCTCAAGAGTTCCACCTCCATCCTACCACACCCTAGCCTTCAGCCTCCCTCAAGCCATGCATGAACCCCAAATGAGGCCACTCAACACTGACCCTGCAGACCAGGTTAGGATTGTGTTTTTTTTATTCAATTTAGGGGTCTCGCAATCTTTTAACTGCTTGTGTTCTTGTGTCAACCAGTGTTACACTGACACAGATGTGGGTCTTAGAGTCCGACGTGGGTGTGAGTGCCCGATTCGGCAAATTCTAAAAAACAGGACTCAATGATTAACCATATATATTTATTTCGATTATTTCATAAAATAAAAATGGAAATTAAAATTAGAGAAAAATATGTTGTGCAACTAATTTTGTATTGCAACTACTACTTCTTTTTCACATTCATGAGTGATCCATATAAATCTAAAAGTAAATGCATCACATGTTTAATAAGAAAAAAAAGAAAAAAACAGAATAATAGATTAGATGAGCTATTGGGCTACCATTTTATAACCCATCCACCCCATCTACATCTACTTGCCCTACCTAACCCCTCCTCTCCTCCACCCACTCACTTAGCAGCCGCCGCCCGCCGCCTTTCCTTAGTCCTTCCACTCGCCCCAACTGCCATCTCCTCCTCTCCCTCATCGCCGCCTCCTCCCCCTCCTCTGGTAGCCGCCTCCCCCTCCGCATCCTCCTCTCCCCCATCGCCACCCCCTCCCCTTCTCCCCGCCGTCGCCTCCACCTCCTCCTCTCCCCCAACGTTAAGGCTGAGATCTGCCTCCTCCTCCTCCTCCCCTCCCCCACCGCTGCCTCCTCCTCTCCCCCCTTCGCCACCAACGTCTCCTCCTCCTATCCCTAGCCTTGGACACAGCCACGACGAATCAGATGCGTGTCACGCCGCGTCGGACGTGGCTCGATGCACGAATAGGTGTCAACACCAAAAAAAGAATTGAGACACTCGTGTCGCAATAACACTGGTGTCAACTAAATCAAAGGTGCTTTGAACGTCATAATTTATTTATTTTATTGTTTTGAATTTGTCTGGTAAATCACCGATAAATCCGATCTCTCTTAAAAATTGAATTTACTGATATCCCGTAAATATTATTTACCGATAAAGTTTTCCTTGGTTTTACTCATGGTACCTTCAGTGCGATTGTGATGATGGTGATGGGGAGCGTGCATGAATCATGCTCCATTACGGTGAAGCCGGTGGAGCACATCGAGGGGGCAATGGTTGAGGCGCCACCGCCGTTGCCGTCCCCGGGGAAGGAGAACGAGAAGCTAAAGCCGCCTGCCGCTGTGACGAGGATCGTGCGCGTTACCTGGGAGGATGGCGACGCCACGGACTCGTCCGACGACGAGGATGGCACGGAGGCCAGACCCAGCCGCCGACGCGTCCGGCAGTGCGTGCGGGTGATCAGTGTGAAGCAAGGGATGGAAAACCGCGCGGCGAAGCCCGTGACAAAGAAGGCGGCCGTGGAGCAGAGCGCGTCGAGGCAGTTCCTCGGCGTGCGGCCGCGGGCGTGGGAGAAGTACGGGGCGGAGATCAGGGCCGGGCGCTGTGGCACCCGCCTGTGGCTCGGCACCTTCAACACCGCCGAGGAGGCCGCCATGGAGTACGACGCGATGGCCGTCCGACTGCGCGTCGCCGGCGCTCGCAGCAACTTAATTCGGCCGGCCCGCTGGTTCCGGCGGCACCAGCTCCGACTCCTCCAGCAGCCAGGGGCCGTCCTCTTACGCCACCGCCGTGTCCCCCACTTCCGTCCTGCGCCCCCAGGAGACCGCCAAGCCAGGTGGAACCACCTCCCAGCCCGGGGAGGCCGACCCGCCTCTACGGCGACCTTGACCTCCTCGCCGACTTCCTCGAGCTGACGGAGCTGGACTTCCTATTCGTCGACTACACCCCTCAGCTGCAGCTCGACGACCATGCAGGGTGGCTGAGTATGAACGAGTTCTTGCAGGACTTTGACTTCTCTCTCTCTCTCTTTCTTTGATTCGCTCAATTTTTCACCAAAAGAAGAAACATTCGCTCATGTACATTGTCATTGCACTAGTTGATAGTTGTGGCTTGCTATATTCGCTCCGTAATCTTTTTTCGTTTGGACTAAATCAGTATGTCATTAGCGTTAGCGTTTATGAGATGAGAGCAAATGAGCAAGCAGTAGAGAGCATTGCATGGTGTTCGTAGCATCCTATGGCTTCGCTCTTAAATTTTTCTGGTGACTGAGCTATATCCTATGAAATGTCCGGGCTTGGAATGTTCAAGTATATCATTTATAACTTCTTGTCGATGTTGTTACTTTTTTTTTTGTTGATTTCGAGTGAGGAGGATGTTGGATACTCACGTACACATGCAGGTAAGTTTGGAAGTGTCCGCCATCGGTGACAGATTTAGGTCACCAAGTAGACTCTATTTTTATTTCTCCTCATTTTTTCCTCAAAAATTGAAGAGGGAGAGAGAGGGTTTGAGAGGCTCCGAGGTGTGCCCATGGTAGGGGGTTTGAACCCCCTTCGCCCCTCATGGATCCGCCCGTGTCCACCATGGCATGCACCAAAATGAGCCGCCATTTGCTCCGGTCCAGTACTACGACTCTCTCTCTACGGTTATGCGCGGATCAGAGGATTTTTATGTTGATCGGATAGAAACTGGTGAGATCCATTGGAACATAGGTCCAACAGACTAGCTGATTCATCTAAACTATAAAGGCGCGAATGTGTTTGATGTCGAGCACACCATCTAACCCTTCATATCCAATCCAACGCCTCCCCTTGTTCCCACCGTATTCTGCCCCGGTCTGTTTCCTGCCTCCTCTTCCCACCTAATAAAAAACCAGAAAAATCTACATCCCACTTTCCACCTAATAAAAAACCGAAACAAAACCGCCAAAAAATGACCAAACCCGGTACCCTAAACCTCCCCCACCCCCACACGCGCCGCCAGCGCCTCCGAAACAAAACCGCCAAAAAAAACGACCAAACCCGGTACCCTAAACCTCCCCCACCCCCACACACGCCGTCTCCGCCTCTCTCATCCACCCCCCTCCGCCCTCCCCCCTCCTGATCCCCGATCGGCCATAACCCTCGCCATGCTCCTAATCGCAACCGGCGGCAAACCTGGACACACTGTGGCGGCCGCCCCCATCGGTGGCTGGACCGCCGTGTCCGTCGACCTCTACCGCAGTCACCGCTCGGCGTGCACCGACCCTGCGCAGGGACCTCAGACTCCTCCAGCGAGGGAGAAGAGGCAATGCCCCGTGATGACAACGACCTAGCTTTCCTCATCCGCTTCCTAACACTCGCCCACCTCCCCGCCCCGCCCCGCCCCGCGTCGCCGTTGCCATCCACCGACGAGATCCGGTGCTGGATATCCCCCAGATCCGACATGAGATCAGGGGCTCGAAACCCTGAAACTATTATGATGTGATCGCCTTAGCTTCAACTCCAGAGTATGATGCTGCTACCCCTACGTGGCCCGCCATGGCGGGGAGCGACCTCGAGCCACTGCGCTCCAGGGCCGCAGCGCTGCCGTTGTCATCGGACCCGGACTCGCCTGCGACCCTGCACCTGAGCCGCATGTGCGAGCTCCTGCGGAGCCTGGACAGCCGGCTCTCGAGCCAGGGCCTCGACCCCGGCCGCGGGGGCTGGCGGGGAGGTGGGGGTTTCACGGAGGGAGGAGAACAACGACGAGCTCAGGGACGGCGCTCCGGCGCTGCTGCTCGTCGGGTGCCTCCTTGTGCTCGGCACCGGCATCTGTGTCGCGACGTTCAACCGTGAGGTGAGTAAGAGACTCCTGCGGGCAATTGCGTTATTTTTTTACGGTTATATTATCTGATGGCCATGGAAGATGATTACTCTTGTAGTGAGATCTGTATATATAGGAAACCCCACTGGTATGCAAGTGTTGTTCAGTTTGCCGATTGCGTTTGTTGGTGAAGCGTTTCTTCTTAGGGGAATGGGACAAGTTGTTATTTATGAGACATTCATGTGCTATTTAGGGTGCTATGCTAGAGACATTCATGCATGTTTTGGTCTTCTCTAGCGGGAGGAGAGGTCAGGCCTCTTCCGTTGCAGGCACCACACGACCAGTGCCGCAGGCATGGGCGCGATTGGTCTGGGCGGGGCACCGAGGAGCGTGCGTACAAGGCGACGGAGAAGGTCGGACACTCGAACAGGACTGACCCGGAGGACGAAGACGGCGAGGCAGCGGTCTACTTGGCGTCCAGGGCGGCCCCGCCCTTCTCGTGGCGAAAGCTGTGGCTGTTCACGGGGCCCGGGTTCCTGATGAGCATCACGTTCCTGGACCTGAGCAACCTTGAGGGGGACCTCCAGGCCGACGCGGCTGCAGGGGACACGCTGCTATGGCTTCTCATGTGGGCCACCGCCATGGGCCTCCTTGTGCAGCTCCTCACCGCGCGCCTTGGGGTTGTCACAGGTCGGCACCTCACCGAGCTCTGCCAGGACAAGTACCCAGACTGGGCGCGCCGCGCGCTCTGGCTCATGGCTGAGGTCGCCATGGTCAGTGCCGACTTACAGGAGGTCATTGGTAGCGCCATTGCCATCAAGATCCTCAGCAGGGGGTACCTGCCGCTCTAGGCCGACGTTGTCATCACCGCCTTGGATTGGTTAGTTCTGAATTTTTATTGAATTTGGGATTTTTATTTGTTTGAACTGTTCGGTTCCAGTTCTTGAGTTGTTGGAGCTTTCGCACGGCTGGCAATTGGTACTGAATCACATGATAGTTCCAAAAGATTAGAGCTTTTTTTCATTGGGGAAAAAGATTGGAGCTTTTTGATCGGCATTGGAGAATTCTCCATCAATGGAGATTCTTCCAAGGAAAATGAAAACATCCAGTTGGATATCGATCTGGACTGGTCTATTCCAGATCCAATGCTTGGTTGCTGTTCAAGAATTTCTATGTTCAATTGTTGAGCAAATCATCACTGTTGCAGCAATGGGGGAAACAGAAAAGATGAAATGATTGTGGAGTGCATTGGAAACAAAGCAAGCAGGATGGCTGAGCTCAGTAGGTTGCTTTAGAAGCAATTTACCGACAACAGCCAAGAGAGGTCCCCTTCATGCTCTGAAGTCTCACCAGTCAGGCAGTCACCAGTGTCCTTTCCTGATGTGTCATGAATTTGTTTTTTCCTTCACCAGACCCTGATCCTAATGTCAAAGCAACACTTGTACCTCTCTGTTTTCCTTTTCTTTTTTATTTGATCTTTATAAGGAGGCACCCATGGGTGCTGAGCAGTAACGGGGCCAACATCATGGCGTTCTTCAACAGCGGGTCGCGAACGCTGGTAGAAGTCCTGACGAGAATGCAGAGGTGAGTTGTTGTTTGATAATCTTTTTGTATTTTGCCTGTAAAAACAGAAAGTTTATGTGTGCAATGGTTAGCTGAGTAGTTCTTGCTGGCCATGAGGATTCTGCACTCTGTAGTCACTTAAAGAGTATATATACTGCAATATTCGAATACTGCGAGAAAAATCTTGAAATCCTTGGAGGTTGAATTATGTGTTTTCTTAACGCAAAAAAGGGCAAACTTCCATGAGCTTGGTGCTCCTCAGTGCTAGAATTGTGCGGCTCCAACATGCATGCATACATTATATATCCTCAGTCACAAACCATTTTATGGTTTTCTTTTCAGTGCTGAAAGACCAGTGCCTGTTGATCACACCTTCTTCGAGTTTGGATCAATTCGATATCATGTAGAGGTAAGCACATAGGATGCAGCAGCTCAAAAGTCGAAACAAACATAGAACACGTGGAGGACGGTCGTATATGTCTTTTTAACTAAAACGAAACCTAGAACAGTTATATGTTTGTGCCTCTGTGTTCTTAGTAGCCTATATATCTGCAAAATCTTGCAGGCTTCAGCATCAGATTCTGAGAACATATATTTGTTGATATCAACACCATCTCTCTCCCACGAAGCTTCACCCTCCTCGAGCGGGTTGCCTGAAATCACACTAGAGGAGACGAGGAAGATGTATCAGAAGTTCGCAAAGATTATCGAGCCACCTAAAGAAGGATATGTCCTGACACTGAAATTGAACTTCTCCAGCCTTGCTCGACCAATTCTGGACAAGCTACTTTTGTATACCTTTTACATTGTGGGGTTAGGAAATGGGGTGAGAAAGCCACTATCCAATAGTCAGATGGACCATAAATTATTTGTTTTAGATGTATATAAGCCTCCATAGCTATGTTTGCCTTCTTTCTGAGAAATTCTGGACTTCTGGTAGGATCTAGACTAGGTGTTGGGTCATAGCCAAATGTTGTATACTCGATCTATTTGTTAGAAATGGCGGGATATTCAAACAATTGGCCGATTCTTGTAAGTTTGAAGATGGAATTCAGGTTGCCCTTGCATCATTGTGTAGTTTTTTTTATCCCACTATTTTTCTTCTAATTATGTATGTTTGCCCATCTATGGATCTTACTGAGGACTTGTGGTTGGGTTCCCTTGTTGTAATGTATGTTCCCCATTTATGTTGGTCTTTAAATCCCTTCGGCTTTATGCCAAAAAAGCTTCTTATTTAGAAATGATTGTACAGGATACTTATCATAGTGTTTGTAAGTTTTCCAATTTACTATGGTATTTTTTTTTATTCATTGAACCTTGCCCTTCTTTGCTTAATGCTATTGTTTATTTGTCGGTAATTTTGTTAGTGAATATGTGTCTCCCTCCTTTTTCTTTTATGCAGCAATGTAAAATAAAAAATATGAATGCCATAATTCAGTTTGTTTAGAGTGAGATAACTTTTGATTCTAAGTATTGGATTAGAGATGATATGGATGGTTTATGCCTGTATTTTTATAGTTAGTTTACAGTTCAATGGTAATGATGTTTTTATTTGGTGTGGCCTGTTAGTTACCGCTGCTTCCGTGTGTTCAGAATTTTCGTGTCACAGATGGTTGACCCCTTTTTCCTTTTGCATTTTTAGTTAGCTCTGTATTGTGTAGTTGCCTCTACTGAGAACATTCCTACTACGGATTATGCTAAGCTTGTGACTGATTAAATCCTTTCACGAACACTAGGTGCTTCTAGATTTATATGCATTTTTATTTGTTGTGTTGATCAGAGCAAGAGTATCGAAGAAGCATGTATAGTGTAAAAATTGTTCTTCAATGTGCCTTCTAAAAAATGTTTTTGAGATTTTACTAAATTTATGCCAACTATGTATATTAAGAGAAAACAAAGAGTTAACCACCACACAACATTTGGTCATCTTAGAAAACAGTCTACCAAGCTGCTTCAGGTCTTGAATTTCTGATACATTTGATGAATGAAACAAAGCATCTGGAATATGATACATCTCGAGCTTTAGATGCCTGCACTGTTTAGATTCACCACTTTATTGATTTAATGTCGAAACATCTGACCATAGGAGTAAACATAATTATTTGTGTTAGTATCACACATTGAGCTCCAATTATGGGGATTGCCCTTCTAATTTCTGTATTTGAACTTGCTAACAAGATATTGTCACATAATATTCTTCCACCGAGGATTAAAGTTCTTATATAACTATGTCTGTTTCGTGTCCAAATAGTTTTAGGTTTGCAAACAGAATACCACTTCTTTTTTAACAAGGTGCTGATGTCATCACAAAAACTGCTCTAACAAAAGATCCAGAATGATTTTATTTCAGTTAGTATTTCATTAGTTTCATATGTTGTATCTCATCTATACATTTTTCCATCCTTTTAAATTGGAGCAGCTACAAAGTTAATCAACAGCAAGATAAGATCGGTTTCATAATTGTTTTGTAGGAACACTTTTGGTTTCTTCGTTATCGAGTGCGAGTGCACATAGAATGAAGAAAGGCTAGAACTAACAATTCATAGAGTAAGTCTTCTCCAACGCATAATGATGCATAATTCGCACCGATCCTTGTTATTAACATGCAATGCACATACAAGATGGTACTAAGAAAGTAATTTTTGGTACTTACTGAAGTATAACGGGAACGGATATGAAGACAACATCTCATTCCGTGTACGGGAAATTGTCAAGAGTGTTAGGCATTTGATGTTTCTAAAGATAAATTACTTGTGATATTATATTTGCACGTGCTTATCTATTTAACCATATATTACTTTCTATATCGTTTATTTTTATTCTTATGCTCTAAAGCCATATTAAAAATCATAGATGTAAAAAATTGCACGTGCGTGTCGCACGTGCATGGTTACTAGTAGCGTAAACTTCCAAAGAGTTACATGGTTTAGTCTCGTACCCGGTGGGCAATTAGTGTAAATGTCATTATTTACATGATAGAGTTCTCGCCATTCACTAACTGAGGCATCGAAGATATGTCATAACATGGTTTTGCTTAAACTAGTGGTGCACATATAATTTTTTGTTTGCATGATAAATCTAATTAACTTTATTTTTGCTGTTACTGTAAGTGTGCCGGACCTTCTCGGCCTACTCCTTGGGCCTTGGCAAGGATGAAGAAGGGCGTCACAGTTTGTTATGCTGCTTCCTCTTCGAGCTCCAGTACATCATCATTGCACCACGTCGAGCCCAGGCTTCTTCCAACTTTTTTACTGAAATCTGTTGGGGGACTGCGTCCGTTGCATTTCAATGCTTAAGTCGTATGGACATACAAATATTTGTCAAAGTGTTCCTTGACAAGCTTAAGTCTCTACAACGCAGTCCGGTCGCCCCCACTCCATATTTTCTCTAGTTGCTGTAAATTCATAGGTTTGGAGAAACGCTTACTCGTATGAGTGTAAATTCATAGGGTTGGGGAATCAGGTGAATGCGCCTGACCACTAGGGGTATCTGACAAAAAAAATATGATTGGGATATTTGTGTGTATCGCATTTGCAATTCACTACTTTGCTTGTCATCCCAAACTCACTACGTGTATATACAGAACTTGCTAGTTTTGGACTAGAAACGAGCACATCAACAAACTCCTAATGACATACACACAATTTTCTCAAAAAGATTTGGCCAGGCGCAATTGATTCGTTTGTTTATTCAAAAAATTAAATTGAGCTAGCTTCATAAGGGCTTGGGTAGCAAAAGATAAGAAAAAAATTAAGAAACCTATCAGTGACTTCAAGATTTTTGCAAGAATATATGAACAAAGATATGAGCGACATGATGTTTAGTAAGATTTTATCACCCACCTGAAATGATGTCAGCTAAGGGTGAGCACAACTCAAATTAAACCTCACCTTATCCTCTTTCACAATGTCTTTCCCAAACCCGAACAAGTTTACTTTCTCAACCTCTTAAATTTTCATTGTTGTCTTACCTAGCCCCCTAAATCCGTGGTTTATTTCATCGGCCCTTGAACCCATATGCTTGTCTCACCTATCCCTTTAAACAGGGCTAGGTGAGACAAGAGCCAAGGACGTAAACGTCAAGTTGTGCAAGCTAGGTGGGACAATCACGCAAGTTTAGGAATCTACAGTGCAATTTCCTCTAGCTAGAATACGTGTACAGAGATATCAGCGGCATGGTGTTTAGTAAGAATTTATCGCCCACCTGAAATAGCTATTGTCTAAGGACGAATAACTTGTATTAAACCCCAACCCCTCTCCTCCACAAACCCATTTCCAAAGCTGGTAGATCCTTAACACAACCTTGTCTCCTTCCCTTCCACGCCGGTGGCCCGCTGGCCACAATCATCCCCCTTCATGCTCCAATCTTCTATGCCTCTCACTTGACAAAAATAACACCATGGTCACCAGCAACGTTGAAGACTGCCAGAAGCTCTCCTCATCATCTTCCTCTACAATGGTGACGCCTCTGCGGTCAAATCAACGGCATACGTCCAAGCCAAAGGTTTCTGCCTCACCAGGTATTCCCCTATTATTCCTATTTCCGTTGGCACAAAAAAATTGTTATGTCATTGCTATAGTCCTTTCCTACCCCGGAGATCTAAGACCATGTTCCGCCGAATTCGAAAGTGAGATCAGGCACACAGATCCAGGAGCAAACTTGGAAGATGAAGGAGAGGTATGTGATTTCTACTAGAAAACGAAGAATTTTTTTTTTTTGAGGTGGAACTTTAAAAAAAATCCGGTGGCAATTTTTAGGTCCTAATGCCTGTGCTCCAATTTTGTTGTTTGATCGTGCAAAATAGCACGTCTTTGAACTATACATTGTTTGATCTAAAAATTGTTTGATCTATGCATTGTGCCTAAACCTGAAAAATCTCACATGTTCTTATGATGATTTAAAGTGGAATACACACAAATAACAAGTTTGGAATGACACGCAAGCAAAACAGCATACTCTAAATGACATACACACAATTTCTCAAAATGATTTGTCAAGGCCCAATTGATGCATTTGTTTGTTTTTAAAATATGTGAGTTAGCACTATGTCAGAACAACACATTAGTGACAGGTGATAACCGTCATTACACTAACGTGCGTCTCCTATTGCATGTGGAGGTCTCACCGGTAACATCATTAGTGACGGGTAGATTTACCACCCGTCATTAATGACCAAGTCTCAGTGATAGGTAGCTTTCCTCCCGTTACTAATGACTTGGTCGTTAATGACATGTAGCTTTCCACCCTGTCAATGGGACTCAGTCCTAATGACGGGTAGATTTACCACCACACTAATGACCGAGTCTAGTGACGGGTAGCTTTCTCCTGCCACTAATGGCTCAGTCATTAGTGACAAGTAACTTTCCATGCTGTCATTAGGACTCGGTCCTTAGTGACGAGTGGTAACCGCACTCTGTCACTGGGACTTTATCATTGAGTGCATTTAATCTCAACCTAAGGTCTTTTTGAAGCAATCTACCTCTCTCTTTAATTGAAATCCTAAGGTCGATGCCTCTACTTTTTGTGATGATTTAATTCATCTATCTAACTCACCCCTTTATAATGAGACATGTATTAAGAATATTATTGTAGAATCTTGTAACAATCTCATTGCACAAGAAAATGATGAACTTAAGCAAAAAGTAGAGAAGCTCAAGAAGAACTTAGCAAGATTGAAAAGCAAGAATCATGTCCAACCTCCTTAAGATAATCGTGACGATATATTGAACAAGCTTACAGAAGGGTCCATCGTGACATGTTTTAAGTGTTATCAAGAAGGTAACAAGTCTTTTCAATATAAACAAGTTAAGAAGGAGACTAAGAAGAAGAAAGATGCAATGAACCTCTGAAACAAAACCTCCAATATCTACACCAAGCTCAACTATAACATCAAGACCAAGAACAACTTACAAGCTCAAGAAGAAGGACAATGGCAAAGTGGTTGCACACATGGTTGTGAGAAAGTATTAGAGATGGAACCAACCCATTTGGGTGCCTAAGGAAGTCATCATAAACATAAAAAGGCCCAATCAGTTTAGGTTGTAAAGAAGACTTGAAGTTCACGAGTCGGCTCGGGAGATTTAGGGACTTAACTCATAAGATGAAGTAAAGATTCAAGAAAAAAAAGTCAACTATACAAGATTGTGCGTAGACCTTCATCATCATATACTCAAATCTCCCATCCAAAGGTTAAGAGGTAATGGTAGTTAGATTTTTGTTCTAGTATTTTGTTTTGCATCTAATATCTTTGCCTTGTCTAGGATTACATGTGCAGATTTCATTTCTTTGTAATGTCTAGTATAAGTTTTTCATATAGTAGTGATGCATGTTTGCTCGATCTTCCGAAAGGTAATATGATAAGTCGATTGGTGGAGCTTCGACGTTGATGATTCAAAGGCTCCGAACATAACAGATCGAGAACCTTCACAACAACTACACCACTACTCCGTGGTTATCAACCGTGCCAAGACGCAGTTTACCTCGCCAAGAAGGTTTTTCCTGCAAGTGAATTGAGAACACAAGCAAGAACAGGTAGACGCAATCTGAATATTGCTAATTACCAATGAAGTACTCAAGTTTGAGGTTTAACAAAACTGATAAACGGCGAAACTGTCTAAATAGAATAATCTAAGCTAAACCTGAGCCTAAACTATGATGGCTACCGTATATTTATAAGGAGACATGAGGGGGTCAACCTAGGGTTGTGCAGCTGTGGAAAGAGGTGTGCACAACTTGGATTCCGACCTCGACACGATTACAAAATCTGATAGGGTTCAGAACAGTGACGCATCACCTTATTCCTTCACTCTGACTAAACTATAAGGAATATTTGGTCAAGCATAGATCCATTGGAAAGGGCTTGACATAAGCTTTCTAGCAAGTCTAAGAACGCATAAAACAAACTTCGTATGAGAGAGTTATGTCAATTTTACTGATGTGTTGTCTTGAGACTCGACCACAACCATGACTAGAGCTCAGCCTTGAGTCTAAGTAGACTTGGTCTTCGAGGGGTGATGTCCGGGTAAGGTTGTGCTACTTCTCCCACATTCTAAGCAATAAAACATCATAAGAATTTAGTAGTAATCCATCCAAGGAAGTATGAACAGCAAGGGACGAGTTCACCTGGTGGTCTAATTATCGTGTACGTGCTTTTGTAATTGGACCTTGTATGATTTGAGGATTATTGACGGTATTGATCGTATCCGAAGGAGTTATGAGCTCATCATCCTCCCCCTCTTGAATTGGAGTCGTCCTGGACTCAAGCTCATATTCTTCTCCCAAATATGACTTCAAATTTGAAATGTTAAACATGAGACTAACCCTAAAATCAGCAGGTAGATCCAATTTGTAAGTATTGCCATTGATTTTCTTAATTATCCTAAATGGTCCATCAGCTCTAGACATCAACTTTGACTTTCTTAGTTCTGGAAACCTATCATTCCTCAAATGCAACCAAACTAAATCACCCGGTTCAAATTTTATTTCCTTCATACCTTTACTTCCAGCAATCCTATACTTCCCAGTCATGCTCTCTATATTCTTTTTAGTTGTTTCATACAATTTAAGAATAAATTTAGCACGTTTCTTAGCATCTAAATTGAGTCTTTTAAAAATAGGCAAATGTAGTAAATCAGCAGGAGCACGGGGATTAAATCCATACACTACCTAGAACAGACATACTTTGGTGGTGGAGTGTACCGACCTGTTGTAAGCAAATTCAATATGTGGTAAACACTCTTCCCACATCCTCAAATTCTTCTTTAGAACTACCTGTAACATGATCGATAATGTACGATTAACAACTTCAGTTTGACCGTCGGTCGGGGGATGACACGTAGTAGAAAACAGCAGCTTTGTCCCTAATTTATTCCAAAGTGATCTCCAAAAGTGACACAAAAACTTTATATCACGATCTGAGATGATAGTATTAGGCATTCTATGTAGTCGAATGATTTTCCCAAAAAATAAATCAACTATGTTTGTAGCATCATCGCTCTTGTGACAAGGTATAAAATGTGCTATTTTAGAAAATCTATCCACAACTACAAATATGCTATTCCTCTCCCTCATTGTCCTAGGTAGTCCTAAAATAAAATATATAGAAATATCCTCCCATGGTGCACTAGGAACAGAAAGAGACATGTAAAGACCATGTGGATTCAAGCGAGACTTAGCTTTATTGCAAGTGGTGCATCGAGACACGTAGTATTCGATATCTCATCTCATCTTTGGGCAAAAGAAGTGGACAGCCAGCACATCTTCAGTCTTCTTTGCTCCAAAATGTACCATCAATCCTCTTCCATGCGCCTCATGTAACAACAAAAAACGAACGGAGCTAGCTGGAATACATAGCTTGTTAGCACGATAGAGCAATCCTTCATTCAGCACATATTTATTCTATATTTTCCCTTCTTTACAACGTTCAAGCACTTCTTTAAAATCCAAATCAGCAATATATAAGTCCTTAATGGTCTCTAAACCAAAAATCTTATGATCAAGTTGAGATAACATAGTATAACGCCTAGAAAGCGCATCAGCAATCACATTGTCCTTTCTTTTCTTATGTTTTATGACATGTGGAAAAGACTTAATAAATTTGACCCATTTAGCATGTCTTTTATTCAATTTAGCTTGACTCTTAATATGTTTCAGCGATTCATGATCAAAATGTATAACAAATTCTTTGGGCCATAG
Organism: Phragmites australis; assembly: GCF_958298935.1. Taxonomy (NCBI): domain Eukaryota; kingdom Viridiplantae; phylum Streptophyta; class Magnoliopsida; order Poales; family Poaceae; genus Phragmites; species Phragmites australis. The sequence continues at coordinate 7,516,392 of NC_084931.1, forward strand.
ATAATATTGCCAAGTTTCAAGCACACGAACTAAAGCATACAATTCTTTATCGTAGGTAGAATAATTCAGACTTGGCCCACTTAATTTCTCGCTGAAATAAGCAACAGGTTTACCTTCTTGAATTAACACACCTATAATTCCAATCCCGCTAGCATCACACTCTAGCTCAAAGGTCTTACCAAAATCAGGGAGTTGGAGTAAAGGAGCATGGGTAAATTTCTCTTTGAACAACTTGAATGCTTTTTCTTGTGTAGATCTCCATTTGAAAACCACTACTTTCTTCGTCAATTCATTCAATGGGACAGCAATGGTGCTGAAATCCCGCACAAAGCGCTGATAGAAACCAACAAGACCATGAAAGATTCTCACTTGAGTAACAGTATTAGAGGTTGGCCAGCTCTTTATGGCTTCAATTTTTGCTTCATCCACTTCTATTCCCTGTAGAGTAACAACATAGCCAAGAAAAGATACTCGATCCGTTCTTGTCCCTTGAACATGTATATATGTGTGTAAACTCATCAATCAAATAGATGAATTCTTATTCTCTCAATCCCTCTACAGTACTACTCTAACACGTCATCAACACATAGTTTCACCACTGAGCAACAACACAGAACAAGAAGAGAGGGCCGATCGGCCACCACAAAAACCAAAGCAGACTCGAAGGTCTCTCTCAGATCAAGGTAAAGAAAGAGATGGCCTCACCTTCAACCATCAGTGAAGTCCTTCGTTGCTTGATGGACTTGGAGACAGCCGTTCTCCGGCACATCTCGCCCCTTGGCCATAACAGAAGCCCTGGCCATGCACGTGCTCATCGTCGTCGTCGTGCTTGTGCACGTGGATGTCGCCGTTGTGGCCGCCACCGCGGACCTCCAGGGGCTCCACCTGCCCCTGCAGCGGCTCCTGCAGCCGTTGTCCCTGCCGGATCACCACCCACAATGGCAGCACGCTCAGGTGCCGCCCGTTTCTTCAATAGCACACCGGCGATGGTGTCTGAGGAGGAGGAGGAAGATCCAGAGGAGCGTGTGTGGTTGTACTCCCCAGAGTATACTCCACTGTCTCCTCCAATGGCCGACGTGGCTCCCTCTACTGTGATGGCAGAACCAACTTTGGAGATCCGCCGCCGCAATTGGAACTTCTGTATCCGTCGCAGCAGAAGCCTCCTGGGAGCAATGGCGGACTACAATCCTGTCTCTTCTTCCCAGGGCATTGACCTCAACTCGCCGGCCTTCATAGACTCCAGTTTTGATGTCAAGGAAGATCCCTCTGATGACTCATCCACTGGTATCTCCATGGCCGCCGCGCCTCCCATCCGAGCTAATGGCTCTCCGACCACGATGGCAGGCTCCACCGTGGCTACCCCCACTGTGCCAGTCCACCGAACCCTCCGCTGCTTCGCCACTCCAGCGGCCAATCGCCGTCCAGGCCTCCGCCCGGGATCTTGGGCCCATGCAGCCTCCGGCCTCCCCTTCGAGGGCATCTAAACGCGCCCGGCGCGTGCGCGTGCAAGGTGGGAAGGGTTGGTGCACCCCCTCGACCATCTGCACGGCTGCTCGGCCGGCGAGCCGAGCACCCTCCTCTACACCGTGACTCGGCCGGCGAGCCGAGCGCCCTACTCTGCACGGAGAGCCCGCACCCTCCACGGCCGGCGAGCCCGCGCCCTCCTCTGCCTGCAGCTCAACACCGGCGGCCCGCAGGCTCGTTGACCAGTGGCTCAGCACCGGTGGGCCATCCTTCTCTACCGACGGCACGCCCTCCTCTGCGGCAGCTCCGTCCTCCGGCCTCCGGTGTTGCACCAGCTGACTACATCCACCCCCCCCCTCGTGTGGCGGCGACGCAGGCACACGGCTCGGTGGCTACCTCCACCTCCGACGACTCAGATTCATCCCCATCTTCGGCGGGTCGACTCGGCAGCAGCAAGAGCCCATGCGGCTCTGGAGAACTCGCCTCCGGCGGCCTAGCTCCGGCCCCTTCACCGGCGGCTCAGCCTCCATCATGGTCGGATCGGCTCCGGCGACTTAGGCTATAGCCACTAGGCAGCGGCGGTAGCAGCCATAGAGTGGTTAGGTTTGGAAACCCTAACCACCCATCTTTTGCCCTTTTATAGGGCGCGGGTGAGAGGGAGCCCATATGGGCTTGGGCCAAAATGAAAAAAGGTTGGAGCCCAGGTTATTTCGGCTCGCCGGTCAAAAATGACTGTATAATTGGCATTTTTCCAGAAAACCCCCCGGGTTTCATATTATTCATAGCCAATTCCAGTATTTAATATTTACAGTACTGTAAAATCATGTTATAGCCCCTGTCTTTATCTATAATTGTGATTCATACTATTTTATGTTGTAAATATATGTTCCAGACCCAGTTTTCTCAGGAAATTAGTTATGTCCGATGTGTTTGCCCTTGTGCATTCCCTATTACATACATATATGTTTACAATTTTGTTTTTGCAATAGAAATTCTATTTCTTGCAAAATACTTATTATTGCAAACTATGTGATTACCTCTTCCACTTGATATAACACTATGTTCCAAACTTTTGCATATTGGTCATACACTAAGTAGTACTCTAATACTATTATGGGATCTACGCTATGTCTAACGCATAGTGACTATCCTTAAAGTGCGTACCCAATATCAAATTTGGAACTAAGGTCTACACCTTTTCAGGTGATTACCTTAATTTATATCTCATATTAGCCATACACAAGGTAGTATCTATGTACTACTGTGGGATCTACATTATGTTTGCACATAGTGACTATCCTCTATGTGCGTACTCAATTTGAGTATGAATTAAAGAAGGTCTACACCAATTTTGGTGATTACTTTCATAGTGTTAACACAAGATTTGCATAACACAAGTTAGTGAAATTCGTGGCATCTACTGCATAGTTACATATTATGCCCCCACTACTGAAAGGTCTATACCATCTCGGTGACTACCTTCAATATGTTACCAATATAATTTGAGGTCTACACTATGTAATTCAAGTATCAACTTGACTTTACAGTTTTTACACTATTACAACATTATCATGATTCTTTAATTTACCCAAAGTGTAAAATCATTCAATCATTGGTCAATTTGTAGGATAAAATGTCCAACATCAAGTTCGAAAGACTCAAGTTAGATGGCAAAAACTATCTAACATGGGCAATGGATATGAAGATAAATCTATCATCTTGCGGACTTATGACGGCAATTAATCCTCCTCAAGAGGGATATCTGCCACTTCAAGATCAAATCAAGTATGGAGCTTTATACTACATAAGGCACCATTTACATCCAGATTTAAAATCTGAATACTTGATGGATGAAAATCCACATGACCTATGGAATACTTGATGGATGAAAATCCACATGACCTATGAAACTCGCTCAAAGAGCAATATGAACAGCAAAAGGCAGTAATACTAACCGAAGCAACACAAATGGTCCAATATTTGCCTCCAGAACTTTAAGTCCATTGGAGAATACAACCATGCTGTTCACAAGATCTGCTCAAGATTGCTTTTTTTGTGACAAAGCTCCCACTGATGCGGAGAAAATAGAAAAAACTTTGTCTACAATGCTTCCTACCCATAGGGTATTGCAACAATAATACTGTGCTAGGAACTGTCAGCACTATTTTGAATTAATTCATACTTTACTTTAGGTTGAAAAACATGATGAACTTCTTTTAAAGAATCATCACCAGCGCCCTACAGGCATTGCCCTTTTGCCTGAATTAAATTCCAATATTTAGAATACTAAGAGGTTCGACGGCAACAAATGCCGCCCAAAAAGCTTCAAAAGCAAGTAGAACCACATCAAAAAGTAGAAATTCCATAAAAGCAACAAGGGGAAGGGCATTTTCAAGAACAACAAAGATAAATATGACATTTATCATAAATGTGGTTGCTACAGCCACACAACTAAGAAATGCCACACCTCAAAACACTTGGTTGATCTCTACCTTAAGTCCGTCGGACAAAGCCGACCACAATGACATCACTCTGCAGCAGCAAGAGGACCTTGAGAGCATGGACAATATGCTTCTGGAATTTGCTTCTAACGATTTATTTGGAGACCTCAATTAGGCTCCCAATTGATTAGATATTATTATATATATGTCCTACATAGTGTTGTAATAGGTTTTTGTCATCTTATACTGTATTGTATATTCCAATAATGTATCAACATATTGATACTCAATAAAGTTATATGTATTCTATATGTTTATGAAGAATTTCACATTCTCTATTTCTATATATATAGATGATTACGGAAGACAATCCGATGGAAGAGGAGATAAGCTTAGTGGATAGTTGTACCACTAACTCTATACTAAGGGAGACTAAATATTTCCAAACTCTAAAAAAGAGTCAAGGAAATGTTTTGACGATCGCGGGACACAATGCTATGATTGTTGGCTCTGGTCACATCATAATCACTCTCCCTATGGGTACTCAAATTACAATCAACGATGCACTCTTGTATCCCGATTCAACATGTACCCTACTAAGTTATAGAGATATCCATCAAAATAGTTTTCATATCGAAACCCATGATGACAACAAAGAGGAATATCTCCTCATTACCAAAAAATAACGGATATGCCGAACAAATACTAGAGAAAATTCCCTCTTTATCTTCAGGATTGTACTATACATACATCAAACCGTACCACATGTTACGTATAAGGTAATTTTTTCAGAATGTTGACACATTCCAAATATGGCATGATCGCCTTGGTCATCCCGGTGTCGGGATGATGCGAAAAATTATCTGCAATTTAATTGGTTATGGCATGAATACTGCCAAATTCTCACAATCTTTGGATTTTGTGTGCACCACATGTGCCACAGGGAAATTAATTTTAAGACCCACTTATCTTAAAATCAGAGATGAACCACTCAAATTCCATGAAAGCATTCAAGGTGATATATGTGGTCCTATCCAATTATTAACTGGACCATTCAGGTACTTCATGGCTCTTATTGACGCATCTACACGATGGTCACATGTGTGTCTATTGTCCACACAAAACCATGCTTTTGCCAAAATAATTGCTCAAATTATTAAATTACGAGCATATTATCCTGAACATAGGATACAATCCATTCGAATGGACAATGCGGCTAAATTCACCTCACGTGCCTTCAATGATTATTGTATGGCCCTAGGAATTCAAGTCCAGCATTCAGTACCTTACGTCCATACTCAAAATGGTTTGGCCGAATCTCTTATCAAGAGAATCAAGCTCATTGCACGACCATTATTACATAATTGCATCCTACCAACTTCATGTTGGGGTCACGCAGTCTTACACGCTGCTGACTTAATTCAATTGCGACCAACTGCATATCACACTGCTTCCCCACTGCAATTAGTATGTGGAAATCCTCCAAGCATTTTCCATCTGCGAAAGTTCGGTTGCGCTATATACATACCGATCTCATGACCGTAGCGTACATCAATGCGCCCACATAGGAAATTAGAGATCTACGTGGGGGTATAACTCTCCGTCGATCATAAAATACCTCGAGCCCCTAACAGGGGACCTATTTACAGCCCGGTACGCTGACTGTATATTTGATGAGGAGCATTTCCTTGTATTAGGGGGAGATTTAAAGTACCAGAAAGAATGCCAGAAAATCAATTGGAATACCACAGACATTTCCTCCTCAGATCTACGTACTCGAGAATCTGAACTCCATGTTTAGAGAATTATAAATTTGCAAAATATTACAAATAACCTGCCAGATGCATTTACTGACAATAAAGGTGTCACTAAATCATATCTTCCTGCTAGGAATGTGCCGGAAAGAGTAGAGGTACCAAATAAAACCACTCAACTTCCAAATCAAAATAAGAGGGGGAGAAGTACGGACACAAAGGATAAAGCTTCTTGCAAGCTACCGCGGAAACAGAGGAATCCTTCTTCCAAAATAGTAAATGCAAATCAACGTCAAGTTGAAAGACACCCAAGGCCTAAGGATACTATACATCTAGTGGATGCTCAACATCCACATCCCAGCTCAACTGTGCACACAAATACTGATGCTGGGACATCGGAACACCCAGACTCGGTCGCAATGGGAAATCACGATGAGTCGAAAAGGGTAGATGAAATTTCCATCAATTATATTAATTCTGAAAAATCATTTGACAGAAAGACTACCAATTGTCAACACATACTTCTCCTCAAAGATTGCAAACGACCTTCTTAATGATCCAGATCCAAAGACCATGGCAGAGTGCCACAAGCGCTTGGACTGGACACAATGGAAGGATGTAATCCAGGCAGAATTACACTCGCTCTCCAAAAGAAATGTATTCATATCAGTAATATCTACTCCTCGTAACATTTTTCCTGTGGGATACAAGTGGGTTTTCGTCCGCAAACGGAATGAAAACAACGAGGTGGTGAGATATAAAGCGAGGCTTGTGGCACAAGGGTTCACGCAGAGACCCAGGATTGATTTCAATAAGACTTATTCTCCAGTAATGAATAGAATCACGTTCCGATATCTAATTTCATTGGTAGTTCAAAATAATCTATCTATGCAATCGATGGATGTAGTGACCGTATACCTTTATGGGTCACTTGATTCGGACATATATATGAAAGTCCCCGAAGGACTTGACATTTCGAATCCAAACGCAAACCACAACATGTATTGTGTAAAATTTAAAAAATTATTATGTGTTTTAAAACAGTCGGGAAGAATGTGGTACAACCGACTAAAAGAATTCCTTTTACAAAAAGGATATTCCAACAATGATGATTGCCCATGTGTCTTCATAAAGAAATCCTCAACAGGATTTTGTATTATCTCTGTGTATGTTGATGATCTGAATATCATCGGAAATACAAAAGATATAGATGAAGCACGCAATCATGCAAAGACGTAATTTGAAATGAAGGATTTGGGTAAAACCAAATTTTGCTTGGGAATACAACTCGAGCATCTTCCTTCAAGTATTCTACTACACCAAGCCACATATACCCAGAAAATATTGGAGAAATTCAATACGGAATAATCATGCCCTTCCAAGACTCCCATGGTTGTTCGATCTCTTGATATGGAGAAAGATCCATTTAAACCACGGGAGGAAGGAGAAGAGATACTGAGACCTGAGGTTCCTTATCTCAGTACCATTGGGGCGCTTATGTATCTTGCAAATTGCACCAGACCTGATATCGTATTTGCAGTAAACTTACTAGCTAGGTATAGCGCTACTCCGACTAAACTTTATTGGACAAGAGTCAAGAATATCTTACGATATCTCTAAGACACTATAAATCTTGGTCTTTTCTTTTAAAGAAATCAAGATATGAATATGATTGGATACACTAACACTAGCTACTTATCAGATCCCCATAATGCCATGTCACAGACAGGCTTTGTGTTCTTAAATGGTGGAACATCCATTTCATGGAAGTCTTCAAAACAGACTCTAGTGGCTACATCCACTAATCATTCTGAAATAATTGCATTATATGAAGCATCACGTGAATGCGTATGGCTTCGCAGAATGATCAACCACATATAACAATCATGTGGTATTGGTTCTATCAATCACCGACAATTATGAAGATAATTCTGCATGCATTGCTCAAATGCAAACAGGTTACATAAAGAGCAATATAACTAAACATATTGCCTCCAAAATGTTCTATCCTCATGAATTACAAAATAATGGGAAAATAGAAATTTTGCAAATCAAATCATGTGATAATCTTGTTGATTTGTTCACTAAGTCCTTACCAACTTCTACATTCCAAAAATATGTTCATAGAATTGGTATGCAACGACTGCGAGATTTGCAAGGTTTATGAGGAGTTGATCCCTGAATAATAACATGTTTATATTATATTGCACTCTTATGCTTTATGAGTTTTTACTATACGGTTTCTCATATCAGGTTTTTAATAAAGCAATATCTACTTTGTTCCTCCCATTTTCCAAATGGTTTTCGAGGGTTTTAATATGATCCAAAAATCATAATTATTACTCTCTAAGCTCACCAATGAGTTTTCTCATATGACCTTACAATGAGGCAATAACTAATATATACCATATCATTTTCTCCTTATATTTTCTCATTAGATTTTAAAGGAGTTTTAATGGTATATCATCATATTATTTTCTCCTCATATTTTCCCATAGAGTTTTAGAGGAGTTTTCAACAAGAAGTTTACATACAAGATAATTGATCAAGAGGGAGTGCTATAAACAGACACCCTTTCATATATATATATATATATATATATATATATATATATATATATATATATATATATATATATATATATAAACAGATAAAATTCTTATTCTCTCAATCTCTCTACAGTACTACTCCAACATATCATAAATAGCCGTAAGACAATTTACTAATATGCGGATACCCTGTCGGTACGATGTCTAAGTCACCCGTATGCGCTGGACGGCTTCGTGCTTTCCATCTGGGTGAGGTCGCGAGGCGGTGTGCACCATGACCAACAGGGCCACCCTAGCACAACTCTCAATTCTTTTTGAGTCTCACAACTTTGCTTTTTTCTCCTTCGACATTCATTGCATTGCTCCTCACCTTCTACATCCCTCGACCATGTTGGAATGGGCCGCCCTGTGTGCACTAGGGCTGCGGCAAGATCCCTCGACATTCACTGCATTGCTCCTCACCTTCTAGATCCCTCACACAAAGGCAACTTCTAGACATCTGGTTAATTCTCGGAATTTCCGGTTCAAAGTCCGTTTTCGTTTACTTGTCGCCAATTTCACTGTAGCAATTTTTACATTGTGTTTTGTTAATGAAAAATTTACAAATACTTAAAAGCATAAATACATTTCACGACAAATCTAATGATACAAAAGTTTTAAATATCTATAATTTTTTTTAAAAAAACACAAGATTTTTGCTATAGTAAAAAATTAGTCACAAGTAAAGAAAAGGAAAGTAGTATCTCTATATGTCCAAAAGGTGTATTTTTCGTTGGAGGTCTAAACCTCCAAGTTGAAAGTTTCTAATGCTCAGAAGAGCCTAATTCCTAACCACTAATTGCATAGATAGTTCCATTTATGCCAAATTCCTAACCATCAATTGCATAGCGGACAAAAATGGAAATAATGTACTACATCGGCTCTCTTTTACTTGTTGTTTTGGACAAAGACACTGTATCCAATGCATGTGTTGTTTTTTCTAAACATTTGCTATTAAAAATTATTGAAAATATAGTGATTTGAAAGTATTTATTATGATAAATATATTAATATTATTTTCATATGATAAATAATAATACTGATCAACGTTTCTAAAGTTTAATTACACAATCTGCACGGCACGAATCCATAAAAGTCATCAATTTGAGAACGGGAAATTATCGAAGAAGGGCGCAGACGTAGCCGCTACCACTGTCGGCCTGGCCCATGATTCATGTCGGTTCTCGACTCCACTCTGCCGGCCCATTTCCAACTCATAATCGTAGAGCTAGCAGTTGTCTTCTAAGAGAGCATATATATAGATCAGTTGAGAGAACCACCACCCAATCCTGAGCCAACCTAACCCGGGCTGCAACGGGCTCCAAGGCCCAATTTATTACCACACCACAAGGCTCCACTACAGATGCACACAAACAACAAATACCAAAAATCTCCACAATGCGGTACATCTGACAAGATATGGAACAAGACATGAAAGCATGCACATGAAGATTGCAATAATATACACATGCGAAACCCAATAGAATTCAAGCAACGAATGAATGCAGATCGAATCTCACACCTCCAATGCCTCAAATAATGAATCCACTAGTCTACCGAGAAGAAGAAGAGAAGAAGAACGGGAAGGTTTTCCTCAGAAGAGCTTGTACGGGGAGGAGGCGTCCAGAGGATGGATGAGGTAGGTGAGCACTAGAGCCAGGATCATGAGCAGGTAAGCGATGCACTGGTCAATGGACGCTCCTGAGTATGCAAAGCAAGAAACAGATCAGGAATAAGCTTCGGATCGACGAGCGTTTCTTGCAGAAGAGATTATTGTTCAGGTATGTACTGTGTGAGATGATCAGATGACTCACCGTCGCTGGTGGGCGCCGGCGCGGGGGCCTGCGCGGCGGCGACGGCCGGCATGACGATGGCGAGGATGAGCGCCGCCGCGACTGCGAGACCAGAGGGAGCCCTTGCCATGGCGGATGGAAGGAAAGAGAAGGCGCAGGAGAACAAACGAGCAATCTCTGTGGCTAAAGGATCCCTATCTCTGCTTGTACGTATGTCAATTCAGTTCTCCCCTCTCCCCTTATAAAACGGCTCTCTCTCTCTGGATCGAACCGCTCGGCTGGACCTCGCTGGGATTGCGATGGCGCGATGCGCACATGCACGACCGTTGCGGAGTTGTTGTTTTTTTGATCGGCCAGTCTGGATGCGCTGGAATCCAACTCCTGAGGCTCTGGCTGCCGCTTTTGCATTGTCATGGTCTGCCTTTGCAATCATGTATGATCAGCCGGCCCAAATATTCCACAGAATCCAGATCGTCCAGAGGAGCTTATTTATTTCTTACGTTATTACTGTAGTATAGCTCAGACGTGCCGCCGGATCCGGTTCACTACAGCCGTATGTGACAACCTATTTTGATAACTGCAACAGAAAACCCGCAAGACACCAATCATAGGAATCGATAGTAATAAATTTGTATCACCACGCTCGGAATTAAAAATTGAAATGCTAGTGTTCAGACGTCTCAAAACAACAAACGTTCAAAGTAGATTTGCATTATGCACCCGTGGTCGTCGCCAACAAAATTTGATTGCTACAAAATCCCCTACGAAATCTCCTCGATCCAAAGAGGCGAACGATGAGTACTGACTCCATTTGCCGCGCATGCATGCAGTCCCGCTAGAAGCCAAACAATGCAACGGTAGAATATTGATCCGTCCACATGACAAGCTGCTTGTTAACTACAATCATATTAATAAATCTATTTATACTCCTATAAAATGTATGAGTTGGCTAATCTTCATCGTTCATCCGAATTTATTAAACAGTCAACATGTAAAGTTAGGTCCCGTTCATATCGAGGGATGATCCTGACAATGAATCCGAAGTGTACCGGACGACGTGCGCATTGATCAACCTTTTTGTGGTGAGATTGGATGGACACAAGAACACGGGATTTATTTAGATTCAGGCGTGAGTAACACATGCATACCTCGATTCCTTCTCTTGAGGTAGGATTTTGGAGGAGAAGGAGATAGTCCTTGAGAGAGGGAGAGGGGAGTTGCTGCTTGCCTTAGCTAGTTGGAGAGGGAGGAGCATGGTGAGGGAGGGAGAGAGAGAGAGGGAGTGGGCTGCTACCCAAGTGGACATGAGAGAGTGGTTGGTCCACTCCGGTGGAACCCACGTGCTAGAAAAAGAAGTCCATTTTAGCTGTGAATTCTATTCTTTTCTCTCCCGATTTTCTTTCTATCATCCATTTGACTAAAAGCAAAGTGCTCCAGCGTTCAAAAATGAATTTACACAAAATTAAGCATAATGCTTAAAAAGCATGATTATGCTTAATTACGTGATTACGAATTTAGGACATGACAACCGGCCTCGTGCCGTCTTTCTCCGAGTTCTTCACCACTGTCATCTCCTTCTATGACATCTGCCACCATCTCAACCCCAATTCTATTCTCATGATGCGCATTTTTTCTCATCTGTGGGAGAACTTCGTCGGGGTCAAACTATGCCTAGACCTCTTCCGGTTCTTCTACACATGCTGGTCGGTGATCAGGCCAGCCACCAGAAGCTGCGGGTTCTGTCTCCACGACGGGGCCGTGGATTCCTATATCAAGGTGGGCCTCAAGTCGTCATGATCGGGCTAGAGGGAGGAGTGGTTCTACCTCGCGGCAGATAACTCCTTAGACAACCTCAGTGTGCCGAGCGCGCTGGCGTAGGCCATCAACAACTGGGGGGAGCAGTCCCATGACAACCCCAGAGCTACAAACCCTCGCCAAACGGATCGGTAGGCTCCGAGAGGCTGGGCTGATGAGGTCATACGTCGTCCGTGACTTCATCAAGCGTCGGTTGTGCCCCTTGTGGAGGTGAGAACATCTGGCATTCCAGTATACCAGGCCCGATGATGTCACTCGGGAGAGCTACTTAGGTAATGCTGCAGTCGTTTCCTTGGTGTTTTTCGTTAGGTGTGCAACCTCTCACATCTCCCCTTATCCAAATCTTACTAATGAGGCCGTCGACTCGCAGGTCCAAAACCTAATGTTGGCTACCTCGAGGAAAGAAGGTCCTCCGGCCGACGCCCCTCTTCTATGCAACCTTCCTTCATCAGAAAGAGCACGACTCATAAGGGTAAGTTTGGCAATTCCAAAATTCCCACCCCAAGCCTTCTCTTGGGTTAGGGTTTCACAGTTTGCGCACTGCAGGGTCTTCCTAAGGTCGATGTCCTGCGCCCGATAATCGACGAGGTTCTGGAGGTCCCTGAGGATGCCTCAGGGAGAGAGGCTCATCGAGACACCCATCCTGGTGCCCAATCGACCACTGCCTCGCCTAGTGATGGCCCCGTCACCAACCAACCTGGTCACGGTACAGACCCATCTGGTCGCAACGATGACTAGGCTACTTGGAGTCAACCACAGACCACGGGTGGAGGGTCTACGAGTAGTTATGTTAGTAGAGGAGCGACCAGTCTCACACCGAACTAGTCGGGGGCATCCAAGTTGACGTTCGTCAAGCCTCCGAGCAAAGGGGAAGAGGTCGGTGGTGGATTCGACTTCCCTAGAAGCATCCAAACGCTCCCATTAGACACCGACCTCCCCTCTACTTGTTCTTAGTGGCATCACGAGGATGTGTGTCGTGCTCACCGCTCCGTCCATGCAGTAAGCTCTCTGTTAGACGTGGACATTTTGTATTCTTTCCTTGAATCCACAATTCACTTGTCATTGCAGGTCCTCGACCCCTACAACAACTCCAGACTCCACTCCTCCTTCGTTGCCCCAAATAGGATGCTCTAGCCCTCGGGATAACCACAACCATGATGTTTAGATCACTTGATGTGTCCTCCACAGATATAGAGACGTCCGCAGCATTTACTGCGATGCCTCTCTGTCTCCATCAACACACTGATCTCTGAGAAAGAGGCAGCAAACCGTAGGTGTGCCGAGCTAGAGAGGCTAATGGTTGATGAGAAGGAAGCTAGGCATGTGCTTCAGCAGGAGAAGGATGTGCTCGTCGCCTGAAGCATCAAGCAGTTGGAAGCTGAGCGAACGACCCGCGGTTTTTGTAAGGGATGCTGGCAATGCGGGGGCCCCTGAGGAGCATCGGTCTAGAAGTCACCGAGCCAAAGGAAGAAACGGTGCAGGAGGATGTGGCGAGGAGAAGTTCACCCATCTCCTGGGCATCCTAGAGGCGAGGACCACAGAGGATATGATGAAGGCAGTTAAAGCCTTAGCGGAATACATTCTCCAGTACTACCGCTGTCGCGATCCTAACTTCAACCTTGAGGTTGTTCGGGAGGGGGTCATGACCGCTGGTCCTGAAGCCGAGGTGAGGCTGCAGGCGGAGTGCAAAGGGCCGATGGAGTATGTAGGGTCTCCCTTCCGGGTGGTGACCACCGAAGAGTAAAATCGCCCCGTAACTTAGGCTTGTATCATATTTGAATGAGGATTTTTATTTCCTTGATGGGTATGTGTCACTGCTATGGTTGTAGAGCTCTTGCATTTACTGGTCCTCCTGCACGCTCTGTGCCCCCGACCACTTCTATTGATGACTCCATCGACTAGCATAGTTAGTAAGCTATGGCCGATTGTGAACTTATGTTTGCGCTCAAGCGAGAGACCCTGCAAAGCGATCTTCAAGGTGCGCTAGCCTTGCCACAGACTAAGCCATGTGTAGTCTTAGGCTAACCAAGTAAGACTCGACCAGCTGACTCGTATGTGTTTTACGACCTGTTTCTTTGACCAGCTTGCTGGGAGGAGCTACTGGTGGCACAAAGGGACCTGGAGCGGATGACGAGGGAAAATGACTAACAGTGGGTGTATGTCTACGATTGCCTTAGTTGGACATTTGCCCCCTTCGACTCACTACTTTGGTCCGCCTACGTTCAAGTTCGCCCAACTTCCGGGAGCACCATGATCGATCATATCGACTGGCTCTTGGCTGCCTCTGAGGAGGTAGGTGTACTCAAGCGAAGATTTCATGAGACCATTGGTGACCACCTGTTCGAGGTCGGAGTCTACGGTGCCTGTCTTGCCCTTGCCTACATCAGCGAGCACTTTCTCGACCTCGACCTCGCTCTGGCAGTCTCTAAAGGCTTCATCAATGCCCAAAAGACTGCGGGGAGCTTCACGACCTTGTCAACTCATTTCTATTCGTAGATCACTCTCTTCTTTGGACTGTCTGGTTTGAACCGTTGAGAAGCGTTTTCAGATCCTAGGGACACTGAATAGATTGTTAGAACCAGCCTCTAGGTGTTACCCGAGTGGTCACTTTGCAACCTAAGGACTTGCTCCTAAACAGATTTTCCCTGTGCTTATGTGGTGAGCAGGCTCTAACTGCTTGTTACTCCTAGAGGGGGCCACGATTTTTCGTACCGCTCGCTAGTTAGGTCTGTGGTGCCTATGATATCTTTTAGCATGACAAGCCCTCCGGTGACGACCAATGCTTGACCCAAATTGGAACTTGCGACCTCTTGGCCATTTCCTTCAGCCGCCCACATCCCTGACATTGTGCGAGCAGCAATTTTCTTTACCCCAAAGAGACTTGGTACTCACAATATGCGCAAACAGACAAAATAATTTAGGAGCGTAAAAAAGAATACAAATCCAACATTACTCTTGCCCCTGACCGTCTAGTCGGTAGAAGTGACGCCGACCAGGCGGTCTAACCTTTGAATTGGAAAAACTTACAAGCCAAGGGCAGTCTACTCTTGCACGAGAGATCCTACAAAAAAAAATGGACTGATGCTCGTACATCCTTATACATAGAACTTACACAATTGGCTTATGTTCCATGAATTATGTAATTCCCGGCCATCCTCCATGGCTAGTTTGACTGCACCAAGTCCGGTAACCTCGACCACTGTGTAGGGTCATTCCCACTTGGGGGAGAGCTTGTTCCAGCCTGCCTTATTCTGGATTTTCCATAGGATGAGGTCGCCTACAACCAAGGTTTTCTCCCACACACTACGGTCGTGGTAACGTCTGAGGCTTTGCTGGTATTAGGTTGATCAAATTAGAGTGCGATCGTGAAACTCTTCAATCAAGTTTATATCATCCTCCTGTCGAGCCACCTGGTCTTCGTCCGAGTAGTTGGTTACTCTAGGAGTCTGGAGGGCGATCTTGAAGGGGAGCATTGCTTTAGTGCCAAAAACCAGGAAGAATGGAGTTTTTGCTGTGGCTCTGCTGGGGGCCATTCGCAATGACCAAAGTACTATAGGGAGTTCGTCCACCTGACATCTCAAATAGCTCTGAAGCCGATCGAAGACTCGGGTTTTGACACCTTGCAGTATCTGATGAGTAATGTTGGCCTGATCTTCCGATAGGTAGTGATAAGTCGGTGGGTGGAGAACTCGACATTGATGATCCAAAGGCTTCGATCCGAACAGACCGTCTCCCTTGCAATCACTACACCACAGCTCCGTTGGTTATCAACCGTGTCGCGCGGTTGACCTCGCCAAGAAGGCTCAATCCCTGCAAGCGTACCGAGAACACAAGCAAGAACGTAGAAGATGCAATCTGAAATATTACGAATAGAATTCAAGTACTCGAAGTCGGGGTTCCACAAACACTTGCAGCGGCCTAGTCGGTCCGGAACAAGAGCAAAAATCTCACAACTGTGTGTAGATCAATATCCAAGCAAAACCCAACCCTAATTAGGGTGGCGGCTACTGTATATAAAAGACTATGGTCGGCCAAGGACCCCTGGACACGTCCCTAATGGACTCCAACACGTTACACGGCCCAACGGCCCAAAAGATGGTGGCGCAGCACCCTGACAGATTCTAGACGTCCACTTATTTCGACGATTTCTGTTGACTCAGAAAGAATTTGGACATGGGACTAGTACCGTTGGAAAGCTTATCTCCTTAGCTTTCCAACCATGTGTAGAACGTCAAAAACGGAGTCCGTATGCGTCCTGGGCGACGATTTTAGTGCGGACTGGTCCTGGACTCAAACTGGATTGGGCCTCCACCTTGGCTTGGGCGCCCATGCTGTTCTTCTCCTGTGTTCCTAAGTAGCAATACATCA
This sequence comes from Phragmites australis, assembly GCF_958298935.1. NCBI lineage: Eukaryota > Viridiplantae > Streptophyta > Magnoliopsida > Poales > Poaceae > Phragmites > Phragmites australis. Next base: position 7,532,615 of record NC_084931.1, read on the forward strand.
CAATTATTCAGTAGCATCCCATCCTCATCAAAGTATAAAGGAACACTAAGGAACGAGCTCACCTCATGATTTAGTTGACGTGCACGAGCTCGTGTCAATGGACCTAGTGTTGGAGGAATATTCGATGTGTGTGTATCCGAAAGAGTGATGTCCTCATCAGTATCATCCCATTTGCCCTTTTGACCTGCCCATTTCTCTGGGGGGGGGGGGTGCCACTAACACTTAGCATACTTTGGTCCCGATCTTTTCACAGTAGTCTTTAAAAGCGCTACTGACGAACTGAGTCATGTTGTCCGTAATTATGTGGCTTAGAATGCCAAACCACACTACCAACCCCTGTAACTTAATCGCTATCATGGTGATGATTTTCCTGACCAGCTCGGTCTCAATTCACTTTGTGAATTTGTCAACTGCCACGAACAGGAATTCAAAACTGTTAGGGCCACAATATCAAGCCCCCAAACAGTGAAAGGCTAAGAGAGTGGTATGATTTACAGTGCTTGGACTAGTAGGTTGGTTTGTCAGCCATGGTACTGACACGTCTCGCACCGTTTTACCAGCTCGCAAGCATCCTGGAGGGCCATGGGCTAATAGAATCCTTGCTGGAATACTTTTCTGACTAGAGTACGGTATGAAGCATGTCCACCACATATGTCTCCGTGGATATCAGAAAGCAAAGCACTTCCCTCTTCCTGAGTGACGTGTTTCAGTAAAAGACCATTACTCCCCCTGCGGTAGAGACTTCCCTCTACCATGGAGTATATGCGGGCTTACCGTGTGACCTTTTCTATCGATGCATCATCGTTAGGGATCACTCGATTCTGATGTTATGCCAAGATCTGATTCATCTAGGTCATACTCGAATCAATTTAGGGGCCACATTATGGCCACCCAAGGACTGCACCGAAGGAGGCGTTGCCTCCAAAGTGTTACCTCGGATGCTCCATTTCCGAGCGAAGCATCCCCTTCACCTTGGTCTAAGACCATGATGGATGGTTGTGTGAGTCTTTTTCAAAGAATTCGATCGAGACAGGTGCGCGAGAAGAAGCCAGACAGGCCAGCTTATTGGCGAGAAAGTTGTCCCTACTCAGGACATGCTTAACCTCAAAACTGAAAAAACGTCGCTCCAACTTTCTCACTTAAGCAAGGTATGCCACCATTGTCTAGTCCGAGCATTGAAACTCTGTTTGCACTCGGTTTATGACTAGTAGTGAGTTCTCTATCGCTAGCAGGCATTTTATACCGAGTGCAGAGGTTGCTCTCATTCCAGACAAGAGGCCCTCATATTCTACAATATTGTTAATGGTAGGAAAACTCAATTGAACTACTACCTGAGGGTGTCGCCGGTCGGTGAGGTCAAGACCACTCTAGCCCCTGCTCCCTTCAGCTTGAATGACCCATCAAAGTGCATGGTCCAGTGCTCTTTCACATTTGGTTGTTGCCCCTGCTCAGGTTCTAAGGACGATCACTCGGCCACAAAAATCGACCAGCGCCTAGGACTTGATAGCTATCCAGGGGACAAACTGAATATCAAACAGCCCGAGCTCCACTGCTCACTTCTTTATTCTCCCTGCTGCATCTGTGTTATGGAGGATCTCCCTAATCGAGAGTGAAGAGACTACATTAATTTTGTGGACCTGGAAGTAGTGCCTGAGCTTATGAGAGGTCATCAGTGTGGTGTACAATAGCTTCTGTGCCTACGGGTACTGAGGCTTCACGTCATGTAGGACTTCACTAACATAGTAGACTGGTCGCTGAAGACCTTCACGCTCATGACCAGGACCGCTCTCGCGACCTACGGGGTAGCTGCAACATAAAGCAAGAGATTCTCGTCTGGTCAAGGAGCAATTAGTATAGGATGGGAAGAGAGGTACATTTTGAGATCTTAGAAAGCCGCTGTGCTTCTAGCGTCCACATGAAATGGTCGTTTTTCTTCAGTAGCTTGAAAAGTGGCAGCCCTTTCTCTCCCATCCTCGAGATGAACCTGCTCAATGCTGCCATGCATCCTGTCAGCTCCTGGACTTCCTTCAACCTAGTGAGGGACCTCATCTGGTCGATGTCCTTGATCTTCTCAGGGTTTGCTTATATCTCCCGATTGGACATGACGAAATCGAGCAACTTCCCTAACGGGACTCCGAACATGCACTTCTCCAGTTTAGCTTCATACAGTAGTTTCGGAGGTTGTCGATCAGGGCATCCTTGGTCCTACTTTTTACAACTATATCATCAATATAGGCCTCCACAGTTCTACCGAGCTGTGGCCGAAGGATGAGCTGAATGCATCATTGGTAAGTAGCACCGGCGTTTTTAAGCCAAAAGTTATCTTTACATAGCAAAAGACCCCGAATGGTGTTACAAAAGTAGTTTTCTCCTCATCTACCCCATACATGCTAATCTGATGATACCTTGAACGGGCGTCTAAGAAGCATAGCAAGTCGTTGCCAACAGTCGAGTCAACAAGCTAGTCGATCTGGGGTAGGGGTAAGAGATCCTTTTGGGCATACCTTGTTGAGGTTGGTGAAGTCGACGCACGTCCTTCATTTACCATTGGGTTTTTGAACCATGATGGGGTTAGCCAGCCACTCTAGGTATCGCACCTCTTGGATGAAGTCTACTTCTAGGAGCCTATCGATCTCCTCATGAAGTGCTTCCTTACGGTCAAGTGCGAATTGGCACGCCTTTTGCTTTACAAGTTGTGCGTAGGGTCACACTAACAACTTGTGCTCGATCACCTCTCTAAGGACCCTAGGAATATCAGAAGGACTCTATGAAAAGATGTCCGTGTTTGCCCAGAGGAAAGTGATAAGTGCGAGTTCCTATTTTGGGTTTAGGCTGGCCCTGATCTACACCGTTCTGGATGGATTGGCGCCATCTATTCGCACTGTCTTGAGCTGGTCATCAGGATTGGTGACGACATGGACATTCTCTATGCGATCACTTGGCCCGGTGTTCTCAGGTTACGAGCCGAGAGTCAACTTGACCATGTCGAGGTTCCTCTTTTCGCAGTGCAGGGCAGTCTTTTGGTTGCCCAAAATGGTGATGGCTCTATTGGGACTAGGGATCTTGAGTGCCTGGTATGCATAGTGGGCGACAGCCATGAACTGGGCCACCATTGGCCTCCCTAGGATCACATTGTATGCGGTCCCGAAGGCTGCTATGTTGAACAAGACCCTCTCAGTTCTAAAGTTGTTCGGCAAACCAAAAGTGACAGACAGCTCGATCTGCCCCAACGACTTGGCTGAAGAGCCGGGGATGATCCCGAAGAAGAGAGGAGATGGTTTCAACACACTCCTAGCGATTTGCAGGGCATCTAGCGCGTCGGAGAAGAGGAGGTTTATGGAACTCCCTCTATTGACTAGCACGCACTCCATTCGAACATTATGCACTGTGAGCTCGACCACGATGGGGTAACGTCTGGGGCGCTTGACACATGTGGGGTGGTCTGTCTGGCTGAGGGTGAGGGGTACTTCTGACCACTTCAGTCGTGGACTCGGGCCCAGCATGATTGAACATACCTCGCGGATCACTGACTTGTACTCCCTATTTGAGGAATACGTCACGACACCCCCAAACATATGGTGGACCATATGCTCGGCCTACTAGAAACTCAGAGCCGACTAGACCGGATTGGCCCCGTATTCACCATCATCGTCGTGCCCAGGTATGTTGCCCCCAAGCTTTTTGTCAATGATGCCTCACACAACCTTGTATTCGGTCAGGTTAAGTGCGTCGGTACGGTGGATCAAGGAATAGCCTCTACCCTTCTTCCCATCCTTCTTCTTGAAGTGTCGGTGTGGTTGTCGACCTGCTTGACCGCCATGAGGTTGGGTAGTCTGGCCTTGTATTTGTTGTTCTTTTTCTCCTTTTGGCTGGTCCATTTAGAAAGGACGGGTTGGTCGAAGGTCAGTTGTTGTCTCGAGCCGATCTAGCACTCTCGGGTCTCAGCAACCTATGCACACATGTCTGCTTTTTTACCATCTTTCGGTGGTGCTCCATACCTCTTTGGTGGCCTGCTTTTTGACCATCTTCTGGTATCTGACTCCCTCCAAAACACGATGACCATGGACTCGCTCATGATATTTGCAATAGTATTCCATCATTCGGTGAAACGTCGGATGTAATCTTGAAGCGACTTCCGTGCCACTACCTGACCTGGTACAGGTCATCCTCGACCCCTGGTCGAGCGTGGGTGATGAGGACATCAATCTTTCGGATACACACACACCGAGTATTCCTCCAACAATAGGTCCATTGACACGAGCTCGTGCACGTCAACTAAATCATGAGGTGAGCTCGTTCCTTAGTGTTTCTTTATATTTTGATGAGGATGGGATGCTACTGAATAATTGTGATGTATTGTTACTTACGAACACGGGAGAAGAACAGCAAGGGCGCCCAAGCCAAGGTGGAGGTCCAATCAAGTTCGAGTCCGTTTCGGAGTCCAGGACCAGTCTGCACTAAAATTGTCGCCCAGGACGCATACGGACTCCGTTTTCAACGTTCTACACATGGTTGGAAAGCTAAGGAGACAAGCTCTCCAACGGGACTAGTTCCATGTCCAAATTCTTTCTGAGTCAACAGAAATCATCGAAACAAGTGGACATCCAGAATCTGTCAGGGTGCTGCGCCACCATCTTTTGGGCCGTTGGGCCGTGTAACGTGTTGGAGTCCATTAGGGATGCATCCAGGGGTCCTTGGCCGACCCTAGTCTTTTATATACAGTAGCCGCCACCCTAATTAGGGTTGGATTTTGCTTAGATATTGATCTACACACAGATTGTGAGATTTTCGCTCTTGTTCCGGACCGACTAGGCCGCCATAAGTGTTTGTGTAACCCCAACTTCGAGTGCTTGAATTCTATTCGCAATATTTCAGATTGCATCTTCTACGTTCTTGCTTGTGTTCTCGGTACGCTTGCAGGGATTGAGCCTTCTTGGCGAGGTCAACCGCGCGACACGGTTGATAACCAACGGAGCTGTGGTGTAGTGATTGCAACGGAGACGATCTGTTCGGGTCGAAGCCTTTGGATCATCAACATCGAGTTCTCCACCCACCGACTTATCGCTACCTATCGGAAGATCAGGCCAACATTACTCATCAACTGGTATCAGATTTTCAGATTGCCCGTTAGGTAATTTCGTTTTCCCCTTTAGATTAGTCTGTTTTTCATTACCTAGAGTCCAGAAAAAGCCAACAAAATTCCGTCAATTTCCGCTGCCCTAGAACCCTTTGTGCCTTTGCAATTTTTGTTTTCAATTGCGCGTTGTTGAGTTTGTGTCCGTGGTTGAGTCTTGTTGCTAGTTTTAGAGTCGTGTTCTTGGTCTTTAGTCAACGCTCCGTGCTGTTTTTTATCATGCCGCTATCCCATCGCCACCATCCCCACCAACAAGTCGAGCCACCACATTACTCGATTTGCCACCGCGAGCCGCCTTGTGTTATTTTCCGCCACGCCAACCCTAGATAGGTCGCAAGCCGCCTTGTATCAATTGCCCTGCCACCGCTGCCCTCCTTGTTCATCTCGCGATCCTATTGCTTGCAATACCTTAAAGAGGCCAATTTCTGCAAGAGGTGCTTTCAAAAAAAACCCTAACTCGATAGGGGTTCAGTAAAATGGCTATAACTTTCTCATACGGACTCGGAATCAGGCAAAATGTTTTTTCACGAACATCTACAGAAAAAGTTACATCCGTTGCTCCCCGGTTTTTCCGGGTTCCACCGAATTTTTTTTCCCAAATTCGGCTCGGAAGATTGAGTATTTGAGCCGCGAAGTTTCCGCACGCTTTTCAGAGAACGTGCTTGATTTTCTATAGGCCACATCTTGCATCCGTTTGAGCTGAAAATTTCTGTGGTTGTTTCTTGTGTGCTCCTAGTTCAGAAAAAAATATCAGAAAAATACGAAAAAAAAAAATCGTGATTCCTATTAGTGCTAAAAGACAAAAAAGAGGAGCGCATAGAGAACACCCAGATCATTGTGCTATTTGCTGTGTCTTTCTTTGATCATCCTTTTTAGCTTTGTTTCAGCTGTTGTGCTAGGACTAGGGACACATGATAGACCAACAACTATGATTCATACTTTGGACACTTATTTAGCTTTGCTCTTTTGATTACAGTTATTGCTAATCCTTGCTACCATATTGTGCCTTACAAGCTCCACCTCCTTTGATCCGAAACAGGTTCACTCTTGCAATCATCCCACGCTTCCATGGTTGTTCCTCCTTGCTACGTTGGTAAGAACATTTGTAAGAGCGTGGTAAGACGCTTGAGTGTGTGTGATTCCACCTTCCACAACCTAGTAGTTGATAGGGATAATATTGTGTTGTCCTTTGTTTTTTACTAACCATGTCAGGTGATGGCTCTCCGTTGGATTTTAAGGATTATGTGTCCAAAGAAGAACTCAACAAAGCCTTCCAGGATCATACTAGACTATTGACAGACATTAGAACAAGCATTGCTAACCTCGTCACGCGAGTCAACGACCTTGAGTTGCGACAGCCACCACAGGATGATGACCATTCACATGATGATGATGATGATGATACTAATAATGGTGACCAAGAAGATGGTGAGGTTTTTGTTGGGCAAGATGCGCGTGCTGAGCAACATCCTCGTGCTGAACAATTACGTCGTGGCCAACAACAACGTCGTCAAGGTAATGGAGGTAATAATGTTAATCGCAACGGTCGCGATGATCCTTATTCTAAGATTAAGTTTTCAATGCCTCCTTTTGATGGTGCATATGATGCTGATGCTTATTTGAATTGGGAAATGACGGTTGATCAAAAGTATAGTTCTCATATGGTTCCTGAAATGCATAGAGTTAGACTAGCCACTTGTGAGTTCACGAATTATGCTATTATTTGGTGGAATGGTCTAGTTTCTAGTGGCTTAGAACCTGAATCATGGCCTAGACTAAAGCGTGCCATGCGCAATAGATTTATTCCTCCTGATTATACACGTGAATTGAAAAATAAATTGCAGCGCTTAAATCAAGGTTCTAAATCTGTGCATGATTACTATCAAGAGCTTCAAATTGCTATGCTTCGTTGTAGTATACAAGAGGATGATGAGGATACCATGATTCATTTTTACTCCAGGTTGAGACGTGAAATTCAAGACCTTGTTGATTATAAAGATTACAATACTACCAATAGGTTGTTCTATTTTGCTATCTTGGCAGAAAAAGAACTGCAGGGTCGACAACAGGTGCAGAAATTGCGGAACAATTTTGGGAGTACATCTACTTCACGAGTACCACCGGGACAAGCAACAACATTCCCTTCTACATTTACACGAACTGCTGCCCCCTCCTCCAACACTCGGGCGCGTTCAGTAAGAGCACCACAACCATCACGTGAGGTGAGTAAATCTACTGTTTCGCAGGATCCAATGCCACGCTCTTCTTCAGGTGCAGCTACCACAGGTCGTACAACGGGCATTGTGTGCCGTCGCTGCCAAGGTATTGGCCACGTCATGAAGGATTGCCCAAGCCAGCGAGCATACTCCGCAACAGCAGATGGTGGATATGTTAGTCATAGTGATGTCGAGGAAGAATATGGATTTTAAGCTAATCTTGTAGCCGATCATGACATGGATAGTGAGAGGGAGGAGATTAATGGTACCGCTACCACGGAGAGTTATGCAGCACGCACCTTCATTGTGAAGCGAGTTTTGAGTTCTCAAATGGGGCAAGCAGAGCAGCTACAACGCCATAATCTATTCCAGACATTCCTCATTGTCAAAGATGCCTGTGTTCGTACCATAATTGATAGCGGGAGTTGCAACAACCTCTTGAGCTCCGATCTTGTGAAGAATCTTTCCTTGCCAACACGTGCACATCCTCATCCATACTACATCCAGTGATTCAATAACAGCGGTAAGGTTAAGGTAACACAATCTGTGAGAGTACATTTTTCTATTGGTTCCTACCATGATTATGCTGATTTTGATGTAGTGCCTATGCAAGCATGTTCACTTTTGTTAGGCCGTCCTTGGGAATTTGATACCGATGCTACACACCATGGTAGAAGTAATAAATACTCTCTCATGCACAAGGGAAAGAAAATCTCTTTGCTTCCTTTGACACCTGCTGAAATTGTGCAATGTGATAAAGCTTTAGCTGAAAAAGAAAAGAAAGAACGTGTTTTGGAATCTGAAAATCAGCAAGTAGCTCAATTTGTTTTTCCACCTAAGAAAGAGAAGAACGCACCTAGGCCCGAAGGCATTAAGTTAAAGTGTGGTGTTATGCTTGCTACTAAATCTGACTTTGCTGAAATTCAAGATAATGATACTTTGTGCTATGCTTTTGTATGCAAAGATGTTTTATTTTCAATTGATGATATACCTAGCTCTTTGCCTGCTGCTGTCACTAACCTTTTGCAGGAGTATAAGGATGTCTTTCCAGCTGAGATACCCCCGGGGCTGCCACCATTGAGAGGGATAGAGCGCCAAATAGATTTGATCCTGGGAGCGACTTTGCCAAACCACGCTGCATATAGGACCAATCCGGAGGAGACTAAGAAAATTCAGCGACAAGTCCAAGACCTTTTGGACCGTGGGTACGTACGAGAGAGCCTTAGTCCTTGTGTTGTTCCTGTTCTTTTGGTTCCTAAGAAAGATGGTACATGGCGCATGTGTGTTAATTGTAGAGCCATTAATAATATCACAATAAGGTATCGTCACCCTATTCCTAGGCTAGACGACATGCTTGATGAGTTGAGTGGTTCTATTATTTTCACAAAGATTGACTTGCGTAGTGGTTACCACCAAATAAGAATGAAATTGGAAGATGAATGGAAAACTGCTTTCAAAACTAAGTTCGGTCTATATGAGTGGTTAGTGATGCCTTTTGGTTTAACTAATGCACCTAGCACTCTCATGAGATTGATGAATGAGGTTTTACGTGCTTTCATAGGAAGATTTATGGTGGTGTACTTTGATGATATTTTGATCTATAGCAAGTCACATGAAGAATACATTGATCATCTACGTGCTGTTTTTACTGCTTTGAGAGAGGCACGTTTGTTTGCTAACCTTGACAAGTGCACCTTTTGCACGAATAGAGTTGCTTTTTCTGGCTATGTTGTTACTCCACAGGGAATTGAAGTGGATGAAGCTAAAATTGAAGCCATCAAGAGCTGGTCGACCCCTGGGACTATCACACAGATGAGAAGCTTTCATGGCCTTGCAGGATTCTATCGGCGTTTTGTGAGAGATTTCAGCACCATTGCTGCCCCACTCAATGAGTTGACAAAGAAGGGCGTTCCGTTCCAATAGGGGCCAGCACAAGAATAAGCTTTTAATACGCTGAAAGATAAGCTTACGCATGCACCTCTACTCCAACTTCCGGACTTTGGTAAGACTTTTGAGTTAGAATGTGATGCTAGCGGCATTGGAATTGGAGGAGTGCTACTACAAGGAGGTAAACCCGTTGCTTATTTTAGTGAGAAATTGAATGGGCCATCTCTTAATTATTTGACTTATGATAAGGAGTTGTATGCTTTAGTGCGAGTTTTAGAAACATGGCAACATTATCTTTGGCCCAAGGAGTTTATTATTCATTCTGATCATGAAGCTTTGAAACATATTAGAAGCCAAGCCAAACTGAACAAACGTCATGCTAAATGGATTGAATTTATAGAGTCATTTCCTTATATCATTAAACACAAGAAAGGTAAAGACAATGTCATTGCAGATGCGTTATCTAGATGTTATACCATGCTGTCCCAACTCGATCATAAGATTTTTGGTTTAGAAACAATTAAAGGATTATATGCTACTGATTTGGACTTTAAAGATGCTTTTAAACATTGTAAAGAAGGAAGAACTTGGAATAAATATGTGCTGAATGATGGATTACTATACCGTGCTAATAGGCTATGCATCCCAGCTAGCTCTATTCGCCTATTGTTCATGCAGGAAGCACATGGAGGTGGTTTGATGGGACATTTTGGAGTGAAGAAGACCGATGATGTACTGGCTGCTCATTTCTTTTGTCCTAAGATGAGGCGCGACGTCGAGCGCTACGTGGCACGGTGCACTACTTGCAATAAAGCTAAGTCTCGCTTGAACCCACATGGACTTTATATGCCTCTTCCTGTTCCTAGTGTGCCTTGAGAAGATATTTCTATGGATTTTGGTTTAGGATTGTCTAGGACCAAGAGGGAGAGGGATAGTATATTTGTCGTTGTGGATCGTTTTTCAAAAATAGCACATTTTATACCTTGTCACAAGCGCGATGATGCTACAAATATAGCTGATTTGTTTTTCAGGGAAATCATTCGCTTGCATGGAGTGCCTAACACTATTGTTTCGGATCGTGATGCAAAATTTTTGAGTCACTTTTGGAGGACAATTTGGAATAAACTTGGGACAAAGCTGCTGTTTTCGACGACATGTCACCCTCAAACTGACGGACAAACGGAGGTTGTGAACCGCATATTATCCACCATATTGCGGGCTATTTTGAAGAAAATTTTTTGAGGATGTGGGAAGAGTGTCTACCCCATATTGAGTTCGCTTACAACAGATCAGTTCACTCCACCACCAAGGTAAGTCCGTTTCAGGTAGTGTATGGTTTTAACCCCCGTGCCCCTATTGATTTACTTCCTTTACCAACATCTGAGAAATTAAATTTTGATGCTACGACACGTGCTGATTTGATTCTGAAAATGCATGAGTTGACTAAGGAAAATATTGAAAAGATGAATGAGAAGTATAGAACTTATGGTAGCCCAGGTCGGAAACATATTACTTTTGAAATTGGTGATCTTGTGTGGTTACATTTGCGCAGAGATAGGTTTTCTGATTTGAGAAAGTCTAAATTGCTACCTCGAGCTGATGGTCCTTTTAAAATTGTGGAAAAGATCAATGATAATGCATATAAGCTTAAGTTGCCTGCAGATTATGGGGTTAGTCCCACATTTAACATTTCAGATTTAAAGCCTTACTTGGGACAAGAAGATGACATTGCATCGAGGACGACTCCAATTCAAGAGGGGGAGGATGATGAGGACATCACTCTTTCGGATACACACACACCGAGTATTCCTCCAACAATAGGTCCATTGACACGAGCTCGTGCACGTCAACTAAATCATGAGGTGAGCTCGTTCCTTAGTGTTCCTTTATATTTTGATAAGGATGGGATGCTACTGAATAATTGTGATGTATTATTACTTAGGAACGCGGGAGAAGAACAGCAAGGGCGCCCAAGCCAAGGTGGAGGTCCAATCAAGTTCGAGTCCGTTTCGGAGTTCAGGACCAGCCTGCACTAAAATCATCGCCCAGGACGCATACGGACTCCGTTTTTGACGTTCTATACATGGTTGGAAAGCTAAGGAGATAAGCTTTCTAACGGGACTGGTCCCATGTTCAAATTCTTTCTGAGTCAACAGAAATCATTGAAACAAGTGAATATCCAGAATCTGTCAGGGTGCTGCGCCACCATCTTTTGGGCCGTTGGACCGTGTATCATGTTAGAGTCCATTAGGGACGCTTCCAGGGGTCCTTGGCCGACCCTAGTCTTTTATATACCGTAGCCGCCGCCCTAATTACGGTTGGGTTTTGCTTAGATATTGATCTACACACAGATTGTGAGATTTTCGCTCTTGTTCCGGACCGACTAGGCCGCCGTAAGTGTTTGTGGAACCCCAACTTCGAGTGCTTGAATTCTATTCGCAATATTTCAGATTGCATCTTCTACGTTCTTGCTTGTGTTCTCGGTACGCTTGTAGGGATTGAGCCTTCTTGGCGAGGTCAACCGCGTGACACGGTTGATAACCAACGGAGCTGTGGTGTAGTGATTGCAAGGGAGACGGTCTGTTCGGGTCGAAGCCTTTGGACCATCAACGTCGAGTTCTCCACCCACCGACTTATCGCTACCTATCGGAAGATCAGGCCAACATTGCTCATCAGTGGGTTCCCTGGAAGTTAGTGACAAACTGGTCGCACAAGTCTAACCAGGAATGGATTGACCCGAGGGGGAGGTTCATGAGCCAGGACCAAGGCGAACCGGTCAGGGCGGTTGGGAAATAGTTCGCCATGACCGTCCTGTCACCACCCACGGCTTGCACCATGATGGTGTAGATCTGTAAGAACTCCTTCGGGTTGGTCGATCCATCGTACTTATTCCTGTAGCCAATAAGAGAAAGTGTTGCATCCCATCCAGTAATAGGGAGCCACTCGCCTATGGGAAGCTTCGCACGTCCGGGGAGAGAGTTGACAATCTGGTGGCTCTAGTGATGGGATGAAGGAGTCAGACATCTCCCTACAAGGGGAAGGCGAATGACAAGGCCACTTGCCTTTTTTCTACTCCCACCGGGTGTGGTCCTCCTGCTATGGGGTGGCCCTCTAGCCCCAGATTACGTCGTGGGTGTCACGGTGACAAAGAGAGTCATGCAAGTTAATGGGTGGACTGTCCTGACTGGATCTCTCCTTTCACGGGTCCACTATGAACCCTGTTGACCACGACCATGATCACTCCTTGTGGTGGACGGGGCGACTGCTGCCATGGTCTGGCACCGGGCGGTCTCTACTAAGAGGGTGAGGTTCGTAGCCATAACGCTACTAGTGAACTCTTCGGTACCACCACCAGCGGGTGGCTAAGAAGCACTCGCGTAGCCTCAGGTTCTGCGTGAGGATCATGGCCTCGTAGTCGATCCACTGACAGCGGAGCGGCAAGACATCGCGAGGGGGGAGCCCCTGCGCTCATGTTCCACATATGGCATGAGTCCATGATGTGATGTGATGGCCTTGAAGATGACACCACCAAGGGTTCAACCCCAGGCGGGCACTCCTCCAGGTGGCATTTTTGTCATTGGGGTGGTATAGGACCACGTCCATGCCTGGCGCCAAGCTATTTTCCCTCTTGGACAATGGCCTAGGGTTCACCTCCGGTTCCCGAGGCATGAGCGTCTTTGTTGCCCCCCCATTGCATGGTCCGCCATGCAGACTTCATGTTCGGTGTCTGAATCCTCGGACTCCATCTCTATGTCCCATGCTCAGAGCACACCAGACTCATCCGGGTCATACTCCATGATGAAAACCTCACGACGGCCAGGGTCCTGAAAACGGATCTACATGGCCATCATAGATCCAGACATGGGTAGCCCAATCATGGTCTCAATACCTAAAGAGACACGAAAAATGTGTCTCTACTTGGCGTGCCAAATGTCGGGGATGATCCCTGACGATGAATCCGGGGTGTACTAGACGACATGTGCGTTGATCGGCATTGTTTTGTGGTGGGATTGGATGGACACAAGAACATGGAGATTTACCCAGGTTCAAGCTTCCCGTGGGATAATAGTCCTACATCATGTGTATTTTCTTATGGATTGGATGAACTTGTTCCAGAATGTCTCTCTTTACAAGTCGGATCCTACCCCTTTATATAATAAGGGAAAATGAGTACATACAAATGGACAGTCCCAAACTTTGTAGCAGACCTACTTCCGACGAAGTCAACTACTCCTAGATCATCATTACAGAAGGCATGCACGCCCAACCTGCCATGGTCCCCTGCAGGCCCTATCACGTTCGCCAAGTGCTGTCATAGGTCACTCTAACTTTACGTCTATCCATGACCATGCTCGCCGAAAGGAGGTAACTGGGAAAAAAAAACTTGATTGGACGACATTTAATGTGATTTAACTGGTTAGGTGAGTATCTACCCTGTGACCAGTAAGGATTGGTCGCAGGGTCTTCTCCTTTGACCAGGAGGCTGGTCGACTGAGCCCTGCCCTGGTTATGGGGTGAAGCCGTGGTCTCGAAGATATCAACTACCGGCTCACACTTGGTAGCATAGGCCCTGCACGATGGGGCACCTCCTTACATATTACACTGACAATTCCTCTTTTCAAAAATACATTTAATCTTATATTATTTGTCTTCTATATCTAGGCATCCATTACTTGTCTTTCATACATTCTAAAATACATTGAATCCCCTATTATTTGTCTATCATATCTAGACGTAAAATATTTACCTTGTACATTGCCCCTATATGTACTCAAAGTCAAAACGAACTGCCTAGTTATCCTCCTCCGAAACCTTCATCCTAATAACGGTATATGCAATGGAACCAGGCTAATGGTTAGAACCTTCCAACATAACACGATTGATACCAAGATTGTTGGCGCTCAATACGCTGGAAAGAGGGTGTTCATACCTAGCATTCCTTTGTCCCCCTCGGAGGACCTTTCACTTCCTTTCAGGTTAAAGAGAAAATAATTTTCAATCCGCCTAAGCTTTTTAACGACCATCAAGAAAGTGCATGAATAAACCATCCCTAATGTTGGTATTTACCTTCCTGAGCTGGTGTTCTTACATGGACAGCATGATGATGCGTTATCGAGGTGTGTGTCAAGGCAGACGACTTAGATTCTTGCTAAGCCAAATAAAGACATAGATCCCACAGGAAAGAGCATCAAGAATATTATGTACAGAGATATATTAGAGTGGTAAGACGTATTAGAGTTATACTAGATGTATTTTTTTCTTGTAATAGTTGTAGGCTTGCATAATAGAAGTCGCTTACTCTCCGTCTAGCGAAGGTGCCAGGGCAGGGCTTTTTTGTAGGCCCTCTTCCTCCCTTTTTCTCAATTTGGGAGAGAGGCAAAAGAGAAGTCCAGAGAGACCTCGACTCTTTCAGGGACAAATCACAACATTGTTCGAACGTTTGTCTCGGGGGGCGTTGACATGAGGCGTAGACATGATCATAAGATTAAAGGATGAGAATGAACAGCTTTACCAAGGCATTCCACTGTCTTTGCTGGAACTGCTCTTCTTCTTTTGTGTAAAGACTAGCAGGGGAAAGTAAGGTGTTTATTATTAAATTAAACTAGCATGTATTCTGCTTGTAGTATTTTGTTAAATACTTGTGAAGGATGACTTAAGCATTATCATATTTAGTTACTTGATTTATGTTAACTCAGAATATAACATGTTTCCATATAATTTAAAAATCGTAGTTATATAATTGCCAATGCGTGTCGCACGCGCAACTAACATCTACTCAATACTAAGGCAAGTACATTTGGCAGAATAAATAGAAGAGGTGATGTTAGCAATGTACAAGGAGACAACAGATGTGGCTACGTGACTGATCAGTATTAAATCTGTATTTGGCAAGGAAAATTGAGGGGTAGAATTCTTTCTCCAGGGAACCCAAAACATTGATTTTATTGTTGGAAAAAACAATCGAAGTTCTGGAGCATTGACCAGTCACATGCATATCAGATTATGCTAGGCGTAAGGTGGAATTTTTTCAATGGTATACATGATGTGAGTACGAGTTGTATTAATATTTAAAAAAACGAATATGCTAGGCGGAGCTAGAGCTCAGCACGATGCAAATGACACGCACGATGGTTAGATGGGAACGCCGGCGGCCGGCCATGCAGATGGGTCGTGGCCGAGCCGTGGGCGGGCTGATGCTCTGTTCGGCCTAGTAGCCTGTAGCGGCCCGGAGAGGCCTTATGCTTAAAAGCTGGAGGCTCTTTTGTTCTCTGATGTGTTGGCTTGCCGTGTTAGCTCTGAGTAGTGTCGTTGTCTCTATTTCTTTAGAAGGGAAAAATATATTCTACCGGTCTGATACGGTTGTCTAGTTCGCTCAGAGATCTAATAGCGCTTTGCGCTGTTGATGGTGGCTAAAAAAATTTAATAGTCTTCAATGGTCCTATCTCGTTGTTGGTGGACGTATCGACGATGACTCCTCCAATCCAGCTTGGTAGCGGTATTCGGGAAAACTTCGGGGTGCTGATAACTAGGACCTGTAAGTGTATTGCTATGTATTGTACTTTGTCTGCTACTGTTCCAATAAAGCTACTTGTTTTCTAAAAAAAAGATTGAAAAATGTGAGGAATTTCCTAAAAGAAGTCAAGTAGGAGTATACCTATATGCATGTTTATACATAGTTACATATTTGCGACATTTAAAATTGTCAGATAATACGTCAGATGAATAACCACTCCAAAAAAAATGTGAAGAAATTAAATTATTTGGCAAGGGAAATTGATGGGTAGAGTTCTTTGAAAAAAAATCGAAGTTCTTACTGGCCTAGCTTATGCTAAACAAGACGAATAAGTTTCATGTGACTAAACCCCACCTATTTACTTAAAAAGAGTAATATCTTACCTTTAAAAAAAGAGTGCGACGAAAACGAGGCAGTAGAAAATTCGAGATGAGTCCAATTTGCTAGAGAACCTTTAAGACAATATTTGTGCAATCCCCTTTATTCCGCTTTAACATCAAACATTGAAATAACATCAGATCCACACCATATACTATTAAATTTTACTAACTATGTTTTAGTCAAAACAGTAAGTCATTTATCATCTCTACGTGCAATCGCGGCTAAAAGTTCCAAAATTTCCCGTTGTAAAATTTTCAGGTAATATTAAGCACCGATGCAGACAAGAACATAACATAGCGAATCAGGTGATCACCACAGCAACAGAATAGCGGTTGCACATATATAAGCAAACCACGAATTCGCTACTTGAAGAACATACATAACTTAATGCATTGCAATCACCATTCTTTCACCATCACGCCACCGAGATCACGCGCCAGCACCGGCGAAATTCTTCTTCTGCAGCTCGACGTCGCCGGGCAGGACCATCGGCGATCTGGACCCTATTCAGAGAGGGATTTGTTGCCATTCCAGTGTCACTGAGTGCTGGGGCCTGAAGGCACACAGTCATAGCACGCAATGGAGCGCTTGCAGTGTGCAATGGCGCTCGCGATGCAATCCTGCGCCTGCAGCAGCGAGTCGTCGCGGCGCTCCCACTGCGGTGGCGGCGTGGCAGCCACGGAGATGCCCAGGCGCTCACACGCCTGCCTCAACTCGGTTTCGCATCGCGAGTTGCGAGCGGGCAGGACCGTCGTTTGGGGATGGAACGGCGGCGAGGGGTCCGGTCTGTCGCGCCCGACACTGCGGCGTGCGAGGGTCGCTATCTTTCCCAGGTACTTCCGCGCCGCCTCCTTTGGAGCCTGCCGCTCCTCGGCGGCGACTGCGCCCACGCTCGACTGCCGCGCGGCCTGCGCGCTGGCCTTGACAAGGCACCGGTTCGCCTCCGGCGCCAGAGCAGCACCGCCGCCGGCCGGATGCCCCGCGCGCGCTGCCTTCGGCTTCCTCAGCTTGCGGACGAGAGCGCGGAATCTTGCCGCCGTGCCAAGCTGCCGCAATGCCTCCGACGCCGCGTCCCCACGGTGACCAGCTTCCACGGTGGGCACCAGCTCCTCACCGTCGATGGTGTATTCAAGCTCCATCCCCTTAGCATCGTTCTCCTTACCCTTTTCATCTTCTCCGTCGTTGATCCCCGCGCTCAGGTGGCCGGTCAGAGCGAGCTCGAGCTCAAAGAACGACGCCTCGTCGTCGTCGACATCTCCCACTCCCTGTAGCGCTAGCGCTTCGGTGGCCGCCATGCCGTTTGGGCTTCGGCCCCGCTGTGCCACTGGCCGGTCAACAGGTTGTGGTCTGGTCAGTTTCTACTTTTCTACGGCCAGCATTTTGGACTGGGCTGGATGCAAGAGTGGAAAAACGTACGAGTCCGTTTGACCGTTGACAAGTAATTTTGTCCAAAGTGGAGATGCGCTGGCATGAGCAACAATTCATAATTCTACTCTATAAAAAGAATAAAAATTGTAGATAGAATTAATTTCCTTTCACCATTTCTGGAGTGTGCAATAAGTAGTAGGACTCAGAGACATGTGTATAGTGATAAATCTTAATTTTTTCCCGATTAATTAGATGATTCCAGAAAGAAAAAACGGTCACAGGTGTGTTTGATTATCTATATCAGAAGTATGTCTATACGTATATTTTTGTGGAAAAAATCATTTATTTTCTTGTATGTACTGTTCCTCTATGTATTTGTGAATGTAATTATAGAGCTGAAGCCTGATTCGGTGAATACGTCCGAATCGAGCTTCTCTCTAGATTCTAGTCTTATGGATATATTGCATCTGCTATAATATTACAAACAGTTTGACTGTTAGTCTCAAGTACAGAATCATTACATCCGTCTATATAAACAACTAAACACATTTATATGATCATTACATCCACATATACAAGATTATTATATCTGTCAATACAGACAATTAAACACTCTTGTTTTCGAAGTCATTGTATCCGCTCAGTCTGCTTTTATTTATTTAAAATATATATTATAATTCTAAAATAATTCACATAGAAAACCAAATACACGCTACAATTCCAATATCTTTGAGCCTAACCTGAGAGGCAGAGGCCTAGCCCACCAAAACAAAAGAGGATACAGAGTCACCGATTTCACTTAAACTGAAAAATATTACATAGTTAATTGAAAAATGTTATCAAACTAATTAGAAAATATTAAATTAGTTACAAAATTATAAAATAATAAATAACTAACTGAAAAATACTAAACTTTAATAAAGTTGAGATTTAACCACGTCGGTCAAATTGGGCGACTAGTGGGAAAAAGTCAGAGATCCTGATCCCTTCCACCACTCCGCCGACCCGCTCGCTCCGTCCCCTCCCACCGTCTTCTCATTCCACGATCCGCGCCGGCCTTCCCCAACTCAAGCGGTCCCTAGCGCCGGCGACCGGCTCTGCCCCACGCCGGGCCGCCGCCGTCCTTCGCCGTTTCTTCTCCACCGAAGCTCTCCGCAACCGACGATTTTCTGCCCTTGCTTCCTCCTCCGGTCGCCCCCTAAGCGGAGATCCGGACCGCTGTTTCTTGGTAAGCTTTAATTTGCTTGACTTTTCTTCTCTAGTTCCAGAGTAGTGTCCCTGATTTCATTGGGGTTCGCAGGACCCAGCTCGCGTCCGCCGCGATGGGTGGGAGCGTCTGGGTGGTTCGCTTGGCTTCGCTTCTCGCGCTCGGGTTGGTGCTGGGCTCCGTCGAGGCCAGCCTCGGGGACGTTGATCCGCAGTACAGGTGAGGCGCATCTCTGTCTAGTTAGTGATTTGTCTCCTGCAGTGGTAAATCTCATAGATTGTCTAAGACGTTAAACGAATCCAGCTTGATCTAGGTCTTTGTTGGAGGATTAGGCTGTGGGGTTCCAGTAGCAAAAAGAGAAAGTGGTCATGGTCGAAATGTTGTCCATCGTTAGCTCTGGTAGTTTGTAGGTCCTGGACGGGACAAAGCGCTGTTGATCCTCTTACTGTGTAAAGATGTGTTGCTGGTTCAACTGTGATTGATGGCTGATCCTATGCTACCTAGTTGGCTACAAATCCGAATAGTTCCTCTTTTTTTTTTTTCGTCTAGATTAGTTGATGTTTTGGTAGCCATGCACTGGAATTTGTGTTGGATAGTTAGTGTGTAATTTAACATGTTGAAACAATTTTCATTGTCAAAGATAGTAACGCATTCAACTTGAACAAGACAGTTCTTAATTAGATCACAGTTCCAAAGCACAACAGATGAGCATATTTTTTGAAGATTCATTTAATTAAGTAACTTGCTTTGTATGAGGAGAGATGTAAAACATTAGACCATCTCCAACAGCTACCTTAAATTTTCATCCTCAAAATACTATTACAGTATCCCCTATCACTATTACAGCATCCCCTATTTTTAACACTGTAGCAGTACTGTATCACTGGATAGATGATCTGTTGGAGATGGATTTCTAGTGCTACAGTAGACCGCAAAGTACTGTAGCACTGGAATTTGTAAGTTTGAAGACTCTGTTGGAGATGGCCTTAGGAGATGAGCTCAACTGGAAAAGGATCAACTGCTAGGCATTGTAACAGCGAGCAGGTCCAATCTGCACAGCTAGTAAACAGTACAACACTCCCTTAGGAAGCTTGTGCTAAATGATATCTTATTTAGAGGTGGTGACAGATAGAAGTTAGTCATGTTTACACACATCGTATTTACTTTGTTTTGGTCCCTTGTCCCTTGGCTAAATATTGGACTAGTCATTCCTATCTTATTCTATCATTTAGAAGCTAAAAGTCACTAAGTGGCATGATGCGGATATGTGGTCTCAAACTGTGAATTGCACAGGGTTCGTCTGGCTAAAAGCTGATATGAACTCAGTTAAAAGTGATAGTACATTGGTATGCCTGTAAAGGGGTTAATGTCGCATTTAGTTTTTGCAATTTCCCTCCTTTGGGTATCTTCAGAGGTACTAATACTAGATAAGTATTAAGTATTTCGATATGGTGGTATGTTAGGGAGTTTTTAAAATCTTTCAGAAAAGACAAAATCAATCTAACCTTTTGAATGGGATTAATAGCAAAGTTAATCCCTGTTAGGTCACACTTAATACAATGATGTTAGAGCGTCTCCAACAATATAGCTAGTTGCTACTCCCGCTGATTGCAAATGTTTGTTGTTTTAGACTTGTGCACAAAGAAAGTAGATCAAATGACCTTGGTGCCCTTCATTTATACTGCATTGGGAAAGATGACTCATTCATTTGTGAGAGTGCTAGCATTTATTAAGCAAGGGCAAGGAAGGAAGAAAAGGGTAAAAGATGCATAGAAGTTCTAGGATGACTTACATTTAGAGAAGAGTTGAGAAGGCTAAAACAACCTACATTTGCAATCGGAGGGAGTATCTGTTATTTCTTCTACGTCATCTATAGATAGTGCAAAAAGCTTACCTCTTCAATGGTTGGTCTATAGCACAATTAAAGTTTTAATTAGTCCATCCACCCATGTTCTCTCGCAGCCAATCACCATGTACCTTTTGTCTTGTATTTAATGCCTCATGCGTTATAGTCTATATACAAATTAAGATTGCTAGCTTTTCTCTCTCTTCTTCAACTCTCTCCTCCACCTAGACAAAAATCTAATGTAGACAACGTTATAGCTAGCTGACATGTATTGTTGGAGACACTCTTATAGATAATAGTTGTTGTTCAGAAAAAATATTTAACCTACCATTCTGGCACCTCAAGGTGCGCCAACTACGTCATTTGAGTCATTTGTACCCGCACGAAGCCCTATAAATAGCCCAGTGTTCTCCTAGGGATAGAGATCCGTGCACTACTTTACGTTTCTAGTCCCCAAACCTTCACCACTTATTGCCACTTCGTCCCAGGCTATGTTACCCGGACACCCGTGTCCAAAATTTTTTGCCGAGTCGGACATTTGCGTATCCGTGTCGTATTCCGACACCCGTGTCGGATTCCAAGTGGTATTTGGCGTGTCCCAAATTTTTTTGCCGAATCGGACGCCCCGACACGAGTCAGACTCCGACACCGCACCCGTGTCCATGTAACACAGGTCCCAGGGGCTTAAACAGTCCAGCCATTTGCAGTTACGACGTAGGGTAATGTTTTCCACATTTGTTTGATTGTGAAATTTGTAAAATAATCAACTCGTTGTTGCAGCATCTGACATTCATCCATTGTGTTTGATTTGTGCCATCCTGTGACAATGCTAAGTTCTGAATTGACTGAGCTGGACCTTAGTTATGAGTTGTATTTTGTGTTGGTGGCACACTAGCCTTTGTGCATTTGTGGCTGCTTGCTTACCAGTATCGCTTCCAAATATACCTGTCTAACTACGGCCTCTTTTATGAAAGGGTGCATCTGCCATTTCCATCCTAATGCATTGTTTTTTTTTACCAGAGTAGCACTTCCCGGAGCATTGATGTTTCACAGTGGGACAGAAGTGAATAACATGCTTTGCGTAGTGTTTCTTGATATCCTTAGTATTTCATAACATAGAGTGAAGTTTTCCTAGTGATTTGTCTTTCATGCTGTGGATGTTGGACATATGTTATGTTCGAACTTCGAACCACAACTTATAGTTATACATACTATTCCTAGTTGTAGGATGAATTTAACTTAGTGAGTACTATAGTATGTATTTTCACATTTGATTGTTTATGTAAATTTGTAAAATGCCAAATCATTCTAGCTGCAGCTGATGCTGATGTGGATACGTAATGGTAGCATTAGGTTCTATTTTTTTTTTCTTTTCCTTCTTAGGCTCTTGCTTGCTGCCATATTGACCTTTTTTTGTTATAATGGATATCGAATGCCCATGTTATCTAATATCATTATTTGCATAAATAGATCTATTTCTAAAAGTAGTTTAGTAACATTTAAAGCATCATACTGCATAAGTGTTGGGAGGTGGTGTTAGAGCCTAGGTGCCATAGGAAGTACTTGCGGCTCACAAGAGTGGTACACTTGTAACCTTTGGGAAAAGAGGACGAGACAGAGTGCAGTAGATGTGGAGCTTGCAGAAACCTTTACTGTTCAATCAGAGATAATGTAGAATTAGGTCTTTTAATAGAGCTGGCCCTGACAATAGTCTAAACCAAAACAACTAACCAACAACCAAATCAAAAGACCACTGATAATTAGGATAGAAGTCTCTCATCCGGCCCTTCACGGCGCTGGTTCTGGTGATCGCAACTGTTACTTTGTGGCTTGTGTGCACTCTCTGCAACAGTAGGGATTTCCTCAGAACAGGTAGCATGGCGGCCACTATTTTACCGCTTGCTACTGGTAGGAACATTGATTAACATGCTGTTTGGTTGTGCCATTAAGGAAGGATGAGTTATAATTTGCAAATCTGAACAATTTCGTTTGTAAGGAGTAAATATGCCACCAATAGTAATTATTCTTCCTTGTGTTACTCTTACTCTCAATTATTAGATATGTCTTTCACACTTCTAGTAGTTAATTTATCTAAATTAGACCTACAGCAGATTTTTTTTTTTGTTCTGAAATATATCATGCATTGGTTTTAGATGAATAAAGCAATTCATGTTATGCTGGCTTTGAAGTTCAGTCCATGCGTTTGCTGAGCTTATACATAGTTAAAGCAGCCTAACTAGGCCATTTCCCGATGTAAGGGCATTAGGCCAATGTTATGTTCCCAGAATTTCCAAGTTTCATCTTTGGGTAGATAGATGCCATTTTTGAGGAGCAGGTGTATACTTTCAGAGTTTCAGGCCTTTTTATCACTATGGTGAGATATTCTTAAGGAACTATTTTAATCCCTATTGTCTTTCAGGGAGACTTACCTATTTGCATATTTGTAGTACTTATTTCTTCTAGGCTCCCTTGTCCCTTCGTTTTGCACATGCTACTACCAGTAACACTCATGGACATCGGAAGCAATTTTAGTTTTTTTTTTCACAATATTTGATTTCATGAAACCATAGTTGTCATCGCGTCGGTATAGCGACGCCATATCGTCGCCATATCGGCATGGCGGTTTTCTGGCTCTCACCACATTGATGACACGCTGCGAGCCACCACACCTGCGCCGTCCGCCGTCGCCCCTACGTTGTCCGCCTGCTGCCCAGCGAGATCTCGTCGGTCGCTCCTGTGGCCTGGCCGTCGCTTCCTGTCTGAATCTCCGCCTTGCCGTCTCCTGTCCAGATCTCCTTCGCCTCTCGTCTCCCATCTGCCCCCGCTGCTGATCCGGCTGC
The DNA here is from genome assembly GCF_958298935.1 of Phragmites australis. Classification (NCBI taxonomy): domain Eukaryota; kingdom Viridiplantae; phylum Streptophyta; class Magnoliopsida; order Poales; family Poaceae; genus Phragmites; species Phragmites australis. The sequence continues at coordinate 7,556,008 of NC_084931.1, forward strand.
TCGCCCGTTTGTTGGGCCAGCTTAGTGGGCTGGGCAGGCTAACATCCCAGTGCCTTCACCTTTTCCTTGTTTCTCTTTTGTCCTTTCTTTTCTTTTACTTATAATATATTATTGCATATCTATCCTATACTATGATGTGTGTATTCCGCCACATCGATGTGTGTATGATGTCGCCATGCCGAGCGCTGTAAAGGTGTGAAGGTGATAGGTCGTCGTGCCTCGCCACATCGCTGTAACAGCTATGCATGAAACACTAGCTGAATACACCGTGTTTGTTTGGCTTCCTATATGCAATATGCACTGAAATGTCACTATTTCTCCATCCTAGTTGATGTCCTGCTGACATTAGTACCCTGTATTGTGATAAATTACCACTAGCTACTACTCTTCAGGAGTTTTAAATAATCTTAGTTCTGCTGATCAACCTGCAGAATCTGCGTGGAGGAGTGCCAAGCTACAGGGATTATTGGGGAGAATATCATGAGCCATTGCCATTCCTCAGAGAATGACACATCTGCTGAAGGTTCTTGGTACACCCAGGAGTCAATTTACATGCAGTGGAAGCAACTGAACTGTAGGACAGACTGCCGCTACTTCTGCATGATGCAGAGAGAAGGGGAACGACAATCACTTGGTCTGGCCCCTGTTAAATATCATGGAAAATGGCCATTTTTACGTGTTTTTGTCTTCCAGGTATGTTTTGTGCTGCAATGTTCCTGACTGAAACTACTATTTTTCTTCATTAGTTCTTGACGACATCTAAAATATGTTTGTCATCTTTTGTCAGGAACCCCTTTCAGCTGCACTATCTGCTGTCAACCTATTTATGCACTTCACTGGCTGGCTTTCATTTTTCCTTCTGGTGAATTACAAATTGCCTCTTAGACCGCAGACCAAGAGAACATACTACGAATATACTAGCTTATGGCATATCTATGCAATCTTATCAATGAATGCATGGTTCTGGAGCTCTATATTCCATACTAGGTATGAAGTTGCTAAAAGCCTTTGATTTGTTCTAAAGCTTGGAGATGCTACCGTAATTTGTGATATCTGATTCATCGTCTTTATTCTACAGGGATATCGACTTGACTGAGAAATTGGACTACTCTTCAGCTGTGGCCCTACTTGGCTACTCCTTAATCCTTGCATTGCTAAGGACTTTCAATGTCAAAGATGAGGCTACCAGGGTGATGTTTGCCGCCCCTATTTTGGCATTTGTTACAACTCACATCTTGTATCTTAACTTCTACGAGCTTGACTATGGTAAAGTTGCTTTCACTTTATATACAAGATCAATCTTATAAAGCAATTGCATATTTTACCAGGTTTAGCGATCTGCTGCTGGCCTGCTGCACATTTTACCATGTCTTCTGTATTTGCAACCACCATGTATCCTCCTTTATCTGCATTTTTATATTTGTCACCAATAGCCATCAATAAATATTGTCACTAGTGAACTAGTAATGGGGTTATTCTGTTTTGGTTCACATAAACTTGTCTTTGTTGCATTTGTAAAGCATATTTAGGTATGCTGATTCTGTGTTTATCTGACGGATCTTTTGTCAGGATGGAACATGAAAGTTTGTGTGGTGATGGCTGTGGTTCAACTCCTGACATGGGCAATTTGGGCCGGTGTATCACGACATCCATCACGATTCAAGCTCTGGATAGTTGTTTTTGGAGGAGCGCTAGCTATGCTTCTTGAAGTCTACGATTTTCCTCCATACAAAGGCTATGCTGATGCCCATTCACTGTGGCATGCGAGCACCATTCCTCTCACATATCTCTGGTGGAGCTTCATTAAGGATGATGCCGAATTCCGTACATCAACTCTTATCAAGAAAGGAAAGTAAGCGAAGGGCCATAGATTGTTAACATAGGATCTCAGAAATCAGATGCGATGGTCTACTCAAGGAACAGTCGGGCACTCGTGTTACCTGACATCACGAAACCTCAGTATATTCTGCCCCTTGATGCTCCTGTCATCAATCACATAAGTCATTCATCTTTATGCACTCGCGATTTTGGTCCACAAACTCATCTTCTTTTGGGCACATCTTTCCTTCTGATTCTTCTTTTGCTTGATCTGAGCGACTATTCTGTTACTGAAACGACGCCATATCTTTTTGATACTGGTGAGAAACGGTTCTCCCAGCTTCTAAGTTTTTGTCATCGAACATTGTTCGTTTGTTTCCTATGATGTGCAACCTTTGTATGATCCTGAAGCGCCATTTATTCGAACTTGTGAACTTTCTTCTGCTCTCTTCATGAATTCCCACGTTATAAAGATTATAGTTACATGCCTGAGGTTTGAAACGAAATGGTACAGTGATTGACATAAAGGGAAGCTTGGATGCATCATATGCCAACATCACCCAGAAGCACTTCAGATCCTGCTCCAACCTCCTCGATTTGATAACTCTAGTGACGGACGATTTGGTCCCTTTCAGTTGGATCTTACAAAAAGGAATGGGGACATCCTGCCATGCGCACTTGGAGCCTGTCTGCTCGGAGGCAGAAATGGGGAATAGTGGACAAGAAAGTTTTGCAACTAGCAAGGTGGTGAGTGACGTACGTCATTGAGGCCTCGTGGAAACTTTTCCCCGATTTCGAGGAGAGTTGAACCATTTCCTACGAGTCTCCTACAAAATACTCTCAAATTTCTTTGGAAAGCAGAAATCGGAACCAAGGTGCTCCTAGTGTGCACTACAGCAGTGGTGAATTTCTTCAGTACATTAGGGGGGTCCATATCCAAGTGAAAGGTGATAACTTCAGAGATATAGACTCGATTTTCTTCCAAATACTCTCCGGTTATAAAAACATTGAATTGGATAATCTTCAATCAAACTTTTAAAATTTTGATTAACAATAGCTTTCAAAATATTTAGTTCAGATACATTAAAATCATATGCGTATTTTTTTTTTGAAAAATGCTTTCATTATATCACAAATTTATTGGAATTTATAAATATATCCTAATGAAAGTAGTGGTCAAAGCTATGAATAGAAGAATTTAGCTTATCCAAAATATTATGTATTTATGACAAGAGGGAATACTAGATTAGCCTCTTGATTCAGTGAAAGGTGGTAATCCGGAGATCGAGCGAGTCCAATTGCCATCGTCTTCTAGCAGATTGCTTGGTGCTAATCACATTTATAAAACAGAAACGCCATTGTCCCTGTCAGCAGTCATCGCTTTCCTGAGGAAAGCCAGCGCCTGTCATTCTGGCTCAGAAGAGCAATCCTTTGCTGTGGCTTTGTTTTTCTTTTTCTCAAACAATAGACAACTCTAAGTCGCAAACCTGAAGGGAAATATAAAGTACTAGAAGAGATATACATGTCCTTGTTTTTCTTTGAAAAGCATCTGCCCATTTCAACCAGCAACCAATTCACACAAAACTCTTTAGACGTATGTAGATATTTTGGTACCTTGAATTTAGATCTTTTGCAAGAATGTGAACAACTGTTTATGACAATAATTATCTTGAGAGTTACCGAGCGGAAGAGATCACGAGGTCAAACAAATATACAATGATAGCATATTATTACCAACTTAGATCACAACGCTACTAATTAGAATCGGACTTCGCCATTCGCTTGAGAACCTTGGTGCCACACCAGTTGGACTAACACAACCGAAGGCATGAGAATGCATCTCACTAGTTCTACCCACTTTAGCTACTTGTCCAAAATGTTATGTATTTATGATAAGAGGGAATACTAGATTAGCTGCTTGAGTATTTATTTTCGTTAGCAGTTGACAGCTTGATTTAGTTGTATACGACGGCGTTCAAAGGTCAAAATACAGTGACTAATCAGGGAACAAGCCTCCAAGCTAATATCAACTCTAGTCACTTTCGTGTGAGCGTAATATGTGCCAGCTCCCGTGTGTTGCTGCTTAATTTATGTTGCTTATCTATCTAACCGTTTACTATACGTGGTTATCCACAGATGTTCAAAACTAGAAGTGTGATATTGTGGTTTCAACTCTTCGGTGATATTATATGTGCTGGATTGACATCCTCCAAATTTAAATTCATAAGGCCTATTTCTTTTACTTGGTTCATGGTGTTTGATTAGAAATTAGGGCCGATTCAAAATCTAGTAGAGATCAAAAAGAAGAAAATGGCCTTTCATTAAGATAAAACCAAACCAAAGAGGAGAGTGAGGATGGGCGCAGGTAACACCCCTCTGCCCCCTACCCCCACCGTGGCGATCCCGGCCGCTGCCGCCTAGGCTGCGATCAGATCCACCCCTCCTGCCCTCTCCTCCACCACCTCCTCCATCCCTCCACCTCCGCTGCCCCCACCACCTGCCCCTCCTTTCTTGCGCTTCGATATTGGTTCCCCTGCGTCTTTCGCCCATCCCTGCATCAACCTCAACTTTCCACCTAGTTGGTCACCGACACTGGGTGCCAACTATCAAATCCCCATGGCAGTCAGGCGGATCAAGTCTCTGCCATCTAGATCCACCCTACTGCACCCATCCACCATCCGCTCAAGACACCTAGCTCTAGCTCCCTATTTTGAGGAATTCGCTAGGACACTACGCCAGCTCCACCATTACTGCATCTAAACCGGCCTACTACGGTAGGGATACTCATTCCCTACTCGTAGCTCACCATGGCCTTCTTCCGAGCGAGGGTCACATATCTGAAGTAGGTATCCCTGTCATCATGGCACCCCTACGCAGCTTCCCTGCCTGGGGTGTTTGATTTTCGTGAGGCGGTCACATCCGACTATGGTGCCCTCTCGACCTCTGACGCGTGTGCAGTGACCTACATCACTCCTTGAGCTGGAGCAAGGTTGGACTCCAATCCGTCACAAGCACTGGTGGAGGAGCAATGAACATTCATTGTTGGCGGTAGCTTCCAAACTGGCGCCCATCAAGCTCCGTAATTCCTCGCTCCAATATCCCTTCAAAAGGGTCCCCAAGGGGGCCTTCTTTTGCTACCTGGCCACGGACCATCATGCGACTGTGTGTAGAGACCCCGTCAGGTGCCTCTATTTCTACCACTCGGGTCACAAAGAATGGTCTTGCCAGCACCCCTTCCCTTGAACCAAAAACAGAGCAACAAGCTGGCTCATCTTGCCTGGGCCCCCTTGCCACCCACACCTCACCCGTGTTGTGCCATCGGGGCTTCAAACAGATGATGGTGCACTTCGGTGACCCGAACCTACGACCAGAAGAGGATGGCTACCTCATTCCCCTCTCCTTCAACTACGCACAGGAGCTGAAGGAGTGGGAGGGCACAACGCTCATCCCGTGGGCGCTTAGCCTACCCGTGAGGGGTGGCGCGCAACAAATCGAGGATGCCATGCTCGACACCCTCTACCATCACCGTGGGGATGTCACCATGCCCAACAACTACCTAAGCCATACCTGATCAATTTTTAGCACAAGCGTCAATGCGCCAAGGCTCCGAACCTAGGGTCATCAAGCGCAATGGAGTGCACCACTATCTGCGACTGTGGCAGAGCCTCAGCCAGGCCATGGGCATGACTTTCTTCTTTCAGTTTAGGCTATGCCTTGAGGGAATCCCAATACACACGTGGTCACCAGAGATTGTGGAGCGGATCATTGGCCGCACCTGCTCCCTAGAACACATAAAAAATGTGGGTATGAATGGCCAACCTGGGTATGAATGGCCAACCTAAGCCACATCCCAAAGGTAATTTTGCTGAAGTTTACACATCAATCGTTGGCTGGCTCCTCCTCTCACCTGCATGTCTCCACAACCCCAACTAAGAGGTGGAAATACAGGACCAAGTTTTGGGTCCTCATCCACCTTGACGCCATCAAGGACTTCTCAGCTTGCTCCATCTTCCTCCACAATTGAACAATAGCACCAATGTTGGGGCATTTTATGAACATGTTCATGTGGTTCAGAGGGAAGATTGATGGCAAGCAGGGTCCAGACCAGCTACCCACCTTCATGGACCCCCACCCGGGGATGCGCTCGAAGGTGACCATGATGCACACCATGATCGCAGTGAGCGTCGCGGTGGCAACCGACAATCCTGGGGGGGGGGGGGGCAATCACTGAAGAGCGAACATGCGTCGTCATCGGCATGAGGATTCAGATGATGGTAGCGGCAACGATGAGTCACACGCTTGGTATGGCGGTAGTCGTAGAGCGGGGGGGGGGGGGGGTTGCTCTAGCTGTGCTCCGCCACCGTGGTAGCTGTAGAGCGGGGGGCGTGCTCCATCTTCCTCCATAATCGGACAATAGCACCAATATCAGGGCCTTTGATGAACAAGTTCACGTGGTTCAAAGGGAAGATTGATAGCAAGTCAAGTCCGGACCAGTTGCCCGCCTTCATGGACCCCCATGTGTGGATGCGCCTGAAGGTGACCATGACGTAATATGAAACTGTCTAAAACACGATTACCGTATGGAAAAACTTCGAAAGATCGGGCACCCACCACGATTACCGTATGGTAGTAGCCGTAGAGTGGGGGGCTTGCTCCATCTTACTCCACAATCGGACAATAGCACCAATGTTGGGGCCTTTGATGAACAAGTTCACGTGGTTCAGAGGGAAGATTGATGGCAAGCTAGGTCCGAACCAACTACCCACCTTCATGGACCCCCACATGGGGATGCGCCCGAAGGTGACCACGACGCATGCCATGATCATAGTGAGCATCGTGGTGGCAACCGACGATCCTCGGGGGGCGATCACCCAAGAGTGAACACACATCGTCATCAACACAAGGATTCAGATGATGGTAGCAACAGCGATGAGTCGCGCGCTGGGTAGGATTGAATATGCGCAAAATACCCAATCAGAGAGGGGGGGGGGGGGGGAGGGAGCAAATGATCGCGGAAACCAAATTTAAAAATTAACTCACCCAAATCGAAAATCGATTTAAACTCGGTATTTCACTTGAAACAAATTGTATATGCTCTAGTAAAAATGATGTACAGAAAGATCCATTGGTTCGATTGCCCTCAAATTTGGATAGTAGAAATTATATTCAAATACAAAACTATTCCAACAAGAATTGAGTCAATCATATATGTGGATCAAGAATTATGCCTAGTAGAAGAAGACTGTATCAACCAAAATTGAGTAGATCAAAACCTAGTCGAGTTGACCAAAAAGCTACTCGAGATCAACACAAAGCTGCTCGAATTTTTCTCAGATCAAACACCAGATATTTTAGCAAGATTTTGGATGGGTTAAACCAAGATGAAATTCACTAAAAACACAAAATTAATCGAAAACCAAAACCAAGCACGTAGAATATAGAACAGAGAGAAAATTCCGAATCAGCAACTCATCAACTTATGAAACTTGATTTTCATTGCATAGATGAGTATCAAGATTGCTCTCCAAAGCATCCAACAAACATTTTCATGAAATCGCAAAACAACTCTCTTTAGAGTTTCTCTATTTTTCTCTCTGCTACATTGCCTACCCAATACAACATACCTCTATATTTTTTGGATAGCTACATGCACAAATATGACCGAATTGAACTATAAATCCAAGTCGTATTCAACTTAGTCTCTATCCTCCTCTAATCACAAGAGGATAAATAACTTCCACTAATTAAGCTAATTAGCCAACAACTCTCACGTAAGCATGCATGCAACATCTCACATGCATACATACATGTACGTAACCAACTAAGAGTTCATCTCTAACACTAACTCTTATCTCAAGTCCAGCCACCACACGAATCCCTCGTGTTTGCTCTGACTCGAACACAATTTAGTCTTCATGTCCTCTCACGATCAGATCATCTCTTGTGTCCATCGCGAAACCTTGTCTCCATATGCATTATTCTCTTAGCTCGAACGTCCCACATGACATCCTCGATCACCATGACCTCAGTTCCTCCTGAACCTAGTCACTGACCAGTTCCTCCCTGAATCTAGTTTGCTGATCCTTCATCAATTACGTTCGCCTTCGAGCAACACCTGCATATGAATCAAACAACAAACGAGTATGAGCACAAGTCCTTCCCGACTTGACTCAAGATTAGTTCACACAACACCACGCAAACTCTAAGCAAAACCAACACGCGAACATAAGCATACCCAAACTGATAGCGCATTAAACCATCTATGCTATCCAAGCATATCCAAGCAATATCTTAGCAACTCATGAACATCATCCTAATATCATTATGCTAAATGACTTTTCTCTACCAATTTCATCATTCAAACTAATTTTTCATCACATGATCTCATAATCTCCCATTTAATGAAAACATTGGCAACCTCTTAACAAACATGATTTGATTAAAAATCAAACTCAAAGTGAAACCAAAAAACCAAAAAAAAATCTGACATGGAAATTCTCTCCCTTTGAGAAAAACCAAAAAATAATTTCTCCCAAAATAAGCAACTCTCTCCCCTTTTGGCAATGATTTCATCAAAAACTAAAAGAGAGAATCAAATATTTTTGTCATTTTTATCATAATGAGCATCATAAATCAGCCACATATATAACAGATACTCGACCAAGCCACACTATCAAGAATATCTACACCAACCCATCTACACATGTAAAAATATAGTGCGTAGACATTGAATAAAGAACACCAAACTAGAACTACCATAAAATTGAGATCCTATGAAACTCATTCAATGTCTACACACATAGGACGAAGTGAAGGCACTATAGAAATCACAGAAGGAAAGTGGCCATGACGACGAGAGAGGGACATGTTCATTTATGAGGTTCATCAAGACTCCTTTTTGTCTATGAGAAGAGGTTCGGTGAGGTAAATATATCGGTACATATTAGCAGTCTCATAAGTCATTTCATGCAATGCTACTTAATTAGGATTTTAGATGATGCGAAGAATAGATGGGAGATGAGAGAAACAGGTGGTTGTTTCACAAAGTAATGGTCTTATAAGCTAAAATTTAAGATTACGTGACTACTTATATATTATTGTACGAGTTGTTATTACCATATAACTCATAATACTTATTTATTACATGTATAAATTAAAGAATTGTTAAATTACTATGAGATAGCTGAAAAAATAACATATTATAAAGCTGTATCAATGCATTAGATAACCTATAAGACAGTATCCATGTACTTGAGCTAAGATGCATTTGTCCTTGGTAACAGATCAGCTCTGTCCATACGAGGATTTGTGTCAAAAGTCGATCAGTGCTATATAAATACTTTCAAGCATACTAACACATCTCTTCGGGAGCAGCTCGGTACCTAAACCGTACTACGGACAGTACAAAGAGAGATGTAGAGTTATCAAACGCGAAAGGCCGGTAAAATAGAATCACTTTGTTTATCATCCACTTTACAACTTATTTTACTGTAGAAAAATGATTTGTATAGATAGTTTGGGTACCTTGTACAATATATTTTTTTAATTGTCTATTGAAAAGAGTATGTACGAATCAGATTTATACAGACGGTTTTGGAACCATCTATAAAAAATTATTTATACAGATGACTCATTATTAGAATCGTCTGTACAAATCATTTGTACTGACGATTTGTTATTGGAACTATATGTACTAAGTTTTCTGAGCTAAAAAAATATTTTTTCTACCCACACAGCCCCTATATTATTATGTAGGCGTAGTCGCAAGTCACATGATTTTTCACGCGAAATACCACAAGCGCGTTTTCTATGAGTCAAACCCGCAACCTCTAACCTCACACGAATCTTCCTTACCGTATCATCTGTCATTTATTGCTGACCATTATATAAAAATAATCTATATAAGATATACGTTCAAAATGAGTGGAACACTATTAGTACAGACGGTTCTAAACTTAGAACCATATGTATTGTTTTTTTTTACAGATAGTTCTAATTTGAAACCGTCTGTACTATTATTATCAATAGTACAAATGATTCTAATTTGAAACCGTATATATAAAAAGGAACAGTACAAACATTTCTAAACTAGAACCATCTGTACTATTAGTACAAACAGTTGTAGTTTGTAACTATATGTACTGTAGCATCCTGCTTTGTTGCAACTGCTCGTTATCATTTTCTTAGACGGTTTTAGTGTAGAGCCATCTGTGATACCTTTTATACAGGTGGTTCTGTAGATCCATCTGTACATGAATATTTCACTAAATAGATTATGTAGTGTTTGCTACCTTGGCCTGAAAATTATTCTTGCCGTGCAGCCATCTCTATGCTGCGTACTATATATGTTCAAGAATAGTTTATGTTACAGGGTCAGATGCAGATATACTATCTGCCGCTTTGTTTATTCGGTAAGCATGCTTCTCATTGACAACATAATTTAGCGATGCGCTTATTTGGCACGATCTTGCAGTACAACATGCTGATCGTGTATAGCTTTCTAGCTCATCGCTTCAACAAATCCCAGTTGGATTTTGGAAGTACATAACCATTTCTTTCTCGCTTTTTCATTTGATTTCCCTGCATGGATCTTGCAATATGGGGTTTGTCCCAAAGCATGCACAGTGCAATACTGGAGAGTGTACAAGAAGAAGATGGCCAAAGCAAGAACAAAACTTTATTAATGGACTAACTAAACTAAAGTAGGTACAGGATGGTGTAGCCCACACGTTTCCAATTGTGCTTACTCAACATTATTCCCTATTTGCTTGGGGCTATGCTAATGCAAGTATGTAACCAAAAGATTCTAAAGTCCATGGTGACAAATGTATGGAACCAAAAAAATCCTAAAGCTAAGCTCATGGACATATTTTACTGCCCTTCTTGTTAGTTACCATCAATGTTTACAAGTTAAACTTGATTCCAGCTGGTTGGTCCCATGACATTTGTGACAATAGATAAAAGTTTAACATTTTCTGATCACTACTTTAAATTATACAGGGATCCCAATTATATACTCTCTATAGTAAAAAATACTTGACATTTGGGATATAACACGGTCTTTGGTGTGTATCTTTGATCGCTATTTTTAACTAAAATATATTTATATAATTCAATAACTTTATGATATTATGAAGATATTTTTGAAGATAAATCCACATATATACTTTTCATGTTTTAAAACTAAATATTTTAAAGGTTATCTATGATCAAATTTTAAAGTTTGATCTAACCCTGACTAAAACGTCGTATATTTGTGATAGGATGGAGAATAAAATTTTCAGGTTTAGACAGAGGGTAGGAGGCTTGGAGCCCACCAGATAAGATAGAGAACAATTTTTCAGGTTTGGACGGTGGGTTGGAGGCTTGGAGCCCACCATCCATGTGTACGGCCAACCAAACCTTATCACCTGGCCATGCAGCTACGTCAATCAAGTTCCCTCCTAACATACAATTTAATCCATCTAAAAAATATATAAATTCAGTCAAGCCGAAAGATTAGCCCACACGATGCTGCCTATTTTCAGAGTTTAATATTATCAATCATACTAAAATGTTCTCTTTTTTTAGTTTTTGCCAGATCTCGAGATACTGCTTGTTTATGAGACTACTATCAATTCATCACGTAACTGAAAGTGGCACCAAAACAACTCAAAGCAAACGTGAATATAATAGAAGTGTGATAAATAAAAAAATGAGGGGAAATTGATAATTTTCATGTTTCCTTCCATTTCTCCCAAGCAATTAATGGGGAAAATGAAGAAAAAGTATGGGAGCATGGGAGATGAGCAGGGGATGGGAAAAAGTCTGAAAGAGTCATGTGGAGCTGATAAGAGCGGGACCATCAGATATTCTATTTCTCTCGCATATTCGACCTTTGCAAGCACCCTATCATTACCCAAAGCAATTTCCATGTACTGAAATACTTGACATACCTTTGGGTCTATTAAGTGTGCAGGGTGTAGCATACAAAAATCTTGATAGACCCTTAAATGATTATTGTTTGTTTGCTCAGTTTTAAATCATTTTGATGGATGTGGCCACGGTGATTTCTCTCCATTGACATGCTAGTGTAGGCATCCGTTTACATCAAAATGGTAGACATTTCCAATTTTTTTAGAAACATAGGGGAAACCTTGTTTATGAAATTGATGAGAACAGACGTTGAGCAGGGCTCAAACACGGGTGATACGAGTGCAACAATACACACTAACCAACTACACTAGGTGCAGCTTCGGCATTTCCATTTTTTTTAGAAGTGATGTTCCATATCTCATTGTCCCTGGTCATGTTTCCGCGCTCTACTCCACTTCAATGCCGAGGAATACGTTACATGGTTGTAGCATACACTGCATCATGGTCATTTGTGCCAACACTTGCTACTATCGGCAAAGCATACCTTCAGAACTATCGGCAAAGGTTTTACCAAGAAACATTTTGCGGTAAATGTAATCAGCGAAAGTCTTTTAATGGTCTAGCTATATATATCATGCAAATGTTATATTAATTGCTCTTGTGTAGACGGTGCTTCTTTGTGCTTGTACAGTGTTGACGATGTGTGAACAACTGATTTAATGAACTTGTTAAAGAAATAGATGATGCTTTAAATAGACGAATTACAGGAGAATACATGGGTTTTTTTTACAAGTTCAGGCCTCCTTAAGAATAATAATACTACGTCCTATTTGTTTTGTATTGATCTGAGTCTGTTACAAGGGGTATGTCGTTAGCCTAAATGGATCTAAATCTAGTTTGTGATTTTCTTGCTCGGCTTCGAGTGTTTTCTGGTTTGTCGAAAGGTTTGAGCACTTCTTCTACTTCTCGCTACTACAAAAAGAGTCATCAGTGCCGGCTCAAAAATATTATCAGTGCCAGTTTTTGAACCGGCACCGATTACTCGATATTGATAGTCCATGACTACCGGTGTTGGTTCATAAACTGACACTAATAATGAGTATCAGTGTTGGTTCATAAGTTCAGCCGGCAGTGTTGATGTTTTCTAGAAAACAAAAAAATAAAAAATCTATCAAAAATGAGTATTAGTGCTGGTTCTCAAAGCAGAATAGATTACAAATACAAATCGTATGTACTTGCACATATGAGTTTCGGTTATCACAAACACTTATACAAACATTTGCACAAACAATTACACATATGAGTTCCGCTTGTCACAAACACTTACACAAACATTTGCACAAACAATTGCATAGATGAGTTCTCATTATCACACACATTTGCACAAACAATTGCACAGATCAAACACAGAACACTGAATAAACATTTGCATGGATGAGTTCTGATTATCACAAACACTTGCACAGATTAGGAATCCTAAACAAGGAGAATCCCATCAAAAATCATAAACATTTACACAAACAAGCATTTGCACAAACAAACATTTGCACTGACGCCAGCGCATCTACGACCCGGCCTGGATGCAGCCAGATCTAGAGGGGAATAGGCGGGCGAGTCGGCGCTGGCCGAGGCGGGCGGAGGATGCTAGTGGCGCACAGGTAGGATGTCGCCTCGCGCATGTGGAGGAGGGAGGTGGGGAGAGAGAGAGGAGGTGAGAGGCTAAGGGCGAACCTGCGTGGGGACTTAGTAAAAATCAGTGGACGTGAGCGGACCTGAGGGTGAGCAAAAGCCGATTCAATGAAAATTTTGGGTCCAATCCTCCAATCAGTGTCGTTCAAATTAAAAACTGGCATTGATACTAAGTTACAAAGCGACACTAATGCTTCATAGAGCGTAAGAAGTTATGAATCGACACTGATACTTCATCAGTGTTGATTCTATGCTAGCCGGCACTGATGGCCCGGCACGAATGACTGTTTCTGTTGTAGTGTCTATTAGCTTGTCCTCCATAGGGTCCCCTAACTCCGTATATATATGGGGGTGTCGTACATCCTATGGAGTCTTCTTTTCTATTTTTGGAGATAAATATTTTCAGTTACGAGATACCTTAGGTACCTATGGGTAGTCTCCTTTTATCCAAGAATCCCCTTCCTGGAGAAAGAGATGTGCCCTGAGAATTGCCGGAAACCCTAGGATGCTTGGATATGGTAACTATCTTTTGTTCATCGTCAAGCCCCCCATCAATATTTGAAATGAGGCTTCGATGGGTCAAGTATATAGTTCGCAAAGATAAGCTTTTTGTCCGACCACATCATCGAGTAGGACTCGGGCCCCCAATTAGGATGAAGCATCTAACTGGGTTTTCTGATCTTCTACTCGGTATTCCGAACGCCTCCGAGTCCCCAAGAGAGTCTTCGAGCAGGTGTTACATTCAAGTAGGTTTTCTGTTTGCTTCGCCTTTTCGAAGGAAAAAAGTTTATCATCGGCTGATTTCAAAAGTTGAAACGTTGCAACAGAGATTTTAGTAGAAATGACAATCTTTTCCCATCAGAGTATCTTGATTACGGTAGCAGCGCGAGGAGCCGAACTCCTCGGAGTATGACACCAACTGCCTCGTATGCGCCAAGCATTAAATGCGATGTGACGATAAAGCGGGAGATCGTGGCCTCAAGTCGTGTCACGTCGTCAGCCGAAATGCTGTTTCTAGGAGCCTTCGCTTTGCATAAAGGCAAAGGGAGAGGCCACCTCAACGTCCATTCTTCCATCATCGATTGCTTTCTTCAATCTCCCTACCACCATGAGCAAGAAGATCAAGAAAGATAGCTCCTCCGCCGATGAGATGGCAAGCATGATCCTGGAGTGGCAAGAATCTAAGATCATGGAGGAGGTTCTATAGAAGGCCGAGAGTGATGAGGTGATTCCTCCTCGGGTTCTGATACCCTGCACGTCGGCGGCAGGTCAGACGATCCCAAGCCCAGACACCCACAACATGGTGGTCTTCCTTGACTTCTTCCGTTGCGGCTTCGGCTTCACCCCTTCTAGTTTCTTCCTCGAGGTGCTTGTTTTCTATGGCTTGGAACTCATTGACCTCAATCCCAATTCTATCATCGTATTGAGCGTCTTTGTACATCAATGCGAAGCCTTTATTGGTCTCCGCCCATTCCTTGACATCTTTCAATACTTCTATCTCCTGGAGAGGCTTCAGAACAAGGTTGCCGGCAGCGCCAGATTTTGGCTTCGGGAAGGCAAGTAGGCAGAGTATATCGACTTCGTCGCCAAGTCCTCCTGGTCAGGTTGGCATAAAAAGTGATTCTACTACCAACTTGGCCTCCAGGGGCTCCTTACGGAGGCTTGCCGCTGTTGTCAAGGCCTGCCTAGACAGAAGAGCCAGTGATGACCGCCCTTCGATGAAACCTTATCAGAGAAATTAGGAACCTAAAAGAGAGGGATCTAGAGGCCTACAACGTTTCCAGGGACTTCATCAGGTGTCACCAGAGTCCTCTAAAGTCGAGGATTACTGGTGCTTGGAAATTTTTGGCCGATTTGGATCAATTTTTGGCCGATTTGGATCCAACACGAGAAGGTGAGATAGGTATTCTCCGATTCTGAGTAGCTATTTTTTCAAAGGAATTAAAAAGTTAATCCTCACAGTCAACTGACCCTACTCATAGTGCTTTTATCAGAGGTCATTGTTACGTCCCAAATCCTTAATCACGCAATTAAGCATAATCATATTTTTTTAAGCATTATATTTAATTTTGCGTAATTGTAATTCGGAATACTAATGCACTTCGTTAAAACTCAATTGGATGAGAGAAAAGAAATTTGAGAGGGAAAAGAATGAAATTCACAGTCAAAACGGACCCTTTTCTCTAAAATGTGGGCCCCACATGTGGGCCAACCACCCCTCCCTCTCCCTCATGTGCAGCCACTTGCTCCCACCCCTCTCTCCCGTGCTCTCACTCCCACCGTGCAGCACAGCTGTTGCTGCCCCCTTTCTCCCTCTCAAGCTCTCTCTCTCTCTCTCTTCCTCCCTCAAATTCAAGCTCAAGAGAAGGAGTGGAGGTAAGCATGTGGTACCATTGCGATCATGAGCTCATAAGCTATCCATTCCTCCAATTCATTTCTGTTTTCCCAAAGGATTCAAGCCGATTTTATTGTCTTTTGGTGTTCTTGGTTGAAGCTCAAGGAACACCAGAGTTTTGCGATTTCCCACCGTTTTCTCCTTCTCCCGGCGGTCCCCAACCTCGGCAAAGCACCTTGGGTAAGTCCTCTAAGATTCCCATGGCTTGGATACACATTTGGTTGGTCAAAATCTGAATTTGGAGCTAGGTGGTGAAGTTTGGGTATTTTTGATGCTTTAGACCTAATTTGAGGATTTGGATGAATTTGAGTTAGGAATTGAGTTTGTATGTTGGGTAGTGAGTTCTAGGACCCTTGAATTAGCTCTGAGATGTTTCCTTTTGGTATAGAGAAGTTCGCAAATCATCTTGACCAGGTTTTCCCCCTCTCAAATGGGTTGTTCTGGAGCCACCCGGAGAATCCGGGTTAACCCGGAGGATCCAGGTGACTCCCAGCCAAAAAATAACAGAGGACCCCTCCCGGAGGGTCATCCGGATACTCCGGGTACCGGAGTATCCGGATACTCCGGGTTGACTATTCATCAGCTTTTTTTTTCTTTTGTGCTGATAATTTGTAAAATTCATAGTAAAGTCTTCGTAGCTCCAAAAATTATGAAATAAATTTTGTTGGTTTTATAATAACCTCCTCTACCCATTAAAAATATCCCTAGCCATGAAATATTTAATTAAATATCTGAGATGAATTAATTAGGTTAAAGCTTCTTTAATTCGCCACTAATTCTTTACAGGTCCAAAATGAGTGAAACCAATTTTTCTAGTCTCCTTATGACTTGTTCTATCTAGGACAATTGTTTTCCCTGCATTATATGGCATATTTTAGGGCATTTCATCATATGCGCCTTGTGACATACATTGTTGCATTTCATTCGTGCTTATCATTGCATGCGTTATGTTTCATAGAGCACGTTGATCCGTCGATCCCAGAGGCCGAGGTCAATCCCAATGCGCCCCACCTATTTGAGTCAGTGCATCAAGACAAGCATCTATCATATTGCACCTTTTTCGAATTGAATGAAATCTAAATATTGATAAACTATGCTTATGTATAGGTTTGCATGTATGGGAAGTCGATATCGGGTTTTTATGGGTAGAACCTATATTGATTACATAATCCCTACGTTGAATTGTTCATCTATATCCTTGTAGCCTTGGTAACGTGATAAATATCTAAGAGTCGATCGAAATGCTTAGCAATGCATAGGTCTTCGGTGGAAGACGAGCAATGGTTTGACCATTGTTCGCGAGCTTAGGGATTACTACATGTTCATGTATATGATTATGTGGATGTTGGTTGGATGAGTGGTGAGTATGAGATGAGATGTGGGCGGTGTTAGGGGTGAAGTCTGCCTCGAAGGAAAGTCCTGGGGGCAGTTCGGGAGAGGAACCTGGGCACCGTACACTGCTTGCATCGTTTAAGGCCGATTGTCGGGGTAGTTAGCTTTAGCACTTAACTTACTCATCACATGCCGATCTAATGGTAAGGCAAGCCGAATACCTTCGCAGTTGTGGCTTTGTGGACTTAAACATCGACGGTGTGAGCGGGCGGGTTTGTAAGTAGTACTTGTTTACTACGGGAGTAGTTCTAGTACCGCCATGCCGAGCGATGTACAATCCACACGGTTGGGGCTAGTTGGGAAAGGTAGTCACGAGTACCCCCTTGTGTGAACTTTAGCGGGTGGCACAAGCCATATGGTCCTCGTGTAGTGTGGGTCCAGGAGTATCCCCTGCAGGGTGTATTAACAGTTTGAACTGCCGCACTCTCCGTCATGAGCATGCTATTGTTTCATTTGCACCCGGTCGTAGAGTTCTCGTATGTGGTTGATGGTTCGGATATGTGGTTGATGGTTCACTTATTGTGGTGATGGATGAGTTGGTTCAATTTACTTATATGTTCAAGTACGTATGTTACATTTATGTTACATTTTCATTTATGTTCAGTTGGTTATTGCAGGGTAGAATGGCTTGTTTGGTTAAGTATAGGTACTCACACATATATGTCTAGGTTGTCTACCGCATATGTTTTACTTAACCTTATGGCCTGTTCTTGCTAACAGCTCAATGCATAATCCTTGGAGTCAAAATATTATATCCCCATATTGTGTAAGTCTTGCAAGTACCTTCATACTCAGGGTGTTGCCCTTAAGTTGATGCAGGTATTGCTGCTGCTGAGGAAGAGGCTGTCTTTGGCTACTTCGTGCTTGCCGATCTTGGTGGCAGGCAAGAGTAGTGCATCCTACTCTGAAAGTGGCGTTTTTGAGACGGTGCCTAAGGGCATGCGGTACCGTTCTCTTTTGTTGTTTATAAGTTTAACTTTCCGCTGCGTAGTTCTTTTGTGGTTAGGAGTTGAGGGGTTTTGTCTTCTCCTAGCTCGCTTTTGTTGTAAATTGTTGAAATCAGCTGCATGCTTAGAACTTGTAATATAATGTTAATTACTTGATCTTTATTAAGCTATGTTGTGATGTATCATGTTGGAAGGCATGTGTTCATATGCTGCGGGGATTGATCCTGAATTGTTGTGAATTGGACATTCACAGTTGTCTTGGTAGCCAAGTGGTTCAAATACGATGTCGTAATCTTTGGCACATTGATCCATAAATTGACTTACCTCGTCGCTTGAATCATTGCCGAAAAGTTCATCGTCAAAATTCACCCGATTGATCACCAACTCACCAGGAAGAGGCGTAAGGTTGTCGTAGAACCCCTCATTCGAAAAACTAGTTCTTGGCGAAAGCTTGGGTGACGTCGATGGCATGGTCTATGTATATTCTTCAACACTTATTGTCATAATCACCATGGACAGTGCCAGCTGTCGATGAGATGATGAATGCCATGCTTGCTCATCAACCTCAGTGGGATTCCATGTTCTTTGTGTCGCATTTTATGGATGGGTTGAGGGAAGAGATTAGGGGTGTAGTGCTGTTACATTGACCAAAAGAATTTGATACTGTCGTTTCCTTGGCGTTGTTGTAGGATGAAGTCCTGGAGATGGAGAAACACAAGGAGGTGAGGCAGCGGAGCCAGTGGCCGTAGTGGCTCATAGCGTGACATGCCCGAGTTATCCACTCCCGCCGCCATTGAATCGAGCTGCAGCGCGATCGTCGGCACAAGTGAAGGGCCGCAGAGGCATAGAAGGTGCTCGAGTGGCTGGCGGAATGGAGGAGCGCCTTGCTGCGTTGAGGGTGTACCACAAGGCTTAAGGCCAGTGCTACACATGTGGTGAGAAATGGACCGGGCGGGATCACCAATGTTCACCTATGGTACAATCGCAAGTGGTGGAGGAGTTGTTGAGCGTGTTTTCCCTAGAACCTGAGAACATGACAGATGAACCGAAGGAAATTGAGCTGATGGAGGAAAACCTAATGTTGATATCTAGGGAGGCCGTGACTAGCACTAAGTCTGCACGGACAATGTGACTACATGGTCTCATTCAACATCAGGAAGTACTGATGCTGGTGCCCTCCAGGAGCTTGAACAGCTTCATTATTGAGGAAGCTTCTCGATAACTAAAAGGGGAGTCTAAAGCCTTGAGGCCTATTCATGTGCGCATTATTGATGGAGTCTTACTGACCTACACTCATGATTTCTCTGAATGTGAATGGCGGATTGGTGGAGAAACCTTATGTACAACACTCAAGGTACTGCCTCTTGCTGGATATGACGTCACACTAGGGATTGATTGGCTAGAATAGCACAGCCTGATGGAGGTGCACTAGGGAAGTAAGCTGGCGACCTTTGATCATCGAGGAAAGAAGATAGAACTTCAGGGCATGGCGCCGAAGTTTAGTGCAGGAACAATGCTGACTATTGCACAGATGGAAGGACCGAAGAATTGGGGGCCATTGCTCGATTGGTACAGGTGTGTGAACTAACGATGCAAAACAATGAGCAAGCTATGCTAGAGGAGATCAAACAGATGGTTGAAGGTTTATCTAGCCCCTAAGTGTGGTTTGGTAATTAATTACAATATCTATGAACTAACAATTATGTTGAGTATTATTTGTAGTATGTTCCATAGGTGATGCATGATTGATAGAGTGTGGATTCATTGAGGAATGCCATGAAGATCAAGAAAGATGCATCAAGATCAATGAGCTCTAAGTGATGCTCATGAGATGAAGGAGAGGCTCAAGAAGATTGACGATAAGCATGAATGCTAAGTCATTTGTGGATATTAAGTGACTAAAGGTATGAGCTTGTCAGTTAAGTGTTTATGGACTAACAAAATTGCTATGTGCTTGAGTGAGTGGGGTTAGGTTCCATATGAAGATTGAAGATAAGAGTGAAGGCAAGTTACTTATGAACATCAAGTAACTTAAGGTATAAAGTTGTTAATTAGGTTTATTGACTAACACTGTGCTTTATGCTTGAGAGTGTGTTTGGATTAGGTTCTATAAGAAGACATGAGTTGAATTGAGATATTTAATATGCCAAGTTGGAAGAGCAAGATCAAGACAAACTTAATGGACAAATTATATGCTTGATACTTGTCGTTCATACCTTGGTGGTGAACCAAATGAAGATGACTCGAAGAGCGAAGTCTCCTATGCTTCGTGCATGAGAAGCTATCAAGAGAGCATAATTAGGCTTCTAGAGTGAAGATTAAGATAGAAGTGAGAATGATCATCGTCATCAAAAGAGTTGATGAGAATCCTATGAGAAGCGTCGGGGCTATGATGTGTTCTTCAAGTCCAATGGGATTGCTCGAGGCAAAAGTATAACTAGAATATATTTTTTAGTTTTGTCGGTATCAAGGAGTTTGGTGGGAGACTGGATTATAGGATCTATAGCCGTACTATCAAGAGGGGCTACCGAAAGTGTTGCTCAATTGTTGTGTCAAGTGCTCAAACCTTTTGCTTAATGTGAGATGGGTTTGTGTTGAGAGTTCGTTCTATGAGTCTAGGGTATTTAAAAAGTGTTTTAAATTTAACCCTTTGTTGTTGTTGGCCTTAGTAGCAAAAAGTGTTTGTGGTCAAGCCTTAGTGGTGTTTAGCATGTTCCATGTGGTACCCAATTTAATCTTGGGGGATTAATATTTGTAAAATGAGTGGAAGTGTCAAAATCCACTTTCGGTAGGGATGTGTAGCCCTCTAAATAAGCTTTCAATAGAGTCTAAGATAACCAAAATCAGACATCGAGATCAATATTTATCGGCGTTTTTTAGAGGGACAATTGTGCTAATTTTGGATGTTCCAATCTATCGGAACCTCTGATTTTAAGAAACATGGGGCTCTCGGGTTTGAGTTGTTTTTTGAATTGGATGTTCCGATCCATACATCGGATGTTTTGTTGTGTTATTTTTATCAGATCTGTCTATTGGGATTCGAAGGATCTGATGTTCTAATCTGAGGATCGGAAGTTCTGATCAGTGCAGAGTCCATCCAACGACTAGTTTTTAGAGTTGGGGTATAAATACTCCTTTGCCTCCTTGTGTGGGGCTGGTTGCTTGGCTGCTTTTGTGGTGTTTGCGAGAGGTGTTAGAGCTTGGTGTTCCACCTTTAAGTGCTCCCCTCCCCTCTCTATCAAGAATTTGTGAGAATTAAGCTTTTGTGGCTTAGTGGGGATAGAGTGAGGTGTGTGAGGTTTGTGGAGCTTAGGTTGCTCGCACGTATCACATTAGTTGTGTATGTTTGAGCACTCAGTATTGATCATGTGCGAGTTTGGGAGTTTATTACTCTTGGAGACCACCATCTCCTAGACGGTTTGGTGGTGAATTGCTAGAGATCTCCTCAAGTGAAGATTGTGAGGAGGTTCGGAAGTGCTAGCGGGACTCACCATCTCCAGAGTGGAAGAAGAGTTGGCCATAGTGAAAATGAGGAGTTCATGTGTGCAACCTCATGAGGAAAAGGGTTGAAAGAGACTCTGCTCAAGTGTGACCAAGCTTCCTCAACGGAGACATAGGATATCGAGGAATATCCGAACTTCGGTAATAAATCATTTATCTCCATATTTCCTTACTCTTGTACATTACATTGATTTTATTGCTTAAATGCTTATTTGTATGTATATTGAGTTAATTTTGTGAGATTCAATCTAGTTGTTTTTAAATATATCAGAACATCTAATAAATAGTACCAACATTCGAATAGTATCAGTTCATCCGATAAATAGGTTCGACCTTCCGATTAGAGTTTCTTGCATATCTTGCTAGATTTGAATAATCTTTGTCACCCTAGGGTTGTAACCATCATATTTATTTAGAGTTGATTGTGCACTAGTTAAGCGTAGCATATTTAGGTTTTTCACCTGTGAAAAATCTGTAAGTTAATTTTCATTGCAAGTTTAGGATAACTATTAAACAAGGAGACAAAGTTTTAGAAAACACCTATTCACCCCCTCTAGGCGGCATCATTAATGTTTCATTGGTGCACCACTTTGCTGATCTATTCCAGGAGCCTTTCGGCTTACCCCGACAGTTGGATCATGCCATTATGCTACTACCCACAGCCCAACCTATCAATTTGTGGTTGTATCGGTACACCCTAGCGTAAAAGGACAAAATCAAGCTTTAGATGAAGGAGATGCTGCGGCAGGGCATAATCTAGCCAAGCTCGAGTCCCTTCGCATCACCTGTGTTGCTAGTACAGAAGAAGGATGGAACATGGAGGTTCTATGTGGACTACCGCCATCTGTATGTGGTCACCGTAAAGAATCGTTTTTCGCTTCCAATCGTCAACGAGCTCCTAGATAAACTAGCTAAGGCGGTGTGGTTCTCTTGCCTGGACCTTCCGGTGGGCTATCACTAGATCCAAATGAAGCCCGAGGATGAACACAAAATAGCATGCAAGATTCACATCAGCCACTATGAGTTCAGGGTTATGTCCTATGGCTTGACGGGGGCTTCGGCAACTTTCTAGGGGACCATGAAGGGTTATGTCCTACGGCACTGCTATTGAGGAAGGGAGTGCTTGTCTGTATTGATGACATACTCATTTACAACAATTCTTAGGAGCAGCATGTGAGCTTGCTGGAACGGGTCTTCTCCATCCTTCGTGAGCATCAGTTGAAGGTGAAACCAAGCAAGTGCTCCTTTGCTAAGAAGAAATTAATGTACCAGGGGCACATGATTGGTGGAGGGTGAGTTGCCGCAGACAAGAAGAACATCGCCATTTTTCACAATTGGCTAGTGCCAACAAATATTCATGAGGTGCGAGGCTTCCTTGGGTTGGTCGGGTACTACCAAAAGTTTGTGCGCGGATTCGGGGAGACCAGTCGGCCCTTAACAAGACTGCTGAAGAAGAGCCATGTGTTTGTGTGGACGGAGGATGTAGAGACTTCCTTCCTGGCATTGCAAATCATGCTGGTATCGGTGCCAGTCCTGGCTTTGTTGGACATCCACAAGCAATTTGTCACCAAGGCTTATGCATCGAACATGGGGGTCGGTGCCATCCTAATGAAAGAAGGACAACCCATCACCTTTAACAGCAAGGCACTGGGGCCGTACACATAGTGCCTATCGACATATGAGAAGGAGAGTCTGGCTATATTGATGGTTGTCGACCAATGGCAATCATACCTCCAACACGCGGAGTTTCTAATCTGAACCAACCAAGGAAGCATTGTACATTTGGAGCAACAACGGGTCAGTACACCATGGCAATAGAACTTGCTGACGAAGCTTCTCAAGCTATAGTACCACTTGGTGTACAAGAAGGGTGTGTTGAACCGGGGAGCTGACTCTTTATCTCGATGCAGACAAGTTGCTGAAGAAGTCTATGTAGTCTCCATCTGTGTGCCATCTTGGTTGGAGGCGATTGCAGCAGATTATGCAGATGATCCGAGTGCAGAGCATCTTCTAGCTGAATTGAAGGTGAGATTAAGAGAATTCAGGCTATATACATTGAGGACGGGGTGATTAAATACAAAGGGCGAGTGTGGGTCAGTCAGAACACTGCCGTTCAGCGGGAGCTCCTAAATGCCTTACATTTAGGGGAGATCGACAGGCATTCTGGCATGGAGGCAACATACCGACATGTAGAGGTGGCCAAATGGACGGCCCGGCCCGGCACGGCACGGGCCAATTGAGGTACGGCTCGTTTAGGCATGGCCTATTAGCTAAACGGGTCGTGTTGTGCCAACCCACGTGCTGCGACTCTAGCTCAGTCATGGCCCACTTAAAACTAGGCTGTGCCATGCCGGCCCACAGCGTGGTAGGCCCGATGACCTTTTTTGGCCCATCAGCCCGTCAGCCTGCAGGAAATTGGAAAAATCACAAAAAATTTCTTTCACCCGGAATCAAACACACAACCATCTGCTTGTGAGTCAAACACACTACAATTGCACCACATATCCTATATGGTATTAGATCTAAATAGATATATAAGATATTGCAAAAATAGAAACAGTTAAATGGGCCGTGACGTGCCGACCCGTCGTGCCACAGCTCCAGCCCAGGCACGGCCCAAGTCGTCGAGTCGTGCCAGCCTAGCCCGTTAGCTATCGTGCCGTGCCTAGGCCAGGCCGAAATGGCCATCCCTCGTGCTGGCCCATTTGGCCCGACCCACTTGGCCA
This sequence comes from Phragmites australis, assembly GCF_958298935.1. Lineage (NCBI taxonomy): Eukaryota > Viridiplantae > Streptophyta > Magnoliopsida > Poales > Poaceae > Phragmites > Phragmites australis. Next base: position 7,580,331 of record NC_084931.1, read on the forward strand.
CCTTTACCGACACACTAAATAGTTATTTGCATGGCCGAGCATGAAGAAGATTGTAATATCCCGAGTTTTAGCATTTAGAATATAGCAAAAATTACTCCTTCTAAATAAAATTCTAATTATTAAAACAATATGAAATCAAGGAAATATATTTTTGAATATATATACTTGTATGTATATATATATATATATATTTAAATATATTATTTTGGCTAAGTATTCCAAATAACACCAAATTAATTTCTAAATTAATCATTGCAATAAATTGAATCATATGCATTTTGGTTTAATTTTTTTTTATGGTTCTTGGAGTGGAAATTTGAATTTCAATGTCTCCCAAATTCAAACATATTCTTAGATTCTTTTTAAGCTCAAATACAAATTGAATTAAAATCTTGAATTAAAAATCCTCTCCCAAAGTCAGAGCTTCAAATCCAAAACTCTAATTCAAATACTCATATTTGAACTTCTATCAAACCCTAATCCAAATTCAAAACCAAAATTCAAATGCTTCCATTTGAATTCAACCCCCATCAAATTCCAAAACCAATTTTATCCTCTTGGGCTGCTCTGTCTCCCTTTCCTTCTGCCCAACCTGCTTGTGTAGCCCAACTGGCCCAGGACGCCGTTCTCCCCTCCATCCGTGCGTGAGCCACCGAGGCTTGTCCCTGGCCGAGTTCTTGCACATGCGTGCCAGCCTGCCACAACGTGTGCCGCTTGCTCTCTCCTCGCTGATGCACAGGCCCCACCGATGCCGCACTCATCTCCCTCCTCCAGCGCACCCGCCATGCTGTCTCGCCACCGTGGCCAGCGCATTCAATGTGTTGGTGACTATCTTACTGTCCACTCTCTCTCTATCTCTCTCCCTCCCTCTCTCTCTTTCTCTCTCTGCCCTCTCACCTCTCTCTACTCTCTCATGCGCAGCCTGAGGCCTCCCCTAACATTGCGCTACTTTGGTGTCCGCCGCACACGCATGGTTGGCGCAGAGTTGCCATGCCACGTGAATTAAGGTGGGCGCTACTGAAAGTGCATCTAGGCCCCCTAAGTGGGTTTTGGCTTATTGATGACAAAACGATTAAAGAACTAACATGCTTTGTGAGTATTGAACATGTATGAGCTTTAGTTGTGAAGGTAAATGACGTTTGACGCCCGTCGAAACAATTGAAGAATCTACGAAGGATATAAGATAGGGCTTAAATTCTTTTTACTTTTGCAATTGAGTCTAGGATAGATTTTTTCATAGATGGATGAATTTATTTGCTTGATTAGTGTCTCAATGCTCAAGAGATCCTTTAGAATCACCCAATTGAGAGACACATTCACTCACGGACACGAAACTCTTTCTGAAAATCTTCTGAGTCCGGAGTCTCCGGTGTTCACCGGATACTCCGGTACTCAGCGCTCAGCCGGAGTCTCCGTGCTAGCCTCCGGCAGAGAGTCTCGGCTACGGGTTAATCTTTTCAAGAAAAAGACCGGAGTCTTCGGTGTTCACCGGATACTCCGGTAAAATGTTTTGTGTGCAGTCGGAGTCTCCGAGGTAGACTCCGGCAGAGGCTCTCGGTTATCTTTTAATCTTTTTGATAATTAATAGGAAAGACCGGAGTCTCCGGTGTTCACCGGATACTCCGGTACCTGGAGATGCCGGAGGATCCGGCTAGTCTCCGGACTTAGTCTGTTTTGGAAAATCTGTCAGGACCGGAGACTCCGGTAATTAAACAGAACTGTAACGGCTAGTTCTGACACGTTCGTGACCGTTCTGACGCCGTTTTTGGAATTAGGGCGGAGACTCCGGTGTTCACCGGATACTCCGGTAAGCTCTGACAAAAACAGTAACGGCTAGTCTGTGAGAGAGGGCTATAAATGCCTCCTCTCTCCATATCATTTAGAGTTAGCTGTGGCTGGTTTCCTTGAGACCTCTTGAGCACTTTAAGAGCATTCAAAGCCTCTCCAATCATCTCTAGAGCCAAATTTGCACAAATTTGAGAGTGTGGGTTTGGAGAGGGTTCAAGCCACTTGAGCATTGAGTTCTTCATCGAGCATTTACTGCGATAATCTCCTTTGAAGCTTTGGGTTTCTAGAAGGAAAGGAGTTGCCTGAAGAGCACCCAAAACTTGTGGTGTGCCTCGGGAAGTTTGTAAGCACCTTCATATTGAGTAAGAATTTCTAGCTTGATCTTTGTGGTCGCTAGAAGAGGATAGGATTGGAGAAGACCCGGCTCTTTGTGAGCTCCTCAACGGAGACGTAGGCACTTCTTTGTGAGGTGGCCGAACTCCGGGATATATTCTCGTGTTCTTTCTTGTGAAACTCACTTGATCGTGTGCATTTGATTATTTGTCATTTAAATTGCTATAGTATCAATCTTGCTAGTTTTAATTGTTTTTCTAGCTTAGTAATATCTACTTGACCTAGTGCATCTCATAGAATCTAGCTGTGATCCTCAGTTCAAATTTATTCTAAAATTTCCTGTCAGGCTGGAGATTCCGGACTAGACCGGATACTCCGGACCATACCGGAGTATCCGGACTTCACCGGAATATCCGGCAGTTTAATCCGCTGTTTTTAGTTTTAAATTTCAGAAAAGCCTATTCACCCCCCCTCTAGGCACTTTCAATTGGTATCAGAGCCTAACCTCCTACAAGGCTTCACCGCTTGGAGGGAATCATTATGTCGACATCCGGAAGTCCGAGGGGTCCGAAAGATGATCCATCAAGAAGTGATGATGGTAATGGTAAAGGAAAGGGAAGTGAGATTCCTTTCAATTATGATCGTTTGAATTCTTCTAGCAATTACATTTCCGTGCCTTCCGGACGTGCACCATTCTTCGATGGTACACATTATGCCGCTTGGAGGCACAAAATGAAAATGCACTTAATTTCTCTTCATCCAAGTATTTGGAAGATTGTTTGCACAGGTTTTGAGCTGCCGGAGGAAGACCAAGAGCTCACCTCAAGTGAAGAACAAAATATGCATCGCAATGCTCAAGCTACAAGTGTGTTGCTTAGTGCCTTGAGTCCGGAGGAATTCAACAAAGTAGATGGACTTGAGGAAGCTAAGCAAATTTGGGACACACTTCAAGTTGCTCATGAAGGGACAACAAGTGTGAGAGAATCCAAAATAGAATTGCTTGAGGGAAAGCTAGGAAGATTTGTGATGGAGGATCATGAAACTCCTCAAGCAATGTATGATCGGATGATGGTGCTTGTGAACAAGCTAAGAGGACTTGGAAGCGAGGACATTGATGATCACAAAGTGGTCAAGAGACTTCTTAGGGCATTTGCTCCTAGAAATCCCACTTTGGTGACGCTCCTCCGTGAGAGAAGAGATTACAAGAGGCTCACACCGAGTGATGTGCTTGGAAGGATTCTTGCTCATGAGCTCATGGAAGAAGAAGCAAATGAAGTGAAGATTCATGCTAAACAAAGCTCAACCTCAAGGCATAAAGAAATTGCACTCAAGGCAAGCAAGAGCAAGCAAGTTCAAGAATCAAGTACAAGTGATGATGAAAGCTCCGAAGATGAAGAAATGGCGTTCTTTGTGAAAAGGTTCAAGAAATTCATGAGAAAAGGAGGCTATTCAAAGTACAAGAGAGACATGCCCAAGAAAAGAACATCAAGAAGGGCATGCTATGAATGTGGCGAAATTGGTCACTTTATAGCCGATTGTCCAAACAAGAAGAAGGGAAATGACAAAGAAGACAATAAAGTCAAGTCATACAAGAAAGACAAGAACAAGATGTACAAGAAGAAATATTCGGGTCAAGCACATATTGGAGAAGAGTGGGATTCCAACTCCGACTCGGACTCCGATGATGAGGGAGTCGCCACCATTGCTATTCATGAGCTTACACCAAGAAAATCACTCTTAATGAGTGATGATGATGATGATGATGATGGAGACTCCCCAAAATGCTTCATGGCCAAGAACCGCAAGGTAAAATCTCAATCCAAGCTCCTAGATAGTGATAGTGAGTATGATAGTGATTGTGATAATTTGTTCAAAGGTTTGAATAAAAATGTCATGGCTAAAATAAAGGAGCTAATGGATACAATAGATAGTCATGAAGAGACCCTTGAGAGGCAAGAAGACTTGCTCATCCTTGAAAAGGAGAGAAACCTTGAACTCGAGGAGCTCTTTGCTAAAGAGAAAGAAAAAGTTGAGAAATTGTCTAAAGATTGTGATTTAGCCAATTCCTCAATTGCCGATCTTAAGAGTAACAATTTCGTGCTTCAAGAGAAATTATCTTGTTTAGATGAAAATTATAGAACTCTTGAAACACAAATTGATATTCTTAAGAAAGGCTCTTCTAACTCTAGTGAAGCAAATTTACTATCTAATGCATCTACTAGCAATGGATGTTCTCGTTGTTCTAACCTTGAAATAAATGCTTGTACAACTAATATTGAATCCTTGCAAGCATTACAAAAGGAAAATGAGAGGCTAAATGCCTTGGTCAAATATGGGTGCATCAAAACTTGTAAGTCAAAGGATGCACTTTACAAGACTATTCAAGCCAAAGACAATAAGCAAAAGAGAGGTCTTGGTTTTGACCAATATACAAGCAAGCCAAATGATCGTGTGGTATTAAATGGAGTGGAATGCCTCAAGTTTGTTAAAGGAGGCAAACAAGTTGATCACCCTACTCAAACAAGGCAACCGAAGGCTCATGCCCCCCAATGTTCTTTTTATGCTTCATACATGCTAAAGAGAGACCACCGTGGTAAAGTGGTTGCTCTCTATGTTGGTCCCTGCACAAGAGATAGAATTGTAAAAAGGAATGTGTGGGTGCCAAAAGTGCTTGTGACTAACGCTAAAGGACCCAAACAAATTTGGGTACCTAAAATAAAGGCATAACTTTGTTTTGTAGGCATACTCCTCCGGTGGATCAAGTTGGGTCATTGATAGCGGTTGTACCAATCATATAACCGGAGAAAAGAGTATGTTCTCCTCCTTTGAAGAAAATGGAGGACCTCATGAAAACATCATTTTTGGCGATAATGGAAAAGGAGAGGTAATGGGACTAGGTAAAATTGCCATCTCAAATGATACTTCCATTTCAAATGTCTTGTTAGTAAAATCACTCAATTATAACTTATTATCCGTATCTCAATTATGTGAAATTGGTTATAATTGTCTTTTTACAAATGAGGGTGTGGTCGTCTCTAGAAGGGAGGACGCCTCTATAGTCTTCACGGGCAAGTTGAAGGGTAAACTCTATCTTGTTGATTTTTCAACGGATGGAGTGATGCCTAAAACTTGCTTGATGGCTAAGTCTAGCATGGGTTGGCTTTGGCATCGCCGACTTGCTCATGTTGGCATGAGAAATTTGTCCAAACTTCAAAGGGGCGAACACATTCTAGGACTAAAGAATGTGACCTTTGAGAAAAATAGAGTTTGTAGTGCATGCCAAGCGGGAAAGCAAGTTGGAGCATCTCATCCCTTGAAAAATGTGATGACCACTTCAAGACCATTGGAACTCCTTCACATGGACTTATTTGGGCCAATCACTTATATAAGTATCGGAGGTAACAAATATGGTTTAGTTATTGTTGATGATTTTTCACGTTTCACTTGGGTATTCTTCTTGCATGATAAAAGCGAAACTCAAGCCATTCTCAAGAAGTTTGTGAGAAGAGCACAAAATGAATTCGAAGTAAAGATCAAGAGAGTTAGAAGCGACAATGGAAGCGAATTCAAGAACATACAAGTTGAAGAGTTTCTTGATGAAGAAGGAATCAAGCATGAGTTCTCGGCTCCATACTCCCCTCAACAAAATGGAGTGGTCGAAAGAAAGAATAAGACTCTAATTGAATCCGCAAGAACAATGCTTGATGAATACAAAGTATCGGATCAATTTTGGGCGGAAGCAATCAACACCGCATGCCATGCCATCAACCGGTTATATTTACACAAGTTGAACAAAACTTCATACGAGCTTCTAACCGGTAACAAGCCAAATGTTTCCTATTTTAAAGTCTTTGGTAGCAAATGCTTTATTTTAAACAAGAAATCTAGAAGTTCTAAATTTGCTCCAAAGGTAGATGAAGGGTTTATGCTTGGTTATGGTTCAAATGCTTACGCCTACCGCATTTTCAACAAAACCACCGGATGTGTTGAAATTGCGAGAGACGTAACATTCGATGAATCTAATGGCTCCCAAGTGGAGCAAGTGGATACAAATGTTTTAGGTGATGAAGAAATACCAAGCGAAGCAATCAAGAAGATGGCAATTGGCGAAATCAAGCCGCTAGAACAAGAAAAGACTCAAGAAGCTCAAATAGATAGGGATCAACCATCTTCATCAATGCAAGTTGAACCATCAATGTCAACCCAAGATCAAGACGACAAGAGATCACAAGATCAACATCAAGACCATGAAGATCCGAACAATTTCTTGAATAATGAAGTGGAAGACATCCAACATCAATCTCAAGTGCCACATCCACGTGTTCATCAAAGTATCCAAAGAGATCACCCCGTGGACAACATACTTGGTGATATACAAAAGGGGGTAACTACTCGTTCAAGAATTGCAAATTTTTGTGAATTTTACTCTTTTGTTTCCTCTTTGGAACCTTTGAAGGTAGAAGAAGCGCTTGATGATCCGGATTGGATAATGGCTATGCAAGAAGAATTGAACAACTTTAAAAGAAATGAAGTTTGGTCTTTGGTGGAAAGGCCAAAACAAAATGTGATTGGGACAAAATGGGTCTTCCGCAACAAACAAGATGAAAATGGGATAGTAACCAGGAACAAAGCTCGTTTGGTTGCTCAAGGATTCACTCAAATCGAAGGTTTGGATTTTGGTGAGACATACGCTCCAGTAGCTAGGCTAGAGTCAATTCGTATTTTATTAGCCTATGCTACTCACCATGATTTCAAGTTATATCAAATGGACGTGAAGAGCGCATTTCTAAATGGACCAATCTCCGAATTGGTGTATGTGGAGCAACCGCCCGGCTTTGAAGATCCCAAACATCCCGAGTATGTTTTTAAACTCCATAATGCGCTCTATGGGCTAAAACAAGCTCCTAGAGCATGGTATGAATGCCTTAGGGATTTTCTTGTCAAAAAGGGCTTTGAAATAGGCAAAGCCGACTCTACTCTCTTTACTAAGAATGTTGATAATGATTTATTTGTTTGCCAAATATATGTCGATGACATTATATTTGGTTCTACTAATCAACAATTTTGTGAAGATTTTAGTAGGATCATGACAAGAAGGTTTGAGATGTCCATGATGGGAGAATTGAAGTTCTTTCTCGGATTTCAAATCAAGCAACTCAAGGAAGGAACCTTCATTTGCCAAACCAAGTACATCAAAGATATGCTCAAGAAATTTGACATGGAGAATGCCAAACCAATCAAAATGCCCATGCAAGCTAATGGACATCTTGATCTCAATGGAGAAGGCAAAAGTGTGGATCAAAAGGTATATCGTTCCATGATTGGATCTTTGCTTTACTTATGTGCATCTAGGCCCGATATTATGCTTAGTGTGTGCATGTGTGCAAGATTTCAAGCCGCTCCCAAAGAGTGCCATTTGATGGCCGTTAAGAGGATTCTTCGATATTTAGTTCATACTCCATACCTTGGGCTTTGGTATCCAAAAGGGTCATCTTTTGACCTTATCGGCTATTCGGACTCCGATTATGCCGGTTGTAAGGTGGATAGGAAGAGTACTTCGGGTACTTGCCAATTCTTGGGTAGGTCCTTAGTGTCATGGTCATCCAAGAAACAAAACTCCGTAGCTCTATCCACTGCCGAAGCTGAATATGTTGCCGCGGGAGCATGTTGTGCTCAACTCCTATGGGTGAAGCAAACTCTAAGAGACTATGGCCACAAAACTCCTAAAATTCCACTTTTATGTGATAATGAGAGTGCCATCAAAATAGCCAACAATCCCGTACAACACTCAAGAACCAAGCACATAGATATTAGACATCATTTCTTGAGAGATCATGCAACAAAAGGGGATATTGACATTCGCCATGTGAGAACCGAAAAACAATTAGCCGATATCCTCACTAAACCACTAGATGAGCAAAAGTTTTGTGAGTTGAGAAGTGAATTAAATATCCTAGATTCTCGGAACGTGGCTTGAACTGTTGCATACACTTGTTTGTTGTAGATTTATAGCTTTTCTAGTTAAGAGTTTGCGAAAACTGCATTTTGAGTGTTTTTCTCAAAATTATTTGGATTTTTTGATCTCCCGATCATAATTTGTAACTTGTGATCATAGTTATGTAATGATGCTTGATTGGCTGATCACATTTGACAAATTAATCCTCTTGTCCAACATCTTCCTTCCAGAAAATCTTTTTCAATTTCTTCAGCTCTAAATCCTGCTGTGACAATTCCAGGTCCCGGAATGTCCGGTGTTCACCGGAGTATCCGGACCTGACACTGTTCACAGACTCAGCGTTATTCCGTTCTGTTTCCAGTTACCGGACAGTCCGGTATTCATCGGAGTCTCCGGTACAAGTGTCAGGACCGGAGTCTCCGGTCTCCACCGGAGTCTCCGGTAAAAGTATCAGGACCGGAGTCTCCGGTCTACACCGGAGTTTCCGGTGTCTCCAGAATTCTATATATTTCCCCAGCCCGAACAGTTACCTCTTCCCATCTATTCTCTTGTCCTCTCTCCAAACGACCTTCTCTCCGGCGATTTTGAGAGGAACCCAAGGATCTTCAAGTCTTGCTACGTTTCTCTCTTGGATTAAAGGCCGGAATCTCCGGAGATCTCTATTTCTCAAAAATCCCCGAAGGATTTGAGCTCAAAGGTACCGTTTTCAACAATCTTCCCGATCTCTCAATGCTCTTGTCTAGAGTTGTTTTCCTTTGGTAGAATAGTTCCTAGTACCCTCTAGAACCCATTCCCAAACTTGTTTCATCTCTAGTCGGCCATATCTTCCAAACCCTAGATGGTTAGGTTTTCTGTCGGGGCCGACCGGAGTATCCGGTGTACACCGGATACTCCGGTATCAGCCTGCAGTTTCAGCTTTTCCTGTCCAATCTTTTATTCCTCAAATTCTTTGTTCATTCCATTGCTTCTAGGTGCTCTTGCAATGGCCGGAGACCGTTTTGAGAAGGGTCGCACTTTTGAGAGGAAGAAGAAACAAAGAAGTGACCCCCGCGCTCAAGAATCAAGTGCTCCTGCCCAATCAGAAGATAGTGGAAGCGGCCATACCAGTGGTGAAAGAGTCCGCAAAATAGCCGCAAGTGGTGGTATTCACATCGAGGAAGGCAGAGTTGCTGGAAGTGGTGACAGGGACCTTGTGACCATCTGCCGAACCAAATCTCAAGCTATGCGAGGCCGAGAGTCTGCAAGGGGAAAGGGGCCTCCCAAAGTAACTGCAGGAAGAGGTCGAGGAAGGATGCCTTCTACTGAAGAAAGAGGCAAAGGTGTTGCACAAGATAGCTCATCTGAATCCGAGGATAATGAAGAAGATCAAGCTGATGAAGTCATTGGACCCTTAAAGCTTCACAGACCCTGGAGAACTGCTTCTGTTGTTGATGCTCCAAAAAGGACAGTAAACTACATGAAGAATGTATCAAGGGTTGTTAGTGAAAGGTTAAACAACCCATATGATTTTGAGAAGAATGTTGCCGATTATCGTTTCTGGAATGACTTTCAGGCAGACTTCTATGAGACAGTAATTTTGGTCAAGAAGAAGCCTATTACTCCCATGCAATGGATTGATTGGGATTATATGGCCAGGAAGAACGACCCGGTGTTCACTGAAGTGATTGCAGCCTGTGAGAGCAAAAGGGTGAAAAATATTATGGCTTTCAGGTATGATTGGTGCGAGGAGGTTATCGCACAATTCTATGCCACGGTGTGGTTTGAGGGATGTGAAAATCCCATTATGCACTGGATGACAGAGGGAGTCAAATACAGGATCAGTTTCAGAGGCTTCGCTCACTACTTCCATCTAGATGCCAGAGATACTTCCAAGGATCAAATTCACAATGAGAATCAATTGACATTGGAAGAAATTGGGTTCATGTATCTAAATCATGGACGAGTTGAGTTCGGAAAACTTACAGGGATGAGGCCTTTCTATCGATGTTTGAACTCCCTATTCCGGCTCACCTTGGCACCCAAGAGTGGAGATGCAACTACAGTTCAAAGTATCTCCAAAAATCTACTTGCAGCCATGTCAAATGATCATGCTCCTTTCAGCGTGGCTCACTTTCTTTGGGAGGAAATTATTTTTACATCCAAGTCGCCTATAAAAAGTTGTGGATATGCCCCTTATCTCATGTTTATCATTGAAAGGATATCCAAAAAGACGTTTGTCAAGGAGATTAAGCATGAACCATATAGAATGAGGCCTTTGAACATTCAAGCTCCCTCTCCATCTCCATCACCTCCTCGTGCTCCTCCTAGCTCAAGACTGTTTGCCTCGAGACGTGCTCCACCTCGAGGGTCTTCTTTCATCAAGAGTGCTCTCAAAGCAATTTTCAAGAATTGCACTCACAATGCCACTCAAATCAAGGATCAAGGTGCTCGCTTAAAGAAAATGGAGAATTGCCAGAAACAAATGTACACATCCATGAATCTCCAACCTCCTTGCTCTCCTATTGAGTCAGATGAAGCGGAGAGTGCACCTCTTGAGGTTGAGAACCCTTGGGCATGGTATGATGAAGCTCAAGCAGCAGCTGAAAGTTCTCACCAACAAGCTCAAGACGATTCCTCTGACGGCAACGAAGGAAGTGAAGACGAGGAGGAAGATGATGAGGAAGATGGTAGCAGCGAGTAGGCTCTCTCTTTTTGGTGCTTGATGCCAAAGGGGGAGAGATAGTTATCCTTTATCTTAGTTTCCTTAGTTTTGGTCTCATTTAAATCTCTTTCGCCGTTGGACAATTGGATTCTTGTTTGTGATGAACCTTGTGTTATTTAAATTCATAAGACCTTTATGTTAGTATGATGATTGTTGTACTTTCATTAGTTTTGTGTGCTCTAGGTCTTTTCATAAACTTTTGCATCCCACGGATTCTAGGATATAGGGGGAGCTCTTGTGTTCAAATTCCTAAATAAATGCATTGTTGTTTAACTTTGTTTAGAACAATGCACACATTTAGGGGGAGCTTACCATATCTTCTAGAATTCAAAAACCTTTTTCATATATCCTTGTGTATCCTTTAATCGGGTTGTCATCAATCACCAAAAAGGGGGAGATTGAAAGTGCATCTAGGCCCCCTAAGTGGGTTTTGGCTTATTGATGACAAAACGATTAAAGAACTAACATGCTTTGTGAGTATTGAACAGGTATGAGCTTTAGTTGTGAAGGTAAATGACGTTTGACGCCCGTCGAAACAATTGAAGAATCTACGAAGGATATAAGATAGGGCTTAAATTCTTTTTACTTTTGCAATTGAGTCTAGGATAGATTTTTTCATAGATGGATGAATTTATTTGCTTGATTAGTGTCTCAATGCTCAAGAGATCCTTTAGAATCACCCAATTGAGAGACACATTCACTCACGGACACGAAACTCTTTCTGAAAATCTTCTGAGTCCGGAGTCTCCGGTGTTCACCGGATACTCCGGTACTCAGCGCTCAGCCGGAGTCTCCGTGCTAGCCTCCGGCAGAGAGTCTCGGCTACGGGTTAATCTTTTCAAGAAAAAGACCGGAGTCTCCGGTGTTCACCGGATACTCCGGTAAAATGTTTTGTGTGCAGTCGGAGTCTCCGAGGTAGACTCCGGCAGAGGCTCTCGGTTAGCTTTTAATCTTTTTGATAATTAATAGGAAAGACCGGAGTCTCCGGTGTTCACCGGATACTCCGGTACCTGGAGATGCCGGAGGATCCGGCTAGTCTCCGGACTTAGTCTGTTTTGGAAAATCTGTCAGGACCGGAGACTCCGGTGTTCACCGGAGACTCCGGTAATTAAACAGAACTGTAACGGCTAGTTCTGACACGTTCGTGACCGTTCTGACGCCATTTTTGGAATTGGGACCGGAGACTCCGGTGTTCACCGGATACTCCGGTAAGCTCTGACAAAAACAGTAACGGCTAGTCTGTGAGAGAGGGCTATAAATGCCTCCTCTCTCCATATCATTTAGAGTTTGCTGTGGCTGGTTTCCTTGAGACCTCTTGAGCACGTTAAGAGCATTCAAAGCCTCTCCAATCATCTCTAGAGCCAAATTTGCACAAATTTGAGAGTGTGGGTTTGGAGAGGGTTCAAGCCACTTGAGCATTGAGTTCTTCATCGAGCATTTACTGCGATCATCTCCTTTGAAGCTTTGGGTTTCTAGAAGGAAAGGAGTTGCCTGAAGAGCACCCAAAACTTGTGGTGTGCCTCGGGAAGTTTGTAAGCACCTTCATATTGAGTAAGAATTTCTAGCTTGATCTTTGTGGTCGCTAGAAGAGGATAGGGTTGGAGAAGACCCGGCTCTTTGTGAGCTCCTCAACGGAGACGTAGGCACTTCTTTGTGAGGTGGCCGAACTCCGGGATATATTCTCGTGTTCTTTCTTGTGAAACTCACTTGATCGTGTGCATTTGATTATTTGTCATTTAAATTGCTATAGTATCAATCTTGCTAGTTTTAATTGTTGTTCTAGCTTAGTAATATCTACTTGACCTAGTGCATCTCATAGAATCTAGCTGTGATCCTCAGTTCAAATTTATTCTAAAATTTCCTGTCAGGCCGGAGACTCCGGACTAGACCGGATACTCCGGACCATACCGGAGTATCCAGACTTCACCGGAATATCCGGCAGTTTAATCCGCTGTTTTTAGTTTTAAATTTCAGAAAAGCCTATTCACCCCCCCTCTAGGCACTTTCAGCTACTTCACTGTCATCCCATTTACCGAGCTGTCGCCTATCTGTTCCTCCCCCTCTCTCTATAAAAGGGGAGAACAATCCCTATTTCCCCTTTTCCTCCTTTCTCCTTGTTTGCACCACCACTGCTGCTTTGTCATAGTCGTCTCCTCCCCGTGACCAACTAAGGAGCACAAGGAGCTCACCACCTTCCCCTTGCTGCCCTTCCTCTTCCACTAGCCCGAAGGGAGCACGCCCGAGCCAAGGCCGAGTAGACGTCGCCACCGTAGAAGCATCGCACCGTCGGTCGCCACCCTACCCTTTGTTGTCCTTAAGCTCAATGAGCATCCCCATCCCCTCCTGCTCCTTCCTAGCTAGCACGTCATCGCCCTTATCCCCCCTTTGTGTGGTGACATTCAGCTACAGGATTGATCCCACCACCATGCTGAGCTCACCACCGGCAATATCCTATCCCCCTGCTAAGCCAGCCTTCATGTCGTGGTGCTATTAGAAAACCGTAGTTGTAAGTTGTAGGGCCCCTTGCACGCGAATAGTATAGAGCCACTGCCCAACTTTGATTAGCCTCCTTGACCAACTCTGGCCACCGCTTGCTGTCAACGAACCCCTAAATGGGTTCTCCGTCGCGCAAGGTGCCCGAAGTGCATATCTCATGGTAAGTTGGACAAGAAACCCACTGCTGACAAGCTCATCAGTGTGAGCTGCCATGATTCCTCACCGCTGCCACCTTCACCGCTTCGCTCCACTAGCAAGCCCGCACACACGCGTGGTAGGCCTCTGGCCTGTTGGCGCGGCATGGCCAAGCAGGCTGTGGTTGAGCCTGGGAGCAGTCGGCTTGCTAACCGAGCCCTGCAAGCCGAGACCGTGCCCCCGTAGGTCGACCCAGTTGCCAAAGTCTACAAAGCCAATCGGCCCAACCCTAGTGGACCTGCTACTATGCAAGCCTAAGCTCAGCACTGTGCAGCTCAGCCTAGGCCCAAATCCAAGCCCGTATCTAGCCCAGATCAACCCAATCCGAGTACTGTTCAGTGGGTCCTTGCCATGGCCTGAAATCTATAATCATGTATTTAAGCATAATCATGCATCACAAGTATCATGTCTAATTTTTGAGCAATTTTATTTTAGTGTACTAGAACACCTTGTTTTGAGTCAATCGAGCAAGAGGAAAAATTCAAGAGACAAAAAATTGAATTTGCACCTTCTTTCTCTAGCATGTGGGGCCCACCTAGCTGGCCAGCCCCACCACCTCACCTCGCTCTCTCCACAGCAGCAGCCCCCTCCCCGACCAGTACTCACTCACCCACTCCCTCTCTCTCTCTCTCTCTCTATCTCTCTCATTCTCACTCTCTCCCTCTCCCACCTATTCTCTCCCTCCCCAACCGAGCCAAGAGAAGAAGGAGAAGCAAGGGGAGGCCATGGAGGAGGTCCCTGGTGATCTCCCCCACCGCAGCCCGCCAAAGGTCGTCCTCCCCATCTAGCTCAAGCACCTCGGCCACCTCTTCTTCCTCCTCAAGCCAGCCACCACCCACCCCAATGTCATCTTGAGCTCTGGCCCTTCCCCAGCTCCTACAGCCGAGCTACAAGATTTCTAGGACGAGGTGAGCACCTCAACCCCCTCCTATTTTTATTCCTGTAGCTGGATCTACCAGCATCAAGCTCAAAAGAGCCAAACCATGGTCGTCGCCACCATTCGAGGCAATAGCTGAGCTCCGGTTATTTTTAGCTTACACTTTTTGTCCTAAGCGGTAGAGGAGGTCAAGATAATGCTCTATGTCCGAAATCCCCACCCCAACAGCCGTCGGAATCATTGCTGGAGAGATCCCTAGCGAAAATCAGCATTTCTAACCTCACCAGGAAGTTCTGAGACACAGCTCGGAGGTTCCGAGTGATCTTAGCCAAAAATGCCTAAGAACCCTCACCCGGAGGTTCACCCAGAAGTTTCCGAAATCGGAAGTTCCGAGTTAAACCCGGAACCTCCGGATTGTACTGTTCTTTTTCAGATAAATTAATTAGGTTAAGGCTTTATTAATTCACTGTTAATTCTTTACAAGTCCAAAATTGGTGAAACCAATTGTGATAGTCTTCTTATGACTTTTTAAAACTAGGAAAAAGGGTTTAATACATTGTAAATCATATTTTATGATATTTTGTCATATGCTTATTGCGATGTTTTTCTATTCTTTTAGTGAATGGCGTTCTGGAGAGTAATGTATTTCTGTAGGAAGGTTTTTGTGGTTGATCAGTAATTCCTCTGTTTGCACTTGATGCAAGGAATCGTCTTTTTGAATTGTGACACATGAAAGACGGCTTCTTTCAATGTTGTACAGGTCAGATTGATTTGAAGCTAAGCAGCGAGGCAAGCATCTAAGCATATTTTTTCTATTAATTTGGATCATATGTGTCTAATATCATAACATTTGCTTTATATATGTTTGCATGTTATCGAGTTGGCATCAGGTTTTGGTATGGGTAGAACCTATATTGATGCATTACATCCCCTGTCTTAAGATATTGATGATCCATATCCTTATAGCTGGTGTTTAACTTGATATTGTCGAATTTAAAGGTTAACCGAATTCCTTAGCCATGCTTAGGTTCTACGATAGAAGTCGAGTGGTGAAATGAATTCATCGTTCACGAGTATAGGCTTTAATTACTATCACAATGATAACAATATTGGGTTTATGATGTTTGTTGGATGAGTAGTGAGGATGAGGCAAGATGTGGGCGGTGTTAGGGGTGCTTTCTCCTGCTCCGATGTGGAGTTCCCCACGGTAGGTCGGGAGAGGAACTCGGATGCCATAGACCACTTGCATCATTTAAGCACCGTCCGTTGGTATCGTTGGCTTTAACACTTTTTGTGCTCACCACATGTCGATCTAATGGTAAGATAAGTTGAATATCATACGCTGTGTTAACGTTTTCCGTGCGTCCCTATGACACGTAAGAGAAAAAGAACAAGAGAAGCAAGGTGGTGGGGAGCCGGGGGTGTTCAGGACATGTTCGCGATAACTCCAATGCCATAGGGGCATGTGCAAGTGGGTAGTTTTAGGTATGAGAAAGGTTGACATGAGTACCCCTTGTGTGGGTCTATGTGGTCATATGAGCCGTATGGTCCTCAAGTCATGTGTGTAAAGGAGCATTCCCTGCAGGGTGTAAAATCAATTCGAATTGTCGTGCTCTCAGTTATGAGCATGCTTTTGTCCATCCGCGTAGGTCGTAGAGTTTTGAATTTGGGATGATACAATGGATATGTTGAGATGGTTCTATTCACACCTGAGATGGTTCTATTCACACCTGAGATGGTTCTATTCACACCTATGTACATTATGGTTTCAGTTGTATCTATGTTTATGTTGGTGGTTATTGTTTAGAATGATACTTTTGGTATAGTATAGTTGCTCAAATGTTTATGTCAAATTGTGCTTTGCATCAATTCACTTAACCATGTGGCTGTATTCTTGCTAACATTCAAATGCATAAAATCCTTAGAGTCGGGTTATCTATATGTACCCAATATGAATTAAGTCTTGCGAGTACTTTCGTACTCACACTGTTTATTTTCTTTTTAAGTGAAGCTAGGTGCCGGCTACTTCAATCCTACCGGACGGTGTGGTGGCAAGCAAACGTTATGCTACCTTAACCTCGGTTGGTTGCCTCGTAGGCAAATGGCTCCACCGGTTCCTTATTTTGTTAGATGTGTCTCCCACTGTGATGTATGTATGTTACGCTAGATGAAATCTTTTTTTTGTTCAATATATCAACTTGTAATCTTTGAACCTAGTTTTTTGCTACGTTGTGATATTCATGTTGTAAAGGTATTTATGGGTAATAACTTTCCTGGGAATTACCAGGTCACACATACCGGGACTACCGGAATTAGATTTGCTTTAATCATTAATGGCTACGATTGTTGTGGTGAGATGTGAGTTAGCACGTGGTTCGTCGTGAGACGGGCGCAGACTAGCTCTCATCTTAATCGTCCAAATGATTAAGTCGAATTTAATTTGGACGGGTTCTCATAGTCCCTCATGTGGGACTCACTCATGAATAGTGCCATTTTACAGTTTCTCAATTTAATTTTAGATTAAATCTTCTGAGAGTCATAACTTATCTGTTCTTTCGCATAAATTCATCTAAATTCAAGATCTACCTCTCTATCACAGTGTGATATCCATTAGAGCTCATTTGGCGGTAATTGTTTCTTCTCTAGTATAAGTCATTCTCTAGGATTTTATAGAGAACCCGGAAGATATTAACTTTGACCAAGGTTTAGAAGAAGACTTCAGAGAAGGCAAGTCATATCTCCTTGATGATTTTGAGCCCATGTTTTGCAATAATCTATTGATCAACTTAAAACATGACTTATTACCGCATGTTCTATATATTGTGCTATTTTCAACTGCTTGTAATACTTACATCCTATAAAATAATTGTCATGCCTTAAATGTCTTATCCAAAATATATATCACCCTAGGATTTACCTTTGTCGTTGTCTATATTAACGTCAGACGACACCGTGATATCTAGCGTGCTTAGGATGGAATACATTCTCTTCAGAGATGTCGCTAGTGGAATACATCTCTTCGAAGATGTCGCTTCACTATTTAATCAATTCAACTCATATACCATGAATCTTTGGTGATTGTAGAATCCTTGATGTTTGTGAGATATGGTGGGTGGTGTGTAAAATGGGTGAAAACTATTTTGGAGGGGACAAGTAGAGTAGTCCTCTGGTAGAGGGTGCTCATGGAGGCTTGAGCTACCTTTATGGTATTCATTGCCAACTGAAGATGCCTACCTCGGCCGTATAAGTATCAAATCATGGGTCGTTATGCTAACCCACCCTAGTGCAACCATGCGTCATGTATGGGCAGGATTTGACTTTTCTTCCTCCCAACTGAGCTGGACATTCTACTAGGAGGGCAGTGTACAACGAGGATGCAAGTGACTATTTGGTCCTCTGCTTGGGTGTTGCAAGACCGGCAAAAGCCTATAGGGATCTAGCATCGATTACAAGGCCTCTGGTACTTGACATGCCTCGAAGTAGTTGTCCATCATGGGAAGGTGATTGAAGTGTCTTGGTATGATTCGATCATTTGCTTGCAATGGTTGGAGACTAAGCATATCGTATAGGTACATTGTATAACCTCTGCAGACTGTAAATCTATTCAAATAGCTGTATCCATGGTCATGGACAAGCAAGGTAATGACCTCACTTGGTTAGACTCAGGGCGTTTGTGTCTGATGATTGAGTGTGTGGACTAGATGTCCGTGTGATGAGGTTGCTGACTCAATCCGCAGGAGGCTATTTAGTACTAGAGGTACATCAAACATAATGATAGGGACTACAGAGTAAGGTGTAGCCCCTCCTAGGACTGAAAACCCCCCAGATATACCTTGTTTACACTATTTTTAAAGTTAATAGTAGATAATATAACTGGATAATTGTATAAACTAATTTACGCTTAAAACTAAACTGTAAAGCCTTATTCTCGAATTATTCTTTGTGCATCTATTAACACCTTGAAGTAGTATAGGACTTGCTGAGTATATTTCGCACTCATTCTTGCTATCATTCAGATGAGGAAGCAGATGCTGGCTTCGCTGGAGACAAAGGTGTGGATGAGGAGTACATTTAGTAGTCAAGTTCTCACCCTAGTTGTCTGTAGTTTTGGGTAGTTATTCCATTGTGCTTTTGATGGCCGATAGGCTAGGTCTGTAATATACCGTATGGTTTGAAGACCCTTTGTACTATGTAACCTTAACACTATTATGTACGATGTATGACTGTAATGCCACAATTGTTGTATAATGTGTATCAGTTATTTGATCCAGGGACTGATACAAGAGGCATAAGAGATCCTGGGAATGGGGTCTTACACAGACGATGACACAATACATTGAGGCTATGAAATCTGCAAGTAAGCAAAGCCAAAGCATGTCAGATACTCGGGTTTGCTGCAGCCCCTCACCGTGCCAAAGAATGCCTAGCAAATCGGTCACTTTGGACTTCATTGAAGCTTCAATTGTGTCTTGGCTGTTGTCAACAAGTTTTCAAAGTATGCACATTCCGTGCCACTAGTGCATCCTTTAAGTACCTTACATGTTGCCCAAGCTTATATGAATCAGATTTATTGGCTCTGTGGTCTTCCTCATTAGTTGATTTCGGACTGTGATTGGATTTTCACCAGCGTCATTTGGAGCGAGATGTTTCGTCTAGCAGGAACACAATTGAGGATGAGCTCGTCCTATCACCCCAGGACCGATGACCAAATGGAGAGGGTAAACCAGTGTTTCGAGATGTATTTGTGATGCTTCATGCCTGCCTGCCTGCGCAAATAGAGTGCTTAGTTACCCTTGGCCGAACTATGGTACAACACTTCATATCACTCCACCATCGGAAGATCTTCGTTTGAAATGATGTATGGTCAACCTCTGTGGTAATTTGGCATTGTGGACACTTTTGCATGTTTAGTGCTAGATATAGCCAATTGGATGCAAGAGCCAGAGCTTATGTCGCGTCTGGTGAAACAGCACCTGGTGCGAGTTCAATAGCGGATGAAATACTATACCGACAAGAAGTGCTCTGACAGATCCTTTGAAGTCATAGAATGGGCATATCTAAAGATTCAGCCGTATATCCAAACATTAGTGGCACGTCGTGCTAACCATAAACTTACCGCTATTTTGGTCCCTTTCAGGTGCTCCATCATGTGGGCTTCGTGGCATACAAATTGAAGCTTCTGGAGGGGTGATTGGTGCATCTGGTGGTGCACGTGTCGCAGATGAAGAAAGCAATACAAAATCGGAGAGCTTTGTGGGACCAATTCCACAGATTCTAGATGCACTGGTGGAAACTCAAGTGCCGAAGGAGATTCTGGAGTGCAGATTGTACAAGAAAGGCTCAGCAGCGGCGGTCCAGGTGCACATTCACTGTTCTAGCTTGTCGACGGCGCTTGCAGCCTAGGAAGACTTCGAGGCCCTCAAGATGCGTTTTCCAATGGCGCTGGCTTGGGGACAAGCCGTTTTTTATGGGCGATGGGATGTCAACACTGTCCATCAGGAGGTAGAGGAAGGCCACCATGGGACTTCATAGGCCAAGGCCGGATTGAGTGGTGAAGCAGATAGGGCTGAAGCTAGGGCGGGTCGTGGGCTGCGCATTAGGTAGACCAACTGCAAATACCGCAAGAGTGGCTGGTGGGAGTTGGTGGTGGGCGTGCATGAGGGTGTGTCGCGTGTGCCTTTTAGAGGGTGAACTGTAACCAGAGCGAGGCATGAGAGATACGAATACACTTGTGAACTCCTTCCTCCTCCTCTAAGTACTTCTGGATTTCCTCCCCCAATTCTTCTCTTCTATCCCGAATTCGATCAATCTTGTGATAGAAGATCCCACTTCCAATTGGCTTTCGACTAAATATCCCTCTCTCACACACACATTTTCGCTCTCCAAGAGAAAATGAAGCATTCTAAAAAAAATGGAAAATAAAAGGTAACAAAAATTATAAAATAAAATAAAATATTACCTTCCATGTTATTTAGAGACCCTAATAGAACACGCAAACGCAACCACACACTAACACGACGTCTACTGAAGGCCGCAAATGCGGAATTTGAAAATTGACGAAGTTACCACAAATGTTTCGTTATCAACAGGTATATCGTCTACCGCTGAAAGAAAATTCTGCTTTTATAAGACACACATCAAGCAAAGCTCTACAACCCTCTCAAGACATGGCTTGGTTGCCAATATTACCTTCCATGTTTAACAAGCGTGTTACCGTACCATCAATCCGCATTTGGCAGAATCTACGTCTATAAATCAGAGTGGGAGGAAACTAGAGGAGACGAGGATTCAGGAGAGGCAAGCCAGAGGGAAACAAGGAGCCCTTGTGCGTGGAAACATCTGGGAGAGAGGATAGAGAGAGGGAATCCCGGCCAAGAATGAGCCAGGGAACCCTCCCTCCCTTCTGCCCACACAACATGGCTCCGGGAGATATGTATAAATATCCACCTACGAAAGGAAATTCTATAGAATCAAGTCCTTCAAACAACCCTCTTCTCCAGCACGACACGTGTCCTCCTTCTCTTTTATGCAAACACCAGCCGTTAGATCAGAAAAAAAAAAGGTATATATCATAGTCTTGTAAAAATCTTTTTATGAAAGTTCCTACGGAATTTTCTTTACACCAGCACATGTCTAGCTCCAATCATGCACCTCGATCTCTCCACTTCTCCACTGCCCTTCAAGATCACGAGCCGGCGCATCAGTCCAGTTCAAGATTTTGCCGTTGTCACTGGCATTCTGCAGCCGCTAGCAGATTCACTAGGGATCGTCAGACTAAGCGAGGTGAGTCGTCCATCGATCTCTCCCGTCTCTATTTCCCAGTAGGCATGCATTAGCTGGCATTAATACCCAACTAATGCTGGATTATTGGTACTCCAGTTGGCATTAGTTTGCACCGTCTGCCAATGGGCAAAAATACAAAAATAGGCAACATACGTCAGCGTATTTGCAAAAATAGACAACATATCAGCGTATTTGTAAATCTAGCATCTGTATTCGGCACTTTAAAATCCGAAAACTCAATTTCGGTACCTCAAACTCCGAAAATACGTCGGACCCACTGATTTCGGTAACTGAAATACCGAATACGACACTGTTCACTGTATTCGATACCTCAAATACCGAAAACACGCTGTATTCGGCAACTGAGGTGCCGAAAGCCGTATTCGGCAACTCAGTTGCAGAATACGGCTTCAACCGTGCAGCGACATACTAGCAAGCTACAGTAGAACGCAGAAATGTGTTAAAAATTCATGTTTTTTATTTAACTCACGATTTTATTTGGGAGTATAAAAATAGTCTAAAAATTCTAAACATTTTTACGAACAAAATAGAGGTCACTAGCAATCCGTTTTAATTGGTTTGATCCAAAAAACATGAGCCAATATTTAATTAAAATTCTCTAAATAAGCTAACTTTTATAAATTCTAGCAATTTTTAATACCTCAAATAAATTCTCAAAAATCTAGAAAAAATCACTAATATTCTTCTAATGTGATGTACTAATTTATAAAAATGTTTTGAACCCTATGTTATTTGGTGAAAAAAATAAGTTTCTTTATAATGATCCATTTATATGCATTCTTATCATTTCATGTCATATTCTCTTTTAATTCAATTTGAATAAAAATAAACGCATACATTCTCTTTTAATTCATTTCATGCGATATTCTCTTTTGTGGAGGATGACCGCCCTTGTTGTCATGGCTGGAGTGATGTGAAGATATACGGCTGAGAAGATGAAAAGCATGACAAGGCAAGAAGATGTTGCGCACTTGCGAATGTGTTTCGATCTACCGAGGAGTGACAATGTTTGGTTGGGAATATTTTGCTTCCTTAGTGCAGACAACAAAGGTGCATGAAAATCAATCTCAATATGTTCATGTTGACTGCATCACATGAGAAGAATATTAGCTGTCGGTGTATTTAGAACCAGGGGTCCCTAAGTCCCGAGGCCAGACCGGCCGTCCACCACATATCACCACCCTGCAAGATAGGTAGAAACAGAGTGCTCGGGAGAGAGTGCTCGGGGCTGCACGTGGCAGCCCCCGAGGACTCGGTGCCCCGAAGGTCCCGCTGAAGTGCTCGGGAGAGAGTGCTCGGGGCTGCACGTGGCAGCCCCCGAGGACTCGGTGCCCCGAAGGTCCCGCTGAAGTGCTCGGGAGAGAGTGCTCGGGGCTGCACGTGGCAGCCCCCGAGGACTCGGTGCCCCGAAGGTCCCGCTGAAGTGCTCGGGAGAGAGTGCTCGGGGCTGCACGTGGCAGCCCCCGAGGACTCGGTGCCCCGAAGGTCCCGCTGAAGTGCTCGGGAGAGAGTGCTCGGGGCTGCACGTGGCAGCCCCCGAGGACTCGGTGCCCCGAAGGTCCCGCTGAAGTGCTCGGGAGAGAGTGCTCGGGGCTGCACGTGGCAGCCCCCGAGGACTCGGTGCCCCGAAGGTCCCGCTGAAGTGCTCGGGAGAGAGTGCTCGGGGCTGCACGTGGCAGCCCCCGAGGACTCGGTCCCCCGAAGGTTCGCGCAAGCTCGTTCGAAGACTCGAAGGGCCCCGTCGTCAGGGTGTCATCCAGTCAAGGGCCCGATGCCGCATTTAATAGGCGCGCGTGGCCTGACATTCTGACATCCTGACATTCTCGGCTGCCCACGCCCCAGTGTCAGACCCTGCCATGCAATGGCAGGGGGGCGTGGGTCCATTAAATGCACGGGTCCCGTCCCGTTTTCGCCTGCGCGCCTCGGGATAACGTCGCCAGAATCGAAGCGCTCGGCCTGCCACCCTGCCCTGGCAGGAGAACAAGACAGGGTGGGCGCACCGGGCACCTCTGAGGCTGTCCGGTGGGCCCTTTTCAGAGCACCCCGAAGCTTCCGCAGCGGCTGGTGGTCGAATGCACGCCGCCTTCCTCCACCGCCCCTGTCACTTCGCCAAGATGAAATGATTACGCCTTTCTCCGTGGCACCTGGGCATTCGCGTCCCCTCTTTCCCATTCAGGATATGTCGAGGTCGGCGCATCTATAAAAGGAAAGGATGGAGGACACCGAACGAAAAAAAAAAAGGAAAAAGAGAAGAAGAGGGTCAGTCGAAGAACAAGAAAACAACAGCCCCCGATCGCAAGACGATCAAGAGACCAGCTAGCTAGAACATAAGAGCCTCCAGCTCTTTGTAAACAGCTCTCCTTGGAGAACCAGATATATCCTTGAAGGATCCCCTTCAAGGATAGATATAACACTCATACAGGAGTAGGGTGTTACGCCCCCGCGCGGCCCGAACCTGTTCAAAAACCCGGTGTACCCGCAAGCCAGCGCATTTACTTCCGTTCCCGCTTTTTTCCCGTACAAGCTTTTCTAGGATCATCCCCCCGGCCGAATCTCTAAAGAGGGGTCTCTCGGGATCCCTGCGACAGGAGTTCACTCTCCGACAGCTGGCGCGCCAGGTAGGGGGGAATATCCCTAGATTGTTTGTTTCCCTTTTTTCTCCACAGGAAAAGATGGCCGGTGGGCACCGTCTCCAGCGTTCCGGCTCCACTTCCAGTAACGGAACGCCGCCCCACGACCAAGAGGTTTTTCCCGCCCAAGGGGATCAGGGCGCTGGGCCCATCAGCGCCGCCGCTGCCGGCGTACTCTCCGACCCCCAGCAGATGGTCGGGGCCCCGGCCGCTAGGTCCGCCTCTGGATCACCTCGAGACCCTACCCCGGGCAGGTTCTTTCAGGTTGGCTACGGAGGAAGGGCAGCCACTCCCGAATCCGTGGAACATCGAGCATCTTCGACGCTTCTACCCATAGACGGTCAAGCTCGCGGTTCAGGTTGATAAGGCCGGGGGCTTCTCCCCGCCCGAGCGGTCTGAAGGCTTCGCCCCGTGTGGTAAATTGCTGTCACCCAACCTTGTAAATATCGTACATTCAGTATTTTAATAAGCAATCACTATGTCAAATTATTTCTCTGGATTCCCTATGTTTAATCTGTCTGGTGAGGTGCTCGGTTGTGCGAGAAAAAGTTCGCTCTCTCATTTTTTCCCGTTGACAAAAGAATCCCAATCGGTATACATGCGAGCAGTCGTCGCTGACTTACGTCCGGCATGGTAGGCTGTGGTGTTCGGTGTCGTGACGGGCTCCCGGGCACTAACCGAGTTTCGGGGCGCTCTGAGTAATCCCATCACTCGAGCTGCTCGAGTAGGCCGGAGCTCAGGCCCTCGGAGCGGGCTGTCGGTGCTCGGTCTGGCCTGTCATACCCGGGCGCCACCGAACCATAGGACCTCTAGGTTATGCCTCTGTCCGCCTTTGTCTGCCGGTTCGGGTATTCGAGAGGTCTCGGGTCGAAAAAACGAGAGCAGTCTATGGCAAGTACCGCACTAACAGAGCGCACCAGACAAAGAAATTCTATATTCTCTCTCTTAAGTCACAGGTCGGCAATCACAAGCAGTTCGGCCGCGAGGGCTTCAATGCCCCGGTCTCTGGTCGGCCCCAAGGGTCTTCGGGTGGTCCTACCGCCTAGGCTTGGGTGGTCGAGATCACCCGACCCTAGGAGCCTCGTATGACTCTGGGCGCTCGGGCGCTCCGTTGAAAGGATCAAGTCCCCGGGCCCCCGAGCTCGGAATCAACCCCTTCTGGGTCGGCTGGCCGGAAGGCCGACGGCTGTCCGGTGAGTGGTTATGTTCAGACAAGTCTGCTTTCAGTAAATTTATGTTCCCGAGTCATTCTCGGGGGCTCTTGCGCTTTAATCTGCTCGGTGAGGTGGTCTCTTGGCACGCAAAAACCCTGCCGCGTGTCGGCTTTTTTCCAGAACGACAGAGCGGTTCGTAGAAAGGAGTACCGTGCGTGCGGTAACGTCTGACCGAAGCCCTTCGTGGTGGTCGTGGTGTTCGGTCCGCTCTTAAGGACCCCGAGCACTACCGGGTCCTCAGGTGCCCTGGGTAATCCTATCACTCGAGCTGCTCGAGTAGTCCGGAGCTCAGGCCTTGGGGGCAGGCTGTCAGTGCTCGGTCCGGCCCTTTTTGAGCCCCGGCACCACCGGACCGCGAGGACTCTTGGTCACATTCTCGCTCACACGCGTCTCCCTTCTACCGGCTGAGTGGTCGCAAAGTGAAAAGGTGTCCGCTGGGCACGGCGTGTTCCGGGCAGGGCCGTTCCATCTCCCGAGCAAGGGAGTCTGTGTCTTTGTTTCTTAAACTAGGCAGTACGGACTCGCGAGAGCTTGAAGGCTGGCTGCGCCAACGCC
This sequence comes from Phragmites australis, assembly GCF_958298935.1. Classification (NCBI taxonomy): domain Eukaryota; kingdom Viridiplantae; phylum Streptophyta; class Magnoliopsida; order Poales; family Poaceae; genus Phragmites; species Phragmites australis. The sequence goes on from NC_084931.1 coordinate 7,605,880, forward strand.
AGCAACCAGAACAACTTCATTTCTCGGGGATGGGAAGGTCGGGAGCGGCCCGACTGAGTACTCCTCGGGACTTCTAGGCGGAGCGCCAGAGGAAACATCAAGCATACAGAGAAATTGGAGTTGCGAGCCCAAGGAAAAGCTGCCATTATATTCACAAGACATAGACAAAGCATTTTTCTAAGGGTTCACTCCTAATATTCACTCCTGCATCTACAACAAAAGAAAAAAGGGCGCCGAAGGCCTAGTCAGCGGCAGAGGCGTCGGCTGAGTCCTCTGAGTCGTCCCCGGGGGCTGGCGGTGGCGGCACCTCTCGCCTGAAGCCGGCCGCCACCGCAGAGGCGGTACTCCTAACCGCTGCTCGGGCGACCTCCTCCTCAGCCTCGACCACTCCCTCCCGCGCCGGCTCCAATGGGAAGTCCGGGTCCCTGCTTCGGTAGCAGGCCAGGACATGCTCGGCCACGGCTTGGGCCAAGCCACGTCCCTCCCGGGCGGCAAGTTCCTGAACTGCCCAGGGCAGGGTCTCGAGGCGCTCGCAGACCTGCTGCAGCTCCAACACTTGTCGTGCGGGGCCGTCGCCCTTCGTGTCGCCGACAAGCCGCCCAAGACCACCTTTCTCCATGGCCCGTCGCATCCGCCGGAGTATATCCTCCAGCATCTGCACGAGGTTGACCCGCGAAACAAAGGCTGCCTCGAGCTTCTCCCTGGCGGCCCGCAGCTGTGCCTCGAGTCCCTGGTCCTCGGCCGGACCGGAAGAACCGCCAGCTGCGGCGGGGACGGCATCCTGCTTCGCCTTAGCCACCACCTCGGACAGGGCTTGTTCACGGGCGGTCAGTTCCGCCTCGTGTTTCGCATTTTCTTCCGCCCTGGTAGCCGCGGTGGCCGCCGCGGCAGCGGCTTCGCCTTCCCGGCGACTCAGCTCGCCCTCTCGGCGATTCAGTTCGCCTTCCCGGCGACTCAGCTCATTCTCCCGTCGGGCCAGCACCTCCTCCTGCTGGACCACCGAATCCTCCCGGGCTCCGAGATCAGACGCTAATAGCTCGTTATCCACTTCCCGGATGGAGACGTCCTCTTCCCAGCGCTTGACTTCTCCTCTGATCTTCTGGAGGTCGTCTTCCCAGCGCTGGAGGTCGGCGCGCGTCGTCTCGACCGCGCCCTCTCGGCGGGCCAGCTCGGCCTGCCGCTCCTCTGCAAGCCGTTCCCGGGCCGTGACTGCCGCCTCCCTCACCTGCGCCTGCCCCATCCTGGCAAGGGCCTCGGCAGCCTGCTGCCTCGACGCCTCAGCCAGGCGGGCGGCGTCTTCTCGTTCCCGCGCGGCCTCTGCCCGCGTGGTCCTCAGGCCTTCTCGTTCCCGCGCGGCTTCCGCACGGATGTCCTCCAGGAGCTTCTGCTCCCGCGCGGCTGCCGCACGGGCCTCCTCTCGGGCGCCCGCCAGCTGCGCCTTCTCCAGTACCAGGCGGGCGTGCTCGGCCTCGAGCTCCCCCTCCTTGGCCTCCACCGCCGCGCCCAACTGCCCGACTGCGGCTCGGACGCCTTCAATGGCGGCCAAGAGGGGATCGGCAGGCCGGCCAGGCACTGCGAGCGCCGGTGGGTCCCAGGCTTCTCCGCCGGATGCCTCCAGGGGGGCCGAGCTCTCCACAGGGCCCTGTGCCGCCATCCGCCCCGGGCTCTGCCTGCCCGGGGTAGGCTCCTCCGGAGCCAAGGCCTCGGACGGCAGCTGCGTTCCCGCATCAGCCGCCTTGCCCACCGGCCCCGGCGAGGCATCCGCCTCCACCGTTCTCCGCCCCGGGCTCTCCGCGCCCGGGGTAGGCTCCGCCGGCGCCCTTCCGGTAGTCGCCGCCACCGCCTCTCTCCCTATGGCCGCCACGTCGATTGGCGCCTCCACGTCGATTGGCGCCTCCGCCGTTCCTACACTGGCCTCCGCTGGCGCAGCGGGCAGGTTCGGCTCTGGCCTTGGCGCCTGCTCCCTCTCCGTCGCCGCAACGCCTGCGGCCGGCCTACGGGAGACAAGTAAAAGTTGTCAAAACTTAGTTCGGGCCGAAAGGACCCATGGAAAAGCAAGAAAAATGACTCACCGATACCGCCATTTGGCCGCTGGGAGCCTAATGTCCGGGTCCGGTGCCGTCGGTCCGGACCCCTCCCGCCGCCTCTTCCGCTGAGGGCTCGGCTGGGCCACTGCGCGGGCCTCGGGTGCCGCCGCACGAGTCTCGGTCTCCGCCGCGCAGGTCGCAGGCGTCGGCGCGGGCCCCATCCGCACCAGGCGCGGCTCCAGCACCGGAAACGCCGCCGCTGCCGTCGGCGACGGCGGAGACTCCGGCAGCAGGATCAAGGCCCGGGGTCGTTTTCCCCGGTCTCCCGACGTCAACTCTTCAGCAGCTTCAGGGGCGCCCTCTTCTCTGGCGCGGCGGCTACTGCTTGTGGCGGCCCCGTCGCCAGCCTGCGCCGAGCTGCCAACAACCTCCTCACCCAGGAGTTCTTCCAGCCCGGGGAGTTCAGAGGCCTCGGGACTCCGGCTTCTTGGCCGGTCCACGGGCCCTTGGGCGTCAAACTCCGGCAGCCGCCTCATGATAGCCACCCGGTCGGGATGGGCGCAGAGCGCCATCTCCGGCCACGGGAGCTCCGCCCGGCTCATGTCCTCCGACCCGGTGATCACTCGGGTCATCCCTCGCAGCTCCGCCTGCCCCAGATCCCAACTCGCGCCGATCTGGGTCCTAGTGATGTCCTCCGGCCCGGTATAGAACCAGCTTGGTCGGGCCCGCTCCCGCAAGGGCGCCAGTCGTCGACGCAGGAAGTCCACGACCACCATAACAGAGGGCAGCCCGGACTCGCGCAGCTCCAAGATGCGCTCCAGCACCGGCTTTAGCCTCGCATCTTCTGGCGGCGGCGCCTCCCACGTCGATCGCCGAGGTTCCGCCGCCTTCTCTGGCAACTCGAGCCGCTCGTGGGGGTCGATGTCGACGAAGAACCAGTCCCGTCGCCATTCCTCCCACTTGCTGCGCACCACCTGGGGAATATAATGGTCCCCCAGGCCTTCCCGGAGCCGAAGGTTGCAGCACCCCGCGACGTCCGCCGTGGAGTGCCCCCTCTTCTTCCCCACCGGCCGAAGGACGAAGAAGTGGCGAAGCATCGTCGCCGACGGCATCACCCCCACGAACATTTCGCAGAGATGTGCGAAGACCGCCAACGCCACGACGGAATTGGGGCTTAGGTGCGCCATTTGGATGCCGTACGTCTCCAGCACTTGCAGGAAGAAGGCGGAGAACGGCGGCACTAGCCCCGCCGCCACGAAGGAGGTGAAGAGGACGGTTCGTCCAGGAACGGTCGTCGTCGGCGTCAGAGTCGCCGGCCTCACCACCACAGCACCCTCCTGACCTTCCGGCACCAGCAGCTTCTTGATTTTATCCGCCGCCTCCTCATTCCTCAGGCGAGATTCCGGCAAGATGCTGTCCGGAGTCCTATCCCGGCGTCCTCCTCCAACCCTCGTCATCTCAGCGGAGTGGAAGGCGTTTTTTGGTGGTGAAGAGAGAGAGAAGGAAGAACGCTCCGGTCGCCTGGGAATTTCCTAGGGGCTTCGAAGCGCAAAGGAAGCAGGAGCACGGGTGCGAGAGAGCGTGAAAAAGGGGAACGGACCGATCCATTCCCCCTTTTATATCTCAAAATTCAAAAACTGCCGCCCCGGACGGTTCGCTCGGCGAAGCGTCGCCTCGGTCGACGCAACTGTCAGGCGAATCTCCCGCCGATCGCGCGATGTCAGCGGTTGCCAGGCGTATTTTCCTCGATCTGCGCGGCGACCGCGCGGGCCGCCCGTATGATTATCGTGCCCCTCGGAAGTTGTATGGACACGCGACCACTCATTTTCCCGTTGGGGCATACTTGATGTCTAAAATCCGCAGGGGCCACCTCTCGAAAGCTTGCCACATGGCATCCGGCCAGCCTTGGCCTCGGTCGCGACGAAGGGCCCATTCGCAGTCTCCGTCCCATCGACTGCCAGCGGGCCCGGGGGCTACTGTCGGTGTATTTAGAACCAGGGGTCCCTAAGTCCCGATGCCAGACCGGCCGTCCACCACATATCACCACCCTGCAAGATAGGTAGAAACAGAGTGCTCGGGAGAGAGTGCTCGGGGCTGCACGTGGCAGCCCCCGAGGACTCGGTGCCCCGAAGGTCCCGCTGAAGTGCTCGGGAGAGAGTGCTCGGGGCTGCACGTGGCAGCCCCCGAGGACTCGGTGCCCCGAAGGTCCCGCTGAAGTGCTCGGGAGAGAGTGCTCGGGGCTGCACGTGGCAGCCCCCGAGGACTCGGTGCCCCGAAGGTCCCGCTGAAGTGCTCGGGAGAGAGTGCTCGGGGCTGCACGTGGCAGCCCCCGAGGACTCGGTGCCCCGAAGGTCCCGCTGAAGTGCTCGGGAGAGAGTGCTCGGGGCTGCACGTGGCAGCCCCCGAGGACTCGGTGCCCCGAAGGTCCCGCTGAAGTGCTCGGGAGAGAGTGCTCGGGGCTGCACGTGGCAGCCCCCGAGGACTCGGTGCCCCGAAGGTCCCGCTGAAGTGCTCGGGAGAGAGTGCTCGGGGCTGCACGTGGCAGCCCCCGAGGACTCGGTGCCCCGAAGGTCCCGCTGAAGTGCTCGGGAGAGAGTGCTCGGGGCTGCACGTGGCAGCCCCCGAGGACTCGGTGCCCCGAAGGTCCCGCTGAAGTGCTCGGGAGAGAGTGCTCGGGGCTGCACGTGGCAGCCCCCGAGGACTCGGTCCCCCGAAGGTTCGCGCAAGCTCGTTCAAAGACTCGAAGGGCCCCGTCGTCAGGGTGTCATCCAGTCAAGGGCCCGATGCCGCATTTAATAGGCGCGCGTGGCCTGACATTCTGACATCCTGACATTCTCGGCTGCCCACGCCCCAGTGTCAGACCCTGCCATGCAATGGCAGGGGGGCGTGGGTCCATTAAATGCACGGGTCCCGTCCCGTTTTCGCCTGCGCGCCTCGGGATAACGTCGCCAGAATCGAAGCGCTCGGCCTGCCACCCTGCCCTGGCAGGAGAACAAGACAGGGTGGGCGCACCGGGCACCTCTGAGGCTGTCCGGTGGGCCCTTTTCAGAGCACCCCGAAGCTTCCGCAGCGGCTGGTGGTCGAATGCACGCCGCCTTCCTCCACCGCCCCTGTCACTTCGCCAAGATGAAATGATTACGCCTTTCTCCGTGGCACCTGGGCATTCGCGTCCCCTCTTTCCCATTCAGGATATGTCGAGGTCGGCGCATCTATAAAAGGAAAGGATGGAGGACACCGAACGAAAAAAAAAAGGAAAAAGAGAAGAAGAGGGTCAGTCGAAGAACAAGAAAACAACAGCCCCCGATCGCAAGACGATCAAGAGACCAGCTAGCTAGAACATAAGAGCCTCCAGCTCTTTGTAAACAGCTCTCCTTGGAGAACCAGATATATCCTTGAAGGATCCCCTTCAAGGATAGATATAACACTCATACAGGAGTAGGGTGTTACGCCCCCGCGCGGCCCGAACCTGTTCAAAAACCCGGTGTACCCGCAAGCCAGCGCATTTACTTCCGTTCCCGCTTTTTTCCCGTACAAGCTTTTCTAGGATCATCCCCCCGGCCGAATCTCTAAAGAGGGGTCTCTCGGGATCCCTGCGACAGGAGTTCACTCTCCGACATTAGCACATCTCATCGTCAAATGTGCTGGGTGAGCTTGAAATGATAAAAGAGAATATCACATGAAATGAATTAAAAGAGAATGTATGCGTTTATTTTTATTTAAATTGAATTAAAAAGAGAATATCACATGAAATGATAAGAATGCATATAAATGAGGATGTCAAACAGAGGGGATATTAGCACATCTCATCATCAAATGTGCTGGGTGAGCTTGAAATAATAAAATATTAGTACATGAAATGAAATGAATTAAAAAGAGAATGTCACATGAAATGAATTAAAAGAGAATATGACATGAAATGATAAGAATGCATATAAATGTATCATTATAAAGGAACTTATTTTTTCACCAAATAACATAGGGTTCAAAACATTTTTATAAATTAGTACATCACATTATAAGAATATTAGTGATTTTTTTTAGATTTTTGAGAATTTATTTGAGGTATTAAAAATTACTAGAATTTATAAAAGTTAGCTTATTTAGAGAATTTTAATTAAATATTGGCTCATGCTTTTTAGATCAAACCAATTAAAACGGATTGCCAGTGACCTCTATTTTGTTCGTGAAAATATTTAGAATTTTTAGACTATTTTTATACTCCCAAATAAAATCGTGAGTTAAATAAAAAACATAAATTTTTAACACATTTCTGCGTTCTACTGTAGCTTGCTAGCTTGTCGCTGCACGGTAGAAGCCGTATTCGGCAACTGAGGTGCCGAATACGGCTTTCGGCACCTCAGTTGCCGAATACAGCGTGTTTTTGGTATTTAAGGTGTCGAATACGGTGAACAGTGTCGTATTCGGTATTTCAGTTGCCGAAATCAGTGGGCCCGACGTATTTTCGGAGTTTGAGGTACCGAAATTGAGTTTTCGGATTTTAAAGTGCCGAATACAGATGCTAGATTTACAAATACGCCGATATGTTGTCTATTTTTGTAAATACGCTAGCGTATGTTGTCTATTTTTGTATTTTAGCCTATCTTTATAGGCTAAAATACAAAAATAGACAACATACGCTAGCGTATTTGCGAAAATAGACAACATATCGGTGTATTTGTAAATCTAGCATCTGTATTCGGCACTTTAAAATCCGAAAACTCAATTTCGGTACCTCAAACTCCGAAAATACGTCGGGCCCACTGATTTCGGCAATAAAGTACCGAATACGACACTGTTCACCGTATTCGACACCTCAAATACCGAAAACACGCTGTATTCGGCAACTGAGGTGCCAAAAGCCGTATTCGGCACCTCAGTTGCCGAATACGGCTTCTACCGTGCAGCGACAAGCTAGCAAGCTACAGTAGAACGCAGAAATGTGTTAAAAATTTATGTTTTTTATTTAACTCACGATTTTATTTGGAAGTATAAAAATAGTCTAAAAATTCTAAATATTTTCACGAACAAAATAGAGGTCACTGGCAATCCGTTTTAATTGGTTTGATCCAAAAAGCATGAGCCAATATTTAATTAAAATTCTCTAAATAAGCTAACTTTTATAAATTCTAGTAATTTTTAATACCTCAAATAAATTCTCAAAAATCTAGAAAAAATCACTAATATTCTTATAATGTGATGTACTAATTTATAAAAATGTTTTGAACCCTATGTTATTTGGTGAAAAAATAAGTTCCTTTATAATGATACATTTATATGCATTCTTATCATTTCATGTCATATTCTCTTTTAATTCATTTCATGTGACATTCTCTTTTTAATTCATTTCATTTCATGTACTAATATTTTATTATTTCAAGCTCACCCAGCACATTTGACGATGAGATGTGCTAATATCCCCTCTGTTTGACATCCTCATTTATATGCATTCTTATCATTTCATGTGATATTCTCTTTTTAATTCAATTTAAATAAAAATAAACGCATACATTCTCTTTTAATTCATTTCATGTGATATTCTCTTTTATCATTTCAAGCTCACCCAGCATATTTGACGATGAGATGTGCTAATATTCTTCTCATGTGATGCAGTCAACATGAACATATTGAGATTGATTTTCATGCACCTTTGTTGTCTGCACTAAGGAAGCAAAATATTCCCAACCAAACATTGTCACTCCTCGGTAGATCGAAACACCTTCGCAAGTGCGCAACATCTTCTTGCCTTGTCATGCTTTTCATCTTCTCAGCCGTATATCTTCATATCACTCCAGCCATGACAATAAGGGCGGTCATCCACCACAAAAGAGAATATCGCATGAAATGAATTAAAAGAAAATGTATGCGTTTATTTTTATTCAAATTGAATTAAAAGAGAATATGACATGAAATGATAAGAATGCATATAAATGGATCATTATAAAGGAACTTATTTTTTCACCAAATAACATAGGGTTCGAAACATTTTTATAAATTAGTACATCACATTAGAAGAATATTAGTGATTTTTTCTAGATTTTTGAGAATTTATTTGAGGTATTAAAAATTGCTAGAATTTATAAAAGTTAGCTTATTTAGAGAATTTTAATTAAATATTGGCTCATGCTTTTTGGATCAAACCAATTAAAACGGATTGCTAGTGACCTCTATTTTGTTCGTGAAAATGTTTAGAATTTTTAGACTATTTTTATACTCCCAAATAAAATCGTGAGTTAAATAAAAAACATGAATTTTTAACACATTTATGCGTTCTACTGTAGCTTGCTAGCCTGTCGCTGCACGGTAGAAGCCGTATTCGGCAACTGAGTTACCGAATACGGCCTTCGGCACCTCAGTTGCCGAATACAGCGTGTTTTCGGTATTTGAGGTGTCGAATACAGTGAACAGTGTCATATTCGGTATTTCAGTTGTCAAAATCAGTGGGTCCGACGTATTTTCGGAGTTTGAGGTACCGAAATTGAGTTTTCGGATTTTAAAGTGCCGAATACAGATGCTAGATTTACAAATACGCTGATATGTTGTCTATTTTTGTAAATACGCTGACGTATGTTGCCTATTTTCGATTTTATACTCTACTTGTTTCTGATGTGTTGTTTATTTGTCACGAGCAGCTTGTGATTGTGCTTCTGCTTGTGCTGCTTGTATTCTTGAATCTGATTGGTTTGTAGATAGTTAAGGTGACTTGTTATTAAATATTTATGTATAAAGTTGTATGCGGCTATTTTCTATCGGGAACTTGTTAGTTTTTTCTGATCCAAATTGATTTGCTACTGCTATATCAGCTAGGTGTGCATGTGCTCCTCTGGCCTCTATCCTACATCCTGAAAGCATCAATTCGACCTTGTTAGGAGCATGTTACTAGTCAAGCAGAGTATATTTTCAGAGAATATGAATAAATTCAATATATCTGCTTGTTCCATTGATCCTGCCTTATGGAAAGTATAAGATGGAAAAACCTGACTCACTGCACCATGCCACAACATAAATTAGTCTACTCCTAAGTACCATTAATGCACAGGACAAACGTGGAACCCGTACCTTTCCAGAAGATTGCACTACTGTCATTCTGGAAATAGCACTACTTAAAAAAATTCTTCACTATCCATCTATAAAAAGATTTCACTATTAATTTTAGAGTCGATAGTGGATAACGAGTAGTGAAGAGGTTATCATTATCGATCCTCGGATCGATAGTGAAGGAGTTATTATTATTGGCTGAAGACTTTAGTCCGTAGTGATAGTCGACTAACTTCAGCCGACAGTAATAGTCAGGCACCGAATAAATCTTTTTGAGGTTGGAAAAATTGAAAAATATATTTTTTTACCTGAGGAACCCCACGCTCGTGCCGTCACAAGTCACTTGATTTTTTGCGCAAAATACGTGCACGTGCGGTTCATAGCACTCAGAACCTCCTCAGCTCGTGCGATACATCCTTAACATCTCACCACAGAAGTATTAGTGGTACCATTAGCACATGTAATCTTTTTAACATCTTTTGTCTGAAACTTTAAACAATTATTTGGATATCTAAATAACATCAAATAAAAAAGTTTTTAACTACAAAGTTGTAGATCTCGTCGAGGGCTATAATTTTGATATAGAGTTTGTCCTCATCCGACTTCATATAAAAAAGTTACGAATTTTTAAAAATAAGTTATTAGTATCACTGCTAGCTCGTGGTTAGAATCGGCAGTGATAGTAGATTTTTACTACCGGTTCTTTTTAATAATCTTTTAGTACCAGTCTATGATACAAATCGGTAGTGATATTTCATCACTGTCGGCTCGTAAGAAACCGATAATAATGGACTGATATATAAACATATTTATGCAGTAGTGTAGACATCTTGCACAATATCAAACTTTTTCTCCTCGTGGTTTGAAACTAGTGCTACTACAATTGCGATCATTTCTACCTTAGCGAGTTCAGTTTTCTAGTCATGATTAAGTTATTTCAAGTTCAGACGCAGTCGGCTTAAACACTCAGTAATAAATTTTAGACCAAAGTCATTTGACCCTGCATTTGTAGAAAGCAAATAGAGTGTCATGCTGGGTTTACCAGCTTACAAGGCTTTTGAAGCTCGAAATCCTACATAACTGGAGCACACTCATCATGAAAGACATGTCCACCATCATAAACTCGCCTGCTTACTATCAAAAGGAAGAGCATACTATCTACCAAATTGTGATAAAAATGCGAGAGATTATAACACTCGGTAACAAAATAAGCCTTGTCTTTGAAACAGTCCATATAATTTTCTACAGCTGAAAACTTATAATGCCTTTTTGTCAACAACCAAAAAATGAAGAGATTCTAGTGCCCAGCCGTCGCTGCCATGGGATATTATGTATTGTCCACTCAAAAAAAAAAAAGCTCTAAAGCAATAGCACTAGTAAAAAGGAAGGAGGAAACAGAACCAAAATATCTAGCACATCATGGATGCATCTTTCGGCCGTAGAGGGAAATTCTGTGGTGCTCGCTGGCTCAGAGGAAACAAAAAGAAAGAAATACTAAAGGCAAACGGGGCATAGGATTCCTTCGACAATGTCTAACATTATTGTTTACATGTGTATTACAATAAAAATATAAATATTAAATATAGTAATATTAAGTATAAACTTAAGATATATAGATATAAATGCAGTATGGGAGTAATGTCGAACAAATATATTGTAAGTAATGCCATAGTTTAATTTCAGATGATATACGAAATAGAGAGAAGATTATCTGCTAATTTACCTCATAATTTTTTTATTTATTTTAATTAGTAAAAGGCTTATATATTCGTAGCTGATAGGCAAGGCTAGAGGGCAACGATAGATGATAAAAATGAATAAATTATTTGAATTTTAAGAGGTTTTATTATATATGAGGAGAATAGTGAGAAGAGATGACGTATAAATCAACTTGTGTTTTTATATTGTAGAGATTATTTTTATAGTTACGTTTTATTGTATTTCGCAGAAGATTTTTGCTGGATAATAAATAAAAAAATCGTGGATCGATCGCTCCTGCTCCGATGCCCTGCACGACGTACATGCGGCTCCACGTTCGACCAGTCAGACCTGCCTCGACCAAACCGGACGCAGTGGCGGCCTGCCGGTGGAGGGACGCGAACAAAATCTCCGAAGATCCTTGTGTCCTACCCTACAACGTGGCCCTGCATCTTTTCATGGCTCACCTGTTTAATTTCCTTGCAAGTTCCTCTGGTTGGCTCCTCCCATTTTCCCTCCAAACTGAGATGACACTCATTTTGAAAGTACCTCTGACTGCCAGATTGGAAATGGGGATTATAATTTAGCTCAAATTTGAACTAAATCTTAAAATCCCAACTGCGGGATTCGAACATATTCCGCAAGAGACGCGTGCGTGACTGAAAACAGGCACGCATCGTTTTGCTTGTTTTACCCATGGTGGTTCAGCCAGCGTTAGGAGCAGCTGTGAACTTTGGGAGATGGCACGGTAGGACGCGAGAGACCCGGCTAGGGACGCGCGCACGGTCGCCGCCGCCAATCACGCCGGCCGCCACGTTTAGAAACCCGGCAGGTCCAGCCCAGCCCAGCCCAGCGCAGCGCAGCGCATGCCTCTACATATATAAATTCCGCAGCGCCACGGCCGTGCCCCCGTGGACCGCGGTTGGCTTGCTGCTCCTCTCGGCGAGCGGCGCCGCCACCTCGCTCCCCGCCGTGCATATCGACCTGGGGCATGCACCAACCAACAGCATATCTTTGTCGCGGTCGCCGTCGCCGATCTCTTGCCTCCAAGGTTAGGATCCAACTTGCTTGTTCCCTTCGTTCGCTGGCTAATTTCTTTACTTAATTCCCCGGCCCCTAGCTCGACGCCGGGCGATTAAATTAATTGATTCGCCGAACCGCGGCGCCGTACGCCATCGAGAGCGGAACCTATTTTACTATTAGCTGTAGCTCCTGGTAGTGACATGCATGCATGTTGCTGTTGCGTTGGTTTGAGATGCGCCAAACACGCGGAACCATTTGATTGGGCTTGACCATGGCGGGGATTACAGCGTAGATTACATTTCCAAAGCCTCGTTGAGGGGGGGGGGGGGGGGGAGGCAAGCTGCTAAATCCTGAAATACTTCTTGTGCCGAAATAAATACTTTTAGCAAAAATCTTAAGGATTCACCGCTATCCGGGTTTTATTTACTAGGTTCATCGGTAACAAAATTCAAACAAAATACCAATAAATATAATAATTGTTATGAGATTCATCGGTAAACTGAATTTATCACCGGTTTTTAGCTGAATTTTTTTTCCTGTCGCTAATACATAAGATAGTAGATTTACTTCTCACGTAGGGCCATGGACATGTATACTTGGAGAGCTTGTGAATTTCTAAACAACAAGCAAATCAGACCGGAACGAGTGCTTCAGTGATTCGATATATTCGTCACGCCGGTGGCGCCGTATTTCCAAATACCTGGACAGAGTTGGTTAGAGCACTTGAAATGCAGGGTCTTCCATAATAGGGGACCAAGCCGTAAATAGTGGACTATCACAAAACAGAACAACGGATGCCTTGATTACCTGTTGTACGTATCCACAACTGGCAGGTGGCTACACACACATACAAGCTTGTTACCGTCCCAGTTCAGCAGGCAACAGCTCAGCTCCTCATGTGGTCTTGTGGCTGATGCCAGTGCCTTTCGCCTGGCCATTAAAAAGGTTCAAACCCATTTGCTTGCACATGTTCTGCCCCCACGGTCTTCCTCCTGCTTCCTCAAGATATCGTTCTTTATCGGGAATATTCTGGTGTTAGTCGTAGCTAGTGTTGAGATCGTTTCCTGTCTGTCGAAGAACTCAGTAGAACTGTCCAGATATCTCCTGCTAGCTTCCTGCCAAACAGTTTTTCATCGGGTTATTTGTGATTGAAATCTGATCAGTTGGTCGTGCATCTGGGCATCGGGGTGCGTTTAGTTAGAGGATAAAGATGGATATATATGATAGTTTCTGTTGTTGGATATGTTCATTTAAGTAGACTGTTTAGTTAGGTAAATAGAGTAAGTCAGTTTTCTATTCAGTTGAGCCGACGATAGTAGAAGGATGAGAGTAATTAACTAAATTATATCTTTTAATTTTAAATAATAATAGTTAATTATACACTAAATCAACATGTACTAACACTTATCAATGTTAATTTTATCATAATAATTACTAATTAAGAATAAAATATATTAATTGTCATTAATCATATTCTAATTGATACACTAATAGTGTACTGATAAACACACTAACACTTAACAATCATAATCTCATAGTAATAAATATTAATTATTAATTTAATATGTTAATTATTACTAATTATTTTACTAATAATCATGATTGGTCAAAGATGATAGGCGTGATCTGATCAAAATAAATATGTCGCTCTATCTAGCATATTTAAAGAATACTCTAAAAGTGAAATGATTCCTTTCAACTATCCTCCAACAAAACACTCAAAACTCAAAAATGTGAATAGCTGTCAAGCATTCAACTTCATTCTTCCAACCCTCGGACGCCAGTTGTAAGTTCACAGACTGTTTGCTGCTGTTGATTTGCTCCGGATACTCGGCGGATGACTTGGATGCATACTCAATCACTAGTATTTTTTTTTTCTCTATTGTCTTCACACTGTTTGCTTCTTTAAATTCACTTGTCAGCTAGTCTCACACTGCTCCTCCATGTGTGTTGTGCGCACCGTGTGCAGGTATCAGTCAGCTGAGCAATGGAGGTGGCTAACGCCAGCAGGCACGGCGCCGTGCCGCCGCTTCTCGCCGAGGTCGAGGTCTCCAACCTGCCCGGCTTCGATGTCACCCCTAGCCCGAGCCCGCAACCTCAGGATGTCGCCCCGAGCCCGCGTCCTCAGCCCAGCTCCAAGCGGCCGTCCCGCCCCGGGGTGAGTGTTGTCTCTGCCGTAGCCTCGCCGGCGTTCGGTCATGGCGGACTACGCTGACGTGGACATGGTCATTTCTTTGCGTTCGCAATGCAGGTCCCGCCGCTGGAACGCGTGCCGCGGCGCAGCGAGGTGGTCCTCCCGCCGCTCGACTCGCCGTTCCAGCCGCCGGGCTTCCGCTCGGTGCAGTCCGTGTCCATCAGCCTTCCCGCGTCGCCGAGCGACTTCGGCGTGCCCACCATCCCCGTGGCGGGCGCCAGCGCCGGGGACTCGCACGACCTCCGGAGGCAGGCCATGGAGAACGCGGCGCGCGAGCCGCAGCGCTCGCCGGGGCAGGACAAGGAGAGCAACAGCGTACGGTTCGCGCAGCCGGACAAGGGCAAGATGATGTTCCGGTCGCAGCCGATCCCCGGCGGCCAGCCCCCGCGCTCCGGGAGCAGGGTGGGCCGCGGCGACGGTGGCGGCAGGGCGATGAACCGGGACAAGCGCTACGACACGTTCAAGACGTTCTCCGGGAAGCTCGAGCGGCAGCTTACCCATCTGGCCGGCGCGCCGGAGGGCACCAAGGAGGAAGAAGGCGACGACGCCATCAGCGCCCACCGGACAGCGTCCATGCCCAAGGTTGACCGCTTCTTCGCCGCGCTGGAAGGCCCCGAGCTCGACAAACTCAAGGCACGTGTGTCGATTCTTACCTTCTTTGTATTGTCTCCATTCATTTCAACCAATATTTGGCATCCATTGCTTTTTGCTCTGCTTCGAAGCTTATGTTTGAGCTCATGCTTTGTACGTTCTGTTCAGTCGGAGGAGGAGCTGGTGCTGCCGTCGGACAAGACGTGGCCGTTCCTGCTCCGGTTCCCGGTGTCGGCATTCGGTATCTGCCTGGGCGTGAGCAGCCAGGCGATCCTGTGGAAGACGATCGCAACGTCGGCGCCGACGACGTTCCTACACGTGACCACCAAGGTGAACCTGGTGCTCTGGTGCGTCTCCGTGGCGCTCATGTGCGCCATCACGGCCATCTACGCGCTCAAGCTCGTCTTCTTCTTCGAGGCCGTGAGGCGCGAGTACTACCACCCCATCAGGGTCAACTTCTTCTTCGCGCCGTGGATCGCCTGCCTCTTCCTGGCCATCGGCGTGCCGCCGTCCGTGGCGACGGACCTGCCGCGCTGGCTCTGGTACGCGCTCATGGCTCCCGTGCTCATCCTGGAGCTCAAGATCTACGGGCAGTGGATGTCCGGCGGGCAGCGGCGGTTGTCCAAGGTGGCGAACCCGTCGAACCACCTGTCCGTGGTCGGCAACTTCGTTGGCGCGCTGCTGGGCGCGTCCATGGGGCTCAAGGAGGGCCCCGTCTTCTTCTTCTCCGTCGGGGTGGCGCACTACAGCGTGCTGTTCGTGACGCTGTACCAGCGGCTCCCAACGAACGAGACGCTGCCCAAGGAGCTCCACCCGGTGTTCTTCCTCTTCGTGGCCGCGCCCAGCGTGGCGTCCATGGCGTGGGCCAAGATCACCGGCGAGTTCGGGTACGGCTCGCGGGTGGCCTACTTCATCGCCATATTCCTGTACGCGTCGCTCGCCGTGCGGATCAACTTCTTCAGGGGTTTCCGGTTCTCGCTTGCGTGGTGGGCGTACACGTTCCCGATGACCGGCGCCGCCATCGCGTCCATCCGCTACTCCACGGAGGTGGACAACACGTTCACCAAGGCACTCTGCGTCGCGCTGTCCGTGATCGCCGTGCTCACCGTGACGGCGCTCTTCTCCACCACGCTGGTACACGCCTTCGTGCTCCGGAACCTCTTCCCCAACGACATCTCCATCGCCATCACGGAGCGCAAGATGAAGCCCATCATGGAGCTGCACGAGGGCGGCTGCGGCGACGACGACCACAGCAGTGGGAACAGCAACGACATCGAGGCCGGCGCCGCCGCCTCCACAGCAGCAGCAGACGCCTGAACTGAAGCATGCACACCGAAGTCGCCGAGTTCACGCCGCTGTATATGTCCGCGTGGAGGATGACGCGATCGAGTTCTTGCTTGACAGAGTGGGTTGGGAACTTGGGATTGTAGATCGCTTGCTTGGTTTGATGGTGTAAAGAGGAGGGGAGCTTTTGATCGATTGCAGCAATTAGTACTCAGTAAACTACACGTACAGAGTGGATTGCGTTCTACGATATGCTCATTACCACGGAAAATTATGCCTGCAGTTTCACTTTAACATATCAAATTCTCGATTTTCTCAAACTGAAAATTTGCATGATATTATTGTGGTATACAGAGGTAAAGGAGACTGAAACCATTGAAAATTGAGGCAAGTGTTGTGACCCTGTGAACTGTATTGAAGGGGATCCCATTGGCCACTGCTACAAGAAATCTGGAAATGCATGGGCCACATTGCTAAGTTTTGGCCCATATCTCTCCGAAGCACGGGTGCGCGACCCATATCAATCCTATTGTGCTGTCCAACTATTTCTTTGTTCCTCGACCCAGCCTCAATATCCGCATATTGTGCTCCGCTCTTGCCACAACGTGCCACAGTTTAGCACCAAAAGTTTTGCCTGCCATAGTTTTATTGGCAAACAAATCATCCGCTGCAACAGTGGCAAGATTAACCTATTGAGGGCCTGTTTGGTTCACTATTATATTTTGTCAAACTTTGCCACACTTTGTTATGTAGTTGTTTGTTTTGCTGTCGTAACTGTAGCATGTCATAGTTTGTCAAACATTAGGCTCAGATATCATAGGCTCATTCTTTTGCCAAACTTTGCCTAAAGTGTGGCATTAATTTGTTGGTCACACCTTATACAATGTTTGGTAAGGAGGTGTGGCATTCTTTAAGAGTAAACCAAACATGCCCTTAGTTTCTAACAACTTAGTCCTACTGAAGAGAAAGTTTGGCACGTGAAGTATGTTGGAATTTTGAAGGTTTTTCCCTTTTAAATTTGAATTTGAAATATGGGCATATTTGGATTTGAATGAATTCCAAAAAGAAAAGAGAAAAAAAGAAAAAGAAAAAGAAAAAATAGATAAGAGGGGGATGTCAGCTGTGGGCCACTTCAAGGCCGGATGGGCCAAGCTGCCCACATGTTCCATCAGCTCTCCCTGCCTTATCTATTCATGGCTTCCACAAGAAGGAGGATGCGGCGGCACCCAATGCCACCTCTCTGCCCTAACCGACTGAAGCCAGATTGTGGGCAAGTCAGTTAGGGGGCAACGACGCATCGCTTGCCCTCAAGTGTTATATGTGGGTCCTCTCTCTCTTTTGGGCGCAGACATGAACGAGTTTTCCCTTTTCCCATCTATTTTCCTTCACCTCTCCTGATATCCGGTGACCGGCCCTCCTGTGATTCGATTTAACCCTTGGCTTGGTGCCTTTCGGCGTGATGGTGCCCATGACATTGCCGGTCCAGCCTTCGTGGTTGGACCCTGTCGCGTTGCGTGTTGTCTTGTTCTTGAGCCCGTCTACCGTGGTTGGCTATTTGGTTTCACCTTGCTGGTTGTGGTGCTCACATTCTTGTGCTCGTCATCTGTTGCTGCTGCCGTCCGATGATTTGTGTTGTCGTGCCTTTGAGCACGATTTGTAGGTGATGGTGAGACGCATGCGGCGATGGGCGATTCCTCTGTCTGGGCTGTTCTTGATCTTGGCCGATGGTTCTTGCTGCTCGCCATCTTGCGTGCATGAAGGATCGAGGGAGTAGCCTAGAGGGGGGGGGGGTGAATAGGCACTTTTTCAAAACTAAATCAGATACGCGAAAGCAAGTCGGATATTCCAATCTAGAATCGAATGTTCCGACTGATACCGAAAGTTCCGATTCAAATGATCGGAACTTCCGATTTGCTGAAAACAACCCTAGCTAGATATACACACAAGGATGAGATATATAACAAAATGTTAGATCAATTAAGGTATCAAACTACTCAATTTAATGTAGAACTAGCAATCATGAGGCACAAAGCAAGATAACAATCGAATTGCTCAAAATAACATACGAGGTAAGAGATAACCAAGGAGGTGAGACTCGACGAATTTGTTTCCGAAGTTTATATCCTTGAGGGGATCCTACGTCTCTGTTGAGGAGTACAAAGCCAGGTCTCTTTCAACCCTTTATCTCCTGAGGTTGCACAAAGCACTCCTCAACTTCATTTGGTATCCCTTCCCTTTTAGAGGCAAAATTCAGCCTTCACAAACTTCTCACGGCACACCACAATCTATTGGTGCTCATGAGTGACTCCTAGGCGCCTAGGAGACCTCAATATCTAAGAGTAACAAATGCACACGAAGCAAAGATTGAAGATGAACCCAAATGCTCAAAGATCAACTCAATTTTACTTTCACTCAACTGTCACTCGAATCCCTTTCACAAGATGAATCACAACGCATGGGAGAAGAGAGGTGCTCTTTGGGGCTCCAGAAATGTTTTTCTTCGTTAAAGAACCAGCAACCCCGAGAAGAGATGTGAAGGGACCGGTGATGTCCTAAGAGGAGGGGTGAATTAGGACACTTATAAATATTGGCTCCAAAACTTTCACAAGATAAGCCTATCTCAAATTCTATCTAAATGTGCTCTAGGCTTATCTAGTGTGTCTACTTATACTGCTTATAAGGATTGCAAAGTAAATTGCAAGTATGCAAATGCGAAAAAGTAAATGAGACATACAAACTCGGCACGAGGGATTTTTACCCTGTGGTATCGGTAGTACACAAGTCACTCCTACTCTATGTTGGAGCTCCACAAAAGGATATGCTCCCAATCGCCAAGTCTCTTCCGGTCACGGCTCTTGAGATACCAAGTCACCAAGGCAAGGCCTCAAGCACGATAAGCCACCAAGCCACCAAGGTGAGGTCTCACCACTAATCTCTCTTCTGGTCACTTGTACGTCATCTTCGCTTCGGAGCTTTAGTCACAAAGATAAGGGCCTCCGTGTCCCCGCACAATCCTCTTGTCACCGCTCCACACCAAGTCAGAGGGTCAACAAGTTACCGGCGAGTCACAAAAACTCCAAGGCGCCGGCGTACCTCTCGGTACACTTTTGGATCACTCCTTAATCCACACTCTAGGATGCAGCACCTAGCAACTCTTCTCTCTAGGCCTACAAGCACTAATCACTCACTAATGGTGTGCTTAATCGCCTTGGATGAACACTTTATGCTCTTGGATGGCTTGGATGTCTTCTTAGGTGTACAAGGGTTTCTCTGGACTCCAGCCCCTTCAAATAACTAAGTGAAGGGGTATAAATAGGCCCAACTCCGTGAACTAGTCGTTGCTCCAATGGTCACATTCTTTTTGTACTCGCTGGATGGTCCGGCTTGTGCAACATTACAAGCATCGGACTATCCAGTGTGTACTCTCTAAAAACTAGCTGTTGGAACTCCACTGTCATTTTTGTGAACACCGGAGTATTTTTCATTGTGAACATCAGAACATCCGGTGTGCATACAGTGTCAACCAAGCCATTTTGCAACCTCTCTAGAAAATAGTCCGGTGAGTTCATTTTTGTGAACACCGATCATCCGGTGAGCTATATAGACTTTGGTGCAATTTTTCTGTGAACACGGGACCATTTTTCCTTGTGAGCACCGGACTATCCGGTGTAGCACCGGGCTATTTTTGTTATGAACACCGGATCATCCGGTGAGGTAAATTTCAGTAGAACAGCATTATCTATTTTGGGTATAACTTTTCTCTCCAAACTCCGATTTTGATGATCTTGTGCTCTATGGAAAGCTTGTGAAGTGCTCTACTTGATTGTACAGAAATCCACCCTATTTGATCATATAAAAAATTCATGAAACAAATCAATTTCATTCCTCTCTTTGTTCCAGCTTCAGTGAGTTCTCTTTTGTTGCATCTATGAGACCTACTAAAGCATATACTTGATAATCATGTTAGTCTCATTGACTATGTTGTTATTAATCACCAAAATCACTGACATGCCCTAAGAGGACCATGTTTGCTACAATCTCTTCTTTTTTGGTGATTGATGACAACACAATCAAAGCAAGAGACAAATGATAAAAGATACCAATAGTAAAGGAAATGATATCAAATTTTCAAGAGCACAATGCATTACCTCTTTTCTTGGATGCATGGTAAGAACAAACTATGATACTAATTGTAAGGGTAACCATGTTCTTACCAACATTATGTCCCCCTTTTTGTTGTGGCTGCTATGGAGATAGTTCTTCCTTTTTCTCCATTACCACTATCTCCCTTGATCGACCAATGCAAGAGTTTCTTCTTCTTCTCCTTTGTCAACTAAATTCTCCTTCTTTATCAACCTGAGCATCTTGCATCTTGCTTTGGTCATCAAAATTCTCCCCTTTTGTCAAAAGTTAAAGACAACAAAAGATGGGTGAAGCCATACGTCCTTAGTCTTCACCCCAAGAGCATGACCTCTAAGTAGTTGTCTACTCACGCCTGCCACCACCCTCGGTAGGTATGAAGTAGCCAAAACCCAACTCCTCCTTGACAATAGTACCTAAAAAAGCAGCGTGAGTACGAAGGTACTCGCAAGACTTAATCCATAATGGACACTTATAAATAGCCCAATTTCAAGGATTATATATTTGGATGTTAGCAAGAAAAGGCCACATGGTTAAGTAAACTTTATATACGAAAGCAAATTTGACATAAACATGTGTGAGCATCTATACTTGACCAAAATAACATACTAGCCCATAAACATCAACTGAACATATATATAAAAGGAACCATAATATAATATCTATAAAGCACCATATTAACCCATCAACCACATCAATTCACACTCATAACTCTACGATTGTTGCAAATGGATAAAAGCATGCTTATGATCGAGAGCGCGGCATTTTGAAATATTTTTACACCCTACAGGGGGTACTCCTTTACCTAGATGCTTGAGGACCATACGGCTTGCATGACCACACATGTCCATACAAGAGGGTACTCATGTCAATCTTTTCCAATAACCCTCGATCGTTTGATCATGCGTCGATAGGTGCGGGAGATCATCCAGAACTACTTCCAGAGCAAAAAGCCACAGCTACAAAGGTAATCGGCTTATCGTTCCCATATGCGATATGTAGTAAGCACGACAAGTGCTAGAGACAACTGCAATAACGATCGGTGCTTAAACAATGCAAACGGTCTACCGTGTGAAAGCGCATCTAGCCCTTAAGTGTAGTTTTGGTAATTAATGACAATACCTATAGACTAACAATACTGTTGAGAATTGTTAGTAGGTTGTTACATAGGTAATGCATAGAGAAGAGATATGCATCAAGATGAATGAGCTCTAAGTGATGCTCGGGTAAGTGATGATAATACCTATAGACTAAAAATTATGTTAAGAATTATTATTAGGATTATTCCATAGGAGATGCATAAGAAATGAATCATAGATTCATTGAAGAACGCCATGAGATCGAAATAAATGCATCGCTGTTATTGAGCTCTTAGTGATGCTCATGAGATGAATGAGAAGCTCAAGAAGATTGACAATAAGAAAAAAAAGGCTAAGTTACTTGCGGAGATCAAGTAACTAAAGGTATGACATTGTCAATTATATTTTATGGACTAACCCATGTGCTTTGTGTTTGAGGGTGAGTTGGGGTTAGTTCCATAAGAAGATATGAGTTAAATTGAGATATTCAATATGCTAAGTCGAAAGAGCGAGATCAAGACAAGCTTAGTGGAAAACTTGTGTTTGATTCTTGCGGTTCATGCCTAAGTGGTGAACCGGATGAAGATGATGAAAAGAGAGAAGTCTTCCATGCTTAGTGTATGGGAAGCAATCAAGTAAATTTCATCAAGCTTTCGGAAGATCAAGTGAAGATCAAAATAGAAGTGAGGATGATCATCATCATCAAGAGAAGTGGAGTTGATGACAAGCCTTGAGGAGCTATGAGGAGTATCGAGGATTGGATGATGTGTTCTTCAAGTCAGACGGGATTGCTCAAGGCAAAGGTATAACTAGAATAGGTTTTCTAGTTTTGCCAATCTCAAAAAGTTTGGTGGGAGACCAGGTTATAGTATTGATAGCCATACTATCAAGAGGGACTTCCGAAAGCATTGCTCATTTGTTGTGTCGAATGCTCGAACCATGCGCTTAGTGCGGGATCTGTTTGTGTTGAGAGTTCGCTTTAAGAGTCCGGTACTGAAGGGTGGAAGTGTCCGAATCGGTCTTTGGAGTATTCCTACTTTGATCAAAAGTGTTTGAGAGCATGAATTCAGTAGGGACATGTAGCCCTCTGAATAAGCTTTACGTAGAATTCGAAATCATCAAAATTGGACTTCAGAATCAAAAGTTATTGTCGTTTTTAGAGTGTCAGCTGTGCTAAAATCGGAAGTTTCGATGTGTAAGGTCGGAAGTTCTGGTGTCAGTAAAAAATTCCGATGTTTTAGGAATCTGGGCTCTCGGGTTTGGATAAAGTTTAATTGGAAGTTCCGATGTTGTTCAGACTAGTCCAAACATTTCTTTGGGGTTCTCAGGTTCAAATGTTTTTTTGGATCGTAACTTCCGATCCTTTCATCGGAAGTTCCGATGTGTGGTTTTTCTTAGATTTAGGTTGGTCTTTGTAGATCAAATATGTTGTTTTGAACTGATCGAAAGTTCCAATGTGGATATCGAAACATTTGATGTGTGTTTGGAATAGGTTGTAATGGCTACTTTTCGACCGTTGGTTTCTTGAGATGGGAAGTTCCGATTTGGAGGATCGGAAGTTCTGATTTGTGCAGTTTGAGTCCAACGGCTAGTTTTTCAGAATGGGGTATTTATACCCCTTGGCCTCATTTCGTAGGGCTGGTTGCTAAGAGGGATTTGTGCTGCTCTTGTGAGGTGTTTTGAACTTGGTGTTCCACCTTGAGTGCTCCCCTTCCCTCGAACAAGATTTGGTGAAAATCAAGTCTTGGTGGCTTAGTAAGTAGAGAGGGGTGTGAGAGGGTGTGGTGCTTTGGTAGCCAACGGATTGCCGCATAGGTTGTGTGTGTTTGAGCACTCGGTGTTGATCGTGCATGAGTTTGGGAATCTGTTACTCTTGGAGACCATCATCTCCTAGACGGCTCGGTGGTGGATTGCCGACGATCTCCGCAAGTAAAGATTGTGAGGAGGCCTGGAAGTGGTTGCAAAACTCACCATCTCTGGAGTGGAGGAAGAGTTGGCCATAGTGGAGGCGAGGAGTGTATGTGTGCAACCTCGTGAGGAAAATAGTTGAAAAAGATCTAGCTCAAGTGTGACCGAGTTTCCTCAATGGAGACATAGGATATCGGTGGATATCCGAACTTCGGTAACAAATCATTTGTCTCTGTATTTCCTTACTCTTGTGCATTACTTTTGATATCCATGCTTGTATACTTGCTTGTATGTGCATAGAGTTAATTTCATGATTATGAAATCTATTGTTTTGAGCTGATCGGAACTTCTTATTTTGGGAATCGGAACATCCGATAAACAGTAAAATCGGAACTTCTGATAAACAGTACCGAAACTTCCAATGAACAGTAATATCAGAATTTTAGATTAGAGTTATCTTGCTTGATTTGAATAATTTTTGTCCCACCCTATGATTGTAAGGTTTATATTGGTTTAGGATGTTTATGCACTAGTTGAGCCTAGCATATTTAGGTTTTCTACTTTGTGAAAAATCCGTTAGTTTATTTCCACTGCAAGTTTCGATCAAATGGAAAAAGGGGTCAAAGTTTTGTTAAATCGCCTATTCACCCCCCTCTTGGTGACATTATTGTCCTTTCACCGTGTCTGGGTCCCTCTCTTGACCTACCTAGCGGAACTCTACATCCGTGCAGGACAAACACCCCTAACACCGCCCACATCTCGTCTCATCCTCACCACTCATCCAACTAACACCATCAACCCATCATTATGATCATTATGCAAGTAATTTTGGTCCAGGAACTGGAAGTTCCGATATGATCGGAAGTTCTGGTGTTCCCAATCGGAAGTTCCAATTTTCATGACCTAGCACCAAATTCAGGATTTTCACCAATAATCTTGAAGGAAGCTCTTAGATCTAAGAACTAGGTACCACAAGCTAAGTGTCTACCGAAGGGATTCACAAGATACCTAATATATGATCAGGAGAAAAACTTGAGACGCATTTACCTCGAATGAGTCAAAAGATGAAGTTGGTTTCTGATCCAGAAGGGAATCGGAGTATCGATCAAGGGACAAATGAAATGGAGGTAGATCGGAGTTTCCGGTCGCTCGAAAAGTCCGATCACTAGTGGAGTTGCTAGACGTGTAGAGAGAGCCGGCACTGAAAAGAAGAGAGGAGTGAAAAAAGGTATACCACGGGGTTAAAGAGGGGCTGAAGATTACACCAGAAGTTCTAGTCTAGGAATTGGAAGTTCCGATACAGGGAATCAGAAGTTTCGATACTTGGATTTTTCTAGCAGATCAGCAGCTAGAGAGATTTAAAACTTGATATTTTATTGAATTTTTAGAGAATGATTGGTTGTACGATTTAGATGTCTTTTTCACTTGTGATCAGCAGGCAATCATACAATCAAGACAATGATCACAAGAAAATTGACATGATCAGAAGATAAAAAATAGATAAATTGGACCAATAAATTCGAACATGTATGAATCCAATTATTATACTAGAACAAAATTTCATTTAGAAGGAGATCCCATAGCACTCGGATTCACAATTTGCACATAAGTCAATCAAAGATCACTTAAGATGCAAATATGTCAATATATTCATATCATGTAGTTTGTGCTTGCTCATTGAGAGAGCAAAACATTACCAAGATATTCATCAACTATGAATGAGCAGTTAGGCAAATGCAAACAATGTATGCACGAAGTCAAGCCACGTTTCGAGAATTTAGGATATTTAGCTCATTTCTTAACTTGCAAAACCTATGTTCATCTAGAGCCTTAGTAAAGATATCCGCTAATTGTTTTTCTATCCTTACATGTTGTATGTCTATGTCTCCTTTAGTGGAGTGATCTCGAAGGAAGTGATGTTGGATATCTATGTGCTTCGTTTGAGAGTGGTGGATGGGGTTATTGGATTTTTTGATTGCGCTTTTGTTGTCACACAATAGAGGCTCTTTATTCATATGAATACCATAATCTTTCGAGGTTTGCATCATCCAAAGCAATTGAGCGCAACAACTACCTGTGAAAATATATCCCACTTTGACGGTGGATAGGGCTATAGAGTTTTATTTCTTGGATGACCACGACACTAGAGACCCAAGAATTGACATGTACCCGAGGTGCTCTTCCTATTTACTTTACAACCCGCATAATCCGCATCGAGATATCCAATGAGATTAAAACTCGAACCCTTAGGGTACCAAAGCCCTACCTTAGGTGTATGAACAAGATATCGAGGAATTCTCTTAACGGCCATTAGGTGACACTCCTTCGGAGCAGCTTGAAATCTTGCACATATGCACACACTAAGTACAATATTGATCCTAGATGCACAAAGATATAGCAATGAACTTATCATGGAACGGTATACCTTTTGATCAACGGATTTACCATCATTGTTGAGATCGAGATGACCATTTGCTTGCATGAGAGCCCGAATAGCCTTGGCATTCTCCATGTCAAACCTCTTGAGCATATCCTTGATATACTTTTTTTTGGCATATGAACGTCCCTTTTTTGAGTTGCTTGATTGAAATCCTAGAAAGAACTTCAACTCCCCATCATTAACATCTTGAATCTCTTGGTCATCATTTGACTAAACACTTTACTAAGAGATTTGTTAGTAGAGCCAAATATAATGTCATCGATATATATTTGACATATAAATATCAAAACCATTATTGA
Source organism: Phragmites australis (assembly GCF_958298935.1). Taxonomy (NCBI): domain Eukaryota; kingdom Viridiplantae; phylum Streptophyta; class Magnoliopsida; order Poales; family Poaceae; genus Phragmites; species Phragmites australis. Next base: position 7,631,598 of record NC_084931.1, read on the forward strand.
AAGAGAGTAGTATCGACTTTCCCAATTTCAAAACCATTATTGACTAGAAAGTCCTTAAGGCACTCATACCATGCTCTAGGAGCTTGTTTAAGCCCATAGAGTGTCTTATGGAGTTTATAGAAATGAGATAAGAATTTTAGATCCAAACTCGAGGGTCGTTTAACATATACCAATTCTGTGATGGGTCCATTAAGGAATGTGCTCTTCACGTCCATTTCATAAAGCTTGAAATCATGATGAGTAGCAAAAGCGAGTAATATACAAATAGATTCTAATCTAGCAACATGGGCATAAGTCTCATCAAAGTTCAAACCTTTTCTTTGTGTGAAGCCTTGTGGAACTAGTCTTGCTTTGTTCCTTGTTATGATCCCGTTCTCATCTTGCTTGTTTCGGAAAACCCATTTGGTGCTGATCACATTTTGGTTTGGCCTTTTCCACCAATGACCACACTTTGTTTCGAGTGAAGTTGTTCAACTCTTCTTGTATGGCCATCACCCAATCCAGATCTTTGAGTGCTTCTTCTACCTTTAGAGGTTCAATAGAAGAGACAAAAGAGTAATGCTCATAAAAATTAGCTACTCGAGATCTAGTAGAGACTCACTTATTTATGTCACCAAGAATATTGTTGGTGGGATGATCTCTTTGCACACTTTGATGAATTCTTGGGTGTGGCACTTGTGATTGAGGTTCAACTTCATCTTCTCCATCTTGATCTAGAAATATGTTGGAGACATCTTGACCTTGAGTTGAAGTAGGTGGCTCCATTTGAGTTGATGAAGATGATTGGTTTTAAATCTTCTTGAGGCTCTTGTGGTCTTATCTCACCAAGCGCTCTCCCCCTGATAGCTTCATTTGGAATTTCTTCATCATCTAGTGTATTAGCGTCAACTTGCTCTACTTGAGAGCTATTAGTCTCATCACATATTACATCACGTGTGATCTCAACAACACCGGTGGTCTTGTCAAAAACGCAGAATGCATAAGCATTTGATCCATAACTAAGTAAGAAACCTTCATCTACTTTAGAGTAAATTTAGAGAATTTTTGCTTCTTGTTGAGAATAAAATATTTACTCCCGAAGACACGAAAATAAGAAACATTTGGTTTGTTATCGGTGAGGAATTCGTATGGTGTTTTCTTCAAAATCCGGTGAAGATACAATCTATTGGTGGCATGTTATGCGGTGTTGACGGATTTTACCCAAAACCGGTTGGAGATCTTGTAATCATCAAGCATTGTTCTTGCTATCTCAATGAGTGTACGGTTCTTTATTTCGGTTACCCCATTTTGTTGAGGGGAATAGGGTGCCAAAAACTCATGCTTCATTCCTTCATCATCAAGAATTTTTTTAATTTGAGTGTTCTTGAATTCACTCCCGTTGTCACTTCTAATTTTCTTGATCTTCAAGTTGAACTCATTTTAGGTTTTTCTTGCAAATTTCTTAAATGTTCGTTGAGTTTCACTCTTATTATGCAAAAGAACACCGAAGTGAAATAAGAATAATCATCAACAATAACTAAATCATATTTGTTATTGTCAATTCACTTATAAGCAATAGGACTAAAAAGATCTATGTGAAGTAATTCCAACATTCTTTATGCTGTCATGATGGTCTTGGCAGGATGTGATTCTCTAATTTGCTTTTCGGCTTGACATGCGCTACAAATTCTTTCTCACAAGAAAGATTTGTTAGTCCCAAAATGTGATCGCCCTTTAGAAGCTTTTTTGGATTCCTCATACTAACATAGGCTAGTTTACGATACCATAGTCAACCCATGCTAGACTTAACCATCAGACAAGTCTCATGTTAGTTTTATCCAATGAAAAATCCACAAGATAAAGTTTGCCTTTCACATGACCTTTGAAGACTATTGAGGAGTCATATCTTATAAAGACCGTCACATCAATATTTGTAAATAAAAAATTGAAACCCATTTCACAAAGTTGAGATACGGATAACAAATTGCAATTCAAAGATTTCACAAGTAAAACATTAGATATGAAAATGTCATTTGAAATCGCAACTTTACCTAAACCTTTTACCTTTCCTTTATCATTATCACCAAACACAATATTCTCATGCCAAATGATGAGAACATTGATTTCTCTTTGGTCATGTGATTTGTGCAATCGCTATCGATTACCTAACTTTTTCCACCAGAGTTATAGTCCTACAAAATAGATTAAGTTATAACTTTAGGTACCCACACTTGCTTACATCCTTTTATGTTAGTCACAAGCATTTTAGATACCCATATGGATGTTTTAGTAGAAACATGCTTATTTCTAACACCAACATACTTAGCAATAATTCTACCATGACGATCTTTCCTAAGCACATATGATGCATCAAAAGTAGCTTGAGGTGCATAAGCATGGTTTTGGATACTTTTGGCTTTGACAAAGTTGATGAGGTATTGCTTTTGTAATAAGGTTTCAACCTTATTTCCCTCGGGAGGATAGTATCCAAGCCTTTCATGGTTGAAGTTACCTTTTTGATAACCATTGTACTCCTTAAGGGCATTACCATCCATATGGCACTTCAGAAGGCCATTGTGATAGACTCCCATAAGCTTCTCATTTTGACTTGCTAATGCTTGCATAGATTTAAAGTTAGTAGCACAAGCATCAATATCAATATTTTTGCATCTAGAACAATCAATTTTATTTGAGACACTAGTAGAGCAAGGTGCATCATTAGAGAGGAAAGTGTTATTCTTGATAATTTCAAATTCTACTTCAAGATTTTTATGAACTTTATCCAAACAATCAAATTTCTCCTGAAGTAATTCATTTCAGCTCTCAAGACTAGCATTTGAAGCTTTGGCTAACTCAAGCATTTGAGCCAAAATTTCATTTTTCTCCTTCTCTTTAGCAAGGGCCAAAAGAGTGTATCACATAAAATAGTCAAGCGTCGTCTTCTTTCTTCATTTTTGAGGGTCGCCAATATCATTGTCCTTATGTTATTGGGACTTTCACCTATTCACATGCTCAATTGAACACCTTAGTCCCTTAATTGCTTGTCATTAATCATCAGAACCCACAACGGGGGCCTAGATGCACTTTCAGTGGGGCTTAGTGTGTGGCGCTAGCTCGTTGTGCCTCCTGTGCTTGCGCGCTTGGTGTGGCCCGAACTCTGCCCTTGTATCTTTGTGCTTCCTGATATTCGGGTGCTTCCTCCCTGGCCCAGTGTTAGGGCCTCTATACTATTGCTGCTGCCGTGCTGCTGCTCAAGTGTTGATAGCAGTGTGTCTTGCTATTGACACGTTAGCATTGTATCTCCGAAAACACTCATCACTTGACCTCGGCATAGACAGGATGTCTATATTTTCTAGGACAACATATTTGCTTGCCTTGACTTTAGCTACCTCATCGGAAAGTAAGCTCGTTCCCGTTGTCTTTATATTAAGCATGGAATTTTGCTATATTATGTACCTGTTAATATTGTGCACTGATATTAGGAGGAATTGCATGCTCTGTTGGCAAGTTTTTAAGCTCGATGATGAAAGCAGGCAAAGTGAGATTAGTGTGATAATATTGGATAAGTTCTATGTTGTTGTTGTGTTAATTTCAGTAAGTAGTCTTGTTTTACTATTTGTCATAGTGAGAAATTGATCGTGTTAATTATATTAAATTATATTGCTTTGAATATCTTATTTGTTGATAGGTTAATTGCTTAGTAAATAAGATATTGAACTGGTAGAACTCAATTTAGAACTTGTAATTGAGACTGTCACACTGATCAATGAGCTTAGTGTAGTGTTGGATGGCCGTTACATCGATGACCCGCATTGAGAGCCAATTAATTAATTTAACACGTGATGACTTATTCTGTCATGTTATGTTGCTTGCAATATATGCTATACTAGTGAATATGAGTAGCATTGTTCATGCTTTACATTTTGATAAAATGTTTCATGTTCAAGTTTGTTATTTTATATTATGATAGTTTTGTTGTGTTTATTATGTTTCAATTTGGATTCAATTTAATTAGACAGTTGCTAAATAAATATTTGATATAACATTCCAAAACACTGAGAGTAATGGATGCTCACTCAGATGTCATTAAACCTGACGCATTTGACGACTCATGCTTTAGACGTTGGCAGATTAAGACTGGGATGTGGCTACCTGACCTGAAATTATTTTCAGTTGCTGCTAGTGCTCTCCCAGAGGCTGCACCAGCTGATGCTGATGCGACATCACATGCCACCACTGAAGTGGAAAAGGCCAAATGGGAAGAAGCAAACCAAGCCTGCCTGTCTCGTCTGCTGAAACCATTTGTTTTGATGTGTACTAAGTGTTCATCTCGGCTAAAGATATCTGAGGGAAGGTCTATGATGGAGCAGTTGCAGGAGCTTTAGCTCATTATCAGGGACTTAGTCTAGTACAACTGCATCCTTCCAAACAGTTTTCTGGTGAACTTGATTTTGTCCAAGTTACTGTCCTCATGGCATGATTTCGTGACCGCTCGTTGGCACATGAAGAAGCAAATGAGACTCTTTGAGCTGTCTGCTACTATTATAATGTGTTTGGTTAGAGGGATATCGCTGGATGAGCGATAGCCATCCAGTTTTTGGAGGTGTTTGGTTGGAGGATAAGCTAGATGGGATGGCTAACTAAGAAGAATAGATGCTGGATAAACTCATCCCATAAAACTGGCTGGATGAAGCCAACCATATTCTGGATGAGCTTTATCTCTACTGATGTGATATATTCTGGTTGGTTAAAGTAAATATTTTTTTTTGTTAGCACACTTTAAATGATATTATCTCCTAAACCATTTATTGGATTTGCGATCCAATTATACCATTGTATTCATTACAATTAAATCAACAAACAAGATCTCACATGATTATATTTTTGATAAAAAATTAAATATATGATAAGCGGGTCTCACAAAAAATTGGCTAATCTCATCCAAGTTATATCCATCTAACCAAACAAGAAATTGGATCATCTTATTCATGCTACCAAACAAAAAATTGTACCACCCTATCAATAAAACATGAATGACCATATTCCATCTAATGGTCCTCTAACTAAACACACCCTTAATGTCAATAATCGTGCAAGGTCCGGTAACAAGCTACTACCATAAATCCACGCTCACCTAGTGGAGGAAGGCTTGACCAGAAGAAAAGAAATGGGCAAAGCTATAGGGCAAGTCACGGTTGATGGTATGGATGAAAGAATATGTAGTCTGTGATGGTATGGATAGAACGGGGTACTTTTCTATGGTACTATTGGATATAAGGCCGAATTTGATGGTATAGATGAAATTTCCTGTTTTCCCTTTTTGCGAGAAAAAGAGAGGAATAAATAGATGTTTTTTTTTAAGTACAGGAATCAGGTGAAGTTGGCAATGTAAGTTTGGACAAGTTAATCTGTCTTCAAACGGACGATGTGGGAACATTGAGTGTAATCGGACGGCAAGAAATGATCTAAGGAATCAATTGATGTACTCTTGACACTTCTTGTGCTTCCTCACACACTGTTCGGTTTGAATCGAAACCTGCGTTGAGTTACAAGTTTCTCTGTTCTTATTTGCGAGAAGATAAGCCTGTTTTGATCCTACGCGAAAATCGCAGCTGGGCAGTGTTGGATTACACTAAAGCCCAACCAGATCCATTTCGGCCGGACCCAAACCCAGTCCAGTCCAATGCAGTCCATCTCCACTCCCCCACAGACCACGAATTTTTTTTATTTTTTTTATTTTTATTTTTTAATATTTGTAAAAAATACATAACCATTCAAAATATTGCACATTTAAAATATCATCGCCTTTTAGAAGAGCGACAACAAGTTATTATTCATCTAACAGACGACACATTATGAGTCCTATGACACAACGGTCAGAAATTAAATATTCTGATCAACGTGACGTCCACGTTAACATATCACTGAACCAACGGATAATATATTTACTATCACTTATTGAACAGATCACACATCTATTGGACTCAAAAAAAAAATATCACTTGTTCAAGGAGTCACACCTTTTCACATATGATTTCGATAAAAAACACGTGCAATCATGATACATGCACGTGCATGCAACACCAAAAGTTCAAAAGCATACGGACAAGGTGTCACTCGTTTTTTTCTTTTCAATATGCATGCAAAAGTCCAAAAGCATACTCATGCATGGTAGCTCTTTCGATATATTTGTAAAAAAGTTGTCGTTCATTGAACGAGGAACCTCTTTTTAATGGGTCCTATAGAGGTGTTGCTCATCCAATGGTGATCGCAAATATATTGTTGGTTGGTTGAGCGATAAGTAAACATAGACGTGACATCATCTAGAGTATTTAATTTCTGTCTCGTTATGTTGTGGGTTTTATAAGATGTCGCTTATGTTGCTGTTTAACGGGCGACGGTAATTTAAATGTGCAATATTTTAAAATAGCTATGTATCTTTTGTAAATATTAAAATTAAAAAAAAATATAAATAAAAAAGGACCACAGCAGCATCCGTAGACTAGAGAATTTTTTTAATAATATTATTTTACTAGAAAATTGTAAAAATAATAACTAAAATTAAAAAATTGTAAGAATAAATACATGTCGGCATACGGAATACCGACAAGAGACCTATCAGAATTCTGTATGCCTACAGCCTACGTGGCAGTGCGACTTCTCATAGCCTGTCGGCACGCGGAATGCCGACACGCCTGTTAGCATTCCGAGTGCCGACATGCATTTATATATTCCATGGCCACCGATTCCTCTCCTACGCGCGACCGTACATAGAGAGCGGGCGGTGTGGGGCATCGTGTGGCGGGAGGCAGCAGGGCGGCGTGTAGCAGGACGCGGCAGGCGGCACGGGGCTTCGGGCGGCGGGCAGAGGCGAGTGGCTGCATGTGGCGGGCAGAGGCGGGCGGCGTCCGGCGAGAGTGGCTGCATCGAGCGGAAGGGCGGCTTCGGCTAGCGTGCAACAACACCGGTAAATGTTTTTTATTTTTTTAATTAGTTAGAATTAGTTATAAATTTAGAGTAGTTAGGAAGTAGTCGTAGTTAGAAGAATTAGGAGTAGTTAGAAAATTAGAAAAAAAAAGTAGTAGTTAAAATAATCATAGGCCATTTAAGAAAATAGTAGAAAAATAGTTTGAAATTAGGAATAGTTATAAAAATTAGGAATACTGACGAAAACACAAGGAAAATATTTAGAGACTATTGGAGAAATGTCCCGTATAATAATAAGGATTTAAAATTTAGAGTATAGTAGAGTAGATATAATTTGAAATTAGCTATAGCTAGAAAATATAGTATAGCTAGTTAGAAAATGTGGAATAGTTGAATAAATTTTAAAATTTTGATAATGTAGATTTAAAATAGGTTATTTGATAGCATTCTGAAAATTGGATATTATTATATGTATATAATATTCGTCGATGAAGGAATTATACATTTGAATAGTTAGACAATATAGGCTAGTTTGAAGTTGAATTGTTATGAATATGTAGTACAAATATTTAATAGCTGTAGGATATTTAGAATACAAATGCAGTAATTGTTTTTTACAGCAATACATTTAGAATAGTATAGTGCGAACAGAAAGAGTAAATTAGCGGTGATATTTGATGGTTATGTAGAATACAAGTGATGAGGTTGAATAGATTTTGTGGTCATAGCTGTTGTATATTGGTTACAATTATTTAACCTAACTTAGTATAGTATTGCTGTTGAATCAAGTATGTCGATCATAGTGGGGTTCAGGGTTTTTTATAGCCCTGAATATGTCATGTATTGTGACAATGGGGTGGATCTGAGTAACTTCCAGTATGTGGACACAAATTTGTATATTCCGGAAGAGATTCGGCGGTCCCAAGTATTAGGATGGCTGTATAATCTGCTGTAACTTAGTTTGACACATGAGCGGTTGACGGTGAAGGTCCCGATTCCTAGACGTCGAGGAACCGGCTGGCACTGGGAGCTCTTGGAGGTTACATGTTCGAAGCAATGGTAGCAATTTGTATCATTGAGATTGAGACGAGGTTTTTCTCATTGCATCCTTGTAGAAGCAAGCGATGTTGCGTCGACAGAAGTCGGACCTAGCACCGTAGAAGCTGTTGGTGAAAATATTATCCCTAAGGAGGTGCAAGAGAGTGTGGTTCTAGAGGTACCCTTGCAGACTAGTGCACCGGTTGAGATATAGACTGCAAGAGAATAACTTAACGACGGGGAAGAAAATCAGGGAGAGCGGGACGAGGAACTAGTGGATCAGATGGAGGTAGATAACAACGAGTTCCAAATATTTGTGGACTCTGGTGCAGGAATTCCAGAAGAATGGACAAATTTTTCAGTGGAGAAGTTGACGATGAACGAATCTGCATGGGAGTATGATTTCATCATGGGACCAAAGGCCAAATATTTCATGACAAGATCCATCTGCAGCATGCAATGAAGAGATGGTGTTTCTTGGAGAAGAGAGAGTTTAAGTATCTAATTCTTGGACATAATATGTCAAATGTTTAGCTGAAAGTTGCACTTAGCGAGTTCATGGATTTTTGCTAAGGTGTGACACAGTATGGGTAGTGTCCATTGTTGAGCCGCATACTTGTAACTTGAGCCGACCTCTGCACGCACACAGGAATATGAGCGTTGATTATGTTGCAAATGTGATGTACCCAGAGATTGTGAAGAAGACTAGTATGCCTCCATTCGGAGTTATGCATACTATCCGCACTAGATTTGGATACGAGATTTCATATGACATGGCATAGAGAGCGAAATAAAAGGTGTTAGAGAAGATGATTGGCACATATAAGAACTCATACCGCAACTTACCTTACCTGCTAGAGGTTATTCAGGGGAGGAACCCAGGCACCTATATTGCTATTCATGATTTTGTCAATCAGGATGGAGATTTAATCCTTCAGCGGGCGTTCTGGTCATTCGACTGTATGATTGAGGCATTCCGACATTGTCGCCCGGTGATGTGTGTGGACGGAACATTCCTCATAGGCAAATATAGGGAGCAGATACTTCACAGCTATCGATGTAGATAGTGAGAACCAGGTTGTACCTTTGGCCTTTGCATTCGCCAAACGCGAATCTACGACTAGTTGGATATGGTTCTTACAGTGGATTAAGAGAGGTGTTGTTGGTAACAGGCCTAACGTGTGTGTACTCCACGATCATCGTGCAGTCTTGTTGAACGCTATCGACACATTGCAAAGTGGTGCGGGCGGGGTATTACCGTGGCCAAATTTACATAGCCGTTGGTGCATGCGGTATCTCAGAGCAAATTTCTACAAACAATTCAGGAGCAAGAGGTTGATGGATATTTTTAAGAAGCTATGCAAACATAACCAAAGGACAAAGTTTGATGCACTATGGGAAGAGCTGGATAAACTAACAGGTAAGCATTTGGACGAAGTATTGAAGAAGCTAGTTGTACTAAGGGAGGATGAGGCCGAGGGCCTAGAGCCTTTACCACATGAGCTGCAGAGTGTGACCAGGAGAAGGAAGGGTGGAAGGAGGGTTATGTATTTCTCCAACTGGATCAGACACGAACCACTGGAGAAATGGGCACCCATTGCGGATATTGATGGTTCATGTTTTGGAATTATGACAATTAACCTCGTCGAGGTTTATAACTGGGTGATGAAGGGGAATAGTCACTACCATTGGTGACAATTGTGGAGGGAGTCACTCGTGGAACGCAGCGGTATCTCCAAGAGCGTTATAGTAAGGTCACGCTTTATATAGGCAACCCGCAAATGGTTTACACGAAGAAGATTACGTCTTACATGGACGAGAAGAGCGGGAAGGGTCAATCCCACAGAGTTCATAATATTGGTAACCATCAGCACATCTTTGAGGTGATGTTGCATGATAAGGGTGAACTGGGTATCGGAAGACAGGACATTACAATGGAATGCAGGTTATGCCCAGCAAACAACAAGTGTGAGTGCACATGCAACAAGCCATCACTGATGCATTTGCCTTGCTCTCATGTGCTAGCTTATTGCGCAAAGGGTAGCATAGAGTCGGAGTATTTCGTGTCACCATTCTACTGCAAGGAAGCAGTAGAAAGGACTTGGTCCGGCGAATTGCTTGGGTGGCGGGTGGTGAAGGACTTCACGAAGCCACCTGAAAATGGTCTATATTGGATTCCAGATCCAAACATCAAGGTTGACACAAAGGGGCAACATAAGACTTTGTGTATTAGGAACGATATGGACAATGCTGAGAGAGCACGTGCCCGCAAGGAGTGCCTGGTATGCGGAGGTCCGCATTCGTGGGGGCAGTGCGAGCAGTATTCGATGGACACTCTGGCGTCAGGCGAGAAGGTTAGGCGTGTCCTGGTACATTAGCCGAAGAAGAAGAAAAATCCTTCGAACGATACTATTATTTGAAGTAATGCGTAACTGTTTCCATGTTATATTAATAATTGGATAGCACTCTATGTTTGTAATATTCGTCTGTCTATGTGTTGAACCCTTGTAATATTCGGACAACGTGAGTATGTGTTATAATATTTGAAACATGTTCTATTATGTACTATTTGGAGTTACTAGACAACCTGAGTATGTGATGTTATATTTGGACCATGTTGTATTATGTTTTATTCAAAATACCTGATAACCTTTGTATTGGTGTAATATTTAGACCCCGCTGCAATATTGCCAACTTTTGAATGTACTCATAATTTGTTGCAGATAATGAGTTGTACTCTATGATGTTTTCGATACGCCTGCTACGTTTCTCCTCATATTGTGTTTCATTTATATATTATTCTTTGTGTTTTATTTCTCCCAAGTTCAATTTGTATTTTGCATATTCTGTATTACATTACTCTGTGCTTGTTGTATTCATTATGTTATGCAGTACAATCTTTTTTGCTTTTAGGTATGGAGCTCATCAACCCTGGGATCGATGTGACGCATCGGACACACTTGGACAGTACGGACCTGTACCCGTCCTTGAGCTTGCATACTTCAGACCACTTATGTAGGCTTGACCAGCATTGGATCCCGAGGTAATAACTTTCTGCATTATATGTTTACTATTGTAAATAACTTGATATTTTACTCACATTATTTATTTTCCATAGGTTGAGGGCATCGGGTCTCCATCCTTTGGCACGTCTCCTCGACCCAACTAGGGAACGCCCCCCCCCCCCCCCCCCCGGTTTCCCCTGGACAGGGCACTGCTGACAGCACTAGTCAACCGCTGGCGGCCGGAGACACAATTTTCACCTGCCATAGGTGAGATGACTGTCACGCTGCAGGATGTCTCCATGCTATTGGGATTGCCTTTGGTGGGGACTGCAGTGTTCGGATCAGACTTGCACGCCGGGTGGAGGGAGGAGCTCCTGGCTAGGTTCCACGAAGTCATCCTTGAGGGTCAACAGCCTGAGCAGGTGGACTTTGACTCGCCCCATGGTCCATCAAAGGCCTAGGTCTAACAGCTCCAGGCGGACGGCTTGATGCCAGAGTCAGAGGACTGCAAAGTGCGACGGTACTTGGAGGCGTACTTGTTGTGGCTGTTCGGTTGGGCCGTATTTACCAGTACGCACATGGACATCGTCGACAAGCGGTTCCTCTTCTTCATGCAGCAGATTACAGACAACACCCTGGAGCAGGTCCCTTAGTTCAGTTAGGGCTTCACAGTCCAAGTGCAGACGTATCGGGCGTTGTGCAAGGCCTGCTGCAGGAGGAGTGAGTCCGAGTCGATCACAGGTTGTCCTTTGCTCCTGACCCTGTGGTTGTATGAGCGCTTCGACATAGGGTGCCTCCACCTGAGCTCGTATGATGCTTACAATCAGTCTTTCTACTTCCCTGACTAGTTCGGACTGCACGACGCAGTGAACGACCCTATGATGGGTTCACTTTGGTGCAAGGGCGACATAAGTATTACAAGTTAACACATTTTTCAGTATTGTTCTTTCATGACACATATATGCCTAATATTTTTCTTTTTCATGCAGCCGAGGTGGGTGACGGGGATGACACACTCTTCATACCCTCAGTTCGTTGCCACATTTGACCAGCTGCAGATGGACAGGGTGCGTTGCACACTGTACGACCACGAGGCGATCAAGACATGCGCGCCTATTGGCCTCTCAACTTCATAGTCGATCCCTTCTACCCGGACAGAGTGTTCAGGCAGTTCGGGTATCACCAGCACTTCCCCCTGCCACGACTACCGACGGACAACACTCACTTGTAAGTATCTGTTGGAACATGTTCTTTGCTATCAATGTTATCCATTCCATAATCGTAACTTCGTCTTGCAGGATGACGAGGAAGGGTCAGGGCATCGCGTACGATGCAACTTGGAGGGGTAAGTTGCGGGCGTGGGTGGACAAGTGGGCGGACATGGCTGGACATGTCCACTTCCCTAGTGGGCCTTACTACACTAGGACGGAGGACGCATACTTGCACTGGCTCCACGAGGTGACGCGGGTTAGGTGCTTCCCTGTGCCTTCGGAGCCACCGCAGCACGAGCCGGAGGTCACCGACACGTTCACTAAGGAGCTCGCGGTGGCGTACCACGTAATGGTATGTGAGGCTGTTTCATTGTACTGACTTTTATTCTCATTATTAAATGTGATCGCTCGGGCATAGCAAGCGGACACGTGCAGTGACGTCGACACGGAGTAACCAGACTTCATGGACCGTTGGGAGTCGGTCCCACCACGGGTTGACCCAGGTGAGCTAATGGCCGGTCTTTGTCGATTGGCACGGCATTGCCTCGACGGGTTTTGACGTGCTTCATGCCAGAGGGTAACGGACATCGTCGGACGAGGTCGCCATCACGCACTCGAGCTACGCCGACACGCTTTCACACGGAACCCGCCTCGTCGTCTCAGCCACCACCGCTGCATTACATGCTGACTCTGGGTTTCCACTCGAGTACTTCGGTTCCAGGTTCGTCACTATCAATGGTATCACTCGGGATTGTATCTTTCAATTCAACTATACTGTGATGCATGGCACTTGATAGAGTTGTACCATGAAGTAGTTCCACCATCCTTCAACGTAGCGTCCGGCTCATCGCTCTCCTTGATGGATGACTGGTTGATGGAGGCGACCGACAAGGAGGGCCCGTAGCAAACAGTGGGGGCACCACCACCGACGTAACCGTCATTGGACGACCCTGCCACCCATGCAGATGCTGCACGGCCTCGGCACCCTCCGCACGACCCGTTTACGTTCTCCACCGACCAGGTGCGTCACAGAGTAGCTGCCAGACGGAGGCCGGCGGGCGTGCACATCAAGCACGCTCGTGGCCATGGAGACGCCCCTTGATTGCGCCATTAGACAATACTTGTGCATGTTTATGTTATTTCTATTATGTGATTGTCGGTGTAAGGTATATGGGGTCCCCTACCAGGACAAACGTCAACGACTGGTTTTTGCAGGACTAGTTCTTTTTCTCTAAACAGGGTCCACCGCGCGACCACTCGGCATCGCATGACCACACTCCCGACCCCCGCCGGATATCCTGCGACTAGTCCCTACTGGTCGTGGGGTAGGTACTTGTCTAAACCAAACCACTCTCATTTAATGCTAATGCCCATGCAGTTTTCCTTTCCCAGACGCATCGCACCGGCCGAGGCAACTCGGGCTGACAATGAGCTTCTGTGTTCCTTCCCGCGGCATTAATTGTTACAGGATAGGTTCGTGGATGTCACTAAGAGCGTGGCATGTGCATGTGGGAAACCGGTGATGGGACGGAGCAGGCCAGGTGTAGGATCAAGGATACCGACTAGAGGGGGGTGAATAGGCGGTTTTAAAACTAATTGCCATGCGATCAAGAAAACTTGCGGAATTAAACTTATGATCACTATAGCAATATAAAAGACAATTAAGAGCTATGTCAAATGTTTGCAATCCTAGGGTGACATCCAACCATTTAAAGTCTAGGAATATAAATTGCTTGAAGTAAATTACATGAAAGATAAATAGCTCAACAATAAAGTAAATACCTCAAGGAGACACAAAGGATTTTTCCCGTGGTATCGGTGATTTGCCGACCACCCCTAATCCATGTTAAGGTGATTTCAAGCTACAATCTTCTTCTCTATCAAGTATCTAATTCTCCAAAGAGAAAGGACTCACACCGAGCAACTTGATCTTAAGTCAAAATTGACAAGAACTACTCAAACCTCGATTCCACTAGCGATGCACTTTGCCGCTTCGGCAAGGCGTGCTCAAGCCTCTCACAACCACCACCGCGGCTCCTTCATAATCTCCTCGAAGGGCTCGACGGTGCCACAACCTCCAAGCCGTCTAGGAGTCGGCAACCTCCAAGAGTAAAAAGCTGATGACGCTTGTTTGAAGAATCACTAGTGCCTAATTGCTTAAACTCTTGAAATTATGCACTAGATGCTCTCAAACCTCTCAAAGATGCAACACTAAATCAAGAGAGGGAGAGGTGGAAGGCAAGAGCTCTAAGTATGTGTATTGAATAGCTAGAGTACAAGAGAGAGCTCACAAGGACTAGCCAACCTCATATTTATAGCCTTCCCCTTCAAATTCGACCGTTACTGTGCCTCTGACACGCGAGCGACCCTGGCGGTCTGACCACAGGCAACCTGCCGATCAAACCACTGGCTTTCCAATGGCTACTAACACAAAGGATTGACTTTGTGCACTTGAGGGCAGTCGGACCGCCGACCCTTTCGGTTGGACCGTCACACCCCAAAAGTCTCTGTGCTAGGGCGATTGGACCGAGCTACTCGGCCGATTAGACCGTGACCGAGGTCCGAAAGAATTCAACCGTGGTCCGAAAGGAAAACAACCGGGGCTAATTCAGCGGTTGGACCGCAAGAAACCCACGATCTGACCAGGTCAAGGCCTCAACATTTATACAGCGGTCTGACCGCAGGAACCGGCCGGTCAGACCGCCACGATGGAAGCACTGTCTTCGCTATACAGCGGTCAGACTGGCCTAAGGCCCGGTCAGACCGCCACCCTGAGAACCAAAAGTGCTACCCCCAAAATACAGCGGTCAGACCGCCCGCAGGCCCGATCAGACCGCCAACACCCAGAGACACTCAAGCAGCCTTTTCAAGGGGTTCTCACAAACTAAGAGTTTTATCTCTATATGAATGCAAGTTTGAGCAAATTAGCACTATAGAGACCTCAAGTAAACATATATCAACCCCTCTTTATAGTACGGCATTTATCCTATCAATCCGGTCATTTTCTTCTCTAGACACCTTTGACCGGCAAAAATAAAATGCCCTACAAAATACCTTTGCCTTGAGCTAGCCTTTTTATGTCTTTCACTCATGCATTCTTTCAGCTCCGCAACATCTTCGTGGCTAACCTTTTTACAACTCAATTAACCAAGTTAGTCTACAAAGATGTATTATCATTAATTACCAAAACACAATTTATGGGCCTAGATGCTTTCA
The DNA here is from genome assembly GCF_958298935.1 of Phragmites australis. Taxonomy (NCBI): domain Eukaryota; kingdom Viridiplantae; phylum Streptophyta; class Magnoliopsida; order Poales; family Poaceae; genus Phragmites; species Phragmites australis. The sequence continues at coordinate 7,646,974 of NC_084931.1, forward strand.
ATCTTCCACTTTTTGGTAATTGATGACAATAACTCAAAGAAGTGTTGTGTATAAGGTTTTGAGCCTACTTTTAGCACAAGCCATCAAGAAGACTCGAAGGTGAGTTTCCATAGCAAGAATTTTAAAGATGTGAAATTTAAAGGAAATTACATGCTATTAAAACTCATGTAAGGTAAGCTCCCCTTATATATATGCCCATAAGAATAAAAGAGAATAAATGACACATGACATAGATTGAAATGAAATTTTGGCGGAGTTTACCTTACTATCTTGGATTCGAGAAAGAGAATATAACCAAGATATTTCCAATGAAAGTCATTTCAAATCATTCTTCCTCAAGATAACCAATAACCAATAAAGTAGGACATATGAAGGTAGTGATGAATATAAAGATACACAAATAAACATAGTTCATCACATGTTACAATAAGCATAGTTTAAACATAGTATTCATGCAACAGAAATAAATAAAGATGTAATGAAACACATAGTTTATCACATAAAGTTCACATACATGGATAAGAGAGATAGATGACACTTCTTCACATCTTCTCCCCCTTTGGCATCAAATACCAAAAAGAGTTAGTCATCCTGTGGAGGAGGTGGAGGAGGCCTTGGATAGATATTATAGAAATGCTAGGAGAAGGTGTCAAAGCGACTAGAGAAACCGTCAAACTGTTGCTGTAGATTCTACTGTTCGAGAGATACACTGTTAAACATATCAGTCAATTCTCGGTTCTGAGCTCCAATGTCCTCTCTAGCAAGAGCTATAGCACTCTGATTGGCTTGAATGACGGTTGAAAGAAGGATGGAGGAGGATTTGCCTGAAAATCTGTAAATTGCTGATGAAGGCCTGCAAACTACTACTGAATAGTGGCCATGTATGGGTCAAACCACCCTGCTGGAGGTGTCCACTGTGGAGGAACTGCCTCTGGAGCTGCCTGTGCTGGAGGAGGGACATAATGCTGAGGCTCATCACCTTGTCCTCCCTGAGCCGCACCCTAACCAATGAAACGACACAATACTCTCATCACTTGCTTCAAGTGCAAGAAGGAGGGTCACCATGTGAGAGATTGCTTTGTGAAGAAAGAAGAGAAGGACATAAGCAAGAGCCAAGATAAGAAGATGGCTCATGTCAAGTGGTTCAAGTGCTCAAGCATGGGACACTATGCCTCTATGTGTTCCAACAAGGTTGATGACAAGACCACACTTCCAAAGAAGAAAACAAGAAAAAGCAAGAGGAAGTGCTATGGATGCAATGAGAAGGGACATGAAATTGCATCATATCCCTACATGAAGAATGAAGGCCTTATGTCATCAAGGAAGAGGCTTACCGGCAAGGAAGCAAGCAAAAAGCAAGATGAGAAGGCATCTTGCAAGGATATGCACGGCATTTGCTACACTTGCCCGGCCAAGTGATAAATTGGTAAGAATTATCCTATTGGTAACATTCCTAAGCATAACTCTTCAATTGACAATGATTTATCGCTTAGGAAGGCTAAAAGTAGAACTTGTGCTACTAAGGTGATTAGTTCATCATTTGCTAGCACAAAGGCCATTTGGGTGCCTAAGTCTCTCGTGACTAATCTTAATGGACCCAGCATAGTTTGGGTACCGCAATGTGCTTAATGTGATAACTAGGTACTTGGAGATGCATTGAAGACTTGGCTCACTTGAGAAGAATTTTCTTGCACATCTCATATCAAGCCTCCTTTCAAGCTATATTTCTCATATTTTATGGAAAGGACGCCAAGTATGAAGATTATTGATCCAACATCAAGAACCAATGACATCTCGGAAACAAATACTTGGTTGTGGTTATCAAGAAAGATCAAGAGCTCATCAAGTGTCCAAGAGACCATTTCATCAATGATGTTCAAAGAGACATTTGAAAGATGGATGGTAATTGTTAAAATCTCTAGTTACAATTTCTTATGAATTTTACCTTTTTTATGTCTTTGTAAGCTATATAAGGTAAAAGAAACACTAGAGGATTTGGACTTGATGATGGCTATGAAAGATGAACTTAATCTACATGATCTCATGGTTGTAAGTTCATTTTTGGCACAAGTATTTCCATTGTAAATTCCTTTTATGCCTTAACTCAAAATATAGGGTAAACTCCTATAGATTCTTGAATGAACTAAGTGCATGTTACAAGTAATTCAAGTACTTGGATGCACATATATATGGGGAGATCATCTTATGTTTTGTGATTTGAGACTAATTTTATTTCAAGTGAAATTTGTGTTCAGTCTCTTGGTGAAATGAACATTCTCAAGGATGTCAATGAGAGTCAGCATTGGAGACTTAGCTAAATTTTTTAAGAGCTATCTAATTGATTAAAGAGCCAAGTTTTGTTGAATTATACATATTATTATTATTCATTACCACTCTATGAAGGTAACTCTCTGTCACAATATCTTTAAATTCATAGTTTGTGATAGATTCTTTGTTCTACACTTTTTTTGAAATGCTCCAGAACCTGGATGTTCCAGGTCAGACCAGAATCTCCGAGTGCTCCAGAACCCGGAGTATCCGGGTCAGTCCGAAGTATCCAGATTTGACAGAAACCGGAAGCTCCGGGTTGTATCCAGAAGTTCCGGATTCTGGAAGTTTCTAACTCTTCACATGTGTAGGTTTTGTATCTATGCTTGTTTGAGTTTATGCTTATCCTAACATGTATAGATTTTATTGCAATTTTTTATGTCTATACTTCATATCCATACATGTCTTGATTGCTTGCTAAGTATGCTACGAATTTGTTTCTAGTGCATCTAGCTTTTCCTGCCAACTAGTATGTGTAAATCATATAACTAGTATGTGTAGGATGCATTGCACTTTCATGTGTTGATTGTGGTTTTGAGCCTTATTTGAGCTTATTCGTTTATTGAATTTTCTTTGGCTCTTTTGGAGATATTAATGGATTATCACATTATGGGGGAATATTATGCTTTGTGCACCATAAGCACACATAAACTGTGAACATTTGAGCAATACCACTTAGAATTGATATAATTGCTTATCTAGTATCTATGCAGTATGTCAAGTTCATATAAAGCTCAATTTTGCAAGAATCCATTAATTGATCCACATTTGGTTCCAAATTGAAACTTGAGACTTTTGGTGATTCTTTAGTAATCTTTTAATCTCAGGATTTTAATCTGAATCATTTCTCATTCGGATCAAATCAATTATGGTTTTTATGTGTTTACTTATAGTAGTTGACTTTGTAAAGAATTTGTTTGAAGCAAGATGTTTAATTTCTAAAATCCTTCTTCTGATGCTTCTTGAAAGAAAGTTGATTCATGCCTTATTGCAGTTACCGACTTGTGAAATCTCCATATACCATTGTTTTGTTATAATTGGTAGTAATACAAGTGTTAATCCTTGTTGATCATCTTTGTTTCAACTTTTGCCTCCAAGTGATCTCTTTCTTTGTAGAAGACCTCATTTAACTCCTATGATGAGAAATAGTGGTTTCTTCAAGGAAACTCTCTTCTTAGAGTTTTTGGAAGCTTGCTATTTCAATACTTGTATCAGGTTCAATATACTTGTTTGAAGATAAGTTTTTAAGCATATTTGGAACTTCTTCAATTCTCTATATGCTCAATCTTCACTTAGTTCATTTGTTCAACTTTGTGAATGATCATTTGTTGATCTTTTGGTCTTAGATGTAATTTGGACAATTTTTTTTATATTTGTCTTTCATTTGGTACCTTCAAGTCTTATATGCGATTTTTGTCCAAATTATATCTTTTTGGATCTTGAAAGTGACGAGCATGCTTATTTGATTTAAATGTTAAAATCTATAGCATGTTTGCTCTCTTTGATCCTACATTTAGAGTAAGCCTCTCTCAAGTATTTTTATTGTCTAAAAGGTGCATAGAACTTTCATTTGATTTCAATTAGTATATATCTTCATTCGGTATATATTTTTAATTGGTATCTATCTGTTAGTATGAACTTGAATTGTTATCATTTCAATTGAAATTCATGAAGATGATCTTTACCTTTCAATTGGTATCATGAAGATAATCTTTATCTTTCAATTGGTATCTATAAAGAAAACAATCTCCTTCATTTTCAATTGGAATCAAAAGAAGTACCATATCAAAGCAAGCAATTCAATATCATTCTTAGTAATTTTCTCTTAATTCATGCATTTAATTTTAAAGATTCAATCTTTTATAGATTGCATCATAGCATGAAAATGACTCGCGAAAATGTGTTTTTCTTGCAAGTGCTTTAAAAAAACCTCTTTATTGCAAATATGAGCAATTTGAAGTAGCATATTTTTGTTGGAACTCTATAATCATGTTTATGATTCATCCAATCCCAAATATGCAAAAGATTTCATATCAAATGCTTGAGTTGCTTCAATATGCAATATTGATAAAAATTACAAAATATTTTGCTTGAGGTTTGTTGTCCGTTTTAAATGGCTTTATTGAACATGCATGCTTATGAGATGTTGACACTTTGTGATAAACGTGAAATTCGTTATAATGTCAACTATTTTGCTATGTTCATCATTGAGCCTAATCTATTGCATTTGTGCTTTGGATATTTATTTTGGATTCATGCTTGATTTGCCTTCAATTGAATTTGTTTCAATTGATATCTATTTCAATTGGAATTAGTATCTCTTTTAAATAGAATGCTTTGTATTTTCAATTGGTATTCTTTTTTAAATCTAATTTGGCATCTCTTTGAACCCCTTTGATATATTGTATAGCTTACTCTCCTCACATAGTTCATAATTGGATAAGTGTATTTGGTTTAACTCAAATTATAAGAAATACACATATCATGAGGAGTTTATACTATACATGGTCATGCACTAGCTTTCGATGATTCCTTTTATGGGATAGAGCTAGCGTGCTTTAGAGAAAATTTCTCTTTTAGCAAGTCCTCCATAGTTCTTACCAATTTGATGTTAATTGGGAAAGAATTCGTTTCGATGATTCTATTTTGGCATTGATGTCAATTGGGGGAGAATTTGGACTATATGTTATATTTTGTAAGAAGGCTTTGCTTATGGGGGAGAATTATTTGCTCATGGGGGGAGAATTTGTAATCCCTTATGTTTGTAATATGGATGTCAATTGGGAGAGTTTCAAAAGCAAATCCATGAAACCTCATTGTTGGAGAAGGTTTTGCTTTTCATGAGCATATTCGTTTTTCATCTTGATATATACTTAGTCATACTTGCTTCATATGTATAAAGGAAACCCTGTCCAAAATTTAAGATAAACAATATATGTAATAATATTCAAGATTCATTCACACATGTAAGCATTTCTTCTTCTAGTTACACCTTGCTAACACCTGATGAGGAAGAGCATAAATTTGGACTATATGTTATATTTTGTAAGAGAGCTTTGCTTATGGGGAAGAATTATTTGCTCATGGGGAGAGTTTGTAATCCCTTATGTTTGTAATGTGGATGTCAATTGGGGGAGTTTCAAAAGCAAATTCATGAAACCTCATTATTGGAAAAGGTTTTGCTTTGCATGAGCATATTCATTTTTCATCTTGATATATACTTTGTCATGCTTGCTTCATATGTATAAAGAAAACTCCGTCCAAAATTTAAGATAAACAATATATGCAATGATATTCAGATTCATTCACACATGCATAGATTGTGGGGGAGTTTACTTTATACATATTTAGTTCTACTAATATCAAAACCTTTGTGGTGTTTGATGCTAGTAAAACTAGTTTTGGTAACCTCAAATATCTTTGTGATGTTTGATGTTTCTAGAACTTGTTCTTTGTATACATTCATCTTCGGATTATATGTATACTTAGAATGTTAAAATTTTCAAATATAATCATCTAGTGAGATTGTCATCAATTACCAAAATAGGGGAGATTGAAAGTGCATTTAGCCCTTATGTGTGATTTTGGTAATTAATGACAATACCTATGAACTAACAATGGTATTGAGTTTGTTAGTAGGTTGTTGCATAGGTAATGAATTGAGAGATATGCATGAGCTCTAGGTGTATGGGATTGAAAATGCATCAAGATGAATGAGCTCTAGGTGTTGCTCATAAGAAGAAAGAAAAGCTCAAAAAGATTAGTGATAAACTTGAAGACTTAGTTACTTGTGGAGATCGAGTTACTAAAGGTATGATATTGTCAATTGAGTTTTATGGACTAACCCGTGTGATATGTGCTTAAGAATGAGTGGGGTTAGGTTTTATATGAAGATTGATAATATGCATGAAGGATAATAAGTTATGTGTGGAGATCAAGTAACTTAAAGTACAAAATTTGTCAATTAGGTTTTATGGACTAACCCATATGTTTTGTGCTTGAGAGTGAGTTGGGGTTAGGATCCATAAGAGGCATAAATGAAGTGCTCCGCAAGGACCCTGAGGGCGTAGGCCCAGGCTCGGGGGGTGCGGTCATCTTTCGGCTCGATAACCCCCAGCCCAAGCCTACTCAGGGGATCCGCTAGCACTCTGAAGGCTTCCCGGAGAATGCTAAGGGTAGTGCGTATCCTCCTTGAGCTGAGAGCACTCGGTGGCCAGCGCGGCCTTCTCTTGGGAGAGCTCGCCGCACCTCCGTTGCAGCTCGGCTAGCTGCTTCTCCAGTTTGGCGCATCTGCTAGTCGCCGTCTCCTTCTCTTTGACAAGCTTGCGGATGGCAGCCGGGAAACAGCCGACCCATGAGAGCAAGTTAGGAGTCGGAACGGACTCCTTGATCGAGCCCGTAGGGCCTGGAGCCATCGTCGATGCTCCGAGGGTCAAGGCCAATGCTGGCAGAGGGGCCGGGGTATCTGGCCGGGCCACCATCGGAAGGGTTGTCATGGTGGTCGCCGAGGGCTTGCGACAAACGAGCAAAGTTGCAAAATCAAGCAGAAAAGAGCAATTCAATGTATCTACACCTGCCCAGAAAAGCTTACCTCAGCGACGGAGGACGAAGCACCAGCTTGGACCTCATGAAACTACCAGATCGGCCGGTCGGAGATGACAACCCCACGAGTGGGCGCCGACGCTCGGGGTCCCGCAGGGACGTTTTGACGCCTCCACGTCCGACGATTCTTCCGCCGCCCTCTTCCCACACCGTGTAGACAGCTAGGCCCATGGTGGTGGGGTCGGACCGTGCTTGACCGGGGTGGATCTGGCTGCGTGGCACCGGGTTGGTCTCGATCTGGTCGCGGGGCACCGGGTCGGTCCCGGGCTGGTCGCGGGGTGCCTAGTCGGTCCCGGTCTAGTCGCAAGACGCCAAGTCGATCCTGGACTGATCACGGGGCGCCTGGTCGGCCTCCTACTGACCGACATCACTCACGAGGCCACCACCCTCGACCACCACCTGACCCTGCGAAGGTTGGCTACCTCCCGACCCAGTCGGGTGCGAAGTGCAACCAGGACGGGGGACGACCGGGGCGGAAGTAGACACTTCACGATCAATCTCCTAAAGGGCCTCATCGACCTCATCAATTATTGGCCTCAGGGCATCAACCTTGGGAAGATGCTGAAGATAGCTTGAAAAATAAAACTCTGAACAAGGAAAAAACTTGGAATAGGAAATTTTGGGAAAATGCTAAACATACCAGCCTAACTCGGGCCCTCTCCGCTGGAGGGAGCTCACATAGAGGGACACTCGAAGGGCCACATTTCCTGGCGGCCGTTGCCATTAGCGATCTAACCCGCAGGTCGATGACCTCATCGGGAAGATCTGAAAACAATAATAGTAAAACACCACTCGATCAAGCCTCACGAGGCAAGGGGACGACTGTAATATTACCTACGGAGCTCTCCCGGGTATCATCATCGCTTCCGGTGTACAGGTACGCTAGGCCCGCTGTCGAGGTCGGATGTCGTTCGTGACCCGATCAGCAAGGGATAGTAGTTCGGCGGTCGGCGTGGAAGAGCTTGTCTAACTCTCTGCAAGGTGCGCCGGTGCTTCCGGCACGCAAAGGTTGTCGAAGGAGTCGTCGGTCGTAAGGTAGAACCACTCCTCCCTCTAGCCCGACCATGACGATTTAAGATTCATCTCCAGGTAGGAGCTAGCGGCACCATCTCGGAGACGAAAACTGCAGCTTCTGGTCGCTGGCCCTGGCTGCAGCCGGGCCACATAGAAAAACCTGAAGAGATTGAGACATGGCTCGACCCCGTTGAAGTTTTCGCACATGTGAGCGAAGACGCTCAGCATGATAATGGAATTCAGGTTTAGATGAAGATGGCAGATATCATAGAAGGAAATGACAGTACAGAAGAACTCGGAGAAGGAGGGGACGAGACCTGCCAAGAAAAATGAGGCGAAGATTACAATCTCCCCCTGGCGGGGAGCAAGAACTTATCCCCCAGGGCGGTATCTGCAGGACAGACGATGCGGAAGCAGTCAATTCTCATACATCTGCTTCAGCTTTGCAGCGGTGCATTTGGACTTGGGGAAATCGGCCTCCTTTCTGGTGCGCGGCGCCATGGGAATGTAATGGTGGTTCTTTGAAAGACTTTGGTGGGGATTGTAGGCGATGGTCTCTAGTGCAAGGGCTCGGAAGGAGGAGAGATTTCTAGGACCTTATGTCCTCCCATTTATAGGATCAACTCGGTTCCGCCGCCTCGGCTCCCGAGGACCCATCTGGGGAACCAAAATTCCCTTGAAATCCAGCATCCATTAAGGTTCCTCTCTCCACGATTCTCTCCCTTGCACACGCTTCCCTATTTTCTCTCTCCCACTATCTTTTTTATATGGACACTTAATCTCCCCTCGGGGTGTGGTTTTCTGAACCCATCTCTAAAACAGGCTGCGTCACCGACCACTCCTCGGGCATGGCTTGAGTTTGTCGGGGGCTCGAATGGCACGACCAGACCCAGCCGCGTCCGTGTAAGGATCGGTTCAGGACACCATACCCGCGGGGGAGCATGGGGGCTACTGTCCTGCCAGGACGGACGTCAACGATCGGTTTTGCGGGACTAGTTCTTTTTCTCTAAACAGGGTCCACCACGTGACCACTCGGCATCGCACGAACACACTCCCGACCCCCGCTGGATTTCCCACGACCAGTCCCTACTGGTCATGGGGCAGGTACTCGTCTAAACCAAACCATTCTCATTTAATGTTAATGCCCATGCAGTTTTCCTTTCCCAGGCGCATCCCGCTGGCCGAGGTGACTAGGGTGGACGCAGAGCTTCCGTGTTCCCTCCTACGGCATTAATTGTTACAGGATAGATTCGCGAACGTCACTAAAGGCGTGGCAGGCGCGCGTGGGCGACCGATGATGGGACAGAGCAGGCCGGGCGACCCGGACTGATAAGTACAGAAGGATCTGACGGATGGGACATGCCTCACAGCGCTCTGGAGCTAGCGCGGCGCGTGCGTGCTCTGTAATGATAGCCTATTGTTGACCGTCTAGATAGGAATGGGTCAGATGGATGGGCCCACTTGTAAGGATCTTTTCCCCCTGGGCTATAAAGGGAGGAGAGGAGAGGGCTCCGGGGAGGGGCTAGAAGATCATCTGTAACCAACTGAGACCACAGAAAAAGAATACACAGGATTTATGGCTATTACCCTAATAGGGTTTGAACCTGGATAATCCTCGGTGTTCTTGAGTTGCACATACACAAACAAATTCAGTAGGCACTCCCCGAACAAAGATCACTCACCCGTCATCCGATACACCCCGGAATCATTGTCAGGGATTTTCCCCCGACAGTGATTGACATGTCATGTAGGATGTTTATGTCGGTACTATGTTATCAGCCTTGGTTTTATTACCCGTGTTCTCCTGCCTTCCAAAATCTTAGCATCGTGCAATCTTATCAGCTTTCGAACGTATCTGCGTGCCGTCTTGACTGCAACGACACAATAGGGGTACCACTAATAACTGTTACATGACAGGGTACAATTTATTCAATTATAAACAACACGTACAATGAAAAATTATATAAGTGTAAAGCAGTACCTCAGGATACATTGATGCTACTCATACTGACCACTACGATAGTACAATACACGTAGCATAACATGAATTGACAATACCCTCATATATTACAACTACGATAATACGATACACATAGCATACTGTACATGAATGACCAACATGAAATACATTGGCAAAAACAGTACAGGTTAAGTACAAAATCAACATATGGGCCGTCCGCTAGAACACATCTATATTACTCTCAGTTGTTGCTCCGACCTACCATGCGAGGTGGGATATAGCGGCTTCTTACGTTGCTGGCTCTCTCTTGGCGCAATTGTTCCTATAGTTCCGCGATAATGACATATAGGTGACGGATGTATTCTTGAATGTGTGGTTCCAACCGCGGGTCAATCCAGTATTGGAAACCAAAATCATCCGTCTGAAAAAAGTGGTATATGAGATAAGTAAATGGTATGGTGAAAATTGCAAAGAATGTGCATTTTATTTTGTCGTACTCTGAAATGTGGACAACGGAATAATCGATGGCCTACGTCACCGAAATGCTCATAAACTTGGACTACAGCGTTATCTCCATGCCAACATGGCAGCCAAAACGCATAACGAAGACATTGTAGTTTCCGTAGTAATCTCTACCATAGACGTTTAGATGGGGTGGGGAGGCGGTGGATCTATGGGGCCATTGAGAGGATGAGGATGCGCCATTATCTCGATTAAATGTGAGATCAACAGATGTGTTCATAGATAATAGATTGGGTTTCGTTTATATACAAGAAGTCTCGGAGGCAGTGCAAAGATGTTGCAACATTTGAGAGCCTATGGCCTAGACTACACCGGCCTATTTAGGGTATCATTGAAAAATTTATTCACTAAACTGCACTGACCTATTTGAGGTATCACTGAAAAGTCTATTCGCTAGACTGCACTGGCCTATTAGGAGTATCACTGAAAACATGTTGCAGCATTTGAGAGCCTATGGCCTAGACTGCACTGGCTTATTTGGGGTAGCACTGAGAAGTCTATTCGCTAGACTGCACTGGTCTATTAGGGGTACCACTAAAAAGTCTATCCGTACATGTCTACGTTCTATGTATTACCATTTCAGCCGTTACTACTTACCATTAAGGCATGCTTCGTTTAACGATGAAGTACTGGATAAGAAGCCTTCAACTTTTCCACCAACTCAGTAGATTTTTTTTTTTACCCGGCAATATGTCTTTCCATAAGGAATGCTTCATTTAGTGATGGAGTACTACATGCCATTGTAAATTGTCGTAGAATGTTTACCAGCAGGGTACGAGTCGGTGCATATTGCCTTACGTACTGTACCCACAGACAGGCAATAAATCCTTAAGATGACACTTATATGTGATGTATTTTACTTTCTTCAATGAAAGAGCCGGGTTTTATCATTCTACCAATACATTTTTTGTAAGCCCAATATTTTCATAGGATTCCCTGCCTTCCATGCAGAGGGAATAAATACTCCTTGCTGAACTTTTGGAGAATGATATGACCACATCAAGCAACAATTTTCATAAGGAATCTCTGTCAAGCATCAATGCCACAACTTTTTCAGATTTCATAGGGAATTCTATGCTCCAGCCAAGCCCATGCACTCAGTCAATGCACTAGCCCCTAGTCACTATAAATAAATCTACCCTCATCCATAGATAGATCACTCTTTCCTCAACTACCTCAACTGTAATATCTTAATCAGCTCCATCAAATGCACCCAAAAAACACTGAAGGATTTTCATCCCACATAGGGTCGAACCCCCTGATGTGCTTCTGTGATGACCCTTGTAGGCTTCGCGAGTCCCAGACATCTCCTACACCTATGGCCTATGCTTTTTCATTTGTGCCAACTACAAGTACGATAAGCATCGATATGGACCATATAAGTACCCACCGGTATAGCGACATAAATCATTCGTTACACTTTCCATATGATTTTATGCACTGTCTTACTAATCTTCCATCTTATTTTATTTATCTAGTCTCCTCCACATATCTATGACTTCATAGAATGTCTAGATATGGAGCAAAATAAGGACCAGAAGTAATAGGTCCTAATCACCATACGGTGGAGGAGGGAAGCGTAATAACACCGGAAATACGAGCAATAGCAGGAGGAACTACGACTGAAGCATCAGAACGAGGAGCACATAAGGAAAGCGAAGGAGGAGCGCACCGTAGTTAAAGCATACAAAGCAGAGAGGGAAATGAAGTGGGAGAGGACCCGTCGCGCTAAGGCAGGAGGTCCTAATACCCTGCGAAAGGACAAATATCATAAGTGCACTCAATAGAGAGCATCTATTATAACCCAACCTACTTTCATTCCCTAAGACATGTTAAATTTAACAGCGGCACGCTATTCGTTAATCTTTAGGCGTACCGTACATACAAACGCTTGTTATTATCGTCTCTTTTATGGTTAGGATCCATTCGCGCACCGACGATAAACCTATGTAATATTTTTCAGCGTATGTAACATCCGTATCTGATTCTATGATAATTATGCTCTCCAACTATTATTGTTTGATTAATAGTTTTGTTTTGTCAGTTTTCCCATAGCATAAATTTATTAAAAACAAAAAAATCAAAATTAAATGGAAAAGTAGCTGTTGTCAAATATCATCTTCATGACATGCCACTTATTCATTTGTCATATTCTTTACCGCATAAAAATAGAAGCGCATAGTTAGGTGTTTGAGGGCTTTAGACGGCAGCAACGTAGGGATTGGACAGAACCAAGGCCTTGTTAAACAGTAAACTTCCAATGCTTTTGTCCGTTTTTCGCATGTCGATAGGGTCACATGGTCAGTGCTACGTAGGCTGCCAGCATTTAGAATACCGATAGGATCCTTGTCAGTATTTCGCGTGCCGACGAGTATATATTTTTACAAATTTTTAAATTTAGATATTATTTTTACAATTTTTCAATAAAAAATATTATTAAACAAAAAGCACCCAGACCAGACTGCTGCCACCGCCACGAGGCAGCGGCCGGCCGCGCGGGAAAACCCCGAACGCACCTGCCATCTCCCGCCGAGCGCCCGCTAAAATGCCGACGCCGCCGCCGCCGCCGCTGCCGCGGCGCGACTTCCCGGCGTTCCCGTTCGCGCCGTACCCGATCCAGGCAGAGTTCATGTCCTTCCTCTACGCTGCCCTCTCCTCCGGCCCCGGCGCCCTTGCCCTCCTCGAGAGCCCCACCGGTGAGTGACCAACCACAACCTCCTCCCTCCCCGCCGCCGCTCTCGAAACCCTAACGAGTTATCGGCGTCGATTCCGCCTTCCTCAGGCACCGGCAAGACGCTCAGCATCATCTGCAGCGCGCTTCAGTGGCTCCTCGACCACCGCGACGCCGTGGCGGCGACGCGGAGCCACCCCGGCCGGGCCGATGGACTCGCTGCCGGAGCCGGAGAAGACGACGACGAGCCCGACTGGATGCGAGATTTCACTCCGCCGTCGCTGCCGCCGGAGAAAGAGAGCAGGAAGAAGAAGAAGCCTCCTGCTGTGGGGAAAACTGTGGGTTCAGGGAAATCCGACGGGTTTGGGGAGGAATGCGGCGATGACGAGGGGGAGTTCTTGTTGGATGAGTACGAAAGTGACGGCGGGGACGGCGCGAGCCTGGGGGCGGGGAAGCGGGCACATTGCGGTAGCAGCAGTAGTAGTGAAGGCGAGGAAGAGGAGGAGGTGACGCCCAAGGTTTACTTCACGAGCCGCACGCACTCGCAGCTCTCGCAGTTCGTCGGAGAGCTCAAGAGGACGGAGTTCGCGGGGCGTCTCAGGACGGTGTGCTTGGGGTCCAGGAAGAACTTGTGCATCAACAAGGGTGAGGGGATCAGTTGAACTTTTTTTCTTTCTTTTAGGGGTGCTGCGGGGTGTGATGTGAGTTGATCCGTGGTGCATTTACCTGCAGATGTTCTGAAGCTGGGCAGTGCGAACAGGATTAATGAGAGATGCTTGGAACTGCAGAAGAACAAGAAGACTAGCAAATTTAAGGTCTGCTGATTTTTATTGGTTCCCATTTAGATTGTAATTTGTTTTGAATGCTTAGCTGGCAGTTGTTGCATGTTCCTTTGAATTGTGTGGCCAAATTTAGTTAGGGTTTACGCTTGCCAATGCTTAGCTGACTACTATGTATGATTATTTTTGTTTCATGACATTGTTTTCTTCAGGAATTTCTGCAATTCGAACTTCACTTTATGTTAATTCCTAGTCATATTTATGTTTCCTTTGCGTTTCAGGACTAGAAGTCTGCTGCAACTTCCAACTTGGTTGACTACTACTAATTCATTTGATTGTCGTGAATATGCAGGTTGAGGGTGATAAAAGAAAGGTGCGCCAAGCAAAGACCTCTTGTGGGTGCCCAATGTTAAGGAATAGAAGTCTACAGGAAGAGTTCAGGAACGAAGTGTCAAACCAAGGTGCATTAGATATCGAGGATTTGGCACACATAGGAAAGAAAATTGGAACGTGTCCGTACTATGGTGCACGAGATATGGTCCAGTCAGCTGACCTTGTAGTCCTTCCTTATCAATCTTTATTACTGAAGTCTGCTAGAGAATCACTTGGCGTTAATCTGAAGAAGAGTGTTATCATCATAGACGAGGCTCACAACTTAGCAGATACACTGACTAGCATGTACAACTCGAGGATCACATATTCTCAGGTTACCCTCCCTCTTAATTCACCTTTCCATCACAATTTGGCAAAGATTTTTTTTGCGCTGAGCTTTAGATATCGATATTTTTTAGCAACCGCCAACTGCATCGCCTTTCGTTTCTTTCAGGTGTCTATTCTATTCTATACTTTTAGTTTCGTGTTGATTTATTGAAGTACCTAATTGAATTGTAGCTTCATATTTTGTATCCTTAATGCACATTCAGTAATGTTTTTAAATCACGAAGGAGGAAACTTATGAGAAATTTGGCGTATACAAGGGCTCAACCAAAGAGAATTCTTAGCGGTGAAGCTAATTTGGCTTTTTTTAGATGAAGGAAGCCTTATTTTGAGATTTGATATTCTTCCGGCCTCTGCACCTCGCAAAAAGCTAATGCACCTAGCCATTACAAAAGAAAATGAAAAAAGAATGAAAGGAGAAAAGACTGAGACTAGGTGTGCACAAAATAACACTGAGTTTGAACCCAAACCTACAGCTCAAAATCACCCTACATTCTAGAACAAAAAATGCTTGCTTGATGCACTAGCACTTATTGTCTTACATCCCGGATTGAGAGGATCTCTAAGACTCCCCAACAATTGACATCTTGTAAATAGGAGGTGAAGAACAAGGACACCTAAACCAATTTGCAAGCATCCACAACCTAGCAAAGCCTCCAACGACCGGTCAGACACTATCCCTGAAGCTTCACACATCCAATCGCCACCATCGAATAGTGACGAGCGACCACCTAGCACGACCAACGACTCGACCGGCGAACCCTTGAGCTTTACTTGAGCATCTTCTCTCTAAGTGAGCTCCAACAACACAGGCAAGAACTCCAAACCGATGCCCCAAGGACACGAAGTCGGGACACCGTCATCGCCCGATCCAACATGAGATTTGGGTTTTAACCCCAAGGACCCGTGGGGAAACGGGGGCACCAAAGCGACGCCACCAAGGAGGGGAACGACTCTCATGAGCATCGTAGTCACAAGGCTTTCGCCCGGAGCCCCTGCACAACCCATCACCCCTGTCACCGCCATTGAACTCACAAAGAGGTGGGAGGCCGTGGCATCCGCTGCCATGCGGATCCGACGTCCCTAGCCGCCGCCACATCGAGGGATGAGGGGCGTGCACATATCCCATGCCGGTCGACTTGGATCTCGACGGACCAGCATCCCGACAGTGGGACACCACGGAGAGGAGAACCAGTATCCCAGTAGTGGACTTGGCCACCACAATTTGGCTTGCCTATTTGGTTAAATGGCATATATTGAGATCTTAAATATGATCTTGTCTGGTTCTTGTTCTCTGTTCTCCTTTTTTTAATCAAAAACACAGTAGGGGATTACCCTCCTGTTTCAGCTCAATTTTGTTTTGAAAGCAAAGTTCAATAGTTAATAACTTGAGCATTCCTTCTAAATTGTCCTTTGTGGTGTTTCCTTGATGTAAATTGGGATTCTAGCATCGTATCATGTTCCGCTCACAAGTTTCAAGTTTGGAAACCTGCAAGTTCAGCATTTCCTCATTCTTATTTTCATATCATAACCTCATTATCTGATTTTCGTTTTCCTTTTGCATGGTTAGTTGAAGGCAGTTCTTTCCCACCTGGAGGCATATCTTAATAGATTTCAGAATGTTTTGGGAGCTGGGAATCGAAGATACATCCAGACCTTGACAGTTTTAACACGGTCTTTCCTACGAGTTTTGACCAACAATCAAGATGGTGCCTGCACTATGACTTCAATGACTATAAACCAATTCTTGTTTTCCCTTGACATTGATAACATAAACATCGTAAAACTTTGTCAGTATGTGAAAGAAAGCAATATAATCCACAAGGTGAAGTTTTCTTCCACCACATATCCATTCAATCATCCAATGTCTAGGTAATTTGACTGCTGTTTTTTCAGGTTAGTGGATATGCCAACAAATTAATGAGCACTGAGGATGGTGTAAATCAGTTTGACCTCCAGCATGGACATGATGAAGGAAGCAGTATAGCATGCTTTCAGGCATTGGCAGACTTTCTACACTCCCTACTGAACTGCAATGACGATGGAAGAATCATAGTTGCAAAACAAAAGCTCAGTGGACAACCTGAAGAAGCATATCTTAAATTTGTGATGCTTTGTGCAGAAAAAATATTTTCAGAGGTACTGTAACCTTGCTTTTTTATGTTGCTCGGTGAAATTTGATATTTTATGTTTGACTAATTATAATTTTTGTTCTTTTGCAGGTTATACGTGATGCATATGCTGTTATTTTGGCTGGTGGAACCCTCCAACCTATCGAAGAAACTAGGCTACGCTTGTATCCAAGCTTACCACCAAGCGATATAAAATTCTTCACATGCAGCCATATTGTTTCTCCTAAGAGTATTCTTCCAATATCAGTTACACGCGGACCCTCAGGCATGCCATTTGATTTCAGCTACAATTCAAGGAGCTCTCCTACCATGGTTTGTACTTCATACCTAGAGTCGCCTCCCTATTTGTTTCAGACACTAGCAAGCATACATTGTGAGATTATGAGTTATATGTATTTATCTTGCAGTCAACAGCTGCTTTCCAATAAACATCAATGCACAAATATTTAAAATGGCAGTGTTAGGCATGCAACTACCTTAATTGACTTGTCCATTTGAAGCAATCTAAGATAGAATTTAACTTTGTGTCAAAATGTATCAGCGAGCTGCACTTGTATAACTGTGTGCTCCTCTTTTTAATTGCCATTGCAATGTTAGATCTTTTTTGAATGCACGTGCATGAGTGTTTATCCCTTCATTTGTTTTTGGAAAATATAAGTACTACATGGGTGTATGATTTCATCCATTTGAGCCTCTCACCAACAATAAGTTTCATGTCTGTAATTTTGTAAGTCTGTGTTAATGTGCAGCTTCTTTTTTTGTTTTGTTCGTTACACTTGCTATGCACTATGTTATACTCGAAAGCATTTCATGCTTTGTGCCTATTCTTATTTACTTGTGTCAACAGATTGAAGAGCTTGGACGCTTCCTTTGCAATATAGTGAAAATTGTGCCTGAGGGAGTTGTTATGTTTTTCGCTTCTTACGAGTATGAAAAGCGCGTGTATGATGCATGGACGGCTGCAGGCACGATTTCCAAGATTTCCAAAAAGAAACATGTTTTCAGAGAGCCACGGAACAGTGCTGATGTAGAGGCTGTCCTCAACAAATACAAGGTGGCAATTCAGTCCTGTAGTAAAAATTCACAAGACACGGGCATCAATGGGGCGCTTCTATTAGCCGTTGTTGGTGGGAAGATTTCTGAAGGCATAAACTTCAGCGATGGGATGGGTCGCTGTGTTGTAATGGTTGGATTGCCTTATCCAAGTCCATCTGATGTTGAACTGATAGAGACGATAAAGCATATAGAAAGTATTTCTAGCTCATTGTTAGTTGGGGGTGATAAGGCTTCAGGCAGCAAATATGATGATGAATGTGAACTTCAGCCTGGTTGTGATATATTAAGAAAATGCAATAAAGGTGGAAGAGAGTACTATGAAAACTTGTGCATGAAAGCTGTCAATCAGTCTATTGGTGAGCTGCTTCACTTGAACATTTGTCATGCTTATTTCTTAGCACTGTTGGCATAATTTTTTAGATTATAAAATGTTTCGGTTGCAGGCAGAGCAATCAGACATATAAATGATTATGCTGCCATGCTGTTGGTTGACTCGCGTTACGCACACAGTTCATGGAGCAGGAATTTTTCCTGCCCAACTGACAAGCTTCCTCAATGGATAAAAGCACAACTTACTTGTGCTCAAAACTATGGAGAAGTGCATAGACGGTTACATCAATTCTTCAAATACAATAAACAAATCTGTTGAAATGCTGCAGAACACTTGCTGAAGGCATTGCTACAGTTTATGGAATCAAACACGTGCAGGTTTGTGTATGCCTCCACATGCATTTTTAGAACAGTTTATATACAGAAGTATGGTGATAGTTATCTGTCTATGGAGGCAAGATCAATTTAGCACAACTAGAAGATTGCTAGACTTTGATTGGTATCTATTCCGTATTAATATATCCGGGCTCTTCATAGGAATATACACTATGGAGATGCAGTATTGCCTATTTGTTCAATTCTAATTAAACTTAGGTGGAAACATGAATAATTTCAAATTGGCTTAGTTGTAAATCTTGGTATAATCGAACTGCTCCAAAATTCACATGTTTAAATTTAGAATTGCAGCAAAGTACACAATAATTTCAGTGGAAATTATCTGCCCACCTGTATCATCTGCATAAAAGAATGTGTCCGCACATCTGTATCGCCCAAGGGTTAAAAGAGTTGTTCCTGTATTTTCCTTTGTTGCATCTTTTACCTCTTAAATTGTTTGGAAATATAAGTGGAGGACATAATTTAAATAGGTTTGTTAATTTCTAATGCGTGATTCAAGCATTGGATTTAGGCCATTGCACTTCTCCAAAGGCCAAAATTAGGCTCAAATGACTAGCTTTATATAGGGTTCTATCGCCGTTCTTTACATTACAGGATGTTTGGGAATTAGTTATTTACTTCTTTAGTCTGATCATATTCAGAAGTGTTACAACCAGATTTATTTTGTTTTGACATTGTATAACTGGATCAATTAATACAATTATTCAGCCATTTTATTCTGTCGATCCTTATCATAGTTTGAATAATTCTACATGATAATAAATCTAATAAAACCCATTTTACTGATGCTACACAAAAGTCATTCCTGTGTTATTTATGTTGGTATATTTTTAAGTGAGAGCATATTGCAATTCTGATCCTCTCAATTTGTGATCTTTATATTTGATAATCTGAAATCTACCATCTAGGCAAGGGATCGTCATGCATGCAATTGGATTAACCGAGCTAGCTGCAAATTCAGTAATCTCAGACCAGCTGAGCTAGGTTTAGCTAACCTGATTAATTTAGGTTGTCGTGCTAATGTTATGCTTTTCCAGGAGGATTTCGCTTCACTAGTTTCCCTTTGAGAAAAGCCTGCCTGGAGCTGGTGAGTCCAGAGGTCGACGGTGAACTTGACACTTCATAGCATCCTTGGTACATATATATTATGTACAAATGGTAGAAGCAAAGTTCAGAACTTTTTTTGGCCCAATTTATTTGTAAGATACAAAGTTATTATCCACTTCACTCCAGCTTAGTATCAACTAGTATTGTAGTCACAAAACCAATGCCACTCTTCTTTTCTATTTTCAATAGAAACAAACATTTCACAGAATCCAATTTTATTGTTCCTTCTGAAGGATCCAGTTGGAACATCGGTGTGAAGCCCCAAGATTAGAGTTGTTGGACCCAGACACACAGAGTGAATGAGCTTTGGAGTTCATCTCCCTTGGGGTTATATGTATAGGAGATGTGGGAGGGGTAAATCCCCCTTCTTGCCCTCTAGTGGGATATGGGTGTGTTTGTAGAGTGTGCAGGCCCCTAGCCAGGCTCCCTGGGTGCACTTCGCTGGCGTTTGGTTCCTGCGGAGGCTCATAAGCTAGGATAGGGTGGTGCAAAAGCGGCCTCAAGGCCAGGCCCCATGGGAACGTGGAAAATTTTCATTCCCCGCTGGCTAAGCCTCGGCTGTGCAGCGCGCTCGCGCTCCGCGTCCCCATCCGGTCTCAATGCAGCCTACTAAACAAATACCAGCCCGCGAAAAGTTGGCTATCCAGCCTAACCAAACACCACCATATTTGCTAGGGGCAACTGGGCTAGCCGCGAAAAGTTGCCTACCGTTTTTTTAAAAGACTGTCTTTTGCCGTCCTATGAGAAGGCGGTTAGTCCTTACCGTTATCTCAGAGGGTTATTAGTACTCACCCTCTAAGAGTCCACTTCGCAGCGTCCCTTACTGCTCTTTGAGAGGGCGGCTAGCGCTATTACCGTTCTCTTAGGGGGCGGTTAGCCCCCTGTCGCTTAGAATTTTATTTTTTAATTTAACTTTCATATATGTTTATTTGAAAAATAGTGCATATTCATTCGCTAAAAAATATTAGTTGTACAAATAGTTGTCAAAACAGCATTACAGAGGTTATTTTTGGGAAATTCTGGTTCGATGTAAATTTGACGATATTTGTTTATTTATTTGATGTAAAATTGTATGAGTAATTTTTTAGTGAAGTAATGTTGGGAGGATATAAAATCTAATTTCTCGAACAACTGTAGTTGTGAAACACTATTAGCATAAAACCCGGCACAAATGTTATATACATTGACAAACATTACATAGAACATGAGGTTTGTCATTGATGCGTGAATGGACTCTACCCATAAAGATGTCAATGGGATATGCTTTCTTATCCTTCTTGGGAATATATCCAAAGCCTTCATTCTTGATGGAGAAACTTTGACTATCCAAAACTTATCTAATTTTGGTTTCTCCAATATAACATCTTACAAAATTATTGATTAGTTTTTTTTAAACTTTTTTAACATAATATTTTCATCAATAATTAAGACATCATTGCAAGATATAATTTTAGTCAAAGTAAGTAAATCATCATATAAGGTAGATGAACTCATATAAGGTAAAGTAGATGTATCATCAAGAATATTGTAAGATGTGCTCATATCTACTTTTATTTTGTTGGTTTCATGAGCAATAAGAGAGTCATGAGCTTTCTTGAGCATCTCATGAGTTTCGTTTAGATCCTTATGAGCCGTCTTTAGCTTCTCGTACGAATCTTGAAGAGAAGTGTCTTTTCTTTAATTGCTTAAATTTTGCTCTTTTTTGCTTATGAAGTCATCAAAACTATTTATTAGCTCAACTAGATCATCATATGAATATTCATCTTCATCATTTAATACTTTCACATTTTGCCATAAGATAATGAGGTGTGGAGAAGAGTGAATGTGCTTTCTTGATGGCTACACCGGTAAGACCTTTTTGAGATGATTTTTAATAATCGGAGTCGGAGCTTGAGCTTGCATCCAAATCTCACTCAACATAGCATGCTTGACCATCTTTCTTATTCTTGTATTATTTCTTAAATACCTTCTTGTCATCACTCTACTTCTTCTTTTTGGAATATTTTTGTTCTTTGTTCTTGCAATTTGTAGTAATGTGTTTCTTTTCACCACATTCAAAGTATCTTCTTTCTTCAAAGGAATTATCTTTGCAAGATTGTCCCTTCTTGTTATATCGATCTTGATATATCTTCTTCATGAATTTCTTGAATCTTCTCACAAAGAGAGTTATTTCTTCATCATCTTTCTTTTCATTATCACTCTCTTCATGATCATCATTATCTCTTGATTATTAAGCCTTGAATGCAATATTTTTCTTCATGGCATGGATAGTATTATAATGAAGATCTTCTTGTGACTTATTGAAAATGTCATGAGTGAGAATTTCACTCAAGATTTGCATTGAAGTTGTGTCCTTCAAATTTGACCTCACAAGTAAAGACACAATAGTATCATATTGTTAGGCAACGCTCTAAGAAATTTATAAGAAAATCAACATCGGAAACATCCATACCAAGCCCCTTGAGTTTATTTATTATGTTGTTTAAACGATTGAATATTTCTTCAATACTTTTATTTGGCAACATAGTAAATTTCTCAAGTTTACCTTTATAAACAAAAAGCTTTGCATCCTTAACTATGGTTATGCCTACATGAATTTTTTTAAGCCTTTTTCAAATCTCATGAGCGGTTTTAAGTTTGCAAATGCGATTAAACTCATTAAGACCTAACGCACGATAAAGAACATTCATAGTTTGAGCATTTGTAAGAGTATTATCCCTATCTCCAAAGGTAAGATTAGTGGGATCAAGAATTACATAATCTTTATCCACTATATCCTATAATTTACCGCTCATAGTCTTAAGATAGATGATCATTGTAGTCTTTCAATAGGCATAGTTTGACCCCTAAAAAAACGGAGCCTTTCCCATATTGATATGAGCGTCACTAGCCATAATCCTACTCCAGGATGGTTAAATCTGCTATAAAAAAGAGTTCTAGGCTCTGATACCACTTGTAGGATCTAGGATACTGACTAGAGGTGGTGAATATGCGGTTTTTAAAACTAATTACTAAGCAATCAACGAAACTTGCAGAAATAAACTAAAGATCACTAGAGAAACATAAAAACAACTAAGAGTTATGTTAAGTTTTACAATTCTAGGGTGACATGTAATAATTTATATTCTAGGAAGATAAATTGCATAAAGTAAATTATATGAAAGTAAATTGCTCGAAGGATGACACATGAAATTTATCCCGTGGTATCGATAATTTGTCGATCACTCCTAATCCACATTGAGGTGAGTTCAAGCTTCTAATCGCTTCTCTATCAAGTATCCAATTCTCACATGAGAAAGGGTTCACACCGAACAACTTGATCTTAAATCGGAATAGAATAAGAACTACTCAATACCTCGATTTCACTAGAGTAGCACTTAGCCTCTCCGGTAAAGCGTGCTCAAAGCCTCTCACAATCATCATTGTGGCTCCTTCACAATCTTCTTTGAAAGGCTCAACAATTCAACCACCTTCAAGCCGTCTAGGAGACGATAACTTCCAAGAGTAACAAGTCGATGACGCTTGCTTGAAGGATCACTAGTACCTTAATGTTCAAACTCTTTAAAATTATGCACTAGATATTCTCACACTCTCAAAAATGCAACCACTAAGCCAAGAGAGGGAGAGGAGGAAGGCAAGAGCTCCAATGAGTTATAGTGAAGTGCTAGTGAGTTTCCTTGAACCAGACAAGCTTTTATTTATAGCACACTCAAGAATATGGCTGTTGCTGTTGATTTGGCACCTCTGCGCACTGGGCATCAGATCGTAGCTCAAACAGCTGTTGGACCGCCGTAAATACAACGGCTATAAAAGGCGTGATGATGACTCTAACACACATCTAGCGGTTAGACCGTGACCTCTCACGGTCAGACCACGAGCAGGGAACAGAGTGCCAAAACTCTCTGTTCCCAGGGCGGTTAGACCATGACCCCTCACAGTCAGAACGTGAGTAGGGAACAGGGTGCCAAAACTCTCTATTCCCAGGGCAATCAGACCGGCCATGTCGACGACCAGACCACCAGCCAAACCAGAGGGTCCGAACCCCTCTATTCTTTTGGCGGTTAGACCGACACACTCTTCGGTTAGACCGGGATTGAGTTCTACTAAACATCAACCAAGTTTATGCAGCGGTTAGACCAGCCTCTCCGGCAGTCAGACCGCCATAGCTCAGAAACATCTCAAAGATAGCCTTTCCTTTGTTTCTCGTAAACTAAATTTCCCACTCTATATGAAATGCAAATTTGAGCAATTGTGGCACTATAGATATCTCAAGTAAACGCACATCAACCCCTCTTCATAGTATGGCACGTATCCTATATATTCGGTTAATTTCTTTTCTCTAATCTCCTTTGACCGGCAAAAAAAAAATCCCCTACAATTGTACCTTTGCTTTGAGCTAGCTATTTTCATATTTTTCACTCATGCATCTTCTAGTTCTGCAACATCTTTATGACTAACCTTTTCATAACTCATTCAAATATATTAGTCCACAAAATACATATTATCATTAATTACCAAAACACAAATTAGTAGCATAGATGCTTCACCCTGTACCATTCCTCAAGGTACAGGGATTGGTCCACAATAGGTAGGTCGATTGCGAACCGCTTGTACGACCACAACTGCAGCAGCAGTGGGCATCCAACAAATATGGGTTGTGGCTCATTCTTCGTGCATGTGTCGCACAAGGCTCAATACGTCACAGCTAGGATAGTAGAGGCTGCATCTGCGATCCCCCTCACGTACGAAATAAGGGTCCTCGGTACCAGGTGGCCTTGGCCGCTGGTGAACATAACCTAGCCGAACAACCAAAGCAGGTAGGTCTCTAAGTGCCTCGAGATCGAGTACACACTAACGTCCGGGTGCATGTATGCAGGCTTAAAGTAATGCAAATGATGATGAGTAAAATATCTTGCAAATTGTAAAGTAAATGGCAAGATACTTGAAAGTGGAGGATCCACTTCTTCTTGGGCCCTCATGGATCTGACAGGAACTCGGGCACTTAGGCGGGTGTGTCGTTTATTCGCTGAATAGGGGTGAACCGCGTGAGCATGACGTTCATCCAGTCTGCATTCACGTCGATGACTCCAATGGTGGCTCCGCCGCAAGGTTAGCCTAACAGGTAGGCTACATCCTACAATATCGGAGCTATCTCGCTGTAGGGGACATGGAAGGTGTGGGTCTCCGGCCTCCACCGGTTGACCAGTGCAGCGATCAGCGAGCGATCAAAATAGAATCGCCTTGCGGCTACCTCAGGGTTCTTTGTCGCTTGGGCCTCCACCAAACGACATAACAGTAGGAGTTCAGATGCTGTCAACCTATACCATTTAAATATTAAGTGAATGTAGAGCATGAAATAAATAAATAATCAGGCACATACGTAGCTAACACGCGACATACCAATGCTTCCAATGATCGTTGATCGTAAGTAGCTCCCCAAGACCACGTGGTCGAAAAACTCCTAACTCTATCTAGTGAACGACAGACAAGAAGCTTGGGGGTCGGTGGGTGCGCCATATCTTCATTGAAACCAAATATAAACATTCTATTACATGAACATATTACATATACACACAGTTACTTGAACAACATATAACATACATGTACACAAAGTCACATGAACATACTACATATACACAGTTATTTGAACAACATATAACATACATGTACACAAAGTTACATGAACATATTACAACATATTGGTACACAATCAAATACAAATATAAGGTCCAAATACAACGTACATATATAAGAGGAAAAAATTACAAATATATTATCGAGATACGCTAAACACATTCACACTTGACCGTCGTCATGACCCCATCTACACACTAGGTGCATTTTTCGGATGGTACTTGTATTGTGACCTGTTTCATCTCACTTGCTACATCGTTTCACCCTTGGACCCACCTCGGATTCATCCATATCGTTCTGAATTCGCCGAGTTTGTCGACGTCCTGGTGTTTACTTCATCTTCTCTTTGTCTACAACCTAGATTCGTGAGGGACCTCTATCACTTGTCAACGTATCAACAATGTTGTAGCTATAAAGCTCATGGTTCTATGTGTTCAATATCTGATCCTTCATAAAGTAGGGAGAAACATATTGTCAGGGTAGCATATTGTGCTCCCCACATGCAGCTATGACGTGTGTACATGGCCTGTGTAGTAATTGTGGTTTCTGGCACGTATAGATGCGTGTTTCTATCCTAAGTACGCACTCTTGCACATGGCGCTCACGTCTGCCACCCCTACAACCCTTATCCCAGCATAAGACACTGAACCTGTGCTCCACAGTTTTCTCCTGATTTGCATGGTGCATATGTGCCTTCTTTGTGGCTTTCTCCATGTACTCACATAGCATCGATCTATACAACATACAGTTATCTATCATTGCCTTTGAAGCAGATGCGTAGCGATTAATGAAATATCTACAAGTTCCATACAGAATACCTTCAACAATTCCAACAAGTGAGAGGGACCTCATATCCCGCATAACCTAGTTGTAGATCTCAGCAAGATTAGTTGTCATTACACATACCTTGCCCCTCCAGTGTCATACATCAATGTTCATTTCTCTTTTGGCTCATTTTGTATCCAATGTGAAAAGTTCCTAACAGTTGACCCTGACCTCCTTACTATCTGGGGAGTATCTGTTGGGATGGATCCAAGAGAAACCGTTTCATCTCCGGTGTTTACTACCTTAGTTGTCTGCTTCGTGGTTAGCTCTTCTAGTCTTTTCTATAGTGCCTTGAACTTTCTATGCTGGTTTTGGCTGCACAATTTCTTAAAAAGACTCATCAAGTCCTTATTTTTGAATTGTATGTAAAAGTTTGCACCCATATACCTCATGCACCACATGCTCTTCAAGTCTGACCACTTTGCTCTTACACGCCATTAAACACTGTCGTATTGTATATCTAACAAGGCCTGTAACAGCCCTGCATGTCTATCATTAATCAAACATATATCAGGTTGGTCCAGAACAATAACATGCTTGACCCGCTCAAGGAACTAATACCAGCTTTCCCCGTTCTCGCTCTTCACGAAGGAAAACCCCAGTGGCATGACTTGTTTGTTCCCGTCTACCTCAATTACAGACAATATCTGTCCTTTATACTTCCTAGTGAGAAATGTCCCGTCCAAACAAATGATGGGACAACAATGTCTAAATGCCTTGATAGTTGCCGCAAATGCAAAGAAAGCACGCTACAATACTCACTTTCTAGGCTTCTCACTCGAGGGGTAATGCTTGATGTCAAAGTAACTTTTAGGGTTTCTCGCACATATTGTGGCTAGTTGACGCGGTAAGTTGTTATATGAATCTTTGTATGTCTCAAACCTTATCTCAATATCCTTCTGTTTCGCCATCTATACCTTGGCGTAGTTTATTGTGTACTGGAGCATTTCCTCAATAGCACGGATTATTGATCGTGGCTCATACTTTAGGTTATACACAATCTCTCCGTCCATAACATTGGCAACAAAAGCAGATGATATGTTTCAATAGGAGAACTCTATTTCCTCAATGTGATAATTATGCTCCATAACTATTGAGCAGTCTCAATGGTCAACTCACTTCACCCTAAATGTGTGCACCAGCCACAGACAATCAGGAACCAAACATTTGATGTCATACTCCCTTTTGCTCGACTTCACAACCTTGAACTGCCTCCGAAGAGACAACGACCAGAATTTCACTGCATCAATAACAACCTCCTTACTAGGGTATATAGCACCCAGGGACACCTCGTTCTCATGATATTTCTCAGGTGTGAGTTTGGTTGTGGTTATAGTTCTGGTACAGGGAGTACTAGATGGTTGTGATTATGGTTCTGGTACAGGGAGTACTAGATGATTGTGGTTTTGATTATAGTACAGGAAGTACTAGACGGTTATGGTATGCAAGGTGGGGAGCCTTGTATGCTGGGTGTTAGACTGTATGGGTTACTTTCACTTAATAATTGTTTAATGCTTTTGAGTCCAAATATGTTTTCATTACTCGCATTTATGCAAATATACCTTGTGTTAGCCTATTATTGATATAAGTCTACATATCATTATCTTTCCCACACTTGTTGAGCGCGTCATGTGCTCACACTTGCTATTTTCCCTATACCATGAGACATGTATGCTGCTGCTCAGTGAGTGAAGATGTTGAAGACTATCAAGACGAGGTTGTGACGTTCTAGGCGCGTGTCTCCCGGTCAGTTACCTGCGGTGTTGTTGGGCACCAGTGCTTTTGTTCCACTGCAGATTTCTTCATGGAAGACAATATATGTCAATTGTTGTAAGAGTTTAACATTTATTCTATAAAAGTATTGCTTTTGTTACTTCACATGTGACGTCCTTATGTGTGTTGAACATTTTGGGTACACATAAGCCGCATCTGGTTTTGGTCGTTAAAACCGGGTGTGACAAAATCTTACTGACGGTTTCCCCAAAACTCGTCTGTGGTCATATTGAAGATGGATTTGGATGTAAACCATCTATGGCTGCCTGTATTTCACCACGCACCAACTCGTATCCTAATTTTCACGTTGATCGTGCGGCCACCTCCTGGTTGGCTGAAATTTTTTTTCCACATGAGAAGGGAAAGGAGAGGGAGGGGAAGGGAAGAGAAGGGACATGGGAGGGGAAGAGAAAAGGGGAAAGGGAGGGATGCAAGGTAAGGTGAGGCTAGGCCAGTCTCTCTAGACATCTCTCTTGCAAATCGAGGCCGACCTGTCGTCTAAAGGTATGGCTGCCTGCTAGCTAGCTCTTGTCAATTAATTAGGTATTGCGAATTGGTTCCCCACTAAAGTAGAGGAAATCAATACAAATGTACTACAACTAGTGATATTAATTAGTTAAAAAATGTCTTGAATGTTGATTTGCATGACAGTTCGATTTGTTAGTAATTTTTCAATTAAGTTTTGTAATTTTGGAAATCGCATATGGCTAACCGTAGTTAGATGTACCTGGAGAATCATACTTGTGAAGAATACCTTAATGGCATATCTGGATTTATGCATGCTGCTGAGGTGGATATGTTGAACAGGAATTTGAAATTTATGTGTTGTCCATGCATTAACTACAGAAATGAGAGGAAGTTCCAAAAAGCACATAATATACATGCATACTTGTTGGACTAGTCATGATGAAGAAGGCATGAATGACCCTGATGATGATATGCATGAAGAGGGTGCCACTGCTTGTGATGTGGATGCAGTTATTCCTGACGGGGATGTTGAGGATATTGATGATGATTTCATAGACCGAGGTGATGCTATTCCTGAAAATTTGGAGGAGATGGTCCGTAAAGCTGAGGGATATTATGAGTATAATGATAGAGAATTTGCTAAATTCCAGTAATTCATGTTGTACCAGGGCTGTAAGAGGAGACATAACCAAAGCAGGACTTACATGTGTTGCTTTGCATAACTTTTACACATAGGCATGCAAATCCAAGAAGACAAGCATCTTTGTCAAATTTGCGGTGAAGCATTTCCACACTGACGTCAGCTACTTCTTTGCGGGGTTTCAATGATTTGTACGACCTCTTCAACCTTGATAGTTTGGACATGTCACTCTTAAGATGCTTCACACTGTAAGTTTCAATAAACATGATAGTTATACCATCATAGGACCATATATATTGCATCTAACTTTTTTTTCTTATATGTAGACACATGATACAAGACAATCTGGCTGCGAAGAAGCATATTGCGTATCTGAACCCTGAGCCTCTATCTCTATAGAGCATTAATTCTGACGAGCAATTTGGGGTAGACTATATTGCAAGGACCATTGGTAACAAGAACTATGTTATGTTTGCCTACAACCCGGGTGATCACTAGATTCTAGTGGTCCTTGTTCCAAAGGTCAAGCAGGTGTGGTACTTGGATTCTATAAATAGTACCACACGAGACTATTCTAGGTTGTAGTCAGTTATCGACAGGTGAGTGTCCTTTTAAACCATGTTTACTTCAAGTTTTATCAGTTCCTAAGTTTCGCACTTTTAATTGATATTGTTGGTGCATGATGCATGTAGGGCTTTTGGCATCCACATTAAGAAACATGGTGCTGGCAACTAGGAAATGTCCACCCTGACCCATTGCTTCAAATTCCCGGTATGCATATTTAAATACACTCTCCATTATGCATTATTTGTAATCAATTCATATAACTTAATTCATACTACTACACCCCTCAGTGCCACCAGCAGCCCCCAGACAACACATGTGGCTTCTATGTTGCCTACCACATGCTACTACTCATGGAGCAATGCCCTGAAGATCCATTGGTATGTTGATAAAATGAAAATCTATTGCTCACATTTCAATGTCCAACCACAATACAATTTGCTCACATTATTTTCCTATTGCCAGACCTTCAACCTGCCTAATACCAACCTTCGGAAACAGTAGCTAATACGAAGTTCGAGGATGTCTTGCCCTTTTCTTGATGACTCAAGAAATAGACAAGAAAGGGGAGTTCCATAATGCAAGTTGTCTAGACACATGATTTTACTATTTATACATTCTAAGTGCGATGGTACTTGATGTGTGTGATGGATATATACTTGATGTTTCTGATGTTTACATGTGCATTTATATTTACATGATGGATTTCTTACTGTATGTGATATGGATTTGAGACCTATGTCATATCTACTGTATGTGATATAGATATATCTGCCTAAGGGTGGTCACTAGCAAGAAAATTGGACCTGGGTGAGGGGGGATGAAAGCCACAGACGGTTTTTAATGGAAATCGTCTACAACATTTACACATGATGGTGGTCTATGATGGACGTCACAGATGGTTTTAATGTAAAACCATCTGTGGCGTTGAGGCCCACAGACGGCTACCCCTAAAACCGTCTAAGACACACTGATAGTTTTGTTTCAAAACCCATCTGTTGTAGGGGTTTAAAACCATTTGTAAGGGGCATTTCTGTAGTAGTGTCTGTTGGTGATATGCCCCAGAGGTGATCACAGATGCGTATTGGACATGCAAGTGGGATTTAATATGATTAAAGGTCCATTAGGTTTTAGAGTCATGATGGGCTTTAATGTGATTAAAAGCTTATTAGCGTACTCTATATAAGAGGAGGCAATTGTCGTGGGCGCAAGAGTTGATTTCGCCACAAAAACCCTTGTCGCCACCTCTTCCTAAACTCCCTATGACATTCTAGTCGAGCGTGTAGTGCTAGCACACCGGCAAATGACATTCCATCCCTATACGTGTGGATACAGTGGGGGCATTGCTACGATTGTTATGGTGTTAATTAGTGATAAGGACACTAGGATGGGTTTGACTACTTCCTCATCGTGATCTAGGACGTGGTCGAGGCTTCCTGTTCATGGTCGATGAGATGGTCAACGTGATCGAATCCTTCCTCTATGTGGTCGCGAAGCTGGTCGAGGACGCAGTGCTCATGGTCGGAGCTGGTTGAGAACGTGGTGCTCGTGGTCGGGGCTGGTCATAGATCTGATCGAAAAGCCGCTCAAGGAGTTTGACATGCACGAAGTTGGATTGGTTTACTCCAACTCTTGTTCTGTTGTGTTGCGCGTCTAGTGGTAATGATCTATGATCCCCCTACTCGCTTGGTTCCGTGGTTGAACGCGGTAGTGAAAATTATTTTATGCCAGTGTAGCCTACCCATTCCCCAACAGTGTTATCAAAGCCTACATACGTAGTTTTTGATCTAGATCGGTCACATATAGATGATATGTGGTAGTAATAGATAAGATCTATTATTGTTCTTGTGATCAGTTCATGTGATGGATCGGTCGATGCACGATTTGGTAAAATTAGGATTAGAATAAGGTGTGAGTTGATGGAATCACACGACCAAAAAGATTAGCTCGATCTCCACTGGGTCACGCGTGTGACTTGCCCCTGGCCACGTGCGACTTGCCCTAGCCATGTGCAACTTGCCCCTACCTGTTAGAATCACCATCGAGGCTAACAACGTGCGTTGCTGCATGGTTGGAAGAACAACAGATCGAGGTTGTGTGTGTTGTCATCATTTTTGAAAAACCTCACATGATGGTCAATATAATTGATCTAGTAGAAATTGAGGCATTGTAAATGACTCAGAATCGGCTTGATATGATCAAACCGATGAGAATTTCATAGCGATTTTATAGATATGATCTATGTATTTTTGAGAGGTTCCCCCGTCAGGGGTAGCTCCCCCCTCGACCCCCCACCCGCTAACCAGCTAGTGGGACCACCGTTGCGTAGCGTAAACATATAGATCGTTATAATAACATGTTCATGTCGTGACATTAGAATTCATTCTACACTTAACTCATTTTTGCAGAGAATGTTGTGACTGGTATGACCTTATTATGTATGTGATGCATGTGTGTAATTTTCATGGCCTGTGTGTTGTGGTTAATTGCAGCTAAAGGTTGTCATATTATTGTATAATGGCCTGTGTGCTGACTTATGATTCTTCTTTTTCTCATGTAATTTGTCTAGTGCTATTAGGTGTAATAGACTAGCACATTATCATAGAGACTTGGAGTATAATGACCCAGAAGATAGAACCGTGGCAATGGAGATCACCATGTGAAGGGACCATACTATGTCATAGTTAATATGATTGTCTGTGATGTTTATCTATATTCCTTCATGTTTTATATGTGTTGGATATGATTACCATGATAGAATAGCTTGCCTTAGAAAAATTAAGAGTAATTAATGCCATTCCAATATATGCACCAACATAGGTTTTGATCATTGTTTGGTAGGTCTGCCAAAGCAGGGTACCATCATTTATCTTAACCAGTTAGGATGGATATCAGATATCTACATGTATAGTGTTGTTTTACTTAACAAGCTATCAAAATGATTTTGGGCTTGAGGCATTGGATGCTACCCAACGAACAAGAGTTACGTAGAGATGTGATTAGCAATGTGTTACTTACATATGTCACCTAGGTTTCTAACAGTGATGCCAAAGCTCACTAGAACCTAATTGAATATGGATCTTGTCCCATTGTATGGCATTAGAGGGAAACGGTTTCAAAATATAAAGTGGGAGTATCTTCTGATAAATTATTTATTAGAGGATACACACAAACTGATGATCCTATAGATCCTTTAGATACGATCAATACTACTAATATTCTTCAAATCATACAAGGTCCAATTACAAGAGCACATGCACGACAATTAGACCGTGAGGTGAACTCATTTTTCATTGTTCATGCTTCCGTGGATGGGTTACTACTAAATTCTTGTGATGTTTTATTGCTTAGGAACATAGGAGAAGCACCACAACCTTACTCGAACGTCACCCCTCGAAGGCTAAGTCTACTCGGACTCGAGGCTGAGCTATAGTCGTGGTCATGGTCAAGTTCTAGGACAACACGTCAATAAAACGGGCATAAGTTTTGCACACAGAGTCCAATTGAGACGTTCTTGGACTCGTTGGAAAGCTATTGATGAGATCTTTTCAATAGGTTTGATCTGACCCTTATTCCTTATAGATTAATTAGAGTCAATAAAATAAGGTGTTGCATTACCGTTTTGTGCCTTGTTAGGTCTTGTAATCGTGTCGGGGTCGGAGTCCAGGCTGTGCATGCCTCTTTCCACGGCTGCACAACCTTAGGTCAACCTCTACTTCATTGGTAATTAGCAATATTCAAATTGCATCTATCTGTTCTTGCTTGTATTCTCGATTTGCTTGCAGAATAAGCCTTCTTGGCGAGGTCAACTGCATCTTGGCACGGTTGATAACCACGGAGTAGTGGTGTAGTGGTTGTGAAGGTTCTCAATCTGTTATGTTTGGAGCCTTTGGATCATTAACGTCGAAGCTTCACCAATCGACTTATCATATTACCTTACGGAAGATCGGACAAAGAGCCATATTGCTCGTTAGGTAATCTCAGTTATCCCCCTTGTTTCGTCGTTTTTCATTACTTAGAGTCTAGAAAATTACCCCACAGATCTTAGTTCTTTTTCTGCTATCCAAACCACTTTGTGCCTTCACAATTTCGTTTTCAGTATTCGTGTTATTGAGTTTGAGTCCATTATCGGTGTTTTTGTTGCTAGTCGAGTCATCGTGATCTAGTTTCTAGTGTCGAGTCTCTGTTTAGTCATCGTGTATCTCGGTCTGGCCTTGTTTCCTATAGCCGAGATTGTGTATCTACTCGAGTTCGACCACTAGTTGAGTTGGCCATCAAGTCGTGTTTGACCACTAGTCGAGTCGACCATCTACTCGGGTTCGACCACTAGTCGTTCTGATCACTCACTCGGGATCCCGACTAGTCTTTCCGACCACCCACTCGGGGTTCGACCACCCACTCAGGGTCCCGACCAACCACTCCGATCACCCACTCGGGGTCCTGACCGGTCACTCCAACCACCTAGTTGAAATCACCCACCTTCTTGGATCCAACCATCCTTTGGGATTCGACCACCTAGTCGGATTCAACTATCCACTCGTTTTCGCCTTCACAACCTAGTCGGAGTATATCTGTTTCTGGCTGCTCTCGGACACTGCTATACACCATTCATATCGAGCATTGTTCGACAAAGTTCGAGTAGCAATTCATAGCGGAAACAGAGGTAGCCAAAGTTCAGAGA
Source organism: Phragmites australis (assembly GCF_958298935.1). Classification (NCBI taxonomy): domain Eukaryota; kingdom Viridiplantae; phylum Streptophyta; class Magnoliopsida; order Poales; family Poaceae; genus Phragmites; species Phragmites australis. Next base: position 7,681,173 of record NC_084931.1, read on the forward strand.
GAGTGAGAGTATTTTTATTACCTTTATACCCCTGCTGTCTGGGAACAAAAATTGTGACCCACAAACCTCACTGGTCTTAGAAAAGGCAGTAGAAGAGTTTTTGAGTTTGTGTCACATTCATAAAAAAAAAAGAAAAGAAAAGCAAGCAAGAAGTAAAGAGTGCAAAAAAAGAAGCAAAGAATGCAAAAAAAGAAAGCAAAGAGTGCAAAAGAGAGAGAGAGAATTAGTATGCATTGGAAATTTTGTTCCATTGTACTTGTGTCTGTTATAGTTTTCAGTTTGCTTGAGCTAGTTCTAGGAATATGTTTGGGATAGAAACTGTGATGAGTACTGTGGACTTTTTATTCAGCTTTACTAATCTGATTTTAATTATTGCTATTATTTGCTACTAAATATTGCCTATCCAAGTTATACCTTCTCTCGATCAGAACGGTTTCTCCCCTTGCAACTATCTCACTCGCACCCGGTAAGGTATCACGGACCAGCCACCGGTTGTGTCAACTACGGTGCTTGGTAAGAACACTTGCAAGAGCGTGGTAAGATGCTTGAGAGTGTGTGACTCCACCTCCACCACCTAGTAGTTGATAGGGATAATTTATCTTTCGTTGTTTTCTATCTTTGACTAACCATAGAAGAAAAAGTATCGGATGCGAAAGAGTGTGTTTTGAGGGAAGAACTCACAATATTGTTGGATGATCATCGACAAACTATTAATGATGACATTGATAAGAAGATTGCGGGAACCAATACTGCATTGCAACGACTCAATGAAAGTATTGCAATACTTAATACACGCTTTGATCGATTGGTTAATCCGCCATCCAACAATGGTCAAGTGGATCATCATGGTGCAGCCTATTAATAAGAGGAGTTCGTCGCAGATGATGAAATTTTGAGACAAGAATGTGACGCCTTTGATGAACGACAAAGGAACCGATTGAATTTCAACCATCAAGGTATCAGAGGTAATAATTTTCAGCAACATTACTCACGTATTAATGATGATCCATTTGCTAAGGTTAAGTTTACTATACCATATTTTGAGGGTGCTTATGATGCTGAAAGGTATTTAGATTGGGAGATGATGGTACAACAGAAGTTTGATGCTCATTTAGTTCCTGAAGTGCATAAAGTTACGCAAGCCACTAGTGAATTTAAAATTTTTGCAATCATCTGGTGGAATAGGGTATGCATCGATGGATTAGCTTCTACTATTTGGAATGATTTAAATGTTGCTATGTGTAACAGATTTGTTTCACCCTCTTTTAAACGTGATTTGTGTAAGAAATTGTAGCGCTTAAACCAAGATGATAGATCCGTAGAAGAATATTACTAGGAGCTACAAATTAGTATGTTGCGTTGTGATATTATTGAGGATGAAGAGGCTGCAATGGCACACTTTTATGGAGGGTTAAGGTATGGAAATTCAGGACATAGTTGATTAAAAAAATACAATAGTGTTCCTAGATTGTTCCAACTTGCGTGTTTGGTAGAAAAAGAATTACATGGACAACAATAGAAGTCAAGGAGCAATTTTGGAAGCACGACTACATCAAAATCAATATTGGGACAAGTCAAAATAGCCCCACATTTAGCTACATGGTTTGCTGCCCCCTTCTCAAGTAGGACGCGTTCAGCAGTACCTTCGACATCATCGCACGCTCCCAATGTAAGCAAATCAGTAAGTGTACAGAGTCCAGCCAAGAGCTCTTCTTCGGTTGCTTCTACGGGCCGATCGACGGGGATTGTATGCCACCGATGCAAGAGAATGGGCCATGTCATGAAGGATAGCCCAAGTCAGCGAGCATCATTGTAACAGAAGACAGTAGATATGTAAGTGCTAGTGTTGTTGAGGATGAATATGCTCCTACAGCTAACCATGCAGGTGATGAGGATGGTCGTGAGATAGATATCGACCATGAGGAAGTGTTCGATGCCACTGCGATGGAGGATTATCGGACCCTCATTGTGCAGCGAGTGTTAAGCACTCAAATGGAGCAAGCGGAATAGTTACAACGCCATAATTTATTTAAGATATTTCTCATAGTCAAGAATTATCGTGTTTGAGTCATTATCGATGGAGGAAGCTGCAACAACTTGATAAGTTCAGATATGATCAAGAAGCTTGCCTTGCCGACAAGAAACCATCATCACCCGTATCATATTCAATGGTTCAACAATAGTGGCAAGGTGTAGGTAATACAAACAGCTAGGGTGTATTTTTCTATTGGTTCATACTATGATTGTGCTGATTTTGATGTAGTACCCATGCAAGCATGTTCACTTTTTTTAGGATGACTATGGGAGTTTAACACTGATGCAACACATCATGGTAGAAGTAATAAGTACACTCTTATGGATAAAGGAAAGAAAATAACTTTTCTACCTTTAACCCCTACTGAAATTGTAAAATGTGAACAAGAAATAGCTGAAAATAAGAGAAAAGAGTTTGAGAATGAATATGAAAATCATCAAGTAGCAGAAAAAGTTTTTCCACCCAAAAAGGAGAAAGCAACAACAACTTCTAAATATGATGGAATTAGACTAAAAGGTTGTGTTATGCTTGCTACTAAATCTGACCTTGCTGAAATTTGTGATAATGAGCTGCCATGCTATGCTTTGATATGCAAAGATGCTTTAGTTTCACTCGAGAATATATCTAGCTCTTTGTCTCCTGCTGTTGTCAACCTTTTGCAGGAGTTTGTGGATGTATTTCCAGCTGAAGTATTCCTAGGGTTACCACTTATTCGAGGGATTGAACATCAAATTGATTTCATTCCGGGAGTAAATTTGCCAAACCGTGCTGCATATAGGACCAACCCAAAAGAGACTAAGAAAAATCCAGCGACAAGTCTAAGACCTTTTGGACCGCGGGTATGTATGAGAAAGTCTTAGCCCTTGTGTTGTTCCTGTTCTTTTGGTTCCTAAGAAAGACGGTAGTTGGCATATATGTGTTGATTGTAGAGCCATCAATAATATTACTATAACATATCGTCACTGTATTCCTAGGTTAGATGATATGCTTGATGAGTTGAGTGGTTCTATAATTTTCACTAAAATTGACTTGCGAAGTGGATACCACTAAATTAGGATGGAACTTGGAGATGAATGGAAGTCTGCTTTTAAAACTAAGTTTGGTTTATACGAGTGGTTAGTAATGTCTTTTGGGTTAACTAATGCACCTAGTACTTTCATGTGATTGATGGACGAAGTTTTACGCACTTTCATTGGTAGATTTGTGGTGGTATATTTTGATGATATCTTGATTTACAGTAAGACGCAAGAACAACACTTTGATCATTTACGTAGTGTTTTTAATGCTTTGAGAGATGCAAGTTTGTTCGGTAACCTCGAAAAGTGCACCTTTTGTATGGATCGAGTTTCTTTTCTTGGCTATGTTGTTACTCCATAGGGAATAGAAGTGGATGAAGCAAAAAATTGGAGCCATAAAGAGCTGGCTAACCCCTAAGACTGTTACTCAAGTGAGAAGCTTTCATGATCTTGTGGATTTCTAGTCGAGCACGCGGTGCTAGCACACTGGCGTACAACGTTCCATCTATGTATGTGCGGATACCATGGAGGCACGGTTGTGATTGTTGCGGTGCTGATCGGTAACAAGGACACTAGGAAGGGTTTGACTACTTCCTCATCGCGATCGAGGATGTGGTCGAGGCTTCCTATTCGTGGTCGATGAGGTGACCGATGTGATTGACTACTTCCTTTGTGTGTTTGTGAAGTTGGTCGAGGATGTGGTGCCTGTGGTCGGGGCTGGTCACAAATCTGATCGAAAAGCTGCTCGAGGAGTTTGGCACGAACGAAGTTGGATCGGTCTACTCCAACTCTTCTTCCGCTACGCTGCACGTCTAATCATAATGATATATGATCCCCTACTCACATTGTTCCTTGGTTGAATGCAGTAGTGAACAAATATTTATGCTAGCGTAGTCTACCCGTTCCCCAACAGTGGTATCTTTGTCGTGCTCTCCGTCGTTGTCATGTGTGCGCCTCTACGCCCCGCGCTTCGCCACGCCCACCCGTCGACTTCTTCATGCCTAACTCTTCGCAAAGAGCAGCACCAACGAGTACATCATCATCGGCACTACTCTGGGTAGGCTGCGGCGTGCTGCGGGTTCTTAACGACCAGTAATTTAGGAAGTTTAATATTGTTAAGTAGTTAAGTAATATCTCTGTAGTTGCTCAGTAGTATTCAGTAATATCCAGTAATTTATTAAGTATTTAATATTATATTAAGTGTGAGATGCAGAGAACTGTTCAAATAATATTCTAATTAATCACTAAGTCGATCACTGACACGATCATGACTTCAGCGATTAAACAGAATACCGCTTCGGTAGTCCCGGCACGTGTTCTGTGCCAAGGATTGGAACACATGTCTTCCAACAAAGACGAGCTAGAAATAAACATTTATATTACAAGTATTAAACATGCAACTGATTTCAACAATTTACAATAAAGGTGAGGTAGGAAGAGACAAAACCCTTTAACTACTAACTATAAAAGAACTACTCAGTGGAAAGTTAAACTTATAAACAACAAAAGAGAACGGCGCCGCATGCCCATAGGCACCATCTCAAAAACGCCACTTTCAGAGTAGGATGCACTACTCTTGCCCGCCACCAAGATCGGCAAGCACGAAGTAGCCAAAAACAGTCTCTTCCTCAGCAGCAGGAGTACCTGAAATAGCATGCATGAGTACGAAGGTACTCGCAAGACTTAAACCATATAGATCACATATACATAGCTCGACTCCAACGATTATGTATCAATCATTAGCGAGGATGAGCCACAGGTTAGGTAAAACATATGCACTAAGTATCCTAGACATATGTGTGAGCGACTGAAACTTAACCAAAACATATGAAAACTACCCTGCAACTAACAATTGAACAAGTGTAACTGTAACCAACATGTGTATCAATAAGTAACAAGAAACAACATCACCATCTCCCACATACCGAACCACAAACCATACTCAAAACTCTACGACCGATGCAAATGGACAGAGGCATGCTCATGACCGAGCGCGTGGCAGTTCGAACTGTTTATACACCTTGCAGGGGATACTCTGGAACCACACGACACGAGGACCATTCGACTTGTGCCACCGGCCAAAGTGCACACAATAGGGTACTCGTGATAACTTTTCCCAATCAGTTTCAACCGTTTAGATCATGCATCACTCGGCGCGGTAGTACTAGAACTACTCCCGGAGCAAATTAGTACCGCTACAAGCCCGCCCGCTCACACCGTCGATATCCACGCCCAAAAAGCCACAGCTGCGAAGGTATTCGGCACACCTTACTATTAGATCAGCATGTGGTGAGTAAGGTAAGTGCTAAAGTCAACAACACCGATGATCGGTGCTTAACTGACGCAAAGCGGTCTACGGTGTCCGGTTTCCTCTACTGACCTACCCAGGGGAATCCACATCCGGGCAGGACAGAACACCTCCTAACACCACCCACACCTCGTCTCATACTCACCACTCATACAACCATCTTAACCTCAATAAGTGTATGTAATCATAAGAAGGTCTTATGCTCGCGAATAACGAGATGCGCCGTCGTTCGACTTCTACCAAATGACCTAAGGATGGCTAAGCATATAAGTCGAACTCATACCTAGATATTGACAATATCTCAAGGCTACAAGGAATGTAAATACACAAGTATTCAAAGTAGAAGAATACAATCGGTATAGGTTCTACCCATTGGTACCCGATACTGACTCACTAAACATGCATACATACATAAGCATATTTTATCAATTTTAGACTTATCCAATTACACAAGATGGATCAATATGCTTAGTTGCTTAACTTGATGCACTGGCTCAAATAGGTAGGGTGCATCGGGATCATCCTGGGCCTTCGGGATCGACGGATCGGCGTTCTTAAAAAGGATCAACGCGTGCAATACAATGAGTATGAATAAAGTACAAAAAGGTATGCCAAAAAGCTTAACAACAAGCTAGAAGTATAAGATATGCGAATCAACGGAATACTAAACGGTCTAAACGAAATCCGGAAAATAACAGCCATCCGGAGTATCCAGGTTGGTTCGGAGTATCTGGGTACAGACCCTCCGGGTGAACCTCCGGAAGAGGCGCTCGGTTACTGCCTTTTTACTTGACTGGCCCGGAGCATCCGGGTGAATCCAGAATATCCGAGTTCCGGAGCCTCCGGGCCACCCTTCGGTGAAGCCTCTCGGTTAGCCACTATTCTAAGTTAACTCGGAACCTCCGGGTTGGTTCGGACTATCCGGGATATACCGGACACTTCGAGTGAGGCTCCGAACGAATCTGTCGCTTACTCGATAACGCAACTACCCGAAGTCTCCGGGCTTAACCGGATTATCCGGGTGATACAGACTTGGGTTCTTCCACAACTTTTCCCCTCAGTGATTTGACTCACTTTACAAATCTATGCTACACAAACATGCATATGTCCCACCAAAGGATTCTAACCAATCTTGCACCCTAAACCCTAACCAATTTTGAACCCAATTCAACGGACAATTTCTGTTGAACCCGTAGTATCCGGGTGAGCCCAGAAAAGCTGTTCTCGAGTGGATTTTTGGTCGATTCGAGTTGCGATCTTTTCCAAGCCTAAAGGGAATATGTTAGGGGTAGTCTAAGGGTCCTGAAACTTACTCATCAACTAGTAACACGACTCTAGAGGTCATTTTCGACTAAAACTTCATTTTTGCTCCAAAAAGCTCAAGAACGCCAAGAACTTCAAGAACTACTTGATTTTTCCACGAAAATAAAAATGGATTGGATAGATGAGTAGCTCATGAGCTAGAGGATTTAAGGGTACCACATACATACCTTGAATCCTCCACTTGAGCTCAGATTTTCGAAGAAAGGGAGAGAGAGCTTGAGTGGGAGAGTGAGAGGGGCTGCTATAGCTGCAGCTGAGCTGCTGAGTGAGGGTGTGGGGAGTGAGGGAGGAGAGAGAGGGAGCAGGTGGGGCTGCCCCATTGTGTGGTTGGGCTGGTGGGCCACTTGTGGGGCTCACATGTTAGAGTAAAGGAGGATTTCCAATGTAATTTTTATTCTTTTCTTCCCTAATTTTCTTTCTCTTATCCAAATAATTTTAAACGAATTACTCTAATGTGCTAAATAATCCCCCTCGAATTTTAATCATGACACTAATGACACATGATTAAGCCTAATCACATGATTACTGAATTTAGGACGTGATATGAGAAATTGCTATAACTTAATTCCTCAGTAATTTTTTTATGAGTTGGATGCTTTCAAGATTGTGATAAGTGCGAAATGTGAAAAATTACTATGATTAAGCAAATAGGAGCCTGCATGATTGTGGTGAATAAAAAATTCATTGTGTCTTGAACTTATGGTACCTTCGTCCTGATGGACTGTGACTTGCTTTCCGAGTTGTTGATGGTCAGTCACGTGTGACAGGGTGACTAATGGAGCGCGTGGGTTGGAGGCTCACATGGGTGAGGGCAGCAGGTGCGTGTGAGCTGGCAGGACTGGCCCAGGTGGGGAAATAGGAGGCCTGGCACGTGGTGTTGAGGAGATCACGTGGTCCAGTCGGCCGGCCAATTGGTTTGGATCGGAAGTGCCTAGAATAGCGCCATATTCTGTTTTAGTGTATTAGAAGTAGAATGAACTCGTCAGTGCGTTGAAACTAAGTGATACTCTTAGTATCAACAATTATCATTGTTGATTTATAATAAAAATTAATAATAATAACTATCACTACTGATTTTGAGTCGACAGTGATACTCTAGACTATCACTACTAGCAAATCACTGCTAGCTAAAAATATGAGTAATAATAAAGGCCTTTTCTGTAGTGGTATAATATGATAAATCAAGATATACTTTTCTTACTTAGGGTATTTGGAAGCTTAAGGTTACTATTAAAAATTAAAATTTTCTGTAATACCTACAATATGGAGTCTTTTTAACTAAAGCAAACTTAGATAAAAAGAATTAGAGTGTCAGTCAGAAGTGTTGTTTATGCAACAATAATGAGAATATACAATATCTACTTTTTGACTCTCGGTTTGCTAGATCCATTTGGAGATTAGTCCAAATTGCTCACCGGTCACCCATCGAGTTCTATTCCTAATATGCTTATTGATTGACTTTTGGGTACGGGAAAAAATAAAAACAAAAGTATCTTGGTGCGGCAGCGGCTTTATATTGAGCTATCTGGCTTTTATCAAAATAATATTTTTTTTTAAAGCGAACCAGACTATTTTTATGCAGGCTATTTTTAGGAAAACCTGGGCATTGCTTCAGCATGAGGAGGAAAGAAAAAGACCTGCGCAGTATGCCTCTCATTGGATGTCATTGCCATGGAGCTATCTGCGAAGCACGGGTGGAAAATTAAATAATAGACTTTGTCATGCATAATTTATCCATTTATGTATTGGTTTATTTTCCTCTGAACACAGCTTAGCTTGTTGCTGAAATTTGCAATAAGAACCGGGCTGCGTGCATTACAAAATGTTGAGGCCAAATTTTCTAACAAAATTAATAAACAATCGGTGCTCTCTCCACCGGAACATCTCAATGCCTCGTCGATTGCCTGCGTTGGCGCTCAAGGTCCCCCAGGTGAGGTGAGCACAACAGATTCGTCTTTCTGCAACATGCTTCTGAAACCAATAGATCCAGATTGTGCATTCACATCATTGGTATGCATTGCAGCGCAAAAAATAATAGTCCCGAGAAACCCTGCTTCATGTGATTTCGTTGCCCGCTCGAGCTAGCCGTACGCAACTATCGCTGATGCATTCATAATCAAGTGGTCATGGCTTTCAACAAGGACTTCAATAGTTCTACCATATGATGTGGACATACTAGCTAGCGACATGATTTGTTGTTGGAGCAATAGAGCCCAAGCCCAATGCACGCCCAACGTCCAGGTACCTCCTCCATTGTACCATTAGAGAGTTTTTAATTCACCTTGGTTGTTTGATATCCAGATTTCCCTGCTTGATCTGTTGTTTTTTCTCCCCCAAATTTTAAACTGCAGTCTGAAAAAAACTTGTCTTAATCTTTGCCACAGTATTTATATAACTATGTTTTTATGTGATTGACTAATTAGATCGATTAATCAAGTTAATGCAAGTTAAGTGTGGTGTCAATTTTATAACCCCATATTCATAACTTCCAAGATTTCATCCTTTTTGTATGAAAAAGGTATGAATGGTGTCAAAACACCATAGTAATTAATCCTTGGAAAAATATCCAGGGGAAAGGAATAATTCTACCAATTCTCACCGTTGTCAACAAAAAACAAGAATTAACGATGTAGCAATAGACGATGCAGCAATTGGGTAATGAGGATTCTCTTAAAGATTAGAATTACCCAACAAACACAACTGGATCTAGCTAGCCATGCAATTGCGATGGCTATTCAGCTAGTTTTTATAATTGAGCATATCCCTTAAGTAAATCACTATTAGAGAAAATGATTTGTACAGACGGTTCGAAAACCTCGTGCAGGACGTTTTTTCAAACCGTCTATAAAAAAGAGTTTGTACAAATTTGATTTGTACAAACAATTTTTGAACGGTCCATACAAATCGTTAGTACATACGGTTCTATACTGGAATCATCTGCACTAATCATTTGTACAAACTGTTCTAAAAACATTAGAACAGTTTGTACAAATGATTAGTACAGACGGTTCCAATTTAGAACCGTATGTACTAAGACAAAAAACACAAAAAAAAATTGTGATCCATACTTTGATAATTGACTGAATACTATACATGCACGAACTACAGAGATAAAAGATGAAATATGTAAAACCACACTAGTTTTTTACACCTCTGTATGATTCTCGAATATTGCCAAAGTCAGATAAACATGCTAATATGACATTGCTGCATAGACTTGACGCATCCATTGCATGATCTGCTCTCTGTTAGCTGAGGTCATCAACTGCAAAAGAACATTAACAGACTTGGTTTATAATACTATAATAGCAAGATCTACAATTTTCATCTACATTGCTTCAAGAAAGTGGAAATCAGCCTCATCAAAGCAGCCAATAGAATGTGCATATTGTCCCCTCAACATTTCAATGGTGCTTTCAGAACCTTGGAGAATTGTTGGGAAATGAGTAAATCAGTTTTTCATCTGCCCTAAAGCCTACAGAAAGGTGACCAATTGAAAGGAAAAGGGTTAGCTAACAACCAGAAGATCATTAGACCATTGTGAGCTATCACGCTGAATAAAATCTGATTACATCAAATCTATAATATACAGACGATATAAATTTGGCAAACCTATCGTGCAATATATGTGCAATAAATTAATTGGCACTAAGATATGTTCATGAGAAATGGACAAGTAGCTTTAAAAGACACAATACAATACTGATTCATCAAATATGACTGCAACATAGGCAACCAAATAAGGATCTTCTAAGTTACATCATGAAGGTGTGGAACCTAAATAATCTCATATTACTGAAAAATAGAGGAACAAAAAAATTTCATACCCAGATGGCAGATAAGAAATGAATCACTGATACCACAAAAAAATTTCATACCCAGATGGAGATTTAATTAGGTCCGGACAGGGAGTTACCTTGTTATCTATAGTTACCTCCAGTTGTATGTGCATAATAGATATTGTAATAATGGGAGAGGAAGGCAGGGGCGTTGCTCTTACCCAGTTCAGTCAGATAAGCTGCATATGTTGATCCAGAAGTGCTCGGCTCTGGAATTGCAATCCCTTGTTCTCTGAACCACTCCAAATCTTTTGCAATGCTCTCTGAACGCTCCAAACCATTTTTCCTGAAGTAAACATCTGAATGAACATTAAAATTAATAATATGTGGCTAATTAGATTCCATTTCTGTTTCATTTATTTGACATTTTTTTCCTCAGAAGCTAAAGCCAGATTGCAATACCAATACTGTAAGCTGCAAGCCTTCCACTTATGTACTAAAATGTTTGTAAGAGCCATATACAACTTATTGCAATTCTAAATACCTAATTGAGGTGTTTGACAGACAAAGGCAGCACTTCTGTTGGTTCATGATGTTAAAATTTGTTTTCAAACAACATTTTTCTTTGCGAGATTAAAACAAGATATTTGACTAAAATATGTGCAGAGTGCACAGATCTTCATGGAGTAACACCTTCAACTTAGTTCTTTCGAAGCATCCTAAAGATAGTATCTTTCGAAGCACACTATGAAACTTGAGTAAAAAAGAGTGAACTGCATGATAGTCACTACATGCCCAACATATGAACATATGTCTCATTGCGTTGCTCAGAATGCATCCTACACCATTTGTCAGTGAACACACACCGACATAGAATTATAGAAATGTATTCACATCTCAATTAACCATCCAAACTTATCACCATGGCATTTCTATCATCAAGATCTGCCCCCAAACATACCCTATCATGTATTCTCGTCGCCATCCTACCATATGCCAAAATCTAACAGAAGAAATTGCACTCGAAGACCAAAATTCCAATTGCATAAATCATGCTGTCGCTCTCAAGAAACACGAAAATTAGGCCAGACAATCTTATAATTAACCAAAACATTAGTACTAGCAGAGAATGGAAAACCCAAATCGTGATTTCTGAGATAGGAAGCAACACATCCGGATCTAGGTGGAACCCGCAAGATCTAGGTGTGGGAAACCCCAAATTGAGCCCGCTACAGCGCAAATCTAGGCGGAACTCAACGGATCAGAGCGAGGGGGAGGGGGAACTCACTAAAGCCGTCCTTGTAGGCAGGGGCGGATCCAACGTTCAAGCAGTGGTGTCACAGGACACCAATGACTTTCGGTTCAGTCCAAGTACCCTTTCTATTTTACAGTTAGTGACACCAGCATGTACAATCTTGTGACACCAGCGATCCCACGAAAACAACCATAATTTATTAATTGGCCCATTAGTTCCTCAGCACGTGAGTTGCTTTCAGGTCTGGTTGCTTTGGCTAAATCAGCTAGCCCATGTGGAGAGCAGGTTGGCAGCCCAAAACTAAGCATCTCAGCCCATTTGTCCCTGAGTTGCTCTTTGCAGCCTATTTGCCTTTCACGTCAGGTCTCAGCGTCTCTGTTTCTGGACGAAGACGCATAGCGCCGTAGCGGCACAAGCAAACCGAGCAGCTAGGAGCAATCAGGTGAGGGTCTTTTTGCCCTAACCCACCGAAATCCCCAATTCCTCATCTGATTTGCATATGGATTTTGATCCCTCCTACCTGCCGAGGCAGCCAAGCGGGCCACCCGATTAATTTACTTAATCTCGAAGTAATCTCTAATAAATCAATAATCTCTTAGGATTTGGGACTGGGGATTTCTGGAGATTTTGAGGCTGTTCTTCGTTGGTGACCTGGTGTATAGCAGGCTAGGCTGTTGGTCATTGGAGCAGGCGGAGCTCCTAATCAACGATGTCAGGTTCCGGTAAGAAAAGTAGTGGTGCTGCTTTTTACTTGTGCATATCAGCATATATGTATTACAGTATTAGTGTATGTAGTAACTTTTGTTTACTACTTTACAATTTAATTTCTCCAAATGGACAGGTAGTATGAACATGATGGAACGATTCTTAAAAAGAAAATTACCACCTGCTAGTGATGAAGGGACTTCACGTGCAAATCGAGTTGTATCAAACATCAATGTTACTACTCATTCTTCTTTAATATTGTCGCCAAAAGATGTAAATTTAGATGAGCTGCCTTATGATCCGGCTGATCGAAAGAGAATCAAAGAATATCCTAGCCTTAAGCTACAAGATCAGATAAGGAGAAGATATTTGATCAAAGGTCCTTACCGACCACAACCTGGATTCAATTATCCGCAAACACTCATAGTAGGCAAGCCACGGCGGTTTAACCCTGAATGGTTTGAAGAATATGATTGGCTAGAGTATAGTGAGAAGGTGGATAAAGCTTTTTGCTTATACTGCTACTTGTTTAGAGATTGTATTGAAGGTCAAGCTGGAAATGATGCATTTGTTACAAAAGGTTTCTCTTATTGGAACAAGAAAAAAAGATTAGACACTCATGTAGGCGGATTAACTAGTTTTCATAATGCGGCAGTGAAAAGATGCAACAATTTTTTAAAACCAAGCCAATCAATTGTTGTTGGTTTCAACAAGCAGAGTGATGTTGCAAAAGATGAGTATTTTACTCGACTAAGTACTTCCATAAATGCTACTAGGTTCTTGTTGCATCAAGGATTAGCTTTTCGTGGTCATGATGAGTCAGAAGATTCTAAGAATAGGGGGAATTTTCTAGAGTTGGTGAAGCTTTTAGCAGAGCAAAATGAAAAAATTAAGAAGGTTGTGCTAAGAAATGCTCCAGAAAATCATCAAATGGTGGCTCCAGCAATACAGAAGGACATTGTTCAATGCTTTGCAGAGGTAATAGTGGTTCATTTATTATTTTGTTTTATGAATTATGTTTCGGCTCTCAAGAATGATCAATAATGTGTTATGTGCAGGTCATAGTGAATTCTATCATCGAAGAGATTGGTGGTGATGTGTTTTGCTTGTTGGTTGATGAGTCTGCGGATGTTTTAGACAAGGAACAAATGGCTGTGGTTTTACGGTACGTCGACAAATGTGGAGTGCTCAAAGAAAGACTCATTAGTGTTGTTCATGTTAATGAGACAACATCTTTATGTCTCAAATCTAACATCGATCAATTATTTACCGAGTATAAATTGAGCTGGAAACAAGTCAGAGGCCAAGGTTATGATGGAGCAAGCAACATGAGAGGTGAGTTCAATGGTTTAAGAGCTCTGATCATGAGAGAGAATAGGTCAGCATTCTATGTCCATTGTTTTGCTCACCAGCTTCAGTTAGTCATAGTAGCAGTAGCTAAAAAAAATGATGATATTAGTGACTTCTTTGACATGATATCTCTTCTTCTTAACGTGGTTGGAGCTTCTTGCAAACGGAAAGACATGATACGGGAAACTCAACAAGAGAGAGTAAAGAAAGCAGTAGGTGGTGGACAGATTTGTAGTGGAACAGGATTGAACCAGGAGCAATCACTTCAAAGACCTGGAGACACTCGGTGGTGTTCCCATTATAAGACTCTTAAGAGTCTTAACAGCTTGTTTCCATCTGTTATTGATGTGCTCCAATATGTGGAAAAAGATGGCCCAAATGATACGAAGAGACGTCAAGCCCGTGGAATTATAGATTATCTTCAGGATTTTGATTTTGTGTTTCATTTGCACCTGATGTTGATGATCTTGGGATATGCAAATGCTCTATCACTTTGTTTACAGAGGAAAGATCAAGATATATTGGAGGCCATGTTGGAGGTGAAGTCAACCAAACAGAAATTTCAGGAGATTAGAGATGATGGTTGGGAATCTTTATTGGAGAAAGTATATTCCTTTTGCGAAGAGCATGGTATTTCTAAGTTAGATATGGAAGAAGAGTATGTTGATCGTCATAAACCAAGGAAAAAGTCGAACCACACTAATTACCAACACTATAGATGGGATTGTTTCAACCCTGTTGTTGACTTGCTACTTGCCGAGTTCAATGACCGCTTCAATGAAACAAATTCTAACTTGCTTTCTTACATGGCTGCTTTCAATCCCAAGGATTCTTTTGGTGAGTTCAAATTGGAGAGCTTAATGGAATTAGCTAAGCTCTATCCTGATGATTTTAGTTCTATTCAACTTACGAACCTTGCTCATGAGCTTCAGATTTACATTGACAATGTACAAGCTGATGAAAGATTTTCCAACTTGAACACCATTACCGAACTTGCTAAATTGATGGTGGATACAAAGAAGCATCTTGCTTTTCCTTTGGTCTATCGACTTTTAAAGCTAGTACTTGTTTTGCCTGTTGCCACCGCATCAGTGGAGAGGTGCTTTTCGGCAATGAAAATTGTGAAGACGATACTACGTAATCGTATTGGTAACAAGTTTATGAATCATTGCATTATTTGCTTTGTCGAGCCTGCCTTTCTAGCTACAATCCCAAATGATATTGTCATAGATCACTTTCAGAAGATGGAAGATCGTAATCGTAAAATGCTTCTATAAGAGGTAAGCACCAGCCAAAATAACATTTTTAAAGTTTAGTAGTGCTGTTAAATATAAATTGTTATAACATGTCATATTCCTCATTGTTTTCAGGTTACTTCATATATCAGCAGTGATGCCAGTTTTTGAGCTTTGGACCTTATAGTTATCTGATTATATCTACATTGCTTAATTATCGGATGTCTGAATTATTACACTGAGTTTATCTAAATTGGTAGGTTTCCTTAACTTTATTACTTAGTACTTACCATTGATTTATTATACTTTCCCTACGTATTGTTAGTTCACTAGAAGTCATATTCGTTGTTGAGAGTTGATGGTGACACCATCGAACTAAAATCCTGGATCCGCCCCTGCTTGTAGGTGATCAACAGCACATTGCGGTCCTCCATGGAGAGCTTGTCCCTGCCGCCGGCCATGCGCCACACGCTCCATGAACTCCACCATTTCCTTGTACCTCTCTAGGGGAAACAAGTGGGGAAACAAATGTGTGCACGAAGAGGTTAGCTTCACAGGCAAGGCAAGGAGGAAGAGAAGCTAGGGGAGAAGGAATGGAGTCGCGACCATGGTAGGAGATGGCCGAATCTCCTTCTTCGGCGGTGGCTTAGGGTCGAGGTGATGGCATCGGGAGGAGGTGGTGGCATGAGGTTAAAAGGCAACAACCCTAGGTGATGGCATCGAGAGGAGGGTGGTGGCGTAAGGCAAGGAGGAAGAGAAGCTAGGGGAGAAGGAATGGAGTCGCGACCATGGTAGGAGATGGCCGAATCTCCTTCTTCGGCGGTGGCGGAGGGTCGAGGTGATGGCATCGAGAGGAGGTGGTGGCATGAGGTTAAAAGGCAACAACCCTAGGTGATGGCATCGAGGAGGGTGGTGGCGTGAGGTTAAAAGCCCTTTCTATAGTGTGATGGGATTTCGGTGGTTTAATCAGGCCAAATTTAGGTTTTGATGGGCTATAATAGTAGAGACGGTTTCAAGTTTGAAATCGTCTGTACTTACTATCAGTACAAACATCTTCGGTTTGGAATCGTCTGTACTTACAGATGATTCCAAACTAAAGCCGTCTATACTGGAGCGTCCCACCATGTTGGAACAACTTCTCGTCATTTTCTCATACGGTTTCAGTATTGAACCGTCTGTGATAATATTTGCACAAACGGATTTATAGAATCGTCTGTATAGGAACGTCCCACTAAATAGATTCTATAGTAGTGAATGTGGATAGATACAATGCTTATCTTGTGTCAAAGGGAGACTGAATCATACAAAATTGATTACAAGGAGACATTTGCTCTTGTGGTAAACATGAATTCTACAAGGATAATTATATCATGTGTTGTGAACTTGGACTTCAGGTTCTTCGCCATCCTAGTTTATTGTATGGCTTCAAGCAACCATCTCAGGTCTGTTTGCCAAATTTTGACGATCTATGTTAAAAAAAGGCTATAACCAGAGCAATTAATGGAGGCTATACCTTATTCTACAAACTCCTCAGGAGTATTGCAACTTCGATAGTATATGTGGATGACGCTGTGATCGGAGATTACTCTGATGAAATTGCTCACTTGAAAAGTCTCCATTGCACAAGAATTTATCTAAAGATATGGGTCACGTACTTAAGATATTTTCTCAGGATTAAGATATCTAGAGAAACCAATAATGGTATTTTTCTCTCTCCGACAAATATATGTTCTAGATCGCGAAGTAGGTATGTGCATGCCCTACCGTGGCTGCCAGAATAGTGTATGCACTTTTGAAGTAATGAGAATTTTCAGATGGGATAAAATCCAGAGTCAAGGCTTAAAAAAGAGACAAGTATAATGGGAGGCTCGTATCAATTTCTAATCTGCTAGCATTGTTATAATTCATTCAAAGTTTAAAACCATTATTTTTTGGTATTTTTTTAATTGAACTGCAAACTAAGAATATGATAAACCACAATGTGATAATTTCTAATGATATTTTCAGAGACAATGGAGTCATAAATTAACATAACCGCTGATGGGAGTTTCACTTTTGGTTGTACTGAATAAAAAAATTTGTAGGTTTATGTAAGTAAATAAGTAATCTTCATGCTATTAAGTCTATTTCTTGCTCTCGTGCAAAGTATTTTTGATTGACTATATAATATAGATATGGTATGCAACATATGGACTAATATTACAAATTAGGTGTATGCAAACTTCAGTAATCTAGCTTTCATTTTTTCACATTTACGTAAGGTGCCTTTTACCTAAAAAATCCTTAATTTAATGTTTTACAAGGAAAATTACATCAGTGAGCTAATTGAAAAAAAGTATAGTACAATGAAGTTGTCTTCATGCTGTTGACGAAGATATATGAAAGTTTCAGTGTTTATGATGAAGATGCTGCTTTCCCATTCGTAAATTAGTTTGCACGCTACTGAGACAATGCTTCTTCCAATGATGTGCGAATACACCACAAATTAACATCTGCACGAGACACATACACGAACGCGCGCGCACACAATGAGAGAGAGAGAGAGAGAGAGAGAGAGAGAGAGAGAGAGAGAGAGAGAGAGAGAGAGAGAGCTTGTCAGTGTGTTTTATAACAAAGTAATTACGGGGTAGCAATACGAAAGCACAACATTTTTTATTCTATTTGGTGCCGGAAGGACCGGCACCGTCGTCCCCCTTCTGATACTCTTGCAGACCCTTCATGATTTCAGCGTAAATCTGTGCCTTCTCATGCTTGTACATTTCCATCTTCTGCTTAATCACAAACAGTCCACTCGAGCTAAGATACTGAGCAGTTTGCTCGAGTTTCGTGATCTTCCTGTTGATACCATGGATCTGGGGCAATAACCAAATGCCATGAATTACAAATCCACATCATATATTTAGAATTATAATGCATTTGAAAGACATACTCTGCGCGCGTGTATGCGGTATGAGTTATCTTTGCGGCAAAGAAGTTTGAACGATGCTGATGACAAATTTATTTCTTTGGCATCATCTTCCTTGCTCTTCTTAAAGTACTTCGTTGCATCATCTATGGAGAGTGTAGAAAGCCTCGCTTGCTCCCTCTCGCGTCGCTTGTCTCGCAGACTTGGGTAGATTAGAGCACCTGTGCTGGTCTCTGGATCGTATGGTGTACAATGAGAAGATTCAAGTATTTCAGGATAGAATCCAGCCCAATCGAATTCAGCATTGGTGTTTTCCTCTGCCTCCGTGACCGGCTGAGAAGTTTCAGGGGGTGCTCCTTCAGCTACACATGGAATAACGGTGTCATTACAATCTAGAATGTTTCGCACACATATATGAATGTGAATAATTGCTCCATTACATAATTTCCTCACCATTTGCAGCAGGGGCGGACAGTATCGACCTCAGCATATCAACTTCGAGCTCCATGTGCTCGTTGCTGTTTGGCAGTGGTGCGTTGATATTCGTGCAGGCGGCCGCACCGAAGCTTGAGCATATGTCCTGCAGTTGTCCACTGTTATCACTTTTCAGCATCTCCACAGTGTTTGCTATGAAGTTTTGCACCCACTCCTGCGTGCGCTTGCGGAGACTGAAACAAGGAAATAACGAGATGAAACCTGTGTATATCGTGCATGCGTTTGCTGCAGTATGTGCATGCACAATATGAATTTGAAGTGAGTAATTTTTTTGGTCAAGTCACTTACTCAAGATACAGCAGTTCGACCGTTTGGGTTTGGCCATCTGCACCAATTCGCATACGATCCATTATCGCGTGCTGGAATTGTCCAGGGTCGGCTCCGTGCACGATGAAATGTGTCTTGTGGTTCTCTGCACAAGTGAACAAGAAATATGATCGGTAAAGAAGTACGTAGGAATCCGCGCATGCAAAATCACGTGCATGCATATATAGGATACATGCTGCTTACCACTTTCATGGAGAATCTCCCGGAGCGAGCGGCACCTGGTGCAGTCCAGTTGGCCGCGGACGAAGGGCACGAAGACGGGGTCCTCCTCGACGGGGCACACGTCCGGCCCAGCCTCGGCACCGCTAATGTCGTCGCCGTCCTCGATGTCCCCGAGGGCAGCAGCAACCTCTTCCTCTCCATCGTTGATGAAGTCTTCGTACAGAGACGGGCTTCCAATGCCACTGTCCAACATATCCTCGATCCAAGACTGTGTGTCGTCGACACCAGCGTCCTGCATATGCGCTAGATTAGGGACGCCGTACGCCGGCTGCTGCTCGGGTGCCAGCATCTGTGGCGATTGGATGGCCATGACCGGCGCTTGGTGGTGTTCGACGTTGATGGTGGGAGCCTGGAAGCCGGAAGCAGGCTCCTGTTGGTGCTCGACGCTGAAGTCCGGCGCCTGTTGGTGCTCGATGCTGATGTCCGGCGCCTGGAAGCCGAACGCCGGCGCTGGGTCGTTCGGCATCTGTGGCGCCGGACGGGCCTGGACTTGAGGAGCGGCCGACGCATGCTGGATCGCCCCGACGTGCGTGGCCTCGAGTTCATCCGCGGCGAGAAGGTGAGACTCCGGCCCAGGGCTTTGCAGGTAACGGCTGACGTCGCCGTCAGAGTCGTACATCTCGTCGGCCATAGCAGCGGTAACTCGCTGGAGGTCGGTGGGGCAGAGGCTGGGTAGTGTACGGCGAAGTGGCAGTGACAGAATATCGATCGGTTGAATGCAGTGGAGCGCCTGGCCTTGGGCGGCGGCTGCGAGTGGGTATATATATGGCTCGAAGGGACGGCGGTTCGTGGAGTCACGGGCGCGGGCGATCGGACGCGACGGTTGGGGCGGCGGCGGCGGCGGTTTGCGCGCGGTGTGGTTTGAGTTGGGCGCCATTTTTTTGTAGCCGTCCGATCTGCATCGCACCGCTAGAGTGGAGGCAACCGCATGCATGCCACAGATGCGCACTACACGTGGTTGATTGGTTGGATGACAGGAGGCGCTGTCCACGTGCCATTGGATCCTTATCGGACCGCATGGATGGATTTTCTTCTAGCATCAACCGGATAGTTGAGGATATGCCACGCACTTTATTAATGCAGAATAAGAGAACGGGAAAGACGGCTATATGGCTCTTGATATGAGTAAAGCATATGATCGGGTGGAGTTGTGCTTTCTAGAAGCAACGTTGATTAAATTGGGTCTAAACAATCAATGGGTGCAGCTGCTTATGAAATGTGTGCGGACAGTATCACACAGAATCAAGGTCAATGGCCAATATTATGATCCTATCACACCCTAGAGAGGACTCAGGCAAGAAGGTCCTCTCTCGCTTTACCTATTTCTCATTTGTGCTGAAGGATGTTCTAGTTTGCTACAACATGCAGAACAACATGGCCTAATCCAAGATGTTTCTATTTGCCCCAATGCACGGAGTGTATCTCATCTACTCTTGGCAGATGATTATTTGATCTTGCTAAAGGTTGACCATGCTAGTGCTTCACACCTACAAGGTCTTCTTGACCTCTACGAAGTGAGCTCTGGCCAATCAATCGGGAGAAATCCAGTGGCGTGTTCAGCAAGAACACAAGAACAAGTGTGAGGAATAGTGTGATGCAAACATTACAGCTGAATTCAGAAGCGCATAATGAGAAGTATCTGGGACTACCAATCTATATAGGCCAATCAAGAACTAAAGCTTTTTGATAGCTTAAGGATAAAATCTGGAGGCCTATACAAGGATGGAAGGAAAAAATGTTGTCCAAAGTAGGAAAGGAGATCCTAGTTAAGGCTGTGGCACAAGCCATTCCTACTTATGCTATCTCGTGCGCTTTTATTCAACTAAGAGCCTTTGTGATGAAATAAGCGCGATGATATGCAGATATTGGTGGAGCCAAATGGATGATGACAGTAAAATGCACTGGCTGTCTTGGGAAGTTGGGAGAAGCTATCAAGACCAAAGAAGGAAGGGGGACTCGGGTTCAGAGATTTACATGCATGATTTCAATTTGGTCATGCTGTCGAAACAGGGGTGGCGTGTTACAAAATCCAGATTCGCTTTGTGCTGCAGTGTTGAAGGCAAAATACTACCCAAAATGCAATGTTTTGCAAGCTGTTCCTCGGAAGGGTATTTCATACACATGGCGAAGTCTTTTTAAAGGAATTGAGTTTCTCAAAGAATGAATTGTCAGGAGGGTCGGCAATGGACAATCCATCAACATGTGGCGTGATCCTTGGTTATCACGTGGTATAACTCGAAGACCCTGCACACATAGAAGATAGACTCTCCTAACAATGGTTGATGAACTAATTGTTGGAATTTTATGTGGCTTCAACATTTATTCAACTCAATGTGGAATTCATACTATTGACATATGTGATGGAGAATAATTGATGCGGAATTGATACTTAAGATGCCGAGGATGACTGTGCTGAAATAAAATAGAGGGATTAATTGAGATCAACTCTACTGGAATTTTATATATATACATACATATTTTGCCCAAGAACAACACAGTGCGAAAGAGCTAGGTTTGTTTTGCAAGATTGGCTCTGTAGGCTTTTGACCCACATGATTATATTCTAATCATGGCACATGACTCACACATGTGTGCTAGAGACTGGTATATTTTGAACTCATGTAATTGGCCTGTCTAATTATAGTTGGTGACATGACTCAAGAGTTTAGATCATTCTTTCGATTCCTCTTCGAGATGGTATGGAGAATTGCTCGGCATGGCACTATGACCCTAAAGGAATTTCTCTGTTAAATTTGCATACAAGTTGAGGAAGCAGCTTACTAAACTTCGAGTTGGTGGTGCCAGCGGGAGTGGAACTGTTCCTAACCCGACAACAAATCTGAAGATGAATTGGAATGCTGTCCGCAGAATTCAGCATCCAACAAAGTGCAGATGTTCCTCTGGCACCTTGCACACAACAGACTCCCTCTTGAGATGAACCTTAAACGGAGAGGCATTGACCTAGACACACTATGCCCGCTCTGTTGCAGATTAGATGAAGATGGTGGCCACTTGTTTCTTAAATGCAAGACCACGAAATATTGTTGGCAAGCTTTGCAATGGGAGAAACTGTGGCTACAACTTGTCAATCTTCCTTAGGCGGCCTATGTGGTACTCCCTCCATTCAAGAATATAAGACATATTTTATTTTAAAAAATCAAACTTTATACATTTTGATATGCTGCAAAATTTGGAATTAAAATAGTTAAAAAGTTGTCAATACGGCATAATGGGGAAGCGATATTTTAGAGTAGTTTACGTATTGTTAGAACGATACAAAATCAATATTTATGAACAAATTATATATGTGGAGCACTCGCAGCATATTACGCGGCAATGAGGTTACAAACGGCGACAAACATAAGATTATGCATATGGTGAAAAACATTACATGAGACTATTACCACGACGACACGATGACAAAAAAATGTGGCATATACGGTTCGCAGAAAGACCTACTTAATAGTGCGTCACTCATAATCATAACATGTCTTAGGGAGTGGAAACATGTCAGATTACATTAGATTCTCTCTACTGAGTGCACCTAGGATATTTGCCCTTTCACAGGGCATCGGGACCTGCCGCCTTAGCGCGACGGGCTCTCTCCCGCTTCCTTGCCCTCTCAGCTTCGCGGGCCTGAGCCGCGGTATGGTCCTGCGTTGCCTTCCTTATGCGCTCTTCTTCCAGCCGTTTCAAGCGTAGTTCCTCTTGCTATTGCTCGTATTCCGGCGTGCGTAAGCTTCCCTTCTCCACCGCATGGTCATGTCGACCCACCGCTTCTGGTCTTCATTTTGTTTAATGTCTAAAAGGATCGAATAGCCCAAGAGGGGGGTGAATTGGGATATTAATTAAAACTTCTACCGCTTAAGCAAATAAAACTAAAAGGAAATGCGACTACGGGATTTGACTAGGACAATATAACTAACTAAGCAAAAATAACCAAGAGAGATAATCTTAAAGAAGAACTTGCAATAGTAACAAAGCTCAAAATAAGATGCGAGAAAGTAATTAGTTGGAGAAGATAAAACCAATTTTTTTTCCGAGGTTTCGAGAAGTTGGCACTTCCCTCTAGTCCTCGTTGGAGCATCCACCAAGGATGTAGCTCCCCCTTGAGTCACCAAGGCTCAAGTGCTCTCTCTTGATTACCCATTCTCCATCTTCGGATTGGCGAGTATCAAACCAAGTACATCTTCTTTTCCCGGGGCTCCCACAATTCCTCCAAGAGCTCACCGAGAAATCCTCCGATCACCAAGACCGTCTAGGTGTTGCCAACCACCAAGAGTAACAAGCCTCAAGCTTCACTTGACAAAGACCAAGTCTAGACGACAGCTAGATGCACACTTGTTACTCTTCAAGCACTCAAGGAAGTCCTTAATCCTCAACTAAGAACTTAGAATTGACACAAGTGCTCTATCTCTTGCTTCTAAATGACACACCAAGTGTATGACATGCTACTGGGTCGCAAGAGATCGAGAGAGGTCTAAATGAGTGGGTATTTATAGGCTAAGGATCGAAAATTAGCCGTTGCCTAACAACCCAGAACTTTTTCTTAACGCCGGAAGGTCCGGTGTGAATAACACGCTTCACAACGGAATATCTGGTGCTAATACTTCTGACAAAATAGCCGTTAACTATTCCATTAGCAGTTAAACCTCCGGTGATTAATCCTATCCTACAGCGAATCATCCGGCGCATTGAAATGGGCCAGATGATAGTTTACAATCTCTCTGTATAAATTCATCCGGTGATCATATTTTGCTACGCCGGACTATCCGATGTGTAGAATTAGTTCTGGACTTCATTGCTTTCTATTTATCCGGTGATTTCACCTATCGAACGCCGGACTATCCGGCGTGGTCTTCAACAATTTTTCAAGTCAGAACTCTTAGGAATTTACTCTGGCGAACTCACTCTGATACAGAGGATCATCCGGTGAACTGAAATTTCGCTGATTTTATCTATTTCAAAACAATTTTGAGTTCTACCTTCGAGATTCGGAACCAATGATTTTTTGAGGTTAGCCTAGTAATGGAAAGTCACAAGTATACATCGGCTATGTCTAGACTCTCCTAAGTGAAGCTACAACTCTTAACCCCTCTTTATAGTACGGTCAAAAGATTAGAAAAAAAACCTATACTACTCTAAGTGTCCTTCATCTCCTTGTGACACTTAGATCTAGAAGATCCTTATCCTTCAAGTTCCGGTCCTTTGATCAACATATAAGTCTTTTAACAGGCAAGAGTGTAAAGGCATCATTGACAATTAAGTTTTTCTTTATCCTTTATGCTGCTTAAAGGCTGAAATGTTAGTCACAATGATATGGTTGTCATTAATCACCGAAACTCTTACCTTTTTCTTAGAGGCCTAGATGCTACAATGTCGAGCTATTCAATAAAGTCACAGATAGGTGGACAAGAATAGACAAATAGAACAAGATGAGAGATTAGTAAAACAGTGTATGAAATCAGGAAAGATATGGCTGATCTTTGTTGCTATACCGGTGGATACTCATACGGTCCATGTCGAGGCTTGTCGTATTGGCAGTTGGCACACATGAAGAATCGTAGCCCATAGATGTAGGAGATGTCCTGGGACTCGCGAAGCCTACAACGGTCACCACAAAAGCACATCGGTGGTTCGACCCCCTGGGGGATGAAAATTCCCCAATGTTTCTTAGGTGGGCTTGGTAGAGCTGAGGAAGATATTGCAGTTGAGAGAACTGAGAAATGAGTGGTGTATCAATATATGAAGGTGGGGTTATTTATGGTGGGGGAAGGCAGGAGTCTTGGATTCCCTCTTTAAGAAAGGAGTGGGTGGAAAGGCTTAGATGGGGGCAGGAGCATTGGATTCCCTCTTGAAGAATGAAAAAGTTGTGGCATTGATGCTGGACAGAGATTCCATGTGTCAAGGTACATGTGTTGTCATTTAATTTTTGGTAAAAGCTGTCTCATGTTGTCACTTCTTGTCTATAGCCTGCGCAAGAACAAATATGTTGTCATTTCATGGTTAAAGTTGAGTGGTGCGGTCAATTCGTGTCTGCAGATTACGCCAGGACAGAGGTGATGTCGTTTAATGGTTAAAGTTCAGTTGTGTGGTCACTTCGTGACTAAAGTTAGACTCCCGACAGAGTTTTTGAGTGGTCACTTTGTGTATAAGTAGCTTTGTAAGAAATACTTTTCTAGGTCTGTCGTGAATGGTTCATACATAGCCTAGGACGATAGAAAGTAGCGTGTGGTCATGTGCAACTAGTGTGCAGTCACATTGGAATAAAAAATGCAGTTACAACATGGTAAGTGGACTATAGAGAATACACGCGTCCGAATATGTAAGAATAGATTGCAAATCGAATATGCATATGTAAATTACAAAACAAATGTACAATTCTACTGTTGTCTCCCCCGCTGACGTCGACCGTTCCCACCATCATGGTCCTGGTGCCGCTGCTGCTTATTGGCCCTCACATGGCCCCTAGAGTAGGTCAGGGCGTCGGGTGCACCAACCTGCCTGGTAGGCCTAGTAGGGATCACTGGTGTCGAGGCCTCCTCCTAGGTGTGCTGTGTCTGAAGTGGAGCACTGGGTAGCTGGGACTGCTGGAGGACGTCGTAGTCTGGTGTGCCCCTGAAGAAGTCCCTCACGAGGTCGAACGGGGGGTCTAGCCCAGGCTCATCCTCCTGTCTCGGGTATCAAGACTACGAAGGTTTCGCCGGCGTCCATGTGTACTGGCTAGAGGGGCCTACGAACAGATGAATGTATTAGATATGTAAAATGTGGAAATGAAAGTATTTGTATAAAATGCACTATTGTACCTATGTGGTATGCAGGTGCAGCAGCAGATGGCCAGGCGTGCGTGCCGTAGTAGAGGTCGAACGCTGATGGTGGGATCGGTCGAGGTGTAGCTAAAGACAGTCCGACCTCATCACCGAAGTAACCTATGAACAATATTAGATATACTATTGAATATATTGAATACGGCAATGTAGTGTCGCCCAGTACCTGAGTGGCCTGGGAGTGGTGAGGGTGTCGGCATTGGGCTCGGTCTAGGTGGCAGCATCAAGACGTGTGTAGGTGTACCTAATATTTGTTTCAAATTAATGCACTAGTAACAAACGAATATCTTTAAACACCGCGCGTATGAAATATCCGAACCTATTGAGTCTGGGCCTGTAGGTCGTGGTACAGGGGGTCGTGTGGGTGCTGACCCCGATGGACGGCAGTGCACATCAGACCTCCTGGATGACTCTGAGTGGACCCCACTCGACCTGGGAGGCGCTCCTGTGACATCTGCGGTGGATCGGTAAGAGGTAAGCTTCAGGGCCCGCGTGGTCTTATCGAAAACCTGCTTGACAAACCCCGCTACATCCGCCGCACTGAGGTGCACCCCTTGCCTGAGGCGGTCCATGGTTCCAGCTGCGTCCCTATGGATATCATAAATGATATCGGCTTGTGGAAACAAACAGGAAATGAGAATTTCAGTTTATAGTCGTTCTTATGTGAGTACATGGTACTAAAATGAGATGTAAATTACACATTCCGCTAATGCAGCATCCTCGTTCCAATGGTCCGGGTAGGCCTTCGTTGTCGACGTGACGTGGGGCCGGACATCCTCTGGGGTGAAGGTGACCCGTGTATGTGTACGTGGCATGTACCACCGTAGGTACTCCTTGAAGCTCTGCTCGTCGAACGGACACGCCTCCTCCACGATATCCTAAAGAGCTTGGGCCCATGCTGAGATGTACGGGGCCAAGCAATCTGCCCAGAGGTTGCCACCCGGTTGTCCATTCCGTGTATACCTGCAAGTGAACCACGTTAAATAGACTGACAATAAGATGAATGTTATGAATTATTTACTTGATTATAGTTACCTGTGGACGTGCATTAGAACCGTGCGAATGTGGACGAGGGGGAAAGCCTAGTAGCGCTCGAACTGCCGCATGACGTGGTGCGGTGAGTATTCCTCGATGAAGATGTCGAAGACAAACGGTATCTTCATAAGACAGTACTCCTCGTCGCGGGTACACAACGGAGACAGGCCCAAACCTGCTTGGCCTTGGATGGACAAGTAGCTATACGGCGTCCATACCACGTCGTCAGGACAAAGTCGGTCGAACTGCGACCGGAAAAGCTCATACGCGCTATGGGCCTGCTCATGCGCCCAGCGTGGCTGTGTGAGAAACATAGTCAGAATTCAGAACAAAAACATGTGAGAAACACAGTCTGAATCCATAACAAAAACATGTGACAATTAAAGCATTAAAAAATTAAGTATGTACCTGGCGTCGACACTACAGCGAGGCCATGGTGGGCGCGTCCTCCTTGGACTCGCCGTACCATTCCTTAGGGTACGGAGAGCGGTCCACAACTGGCCGACCTATGACGAACCACTCATAAGACCACAGCTGCAGTAGTAGTGGGCACCCAGCAAAAGTGGCAAGTGGCTCATTCTTCGTGCACGCGTTGCACAATGCCCGATATGTCGTAGCAAGGACAGCAGATGCCCAACTCAACTATTGTACCTCATCGCCTTCCGTATCTATTATCAACCTCGCGTACGGAACAAGGGTCCTCGACACCAGGTGGCCTTAGCCACTGGTGAACATAACCCAGCCAAACAGCCAAAGCAAATAGGCCTCCAAATGCCTCGACACCGAGTACACGTTGGCCTCCGGGTGCATGTACGCAAACTACAAGTATGGCAAGTGATAATAAGAGAAATATTTGGATGCTTGAAAAGTAAATGAGAAGTTCCATTGGAAGGTACCTGGAACTGTATGATTCACTTCTTCGTGGGCCCTCGTGGATCGGATAAGAACTCAGGCACGTAGGGGGGGTGCATCGTCTGTCCGCTGAACCGGGCTGAAGCGTTGATTCATGACGTTCATCCAGTCAGCATCCATGTCGTTGACTCCAACGGCAGCTCCCGCGCAAGGTAATCCTAATAGGTAGGCTACGTCCTACAACATCAGAGTCATCTCACCGCAGGGGAGGTGGAAAGTATGTGTCTCAGGCCTCCATCGGTCAACCAGGGCTGCTAGCAGTGAGCGGTCAAAATAGAATCATCTCGCTGCTACCTCGAGGTTCTTTGTTGCTCGAACCTCCACCAAACGACAAAGCGGTAGGAGTCCTGATGCTGCCAATCTGCACCATTGGGAATATAAATAAACTGGGGGATGCAATACATAAATGAATCGGTACATGCGTATATAAATAGTGACATACCGGTGCTTCCATCGATCGTGGATCGTAAGTAGCTTTCCAGGGGCCACATGGTCGGAATACCCCTAACTTCGTCTGGTGCACGGCGGACAAGAAGCTGCGGTGTCTCTTGTCCACTGTAGGATCAAGAAGCTCGGGGGTCGGAGGGTGCATCATATCTGCATTAAAACTACATGTACATTAATATATTGCAATATGTAGACAAGAAGAATATATATTACATCGCAACTACATATACATGAATAATATATACAGTATGTTACATGAAAATATGTACATAGTTACGTGAACAGAATTGCATATTACATACACGTACGAAAAGTAACATGAATATATTGCGACATGTACGTACAAATGTAAGGTTAAAATGCAACAGAGAGAACTAAGACAATTACCATACAAATATAACAGTAAGGTACGCTAAATACATTCACACTACAACACGGTCATGTACTGACCTACACAACAGGTGCATTTTTAGTACAATACTTGTACGTGTGACCTGCTTCATTGCACTGGCTGCATCGCTTGACCCTTGGACCCGCCTCGGATTCATCCATATCGTTTTGAATCTGGCGAGATTGTCGACGTCCTGGTGCATTCTTCATCTTTTCCAAATTAGGAACATAGATTCGTGAAGGGCCTGAATTACTTGTAAATGTATCAACAATGTCGTAACCATACAGCTCATGATTCCAGGTGTTCAGTATCTGATCCTTCATGAAGTACGTTGAAACATATTGCCTGGGAGGCATAGTGTGCTCCGCACACGCAGCGATGATGTGTGTGCAAGGCCTGTGAAGCAATTGTGGCTTCTGGCACGTGCAAATGCATGTCCCACTCCTAAGCACGCACTCTTGCACATGCCACTCACGATTTCCACCCCTACGACCCTTATCCCGGTGCACAGGACACTGAACCTATGCTCCGTAGTCCCCTCTTGATTAGTGCGATGCATGTGTGCCTTTTTTGTGGCCTTCTCCATATACTCACATAGCATCCGTCCATAAAGCATACGGTTATCTTCCATTACCTTGGAAGCAGCTGCGTATCGATCAATGAAGTATTTGCAAGTCCCATGCAAAATACCTTCTACAATTCCAACGAGTGGGAGGGACCTCATACCTCGCATGACCCAGTTATAAACCTCAGCAAGATTTGTTGTCATTATTCCATACCTTGATACCTTGTCCCACCACTGTCGTACAACAAAGCCTATTTTTCATTTGGCTCATTACGTATCCACTGTGAAAAGTTCCTAATAGCTGACCCTGACCTCCTTACTATCTGAGGAGTATCTGTTGGGAGAGCTCCAAGAGCTATCGGTTCATCACCTGTGGATACTACCTCAACTGTCTGTTTCATAGTTAGTTCGTCCAGTCTTGCCCATAGGGCATTAAACTTTCTTTGCTAGTTTTAACTGCACAATTTCTTGAAAAGCTTCATCAAGTCTTTGTTTTTGAACTGTCTGTAGAAGTTCGCACCCATATGGCGCATGCACCACCTGCTCTTCAAGTCGGGCCACTTTGCTGCAACACCCCATCGAACACTCCCATATTGCATATCCAGCAAAGTCTGCAACAACCCTGCATGTCTATCATGAATCAGACACATATCTGGCCGGTCCAGAATAATAGCATGCTTCACCTGCTCAAGGAACCAATACCAGTTGTCCCTGTTCTCACTCTCCACGAAGGCAAACCCCAATGGCAGAACTTGGTTGTTACCATCGACCCCAATTGCAGATAATATTTGTCCTTTATACTTCCCCGTGAGGAATGTCCTGTCCAGGCAAATGATGGGTTGATAGTACCGAAATGCTTTGACGGTTGCCACGAATGCAAAGAAACCACGCTGTAATACTCGTTTCCCGCTGTACTCCACATCAGTCGAGGGGTAATGCTTGATGTCATAGTAACTTTCTAGGTTTCTTCCACATATTGTGGCTAATTGACGAGGTAGATTATGAAATGAATCTTCATATGTCTCGAACCTCATCTCAATAGCCTTCTGTTTCACCCTCCATGCCTTCACATAGTTTATTGTATACTGGAACCTTTGCTCAATAGCATGGATTATTGATCGTGACTCATACTTCAGGTTGTCCACAATGTCCCCAAACATAACATTGGCAATAAAAGTAGATGACAAGTTCCGGTGGGCGAACTCTATTTTCTCAATGTGACAATTATGCTCCCTGACTATTGAGCACTACTAGTAGTCTACCCATTTCCCCCTGAATGCATGCACCTGCCAAGGACATTCAGGCACCAAACACTTCACATCGTACTCCCTTTTACTCGACTTAACAACCTTGAACTGCCTCCGAAGAGACAGCGACCAGAATTTAACTACATCAATAACAGATTCCTTTGTAGGGTACATAGCACCCTGAGACATCTCATTCTCATGATACTCTCGCGGTGTACGATCAACCTCACTAACCACCAGCTTTGAAAATTCCTGATTCCTCCACTCCGCAGGAATAGGAGCATTTCCCTCCTCGTCGGATGAATCCTCATTGGCAACAGCTTCCTCAAGCTCTTGATCCTCCAACTCCATCTCTTCAATTATGCTAGGGATGTGCTCTCCCTCATCGGCTACACCCATCGGTTGCATCTCAGAAATATCCCCAACATCTTGCCTGGCCCCAACATTTACCGGGTCTGATTCATCTACCACTGTCTGACTTGGTCCCGCTACTACTTCCTCGGAGTTTATCTCTGTTGGATCCTTCTGGTACGCCTCAGCTAACAAAATCAGAGGGAGCCCACATTCACATAATATATCTACATACTGCCCCCAAGTAGATGTCGCATCGATCGGGATGAGCTCGCCAAAGTAACCCTGACTACCACGGCTGAGGACAGTTCTCAGCTTAAGATCATATTGTTGCGGATCTAGTTGAAAATACCGTATCAGCCACTTGTACACACCCACAATGGTCCTCTCATTGGCTTTACTAAGACCCTTGACGACATGACGAAATTCAGACAGATCTACACCGTTAGGACCATAACTAATTTGATCATCACCATAATACATCTAAAAATATAATTTATCTGCCATCCCTGAAAACAACTACAAATATAACCAATGTTAAGACCGACAAACTATATTTTTGATTATCGGAACTAAAAAAAATTACCGACACCAATTACTGCCTAACAATAGGTTCTTCAATAATGCCCCTAAGGAAACTAACCTACAATTATTACTCTGTACAATCTAGATATTCGAAACTACCATACTAAAAATACTACTATGTATTTAATGGCTATCCTACCATGTCATAATTAATATTGACAATATACTACTAAATACAACATTTTCTAAACCCAAAGCCCTATGTCATACCGCTAAACCCTAGGTCATACAATGCTAAACCCTAGGTCATACAGTGCTACTTTACTTACTAACAACAATATGAGTATAAAAGAAATTACCGAAAAATGCTCTTTAAATCCATCGATTGAAAATAGTAGGGCTTCGCCGCGCTGTCTTCCTCTCCTCTCCTCTCCTCTTTTCTTCTCTCCTTTTCTCTTTTTTGGAATAAAATGAGGATTTTTCCTCAATTTCACAGTTTATATAGAAAAGGGAGGAGGGGGGCGCGCGGGGCTGGCTCCTTACCACCCCCCCTAAGAGGGCGGCAACAGGCCTAACCGCCCTCTCAGAGGGTGCTAAGGGTGGCGGGCACGCGGGTTGCCCATACCCACCCTCTGAGAGGGCGGTTATGCCCCTTGCCACCCTCTCAGGGGGCGGTTCGGCCACCCGCCCTCTCAAGGGGCGGTAAGGAATCCTTACCGCCCTTTGAGAGGGCTGTAGCCCTTTCAGGGGGCGGCAGACGCCTAGTTTTGCAAATATTGTCCTGAGGAATCTATTTATTTAAATTTTTAATCAAAAAATTTAAAAATAAAAAACTCCCCTCCTAGCTATTGCCTGCGGAGTTTTTTATATATATTTTTGATTAAAAATTTAAATAAATAGATTCCTTGTCGCAATAGTTGCAAAAGTAGGCACCTGCAGCCCCCTGAGGGCGGTTAGGAAGCGTTACCGCCCCCTGAGAGGGCGGGTGGCCGCCCTCTCAGGGGGCGGGTAGGGTTTCCCGCCCAATGAGAGGGCGGGTACATTGCCAACCGCCCTCTCAATGGGCGGGTAGGACATTTTTTTAAAAGTTGCAAAATTTACTGAAAAGCGTTGCTCAATATTTGAAATAAATATTTTTGCAAAATTTGGAATTAAAATGGTTAAAAAGTGGTCAAAACGGCATATTGGGGAAGCGAGATTTTGGAGTAGTTTACGTATTATTCGGAGGATAAAAAATCAATATTTGTGAACAAATTATATATGTGAAGCACTCGCAGCATATTACGCAGCAATGAGGTTGCAAACAGCGGCAAACTTAAGATTATTCTTATGGTGGAAAACATTACATGGGAGTGTAACCACGACGACACGACGAGAAAAAAAAGGTGGCATGTACGGTTCGCACAAAGGCCTACTTAATAGTGTGCTGCTCCTAATCATAACATGCCTTAGGGAGTTGAAACATGTCGGGTTACATTAGATACTCTCTTCTGAATGCATCTAGGATATTTGCCATTTCGCAGGGCATCGGGACATGCCGCCTTAGCGCAATGGGTCCTCTCCCGCTTCCTTGCCCTCTCAGCTTCCCGAGCCTGAGCCGCGGTATGGTTCTGCGTTGCCTTCCTCATGCGCTCTTTTTCCTGCCGCTTCAAGCGTAGTTTCTCTTGTTGTTGCTCGTACTCCCAGCGTGCGTAAGCTTCCCTCCTCCACCACATGGTCATGTCAACCCACCGCTTTTGGTCTTCATTTTGCTCAATGTCGAGCCATTGAATAAAGTCACAGATCGATGGAGGGGACTGGACAAATAGAACAAGATGAGAGATTAGTAAAACAGGGTGTGAAATCAGGAAAGATGTGGCTGATCTTTGTTGCTATACCGGTAGATACTCATATGGTTCATGTTGAGACTTACCGTATTGGTAGTTGGCACACATGAAGAAACACAGTCCATAGGTGTATGAGATATCCTGAGACTCGCGAAGCCTACAACGGTCACCACAGAAGCACATCGGTGGTTCGATCCCCTGACGGATGAAAATCGCCCAATGTTTTTTGGGTGGGCTTGGTGGAGCTGAAGTAGACATTGCAGTTGAGAGAACTGAGAAATGAGTGGTGTATCCATGTATGAAGGTTGGGTCATTTATGGTGGGGGAAGGCAGGAGCATTGGAGTCCCTCTTGAAGAAAGGAGTGGGTGGAAGGGCTTAGAGGGCGATAGGAGCATTGGATTCCCTCTTGAAGAATGGAAAAGTTGTGGCATTGATGCTGGACAGAGATGCCATGTGTCAAGGTATATGTGTTGTCATTCGATTTTTGGTAAAAGCTGTCACGTGTTGTCACTTCTTGTCTATAGCCTGTGCAGGGATAGGTGTGTTATCATTTCATGGTTAAAGTTGAGTGGTGCGGTCAATTCATTTCTGCAGATTACGCTAGGAAAGAGGCGATGTCGTTTAATGGTTAAAGTTCAGTTGTGTGGTCACTTCGTGACTAAAGTTAGACTCTCGACAGAGTTTTCGAGCGGTGACTTCGTGTTTAAGTAGCTTTGTAAGAAATACTCTTATAGGTCTGTCGTGAACGGTTCATACATGGCCGAGGACGATAGAAAGTAGTGTGTGGTCACGTTGGATTAAAAAAATGCAACTAGGTGCGATCACATTGGAATAAGAAATGCAATTACGACATGGTAAGTGGATCATAAAGATTACACGCGTTCGAATACGTAAGAATAGATCGTGAATCGAATATGCATATGTAAGTTACAAAAATAAATGTACAATCATACTGCTGTCTCCCCCACTACCGTCAGCCGTTCCCTCCATTATGGTCCCGCTGCCACTGCCGCTGGTTGGCCCTGATGTGGCCCCTAGAGTAGGTCAGGGGGTTGGGTCGACCGACCTGCCTGGTAGGCCTAGTAGGGAACACCGGTGTCAAGGCCTCCTCCTGAGTGTGCTGTGTTCGAAATGGAGCACTGGGTATCTGGGACTACTGGAGGACGTCGTAGTCTGGTGTGCCCCCGAAGAAGTCTGGTGTCGAAATGCTTTGATGGTTGCAGCGAATGCAAAGAAAGCAGCTGCAATACTCGTTTCCCGCTGTACTCCACATCAGTCGAGGGGTAATGCTTGATATCATAGTAACTGTCTGTTTTCCTTCCACATATTGTGGCTAATTGACGAGATAAATTATGATATGAATCTTCATATGTTCTGAACCTCATCTCAATAGCCTTCTGTTTCGCCCTCCATGCATTCACATAGTTTATTATGTACTGGAACCTTTGCTCAATACCTCCACATACATAATATTAGCAATAAAAGCAGATAACAGGTTCCGGTGGGCAAACTCTATTTTCTTAATGTGACAATTATGTTCCCTGACTATTGAGCACTGCCATTAGTCTACCCATTTCCCCTGAATACGTGCACCCGCCAAGGACATTGAGGCACCAAACACTTCACATCGTACTCTCTTTTACTAGATTTAACAACCTTGAACTGCCTCCGAAGAGACAACGATCATAATTTAACTGCATCAATAACAACCTCCTTTGTAGGGTACATAGCACCCTGAGACACCTCATTCTCATGATACTCCCACGGTGTACGATCAGCCTCACTAACCACCAGCTTTGAAAATTCATGATCCCTCCACTCTGCAGGCACTTGAGCATTACCCTCCTCATCAGATGAATCCTCATCGGCAACGGCTTTCTCCTGCTCTTGATCCTCCAACTCCATCTCTTCAATTATGCTAGGGATGTGCTCCCCCTCATCGGCTACACCCATCGGTTGCATCTCAGGAATATCCCCAACATCTGCCCTGGTCCTGACATTTATCGGGTCTGATTCATCTTTCCACTGCCTCACTGGGTACCGCTACTACTTCCGCAGAGTTTACCTCTGTTTGATCTTTCTGGTACGCCTCAGCTAACAAAATCAGAGGCAGCCCATGTTCACATGATATATCTACATACTGCCTCCAAGTAGATGTGGCTTCGATCGGGACAAGCTCGCCAAAGTATCCCTGACCAGCACGGCTGAGGACAGCTTTCAGCTTAAGATCATGTTGCTGCGGATCTAGTTGAAAAAACCGCATCAGCCACTTGCACACACCTGCAATGGTCCTCTCATTGGCTTTACTAAGACCCTTCATAACATGACGAAACCCAGACAGATCTACACCGTTATGACCATAACTAATTTCACTCTCACCATAATATATCTGAAAAATTAATTTATCTGTCATTCCTGGAAACATCCGCAAATATAACCAATGTTAAGATCGGTAAACTATATTTCTGAGTATCGAAACTAAAAAAAGTTACTGACACCGATTAATGCCTAACAATAGGTTCTCCAATAATACCCCTAACCAAACTAACCTACAATTAGTACTCTGTATAATCTACATATTCGAAACTACTAACTAAAAATACCACTATGTATTTAATAGCTATCCTACCATATCGGAATTAATATTAACAATATACTATCATTTTCTAAACCTTATACTCTAGGTCATACAATGCTAAACCCTATATCATATAGTGCTACCATAACCAAACTAACCTACAATTATTACTTTGTACAGTCTATATATTCGAAACTACCATAGAAAAAAAATACTACTATGTATTTAATGACTATCCTACTATGTCGTAATTAATATTGACAATATTCTACTAAATACAGTATTTTCTAAACCCTAAAACATAGGTCATACCGCTAAACCCTAGGTCATACAGTGCTAAACCCTATGTCACACAGTGCTACCCTAACCAAACTAACTTACAATTATTACTCTGTACAATCTACATATTCAAAACTAACATACTACAAATACTACTATGTATTTAATTGCTATCATACCATGTCATAATTAATATTAACAATACTCTACTAAATACAACATTTTCTAAATCCTAAACCCTATGCCATACATGTCTAAATCATATGTCATACAGTGCTACTTTACTTATTGACAATAATATAAGTACAAAAGAAATTACCAGAAAGTGTTCTTCAAATCCACCGATCAAAAACAACAGGGCTTCGCCGCGCTCTCTTCCTCTCATCTCCTCTCTTCCCCTCTCCCCTATTTTTCAGAGTTTTCTCTTTTTTCGGATTAAAATGACGATTTATCCTCATTTTTCACCCTTTTATAGAGAAAGGAAGAGGGGGGCGCGGGGCTACGTCCTTACCGCTCCCTGAGGACGGCAAAGGGCCTAACCGCCATCTCAAGGGATGGTAAGGGGGCGCGCAGGCGGAAAGCCCCTACCCGCCCTCTAAGAGGGCGGTTAGGCCCCTTACCGTCCTCTCAGGGGTGGTTAGACCATCCGCCCTCTCAGAGAACGGTTAGGAATTCTTACCACTTTTTAAGAGAACGGTTAGGCGGTAGACACCTACTTTTGCAATTCTTGACACGAGGAATCTATTTATTTATATTCAATTGCCTGCGCATCCTGCCCCAGCGCCCGAGACAGCCTCCCTGGCTGCTTTCGGCCCACTCACGCGCCTCGTCTACTGGGCCACTGAGCAGACCTCGGCCTTCTCCCAGCTGCCACTCGCGTGGGCTCCACACCACCCGCAGTCTGCCAAACAGCCTGCCTCCCGCACCCACGTGGGCCATAACTGGGCCTCGGGCACGCTCTGTCGCCTGCTACCCGCCTGGGAATCCACTGGCCTGCTCGCGCTGCCGTTCGGCAATGGCGCTCCCGCGCTCGGCCGTGTGGGCCGTCCCCAGCCAGCCTAGCGCCACCAGCCCGACTGGCCCTCCTCCGGACTCAGCACGTCACCGAGGCCGCCGAGTCCCGTACCGAGCTGACCAACATCCCGAAGCCTCCACGCGCGTCCGCGCTCCAGAAGCTTGCCGCCGCCTGTACTCCGAGTCCGAGCCGCGCAGCTCAGGCACCTCGCGTGTAAGGCGTCCACCTCGCTGTCGCGCGCCTAGTACCACATGCCGGCAACCGAGCACGCCGCCGCTTGACATCCCAACCGCGCCACTAGAAGTCAGTAGCCAGCGTCCGCGTACGTGTTCGACTCCGATCCCGCCGAGACATTCACGCCACCGAACGGGCGCGTAACCACTGCCGTACAATATTCATACAGAATTTCTATACTCCGAATCGGTATGGGGCTAAGATTTTGGTCTAGTGCAAGTGAAAAAAGCATTGTTCACACATGATTTAAGCATTCTTCTCAAAGGACAATTTTTTTATAATAGGCTTAGTAAATGCTCTTACGTCGTGAACATTGACACGGCAACTTTGACCGCTATATTTTTACAATTTACAATTTACGATAATAAAAAGCTATAAAATTACAATTTACGAAAATATTTTTTCTGGATAAATCCAGTTATAGATATTGTTTCCATATTACCAATATTTTTTAAAGGTCAAAGTTAGAGATGTTAAATTGCACGCTTTTTTCCATTTACGAACAAATGGACTAGTTAAAATTGATCACTGATACGGTGTTGACAGCGTAACCATATACACTTTGTGGGTACTCTACTCCTAGTCTCCTAATATTGGAATCGATACATCATACAAACACCACCTTGTGACTATAAATACCATTGCGATGGAGTAGACAGCAGTTCGGTACTCCAGTTCCAGTACCGTTGGCCTTCTCCTCTGTTGCTCGCCCCAACCTCAGCGCGCGGTACCATTCAGCACCACCCGTCAAAAGTCACCGGACGAAGCTCCTACCTGCAATCCATGGACGGTGGCAGAAGTGCCAGCCGGCGGGTCAAGGACCACCTCGCGCAGCTGCTCCGCACGGCCAACTCTCTCCTTCGCCCCCCGTGCAGCTCCTCCACCTCCACGGCTTTCACAGCCACTACCACTGCCACCACCACGATATCGACCTCCTCGTCCACTGCCACCACCGCCGCCAAATACACCACCGGCGGCGCTCTCGACCGCCTCCGTCACTCTCCTCCGGAGCGCATGCGCAGCAAAAAGGCGCAGCACAAGGAGGCGAGCTCCTGTCGGCGCAGCAGCCGCCGGCATTTGAAGAATGTCGACGACAAGGGCGGCATGAGGGCGCTCTGGTCCAACCCCTACGGCTTCACCACCTCCGACGAGGAGGAGGAGGAGGAGGACACCGATGGCTGCGGCGATGATGACACGGAGACCTTCTTCTCCTCAAGAAACCTCATGTCCTCCAACTCCTCCGGCTTCTACACGTCCCACAAACAGCCGCCCAAGAACAAGAGCCACCACCATCGCCAGCAAAGGAGGCGGCAGCGAGGGCGGCCAGCGGCGAGCTGCATGAAGAAGTGCGGCCCCAGCACCGTGCGGGAGCCGGGCTTCCGCCCGCTGGTGGTGACGACGACGGCGGCTGTGGAGGAGGAGGTGCGGAAGGGCCTGGCTGTGGTGAAGCGGTCGCGGGACCCGTACGGCGACTTCCGGGAGTCGATGGTGGAGATGATCTTGAGGCGGCAGGTGTTCGGCGCGGCGGAGCTAGAGCGGCTACTGCGGTCCTACCTGTCGCTCAACGCGCCGCGCCTCCACCCCGTCATCCTCCAGGCGTTCTCCGACATTTGGGTCGTCCTCCATGGCGGCTAGCCTCGCCGCCGGCGTTGGTGGATCTGGTGCATGCAAGTGAACGTAATTGCGTAGTACTCCGTACTACTATTAGTAGGTTGAGATTAGTTAGTTGGGTTGTTAAGTGTAGTATTAGCTGTGCATGCATGTTGATGCCCCTGCGATACATGGTAGGTAGCTGGGCATGCATAATTGTGAGGCTGGCAAGCTAGCCGGCGCCTGTGCTTATTTGCCTGATTTAATATGAAGGACGTACTCTCTTTCATAGACTATATTTTGCGATCGGATTCATATCTAATCGTAACGGTTTTTCTTTTAAAAAAATAACTTTAGTACTTTTGGATGCGAATTTTGATGTGGAAGCTATAGTAGTATGTCTCATTTTGCAGAGCAAGGGTACGTTTCAGTAGGAGAGTTTCCGTGACATCGGTTACAGGCCCAATCCTGGCCACATTTCATTTTTGTCATAATATTCCCTTTAAGTTATCGTTCGCGTGCACCAATTATATGTTTTAAAAGCAAAAGGATTTACGGGTTCTGGCGATATTGGAACCCTTGTTGCAATTGTAATAACAGTGGCAAGTTTTTTTCGTGCTTTTGGCACGTCTAGGAAGTCGCTACTTTGATTTCAAATGGTCACTACGCAGTGCCTTCCTGCAACATATGACCTGCATGCAACAGAGAAATTAAGCGCGGCATGGAAGGAATTTGAAAGAGAGTAACAATAGAGTAAGCAATGCCTTCATAGGCGCACAGAGTTCCATATAGGAGAGATGGTGCTTCCATTCCATGGGATTTGAGCAAATCCGGCGCTTCATTCCAAGCCTACGTACGCATCAGATCCCCATCACATCAAGATCGAGAGAGACATCAGTGAGGCTGCTCGTCTCTCTGGTTGCTGTGCTCCTTTCCAAGTGCGGTGCCAAAAGGGTTGGCTACCTGTAGCCGTATTTGCATTCAAACTTTCAAAAGAGGAACGTGTTTTTTAGCAGAATTTTGAAAGGGGCACGTACGTTCTCTCTCTCTTGTCGGACCCCTAACATTTGTTGGATGTCCTCTCGATTGATTTGGACCATTTGGTGTACGTGTGCCCATGTGGCGGTGTGGGGCTACGTTCCTTCAAAACCAACACCTACTTTTTTATGGTACACGTACATCACATTTCTGTTGGCACATATGCACGTTGGGTTCTAAAAAGTTTATATGTATAATTTCACTGTTGCGGGTATACGTTTTGATCACTAAACATACTCACATGTGTATGCATTGTTCATCTTAAAATTTAATCCTTAAAAAATACAAGCACTGTGTAGGACTAAAACTCGGTTAAGCAGATTTCGCCACAATAATCCTAACCAAGTTATGCTCAGTTCGTAACCAGCACCTACCTTGCCTGCATGACAGGAAAATAAACAATCCACCAGATGAACATATTATATATTTGGAAACTACTGCATGCCCCTTTTCTGAGAAGAGCTAGCCTTAATTATTTTGCTGTATATGTTAACCATCTTTTATAGTACTTTTACTCTCAGGTGCCCTGTTCGGAGAGGATAAATTTTGATTTGAATTCAAATTCTTACGGTCCTACCAATCCATAGTTTGCAAAAAAAATGTCGTTTGCGAGTTTTGAAACAACAGTATATCCGTCACATGCACTCATATGAGAACAGTTGTTTGCAACAAATAGGGGGAAAAAATGCCAAAAGAAGTATCGTCTCATCCTTCTTTTATTTGGACGAAGCTAAAATGACAACCAATTAAATTAGATTGGAGGGAGCAGGTTTTAGCTCAAATTTGATCTCAACCCTGAAAATTCCCAAAGTATTGCACTCATATATATAAATAATCTCACAACAGTATCCTTGAAAATAAGATTTGACATCCTCGCAAAAAAAAAAGGAAATAAGATTTGTTCTCTGAACGAAGGTTACCAATTATAGGTATGTTATGGACTTATGGGCCTTGAAAATGATAGGAGTAGTAGTACAGTACATAGGAAGACGAGAACGTCTAGTCTCACTAGCTTGCCATGCACAGGCTGAAAGGTCATGTCAGTGGTAGCTTTCAAATAAATCGGCTATCATAGCGCAATGATCAAAAGCAGCCAAGCAGGGATGTGGTTCATGATTTCCTCCATCATCATAGCGCGTTGGAGATTAGCATAAAGAAGAATAAAAAATATAGCGCGTAGGAGTGTTAATTATTTAGCTTGCATAGACTATCCCGTCATGATCTATACTACGGCCGTTATTTTTTACTTACCATTTAGGCATTGACACTACGATCTCTAATACGCAAATTTTAACATATTTTTCAATTATTTTTTTTACTAAAATTTGTTAAACATATAATTATATAAAAATATTTTTTTATAGGGAATCCAAAATAGTTGTACAAATAAAAATCAATCGAACAACCATCTTAGCTGTCTACACTATAAAAAAGGCGTATCAGTGCCTGTTAAAAAATGTCTTCACTGTCGATTTTTCAACTGGTACTCTTTATCGGCATTGATATTGGAATACTATCAGTGTTGGTTGACCACCCGACACTATTGCTATTTACAGATAATAAAAATAAAACAAAATAGCCCGAGCTGACTCGGCTGCCACCACCACTGGCGCGCTCAACCGATGCTGCCATGCCACTGCTTGTCTTGCTCTGCCCAGCACAAACACGGTGACACGAAGGCCGCCACCATAGCATACAGCACGAAGGTTGCCACCATTGCCACCTGCGCCGCCGCTGCTTGTCACGCCTGATGGAGTACCCCCGAGCCAGCTCGAAGGGAAGCCTCTACGGTGAGGCGATAGCATGCTAGACCGGCTCCGCCCTCGGCAGCAGTAGTGGTGGCGGCGAAGTACCCGCGATTGTAGATAGCCTCGTAGAAGACGTAGTCCTCAACGAGAGACCGCGGCTCGGCCGTGCGGAGAAAGCGCACTTAGTAGATCTGGCCGATTCGGGAGGCCACCTCGCCGATGTCCCACCGTCGGAGTCCCCCCCCCCCCCCGACGAGCTCCCGGCACCGCTCGTGCTGCAACTGCCACAGCCGCGTGTAGGCCTTGAAGGCCTTCCGGCTATGGTGGTCCCTGCCGCCGTAGAGCGGCAAGTCACGCGCCCGCGAACTTGTGGTCCACCGCCTCCACCAGTGCCTTGAACTCCCTGTATGCACCTCCAGAGGCATCATTGTCTGCCATCACCAGCAACGAGAGAAGGGTGGCCTAATGGAGTGAGGGGCAATGGTGAGGAAAGAGATAAGGGACGTGTTGATTGAGCCAGATGCGAGGAAAGAGATAAGCTTTGTATTGGATATGGACGTGAGCCAAAATTGTATTGGATCCAAATTTCGGGTCCAGATGGACTATCAGTGCCGATTGTGACTAGAATCGGCACTGGTAGTCAAAGTTGGATATTTGGTAGAGCCAAAATTAGAATGGATCAAAATTTCAGATCTAAGTAAACTATAAGTTTCGGTTGTGACTAGAATCGGCACCGATAGTCCGTATCAGTATCGGTTTATATTACAAACCGGCACTAATACGGACTATTAGCGTCGATTTTTATCGGCTCCATAATTATTTGGATGCGGAAGATTAAGAACCGACAATGATACATTTTCGATGGTAGTTTTTACACAACTGCTACTGATAAGTAGCTACTTATAGCATCTTCTGTTATAGTGCTACATTTTTTTCTCAGACTCACCCATTGGTCTTAGGCAATCTTAGCACAAATATCACGTCCCGATAGAAACATTTTTTAGAAAAATAAGAATTCAAATGGCCGTAGAAACAAATTAATGGTCAAGTATTACAAGTTGGTGTAGTTGAAATGCGGTAAAATGTGAAGTGAAAACCCATGGTCAGCAAGCTTGCTTTTGTTTGAAGCTGCAACGAACCATGCAGACTCATTAACTACCACCGGGGCCAGCTGCTGGCACGCCGAACCGTAGCGAAGGCTCGCACCGTCGCACCAGCAGAACTCCGGGAGCTTCGACTGCGAGTAGGTTAGGTTAGGTCAAGGGCAGAAGCCTTTCCGAGATAAGGGTCAAGGCCGCAGGCGACTGGATCTGGAGCGACGTACCCATCCATCCATAGCCCGGCCGGCAGGGCACTGCGCATTCGTCTGCTCGAATGCATGCTCTCGAAAGCCTGTCCTCCCCTGCTGCCCCTGCCTGCTACTGCATCGGCATCGCCATTGGCGCAGCTCTAGCTCCACAGCATTGGTCGGGCCGGGTGCATG
Organism: Phragmites australis; assembly: GCF_958298935.1. Taxonomy (NCBI): domain Eukaryota; kingdom Viridiplantae; phylum Streptophyta; class Magnoliopsida; order Poales; family Poaceae; genus Phragmites; species Phragmites australis. The sequence goes on from NC_084931.1 coordinate 7,724,220, forward strand.
CAGCAGGAGGCCGGATTGATGCGCGCATATAGGGTAGCTGACAAACTAAGTTAAGATATACCATGGTTTATCTTGTGTGATGAGTGAATGATATTTGTGTGGTTTTTGTTAGTTAGCATATACTTCCTCCGATTGCAAATATAGATCGTTTTAGATTTGTGCATGAAGATTAAAAAAGTAGATCAAATGACCTTGTTGCTCTTTATTTATTCTGCATTGAAAAAGATAACTCATTTATTTGTGAGAGAGGTAGCATTTATTAAACAAGGGCAAGAAGGGAACAAAAGAGAAAAAAGTGTATAGAAGTTCGAGAATGACTTATAGTTAGAGAATAGTTGAGGAAGCTAAAACGACCTAAATTTACAATCAGAGGGAGTACATAGTTATATACTGTAATATTGATTTTGTCGAACCAAAATTGAAAAGAACTGGGGTTTATATTGTTGTCTCGGTGCAGAAAGCTTATACTCACCGGATAATCTGGTGTGATGGTTTTTGACCTCACCAGATAGTCCGGTGTGTGTTACATATGAGCACCAGAGCTTTTCAGCGTAGAGGCAGTGAAAATTTCATTCACCGGAAGATCTGTTATGGGTGAGAGTGAGCACCGGACTAATTTTTTCATAAAAGAGTGCAAATGTGAAAGTCTGGTGCGGTAGCCTCACCAGATGGTCTGGTGTGTGCACGGATGATCACCGGAGGCTTCACCAGACAAATATTTCTAGAGAGATTGAAAACTAAGTTCTAGTGATGATGTACTCACCGAATAGTCCGATGATGGGGGGTGTGAACAACGAAGAGTATCACCGGAGCCTTTCAGTTCTAAGGCAAATATTGAGGTGTTCACCGGATTGTCCGGTGTTGGAATTTTATGATCACCGGACTAATTTCTCTAGAGAGGAATGCAAAATCAGGTTATGTTGGAGTTGTACTCACCGGATGGTCCGGTGTTGCACTGGTGTGAACACTAGACCATCTGGATTTCACATTTTTGTTATGTCTGATCTTTTTCAACTTGATTTTGATTTGGACTAACATGTGATGATGTTATATGGTTCTGGAGATGCATGTTTGTTGGTTTCATGGTGTGCAGGTAATAGATACAACTTGGCGATTGACGGCAGGTGATCAGGATTAAGAGGGGTGCTTAGTGCCTTACGATCAAGGAGGCCGGACAGAGTCAAGAATGATCCTAATGGTACACGTGCAGGTCAAGCAAGGCAAGAGATGAAGGTTGATGAAGGTGACGTGTTGACAAAGTCAAGCAAAGGGGATGCTAGTGCAAGTGATAAGGCGGCCCAAGGGATCGGGAGCGGGAGAGACTTGTCGGTGATTAAGATTGCAAAACGGAGGACGCGTGTCAACATTGGAAGACTTGCTTGAGGTCAAATCAAATAGCTGTGAGTCACGCCTTAAGAAGCGTGGCATTATCGCGAAGCTTGTGTCGAGACGAAGCTAAGTTGTGAATACGCCACGGTCGTCCGATGGATGAAGGAGAAAATAGACCAAAATACTCCTGGTGATAGGTAGGAATGTACTACAAGAGAGGGGTATTTTGGGAACAGTCAAGTAAACTTGGGGGTCAAGTTTTCTAGGCTATAAATAGAGGGGTTTGGCTGGTTGGGAAGCCCCCACTTGAGACATCCATATAAGAGACTTGTGCTAGGGTTTTAGAGGAGAAAGATGAGTGTTTAGTCCATGTAATAGGTGAGAGTTTTGAGAGATAAATCTTTGTAGTCTGCCTAAAATAAGGCTAACCTTTTTGAGTTATGAAGTTTATGTTTTTGCATATGCTTGAATTCTCCTCCTTCTAGTTTCCTTCTATTGGTTCCCTTGCAAGTTTGCAAGTTCCTGTGATTTGTTGTTGATTTTTATTTTTCTTTTTGAGCTGAAATTTTAACATCTTGGGAAGTTATTTTTCTTGATGCTAGGGGCATAGAATTCGCATACACATGCATATGTGATGGGGTCTTGAATTCTCTTGCCTTAGATCATCATCTTGGAGAGTTCACTTGCCCAGTGATCTCATCTCTGTTTCGTTCATCTTCAAAGTTGTGAGCTTTTAGGCACAAAGATATATGGAATGATTTTGAATAGAACCTATGGTTCATATTCTATCCATAGAGTCATATTGTCTTGTAACTTTCTATCTTGCTTTGTCTCTCTGAGTATTTCGCTTCCGCTCAAGGTTTGAGGTGCGTTGGGTGATTAAAAATAGGAGAATGTCATCTATTTTGCAAGAAATTGTTGAGACACCTATTCATCCCCATCTAATCACCACTTTTATTCATACAATTGGTATCAGAGCTGGTTTGATCACTTATTGATCTTAATCGGCTTTATGATCCGTAGGCGACATGGAGAGAAGTGGGAACGTTCTGGTGTTTGATGGCCGTGATTTTTCGTACTGGAAGGTGCGCATGGAGGCTTATCTCTTAAGCTAAGGAAGTGCAATTTGGGAGGTACTTGATTCCAACTATAAGATCTTTGTTGCTCGTATAACTTAGGTTCAAATCAAACAGTATGAGGCCAACAACAAGGCCAGATTTTGTTCACAAGCCTGAGTTAGAATGAGTTTGACAGGGTTCACCACCTCCGTACTGCCTGAGAGATCTAGACTACTTTGAGTGTCTTTAATGAAGGCACTAGCAGATTAAGATCAGACGTCAAAGCACATACAACCAAGAATATCAAATGTCTATGCAAGGCCCTAGAGAGTCTCTGGATGCCATGTTTGCTCACTTTGATGGAATTGTTAGCAATCTTCAATCAATTAGTATTTTGTCCTATTCTGACCACGAGAGAGCGCTCAAGCTTCTCTATGCTCCGGATCATAGCATACGGGAAGTGAAGATCTCGAGCATTGAAAAGTCATCAAGTTATGACACATTAACTTATGATGAGCTTTTCAGCAAGCTCAAGTCCATCGAGATAGCCAAGGCGGCTCAGATTGGTCTCGGAAACCTCCTGTCTCAGAACATGGCGTTGGTTTCTGGACCTAGCGGTGGCAACCAGTCTGGAGTTGGTGTTTGTTGTGCTAACACTTTATCTAGTGGTTTCGCTTTGTCTTCCTTAGTCTCTATCACAGAGGAGCAAATGGATGTGCTTGATGATGAGGATCTTGCACTGATTGTGAAGAAATTCACTCGCTTCTACAACAACCACCGAGACCAGAGGAGGGGCTATCTTGTGCCTTCTTTGAGTGTGATGACACTACCCAGTTCAAGGCAAACTGCCCCAACCTCAAGAAGAAGGAAGATCGCGACCACGACTACGACAAGGACACGAAGAAAAACAAGAAGCCCTTCTTCAAGAAGAACCATGACAAGATGGCCAAGAATCCAGCCAAGGCAGCTTTTAGAGTATTCGTGGTAGCTCTTAGTGACATCGACACCTCTTCAAACAAGTAGGAGAGCTCAGAGAAAGATGAAATGCAAATGAAGAGCAAGAAGAAAGCCAAGGACCTCACAGGCCTTTGCTTCATGGCGGGCGACAACAACGATAGCCACTCCGAGGTTGATCCCTTTGAGGTATTACCTTCTTATGACCAGCTTTTCATCCAAGTCAATACCTTGAATGATACTCTCATTAGCCAGGATATGTTACTTAAGAAAGCTATGCGTAAGTTGAAGGAGCTTAGGCCTAAGTATGAGTCTGTTTCTTCTGAGCTTGCATTGCTTAGGACTAGGCGTTGATGAGGAGTGTGAGAGTTGTTTGGTGGTTATGACAAAAACTTGTTGAGCTTCAGGCTTTGTATGTTCAAGTTGTCAGTCGACTTGAGACTGCTGAGAAGAAGTCTCTTGAGGAGGAGTCTAGGCCCACTCTCTTAGGTGCTTGCAAGAATTGCCCTTTTCTTACAAAGGACGTTGAACTGAAAGCCAAGCACATTAAGGAATTGGAATTTAGATTGGAGAGTGCTGGGAGTTTGAATGATGTGTAGCCAAATTGTTCCACCTGCACCATCTTTCAGGACAGACTTAGTTGGGTTAGAGGACAAGTTAAGAAGCTTTTAGTCGAGAATGAGTATCTCCTTTCTCTGGTGAAGAAATGCTTAGAGGGCAAAGGCAAACTAAACTTGGTCTTGGCTAAGACCAAGATGTGTGCCGATAAGGCGAGTTTGGCTCTTGAGTTGGGTTTTGAGAGGGTGGCTTACAGTGTGAAGAGTAAGACTGTATTCACCACACCTACTACCCTAGAAGCTGAGAAGTCCAAAATCAATACCACACCACAAACTATCAAGAAACTCATTCTACAACCCACAAAGAATAAGCCCGCATCACAACCCAAGAGAACTCCACAGCCCAAGATGAGAGAGCCTATGAGAGAGCCTTGTGTGACTGGCAGTCGAGTTTCGGAGAGACACTATCACTGCACCTACTGCCAGAGAGAGGGTCACTTGGTTAGGTTTTGCTTTCGCCGTAGGAGAGATGAGCGGCGTGAGTGGGAGTGGAGCACCTAGGACATGTGCTGCCCCTCTGTTAGTATATATGAGTCTTTTCCTCACTTCCACTCATGAATCCCTAGCTCTTTTTAGTCTCTTCCTAGAGGTGTTGCCCAGTGTGGAACCTACCATGACTCATATGGTTTTAGTTCACGTGTAAAAGGTTTTGAGTCATAGTACTTTGACGAACCACTCTCTCCTCGATGTGATACTCGCCCCCAGCGTGCTAGTGCTAGGATTGGTTTGCATGCACCTGCTTTTACTACCTCAGGGCGGATGATCCAGTACTGGATTCCTAAGAAGTTTATGACTAATACCGAGTCATCCACCTACTACTATTCTCGCATGTAGGTGCCAGGTGGAGGCCTGGAGAACAAGTGCCTCATTGAATCCGGTTGTCCGTGACATAGGATCGGAGATGCATCATGGTTCTCCAGACTCACCTCAATGAAGCGGAACGAGTACATCACTTTCGAGGATGATTGGAAAGGAAGGGTGAGAGCCAAAGGTATGGTAAGGGTGAATGAGAGTTTTACTCTCAAGAATGTGGCTTTGGTAGAGTATCTGGGATATAATCTTCTCTCTGTATCTCAGTTGCTAGATGAGGACTTGGAAGTGCATTTCAAACATGATACTTCTCGAGTTCTTGATTCATCTGGCACTTTGATTTGCAAGATTTCCATAGTTGGGACAGTTTTTGGAGCTAATTTTTTTGAGTCTCTTGGTTCTTATCATTGTTTGATTGCTCAACCTTCTTCTAAGCTTTGGATGTGGCATAGGAGACTAGGGTACATGAGCTTTTATTTGCTTACTCGTTTGAGTACCCTAGGCTTGATCCGAGAATTGCCCAAGCTCAAGTTTGAGAAGAATCTTGTTTGTGCTCCCTGTCAGCATGGCAAGATGGTTGCTACATCCCACCCACTAGTCAATCTGTTGATGACTGAATGACCGGAGGAACTTCTCAATATGAACATTGTTGGTCCTTCTCGGGTTCGTTCGACGGGTGAGAAGTGGTATGTATTTGTCATTATTGATGATTTCTCTCGCTACTATTTGGTCTCCTTTCTTGTGAGAAAGGATAAAGTGTTCTCACACTTTTGAAGCTTAGTTTTGAGATTATTCAAGGAACTACCTGGTGCATTGAAAGCAATTCACAGTGATAATAGCACCGAGTTCAAAAACTATCTCTTTGATGCTTTCTAACTTGAGCATGGTATTGAGCATCAATTTTCTACCCCAAGCATTCCTGAACAGAATGACATCGTTGAGAGAAAAAATCATACATTGGTGGAGATGGCTAGGACGATGCTCGATGAGCATAGGACTTCTAGGAAATTTTGGGCTGACGCTATTAGCACAACATGCTATATCTCCAACCGGGTTTTCTTGTGCTTGATTTTAAATTTGATTTCTTATGAGTTGCACTTTGAGAGGCAGCCGAAGGTCTCACACTTAAGAGTCTTTGGTTGTCTATGCTTCATCCTAAAGCGTGGTAATCTTGACAAGTTCGAGTCACGTTCTTCTGATGTTATTTTCTTAGAGTATTTTCTTCATGGTCATTCTTACAGGGTCTTTAATCTTGACACTAATATCATCATGGAGTCCTGTAATGTGCCTTTGATGAATCAACCCCTTGTGCTAGTGCTTCCTTTGAGTGTGCAGGTGACTATGAGTTTGGTGAAAATATCTTCTTGGATGGTGACCTTCCAGCTCTTGGGGATGATAAGGATAATCCACTACCTCCTACTACACTCACTCCCGAGCTGGCTCCTGCCACTTCTGCACTGGTAGAGGGTCCTGCAGGCTCTTCTTCCATTTTAGCTACTTTCGAGCCTGCACCAACAGTGTTTGAGGGAGAAGTCCTCTCACAATGTGAGGCCCCTCAGCACATTCAGCGACGTCACGCACCACACCAAAAGATTGGCGATCTTAGCGAGAGGGTAACTCATTCCAAATCTGCTCATCATGCTCACTTTACTGATTCTGCATTCGTTGCTTTTTTCGAGCCCCATGATATTGGACATGCTTTATCTGATTCAAATTGCGTCAATTTCATGCATGAAGAGTTAGAAAATTTTGAGAGAGACCAAGTTTGGGTCCTAGTAGAACCACCTCCTGATGTTCACACCATTGGCACAAAATGGGTTTTCGAAAGCAAACAGTGGGATGATGGGTCTGTAGTGAGAAATAAGGCTAGGCTTGTGGCTAAAGATTTCACTTAAGTAGTGGGGATAGAATTTGGAGAGACCTTTGCACCAGTAGCTAGGCTAGAAGCCATTAGGTTTCTTCTTGCATTTGCGGCATCTCAAGGTTTCAAGTTATTCCAAATAGATATCAAAAGTGCTTTCTTAAATGGTTTCATAGAAGAAGAAGTCTATCTCAAGCAACCCCTAGGTTTTGAGTACCCCAAATACCCTCATAGAGTATATAAGGTTAGGAAGGCTTTGTATGGGCTTAAGCAAGCTCTCAAGCATGTCAATGATTTCCTACTTGTTCAGATTTATGTGGATGATATCATCTTTGGTGGTTCTTCTTATGCTCTTGTGGCAAGTTTGCAGAAACTATGAGTAGAGAATTTGAGATGTCAATGATAGGCGAGCTCAACTTCTTCCTCGGATAATAAATTAAGCAATGCGAGCAAGGTACATTCGTCCACCAGATGAAGTACAATAAGGATTTACTGAAGAAGTTCGACATGAGCAATGCGAAGCCCTTGGCCGCACTGATGGCTACCTCGACAGTGCTTGATCCGGATGAAGATGGAGAGGAGGTGGATCAGCAAGAGTACAAGAGCATGATTGGCTCCCTCTTATACCTGACGACGATAAGATCGGACATTCACTTCGTCGTTTGCTTGTGTGCGCACTTCCAAGCTTCACCAAGGACGTCTCACTGCCAAGCGGTGAAACGCATACTCAGGTACCTCAAGCACACCTTGGAGTATGGTCTTTGGTATTTTGCCACTTCTTCTCTCTCTTTGAGGTTTTTCGGATGTGGATTTTGCTAGTTGTAGAATTGACAGGAAGAGTACATCTGGTATATGTCATTTCTTGGGTACCTCTCTTGTGTGTTGGTCTTCTCGCAAATAGTCTAGCGTTGTGCAGTCTAATGCTGAAGCTGAATATGTAGCTGCTGCTAGCTGTTGCTCACAGATTTTGTGGATGGTCTCTACCTTGAGAAATTTTGGATTGGATTTCAAGAGTGTGTCACTTTTGTGTGACAACACTAGTGCCATCAGCTCAGCCAACAACCTAGTTTAGCATTCAAGAACCAAACACATAGATGTGAAATTTCACTTTCTGAGAAACCATAATGAGAAAGGAGACAATGAGTTGATCTATATTTATACCTAATACCAGCTAGTCGGCATTTTTACTAAGCCTCTAGATGCAACCAGATTTGCCTATTTGAGAGGAGAGCATAGAGTTTTCCATCCCTATGACATTGTGTGAGGGGGAGTTGCTCTTGCAAATACTCTATCTTACTTTTGAGCATTTGCATTGCATCTCATCATGTAAGATAATCATAGTAATTGAGTTTTGACTTGTATTTTTTTTTCATTTTCTTGTTCTAAACTTGAATTTGGACTAAGTTGAGTAGTTATGTTGAGCAATCTTTCAATCTTAGGCTCTTCTTAATGCTTTGACATGAAACATCTCGAGCAAGCTAGATTTCTCTAAGATTAAATTTGGCAATTTTATAAATCATGTAGGTTATGAAATGCTACTTTCTTGATCACCATGTTCGTATTTGTTTAGGCTTAGTCAATGCTTGTGTTAAGACTAGTTTGATGAATATCTTGCTCTAGTACTTCTTGGTTCAAGATAGTAGATTGGGGAATATTGTACTATATTTTTGTCTTTGTTAAAGGTTTAGCTTATGATAGAACCTTGGGGAAACATGTGCTCCTTGTGTCGCAAAGGCACTACTTAACTTGACCTTGTGACCATCTTGATATCTTGTGCAAATTGAATAATCATATAAAATCAAGTCTCTTGTGCTAAAATGTGATCCAATACGGCTGGCTTGATGCCTTAAGGTGTTTGCCGTACCCAGTCGCACGACGCTTTGCTTGGATAAGAGGCAACTTGAGGATAAATTGAAAAGGAGAGAAATGTGTCTAAATGTTAATTCTTTTTAACCACTTGATCAATCTAAGTCTTGATTTCATATATGAGCGTTTGCAAAGCCCTATGTCTTGAACTCTTGTTTGCCTAGTTTGAGGTTAAAATTGGGTAGTTCTTCATGCTTGTATTGCCTCGACACGAGTGGATGCTTATTTGGTGGTCACTTTGAATATGATTCGGCTATGTGAACTTCAATGCACCAACTAATTCTTCGGATTTAGCTTGTAATGCTTTATGTCCTTATGTCACCGTCTCTTTTTGAGCCTCCATGCAATTGTGAGCTCCACCTTCTCAGTTTCGCAGCCCTTTGACAATTCTAGCTCTTGCAAATGCTTTGTGGTATACTTGTGAAAGATCATTAGGATTACATATTCATGCATTATATAATGTTTTTATCCTTGATATTTGTATTGCCTAAGAGGGAGAAATCATGAAAGCAAGTCTCAAAGGGGGAGAAAATGTAACATGTGCATTCATCAAGGTGGAGAATAGGGAGAGTATCTTTTGTAGTTTTGCATTTTTATTTGCTTTTTGGCTAGTCTCTTCTTCTCTTCGAGCCTTTGTAATCTTCTTATGCCAAGTGTCATGTTCTTGCTCTTTCTCGAGTTTTTGGTCACTTGGATAAGCTTCTTGTGCGATATTCAAACCTTCCTTTGTTCTTTATGATGTTGTCAATGCACTTATCAAGGGGGAGATTGAGAAACCAAGTTGCGATGTGCCTAGTTTTATCTTGTGTGATGAGTGATTGACATTCGTATGGCTTTTGTTGTTTAGCACATGCATGGTTATATATTGCAATGTTGATTTTGTCTAACCAAAGTTGAAAAGAATTGGAGTTTGTATCGTTGTCTTGGTGCAGGAAGCTTAAACTCACTGGATAATCTGGTGTGAGGGTTTTTGACCTCACCGGATAGTCCGGTGTGTGGTAGATGTGAACACCTTAGGTTTCAGTATAGAGGCATAGAAAAATTCATTCACCGGAAGGTTCGGTGTGGTTGAGAGTGAGCATCGAACTAATTTTTCCAGAGAAGGGTGCAATATGAAAGTCTGGTGCGGTAGCCTTACCGGATGATCCGTGTGTGCACAGTTGATCACCAGAGGCTTCACCGGATAAAGATTTCTAGAGAGATTGAAAAACTAAGTTCAAGGGATGATGTACTCATCAGATGGTCCGGTGATGGGCGTGTGAATACTGGAGAGTATCACCGAAGCCTTTCAGTTCTGAGGCAAATATTGAGGTGTTCACCGGATTATCCGGTGTTGGGATTTTATGATCACTGGACTAATTTCTCCAGAGAGGAATGCAACACCGGGTACCAGTGGAGTTGGACTCACCAGATGGTTTGGTGTTGCACTGGTGTGAACGCTGGACCATCTGGTGTTTACATTTTTGTTACATCCGATCTTTTTCAACTTGATTTCGATTTTGACTAACATGTGGTGATGTTATATGGTTCTGGAGATGCATGTTTGCTGGTCTTATGGTGTGCAGGTGATTGATGCAATTTGGCAGTCGATGGCGGGTGATCGGGGCTAAGTGGGGTGCTTGGTGCCGGACGATCAAGGAGGCTGGACGGAGTCAAGGATGATCCTAGCGGTACACGTGGAGGTCGAGTAAGGCAAGAGATGAAGGTTGATGAAGGCAGTGTGTTGACAAAGTCAAGCGAAGGGGATGCCGATGTAAGTGACAAGGCGGCCCGAGGGATCGGAAGCAAGAGAGACTTGCCGGCGGTCAAGATCGCAAGACTTGCTTGAGGTCAAAGCAAGTAGCTATGAGTCACGCCTTAAAAAGTGTGCGAGTCGGTTTCCCGGTTTGACCACAAAACCGTGGGTGGATAGAGCAACATCGCGAAGCTTGCGTCGAGGTGAAGCTAAGTCGTGAAGGTGCCACGGTTGTCCAATAGATGGAGGAGAAAATAGGCTAAAATGCCTCTGGTGGTAAGTATGAATGTACTACAAGATAGGGGTATTATAGGAACAGTGAAGTAAACTTGGGGTCAAGTTTCATAGGCTATAAATAAAGGGGTTTGGCTGGTTGGGAAGCCCCCCACTTAAGCCATCCATACGAGAGACTTGTGCTAGGATTTTAGAGGAGAAAGATGAGTGCTTAGCCTATGTAAGAGGTTAGAGTTTTGAGAGATAAATCTTTGTAATCTATCTAAAATAGGGTTGATCTCTTTGAGTCATAATATTTAAGTTTTTTTTGCATATGCTTGAATTCTGCTCCTTCTAGTTTCCTTCTATTGATTCTTTTGTAAGTTTGCAAGTTCTTGTGTTTTATTGTTGATTTTCGTTTTTGTTTTTAAGCTGAAATTTTAACATCTGGAGAAGTTATTTTTCTTGATGCTAGGGGCATAGAATTCACGCATACATATGCATATGTGATGGGGTCTTAAATTATCTTGTCTCTAGACCATCATCTTAGAGAGTTTACTTGTCCGGTTATCTCGTCTCTGTTTTATTCATTTTTAAAGTTGCGAGCTTTTAGGCATAAATATATATGAAATAGTTTTAAATAGAACTTATGGTTCATATTTGATCCGTGAAGTTATATTATCTTGAAACTTTCTATCTTATTTTGTCTCATTGAGTATTTTATTTCTGCCCAAATTTTGAGTTGCGTTAGGTGATTAAAAATAGAAGAATACCATATATTTTGAAAGAGATTATTTAGACAAATATTCACCCCTCTAGTCATCTCTTTTGGTCCTACATTAGCAGGGTCCAAAGGCCAAAATGCAGTTTTACCTATGCGCGCGGTCAGTCTGGCCGGCCGGCCGGCGATGCTCCGCGACACATGCATGCAGGGAGGTGAAGTGAAGGCGTTGCATGTTTGTTGTGCATGCGACATGCGCGCGACATTTCATTTGCATGCCCTAGTGCGGACAAGGGTCTAGGCATGGCTTCATGCGTGCATCAATGGCGTGCCTAGCTAGAAAATGGGGTGGGAGTGTAGTAAATCCATGTAGGCCTGGATCCATGTGTCTGCATGCATCAATGTATGAATGAGCTCGATCGACTACAAAAAGGGTGGTGGATATATAGATGTGTGTCAGAGTCGAGCTGCGCTACCAAGCTTTGCTGCCGGACCGTCAGAAGAAACAGGAGGGGGAATACCAAAGTTTAAAGCTGTGGCCATATGTCACTGTTACAACTGTTAAACATAGTTCTTCCTTTAATTAATTTTTATGAGGAATACTAACTGATTGGCCATGGAATCCGTACCATCAGCAAATTTTTATACAAGAAAAGCAGTTTTTCCACTTGGCGAATCGACCACTTGTACTATCTGTATACCATTGAATTGCTTTTGAGAATCATTTTAGAGCTTTGGTTACTCGCGGAACTGTTGAGTTTTTTTTTTTTGTCATATGAGGTACTTATAGAGATTTCCACTTCAGTACAAATATCAAAACTAGAGCTCTGACTATATATACAAACAGTCGTTTAATTGTACAAGTGGTTTCACATTTCTCTTTATTGAATTTTCATGATTAGTGATCCGACTGAGCAACATTTCGATTCAGTTTCTGAAATAATTCTAGAGAAATAATATGTACTACGCCGGTTTCTACCTCATCTTAAAAGCAAAGTTTATTTTATAGAAGGAATGTTTAGAAAAAATGGGTGGATTGGGCCCCATACAGTCTGGTAATAACTAAAAGCAACAATCTCAGGCCCTCCATGAGTGAAGGTATAAATGGATAGATTGGGCTGCAAGTGACATGGCTAATAGCCTAGCACAATATACCATGGGTTGTTTTTTTCGAAACTGCTATATACATTAGTTGACTAATTTTTTTAATCTTATCAGTCAAATTTTGGACCGTCCCTTGCGCTCCATGATTTGTGTTGTCATGTGATGCGGGTCTACTGTGCCGGCACACGCGATTCGTAATAATTTGCTTCCAGTGGAATTTCTCTGCAATGGAGAACTAGTATGCCAAGAACAAGAAGCATGATTGAAAACACAATCCAAACGTAGCGTGCCTTTTTCTTTATTTTTAGGCTAAAATTCAAAAATAGAGAACATACGCACCATATATTATAAAAATAGATAACATGTTGCTGTATTTATAAATTTAACATATGTATTTGGCATATCATTTACCAAAAATATGATTTTGGCACCTCAGGTGCTGAATACGGTATTGTTGCATCATATTCGGTACATGAGGTGTTGAAAATAGCTGTATTCGGCATATGAGGTGCCGAATATGATGTACAGTGCCATATTCGACACATCAAGTACCGATACAACCTCTGCCATACGCCACGCTCCCGAGAAGAAGGAAGCTAGAAGCCATTTCATGAGCAAACTAGAGCTCACTAGCAGCCCAGTTTAATTGGTTTGATCCAAAAAGCCTAAGCCAATATTTAATTAAAATTCTCCAAATAAGCTAACTTTTATAAATTCTAGAAATTTTAATGCCTCAAATAAATTCTCAAAAATCTAGAAAAATCACTAATATTCTTTTCATGCAATTTATTAATTTATAAAAATATTTCCACTCCTAGGTTATTTGGTGAAAAAGCGAGTTCTTTTAATGCTCCATTTATATGTTTTTTTATCATTTCATGTGATATTCTCTTTTTTATTTAGTTTGAATAAAAAAATTCAACATGCATAAAACATTGGTTCTCAGATTAATATTAAGCATTTGTAATGCTTCATTTATATGCATTTTTATCATTTCATGTAATATTCTCTTTTTAATTTAATTTAAATAAAAAATCAAACATGCACAAAATATTGGTTCTCAGATTAATTCAAACACGCTCCATTTAATCTATTGCCGGCACCAAGCTTAAAATGTCGGGCAACTTGTCATATTAATATTAAGCCTCTTCTTACTGTTCTTTGTGCATCATTTCTTTCTTATTCTCTCTTAATGTTTTAAGAGATGGCATCCCCATGTGGTTATCTGATTATTTAAATTTCAGATATATCATTTGTAATATTTAATTGATAAATATTAAAACTTGTCGTATTAGTACCTATTTTGAAAAGATGAATGTAAATATCTATTCCTAATTCCTAGGTTCTATGATTTTTAAGTGTCTGACTTTATCACCTAAGTAGTAGTTATTAACCTAACATGTATCATATGAGAAGAATATTAATTAATTTTTGATTTTTTTGGTTTTATGTATCAATATGAATGTATGCCGTTATTTTTATTCAAATTAAATTAAAAAGAGAATAGCACATGAAATGATAAAAATACATATAAATAAAGCATTACAAATAAACTCATTTTTGCACCAAGTAACCTAAGGTTAGAAATATTTTTATTATTTAGTACATCACATGAGAGAAATATTAGTGATTTGTTCTAGATTTTTGAGAATTTATTTGAGGCATTAAAGTTTCTAGAATTGATAAAAGTTGGCTTATTTGCATAATTTTAATTAGATATTGACTTAGACTTTTTAGATAAAACCAATTAACACAGGTTGCTAGTGAACTCTAACCTGAACTTTCACACGCCTTTTAGCTTCCTAGCTTCCTTCTCGGAAGCGTTGTATAGGTGCCGAATATAGCTGTTTTCGGTATCTCATGTGTCGAATATGGTATAACAGTGCCGTATTCGGCACCTAAGGTGCTGAAATCACGTTTTTGGTAAATAAGGTATTGAATACACATACTTATAAATACGATAACATATTATCTATTTCTATAATATATGTACATACATTGTATATTTTTAGATTTTTGTCTTATTTTCGTGGGTAGGTAGAGAAGCTGCGGTTCTCTTTACTATGATAATTATTCTCAAACTTAGTCTGAGATTTTTCATATATATTTGTAGTTGAATTTGTCTCACCATTTTTTCATAGTTTTTCCCTAACAAAAACGGTCCTTGTTAGAAGGTAGCTGATCCATGTTGACTCTAGCAGGAAGGTGGGACTGCTGAAAGAGGCTGCACTTACTATCAATGGTAGTGAAGGTGTGGACAATAATAAAAAAATATGATGAAATTGTTTTATCAACTTGACTGTGTGCAACATTACGTGGGCATTAATTAATTTGGTTTCTGAACTTATAAGTATTGTCTCCAACATTACGTTTCATATGCATATTTCCTTGTTTGATCTTTTGACCGCAATGTACATAGTAGTGCCTCAACTTTCCTATTTTGAGAGAATGCAAAGAACGCTAAATCATCTTAATGTATAGTAGTTTAGGGACAAACTCGTCATCGTATTTTTGATTTGTTGGCTTGCGTCACTACTACAGAAACTATTTGTAGAAACAGTTCGTAACCAGTTTTTACAGACGTTTAGCGTAACCGCCTGTGATCGAAGGCCTGTAGAAATGAACGATTTCTACAGGCGCAAAATAGACCGCATGTTCCACAGGCGGTTCCTTATTAGAACCGCAGAACCGCCTGTGAAAGTTTTCCAAAAGCGGTTTCTTAAGTGAACCGCCTGTGGAAATAATTTTTCACAGGCGGCGCACTTTAGCGTTCACCTGTAGATAGATAGATTTCCACATGAGGTTCCTGCCTGTGGATATAGATTTCATTCAAAAAATAATAATGAGCATATATTTTATTCTCTCCAAATTTCAACATATTTTTAAGATAGATTTCAGATTTTAATAATATTTGAATCAACACAAATACATATATTATCACAATTTACATTACAAGCTAATATTGCCAAGAGTCTTTCCTCTCCCACTGACAAAGTCTCGGATGGCTAGCCAATTCGCCTCCGAGATCGAAGAATCTGTCACTCTTGTGGATGACTTCATGCATGATGAACCGACACATGATATTTTGGATATCTTCGTCTTTGAGAGAGGTGTGGATACGTTAGATCATCTATGCCTTAAATGAAAACACAACTAAAAGATTTTTCACTACTGATAACGAAAATAGAACTGGATAAGAATGTGCAAGCGCAATGATGACTTACGTCCTCGGGGTTGTTGTGTACCTCTTATTTACCCTAAGAAATTAGCAAACATAGTATCCACAAAGAACGGTATCGAAACCTTACTTGTGGCACTTCAAATAAAAATGCAACATATTCATTAGTTCAAAGACTCTTTGTCATAAATAGTAAGATATAAGCATTAGAAGTGTATCATTACCGAAAAGTGTGTACGGACCGTCACGCATCCTGCTTGATCGTATCGTGTATCCCATCTTTCGTCACTTGTAGGCCCTATTCGAATGCTAATAAGTAATTATCAATTTATAAATGATCTATAAGAACTTTATGTATGGGAACTATCTTTACCTCTGTATAACGTCGATGAGATCTTGGAAGGATTTTGGGGGGAGATCGGCTGAGTCAAGAAACACGAGTCTGCTCGACTTCAGCATCAGCATTATACAAATAAAGTGGTCGCTCTATGAATCTTTATGTTAGGTTTTGATCGACCAATTAAGTTGAATACTTATATTAGGTTTTTGACGTATCACGCTCACTTAAAGTTGTAGGGAGTTATGATATAGTCTTTGTCTTACATTTTTAGCATAGCTCTTCCTATGTAGGTTGACATTTTAAACCTGCGTGATTTGGTCATTTCTCTTATGACCCTTGCTTTCTCCTTGTTACTCTTCCCCTTAATATGAGGGTCATTAGTCCTCAACTTCACGATCAAGTTGGACTGGGAAATTTGTTGCAGATTAATGAATCCGACCAGTAACTTTAACTTTTCCGCATCATTAAATTGCATTCTAAAGAATAAGTCAGTAGTCATTAACTTCTATAGCATACATTGGTAGATATCGCGAGAACTTCAGGATCGAAGAAGCATTCGGAAGGGGCAAGACCTTCATTTTGTTGGCAGAAGCAGAAACGATCCAATCCATTCAGGACTTCGGGGAACCCAAAAACGAACTCTATTTACTTTTTTCATAGATAGATGATATATATAGGAATAATATATACATCCCTTAACTTTAGATGTCTATGTATCTTTTTTTAATCATCTCCCGATTGTGGCGAAAAAAAGTCTACCATCCCACCCGGCCTTCCCGGGGGGGGGGGGTGAAGGTTCCTCTCGAAGACTGCCAGTCTACAAGAAGCTGGCAGAGCTTTAGCCATTGGACCACATCCATCCATCTTCCTACCTAAACAGTGATGCCTTTTCTTGTTCGTTCTGAATACAAGGGTAGATTGTAGGCACTTACAGGCACCACACGCTTATGAGATTGATGTCAAGCTCGTCGTGGTGGAACAAAGCATGCATATTCTTAAAATCCACCATGAGATAGGAGTCTCCACTTAGAAAAACGTTAGCGGGGACAAAAGCAGTGTTTATGGAGAATCCCGTGCGACATGCCCTCATGTAACATTCGTGGAATCTCCTCATCTCCCATGGATCTTCTTGGAGTTGAAATAATGGCAGAAATGACTTTCCATTCTCATATTTCTTAGGAACATCCAGTGTAGGCAAGAAATCCAACTACGGGTACTTAATGTTTTGCTGGTCTCTTTTGCGAGATCGCTCTTCGCTGGAGATTCTGGAGCGGATGATGCCTTTACTTTGGAGGACAGAAGCAACCTCTTCACTGGAGATGTTAGAGTCTTTTTGTATGGGGTAACCATGATAGGGACTCTCCGATGCTCAGGTGAAGGTGCCAGAGGCGTAGACACTGGAGGCGGAGGTGCCAGAGTCGCAGACGATGAAGCATGATGCAAAGATGCCTAAGATGGAGAGATTGGGCGCGGAGGCGAATGTGCCTAAGGAAGAGAGGCTTGGCGCTTGAGCAAAGGTGCTTGAGGCGAAGAGATTGGGCGCGTGGGTGAAGGTGCTTGAGGCAAAGAGGCTTGGTGATAGGGCAAAGGTGCATGAGGCCGAGATGCTAGGTGCGGGGGCGGCCGTGACGCTAGCCATTGTGATTGCTGATGGATGAAGATGATATCCCATCTGGGCAACAAAATGAAGTTGCCAACAACCTCATCGAGAATCTCGATATCCTCATGTGTGCTGATGTATAGCTTATACTTCATGAAAAATGGTTGTACTGAGTCTACTTGTACCTTGGTATAACCGATCAGAATGTCTTGATTGTGAAACATACTGCCTGGAATGGCCTGGCCCGTGGTAGTCTCGACAGCGAAGTCTCCCTTGCCGACCGGAGCATGTAGCATGTAAGGGGTAGCCTCTGTGATATCATCCACATTATATCTCAGGTTATTGGCTTGTGTGGACCCGACACTACTCTGAAAGCTTAGGCTGGTTATGCTGCACTTTCCTTCTCCTTTTTGTTCCACATTTTCATGAACTAGACCTTAACCTGTTCTTGTATCTCTTACGCAAGGGTCTTCTTATATCTATTATGGGTTTTGTACTAGCCCGTGGTGTCTGGGAACCCATGCTTCCAACCCAATTTTGATCCGATACCTCGAGTGCGACCTGGGTGTTCCTTGTTCCCTAGGGCCTTGGTAAGCAGGTCATTCTCCCTGTCAGGTTCTAAAAATCCTTTGTTAGTAATCTCTTGAATTGTCTGGGTCACTTCCATGGTCCGAGGGCTTTTGAAGGATAAGTCCCCAGACTCAGTTTGTTTTGACTGAGTATAGAACCAGTTCCTGCTTCACTTGTCACAATTTTCTAAAGGGTTGGGTTTCCTAGCCCAGGCAACCTTTTTTTGTTGCTTCCTCTATTCAAAAATTTTGGGGGCGTACCCAGACGAGCCCAGGTGATGGTGGCACTTGTTATTCTTTGCAAGGTGCTTGAACGATTTACCCAGTTTGATAGCCTCAGATGTGGTCTTCTGCTGGACAAACTCCGCCGATTGGTCTGGCGTAATCTTTCCGTATTTATTAAAGGGTACCAAGTTCTTCTTCACGAATTCCTTATTTAGCTCACTCTTCCAGCCTCGGAAGCTCTTTCCTAGAGTTTTAATGCATTATGTTTGGCAGCTTCCTCTGTTCTCGAGGGGAATCGGATGGTTCTCTGTAATGTTGCCCATAGGAACTCCTTCGTCTCATCTGGCAGCAACCGCCAATCAGTTATAGTGATTAGGACGTACTCCTTGATAAGAAATCCGTAATTGTTATGGAATTTGGTGCAGGCCTCACGAGGTGCAACATGCTCCCCTTCAACACCAACTTGCATTATTGTATAAGTGCCGGATGGCAATAGAGGGCGCAGAAGGTTGTGGCGCAGATGATCGACGCGAAGATCTTTGCACCCTCACCCTCTAGAGAGAAAAAAAAGGAAAGTTTACATAAATAAAAAATATTCCTCCATTTACAAAGTATAAAATATGTTGACTCAACTAAATACCTCTTCAGCGCGATCGTAGTCATTGTCACTTTCCCGACATCAGCTCACCCGATCGCACGGAACATTGCTCGGGCTGTGATACGAGCTCGAGCTTTCGCTGCTGTCGGAGGAGGATGGCTAGTGTGGGCTTAAGCTCCTATCTGACCTCTGGCTTGCATCCACCCCATCTTGTGCCGAGGCGGCCTCTATTGCGAGGATCCTCTATGTCGAAGAGCCCTCTATTGCAAGGATTCTCTTTGCCGGAGAGCCCTCTATTGCAAGGATCCACTGTGCTTCTAGTTTCTTAGGTGGGCTTGGGCTCCTGTCCGACCTCCTGCTTGCTTCTAGTTTCTTAGGGGTTACTGTCCTCTTCTGGCCCATGATACTTAATCGACCACTGGATTATTGTTGCCTAGAAAAAAGGACAAATATGCAATGGTTCATCAATGAAATTTTTCGTTCCAATATGCCATTGTGAATTAAGATGCAATAAATATCAAATTGCAATGGTTAATATTATTTTAGAGGAAAGAAAAGGAATCAAGGTATGTGTTTTAAACTTTTCGTGAGCACATCTAAATGGAGATCCACTAACTAAACCCAACAATCAATCTTTATAACTTTGTTCAAGTTTGTATAAACAAGTTTGTTGTTGATCTAATAATAATGGCATTTGCAGTATATTTCATCTCAATAGGGTATGATAATTGTTGATTTCGATAAAAACAGCTCCAAGTTCTGTTTATGTGAAATACATGAAATTATTCCATAGAGCTGCAATATAAAGAGAAGGGGAGGGGGTGACAGTCCAGGCTCTCTCTCTCTCCTTTTTTACACATATGTAGGTATATATACGATATGTATATACGATATGTATATACGCCCGCATATGCACTCAGAACATAATAGCTATGAAACAGGCACTGAACATCAAAATACAGTCATACAACAAAAGTTTTAAGTATCTATAAATCTTTTTTAGAAAAAAACATATGATCAAACTTTCTACATTAAAAAGATAGTGACAAGTAAAAGTAAATAGAATGAGTATAATATATGTAGGAAAACCATACTATAGATATATAGGTATAGATGTGAGAATAATAATTAATAAAATGTGGATCTAGGTGCTCTCGATCGGTCACTCCTGCAAAACTATAATAATATCTGCATGCATGCATGGAAAATTGGAACTGTGGATCGAGTTGCAAGGATCATGTATATTACTAGCTAGCTCTTGGATATATAGTGAGTTAACTACTATATGTGCTAGCATTCATGTGTGCGGGAAAGCTTGTGTTCTTGTTATCACCACATCCAATAATTCTTCCTCTTTTTTTTGTTTCTTTGCTTACCTTCTCTATTCATATCTGTGGATAACCGGCTATATTTGTGATGAAAGTTTATGTCTGCATACAAAGAAATATAAAGGACTCCACAATAATGTGTATAATCTCTCTGTCTTATTCGAAACATTGCAAGAGTTATATGATGACCTCACACAAAAAAGTGCAAACTAATCACACGAAATAAATGACACTCTGATTATGTGCAATCAAATAGGTGATGAGTACATGTGAGTAACAAGAAAATGAGAAAGTTACAAATGATGCCATGATTCATAGGTCCGTGCACATGAAAGAACGTAAATAGAAAAAGGTCAATGCATATTCTTTAATTTTGATCATTCTACAATTTATATTTGAAAATGTCAAGTAATTTCTTTCTCCTTTTTTATAAGCCATCACTACTACCGAACATGCTATCATTATTGGTTCAAAATAGGCTTCACCGCCGGTTTTGTAGTTGGTAATGAAATAATTGTAGTGATAATTATGGATTATCATTGTTAGCTCTGAAACCAACAATGATAACCTAACTATCACTGCCGATTCTAGACTTAAACCGACAGTGATACTTACTATCACGGTCGGTTTATGTCTTGAACCGACAATGATAATCCATCCACATGTGCAAAAATACCCTACCACGAACTCTTTGACAAGGTGTATGTCTCAAGTTTGACCTGTACTGATATGTTCATGATAGAGTATTTTATATCTAAATCTAAATTCGCAGCAGAATCTCAATCAGCATCAGGATCAATATGCCCTATGCTGCAAAACTGCTCAGAACTCCTAGCTCCTGGTAGAGCGATTTTGCACCACAAGGTATACTGATCCCCATGCTCAAGCTTGATCCTAATTCGAAACTACAATCTTCTTAAAATCGCAATGACAAATAAGAACGGATGTTGCAAAACTCCTCTACTAGAAGCTCTTCGGTTTGAGATCTAGTATTGCCATATTGCACCATACGTCAAAGAGCTCATGATATAGTAGTATTGCACCGTTCATTTTACATCTTGCACTATTCGAGTGACAGTAGTAAATCTAAACAAATGACGAAAACACAATCATCTTGAAACGAATGTGTTTTCTGCCACTCATTTAGATCTGCCTATTGCCACAATCTTCAATACTCAACTCTGCACTCGTTTAGTTGGGAAGACGGAGATGGGGAGACACGCTTGGGTGAAGGGGAGACAGCTCAGGCTCTGGCGATGGGGAGACAGCTTGGGTTTGGGGAGACGACTTGGGAGGCAGGGTGGCGTGGCCGCGCTGAGCATGGCCACGAGGTCAGTGACGGGCTTGAGATATGAGGAAGATGCCTCAGGCTTAGGAAAATGGGGTGCCAAGGCTGCGTTGAGTGCGGTCACGAGGTCAGCAACGAGCTCAAGAGACGAGGAAGATGGCTCGAGCCCGGGGAAACAGGGAGACGCAGCCACGCCGAGCATGGTTGTGTGGTCTGTGACAGGCTTGTGAGACGGGGAAGACAAATCCGAGAGGTAGAGACGGTCAAAGTGACGACGGTGACCATCGCACCACTTCAACCACCGCTACCCCTTAGGATTGATTTCTAGAGATGGGGGAGCGAAGTGAGGGAGACGGGCTCTGGATTTATAGAAGTATTATCACTGCTGGCCTATATTAACTCAATTATTGCTCTATCGGTGAGCTAATGAACTGGTAGTGATAATGATAATTAATGTCAGTTTGTATTGGCTCAATTATTGCTTTATTGATGAGCTTATAAGTTGACAATGATAACCCTTATCACTATGGGTTCGTAGCTAGAATTGACAGTGATATCAACTAGCACTGCCGATTCTTAACGGCTCAAGATCAGATCTGTCGATTTAGCTTATAAACCGATAGTGATACCTTATCACTGCCAGTTATTTTAGAACCGACAGTAAAAGTGGAGCAGGAATGACCCTTTCTATAGTACTACATCAAAGTCGGATGATGCATTTTGCTACCCTCTGTGGTTCCACCTTATATCCTTGAATACGCTACATATTAACAAATTATCATGGGTAAGTTTTTTCATTTTGGTAAGCATATTTATCGTTGATTTTTTTACACTGCCCATCACCATATGTTATGAGTCATTGATGCTAAACTTTGATTAACATTACTATCAAGTAAAGTATTGCTTAGAAGTTATAAATATCGCTATATGTCTGCCGAAGTGGTGCACCAGGATCGGTTTTGCTCGAACTTCGCCACTGAGCCACACCCCCGAGGTTTGCACCTAGCGTGTAAACTTAGTGAAACTATAACGTTTGGGGGCAGATTACTCTTAGGGTCCCTTGTCAGTTGCCCCTCTTGCCCATGTCCATCCCCATGCCCAGGAACGGCCTTAATTGCAAAAAATTCTGCATGTAGAAGTGAATCGGGATGGAATATGGTGAATAGTTGAGCCTTTATTATGAATTCTTATTCTAATACTTGAAATAGCAGTTCAGTTGAACCAGTAATCATGCAAGTTTGCCTTTGCTGTTCGGCTCAGAATATAGAAATTTAAGAGATTTTCAAGTCGACAAAGCATTTAATCATTTGCAATATTATTTGATCAATATAATGCTAATTTGTCTTAATATTTCAGAAATTAAATTGTATTTGCTAAGAAAGCATTTAATCTTTACAATATATGGGACATCATATCAAAAAATATCGAAGGAAAAATAGTCTCAAACTGACATATAGTATGGACCACATCTTCTTGCAGCTTTGCTAGTTTGTTCGGATTAATGACCTTATGTGAAATTGCGTTAAACAACAAACACAGCTTTATGATCTTCTCTTCCTTGCACATAGTGTATAAAGTTGTGGGAAATTTCTTTTTCCCGTTGTCTAATTGTATATAATATAGGTCCTTCCTGATGTTCATTTCTTACAGGTCCAGCTGTGCACTTAGTGTATCTTTTGTTTTGCCAGATATATCTAATAAGGTACTATTCAAACTATCAAACACGTTCTTCTCCATGTTCATGACATTGATTGTGTGTCGGACCATAAGATACTTCTAATAAGACCGGAACCAAAATATTGATACCTTTTTCCACATAGGAGCATGTTGCCCAGCTAGGATTTCTATACTGCCTGGCCCCTTTCCAAGTACAACTCTAAGTGTCTTTACTATCTTAAATACCTATTCTTCGGTGCGAATCCTCGGAGCTTGATGATTCTCTACTGTCCCATCAAAAGCTCTTTTATTCTTGTGATATAGGTGATCCGAACAAAGGAACCTACGGTGACCCATGAAGATCATTTTCTAACTGTTCGTTAGTCACCGCACACCCCCTGTTTCCTCCAAGCATTGAGCACATCCATTGTACCATGTTATAGTCTACCCGGATAGATTACCAAGAGTAAACCAATCTGAGTTCGTCAAGAGCAGCATTGCGCGTAGGGTGAAATTCTCACATCTGTACTCATCACATACTCATACGTCATCTTTTTATAGTACAAGAAGATCTTCAACCAATGATTTAAGGTGCACATCAATATCGTTGCTTGGTTGATTCGTCCCACTAATCAACAAAGGCATCATAAGATACTTCCTCTTCATGCACATTCAAGGTGGAAGGTTGTAGATATAGAGAGTCACGGGCCAAGTGCTCTGAGTACTTCCTGTGTTGCTGAAAGGATTCATTCCATCCGTACTCAAACCGAACCTTATATTTCTCGCTTCATCTCTGAATTCCTTGTATTTTGTATCCAATCTCCTCCATTGCAAGCTATCAGCAGGGTGTCTAAGCATTTCATCTTTCTTCATTGTTTGGTGTACCATCACATCAACTAGGTATTTACTCTATTAGCAAATAATCGTTTCAAATGGGGGATTATAGAGAAATATCAAACCACCTTAATGGGGGGGTCTTTTCTTCTTTCTCTTCACCCCCACGCCATCGCTCTCGATATCATCAATGTTGCACTTGTACCGTGGTGCATTGCAAATGCGACACGCTTTCAAGTCTGCATTCTCGTCGTGAAACAACATGCAGTCATTTCCACATGCATATATTTTATCTACTTTCAATCCCAACAGGCATACAACATGCTTAGCATGGTACGTATTTTCGGGCAACACGTTCCCCTTTGGAAACAATTCTCCAAGAATTCTAACAATTCATTGAAGCCCTTATCGGCCCAACCATTGCTAGCCTTCATTTGCATCAGTGTCAGCACCACATACAACTTGTTGTTCTCATCTTTATAGTTTGGGTAAATTGGTGTTTTAGAGTTCTCTATCATGCGCTGGTACTTTTGATATTGTCTTTCACTGGTGAAGTTCCCCTCCCTATTGTGCAACATTTGTTCTATGCCATCTTCATTGTTGCCAACAAAAGTGTCCCCTCCATCATTCTCAACAAAAGTATTTTCAAATGCCGACATATCGTAGTCTTCATTAGCCATCATATCATTACCATTGTCTTCTTCAACTGTTCGTTTCCCTTTGTACCCAACATCTTCAAATTCACCGTGCTCAATCCAACGGGTATAGCCAATCTTGAAACCCCTGTGAATCAAGTGTGCACAGATCTGCTCTATATTTAAAAATTGCTTCTCGTTCTTGCAGTCGACACACGGACATCGTATATAGTGATCGACATGCTTCCTTTTTGGATTCTTGTATGCCGCAGCAGTCCTAAAAAAGCCTTAACACCAACAACGAACTCTAGTCCTCGATCCTTGTACATCCATGACCAGTCCATCTGCAAATCATTATAATTAAACCAATTCAACTTATAATCATTAAACATTTCAGAATCTAGAACAAATTTATTAAATTACCTCGCATCTTAATTGGTCCCTATTCGAGGGCTTATCTCCTTCTAGTACTTGGGCTGAGTCGGGGGACCCACCTTACAAAGGCTGTCGTGTCTGATTGCAACTCGTGGGTGGACGTGTTATCCCTACAATACAGTATTCCATCAAATGTGTTAAATTCACTAGGTTAATTAATGAATAGAGGAAATCCATTAGATTATTATTTAAATTCAAGACTTCAAAAATATACACAATCCACATACTAGAAAATTGGATCTAGATTTTAGGGGCATCTGCAAATACTTCCCTGGTTTTAATTTGTTGCAATGATGCCACTCGAATTACAATTCTAGTGGTATTTTTGCAATTTTTAATGGCAGTAATGGTTCAAGTAGTGGAAATTTTGCAATTATCCCTAGATTTTAATGTACGCACCCATATCTATTTATATTTGATTTAATATACTCCTTAAATCATCTATAATGACAGCATTACGATCTTTCTCTAAATTATATCGATATTGGAGCTCTTGCTCATTCCAAAATTCCACACCAAGTAACAACCACCTAAATTCAAACTTAGAGCAATCTAGCAACTAAATCTAACTACGAATAAAATGTAGATCATCTCTATACATCTAACAATGACAAAGTTGCAAACTTTTTCTAAATTAGATCTTAATTGGATGTCAAAATCCATAACTATGGAACAAGCACCAACCATCAACCATAGGGCAACCTACCAAATAAATATATCTAAAAATGAAATATAGATCATCTCACTAACCTTAGAGTAGTTAACTCTTTCAAACCTTGAATCCTCCAACTGCATGAGCACATGATGGTGCGGTAAGAGTATTGATATCTAAAATAATATTTATTTGTGATTGGAGAAAATATTACAGATAGACTAATGACGACCCGACCAAATGACAATGACAACTATCCATATTGTACCTCTTCCGACAATAACCCAGCCTATTGCCAAAGGGCAAATTCTTCCTTGATGAGTTGATTCAGAGCCACAGGCTGCTACAGAGCGTACCTCCTGAAGATTCTGTTGTTTCTTTCATTCCAAATCTGCCATGCAGTCGGCAGGACGAGCGAGTCTGATCGAGCAGCGACCATGCAGGACAAGCAACATGAAGAAACGCTTGTTCCGTGCCTTGGCCTTGCTTGGCACCCAAAAGAGAAGTCTGATCGAGGAAGAAGGCCCGTGCAGGGTGTTAGGAGTGTACGTACCAGATGGAGTCCATTTCTATATGAAAGCATCGGGCTGTCCAGGTTGCAGGATGATCACTTCCACCGCATCCCAAACGTGCAGGTACTCAGCATCGCCTGCACTGTCAGGCCCCCATGCATATCACGAACCCATCGCCGGTTTTGGAGGCCATCTCTGATGGACCTCGAGTTCCTGGTATGTTTGTCGACTAGTGCCATCAAATATTACTATAAAAAAACTATTTTCAGAACTGGTGGTAATATATTTTTAGAGATGTTTAGCCACTCGTTTCTAGTCGAAGGTCTGTTAAAATAAATAATTTTCACTGGTGCAAAAGAGACCGTCTGTTGAAACCTATTTTCGCAGACGGTCTCAAGTGAACCACCTCCACAGGTGGTTCCTTAAGCAGACCGCCTATGATAATTAGTTCCCGAATTGATATTTGTTGGCTTAGAAAAAAAGCAAAAAAAATTTAGACCGACCAGGCACCCCCGTGGTCATGACGTCGCAAGTCATGTGATTTCTTGCGCGAAATACACACGGGTGCAGTTCTTGGCACCCAAACTCAGAACCTCTCAGCTCGGTTCCTTATGTGAACCACCTTAGAAAATGATTCATTACCACGATCGGTTCCTTATGTTAATCTTTTGTGATATTTATCCCATTTTTAAAGACGGTTCACGTAAGAAACCGCTTTTGAAAATGATCATTTACACAAGTAGTTCACATAATGAACCGTTCGTGGTAATCATTCCATTTGCACAAGCAGTGTTAGCAACTGCCTGTGAAAATTTGTTTCCATAAGTGGTTCAAAATTGCCGAGGGCCGTGGCCAACTGCTCAGGTGGTTTTTCATATAAATTGCCAATGAAAAAGCACGCTGAGTGCTAAAAAATAGTTTTTATAATGTTCTATTGCTGTCTCTTTTGGTGATGTATGTACGTTATGTTTAATGTGCAGATTATGAATGGTCAACGCAAGAAGGATCATATGAACACTACTAAAAAACTCTCTTATATCTCCTTAACATTGTCGGTTCCTTACGAACCAGCAATGATAGAATATTACTATCAATTTGTATCAAAGATCGGCACTAAAAGTTCATCCAAAAAGAATCGACAATGATAATTGACTATCACTACCGATTCTAGCTATGAACTGACAGTAATAGTATCACTACCGGTCCTTATGAACTAGGAGTGAAACTTGATTAATCACTGCTAGTTGTAGCCATGAACCGACAGTGATAGTGCATCAAGTACCACTGTCGGTTCGTGTTACTAACTGACAATGATAATAAATAATATCTCATCTTAAAAAATTCGTAACTTTTTCATATAAAATTCAATAATAACAAATTTTATGTTAAAATTATAACTCCCGATGAGATCTGTAACTTTATAGTTAATAACTTTTTATTTAAAATCGTATAGATATACATACAGCATGTACACAACAGCAAGGCTAACCACGCTTGCTTGTGCTCATACTCGTTCGTGCTGTGGTCAGCCATGGTACATGCACAAACGAGCACGAGCACGAACAAGCGTAGTCAGCTGTGCTCATGTTACCTGTGTGTTTATATTTTTTTATTTAATCCTCGATTTTATCAGGGAGTATAAGAGTGATCTAAACATTCTAAACGTTTTTATGAATAAACTAGTGCTTAATATGAACCAATTTTAATTGGTTTGATCTAAAATCCTAAGTTAATATGTAATTAAAATTCATCTAAGAAACCTACTTTTATAATTTTTAGCAATTTTTAATATCTCAAATAAATTCCTAAAACTTGGGGAATAAATTTTTAATGGTGGGACTTCGAAATGGGCACCAAATTGCACTAAGTATTGGTAGGTCTGTAAAATTTACACACAAATAAACGCCTAAAGACTGTCAAAGGAAACCATATACTTGATCACAAACTAAATTGTTAGATCTAATGTAAAACTAATAGAAATGATTGAAAAAGCCACACATATGGTCAAAAGTTGAAAACTGCAAATTCAAAGATTTTTATTATGAATTTGGTAACTCAGATTGATAAAATATCTGTGTAGCATTAACTTTTAGACGTAGCACTATATGCGAAAACTTTCAAGCAAATTGGACAAGATTAATTTTGGATAAAAAACTTCAAAGGTCTTGTGAGGGTCTTCCGAGGCTTTTTTTTATAAAGAAAGGTATAGATATATACATGTGTATTTTTTTAATACACCTTCTCATTAGCTTCGAAAATAGAGTTCGAACATCAAAATTGAACTCCATATACAAAAATTACGATCTACGAAGTGACTGAAAACATGAAAAAATTTAGCCGACTGTTATATAGACACTCCTTTTTTTCCTAAGTGAAAAAAGCAATGAATTCTAGCTAAACATAGATGGCTAAAAGAAGCCCATAATGGCCCAACCGGGACAAAAGAACAGTTTCATGGGCTTGAGAGCTAAGTGTCATGGGCTTGCTTAACAACAATAACAAGCATTCTTTCTTCCATCATCAGCAAATATAAAGGTTCTGCTTTCTCACTCCTCTGTCAGACTGTCACTATCAATTCTTGGCTTAGACCAAAAGATCGTCCCTAAATTCCGCTAAAAAAAAGATTGTTTCCCTTTTCAAAAAATATTATGCCACGAGCTCCTGGCGTGTGCTTAGGGTGAGGTGGTGGGCACCTAGATTCTAGCCCCAGCGTTTAGAGTGCTTGATGCCATACCAACCGAACAAAGCGCAAGGTCCCAAAGAAACAAAAGATCGTTTCTTCATTCCCGTGGCCTTTACAAGCATCACAAGTCAGAACATCAAAGTTTGAAACTTTGTTGTAAAGTAACATTCAACTGAAGTTGTAGTAACTAGCTAGTGCCACTGCTCACACTGCTTGCTAGGCCATGTAATTGAAAAGTAGTACATGCACATCCTATTGCATCTTTTCCATAAATATTATTATTACTGTTGCTGCTGCTGCTGATGCTGCATATGGGTACATGTTAATTCAGAAATCTGTAGTCAACTAAGCAGCTCGGCTGCAGCATACGGGTGAGGAGCACGCCGACCGGCCTCGAACCTAGTTGCTCACTTTCGGAGGGAGTTTCCTCTTCATTATTCTTTAAAAAGAAACTTAACAATGAGCAAGCAGCATCGATGAGTCGTAAATCAAGTGTGGAAACCGCGTACAACGTACGACGGTCTTTTGTCTTACCTGCAGGGTGGGGAAGCTACCTAGCTCTGAATTCCACGGCTTGCTGTTATCGCGGAAACGGAATACAGATTAGGTGAAACTGTAAAGGATCGGAATAGGATTTTTCAGCAGGTCGCGCCATGCAGCCGTTCCAGGTCTTCCATCTCGTGAAAGAAGAGAGATAGCTCTCAGAAGAATGGCGTGTGGAACGCCGGTGGTTAGCTAGTCAGTCTACCATGTTTAGTTCCAACTTGAGGTGACACTTTAAGTTTCCTATGTAATACAACAATTGTAATCAGTTCGCTTTCTATTCTCGTTAAATGAAAGAGCAGTGCTCCTGCACATGGTTCTAAAAAAAAGATTAGGTGAAACTTATCTGTTCTTGCGTAGTTGTCCTCCAGCCATGCATGCTTGCATTGCAGAGTTGACTCTGCGTGCCCTCCCTGCCGGTGATTTTGATAATATCCCTTCCATTCGCAGCACCGTGATTGCCGCTAATTGGCATCGATCACCGTCCAATTATAACTTCTCTACTCTCTCAAACAAAATTTGTATAACTTCTCTATAGAGTTCATTTGAAAAAAAAAAAGGATTATCTGCAGCTAGATTTATCAGAAATGTGCGTACGTCGTGGCAAATTAAGGTCAACATTAGGAACTGTTGGCCTTCTTGACGGTTGAGGTGAACAGTAGAGAGGCGATTTTTCCTCCTCAAACCAGGACTCTTCCCCACCGGTCGAAACCTAGGTTTGAAGGAGCAAATCAAATACGTTTCCTGCTGATCCTGAGATAGACCATCGTTGGTTTCGAGCTCTGGTCGCAGGGAAACTCTGGGCTGACGGGATGGAAGAAAGGAATAAGGAGATTGTTTGGGCGACAGAAGATGCGGACGAACAGTTCGACTATGTCTCGGATCGAGATTGGCGATCTGCAATCAGATGTCGATGAAGAGGTGATTGAGGTAGATCTTCAAGGGTAAAAATAGAAAACTAAATAACATATATCAGCGTATTTAAAAAATAGATAACATATTGATGTATTTATAAATTTAGCATCTCAAAATCTGAAAACCCGATTTCGGTCCTTCAAAATCCAAAAGTAGTTCGAGCTCACTGATTTCAGCAATTCAAATGCCGAATACGGTACTGTTCACTGTATTAGACACCTTAGGCACCGAAAGCTCTTTATATTCTGCAATGGAGATATCGAGTACAGCGTACAATGCCGTATTCAGCACCTGAGTTGCCGAAATCACGCCGGCCGAGTCACATCGCGTCTTATTTGTGCTTTGGGTGCATGCGAGTTTTGTAGCCCATTGATAGCTTAGCAGCGAGGAGAGATTTTTTCACATATTTCTTTATTCACTTGATGTAAATTAGTATGTGTAATTTTGTGAAGTAACATTAGAATGATACAAATTCCAATTTATCAAACAATAATAGTTGTGAAGCACAATTATCATATAACTTGGTACAGAGGTTACATACGATAATAAACAAATATTTGCATGTATGGTACGCCTAATGACCAACTTAATAGCGTGCCGCTGCTAAACCTAGCATGCTTTAAGAAATAAAAATAGACTGGATTATTATAGATGCAATCTATTGAGTGCGCCTAGGATATTTGCCCTCCCTCAGAGAATTAGGGTCCTCTGCCTTAGCGCGACGAGTCCTTTCATGCTTCCTTTCCCATTCTTCTTCGCTAGCTTTAGTCGCGGAACGCTCCTCCACTGTCTTCCTCATACACTCCTCTTCTTGACGCTTTAGCCATAGTTCCTCCTGTTGTTGCTTGTACTCCCGGTGTTCGTATGCTTTCTTCCTCCACCGCATGCTCATGTCGACCCACCGTTTCTGATGCTTATTTTGCTACATGTCCAGTCATTCCATGAAGTTACAGATAGGTGGAGGAGAACAAACAAATGAAATAAGAGGGAAGATTAGTAAGACAATGCATAAAATTGTATGGAAAGTATCACATAAGTGATCTATGTTGCTATACCGGTGGGTACTCGTACGGTTCATATTGAGACTTGTCGTACTGATAGTTGGCGCATATAAAAAAGTGAAGGCCATATGTGTAGGAGATGTCATGAGACTCGCGAAGCCTACAATGGTCACCATAGAAGCACATCGACAGTTCGACTCCCTAGGGAATGAAAATCCCCCCATGCTTCTTGGGTGGGCTTGCTGGAGATGAATAAGACATTGCAGTTGAGAGAGCTGAGTAAGGAGTGGTCTATTCCTGGATGAGGGAGGGGTTATTTATAATGGATGGGGGGTTGGTGCATGGACTGAGTGTACGGAGTTGGTTGAGGTCTGGAGCATAGGATTCCCTATGAAAGTTAGAAAATTTATGGCATTGATGCTTGGTAGAGATTCACTGTGAAAGTTGTTGTTTGGTGTTGTCATTTCGTGTTTAACGCTCAGACGTGTGGTCACTTCTTGTCTAAAGCTTGACTCACGATAGATGTGTTGTCATTTCATGCTTAAAGCACTGTCGTGTGCTCACTTCATATGAACAGTGTGAGTCATGACAGAGATGTTGTGCTGGCAGCCAAGTGTTGTTATTTTATGCTTAAAGCAGTGTCGTGTGGTCACTTCATGTCTAAAGCCTAACTCACGACATAGGTATTGAGCTAGCAATAGGGTGTGGTTGCAGCAGTGTGTGTTTGCAATTGAGACTGTGAATGACTATAATTACCTACAACGAGCTTCTGGTGGAGATGAAGTAGTCGTCTGTATGCATTGAAGTGTATTCGTGTGTACGTGAGAGGGTCAGGTGGAACGATAATTAAGTAGATTTCTAAGTAATACTTTTTATATGTTGGAAAGAATTATGCTTGGATAGGACATTAATATAATAAACTTACCATCACATTGATTAGACATAAATTTTACAAATAGTTCATAACATATAAGTTAATACAAGACACTAACCATATATCCATCGAACTGAACTAACTGAACTAATGAAATAGAAAGGTAAACAAAATAAATAGTTTTGCCTGACATTTGCATAGATGTTGAATACTTACATCATCTCAACGTGGTAATGCAAATTAGCTGAAGAATACCAGCTGTGCCAGTTAATGCTATTGGGATAAGATGGTTGTCATCTCTGAGGTGGTGATTGGAAGTTGTAAGGATGAGTACCAGCAAATCCATCATCATTTTCAGGTCATCAATGTTTTTCGGAGATTGAGGCAATGGAGGGAGGGGTCGTTGTGGCATGAAACCACCGTCGTCGTCATCTTGAGCTATCACGATCGTTGTATGCCATCTCGATATGGTACGTGAACGTCTTCTTGCAGTGGTCCTTGAACCTTCTCCTATATGGCTGCTGGAATGTCGAGGCATTAGGGATTTGAAATCATCATCCTCATCGTCCTCATCATTTTCTAGATGAGTAGTAGAGGGCGCCCCTGCAACCCTTAGGTTCACAAACCGTCGTCGTCTTCTACGTGAACCAGACATCACACCCTCACCGAAGAGCATATACATCACCAAAAAGTTTGTGATCTCTCTGTTGATTAACTATGCATCTTCCGGGAATGCCTAACACAAAAGAGGAGCATTCGAATCAATGGAAGAAAGATAAGTAGGGTGACCAAATAGCAAATGACGAACCTGAATGTGGGATGCATACTGGTCGGGCAATATCACTATCGTTCTTTGCCTCCTAGAGAAACCAAGAATAGAAGAATGGTCAGCCAGTCCACACACCCTGAGATACGTTTGATGCCGCTTGTGCAACAAGGCCCTAAGGTCATCAGTGGTTACATGCTGGAGCGGAGCGGTTAACAGAAGGGTCTTGCATGAAATTTGCCCACGGTTTCCATTAGGTTGTTCTCCTTGAAGGGATCATCCTTCCGTTCATCCACAACCTGCAAGGATGCATTAAGTGCTATATCGATCATCGTAGGTGTCCATAGAAAGCATATACTCGAAGATCCCGCCATAGATTTATTGATCCTTGACTGCAACTTTATGGTTCTACAACAAAGCACGACTCCGTGAATATATATGAAACAATAAAATAGTAGTAAATATCATAATTAATATGTAACAATTCTTAATAAATAACTTAAAAACAAAGTTATGTGCCATAATTATTGGACAAACATTAAATAAATTAAAAGTATTTAAATTAACAATACATTGAATAAGACATAAATGAAAAGTAATTACATAAATGAAAAGTAATTAAATTAACAACAAATGAAAATTAATTACATTAACAAGTATAAGTGCACCAAAAAATTACACTAGCTACTCAACGATGACAATGCCGCACACAATTTCTAGGAGTGTAAGCGTCTGGCGGGTGTGTGACCCTCGTTCCAGCAGCCTACGCTGGCCCCTACCTCGTGTGCCCTTGCTCCTCATCATCATCGTCTTACCCTATGGGACCCCCACCGAACGTGTATCCCGCTCTGCTAACTCGGCGCTGTATGTACCATGACAAAGGATCCTCATGCGGAAGTGTGGATGCCCCTAGAACGTGCTCCAATAGAGTCGAGTGGGCTGAAGGCTAACCCTGCTGGTACCACTGTGAACCCCCATGTGCATCAAGATATTGGGGCTACTGTCCGCTAAGGAGAACGGTGAAGCTGGTAGCCTGCATTGCAAAAGCACAGTCAAAAGCATGTGTGCCACTCAAGTCAGGCGTCTGCTGTGAGCAGTCAACGCTGTCCTCGTGATAAGTTGATGCTGCAGGCGGAGGTGTCCTCGTAGTCTGAGGAGGTTGTGTCCACTACGGGTCCTGTGTACCCAGTGTGAATTGCTTGGGTGCTAGCGCCTACGACTCCTCGACCTTAGCACCGAAATGTGACACATGGTGCTCTGAAGCAGAAAGTGCCACGTGCGACTGTGCCTGAACGGGTTCCTCACGGGCACTGGACGAGCGTCTACTGTGGAAGGCACGGGACGTGTCCATGGCTGGTTGGTCGTACTCCCTCCATCGCGGGGCACAACCACCTAAACCACATATAGCGGATAGGAAGCGGGACCCTCTCGTCCTCATGTGATCACAGAGAGGGTTCCGATCCCTCCGCGTTGATGACCCACTTGCTTTCTCACAAGTTTGCTCCACCTACGTATGCATCTCGTACGCCTCTTCAGTCTGTAGAAGATGAGGACCATGTCAGTAATAGCAAGTTTAACCAATGAAAATTGTTATAAGTACCGTATCACATACCACAACATGAAGAAGGCGGGCACGATCCTCGGGGAAGGGTCTGAGGGCCGACTCTACCGTCCGCTAAGTAAGGTGGCATGGTGCGCGAACGGTATCACAAAAGGTACTCCTAGTATGTGGCGTCGTTATATTGTCCAGCAGGAATGACGACATCCACCGCGGCTAGCTCCGTCCAACTCTGTAGGTGCTCAGCATTCATGGATGCCCAATCCCGCATGCCTCTGTTCCCCTGCGCGCTCCTCTTGTACATGAAATAAACAATTATAATTTGTTAACATGGATAGCCAAAAAATACTAATGCTACCTACAATAACACACTTACTTGTGTGCCTGTCTGGTGTCTCGTGGGGGGGGGGGGTACTGACACCACCTGTTGGTATCCGAAATGCCTCTATACAAGCTTAGGACAAATATCTGTGCCAACAAGGGTGATGAGGAGTTGGGCTAGGAACCTCGCATCAACGGCGTGGCTCACATTCCTAATAGCCTCTTCCCTACATGTATGTGGAGTGTGTCTACTGATCACAAAATAGTTCTCATATTTCGGCTTATGTGCTTGTACGAAGTAAGGATAATTTGGGTGCTTGATACACCTAACCTCATACTTCCTTTGGGTTAGACCGGGCATACTTGTGGTCCCTTCTTGTCA
This sequence comes from Phragmites australis, assembly GCF_958298935.1. Taxonomy (NCBI): domain Eukaryota; kingdom Viridiplantae; phylum Streptophyta; class Magnoliopsida; order Poales; family Poaceae; genus Phragmites; species Phragmites australis. The sequence continues at coordinate 7,759,381 of NC_084931.1, forward strand.
TTACATCATAGTTGCTAATAAAGTGGATGACCTCCCCTCGGTTACGAAACTGTTACCCGACCTGGATGTCGCTATTCTGGTATCCCCAGTTGGATAAGATGTTATACTCAATGACAACACAATCCAGCAAACCAGCACCACGAAAGTATTGGATCATCGACACCGGGTCATCGTTGTCAGCAGCTTCTTCATCCTTGCTACCATCGGCTTTGTCATCCATGCATCCTGCATCTACCTCAGAAGGGTCCACTCTAGATCTCTCTCTATCGAAACTAACCTCCCCGACATATCAAAGTTCTCCTCGAATGTCTTGCGTGAGTACAAAGCCCATGCATTATTCCTACTCATCTTGAACAATGTATAGACAACGACCGAGCTGTTTGGAACAAGCTGTGGCCGCACACCCTCCAGAACAAAAGTATGGGACTACTGGTTCACACGCAAAAGGATCATAACATGTGAATTCAGGCTATCTAGGTCAATAGGCACCTCAACCGAACTCTCTATGTGCTAGCAATTCTGAATTGTTACGAGCCTACCGTGCAAAACTGCGGGATGTTCTCCATAATAAATAGGAAAGAATGGATTCTTGACACCTAAAGTTCTACTCTAGATCCCTTTCGGTTCATTTATGTACCATCCAAAGATTTCACTGTTTAGAAAATTACCACTATGCTCACTTCCGTTTGTGTTTTCTTCATTATTCAGTTTTTTCTGTTGAGATGAGGAAGGTGGAATGGCTTTTTTACCCCTGTATATTCTGAACTAACTGGACCAAATGAACCGGGTCTGGTCATAGGCATCAATTCCAGTTCTTCTCGAGCAGGCTAGTTCTTGGCTCTTGCCACCGCCGCTGCAGTCGCACTGAGCTCAAGATCTCCCATTCCTCTGCTGCTTCTCAAAATCGGTTTCATCTAGTAAGGTAATGCCCCTGTCCTACTCTCTGCAAACTAAAATTTCCCATGCCACTTATACATTCCCCATTGTATGACCCTAGGAGCCGTGGATGGAGATGCAGTTGATGTAAGCTTCTGCTACCATGGATCTGAAGTTTGGTTGCTGAAATGGATGTTCTTGAGCGTGAAGAAGGGTAAGCTTCATATCCCCTGTTGTTTTATTTCTAGAATTGCTTTGTTTTTTTGTCTCATTTGTTCCGGTTGGGAGTGGCTTGTGTTCAGATAGAAGTAGCCACTGAAGTTGTCAGATTTGGGATTGTTGTTGTATAGAATGAACAAAGAGGTTGGACGCTTAGTTAACTCTGTAACCCTGCTATTTTCAGGGTGGATCCTAAGACTGAATGTAGAGTAGAGGTCACAGTGCGCTCTTATCTCAGAACGGTTGATGGCAGAAGGGAGTACAAGAAGGGCACTACTGTTGGTTGGACGGTGGACTCAGAAGAGTACTCCATTATTGAATTGGTGAATGATATCAAAGTGCACTACAAGTGGGTAGATTATCAGGAGGTGGAATTCTGGTATGTTGGCAAAGATAACCTAACATGGAAGTTGTGCACTGATGTTGAGCTACTTAGCCTGCTTTGAGCTTCTAGAAAAGTGAAATTTCACATGATAGTTGTAACATCTAGCAAAGAGAATATTGGAGAGCATCATGTGGATGTTGGAGAGCATCATGTGGATGTTGGAGAGCAACTTGGGGATGTTGGAGAGCAACCTGGTAATGATAGGCAAGTTCTGTTAAATACTGAAACATCATGGGGTAGCCCACAAGAACAGAACGTTGTTGGTATGATCAAGGTGACCGAGAGCCTGAGTGGGATGATGAACCCCTTTTCAGGGAGACTGCAGTAGGACTGGCTAGAGCACAAGAGGATGAAACAGAGCACTATATGATACAAGGTGCGGATCTAGAAGGAGATGAACTACCTGGAGCTGATGAAGAATGGAGGTACTTCAAGAAGAAGAAGAAGAAGGGCAATGAGAATGTGCCAGATAAGGATGGGCAACATGTGCATGTTGATGAAGTCGGCCAATTGTTTGATTATATTCAAGATCGTGACCCTGAACGGGTGCCAGATCATTTTGTTACTGGGATGTATCTGGAAAACCTTGTACTCATGCCATAGCATACATATGTTCTTTGCGAGGCTTGAAAATAGAGTCATATGTGGATGAATATTACTCAGTGCAAAGGTTCAAAGACACTTATCAGTTTGAGGTCACTGCAATGGGTGACAAGTCACAATGGCCTACATTGGACCCAGGGTTTGAGATGAGGCCACCAAAACATGAGCATTTGCAGGTAGGCCAAAGAAGAAAAGGATTAAGAATAGTGGAGAGTCAGGGAAGAGGGGCCCATATCAATGCAAAAGGTTCTTCCAATTTGGACATATTGAGAAGGGGTGCAAAAATGCTGTATTAGAACCTAATGAAGACCTACCAGAACTACCTACTGAAGAAGAGAGGAGGCAATACAGCACAAGAAGAAGCACTTCCAACAAAGAAAAGCAAGTAATACAAGTCTTGGTCCAGTTACTAGAAGAAGGGCTCATGCATATATGTCACTTCTACTTTAGCTTTGGCCTGAAAAAAATTAAGGTTTTACATGTTTCAATTCCTGATAGTGCATCGTGGAGACCTTTTTCAGACAAAATTGCATGAAGAATCCAGAAGACCATGAATTGGACACAATGATACTTCATTCAGGATTTGTCCAAGTACATGAGATACCAATTTTTACAGCTGCATACATCTCATACATGATCACAGGACACCTGCATACATCTCATACATGATCACAGGACACCTGCATACATCTCATACATGCTCACTGGAACATCACAACATCCCTACACACATACATGCTCACTCAAAATACTTCATAGCTAATTGCAACAACATTAGAACAACCAGTCCAGTAAGCAGCATGTTCATCCTCTCCAGAACATCAACCAATTTGGTCACCGCAACACACAAGCTTCTATTCTTGTCCTCCTCCATATCCATGCTTCTATTCTTGGCTTCAGTCAGTGGGGCGCCACCTTCCACTACCTTCAGAGCTCGGATGAATTTCCAATACTGCTCCTCCCACTTGAAGAATTTGCAAACACCATTAACCTATAGCACTCGGAACAAGAAAATTAGAGCTCAATCAAACCAAATTAAAAGACCCAAATTTGAATCAAAATCAGCACCCCATCATAATTTGGGCATTTGTAGTAGACTCTACCCCAATTCCTTTCATTGTTGCAAATCCCCCCTAAGATCTTCAAATGGCAATCCGGGCATTGCACTAGAGGGAGAAAGCCATCGATCCCAACCGAAGATTAGGCCGCCAACCTAGTTGCCATGGCGTCTGGATGGGTTACGAGAGTTGCGCAGCAGCGGCGAAGGAGGATGATGGGCTAACGGGGGTGGTAGCCGGAAGGGCGGCGGTGGGGCTTAGGCGATATGCGGAGGCAACGGAGGAGGATGACGGGCTGACAGGGGTGGAAGCCAGAAGGGCGGCGGTGGGGCTTAGGCTGTGGCCATGGCAGCGGAGGAGGATGACGGGCTAAAGGGGGTTGAAGCTAGATGGAACCACAGAGGTGGGTCTTAAGCGGTGGCTATGGCTTATAGTGCGTCCGTGCCTTTTTGTTTCTGATGGAAGAGAGTGGGAGTAACAAGGTACGAGAAGACGCTATTAACTCACAAAGTGAACAGAGTGGTAATTTTCAAAACGGTGCAATCTTTGGATGGTACATAAATGTACCGAGACATTTTGGTGGTACTTTAGGTGTCAAGAATCCAATTATTCCTAATAAATATGGAAAGTCATATCGTATCTGGTAAACAAACGTACATGTAATAAAATAACTACTTTGATGTATGCATGATACACATGCTAAATATTTAAGTAATTAACAATGCTAATTAAATCATCAATATTGAGTTCAAATGAAATAATTAATATTAAATATTGAATTAAAATATTATTTAAACTTACATGAAAGTTATATTAAGCAAATATTCATTCTCATTATAAATTAACAGTGCACTATGAACCTATTCATAGATTTATTTATGCTGAGTGAGCTGAAGAGAGTAATAGACTAATCTATGGTGAGTAGAAGATACTAAAAACATTCCTCTATTTTACTTCATAGCTGCTTCTTTTATTTAATTAAGGTCACGAGTTCCTGTGCGCACCACTATTTGAATGCATTGAATTAAAATACTAATTTTTCGGTGCATTGTGATTTTAATCGCATCTTTCGGTCCAACCCAAGTTTTTTTGAATCTTTCTGAATTTTTTTTCCTTTTTCCCTTCCTTTTCCTCTCCTTTATCTCATTGCAACAATACCCTACTTACACCTATGGAGACCATGTAAGCACTAGGCAATCACCCTACGTCACTACTACAACATACTGCCGCCACTAGGTCATCATGTTATTGAACTATTATATAATATAATTACACTCACTAATCAAATTCATGATAATTACTATTATATAATCTACTTACGTAAGCAAATAATTACTATTACACAACATCACGCTAATTACTATTATACAAATTCACGCTAATTACTATTACACTGACTAAGAAAATAATCAAATTCATATAATCAAACTAACAAAATAATTGAACAAATGTAATTTAATGGACTAAACAATCTACTTACTCTAATTACTATTATTGTTTTAAGTATTAATTAAAAATATAATTTAAGTACTTACTGTATCTCACGCTGCTGCTCCTCCTCTCCTCGGGCTACTTCTCCTCTCCTCGCACTGCTGCTACTCCTCACTGCGCGCTGCTGCTCCTCCTCTCCTCAAGCTGCTTCTCCTCTCCTCGCACTACTGCTACTCCTCACCGCGCACTGCTTCTCCTCTCCTCTCCATGCGCTGCGCTGCTGGTTCTCCTTTCCTCTGCTCCTTTGCTCAAGCTTCTGCTCTCCTCTCGCATTGCAGCTCATGCATGTGCTACTGCTACTCTCACGAGCGCGCTCTCATCTTATTGAGAAACACGGCAGCGCGGGGCTCCCTAATTAGCGGGGACAGATAGTAGCGTGTGGGTTATAAAACTGGCAAAAGCGAAATCACACGACCCGATGTGGCCGAGCGCGCCGAAAGCAGAGACACGACACACCGGTCGTAACACGTCGGGCCATATTTGGCTCCTGAGGTGCCGAATACGGCACTGTGCACCATATTCGGCACCTCAGGTGCCAAATACAGGGAATTTTCAACACCCGAGGTACCGAATATGGCGAACATTCTGGTACCTGAGGCACCAAAAAGATGGGCCCAACTTGTATTTGGCACATGAGGTTTATTTTATTTCATATGCTTGAATTCTCATCCTTCTAGTTTCTCTCTCCTGGTTCCCTTGCCTTGTGTGCGTTCATGACGGCTCTCAGCGACATTGACACCTCTTCTAGCGAGGAGGATAGCTCGAAGGAGGATGAACCACAAGCAAAGAACAAGAAGAAGGTGAAGGACTTCACCGACCTCTGCTTCATGGAGGACGACAACAACGACGACAGCAACCCCGAGCTGGATCCTTTCGAGGTATTGTCTTCCTACGACCAGCTTTCCATCCATGTTGATACCTTGAATGATGCTCTCGTCAGTCAGGATAAGTTACTTAAGAAAGTTATATGTAAGTTGAAGGATCTTAGACCTAAGTATGAATCTGTCTCTACTGAACTTGCATTGCTTAGGTTTAGGCTCGATGTTGAGGAGTGTGAGAGTTGCCTAATTGTCATGGTTGAACTTGCTGAGCTTCATAATGTGCATGCTCAAGTCACCAGTCGGCTTTAGAGTGGCTAGAAGAAGCTTCTTGAAGAGAAGTCTATGTCTACTCTCTTAGGTGTATGTAAGAATTGTCCTTTGCTTGCAAAGGATGTTAAACTGAAAGACAAGCGCATGAAGGAGGTAGAGTCTAGATTGGAGAGTGTTGGGAGTTTTAAGGATGTGCAGCCAAATTGTTCCATCTGTACCATCTTTCAAGACAAACTCAGCTGAGTTAGAGGATAAGTTTAAAAGCTTTTGACTGAGAATGAGTACCTCCTTCCTCTGGTGGAAAAGTGCTCAGAGGGCAAAGGGAAAATGAATTTGATCTTGGCCATGACCGAGATGTGTGCTGACAAGGTGGATTTGGCTATTGGGTTGAATTTTGAGATGGTGGCTCACAGTGGGGAGAGTAAGACTGTGTTCACCACACCTACTACCTTAGAAGCTAAGAAGTCCAAAATCAATGCCACACTATAACCCATCAAGAAACTCATTCCTCAACCCATAAAGAGAAACCCGCGCTACAACCTAAGAGAGCTCCACAGCCTAAGATGAGAGAGCATGTGAGAGAGCCCTGAGTGACCGGCAGTCGAGTCCCTGAGTGATACTACCACTACACCTACTGCCAGAGAGAGAATCACTTGGTTGGGTTTTGCTTTCACCATTGGACAGATGAGTGACGTGAGTAGGAGTGGAGCACCCAGGACATGTACCGCCCCTTTTGTTGGTGTACATGAACATTTTTCTTGCTTCCACTCATGAGTCCCTAATGATTTTCAGTCTCTTCCTAGAGGTGTTGCACGACATGAATTTTGCCATAACTCATATGGTTTTGGTCCACGTGTAAGAGGTTTTGAGTCCCAGCGCTTTGACGGATCACGTTTTCCTCATTGTGGTACTCGCCCTCAGCGTACTAGACCTATTTTACTTGCACCTGCTTTTACCACTTCAGGACGGATGATCCAGTACTGGATTCTCAAAAGGTTTATGACTAACCCCAGTACTGAGTCATCCACCTATATTCTTCTCATATGTAGGTGGCAGGCGGAGGTCTGGAGAACAAGTGGCTCATTGACTCCTATTGTTTGCACCACATGAGATCAGAAAGGAATGGTGAAAGCCAAAGGTATGGTAAGAGTGAATGAGAATTTAACTCTCAAGAATGTAGCTTTGGTGGAGCATCTAGGATACAACATTCTCTCAGCATCTCAGTTGTTGGATGGGGGACTTGGAAGTGTGTTTCAAACGTAATATTTCTCGAGTTCTCGATTCTTCTAGCGCTTTTATTTGCAAGATTTCTGAAGTTAGTAGAGTTTTTGTAGCTGATTTTTCTGAGTCTCTTGGTTCTTCACGTTGTTTGATTGCTCAACCTTCTTCTAAGCTTTAGATGTGGCATAGGAGACTAGGGTACATAAACTTTGATTTACTTACTTGTTTGAGTACCCTAAGCTTGATCTGAGGGTTGTCCAAGCTCAAGTTTGAGAAGAATCTTGTGTGTGCTCCTTGTCGACATGGCAAGATGGTTGCTGCCTCCCACCCACCAATCAATCTGATGATTACTAAATGACCGGAAGAACTTCTCTATATGGACACTGTTGGTCCTTCTCGGGTTTGTTCAGCGTGTGAAAAGTGGTATGTTCTTATCATTGTTGATAATTTCTCTCGCTACTCTTAGGTCTTCTTTCTTGTGAGTAAGGATGAAGTGTTCTCATACTTTCGGAGCTTAGCTTTGAGATTGTTGAAAAAACTCCCTGGTGCATTGAAAGCAATTCACAGTGATAATGGCACCAAGTTCAAGAACTATCTCTTTGATGCTTTCTGTCATGATCATGGTATTGAGCATCAATTTTCTGCCCCACGTGTTCCTCGCTAGAATGGTGTTGTTGCGTGGAAGAATTGCACTTTTGTGGATATGTCTAGGACGATGCTCGGTGAGCATAGGACTCCTAGGAGGTTTTTGGTTGAGACCATTAGCACAACATGTTACATCTCCAATTAGATTTTCTTGCGTTTGATCTTGAATTTGACTTCTTATGAGTTGCGCTTTGAGAGGAAGCCGAATGTTTCACATTTGAGAGTTTTCGGTTGTTGTTGCTTCATCCTAAAGTATGGCAATATTGACAAGTTTGAGTCACGTTCCTCCGATAGCATTTTCTTGGAGTATTCTCTTCATGGTCATTCTTACAGGGTCTTTAATCTTGACACCATCACGGACTCCTGTGATGTGACCTTTGATGAATCAACCTTCTATGCTAGTTCTATCTTTGAGTGTGCAGCTGATCAGGAAATGAGCTAGTGTATCTTTGTAGATGGCGACCTTCCAACTCTTGGTGATGACGAGGATGATCCACTACTCCCCTCAACACCTACTCCAGCAGAGGGTAATGTAGCCTCTATTTCTATTTCAGCTGCTTTTGAGTCTACACCAATAGTGTTTGACAGGGAGATACACTCACAACATTAGGCCCCTCAACACATTCAGTGGTGACACCCTCCACAGACGATGATCGGTGACATCAATGAGAGGGCAACGAGGTCCAAATCTACTTCTCATGCTCATTTTACTGATTCTACATTCGTTACTTTTTTTGAGCCACATGATGTTGGACATGCTTTATCTGATTCAAGTTGAGGCAATGCCATGCATGAAGAGCTTAAAAACTTTGAGAGAAACCAAGTTTGGGTCCTTGTAGAGCCACCCCCTAATGTTCACATCATAGGAACCAAATGTTTTCAAACAGATTTTGGGGGACCTTTGCACCCATAGCTAGGCTAGAAGCCATTAGGATCTTTCTTGCATTCGTGGCATCCAATAGTTTCAAGTTGTATCAAATGGATGTCAAGAGTTCTTTTCCTAATGGTTTCATTTGGGAAGAGGTCTGTGTTAGGCTGCCCCCAGGCTTTAAGCACCCTCAAATACCCACATGAAGTTTACAAGCTTAGAAAGGCTTTGTATGGGCTTAACTAGGCACTTAAAGCTTGGTATGATAGGCTTATGTATTTCTTCCTAGAGCATGAATATGTGATTAGGTCAGCTGATAAAACTTTGTTCACTCTCAGGCATGGCAATGATTTCTTACTTGTTTAGATATATGTGGATGATATCATTTTTGATGGCTCTTCTCATGCACTTATGGCCAAGTTTACAGAAAATATGAGCAGAGAGTTCAAGATGTCGATGATGGGTGAGCTCAATTTCTTCCTTGGGTTGCAAATCAAGCAATGCAAGCAAGATATATTCGTCCACCAGATGAAGTACACCAAGGATTTGCTGAAGAAGTTCGATATGAGTGATGTGAAGCCCTTGGCAACACTAATAGCTACCTTGACCATGCTTGATCCAGATGAAGATGACAAGGAGGTGGACAAGCAGGAGTATAGGAGTATGATCGGCTCTCTCATGTACTTGACGGTGACAAGACCCGACATCCACTTAGTCGTTTGCTTATGTGCTTGCTTCCAGGCTTCACCGAGGATGTCTAACCACCAAGCGGTGAAACGCATTCTGAGGTACCTCAAGCACACTCTCAAGTATGGGCTTTTGTTTTTTGCTTTCTCTTCACTTTCACTTCAAGGTTTTTTCAATGCGAATTTTGTTGGTTGTAAAATTGACAGAACAAGTACCTCTGGTACTTGTCACTTCTTGGGTATTTCTCTTATGTATTGGTCTTCTTGTAAATAGTCTAGCGTTGCGCAGTCTATTGCTAAAGCTAAATATGTAGTAGGTGCTAGCTGTTTTCCACAAATTTTGTGGATGGTTGCTATTTTGAGGGATTTTGGTTGAATTTCAGTAGTGTGCCACTTTTGTTTGACAACATCAATGCCATAAGCTTAGCCAACAACCCAGTTCAACACTTCAGAACCAAACACATAGATTTGAGATTTTACTTTCTAAGAAACCACAATGAGAAGGGAGACATTGAGTTGAACTACATTGATACCCAACACCAGGGAGCCGATATATTCACCAAGCCTCTAGATGCTACAAGATTTGCCTATTTGAGAGGAGAGCTTGGTGTGTGCCATCCCTATGGTAATGTGTGAGGAAGAGTTGTCCATTGTACATGCTCTATCTTAGTTTGTTGCATTTGCATTGCATTTCATTATGTAAGATAATCATATTAGTTGAGATTTGACTTGTATATCTTTAGCATTTTTTATCGCTAAACTTGAATTTGGACTAAGTTGAGTAATTGTGTGGAGCAATATTTTAATCTTGGCTCTTTTTTATGCTTTGACATGATATATTAAGCAAGCTTGCTTTTCTTAAGATGAAATTTGGCAATTTTATAAATCATGTAGGCTATGAAATGATACATTCTTGATCACCATATTTGTAATTGTTTAGGCTTAGTCAATGCTTGTGTTAAGGCTAGTTTGATGAATATCTTACTTTAGGTCTTCTTGGTTCAAGACAGTGGATTGGGGAACATTGCACTATATTTTCTATCTTTGTTAGATGTTTATCTCATGATAAAACCTTGGGGGTGTGTCGCAAAAGCACTACTTAACTTGATCTTGTGACCATCTTGATAACTTGTGCGAATTAAATAATCATGAAAAATCAAGTCTCTTGTGCTAAAATGTGATCTAATACAATTATCTTGAAGCCTCAAGGTGTTTACCGTACCCAGTCGCGCAACACTTTGCTTGGATAAGAGGCAATTTGAGGATAAAATAAAATTCAAAAAAATGTGTCTACGTTTAAATTCTTTTTAATCACTTGATCAAGCTAAATCTTGGTTTCATATGTGAGCATTTGCAAAGCCTACTATCATGAACACTTGTTTGCCTATTTTTGAGGTTGAAATTGGCTAGTTCTTAATGCTTGTATTGCCCCAGCATGAGTGGATACTTATGTGGTGGTCACTTTGAAAATGATTCGACTCATGAAATTAAATACGCCAACCATTTCTTCGGGTTTAGCTTGTCAAGCTTCATGCTCTTGTGTCAATGTCTCTTTTTGAGCCTCTATGCGATTGCAAGCTCTACATTCTACCTTCCGAAGCCATTCGACATTTCTAGCTCTCGTAAATGCTTTGTGGTATACTTGTAAAAGCTCATTTAGGATTACATGCTTCATAATATTTTATCCTTGATGTTTGCATTATCAAATGGGGAGAGCATATGCACAAAGATGAGAATATGCATAAATATGCTTCAAAGGAAGAGAAATGAGAATATTTGCAACAAACCTCAAAGAAAAATGAAAAAATATGCATTCATTAAGGGGAGCATTTATTTCTAAGTTTTTGAGTTTTTCTTACTCTTTTGAGGTTTTGCCTCTCTTCAGCCTTTTGCAATCTTTCTTATGCCAAGTGACATGGTTCTTGCTCTTTAGGTTTTGCCTCTCTTCAGCCTTTTGCAATCTTTCTTATGCCAAGTGACATGGTTCTTGCTCTTTCTCGAGTTTTGGTCATTTGGACGTGCTTCAATTCTTCAAATCCAAATTTTTGTGTTTTGAGGGTTGTCAATGCACTCATCAAGGGAGAGATTGAGAAACCAAGTTGAAATGTGCCTTGGTTTGCATATGATGAGTCATTGACAATGTTGGATTGGAAATGATTTTGATTGGCATGAGCTTATGTGTGTGAGATCTTATTTATGGCTAACCAAAGTTTGGATTAGAGCAGACTATTCCAGAGTCCAGGAAATTATGCCTCACCAAAATATCTGGTGTGTGGTTTTTTGACCACACTGGATAGTCCGATGTTACGGTGAAGTGAGCACCAGAGCATTTCAGTGCTGAAACAGAAATGAAAGCAAACATTGGATAGTCCGATATTGGACTTTGAGAGCACCGGAGTATTTTCTACAGAGAGGAGATCTTTGGTGCCAAGTTTGATTATGTACGCTGGATAGTTTGGTGCTGAGATTGTGAACACCGAAGAATGCACCGAACTTTTTATTGCAGAGAGGTTGCAGAAGGGTGGTTCGGTGGATACGCACACACCGGATTATCTGGTGATGGACATGAGATCACCGGAAGTTTTCACCGGACCTTTTCTTGCAGAGAGCAAAATTTTCCTGGAACAGATAGTATTACACTCACCGAATGGTCCAGTATTTAGGAGCAGAACACTCCGGAACATCCGGTGTTCATGTTTTCTGCAAGATGTGCTCTGAGTTGAAGTTTTTGGTTTTGTGCTAACCTGGAGATGTTTTGAAGTGTGGAGAAATGTGTTTGCTTGTTTCAAGGTGTGCAGGTGACGGATGCAACTTGACGGTTGACGACGGGTTATCGGGGCTAAGCGAGTGCTTAGTGCCGGACGATCAAGGAGGGCCAGACAGAGTCAAGGTGATTCTAGCTATACACATGAAGGACAAGCAAAGCTTGAAACGGAGGATGAAGATGGCGTGTTGACAAAGTCAAGAAAAGGGGATGCCGGTACAAGTGACAAGGTGGCCCGAGTGATCGGGAGCGGGAGAGACTTACCGGTGATCAAGATCGCAAGACGGAAGACACACGTCATTATTGAAGTGCTTGCTTCAGATGGAAGCAAGTAGTGACTAGTCACACTTTGAGAAGCGTTCTAGGGTTTCGCGGTTTGTCCTCAAAATTGTGTGCGTACTAGAGGAGTACATGGCATCATCGCAAAGCTTGTGTCGAAGCGAAGCTAAGTCATAAAGGCACCGCGACCGTCCAATGAACGAAGGAGAAAATGAACTAAAATATCTTCGGCGGTAGGTAGAAGTGTACTACAAGAGAGAGGTATTTTGGGAAAAAGTTAGAAAACTTGGGGTCAAGTTTTTTAGGCGTATAAATAGAGGGGTATAGCTATGAGAGAGAATGAACCAGCCATTTGAGCCCCTTGTGTCACCCATATGAGAACATTGTACTAGGGTTTTAGAGGAGAGGAGGATGACTGCTTAGCCTATGTAATAGGTGAGAGTTTTGAGAGAAAATTTTTTGTAATTCGTCTAAAATAGGGCTGACCTCTTTGAGCAATGAAGTTTATTTTGTTTCATATGCTTGAATTCCTCTCCTTCTAGTTTTCCTCTCTAGTTCCCTTGCCTTATGTGCAAGTTTTTCTTTTTTGGTGTTGATTTTTGTTTTTCTTTTTGAGCTAAAATTTTAACACCTTGGGAGGTTGTTCTTCTTGATACTAAAGGAATAAAATTCATATACACATGCATATATGATAGGGTCTTGAATTCCCTTGCATTTAGACCATCATCTTGGAGATCTTCTTCACCCGGTGTTCATCTCTTGTTCCTTGAGTGATATTTTCTCACGATTCAACCTTTGTGTGGGGATGAGTTATGGATTGGTTTGCTGTGGAACCTAGTGTTCAATTCCAAACATGAGACCTATTTTTTGTTGAATCTTCTAGTTTGGTTTTTGATCTTTCTCTGGTGTTTTCAGAATTTCTGGGTACGTGTAGTTTTTCTGCTGCGTATCTGTGTTACGTTCTATTGTGATTCTCTTGTAGAGTTGCGTTGTGTGTTCGAATAGGAGAATGCCATCATTTCATAAGAAATTTGTTAAAGCGCCTATTCACCCTCTCTAGTCGTCATTCTCGATCCTACAGGATCCAACACCTTTGTTAAACTTGTTTGAGGCAAAGGTTAAATAGGAAATGAATGTTGATTTGTGTAAACCATTTTCAGAAGAGGAGATTTTGAATGCTTTATTCCATATAGGGCCGCTTAAAACGCCCGATCCAGACGGATTTCTGCCCATTTCTTCAATCGAAATTGGGCGGTTCTAAAGGATGATGTGGTATGAGCTGTGCAGAATTTTTCAGCAAATGCACAGTTTCAAGAGGGCGTAAATGACACGACAATTGTTATGATTCCAAGAATGTTCCTGAGGAGATGAAGGATTTCTGGCCTATAAGCGTATGCAACGTTATTTACAAAATTGTTGCTAAATGCCTGGTTAATCGACTAAGCCCAATGCTTCAGGAGTTGATATCGGAGGAGCAAAGTGCATTTGTTCTTAGAAGAATGATAACGGATAATGCCTTGATAGCTTTTGAGTGTTTTCACTCTATAAAGAAATGCCGGAGGGAGAATAAAAACTTTTGTGTGTTAAAACTAGATCTATCCAAGGCCTATGATTGGGTCGATTGGGAGTTTTTGGAGGGTGTTCTGAGGCATCTGGGATTTCAAGAGACAAGGATACGGTGGACTATGGCTTGCGTCACTTCTGTTTGGTATTATGTGCGCTTCAGTTGAGCCTTATCAGAGCCTTTCTTGCCTTCACGCTGGTTACAACAAGGGGATCCGTTATCAACGTATGTGTTCTTATTTATTGCAGATGGTTTATCAAATATTTTGTACCCGTAAAGGGGGGAGGGGGGAGGAAGAATTCAACACCTGAAAGTATGCCTAAGGGCGTCGGGTATTTCACATCTGCCTTTTGCAGATGATTGCCTCTTGTTCTTTAAGGCAGAACCTAATCAAGCAAGAGCAGTGATGGAGCCGTCAAATCTTTTTGAAAGTTGTACATGACAACTCATAAACCCATCCAAGTGTTCAATTTTGTTTAGTGAGTTCTTCCCAGTTGAGCGCCAGGTTGATATCAAGGAGGAACTACATGTTTCTACCTCGACCTTCGGAGGAAGGTATTTGGGTCTTCCAACCTCAGTAGGAAGGATGAAAGCGGATAAATTCCAGCCTGTTAAGGAGCGTTTCTCAAAACGGCTATCTGACTGGTCGGAAAAGTATTTGTCATCTGGAGGGAAAGAAGGTTTGATCAAAAGTGTGGCTCAAGCACTGCCTACCTATGTCATGGGGGTTTTTAAGATGCCAGCTCATTTTTGTGATGACTATATGCAGATGGTTAGAAATTTGTGGTGGGGTCACGAGAAAGACCATCAGAAAGTTCATTGGCTAGCTTGGGACAAGCTCACTTGTCCCAAATCTTTTGGTGGTTTGGGCTTTCAGGATATGAAATATTTCAATCAAGCTTTGTTAGCAAGACAAGCATGGTGGCTACTAATCTTCCCGGAGAGCTTGTGTGCAAAAGTGCTAAAAGCATGATACTATCCGCATGGCTCCCTCATAGATATGGCTTTCCCGTCTGATTCTTCACCAACATGGAAAGGAATAGAGCATGGGCTACATCTGTTGAAGCGAGGAATCATCTGGAGGGTAGGAGATGGACGATCAATTAATATCTGGAGACAAATGGTTTGCGCATAAAGATAAGCTGGTTCCAATTGCTAAAAAAAGTCTGGAATCGTCTGACTTATGTACATGAGCTCATGAGACCGGATGGCAAACAATGGGATGAGAACCTTGTGAAACATGTAACACATGAGGAGGATGCCGATGCAATTCTAAAAGCAATGATCCCACCTAGGGATTTGGAGGATTCGCTCGCATGGCACTTTGAAAAGATGGGTATTTTCTCTGTCAGGAGCAAATACAGGCTGGTGTGGAAAAATTCAGAGTTGGCAATTCGCTACTGCTCTACAAGTGATGCACCTGATGGGGAAAGGAAAATATGGAGAAAAAAAATAGATAAAGGGAGCTCAATTTCATCAAAACAATGAAAATATCCTAGCCTCTACATCCATAAATGTATGTGACCGATACTTATTACATAGCTTAACCAAACAAGCAACCATACTTTGTTCAACAAAAGACCCAACGTTGCCATCACACATGGGTGGGAAAAAAAACTAGGCACAAATGCGATTACTAAACTTCCATCCATGTTTGGAGAAGATCTCCATTGCTATGGTCTCCAAAAGGCTGCATGCAACTCTCATACTTTGTATTCTTTCTGTCTTTTGAAGCAAAGCCCAAGAACTGATCCAATATATTTCCCTGAACATCACTTGCAAAAAAGATTCAATGTTTTCATTGTGAAAAGTTATAGCATTCTGATGAAGCCAAATTGCCCAGCACATGGCACTAGCCCCCACCAGAATTTCTCCTAAGATCCATATTGACCCTATGTAACCATGAGCCAAAAATATTGGTTACACTAGTTGGAGGCCGTAAGCTAAAGGTTATGTGAATAACTGTCCAAATAAACCTAGCAAAAAGACAGTCAATGAAGAGATGTTGTATTATTTCATTGTTATGACAAAAAACAACATTTTTCATTGCCTTTCCAATTTGTTTTTACAAGGTTATCCTTTGTAAGAGTGACTCCCTGAAGTAAGAACCAAAAAGATCTTGATCTTTAGGGGAAGTTTAAGCTTCCACAGATAGCAATTGTTATGGATAAGATCAGAATCTGTTACAGCCTGATACATTTATGGTACTGAGAAGAGTCCTGTCTTATGTAATATCCATGAGAAAGTATCCAGTTGATCAGTGAGATGTACCATAGCCACCTTATCAACCAAATCCTTCTACTCCTCTTGTTTGTTTCCCACTAGTGCTCGGCGAAAAGAGACATTAAGAGGGTCAGATGCAATAACATCCGGTACTGTATCATGTTTTTGTCGAACAATGTTATACAAGGTTGGATATTGATCTCTAAATGATCTATTTCCTAACCATTTGTTCTCCCAGATTCTAACTTGAGTGCCATCTTGTATCCTAAATCTTCCAAAACGGAGAAACAAAGGTTTGACACTCATTAGTCCTTAGCAGAACTGTGAATCACCGTGTTTTCTGTCGACTTGTGCAATTGTTTTGCAACCGAGGTATTTGTTTCTTAGTAATTGTTGCCAAACACCATCTTCATTTAGTAGTTTGAATAACCACTTGCTTAGGAGACATTTATTCTGGATTTCAAGGTCAAAAATACCCAAACCTCCTTGGTCATTGGGTCTACAAATAATGTTGCACTTAGCAAGCCTATACTTTTTTTATGTTCATCTCCTTGCCAGAAAAATCTAGACCTATAGAAATCTAGCTTCTTGAGAATTCTTTTGGAACTTCAAAGAAAGAGAGCATGAACATTGATAAGATACTAAGAACCGAGTTGATGAGCACTAGAATGCCCTCGTAAGACAAGTGTTTACCTTTCTAGGTGCTAAGCTTTTTTTTCAAATCTATCCTCAATCATTTTCCAGTCTTTGTTGCTTATCTTCTTATGGTGCATTGGTATTCCAAGATATCTGAACGGAAATTCACCCATTTCACATCCAAACAATGGTGAGTAGAGGTGTTCAAATTCTTTCGCTTCCCCATTACAGAATAATTCACTCTTATGAAAATTGATTTTTAAGGTCAGATAATTGCTCAAAAGCACAAAACATGAGTTTCATATTCTTAGCCTATTTAAAATCATGTTCCATAAATAGAATTGTATCATCGGCGTATTGTAGGATAGAAAACCATCATAAATCAAATGTGGAATGACACCCGAAACTTGTCCATTTTCTTTCGCCCTTTCTATTAGTATGGCTAACATATCTACAACCATATTACAGAGGATAGACGATAATGGATCACCTTGTCGCAAACCTTTCTTTGTTTGCAAATATCGACCAATATCGTCATTAACCTTTACTCCTACACTACCCCTCGTGACAAATTGTTCTATCCAATTGCACCACGTGGGGGAGAAACCCCTCATGCGAAGGGCCTGTTGGAGAAAATGCCAATTGACTTTGTCGTAAGCCTTTTCAAAGTCAAGTTTTAGGATGATATTATTTAGCTTTCTCCGATGCATCTCATGGATGGTTTCATGTAGTATCACAACACCTTCCATTATGTATCTATCAGGCATGAAAGCAGTTTGGGTTGGTCTGATCACCTTTTGTGCTACCTCCGTGATTCTATTAACACCAACTTTAGTACAGATTTTGAAGCTAACATTCAGTAGACAAATCGGTCTATACTGAGTGATTTGTGTTGCTTCTGACTTTTTGGTAAGAGTGGTATTATTGCAAAATTAAGATTGTATAAAGGCAAGGTTCCTTTGTGAAATTCATAAAATAGTGCAATGAGGTCTGCTTTTATAACTTCCCAAAAAACCTGGTAGAATTCCGCAAGAAAACCATCAGGACTAGGTGCTTGTTATGTTCCATTTGGAAAATTGCCTCTCTTACCTCTTTCTCTGTGAAAACTTGTGTCAACCTCTCATTTTCAGATACATGTGGTATGTCCCCCCGTTGATCCTCAATTAGTGAGAAGGTACTCTTCTCTGGGGGGCCAAAAAAGTTCTTATAATACTGAGTTATGTATGTTTTGAGTTCATTATCTCCTTTAATTATTTGATCTCCATCTTCAAGTTGGAAAATTCTAGTTTTCCTATGTTTGTTGTTTGCTACTAGCTGGAAGTACATTGTATTCGCATCCCCTTCCAGTAACTTTAAAGTTCTACTCCGCTGGAATCATTTGATCTCTTCATCTCTAAGGAGCTGTAATAGCCTTTCCTTGATATATTGTTTGAGATCATTCTCATGTGGTTGTAGCAGCATAGTTTCTACGTTTTATCAAGTTCTCCTATTTTCTGAAGAAGGTCATGTTTTTTTTCCTTTTTATAAGCTCCACTAAGATTCTTAGCCCATCCCCTTAGATACTGGCATAGCCTCCTTATTTTGTTTTGCCATTTTTCCAATGGAGTAGTACCTCACATTTCTTTATACCACACCTGAGCCACTAAATTAAAGAAACCATCTTGTGTTAACCAACTTAATTCAAATTTGAACAGCTATTGACTACCATGCCAGTCATTATCCCCTGAGTTTAGTAAAAGAGGTGTGTGATCTGATATTTCTCTTGTGAGTGCCTGGACCGTTGCCCTTGGAAACACAAGTCCCATTCGGTGCTCACAAGTATTCTATTGAGTTTTTCAAACGTTGGTACCTCTCGAGTATTGGCCCATGTGAAATTACGACCCTATAGCTCTAGCTCTCACAAGTTCAAACTATTTATTATAGCATTGAACAAGGAGGGCCAGCGGTCATCAAATCTATCATTGTTCTTTTCAACATGGCTCCTTAAGATATTAAAATCTCCACCTATCATGATTGGTATTGTCACATTACAAAAAAATGTACTAATTCAATCAAAAAGGATTCCTTATCCTCTGGTTGTGCTGCACCGTACACTGCAATGAGACACCACTGGAAACCATACTCATAATTTGAGTAGTGGGACCACCCGAGCGTCCAGCCCCTGAGCCCTCGCGAGTGCGCAGCTGTTGAGTCAAAGAGACACAGACACGAACTTCTTTGCTCAGGAAACAAATCTACCTGGCACGGTACACGCCACGACCAGTGAACGCTTTTCGCCTTGCGACCTCTCAAACAAATAGACCGGAGACACGTGCGGGCGGAAACGCAACCAAGAGTCCCCACGGTTTGGTGGTGTCCGGGGTAAGACTGACCAGGCCGAGTATCGACAGCCCGCCCCTGAGGTCTAGGTAGTCCCGACCACTCATGTTCGAGCGGTAGGATTACCCGAGAATCCCAGAGGCTCGGTAGTGCTTGGGGTACTGCCAAGACGGCTGGGCACCACGGCCACCATAAAGGACCTAGGTCAGCCATCGCCGCCTGTACGGTACACCAACTACAGTCTGTTTTTGTCGTTCCGAAAAAGTGAGCACGTGGGCGGGGTTTTGCGCGCAAGGAGACTATCTCGCCGAACAGATTAGCATGCGAGGGTCCCGAGGATAACTCGGGAACAATAGTTTATTGCGTATATATGAAAGGAAATTCATATAACTTTAGTAACTCACCAGGTAGCTGTCAACCTTCCAGCTGACCGGTCCAAGGAAGGGTAGATGCCCTGAGCTCGGGGCGCCCGGGAACATGGGTTCCCTTGTGCAAAGCGCCTAAGCCCCCAGGTCGTCTTTTTAGCATCCGAGGACCAGAAACCTGGTAATGGAACCAAGGCCTAGGCGGTCCCGACCGCTCATGTCCGAGCGGTAGGATTGCCCAAGGACCCCAGAGGCTCGAGCAGTGCCCTGGGCAATGAGGCCCTTGTGGTTGGGCTGCTTGGTTCTCGAGCATTGATCTGTAAGTTTGAAAAATAGGCAAAGATTCTTCGCTTGGTGCGCTCTGTTAGTGCGGTACTCATTATAAACTGCTCTCATTTTTGACCCGAGACCTCTCGAATGCCCGGACCGGCGAAGTGTACAGAAAGAGGCATGACCAAGAGGTCCGATGGTTCGGTGGTGCCCAGGGTAGGACTGACCAAACCGAGCACCGACAGCCCACCCCTAGGGTCTAGGCGGTCCCGACCACTCATATTCGAGCGGTAGGATTACCCGAGAACCCCAGAGGCTTGGTAGTGCTCGGGGTACTACCATGCAGCCGGGCACCACAGCTTACCACAATAGACTTAAGTCAGCGGTCACTGCCGGCACGCATACCGACATGGATCCATTTTTATCAGCGGGAAAAATGAGAGAGCGTGTTTTTCTCGCACAAATCGAGCAACTCACCAAACAGATTAAACATATGGATTCTAGAGGAAAAACTCGGAATATGAGTAATATGAGCGTATATTGACAATTTGTACAGAAGTGCTAACTTACATGGTTGGTGGCAGCCCCCGGCCAACTTGGGTAGGGGAGGCCCCTGTCCTGGTTGGCCTAAGCACAAACATGCCGATTTATGGATAAAACTTGCGCAGATGCTCGATGTTCCATGCGTTTGGGAGAGGCTGCCCATCCTATGTGGCCAGTTGAAATGAGCCTTATCACGGGGCACCGGTCCCGATGAAGGGGCCTTCCCACATAGGGGAGAGTTTATTCTTTCCTTCGCGCGTCTAGGCGCGTCGGAGAACTAGATCCCCAACCTCGAGTGACTGGGCCCGGATGTGGCGCTGATGATAGCGCCGCAGGCTCTGCTGGTATCTGGCGGCTCGTTGCCGACGCTCCTCCAAGTGATCGACGTCGTCACGTCTTCGCTGTTCCTGTTCGCCTTCTGAATAAGCATTCACCCGAGGGGAGCCGAGCATGAGCTCGGAGGGGAGGACCGCCTCGACGCCATAGACGAGGAAGAAAGGCGTCTCCCCGGTGGCCCGGCTTGGTGTGGTCCGGTTGGCCCGTAACACAACAGGCAGCTCGTCGATCCACCCTTTCCCATGCTTTGCCAGCACGTCGTAGGTCCAGGTTTTGAGCCCCTTTAGTATCTCGGTATTTGCACGCTCGGCTTGCCCATTGCTCTGAGGATGAGCGACAGAGGAGAAGTAAAGCTTGATCGCGAGGTCCTCGCAGTATTGCTCGAACAGGGCACTTGTGAACTGGGTGCTATTGTCAGTGATGATTCTGTTTGGGATGCTGAAGCAACTTGTGATACCGCAGATGAATTGAATTGCCGTGTTCTTGGTAACCTTGACAACTGGGACCACCTCTGGCCACCTTGTGAACTTGTCGATGGCGACGTAAATGTACTCATAGCCCCCGATTGCTCGAGGGAATGGACCTAAGATGTCTAGCCTCCAGACCGCGAAGGGCCAAGACAGGAGGATGGTATGAAGAGCCTGAGCTGGCTGATGAATCTGCTTTGCGTGGAACTAGCACGCCGTGCAGCGCCGAACCAACTCGGAAGCGTCCTGAAGAGTTGTAGGCCAGTAAAAGCCTTGCCGAAAGGCCTTCCCGACCAGCGTGCAGAACGATGCATAGCCACCGCACTCGCCCTCGTGGATCTCAGTGAGGAGTTCACTGCCTTCTGCCCGAGTGATGCATTTCAGGAGGACACCGTCCGTGCCGCGCCGGTAGAGATCCCCATCTACTATAGCATAGTATTTGGACTGCCGTGCAATCCTCTCCGCAGAGGCATCATCCCAGGGAAGGATGTTTTCTTTCAAGTACCCTCGCATCTCGTCGATCCACGAGGCATCTTGAGAACCACATGCCAGCGCAGCACACTCACCGGACGGCGACACCCTGATGGGACCTCCCACTGAGGGTGCTGCCTGGGTTCCCCCAACTAGGCTTAACGGTTCCCCTTCATCCTGGTCGGCAGGCAGGACAGATGGCCGTGTGAGCCTTTCTTCAAAGGTTCCGACCGGGACCAGCGCCCGGGCAGAGGCCAGGCGGGAGAGGTCATCAGCCAGAGCGTTGTCGCGGCGAGGTATATGCCGCAGCTCCAGGCCGTCAAAGTGCCACTCCAGCCTCCTGACTTCTGCCACGTATGCCGCCATCTGTGGGTCTACGCATTGGTATTCCTTGGATACTTGGTTGACCACCAGCTAGGAGTCACCCTTGAAAAGCAGCCGCCGGATCCCGAGACCCACCGCTGCTCAGAGACCAGCGATGAGGCCCTCATATTCTGCCATATTGTTGGTTGCTCAAAAATACAGCTGCACAACGTTGGGGAGGTGAGCACCACTCCAGCCCCCGTGCCTTTCAGCGTGAGGGAGCCGTCAAAGTGCATGACCCAGTACCTAGGCCCATCTTGCCCGGGGTACGCGGATAACTCTTCATTGTCGATCTCGGGGACCGACGTCCACTCTGCCACGAAGTCGGACAGAGCCTGGCTTTTGATCGCTTGGCAGCTGACGAAGTGCAGATCGAATTCTGCAAGCTCAACCGTCCACTTGACAATGTGCCCAGTGCCTTCTCGGTTCCGCGGGATCGGCCCCAGTGGGTATGTGGTTACCACCTAGACCTTATGTGCCTTGAAGTAGTGGCGCAGCTTCTTGGAAGCGATGAGCACTGCATAAAGCATCTTCTGGGCTTAGGGGTATCTTGTCTTGGCATCTCAGAGGACTTCACTGACGAAGTACATCGGTCGCTGTATCCGGCGGGCCCGGACTACGGCCTTGCCGGAGGACTTGTGACAGCACCCGAGCTCGACGCAGTGGTCGAGGCTGGTCGAGGTCTCAGGCTCGACTCCCTGGTCAGGAGGAGCCGGGGTCTCGGGCTCGAATCCCTGGTTGGGAGGAACTGCAAGACCTGTATGCTGCTCGGGGGTAGTCGGGAGCTTAGACCCAGCACCTTGCCCCGAGCACTCATCACGCTCCATCACCAGTACCATGCTCACGACCTGAGGAGTGGCCGAGACGTAGAGCAATAAAGGCTCGCCCTCGGAGGGGGCCACCAGTACGGGCGGTGAAGTGAGATACTTCTTCAAGTCCTAGAAGGTCTGCTCAGCCTCTAGTGTCCAGTAAAAATGACCGGTCTTCTTCAGCAATTTGAAGAGCGGGAGAACTCGCTCCCCGAGCTTGGAGACGAAGCGCCCCAGGGCCGCCATGCAGCCAGCGAGACGCTGGACCTCTTTCAACCAGGCCGGGGGACGCATCTGCTCGATGGCCCGGATCTTCTCCAGATTGGCCTCGATTCCTCAGCTGGAAACCAAGAAACCGAGGAGCTTGCCTGCGGGTACCCCGAAGATGCACTTCTCGGGGTTGAGCTTCAGGCGGGTGGTGTGGAGACTATTGAAAGTCTCGACTAAGTCTTCCAGCAGGGTGGCCCGTCTCGGGACTTGACCACGAGGTCGTTGACATAAGCTTCGACGTTGCGACTAACCTGCGTATTAAGGGTAATGCGCACGGCCCGCTGGAATGAAGATCCAGCGTTGCGCAAACCAAAAGGCATTGACACATACCAATAGGTTCCCACCGGGGAAATAAAAGATGTTTTTTCCCCGATGGGATTTGGTGATAACCTGAATTTGCATCTAAAAAGCACAAAAGACCGCATCCCGTAGTGAAATCTACTATCTGATCTATGCGGGGTAAAGGAAAAGGATCTTTTGGACAAGCCTTGTTAAGGTCGGTGTAGTCGACACACATCCGCAGCTTGGCGTTGGCCTTCGGGACAATGACTGGGTTGGCCAGCAACTCTGGGTGGAGGACCTCTCGGATGAAGCCGACGTTAAGGAGCTTGCTGACTTGCTCCCAGATGAACTCCTGGTGCTCGAGCGCCTGCCGCCGGATCTTCTACCTCACCGGCCGCGCGTCAGGACGCACAGCAAGGTGGTGCTCGATCACCTCTCTAGGGATCCCGGGCATATCGGACGGCTGCCATGCAAACACGTCGGCGTTAGCCCGGAGGAAGGCGACGAGTGCGCTTTCCTATTTGTCGCCCAGGTCACCACCGATTAGGATGACCTGGGATGAGTCTTCGCCCACCACGACCTCCTTCGTGGGGATGGAGGCGTCAACGGCGAGTCGGGGTTTGGATGAAGAGGGTTCCGGGCTCCCTGGGTGTCCTTCGACCTCTGCCCGAGCAGAGACCAAGGCCGGGTATAGCTGCTCGACGTAGGAGACGGCGCTGCAGGTCTCGGCGGGCATGGAGATGGGGCCAGCAGGACCCGACATCTTGACCGTGAGGTAGGCGTAGTGCGTCACCACCATGAACCAGGCGAGCGCCGGGCATCCAAGGATTGCGTTGTAGGGGAGAGGGACTTCCGCGACATTGAAGACGACGTTCTCCATCTGGAAATTGTCCCGGCTCCCGAATGTGACGGGCAGCTTGACCTGCCCGAGGGGTAATGTGTGCCCCGGTGTCACCCCATAAAAGGGGAGGGACGGCTTTAGGCGCCTCGAAAGCACCTGCAGCTTCTTGAATGCCTCCTGGGATAGGAGGTATAGGCCTGCATCCCCGTTGATCAGCACCCGGCAGACCTTCACATTGGAGATGGTGGGGGACACAACCAGAGGCAGTCACCCCACCCCTGCAGTACTCGTAGGGTGGTCTGCCAAAGTAAAGGTGATCGGGTCTCCGACCACTTTAGAGGCTTTGCGGCCGCAGCCCCTAGGGTCGCCGAGCACACCTCATGCCGCATTGTCTTGATGCAGCGACGAGAGGAGGGCGTGTACGCACCTCTATAGATGAAAGCAACGGTGTGCTTGGGCTCTTGGAACTGGAGCTCTTGAGTTTCGGGGGCGGCATTGTCGTCGCCACCCCTGCGGCACTCCTCGCTCTCCTTCTGGCGCCGCTCAACGAGGCCCTTGACCGACTGGCACTCAGTGAGGTCGTACTAGTCAGTTTGGTGAATTTCACACCATTTACCCAGCTCGGGCCTCGTGGGAGTGGGCTTCTTGTCGACAGCCGCCCGGCGTGCCGGCCTGCGGGCAGGGCCCTCTGCCGGCACGACAGGGGCAGCGTCGCGCTTCTTTCTCTTTTTCTTTTCCCACTTGTCGGAGCGGGAAGGACCTGCCTTATCGGCTGCGAGTTGCTTAGGGCGCGGGACATGCCACACCCGAGCCTCTGCCGCCTTGGCGCATTTGTCGGCCAACGCGAAGAGCTCCGCGGTGGTTTTGACCTCATGCGTACCTAGCTTTTCAAGCATCCGCTCGTCGCGGACGCCCTGCCGGAATGTGACAATGATGGCATGGGGGGTAATCCATGGGATGGTGTTGCGGACCTGGCTGAAATGCTGTATGAAGCGCCTCAGCGTCTCCCCCTCTTGCTGCTTAACAGCGTGAAGGTTGCACTCTAAGCCGGGGCGTGTGAAAGTACCCTGAAAATTAGCCACAAATTGGTGGCATAGATCATCTCAGAAGCTAATAGATCCTGGAGGTAAGTTCATAAGCCAAGAGCGGGCAGAGCCCCTCAAGGCTACGTGAAAGTAGTTGGCCATAACCTTTTCATTCCCGCCCGCCACTTGGACGGCGATGGTGTAGATTTGGAGGAACTCAACGGGGTCGATGGACCCGTCGTACTTCTCCGGTAGTTCTGGCCGGAACTTCGTGGGCCAGTTGACTCGGCGGAGCTAACTGGCGAACGCCGGCGCGCTGGGGAACCCCGATGGTCGCAAGCCGACATAGAGGAAGCCTGGTCCTCTGCCTCGGCCTCGCGCCGGGACTCCCAGTGGCGCTCGAGGGTGACGCGCGCATCCTCGACAGCCCTCCGCTCATTGAGGTATAGGCGCAGGTCCTGAGCTCCTATTGTGACCAGGGGGCGGCGCTCCGCCTGGAGCCTCCCCCCCCCCCCCCCCCGGCCGATTCTGCCGCCACCCGAAGATGGTCCGACTTTTGTTGCACCGCGGTGGGAGGTGGCACGGGAATTTTCGGCCAGTACCTACCAGTGAGCCATGCCCACCAAGACGGCCGCCTCCTGTAGCCAACAGCCTTTCGGTGTTTCCCCCACTGCCTGGACAGGCGGGTGCCTGAGGAGTGCTTGCGCCGCAAGCAAAGCACTCCAAGGGCTGGCGTCACTGAAGGCGAGCCTACGCCGTAACACTGCCTGGCGCTGTCCGGATGTAGATCTTGGAGCAGGGACGTCTGCTGTTTGCTGAGGGTTAGGCGGCCCGCCTGCAACGACGGTGGCCCTGCTGGGCCCAGCGTCGTTTTCCCCAAAGGAGGGAGGCGCCGTACGGGTTGACTGCTGCTGCTGCTGAGGAACAGCAGGAGCCCGGGCCTCTTGGGCCACGTGCTCCACCTCTTCGCTCGAGTTTGAGCCAGTGCGTTGAAGACGATGTCCGGCCGCCATTTTTCCTGCAGAAAACAAGGCAGATTCAGGGATGGAACCCCCCTACCTAGCACGCCAGCTGTCGGAGGATGAACTCCGCAAGCGGGGATCCTGAGGGACCCCCTTTGAGATTCGGCCGGGGGGGATGATTCTGAATCTACCTTGTACGTGGATTTAATGCGAATATGTGAGATGTAGGCGGGACGGATGATCGGCTGCTAGTGGGAGTAAATGCTTAAGGGATTTTACACAGGTTCGGGCCGCACGGAGCGTAATACCCTACTCTTGTGTGTATACTATTAATGCTCTGGGAATGCCTCTCTCTGGATCTCTGTATTACAAGGATTTTTTATAAGTCTAGAGCTTCGGTCTTGCTTCGAGCTTGGTGAACCTCTGCTCCGCTTCTCAGACTTGTGTGTTGTGCTCGTCCGAAACTTGTTCGACCTGTTCTTCTCTGGAGTGCACCCCCCTTTTATCCCGTCGGGGGTGGCTTGGCATGCCCAGAAAGGAGGGCGCGAGTTCCCATGAGCCATAAATGGAAAGCAACCATCATGAGGCTGCAGTTTGACGTTACAGGGGGTTGAAAATGCACCCTCGGCCGGTCCTGTCGCTTATTACGCCAACTTTAGCAGGTGCAGGGGGGCCCACCGAGCAGCCGCCAAGCAACCCCTCATGCCCGCCTGGTCAGAGCAGGTCTGACACAGCAGGCGGCAGGCGATATGCCTCGAGCCCAGCAACGATATCTCGGAGCCGTTCCCCTTATGGGCCCCGCAGGGTGACATGCGATGGGACCCGTCGTATTAAATATCCCCACGCTTTCCTGCCAGGCTGTGGCAGAGACTAACGTACTCAGTACAACAGGCGTAGGGGGAGTGGTTGGAAGTGACAGGCCATGCTCCCTCTTAAATGCAGCATCAGGCCTCTCACCAATTGACACCTCACCGCTGAGCACTTGTGGGGTCCACCAGCAAGGGGCTTCTCAGGTCCTCGGGGAACTCTGGGTGCTCGGGGACTACTGTGCATAGCCCCGAGCACCCCTCCCGGAACTGGCTCTTCTCGGGTCCTCGGGGAACTATAGGTACTCGGGAACCACTGTTCATGGCCCCGAGCACACCTCCCGGAACTGGGTCTTCTTGGGCCTCGGGGAGATGGTCCCGGAGGGAAGGCGCCACGTGGCATTCTACTGTCCTGGCCTTAGGACTCGGGGACCCCTGGTTCCCATGTCACCGACACACGCATGGCAAAGATGTTTCCATTCCATGGAAGTTAGGATTCCCTGATGACGTCGATTCATATAGGAGCCGAAGGAGAAACAAATCTAAGCATGAAGCAGCCGAGCGTGAATGGATGAGAATGCAAATTGTCGCTGAGGTTAAAGCAAGGATGAAACATATGGATATGCTTGCAGAAAGAATAGAACAACGAGTCAATGAGCGAGTACGGGCAATGAGGCAGTAGGATGCAGCCACAACACTTGAATCTCCACTAGCTCGGCACCGAAGCAGTTGCACATCTGCACCAGGGAACGATCCAAATAACATGCTCGACCAACAGGACTCCCCTATCGGCGGATTTGAAGGTAACACCCCTGACGACGACATTCCAAAAGATGTCCCTAGTGAGAGATACCCCATCGACAACATAGAGGTGGCCACCAAGTGCAAGCTCGTACTGCCCACCACTGTTGGCATAGATAACATCATTGAGTTTGGCATGGGCTTGACGTTCCCATGTGGCAGGGATCAGATGATCCACGAACTCCTTCTAAAGCCTGGTTACGCTAGGGTGTCAGTGGACATGGTATACAAGAATTGCACATCCCTCCTTGTTCCTATTCCCCTAGAAGACGATGTCAAGACACTTAGGGAGGTCGTCCACTCCTTCATCCAGTGGCCGAAGAAGTTCATAACACTGGTTGCACCTCCACCGCCTCTACGGCCTCTGTCTCCAGTACGAGCTGGCAGTGACTTCTCTTTTCGTCATGCTCCATCGAAGGGAAAATCTCCCTCTGCACCACATGAGCAACAACAATTGTTCAGCAAAAATAGCTAACAGTCCGCCAAAATGGCACCTCCTAAAAAGCGCAGAGCCAACAAATAGAAGGACAAGAGCAAGGAGGTAGAAGAACATCTATCAAACACCTACGTGCCAGGCGAGCTGTTAGTGAGCAAGAAAGCGTTAGAGCAATTGAGCTGGGCAAGTACGATTCTGCACGACCTATACCTTAAGAGGTTCCATGAGGAGAAACATCTTTCTCCTTGTTTCAGCGCTAAGTACCAGCAGTAACATTTCCGGCAACCAGCTGGACACTTCCTCGTGACCTTTGAGGATTTATTCCTCCTCTACCGTCTTGATAAGCTGGACATCGGTCTATTGAGATGCTGGACACTATAAGTGTTACTAATCGTGGTCTATGCTTAATGAACCGCCTAACTTATTGATATGCTCATTCATCTACATTACTCTTATGTGTAGACTTATGATTCAAGAAGCCAGGAAAGAGAATCTGAGAATTGGATTCCTCGATCCACAGGTCGTATGTGGGTCAACGATCACTTGGTCTCCAGGGGGGTAGACAAATACATCGCGGAGTAGTCGCCCTCTGTGGATTGAAGGACCTTATTCTTCTACCATACAACTACCGAGACCATTGGATGCTAGTTTGTATCTATACACACAATCGACACTGTATATACCTCGACTCAATGTACTACGAAAGAGAGGTATTCAGATCTGATAGACTTGTTGACAAGGACGTTCATGAAGTATGTTTCGATAGGCGGGATTGTACAGAGAGATAAATCATCGACAAGCTACCAACATAAGTTTCCGGTAATAATTCCTCCATCACATATCAATTTACCGTTATAATATGCATTCTATAGAATTAAATCTACCGTGCACAAAATTTTGCAATGTCACAGGCAGCCACAGGGCACCAACCTTAGTGAGTTCTATGTTGCCTAGTACATGCTACAAATTGTTGGCTCTAGTCCACCAGTATATCCGCGGATTAGTGTAATTATAGTATATTAAAATACATTCTTTTATCATTGTGTCTAACTATTTTAAGTTTCTTCTACAGACATATAAGTTTCCTACAAATAATCTCACGAAGGATGGTCTCATGTATATTAAAAATACTAGTAGTTTCATACTTAGGGAGATCATAAAGGAGACCGGTGAATTTCATGATCCTAAAAACTTTATTAGCCAAGGTTTGTAATCTCAACAGAAGTCGGTCAATTCAATATATTGAAAATGTTTGCATATTGCATTCTGTTGATGTATTATCTCTTTATGGCTAATGATATAGGAAATGAAGTAAATGAACTCATTATTTCCTTTTAATTCACTGTGCTAAAACTAATTTGTTGGTTTATATATCGTTAGGCACGGGAAGCAAATGAATTCTCAATGAAGAATGAAGAGTGAAGAATGCTACACAAATGTCATGAGACTTTATAATATTGATATTTTACTTTTGTTTATATGTGACTTTATGGCCTTGTAATGTTGTGAGGCTTTGTAATATTGATTTTGTATGATATATGTGATATTAAATGAAGATTTTCGATCTAGAGTGTATGGAATTTGAATGCAAATAATCTATTATGTGTATGATATACTGCTGTGTGTATTTAGTAATTGATATGTCAATTACAATTAGTAATATATGAATTCTATATTGTGTATATAAATATACTGATTGTTCTAGAAAGGCAACCGTCTATACATATGTATTTTATAACGGCTTCTATTATATAGTACAGATAGCTCGAAATTGTAACCATCTATATTGTCCCATTGTACAGACGGCTCGAATAGCGAGTCGTCTGTACTATTTCATATCACAGACGGTTTATTATTGGAGCCGTCTGTACTATTTCATATCACAGTACAGACAGTTCGTTATTGGAGTTGTCTGTACAAGTTTTTTTACAGACGGCTCAAAACTCATCTATACAAATCTGATATGTACAAACTTTTGTCCATAGAAAATTAAAAAAATATCCTACACCGAGTTTACTAAGCGTCTGTAAAAGTATACTCTCTTATAGTGATATCTATCACGTTTTCGTTGCCGCACTCGATAAAGTTGACATGTCAGCATAAGTTCGTGTCGGTGTGGGGCAAATGGAAGTTCATGAATGCAACATATAAACATGAGGTGGAATACAAGTACTGACAATAATCCAACCGATTCAGACCACCTTGTCACGCAATCATGCCGCTTTGTAAACTGTCTCGATACAAGAAAACAAAAAATTGGGAATGATATGATTGCAATGCTAAAAAAATGTGGTTTTGTCGAATATATGCAAACAGTGGTGAGAAATTATATTCATGCTTAAAAGATCGGCGATAGTTTTGACAAAAGGTACCAGTTATTTTATGAGATTTCGTTAACTATATATAACTGCATCCACCTGCTTTATCACATTATGCTTTAACATTTTGTATGCCACAATAAATAATCTTGTTGTTGGTTAAGTATTCCCAGCAACTTCATTAGCACCCAAACTCTCTTAACCACAGATAAATGAACTTCACAATTCTTCACTAATTAAGCACAAAAATATAGAAACTCTTTTTTTAAAAAAGGGTCTCCCTCTGCACCATAAGGCCATTCCTAATGTGCTTTATAGTAGCTTATGTTTAGATATTAAATGTAGGTCCACGTAGCATGAAATCCGATGTGGCAAGCAATTAAACATGAAAAGTGATAGAGCTAGTATTAAAGAAAAAAGCTAGACTTGAAATCCAATAGATAAGAAGTAAGCAAATAGGTATTGGGGGATATATATTATCCTTATTACATGTTCTTGTATTTATCTATTGACCATAAAAATGTTTTTAGTTACAAGCTATAGGTATTATATTTTAGGAGGTTATTTATTATCACGTATTTCTTGTATTCACTCTTATCTAAGAAATAGCTATATACATCATGCATAGGGAGTGGTTAATTACATGCAAAAAAGATATCCTAGTATCCATATATATACATCTGATGGAGATATACAATTAAAACACTCAACTTCTGTAGATCGATAGGTTATATATATATTCTCCGTCTGCACTCGAATGATTAGTTCGTCAATGCAGACAGCAGGATTCGCGTATAAACCATGTGCGACACCGATTATTCTATCATGGCCTAATTATGTATTCCGCCCTACTCTGCTCTCGCTCTTTGCTGGCCAATTGGCCTCGAAACGTAATTTATGTCGGAATTAACTCCGAAGCTCGACCCTGAGCAGCCTCCTTATCTTATTCGAACGTCCTTGTGCTGACCTTGTACTGTACCTCGTTCTGAGGAAGAATAATAGTATTTTTCTATGGATGAATATCTGTACCTAGGCGGATTGACGTGCTTACGCTGTGCTCGGTTTTTTCACAGAGCATAACAAAAAAGACAAAAAAAATTTTGGAGCCTCGGATATGCCCAGAACAATACTTATCACTAGATATGAATTACATGAGCTTGCGGTCATGTCATATGGATTGACCAAAGTCTTGGCTTATTTTCCGTACCTCATGAATAAAGTTTTCATAGAGTATTTTAATAATTTTGGGGTAGTACTCATTTATAACATACTGGTTTACTCTAAGAGTGAAGAAGAACATGAGGATCACCTAAGAAAAATATTAGGAAAAGCCTAGTGAGCATCAACTGTAAGCTAAGTACAATAAGTGAGAGTTCTGATTAATAAAGGTTCCATTTCTCGAACATATTCTATCTGTCGGAGGAATTGTAGTAAACCCAAGTAAGATGCAACATGTATTGAATTAGAAATCACCTGCCAGCGTTACCAAAATAAGAAGTTTCCTTAGTCTAGCAGGATATTGTCGTCGCTTCACAGAAGGATTCTCGAAGATAGTTAAACCACTCATAGAGTTGCTAGAGAAGGAAAAGAGGTATGAAGGGACAAATATTTGTGAAACAAGTTTGAATGAGCTTAAGAAAGGTTAACTACATCTCCAGTGCTAGCGTTGCCGGATAACCAGAAGAACTTTAATATATATTGTGATGCATCTCGATGAGGTATTTGAATGTGTTTTGATGCAAGAAAGATAAGTAGTAGCGTACGCTTCGAGACAGTTAAGGACTCATGAGAAGAATTATCTAACTGGTGACATGGAACTAGCGACAGTAGTACATGCTTTGAAAATATGGAGACATTATTTTCTTGGAAAAAAATGTGAGATATATACGAATAATAAGAGCTTGAAGTATATATCCGTCCCAAAATGGATCTTAACTTGAGGCGACAAAGATGGCTAGAGCTGATCAAGAATTTTGATGTGGGAATCCATTACCACCCGAGAAAAGTAAACATGGTGGCAGATGTGTTAAGTCAGAAAGTATATAGTACCACGGCTACGTTACAAGAAACTCAACCAACTCCGTGTGAAGAATCCCGGTGCCCTAACCTAGGTCCTGTTGCGGACTTATGAGTATTAGCCATGGAAGTGGAACCTATTGTGGATGAGGATATCCAGAAAGGATAGGCGAAAGATGGAAATATTAAGAAGATCAAAGAGAATATTAAAACTGGCAAAGTCCCAAAATCCTTAGAGGATAAAAAATGTATAGTATGGTTTGGCAAACGCATTTGTGTACCAGATCAGAAAGGGATTAAGGAAAAATTTTAGAAAATCTCAAAAAATCATAGATGACTTTGGAGAAATTCTAGAAAAATCCTAACAATATAATTTCATCTGTAGTTAATCTTTTTAGCTTTGTCTTAATATTTAGAAGATTGTAACTTGTTAATCGTCGCTCCGTTTTAACCCGTTCTTTTGTTGGATTGTCTAGAAAAATATGATCTTATATGTGATGGTATTTGTTATGTGATATTTGGTTCTTTTTAGATCTTGGTATATATGTGTTGACTTTTCGCTTATTTTTGCGAGTAGACGTCAACGTTCTGAAGGAGCTATGAGAACTTCAAGATCGAGACTTTGAAGACTTTGAAGACCTAATTGATCATATTTATTCCAGTATTACAAATATTTTATTTTACAAATATGCATGCTAATAATATGTTAAGAATCCCAAGTGTTAGGTTTTGCCCTTATCATCCTTTTCACCATAGTATGGTTTTGAGTTTTGGAAGGGTAGATGATACTTAGCCTCATCTTGGGATGGTAATCATGATAATTGTTCCACGAACTTGATAATGGTTCTATGTAACAATGATAAAATATGATGGAATAATTTTTGTAGCAACATGGTATAAGGATTTGAGCAGGTGGTATGATGAGATGTATGGTTGGAAAAGTGGTAGTCTTACTCAAATCTACGGACCGATTTGTAGGGTGACATTTTTGTGTTTACAGTACAACTACAAACCTGGTATGGGACGGGTCTAGTTAAGTAATTTTCTTACTCTAAGCATAGTATAGATCAGGTAGAAGAGCGATAAATAGACGATGTCTTGGGATCAAAAAGGCGTAAGAGGGGACTTCCGTTGTTGAGATGGAATCACGCGGTAGTGAAATTTTAGTGGGTAGCTATGTGCTAAAAGGGGCATTATAAAGACTTTGTAGTGATCTCCTTGCCATACACTTCGATGGTGTGCAGTGTGCTTGATCAGCACAAGCAAAACAGAGACTTAGTCGCCCGTTTGCGGGTGATGAAATCATGACTTGTGGTAATGTATAACCTCTACAAAGTTAAAACTGAATATTCAGCCATGCTCATGGTCATGAGCGGTATAGAAAACCTACCATGATTATAACTTGATGGTTTAGTTAGTGTGATCAAATGTGGTGGTGGGAACTATAGTTGAGGTGTGGACCAGTCATGATGGTAGAACTCATGGTTGAGGTAGTTTATCTGTAGTTTAATTTTAGCGGGAGCCACGGTTGAGGTGTTTGTTGTTCAACCTTGGTAGTTAGAATCTTGGTTGAGGTGGTCAGTTGGTTAGGTTAAGATAGATGGAATCTTGAGGTCATTTGCTATTCACTTATATTATTGTTTTTCAAATTATTTTACTTAAATGTTGTTTTATGTGAAAAAGTCATTTAGCCACATTCTTGTTAAAGCATTCATATGTATATTATTTTTCACAACTTGCGGAGTACGATATGTTTCTCTCATTTGCTATAATCAAATACTTAGTTGGGAAAGAGTTGTAAGATTTCAAGGAGGTGAAACCTAGGAAGATGTTCTACATCGATTTTTCTGTGGAGTTATCAGTGAATTGAATATGAAAACTACGCTTATGATCCATTACAGATTTTTATTTGGTACTTCGACCTTTAAAGATCTTTTGTAAGACTATTTATCGATTAAGATAGATATATTGTGATGATTATTATCAATAAAATCACTATATGTTATGATTAATTTCTGAGTTTAGCATATAGATGAGATTGGCTAGATTCTTAAACCGGTCTCGACATATACCCCTCCGGTCACAATAAGTATCGTTTTGGATATTGACACGGTCGTCAACGCACAACTTTGACTATAATTTTTTGTTGTAATATATTTATAAAACATAGCAAAAATATAATATTTATAAAAAGTATTTTTCGACATAAATCGACTCATATTATTTTCAAATATCCAAACTTAACCTATAAAAAATAATTTGTAATTAAAGTTTAGAATGTTGATTGCACGGGATCCAAAACTATACTTATTTGTGACTTAACATAGTACAACAGTAGTATTTCAGCTTAATTAATTAGATACTTAACCGCTCCGAGTAGCTAGTATTTTTGTTTACAAAGTGGAGTAGTACGAAATAAAATTGGAAGACCAGCAAAAGCCTTGTGCTGCAAAATGGGAGTACGTACCCGTGCGAATTGCAATGCATGCAATTTGGTTGGCCCGGCGGCCGAATAGGGGCGCTCCACTTGGCTCCCGTCTAAGAGTTGAGTAGGAAGCCTACCCATGTGACCTGTGCCTTGCGAGAAGGATTAACGTAGCTGCTCATGAGCTGTCCATCTCCTGCTCCGACGCGCTCAGAAACGGCCACACGTGTGTTGGCTGCCTAAATTTTCTACAATTTGGCTTAGTGGATGTATATAGGGTGTATTTGATTCTCTAAATAAAGTTCCATAAAGCTATACTGCATAAGTGGATTGAAAGAAAATAGATTGAGTAGAGCCATATTTATTAAAAAAATGTTTAGTTGTTTGTATCTGCTGAATATGCTTAGTTAAGTTTCTGATTGCATGATTGATTGAATCTGAAATCGTATGAGTGGATGTAAAAAGATTGTAATTAGTTATTTGTGTGGAGATTATTTTGTGACACTGACAAGTGGATCCGTATTAATGAGCGGATGTAGAGCTTATATCTGTCAAGCTAGTATGAAGTCATATATTTGTATTTATTGAGTTAGGTTGGAACAATTGATACGAATAATCAAACACGTTTTTATCTGAGATTATATATATTGAAAAGGTCAGACTAGCGGAGATTCGGACAACCAAACGTATCCATAATGTTAGATAGAAACGTGTTTGGTTATCCGTATTTATTGTTCTAACTTAGTTCAGTGGATTCAAATATACGTTATCAGTCTGGTCTGACGGATGCAGGCTCATGCATCCGTTCATATAGGTGGTTTTACTTCTCAGTGTTACAAAGTCATATTCATACTAGCAACTAATCACAGTCTCAACTCTTGTATTCGCTCATGCGATATCAAATTCAGCCAACCAAATACAAACTCAGCTTAGCCTATCTAGATAATACGGCAAATCAAACACTATTCTTTTCAACAAATATGACTCCGTTCAACCTGATTCTACTCAACTAGACTATACGATATAGCTCTATAAAATTCCATCAGAGAACCAAACACACATATTTGGTTACTCAAATTTACCTCTGTCTGGCCCGATAGACACGCATAATCTTAAAAAGAGATCTATTTGGTTACTTGTATCCATTAGCTTGTCAGGTGTAAATATACGAACTCATTCTAACCTGGGATTTGAGTTTCACTCCACAGTATATCCCGACAGACGCAGGCTCCTGCATCCATTTATACAGGTAAGTCTACTTATCTTAGTTATTGCATCCGCTCATGCAGCCTTAGATTTAATTAATAAAACAGAAACTCAACTCAACCTACTAGACAGATACAATAAATCAAACATTTTTTTTCAATAAATATAATTTTGCTCAGGCTACTTTTTCTCAGCCCATATGTATAATCCATACGAGCAAAGACCAATCAAACACACTCTAACTCCCGCGTTAAACGTCAGCCTCCAGGTGGAGAGAAAAATGTTCAAATCATTTTGACTGGAACGGGGAACGAAAAACCTGAAATCTATGAATTTCCGGTAATTCAGATTGTGAACGAATTTTTTTGCAAAATGGAATGCAAATCCACTCGGTATTTATTCTGCATGGTAGCCATATCTATACTCTTATAAAAATAAAATGCACGAATTATAACAGATCCGATTGATCTCCACCATCTATCTAAATTGATCAAACGATCACCGTATAAAATTGAATCCCACTCATTCTTTCAAAAATACATTTAATATCTTATTATTTGCCTTCCATATCTAGACATCTAATATTTATCTTCTATACATTCTAAAAATACATTTAATCTCTTATTATTTATCTTCCAGATCTAGACATTTAACATTTACCTTCTATACATTCACTGTTGAATTTTTTCAGAGGGTACGTTACCTCCCGCACTTTGCCTGCAACGCCATGTTTCTCTAGAGAGTATGCCGCCCCCCGCACTTCGCCTATAACATCGGCTTCTGGAGAGAGCGCACCGCTGCCCGCACGTTGCTCCACCATCATCTACCACGAAGATCATCTCTATTGCACGCTCTTTATATAAGGTGCTATGTAAAAATTAATTTTATTTTCCTATAAATCGGCTATTATCTTAATCTTCCTGGTAACGTTGATACGGACAACCAATTCTAAACGATAGTCTTCTCCACCTTCCTATCGAGATCCTTACCATTCTCCTCCCTCATGAAATTACACGATCATATTATGAATTTCATGTATGCTAATATCTTTTCTTATCCTATATTCTTTTACTTCTTCGAATTGCTATATCTAAATTAATTTTATATGTGTAAAATATATATGCAATTGCTAAGTTGACATGTAATCCATGAGCCGCGTCCTAGCCCATGCTACACAAGTAGAATTAGCAAAAAAGTGTCGGGACACTTGTCCTATTTTTGAAAAAAAGAATCATCAAAAGACATAAGAAAATCAACATAGGCCCGAATTTCAGCATTTTATCTATATCAACATTATACATGTCATAACAACCGCCATATCGGGATGGTTTTTAGCCTAGCGGGTTAATTAGTTCTTTTTTGCAAAAAAAGGAATCAGAGCTTTGATAGTCGTGGGATTTATACCCAACACTTTTGCGGTTCAAAGATAAATTAGACATTTAAAGGAACTCATTGGTACAATGGTTTTTTTTATTCAATCCAAGGTAATGTACGCCAGAAATATAGAAAAAGATAGAGAAAAAACACGAGCAACGTTTATGTGGCAGCCACAGTTTCGAAAGCAGATAAATAGTCGCAATTCACTAAAAAACGAATGGATCAATTCAAATATATGTCGCGTCGATCGTCCATGAGCGCGAGGCAATTCACATTGCAACGGCGCGCATGTTGTTGTCAAGCCAAGTCAAGATAGCAAATGATGCGGCACGTGAAGATGTGCAACCGCCGAAGCGTTGTACGCACCGTCGCTCCAAATTCCGATGCGGCCGTTTGCTACAGCGACCAGTTCGTATTTTTCTCGGACGGAAAGACAGAGAGCAGCACTATAAATGGAGACGGATGGAATGCGTATGAAATCGAATTTGGATAGTACGACATATTATATTTTAATTTGAATGTGAATACGGATTTGGATATCCTCGAATACGAATACGAATCGGATAGTTTGAATACGAATCCGCATTCGGATATCTACTCGATCTTCGAAATTTAGGTCGGAAATTTAAATTTTTTTAAAAAATTGACTGAAATTTAATAAAATTCGACTGAAATTTGTTCTAATTTGATTGGGCCAGAATTTTAGAATTTTTTTTCAAAATTCATGTTGGAAATTTAAAAGTTTGATCAAATTTAACTGAAATTTGATGAAATTAGGCTGAAATTTGTTCCAATTTAATTGGGTTGGAATTTCGTTCATATATGAAATTTCTAAAACTTTAGCAAAATTTGGTTCCCTGGTTGGCGGATACGGATACGAATCGGATATATCTCGAATTCGGATATCCACATTTGAATCCGAATCTCGAAAACGAATTCGGATATATCCATTTTAGTATCCATTTCAGAAACGAATACAGATACGGATATCCATATTCATATTTTAACGGATACGGAATCGGATAATTCGAATTTTCTACCATCCATTTCCACCCCTAACTATTTAGGTGGCAACGGTCGGGTTATGACTAGATGGAGAAGAACCCACCTAATTCAAAACTTAAGATCTCTAAGTCCAATTTGATCTGAAATAGCTATCAGGCGTAAAACGTCCTTGGTCTCGAGCTCGGCCTCGACAATGACTCAAGATTCATCGAGGGACCCAATGGTGTACTGCAGGAGGGCGACGGTGGCAGATGGCATAGGCGAGGCAGCAACGGTAGAGGAGGAGGGTGCGGGTGAGGTGGCGGCAACAAGGGCCCTTGGGTGGTGCAGGCGGTGACGGCCCTCTCAAGTGGTAGCGACGGGGCTCCTCGATGTGGTTGGCGAAGGTGACGGCTAGAGTGCTGTTGTGGTAGAGAATGATAGGTAGAGAGAAACAGGTTAAGTCATATTTGTTTTTTTAGTTATCTCAAAAGTGTAAGACAGATTAAATTGTATTTGAGACTAGTGAAGTACTACGATGTAAACCTATCTAAGACTCTGAACCCTAGTCAAATAGATTCATCGGAGGATTACAACACCTGTTCCCGCTCGCGCCGCTATCCCGACGCGTCCCAGTTGCCACCCGATGCGACAGGATAGAGGTCGTAAATTTATCTATCCAACCGTGCGAATTGGATTGGTCACTGTGCCACGGGCCTGGCCCCGGGCCCCGAGCGAGAGGCGCGGCCCCCACCACGTTGCTCGCGACTGGGAGCTTTGAACACGACACCGCAGCAGTGACCGGTGGGATCGGCGCACCGGGGGCACCGCTCTCGGTGCACGGCGTGGGAGCGGTGAGACCCGGAGGCTGACCGTGAAACCACCATAACCCGGCGTCAAAGCTGCGTAATCCAACGGCAGGGGGGTGGAAAAAGTGACGCGCGCTTTTCCCACCATGCATTTTTCCGCAGTCAAAAGCAAAGGCGAGGGACCACAAATGGTAAGCGGTAAAACGCAAACGGACGAAACTTGTTACGTAATCTTTAGAGGGTTCCCCGACAGGTGGGGCCGCTGCAGGTATCGACCACCTGTCGGTGACCTGTCAGTAAAGCTTCGCGGTAGATAAAGGCGACCGCTCCCTCCACCGCCGCACCCGAACGCTGTCACCTTCCCCTTTCCCAGCTCATTCCCCTCCCTCCGCAACTCGTCTCTCTCACTGTCGACCGCGTTACTCCTCCCACTGCCAGCTTGATAGCTTCCTACGGTTCTCCCACCACCTCAACCTCGAAGCGTCTCGTCGTCTCCTCCTCCACACTTACGCGCTAAGCAACTGCTTAATCCTAGCTCCAGCTCCATCTCTAACCTCGGAGCCGGAGCCGGAGCGCGGGGGACTCGCTCCTAGCAAGGAGCGCCATGTCGTCGCCGACGGCCGCGCCGGCGCCGACCACGCCCACGGCCCCGCCGGCCACCCCGTCTGCGCCGCCCCCAGCCACCCCGTCCGCGCCGCCCCCGGCCACCCCGTCCGCGCCGCCCCCGGCCACCCCGGCGGCTCCCTCCCCACCCGCGCCCGCGGCCCCACCGCCCTCCTCCTCCGTACCGCCGCCGGCGGTCCCCTCCGCTCCCCCTCCCGCGCCGTCAACCACCCCGGCGACTCCCTCGGCGCCGGCGCCCTCCTCCCCCTCCTCCCCGGGGACGCCCACCACCCCGTCCCCGCCCTCGGATACGCCGTCGCCCCCGTCGTCCGGAGGAGGGAGGTCCCCATCCACACCGTCGTCCGGTGGCAGGTCGCCGACGGGCAACTCACCCCCGAAGTCGCCGTCCTCGCCTTCGTCGGCAGGCGGCGGGTCCGGGGTGTCCACGTCGTTGGTCGTGGGCGTGGCTGTGGGCGGGCTCGTGCTGCTGCTTCTTGCCAGCTTCATATGCCTCTGCTGCCTCCGGAAGAAGCGGCGCCGCGCGCCGCCACCGCCGCACTACGGCTACCCGCCTCCTCCTCCCCAGTACAAGGGTGAGATCCCTTTTTACAGCTCCCAAGCCTGCCTGTCGCTGTCTAGATCCAGATCTGGTGCGTGGGTAGCGTGGCTAGTAGCTAATCACGTTGCTTTCGGGTGGCTGTGGATCTTAGGTGACGGATTGAACATGGCTTGGGTGTGCTAGCGCCCGATTCTGCGCGTAGGTGTTGCTGGCATGTGCATAGTGGGTTAAAATATGGTAATTTTAGTAAGTAGAGTGTGATTTTCAATTTCAATAGAACTGGACCTGGTTTTTTTGCTTATTAATTCTTAATTGTTCTGATGGAGAATTAGGTGGCGGATTGAACGTGGCTTGGGTGTGCTAGCGCCTGATTCTGCGCATAGGTGTTGCTGGCATGTGCATAGTGGGTTAAAATGTGGTAATTTTAGTAAGTAGAGTGCGATTTTCAATTTCAATAGAACTGGACCTGGATTTTTTGCTTATTAATTCTTAATTGTTCTGATGGAGAATTAGTCACTTATAAAAAGGTGTGCTCTTGTTAAGCAATAAATTACTCCGATGGTTTTTTAAGGCTACTTAGTGATGAGTAGATGATGTCATGCCTGTTGTCTAAATCAAATGTCACTTAATATATTCGGTTTTGCCTGTTGTATGTATTTTTATCTGGAGGAGAATGTAATTTGCATGTCATGCTTCGTGTACTCAGTTTTCAAGGATATGATACGTTCAATTATTAGTTGGTAAATGGAGACATACTTTCCCTCACATTATTTTATCTTGCTACAGAGGATCCATATGGCGGAACATACCAGAGTTGGCAGCAAAATGCACCTCCTCCTCCTCCTGAGCATGTGGTCAAGATGCATCCCTCACCTCCCCCAGCATATGCCAATCGTCCTCCGCAGCCAACGCCGCCTCCTCCACCCGCTATGATAAGCAGTAGTGGTGGGTCTGGTTCCAATTACTCAGGTGGTGAGATCCTACCTCCACCATCCCCTGGC
The DNA here is from genome assembly GCF_958298935.1 of Phragmites australis. Lineage (NCBI taxonomy): Eukaryota > Viridiplantae > Streptophyta > Magnoliopsida > Poales > Poaceae > Phragmites > Phragmites australis. The sequence goes on from NC_084931.1 coordinate 7,800,654, forward strand.
CTTGCCCTTGGTTTCTCGAAGAGCACATTCACGTATGAAGAGTTGTTGAGGGCAACTGATGGATTCTCTGATGCTAATCTCCTTGGACAAGGTGGTTTTGGGTACGTTCACAGAGGATTGCTGCCTAATGGCAAAGAGATCGCTGTAAAGCAATTGAAACTTGGAAGTGGCCAGGGAGAGCGTGAGTTCCAGGCTGAGGTTGAGATTATCAGCCGAGTACATCACAAACATCTCGTGTCTTTGGTTGGTTATTGCATTTCTGGAGGGAAGAGGTTGCTTGTCTATGAGTTTGTCCCCAACAACACATTGGAATTCCACTTACATGGTATGCTCTTTTTCATGCTCGCAGTTCGCTTTATTATCTGTGATTCTTCATGTTTAATTATTCTACTTGGTTAGCCATTTGGATTGTTCAGTTGAAGGAAACTCCATAACCTGATATACCGCAGTTAAATAGCAGGCTCCCAGTATCTTCAGCCCACTCAGAGAGCAATCACTGGTTAGCTATTCCTCGGAGCTGGAATTTTTAATACCAGTATATCCTGAAAAGAAAGAACAACCCTTTTAGATAAAGAGAACTCAAATGCTATTGGCCCTTTTAGCAGAATATGCCTTTACTTCTTACCTGCTCAAAATGGCAATGCACAAAAAGCGTCTGACTTACTCAAATCAAAACTCCTTCTCTTGTAGGAAAATTCATGAATTAATTTTCCGTCTCCTCGAATTTGATTGGCACATCCATGAATGCATGATACAAGCTAATTGCTATATGCATCTGTCTTATGTCTCTTGCTCATGGTTATGACCTACTTGCTCCTTAGGGAAAGATCGACCAACAATGGAGTGGTCCACAAGATTAAAGATTGCTTTGGGTGCTGCAAAGGGTTTGGCGTACCTTCACGAAGACTGTGAGTTTGCATCCATAAATACCTTCTTTGTCTTTCAATTATATTTCCAAGAAAACATAGAAGTATAGTGACAAGCAGTCCTCAAGTAACATCTTCTTTACTTGACAGGCCATCCAAAAATCATCCACCGTGATATAAAGGCATCAAACATTCTTCTTGATTTTAAATTTGAAGCTAAGGTGCGTTATGACTTTCTTTTCCCACTTGTGGTAGTTTACAGCTGACTGTCCTCACTGTAAAACTGAAAATGTATTTCTTTATGCATTGCTTATTTTACATTTACCCTCTTTTTTTTTTGCATTAAGGACGTTTTGGCAGTCCACATGTCATGTGGTTCTCTCATTGTATGTCTGTTAAAGACATGAATGCTGTTGTAAGGCCGTTTTTGCTATAAACTCATTTTATTTGAGTGAGTGGGAAGTTGCTTTCTTTGAATAATTGGCAACATAAAAATTGGCAGTGCAATTTTTCCATAACCTCATTAGATGAGAAACTTATACAGCCTTCTTGCTTATGTGTCTAGATCATTCTATTTATTGTTTTGAGCTTTACTGTAACTAAGTAGTGCCTCTGTACAGGTTGCAGATTTTGGACTTGCAAAATTCACTACTGATAACAACACTCATGTTTCGACTAGAGTAATGGGCACTTTCGGGTATGTCTAAATTCTCAGCGCACTACTATGTACATTAAATATGGTGTTAAAGGTATACATTTTAGGCATACTGCAGACAGCACTCTATGGTTGAAATTTTCTAAAGCATGTGGATACCATCACTTAAGCAGTTTAGACTAGGTTGATAATGGTTAATTTTAGTTATGATACAACACCCTAGAGAATTTTAACCTTTGTATTTGCATCATATTCACATTACAGTAAAAATAATTAAAATGGTAGAGCTACCAGTAGATTTATTTCAGCATTCAACTTGCTATGCTGAAGTAATAATTATGGCTTGCTAATACACATTTTCTTGGTTCAGGTATTTAGCACCTGAGTATGCATCTTCTGGCAAGCTCTCTGAAAAGTCAGATGTATTTTCTTTTGGAGTCATGCTTCTTGAGCTAATAACTGGGCGGAGACCTGTTGACACAACCCAAACATTTATGGATGACAGCTTGGTTGACTGGGTAATTACTTCAAACAGCTTTTCTAGCTTTGATGTTGTTCAGAATTTCTTCTTTTTTCTGTTATGTCAAATAAAGGACACTGGATTTTACTTATAATTCTCATGATTTATTCTTCATATAAGGCGCTCATCTTGAGAATTGGCCCATGACTTGTCCATACAAATTAGATACCACTTGCTATAAGTGCATGTACATATTTCCATCTGCGTGCTTTATAATACTATCTTTACTCCAGAATAGTTCCTAATTCTAGTTCCACTGCTCCAGAAGCAAATTTCGGCCACTACTTTGGATCAGTGTTAATAAACGTTACGAGCTTGTACTACCTTGAGAATATCTTTGACAGAGTATCTGTTTGTACCTGCCATTCGACGTGGTCAACCTATAAATTATCTATCCTTTGATTTTTGACGGACTGTTACGTAGTAATCTTCCTGAGAGTAACATTACTGATCATCTGCAGGCAAGGCCCTTACTGATGCGAGCACTTGAGGATGGTGAATATGATGCTTTGGTGGATCCTCGGCTGGGAAAGGACTTCAATCCTAATGAGATGGCAAGAATGATAGCCTGTGCAGCTGCATGTGTACGCCATTCTGCACGTCGTCGCCCACGCATGAGTCAGGTAATATATGAACATCTTTTCTGAAAATGCCTTTATACTTCTCATCGACAAAATCTGTTCAATCCACTTTGTGTGTTGTTAATAGCTAATATTCAGAATCCATTGCATATATCACATGATTCCTACAATCACGAAACGTACTGTGTTGACGATGAAATGGTGATGTTCTGACTTTGAGTTGGAACTTAGGTCACTCTAGTTTGAATGAAGCATGCCACATTGCACCATGTGCTCATGAACTGTCATATATTCACTTGGTTGAATCATCTCATGCCTGATTGATTATCAGGTTGTTCGGGCTTTGGAAGGCGATGTGTCTTTGGAGGATCTTAATGAAGGTGTTCGGCCTGGTCATAGCCGCTTCTTCGGATCGTACAGCAGCTCCGACTATGATTCTGGCCAGTACAACGAGGACATGAAGAAGTTCAGGAAGATGGCATTTAACAACAACTATACCAGTAGCCAATACAGTGCTCCTACCAGTGAGTACGGCCAGATACAATCCGCATCAAGCAGCGAGGGCCACCAAACTCGGGAGATGGAGTCGGGCGTGATGAAGAAAAGTGCCTACAGCGGTTACAGTTCAGGATACAGCGGAGCCTCGTGAGGGAATTCCTTTTTTCTTTTCTTCTTTTGACATTTTCATTATTGCATTTGTAAAGTCTGGCCGAATTGTATGACCGAAGTTGCTGACTTGCGTCTGGCGAACCCGAGTTTGACCGAGTATAGCTTTTGGTAGCTGGAATTGTTGATTCTTTCATAAGTATGGTGTGGCCCACCAAGGTTCTTGTGCAATTCAAAGTGAGCTAACTGACTGTTGATATGTTGTCCATGGCTTCATTCTTCTTCAACGATGAGTCTCCTAAGCAGCTTGTGTATCGGTTTTCTTGCATCGATTTGTCCGGAAGATCTTCAGCGATGTCAGTTCTCATGTTCTGGTTCTTTCGCCAACTTCATTCCAGTACATGTATGCGAACTGGTATCACGGATAACTGGGTGTAATGTCTTTACTGCAAGCGAAGTTTCTGAAGTTCAGGTGTTAGGCGAGTTATCTCGGGAAGCCAGATTTGTGTCGTGCTGTGCGTGGGTTCTTTGGAAGCACGGCACATGGGACGGCTCACGAGATGATGCATGGACGCCTGGTTGTCTCGCGTACCTTTCCAGGCTCGCCTGTGGCGTCTGACGCGTGACCCATAAATCTTCAACAAAAGCGAACGCAGGTGAGGTGTTGGAGGGTGAGTAGTACAAGATTGCGCTTGTTGGTCTAGACTGTTCTTCTCTGTGCTGGGCCACTACTATCTTCTAGCTCCCATCATTTCAGGATATATATATATATATATATATATATATATATATAATTATATGTATATATATATATAATTATATGCCTGTTTAAATATTTACAACATAAGGCTATTGTCTATTTAATGGGTGAGAACAAGGTACCGCTCAATAAGTATGCGACATCTTATAGGCTATATGGTCTAACCGGTCTAAATTAAATAAGGTTGGTAACCTGGTAGCCACATCAAGGTCTCATCCATTCAACGAGTGGCATCTTATTGCTGCGCCCCTAAGGGTCTATCGAAAAGGTGTCGCCTGTTTTTGGTATGAAAGGAGTGTCGAGCGCCCGATCTAACGTCACATACTCATTTTCTCCCTTGCCAGCCAAGAGTAAGAGAAGAGAGGAGAGAGAAGAGGAGAGAGGGGGGGGGGGGGGAGGAAGAGAAGGTGAAGCCCTACTGGAGAAATAAGGTAATTTTTTTACTTAGTTTTTTTTACATACCTGGTAGGCTAGCTATCAGTGGTAGGTTTTGATATAGGTTAGATGTTAGATCTAAGATTTAGGCGTAGGTTTAGAATTAGGATTAGACATAGCTTAACAATTATATTTGGTCGGTAGGCATAAGTTAGTAATTAGATGTAGTATTTAGATATATGTTAGGTATTAGATGTATGATTTAGACATAATTTAGATAGAAGGTAGGTAATAGATGTAGTATTTAGAGCTTTTAGATGTAGCGACTCAGTGATTTTTTTTTCAACGTAGAGTAAATGTTGTACCATGTTTCTAATAACTGTTGCAATATTGCAGATGTTAGTTTACATTTTTTTGGTTCTATCATAATAATGGTAGGGTTTTATGTTGATGGTTGGTAAGTATGTCGGAAAAGTGGTAGTTTAGGATTTTTATGGGGACAATGAAATATTTTATGGTCCGAAAAGGGTAGTATTGTCGGTCTAGACCTATGCAGAAGAGTGTTGGGCATTTGTACGATTGGTTGATGAGGGATTTCAAAATAGACACTGAGGTTCAAGAGACGACTATTAGTATTGTGGGCAATCGTAGAAGAGATGGTGTGTACTGGGAGGTGTACTCGCGTAGGGAAAATCAAGTATGGAGGAGGTATCAACAAGATGTAGTGAAAAGAGGTTGGCCACCTATGTTACTTGTGTAATGGAAAAATAATGAGGAAGTTGGGGAGATGCATGGTGGGAGTACGCGGAGGAGGAGGAGGGTGATGAGGAAGAGTGTGATGATGAGGAGGGTAATAACCATGGCAAACCAGATGCTAGACAGTCATCGGCTGATCCGATTAAACCCATCGGTGAGACATACGATGGGGAACGAATCCCTTCTCTAATTGAACCGATGGAAATGGATGATCTTGAGGCCGATGAAGCTTCTGAGTATGACATGTCAGATGATGAGAACGATATAATATTCATGTTCTCACAGACTGGAACAATCTTAACTTTAACAACCTTGTGGCGAATGAGAGGAATCGAGTGCCCTAGGAGTATATGCAAAATGAGGTGACCGAGGTGGCTAGGTACCCTACCAATCAGGCCATAAAAGATGCTGTGATTCAATAGGCGATATCGCTTCGATGACAGTTTTATGTTGTGAAGTTAAGCAAGAAGGATATATGATGTGAAGTGCATGAAGGAGGGTTATCCATGGTGGGTGCACAACTTTAAGGGGAAGTTGGCTGAGTGTTGGGAGGTGTCGGTTGTGGTAGACCATACTTTCACATTGGACGAACTTGAGTCCAGCCACATGAATATCACATCAGCCTTTGTTGCCAATGTGATGTACGTACAGATTATGAACAACCTGAACTACGAATCAGGATCTATAATCAGGGCAATTGAGGAGGAGTACAAGTACACTATCAGCCACAATAAAGCATGGAGAGTGAAAAGGAAGGCAATTGAGATGAGGTTTGAGACCTACAAAGCGTCATATTGCAGACTATTGCTCGAAAGAACCCGGGGACGTATTACGACTTTGATAAGTACCCATTGTTGTCGGAACCTGGCAAGTATGTCCTGAAGCGAAGCTTTTTTTTTTGTCTTAAGACCATGCATCAAAGCTTTCGAGCATTGTCGGCCTATCCTTTACATCGATGACACTTCCCTTACCGACATATACAAGGGTCAGATTTTGACTACTATTGGAGTTGATGGGAATAACCAAGTATTATTGTTGGCCTTTGCTTTTATAGAGAGTGAGAACACCATAAGTTGGTATTGGTTACCGTACCATGTTCATATGATAATTATGGGTGCTCGACCGGACGTATGCCTTATACATGACCAGCATGCAGGGATATTCAAGGCTATTCAGAATCCGTAGAATGGTATAGAGGATGGAATGATGGGTCCTGTGTGGCCAGATCTGTAGCATAGGTGGTGCATGAGGCATTTGGGTGCAAACTTCTTTTGGCAATTCAAGAACAAGAACCTTATGAACATGTTCAAGTGGTTGTGCGGTTAGAACCAATAGCGAAAGTTTGATGTAGTTTAGACCATGAGAACTTCACAACACATATACGAAGTTCTTTGCAAGGACAAACAAAGGAGGAGGGCAAGAGTGAGATAATTACCCAAGAGTGCACCCTCTTCAATGATAGTTGTGTTTGTATCTGCTACGAGTTGATGCTACTGCACAAGCCATGCTCACATATGATTGCCGTATATTCTGTGACGGGCATGAGGACTCAAAGGTACGTCTCAGAGTACTTCAAGAAAGAAGCCTTGTTCAACACCTGGAACTATGAGGTCTATGATTTCGGGATTTACGGTTATTTCACGAAGGATCTTGGGCTGGATTGTGCGTTCATCCTTGATCCTAAGAAGATGAAGTAGAAGAAGGGACAGCGGAGGATGATGAGTATCCGTAATGACATGAATGAAGCAAAAGTTGGTCGTCACATGAAATGGTGCATCAAGTGCAACGAAACATGGCACACATACAATAAATGCACCGTTGGTGTGCCAAGTGCCAACCCTGATGAAGTAGATCCTTCTGGCTCAGCTACAGATGGGAGACATCCTTGTGCTCGTCGATCGCCAGCTTCGTCAACTCATTAAGTTTGATTAATGTTGTAATTTGTGGCATGACGGATATTCATGTTTGAAACATTGTAGTTTGCTATTGTAGTAGTGAGACTGTTATTATGTTTGAGTTGTAGTATGTTAAGTTGTGATTGTTATTTTCAGCGAGTACGTTGTGTCATGTGGAATGTATTTATGGAACCACGTTAATATATTTGTGCACACATTGAACAATTTAATCTCCCATGTCATATGTTGCACTCTACCTTGTTTCTTTGTATTTGTTTTGCTTATCAAACTATAAATAACTTGTCAATATGTATGTATAGCTCACCTAGAGGTTCTTGACCCTTAGCTCAACGTGAGCCACCGTTCGTACCTCACTGCTGTGCAGGCTGAGGAGCTCCCGGTACTATGACTTCTCAACATGACCCTACTAGTGGCCCTTGTGGACAGGTGGCATCTCGAGATGAACACCCTCCACTTTCGTGCTGCGAGATGGCGCTCACTCTTCAAGACGTGTCCCTGCTACCGGCCTACCTTGCGTGGGTGCCACTGTTGGTGTGAGGGACGTGGGCGTTGCATGGCGTGATGAGTTGCTTGCCTGCTTCTCTACCGTTCACTGGAGGGACAACCTAGCCCCCTTCAGGCCTTTTCTGAGGTCGAAGAAGCACGACTTGACTAAGGTCTTTCTCGTTTAGTTTGTGTTACGTCCCTCTTGTACTATTTTCTCATGTCATTTATGTTACTAAACGATGAAATTATTTGTAGTCGTTTCTTCATTGACAAGCAACCAACACCCACCATTGGCAGGCGATGACGATGTCTCCCACCACTTATAGGCCTACTTGTTGTGGTTGTTTGGGTGGATCATGTTCATTGAGACCCATAGCAACATAGCCTTGTGGAGCATGATCCCCTACACCACAAAGATTGTGGATGCCAGACCAGGGAGGTCCTGCAGTACAACTGGGCTTCAGCTAGGCTGACTGCAATGTACTGGGGCCTGTGCGACACCTGCACGAAGACCGGTGTGAATGCGATCCTCACCAAGTGTCCGCTACTGCTGCAGTTGTGTTTGTACGAGCGGTTCACCATCGGTAGGCCCGTTGTCGACCACAACGCGTATGAGCTTCATGCCGACGTTGTCAATGGCTCGACCATGGGCTCTTTGTGGTGCCAACGTCAGGTAAGAGCTAAGAAATTTGCATATATTTGTTAAATCCTCCCATTATTATGTTTCTCTAACTTCGTTTTGTTGCACCACCATCGGTTGGACAGTGGCCTTGACATTCCCAAGGTGAGTTGAGCACGACGTTCGATCAGATCTACCGGTAGGTACATAAGGTGATCAAGTCATTCAGCTGTAGGTCATCCTTGAGTGTTTTGATGGGACCACGAGCACTGGCTCCTCTCCCGCCACACCCCTCGGCCATGTTCATGTCCCCGCCACAGCCACTAGTATGTTTGATCTTCATCGTCGAGTCCTCGAGGCCATCTTTCACCTCGTCTGTTGACCCGGACTGTGGTGGCGGCTCAGCGAGGTAGTCTTTCATCGGCGACGATGACTCGCACTATAATGCGCCTTGGTGATGCACTCTTTCTTCAGCGTCGGTGACCCCTACTACGGTGTCATAGCATCGAGGACAACGTTCGTTGGTGTCGGTGACTACTTCTACTCCAGCAGTGGGTCTACGTAGCCTTTCTTACCTCAGGTATGACACTCGCTTCATGAATAAGCAATTATTACATATCTCATGCTTTATCGGTGCTAACATGTTTTCTTCATTCTTTCATGTGCACAGATTGAGGATCTCGGGGATGTAGATGCGCAGGCGAGCTACACAGAGCAGCTCATTGGGGACAGTGCTCAGGTCCCTGAGTACAACTACATCTTTGGCTAAGGGGACGAGCTCACCACGTCGTAGCTACATGGCACACCACTTACAAGGACACAAGGCACCCAAGACGACTATGTGACTGATCGTTCCACTGAACACGCTAACGTACTCAATGCACCACATGAGAGCGCAGAGGCGTAGGGTTCTGAGGGGGGTGAGACCAGGGGGTTGTCCCCAAGAGGGGACACAATCTTTAGGATAGTGTATCGCTCTATGTACTTATCGGTTATGACTTTGTAGTACCTTAATGATCTATATTCATGCTACTATGTTATTGTCAATATCATAACATCTTGTATCTACTGTGTTTTTGTTTTGTGATGCTATTCGACCCATAGAGTCATACAATGAGCACTCCATAACAATCACAATAAACTCGTCAACCTAAGGTACAATGGCATGTACGATACACCTAGTGGCAGACCAGAGTTTCAGCTAACATGCCTTAGGGAATGTAAAAGAGCGTAGATCAAAGGTATGGCACACAAATAACAACGACATCCTGATAATGGTTCTAATCGTATTGACTTAGGGTGAACTACGAGGAGCCTCCTGAGTTCCAATATGATCCACCACCATATTGCGCTGACGAAAGAGGAGGAGGAGGTGCATCCCTCTTGTGGCATAGGCAGGGGCACCATGGATCAATGCATACAGTAGGGTCCTTGAGGTGTATTACAGGAGGACTTAGCATATTCTCCACCTCTCTCTGCAAGACGAAGATTTGGTCTCACAGGTGGTGGATGTAATCTTGGATATGCTACATAATAGGAGGATCGACCCATCTCATGTATTGGCAGTGGTCAGGGTCATTGTCCAAGGCCTGCAGAAATGTGGAGGTCACAATCTAGAATATTTCAAAAAACAGATACTAATGTTCACAGTGATATAGTTCTCACCCTCCCAAGAGAACATCTGAAGAATCGATTCCCTCCATGAATGCTCCCATCATACATCTGAACAACACAGTCGTAGCCATGGGAGCACTTGGACCACGACTCATTCGGGTGATCGTAAATCCTTAGGTGACTTGGAGGACAAAAATAACTCTTATCCTACAAAGGGAATTTGTAAAGAGGCTCATCGTACTTTGTTGGCCCAAACGAACCCTCACATCCCACCGCTAGCCGATAGTACTTGTCTTTTCATCTGAAAGGACTTTTCATACTGCAACTATTTTTGTATTGCACATTATGTACTTTCACTTGCTAATTTTTTACTCTTATCGTCTCGAAACAGGTCATCATGGATTCCTGGAGGAACCACCGCATGGGAGTGCCACAATGTCACGAGTGTCCATTGTGCAGGTGTGGCGATGGAGCTCGAATGTCAATGTCCTTCGAGGTTGAGACTTTTGGTAGGAGGTTTTTCATGTGTCCGGAGCTTGACAACTTTTTCATGGTGCATTTCTCTTTTGCCCTTTGTCCACACCTCCCAACTAAACATTGACTAGAGCACTTATAACGCTGGGTGTATTGTCCTAAACCATGTCATTTCAAGGAATGGATCAACTTTGTCAGACCATCATACAGTGGGGGCTACATCAGAGAGGCTGAAACCAAACATGAGTACGAGATTAGGATGGAGGAAGCATGGTTGTGGCAGGTGGCACAACATGAGCACCAACAAGAATGTCAACGCCGAGAACATGAACACAAGCGACAGGCTGATGAACTTCAGGGGTGTGAGGAGGAACACTGTCTCTAACAAGACATTCGAAGGAGGCAGGAGGCCGAACTTCAAAGGTATGAGGAAGAACTACAAACGCGTGAAGTATTCCTGCATCGGAAAGAAGAGGCTGAGACGAAGCGGCATGTCAAAGAAGGGGTGACATCCCGAGTCCACCTAGTAGAAGCCTTTTCCTATTTGCATTAATGTAATATTACTGTCAATTTTGTGTTACCCTCAGACATCCAACCATGCTAATAAAATGGATGTCTTGTACTAGAACTTGTCACATTAATATACTTTACTTGATTTAAGCGTAGCCTTTTTAAAAGTAGTATTTTGAGACCTAGCTATTTTAGACCTAGCCTTTTCAGAAGTAGTCTTTTTAGGCTTAGTCTTTTCAGATATAGCATTTTTAGAAGTAGACTTTTTAGACCTAGCCTTTTCAGACATAGCCTTTTTAGAAACAGGATTTTCAAAAGTAGACTTTTTAGAAGTAACATTTTTTGTTAACATGCCCACTCCTTATAGCGGAATCAACTCATTTCCCAGGGCCAATTTTCATGGACTTAGTCCATGCACCAGCACGAAATCGTACTATAAATAGATGATCTCCTGGCCACATGTAGAACCAAACCACTAGCCTCAACCTCCACAACTCTGAACAAAATGGCGTCCGATCCTTTCCCCAGGAAATACTTGCCGGATACTACACCTGATGGGGTCGAAGTGCTCATGTGCAGGTGTAGAGACCTTTGTAGGGTGATGAAGTCCTTCAAGTTCTTTGACACCTACAGAACGAGGTTCTTTATGTGCCGCAACTATGAGTACGATCCACCCTAGGCACCAATGTTGGCTCCCGCCTTCAGGTAATCACTTCTGCCCAAACTATTCCAAATACTACTGAGATTTACCACTGAACATTTTGGTCTCTGGTGCAGTCTCCACCACAATTATGTGACTAACAGTGGCTGAATATTGAGTAGTCGCAAGCGGATGTGTTCCTCCTTCATACTCAGCACCGCACTGCTGGGAGATGCTTCCATAATATGTAAGCCTATGAAAGGAGGGAGGTTACGCATAAGTGCATCCAGGAAGAGAAACAAAAGATAAGGGAGGGGCATAACCACATGATGGCGGAGGCCCGTGAGGCAGAGAGGAAGAGGAAGCGTGAGAAGGCACGTTGGGTGCGTGAGGCAGGATCGGAGGTGGCGAGGAAGGGATAGTACCAATGTTAAACTCAGTAGACTAGATCTTGTAATCCTGTTGTTTACATTTTTTTAAGACATGTTAGGTTTAGAAGTGGTACATGCATAGGTTAGAATGATCATGTACCGTACATGACACCATGTATGTTTTAGCTGCCATTAAAATCATTGTGTTCAACCTTCCTAATCGTGAATTCTGGGTATCCAAAATATCGCATAAACATCTAATAGCAATAGACACATTGACAACAAAAAATGACGGCGTACAGACGACGCTTATTCTGTCACAAACCAAATCAACACCAGGCTAAAACCCTAATTTAGCAAGGTGTTGCCCGCTACGACGATAATAAGATGTCGCCCAACCAACAGGTGACACCTTCTGCGTTAGGTTAGCAGCCAACCACATTGGCCTACCACATTCATCAGGCGACACCTTACTCTCGCCCATTGAACGGGCGATGGTAGCCTAGTCTTGCAAATATTTAACGGAAATGTAATTTTGCACATATTATATATATGTATATATATATGTATGTATGTATATATATATATGTATATATATATATATGTATATATATATATATATATGGGACACCTATTCTATACTCCTAGGAGTATGTACTCCCACATGCAATATACCACCTAAACAAACACTTTATACTCTTTTATCATTTTTAGTATACTCTAATACTAATTCTAAGATACTCCAATATGAGTTGTATGAAAAAAAATTCAATGTTAGCCTTTCATTTTTGCTATATACTCTTTTTTTACACATAAAAGAAGTATATACGCAAATTAAGATAAAAATCATGGAATTTCATAAAAATTTTCGTGGGATTTGTATTGTAGTATCTTATAATTACTAATGAAGTATATTTAAAGTGATAAAGAAGTATAACATATGTGTAAAAGTGGTATATGAGAGATGGGAGTACATACACCCAGGAGTACATACTAGTTTTCCTATATATATGTATATATATATACGTATCCCAATTCAGAATTTGAGTATTCGACGGTATGTTCAGAACAAAATGAGCGACTGGAGGTAGCACCTCGTCCGTTGTTGTTTGATGGGCTGTCCATTCGGGCCTAACCTTCGAACAACGGAACTGCTAACGAGTGCGCCCAACAGGACGAGGGATTTAAATCTGGTGCGATGCACTATTTCCCAAGAGCTAAATAAATTTATCTTCCAATTCAAAATGGAGTGTGTGTTTCGAAAATAGTTCACATAACTTAGAATTAATTGAATAAAATATGTTCCAAATTGAATATATTTAGCTTTTTTGTTTTTCCTAAAAGCTGAACAATTCAAATACTATCCGTATAATTAAAATATATAGTCCAAAAAATACTTATAAAATGTTGGATATGTCTTTGCAAATTATTATATTAGGTCTCACAAATTATTGCATATATATTTTCCTACAATATCGCATAGGGCAAAAGAGAGTTGGTTAAGGTACTTTTAATTGTAATAAATTTCTCTTTTCTTTTCCCTTTTACTTTTTGTCCTTTTCATATTTTCCTTCTAATCTAGATTAATTTAGTACCTAAGAATTAAGGCTCTGCTTGGTTCTCGGAATTAGGATGAATGAATTGAATTGGGCCTTAAATCCAAAGCCATGTGTAAATAGAAATGAGACTCCAATTCAATTTAGCTGTTTGGATCACAAATGAATTTCGTTTTTGGAACTTAGCTCCATGCCAAATTCAAATGTTGTTTGGATGTGTTATTTTGACAATTGATAAAAAGTTTCTTCGAGAGATGAGATAAGTAGCAGCAACCGGTTGGACATTGGGAAGAAAAAGGAGGCGGCAACAGAGCGAACCAGCAGCATCATGACAGGAGGCGACAAATCAACCGACCTTGGGGAATAAGGAGGTCGCTCCGAGAGACCTCGATGGTGTCGCTGAAGTTGGAGAAGACGGAGGCGGCGCCGGTGGATCTTGATGGTGCCAGCGGAGTTAGGGAAGATGGAGGCGGTGTCGGCGGATCTCGACGGTGTCACCGGAGTTGGGGAAGATGATAAAGGTGACACCGATAGATCTCGATGGTGTCACTGGAGTTGGGGAAGATAGAGGCGATACCGACGGATCTCAACGGTGTCACCAGAGTTAGTGAAGATGAGGCAACATCGACGGATCTCGATGGCATTGTCGAACTTGGAGAAGAAGAAGGTGGCACCGGTGGATCTTGACGGCGTTGCTAGACTTGGAAGAAGGAAGTGGCATCGGCGAACTGGGGGAAGAAGGCGGTGGTCTGGTTGTGGTGAACAGTGAAGTGCAGTGAGAGGCCACCAGTGGACGGGAGAGGTTGCAGGCATCGGGGCTACCAGAGCTCGAGTTGGAGGAGGCAAGAAGCCGTTGGGATTCTTGTGTTAGTCACGATTCTGTCTAGAAGACGTGCGATTCAGAGGGGTTGAGCTCAATATTAATGGGCTCCCACTCTAGTTGCTCTCAAATCTAGATGGAATCGAGCTCCAATTCTATTTCTGATTCATAGTCCATCCAAAACAACTAAATTCAACTATGCTTAATTCTAATTCAGCGATTCTGGCCTCAATTCAGAGAACCAAATAGGCACTAAAGGTTTGCCAAATATTTACTTCCTCGGGCCTTCTTGCCCCTAGTGGATTTTGCATGGGCCATAGTTGGTCACACCCGACATCATATCTGTGAATGTTTGCATGAGCTGTAGCCTCTTAGGTATGTCTTGAAGAGAGGCCCGACAGCCGTATCACAAGATGAGACCTCATATTCATAGGACGCACTACCTATAGCTTTGGAGTAGCATGGCCCATCAAGGCCCAGCAATGATAGGGCCACAACCCACTCGCTGAGGTAATGCTTTTTTTTCCTTCTTTGTTTTATTCATTTATTTTACTGATTCTACATTTTGTGTTTTTTATACACTCAACATTTTGAAAGACTAGATTTAACATTTTTCAAAATTTGGTTCAACGATTTTTAAATGCTTTTAAAACATTTTATCTGTACACTCAAAATGTTATTTTTTTAAAAAAATCAAAAATACGAAAGTCTGCTTCCACCAGCAGCATTGCTTCCTTGTATGCCTGTCTTCAGCCGCAGCCTCCTTTCGTGGCCGCGTCCACCGCTATTCCAAGCTGGTAGAAGCCCAGTGGCCATTGTGCCGAGTCGCTGCTGCGCTGAGCCACCGCAAGGGCGTGTCATGCCGGACCTGCCCAGCTCAATCGTCAAAATCTTTTATTTTCCTGAGAGGCACATGGAAATCTTGGTTGGTTTTGTGCATGCTGCTGCGCGAGCGCGACATGTTGCGCACGTCTGCCAGTGGAATAGGCAAACATACACACGAACAAACGTATACAAATATGTTAGCTAAATCGTTGCTTGGACTCGTTGTATGATTTCTCTCGTTGCACAAGTGCTCAAACCAAGATTAAGTGTTAAATCGAATCCTTAATTACAACCAAAATAATTCACCCAGGAAGCTTGTGGGAATATCTCTCTAACGAACTCTGAATTTTACAAAACGAATCTCGTTAGTGCGAAACTCGGTTTCAACACTTTTCAAGTCCATTAGCCGCCTCGATTGGACTTGTCAAACAGGGTCCCAAATAAATATTTTGAAATACGGAGCAGTGGCCTTGAATCGCTGCGCTCCTGCTTGCACACTGTCTTGTGGACCTAGCCACCTCCTGGGCCCTGCCTCCACATATTGGCTGCATCGGGCGAGCCGGGCTACCGCCGATGGAAGCTTCAGTGGAAGTCCTCGTGGGCAAGCCAGCGCAGCCGCAGCGTGCGGGGAAGCCGCTCTTCCATCTTGGTTAGCTCGTAGCTTACCCCTGCCGAAGCTACTCGGCTACTACATGGTTTTTTATTTTTATGCAAGTGGCAGGCCAAGTTGGTACCTACCTTGGTCGTTACCACTAGTCCCAATTCCACTTGACCCCAAGTGAGTTGTAGTGCTGTTGTGTGATAATTGCAGCGTCGTCATTGACTCGTTGCCGTGTCTTGATTTCAGGCCATAGATAGAGCTCCTGCGTGTTCTGTTCGACCTCTTTCTATATGTATCCTCTTCTTCTTCCTTCTCCGAAGAGCAGAGCAGAGCAGAGCGGCACACATACGTGCATCCATCCATTCTCAGCCATACTTCCTCTCTTCCACAACCAATTCTCTTCTCCATGCCTCCCCTCTACACATTTCTCGGGCTGCTGCTCCTCTCTTCCCTGCACCACACTCCTTCATGTTCCGCTGCAACTCCAAATTACACTCTCACGGCAGGCCAGGCGCTCGCCGTCCGCGACAAGCTCGTCTCGAGGAACGGCAAGTTCGCGCTCGGCTTCTTCCAGCCAACAGCAATCATCAGTAAGTCCGACAACACCACCATCACCTCCCCCAACTGGTACCTCGGCATATGGTTCAACAAGATTCCGGTTTTTACCACTGTATGGGTTGCTAATAGGGAGAACCCAATCACTGACCCCATGGTCAAGTTCACACAGCTCAAACTCTCAAACGATGGCAACCTTGTCATCGCAAACCATGCCGGTGCCGGATCCGTAATCTGGTCCACTAGCATTGTCAGTAGGACAGGAACTACTATGAACAACACTAGTGCCGTTCTATTGGACAGTGGAAACCTTGCCCTCGTAGAAAGCCCATCATCTAATGTGACATTGTGGCAGAGCTTTGACTACCCAATAGATGTCGTGCTTCCTGGTGCCAAGTTTGGCAGGAACAAGATCACCGGTTTCAACAGTCTGGGCATCACAAAAAAGAGCCTGATTGATCCAGGTCTCGGCTCTTATAGCATTGAGTTAGACGCCAGCGGTGTCGTCCTCAAGCGCCGCAACCCCTCGGTAGTGTATTGGCATTGGTTATCTGGAGAATCGCAATTGAAACTCATACCGATACTCAAGTCGATACTAGAATTGAATCCAAAAACCAAAGGTTTGGTTGACCCCACATTTGTTGATAACAGTGAAGAGGAGTACTACATGTACACTTCACCGAATGAATCAGCTTCCACATTCGTTTCGCTAGACATCTCTGGTCAGATCAAGCTGAACGTTTGGTCGCGAGCCAATCGGTCTTGGCAAAGCATATTTGCCCAGCCTGCTGATCCCTGCACTCCGTTTGCTAGCTGTGGACCTTTCACGGTCTGCAACGGCATTGCAAACCCATTCTGTGACTGTATGGAGAACTTCTCTCAGAAGTCACCTCGGGATTGGGAGCTCGATGATCGAACAGGAGGCTGCATCAGAAATACTCCGTTGGATTGCACTAGTAAGAAAAACATGACAAGTTCAACAGACATTTTCCACCCCATAGTTCATGTTACATTGCCCTATAGCCCCCAAAGCATAGACGATGCTACAACACAAAGCAAGTGCGAAGAAGCTTGTCTCAATGACTGCTCATGCAATGCTTATTCCTATAACAGTAGCAGATGCTCTGTCTGGCATGGGGAACTGCTTAGTGTAAATCGGAATGATGACATCGATAATAATTCTGAGGATGTTCTTTACCTTCGCCTTGCTGCCAAAGATTTGCCAAGTTTGAGGAAGAGCAAAAGAAAACCAACCGTTGGAGTTGTTGCTACTGCTGCAATCATTATTAGTTCTATGTTACTAATGCTTGTGCTGTTATTCATGATTTGGAGGAACAAATTCAAGTGGTGTGGTGCGTCATTATACGACAATCAAGATAATGGTGGAATTATAGCCTTTAGATACTCTGATTTAGTTCATGCTACGAAAAACTTCTCAGAAAAGCTGGGAGCAGGTGGTTTTGGTGCTGTATTCAAGGGAGTGTTAAGTGACTCGACTACTATAGCAGTGAAAAGGCTTGATGGTGCCCGTCAGGGAGAGAAGCAATTCAGGGCTGAGGTGAGCTCAATTGGGTTGATCCAACATATCAACCTAGTCAAATTGATTGGCTTCTGCTGCCAAGGTGATAAGAGGTTACTTGTGTATGAACACATGCCAAATGGGTCTCTTGATGCCCATCTATTTCAGAGCAATGCTGTTATGCTAAATTGGAACACCAGGTATCAAATAGCCCTAGGAGTTGCTAGAGGACTGTCCTACTTGCATCAGAGTTGCCACAAATGCATTATACACTGTGATATTAAGCCACAAAACATACTTCTCGATGCATCATTCATTCCTAAAATTGCAGATTTTGGGATGGCAGCATTTGTAGGAAGGGATTTTAGCCGAGTTCTGACTACATTCAGAGGAACTGCAGGGTATCTTGCCCCAGAGTGGCTTAGCGGAGTTGCTATTACACCAAAAATTGATGTTTACAGCTTCGGTATGGTACTGTTGGAAATGATATCAAGAAAGAGAAATTCACCTGAAGTATACACTAGCAGCAGCGATCATGTTGAATTTTTCCCTGTGCGAGCCATTAGAAAGCTTCATGAGGGAAACGTACAGAGTTTGGTGGATCCACAGTTACAGGGTGACTTCAATTTGGAAGAGGCTGAAAGGGTTTGCAAAGTTGCATGTTGGTGCATCCAAGATAATGAGTTGGATCGGCCGACCATGGGTGAAGTGGTCCGGGTTCTTGAGGGTCTACAAGAGCTTGATATGCCCCCGGTGCCAAGACTACTTGCTGCTATAACTGAACACTCTGATGCAGCTTTAATGTAATATTCATAAATACTTCGTAGTTGACGTTACTACTCTTTGTTTCATCAAATCTGAAAGCTCTAATGTGGAACAGAAGGAATAAAGGAAGGCAAGCTTGCAATTTCTAAATTGTATCATATGGTGCATGTGTCTCCTGTTCTCTTATTTACGTTTTTTAATGACCGATTATAGTAATCAAGCAATGGAAATAAATATGGGAGAAATAAAAAGTATGTGTATGTTTTGTCGATGGGGCAGTTGACATATATCATTAATCTGAAGGAAGAAGTTGATATATGCCGCTACATACTGCTTGCTTTAGAAATATGTCACTTCTAAGTTTCTTATCGAAATATGCCACTACTAAGTTGATATATGGCTATGAACGCTCAGCTATTTGTATGTTACTTTCAATGAAAAAACTGCAACTATTCTCTGGTAGTCGGGTAACTAGGTAGCGCACATACAAGGGCAAAAACTACACTCAGGCATGGATAACACTTTCAACTTTCTAACACGTGCCAGCAGATACTACGAGCTGGTCATTAGCTAAACAGAGAACACAGAATATAAATTCTAAAAACTAACGAAATCTGTGCCTAAACAGGAACAAAACTAACACAGGCTTACAAATAAAATGCAGTACTCACTGGTCATAAATTTATCGAAGGCAGAGAAACAGAAATCGAATCACAGAAGGGGTTAACATAGATGACAGGTTGCAATAATTCTCGGTTACTTCTCCCATGCTCCAACATAAATTAACATGAACAATCACGACAATCCGATTATCTAGTACAAGCATCAGCACAGATTCACAATCACAAATTACAGAGCACCAAATATCTGCATATTCAACAATAAAACAGATACAATAGAGCAAGTAGAACAGGGATTAGCTATTGAAGAAGTAGAGCAGCAGCGTGCGGCCGAGTGCTGGTGGATGCAGCTGAGGACGACGGCTCCGCGGAGGCAGATGAGGTGGCGCGGCGGTGTTAGCGTATGTGCTGTGTCGTACAACACCCGTAGTCCGTCCGGCAACGGAATAGCTTGTAGAGATAAGCTCGTTCTGTTTTATGTAACAAACTCTGACTCGTGCCTATGTACACCTCAAAGGTTCAAACTATCAATGAGAATTATCGAGCAATTCTCCAACTTTCTTCCTTCTTTGAGGCCGTGCAGGTGGGTGGAAATGGAGAGAAGGCAGAGATTGGGTGGAGCGCCGGCGGGCTGGCTCAGCTTCGCCGGCGGCCGGAGGTGGTGGAGAAGGGGAGAGGGAATGAAGAGGAGAGAAGATGGGGAATGCCGAGCCCCGATCGGTAATGGCTCTTTGAGGCTCGCTCGATGTGTTTTGTCATTTGGTCGTTTGGTGCTCTGTTGCCTGTTTGCTTTTTTTTTTCTTTTCGATCGGGACATCAATCTACCAGTTGCACATTTGAATATCCAGGCATTTAATTTCAGCAATTAGTATAGTTAATCCTGCGTATTTTTGGACCAAGGAGCTTTATTTTAAACTGAAGAAGAATCTCATGGATTCCAGAGATCCACAAGCACTTGGCTATAGTTTCAATATTCACTCGACCTGCTTGCTTCTGAATAGCCAGCATCACACCCATAGAACGGGGTTGATGTCGCGATCCAAAACCTCAGATTGAACAACCTGGATCATAGGTCCGGTTTGCTACCCGGACAAAGCTGTGGGACGCTGCCAGGGGAGGAGGATGGAGCACCCGCTGTTGCCTCGTGCCGTCCCCTCCATCACCTCTTGCCGCTGCCCACCGCTTGTGCTATGCGAACAAGATGGAGGAGGAAAAGAAGATGTTGCTACTACGGATTCGTGGAGTTCTGCCATGGGGATTCTCCGTTGCTAGAGAGAGAGTTTTGGTTTTGGACTTGGATTTGGTCTCGAACGACTCAAGCAAGGTGGGAAAGCTTATTGGTGAGTCTGGATGGATCTTGACGATGGTTAGTACAAAACTACCATATATTAGTATCCTATACTTATCCAGATCCTCTGGGGTTTCCTATATTCTCGGAGCATACATCGTTGCCTAGAAAAGAAGTCTCTAGACGTATGGAAACTGCTCACAGGTACTAGGGTATCTTGCAGATATGAAAGTTTATCTCTAAGGATATCAGAAGCCTACTCAGGAAGGAGCCCAAGAGCCATACGACCGCTCCCATATATTCGAAGTCAAGGGACCCTACAGAGGACAAGTCTATTGAAGTCCAAAAAATAAGCCCCAAGCCTACAGGAGTCTCAAGCCTTCGAGCCTTATGTAATTGCGATCTAGATCGACATCTCACCAAGACTACAAACAAGGAGCTCTCGACTAAGTTTAGAACTATCTAGGCTAGCCAAGACCTCCCTTGTACTACTGTCTCGAAGATCAATACAAGATCACAGGATGTAGAGCTATTATCCTTTAAGAGGTCTAAAATTATATAAAATCTTTGTGTTTGTTGTGTGATTCGGCTACATGGAGTATCCCCTACATCCTTCACGTATTCGTAAGATTGGTAGTTTACAAATCATCGACAGCTGGTGCCATCCATGGGGATAATGACCAAAGACACCAAATCCTCGACACACAACATGTCGTTGACTCCATCCAAGTCTGCACCGAGAACTGGCTTCTCGAACGAGGGGTTCTATGACAACTTTACCCTCTCAACCGACAAGGAATTGGTGATTGACCCGGTGGACCTCGACGACAACCTTACTAGTGACTACTCCAGTGATGAGGTAATTCATTTTTTTGGACCAATGTGCCAGAGAATATGGCATTGGGCTTGAAGTGGTTACATAATTTCATTATATCCTTCCACTAGAATGAACCTTTGTGGATGCATTATGGGGAACAAGGCTTCCACTATAGTGTGTGTTCCATATCAGATTGATCCAAGGCACAACCATTTTGTTGTAGAACTTAAAGAGACGGTTCATTAGCAGTCCCTCATTTTGCACTTGAAGATTGATGACATGAAGCCCACCACTATTTTTTGGAATGCAAACCTGAGGCCACGCCACAATAGGTATTCCTTTAGCATTAATATATGTTCCTCTCCAGAGATTGTGCTTGCGTGCTCTATCCATATTTTCAATAACCTTCTTGGGGAATCTTAGCGAGCATATTGCGTAGGTTGGCAGGGATGAGAAGCCGAATTGACGAAAGTGAGTCTACCTGTCGTGCCCAACAGAGAAGAAGTTGCCAACAACCTTTTCTCAAATTTTTTCATGAGGTGGAGAAGTGCTCCATTTTTGGCATATGTGTAATGACCCCATGGCTCCTTCGGATATGATCAATACTATCAATAATCATCAAATCATACAAGGTCCAATTACAAGAGCATGTGCATGACAATTAGATCACCAGGTGAACTCATTTCTCGCTATTCATGCTTCCTTGGATGGATTACTACTAAATTCTTGTGATGCTTTATTGCTTAGGAATGTGGGAGAAGCACCACAACCTTACCCAAACGTCACCCGTTAAAGGCCAAGTCTACTTGGACTCGAGGCTGAGCTCTAGTCGTAGTCGTGGTCAAAGTCGTGGTCATAATCATGGTCGGATCTCAGAACAACACATCAGTAAAACGAGCATAACTCTCTCATACGAAGTCCGTTTCAAGCAATCTTGGACAATCTGGAAAGCTTAGTTAGAGTCAAAGAAATAAGGTGTTACACTATTTTGGACCTAATCGTGCCGGGGTCGGAGTCCAGGTTGTGTACGCCTCTTTACATGGCTGCACAACCCTAGGTTGACCTCCTCACGTCCCCCTATAAATATACAGTAGCCATCATAATTTAGGCTCGGATTTAGCTTAGATTATTCTGTTTTAGACAGTTTCACTATCTATCGGTTTGTTGAACCCCAACTCGAGTACTTCATTGGTAATCAGCAATATTCAGATTGCATCTACCTGTTCTTGCTTGTGTTCTTGATTCGCTGGTAGGAAAGGCCTTCTTGGCGAGGTCAACCGCGTCTTGGCACGGTTGATAACCACGGAGTAGTGGTGTAGTGGTTACGAGGGTTCTTGATCTGTTCTGATCAGAGCCTTTAGATCATTAACGTCGAAGCTCCACTAAATCGACTCATCATATTATTTATGGAAGATCAGGCATCCCCGCATCATGGTGCATGATGTCTTCATGTATTCAGCCAACATTTAGGTCTTGTAGCTACCCAGAACTTGTGGAGTTGTTTAATATATATTGGGGATCATCATTTACACAATAGGTTGTGTCACCTTACTTTTTGGCCAGTTTTTGGTGGGTAACAACATTTCACTAGCCTTGGATATTTGCTAAAACAGACGTGCACAATGTCTTCTTGTGTTCAGCAGACATTTTTGGCCTTTTAGCACCACAAAAAGATTTAAATCATAGTTAGTCTGCTGTCTAAACCATTTTGCGCCCTTCGCAATTTTGTTTTCCATTTTTGTGTTGTTGAGTTTTAGTCCATCGTTGGTGTCTTTGTTGCTGGTCAAGTCATCATATCCTATTTTTCTATCATCATGTCCTTGTCTGTTATACCCGAGCAGTCACTTCGACCACCCACACTGGTTCTCACTAGTCACTCCAACCACCCACTCGGGATCTGACCATCTAGGTGTCGCAACCACCAACTCGGGTTCCGACCAGTCACTCCGACCACCCACTCGGGGTTCAACCATCTTGTCACGTCCCAAATTCTTAATCATGCATTTTAGCAAAATTATGCTTCTTAAGCATTATTCTAAATTTTGCGTAATGGTAATTCGGAGCGCTAATGCACTTCGTTAAAAAATTCATTTGGATAAGAGAGAGAAAATTAGGGGAGAAAATAATGAAGTTGCATTGTAAATATCCATTTTCTCTAACATGTGGGCCCCACATGTGGCCCCACACCTCACCCACTCCCTCTCTCAAGTGGGAAGCACACCACTTGCCCTCTCTCTCTCCTCTCCTCACTCCCCACATTTCCCCTAAGCTGCTGCAGCAGCAGCCCCCTCCCTCTCTCCCTCTCCCACTCAAGCACTTTCCCTTTCTTTCCAAAATCCGAGCTCAAGTGGAGGATTCAAGGTATGCATGTGATACCATTGCATTATCTAGCTTATGAGCTACTCATCTATCCAATCTATTTTTGTTTTCGTGGTAGAATCGAATAGTTCTTGAAGTTCTTGGTATTCTTGAGCTTTTTTGAGTAAAAATGGAATTTTGGTCGAAAATGAGCTCTAGAGTCGTGTTGGTAGTTGATGAGTAAGTTCTAGCACCCTTGTACTATCCCTAATATGTCCCCTTTAGGCTTGGAAAAGATCGCAACTTGAATCAACCAAAAATCCACTCGAGAACAACTTTTCTGGGCTGACTCGGA
The DNA here is from genome assembly GCF_958298935.1 of Phragmites australis. Taxonomy (NCBI): domain Eukaryota; kingdom Viridiplantae; phylum Streptophyta; class Magnoliopsida; order Poales; family Poaceae; genus Phragmites; species Phragmites australis. Next base: position 7,824,422 of record NC_084931.1, read on the forward strand.
TATTCCGGACTCACCCGGATACTCCTGATTCAGTAGAATTTGTCCGTTGAATTGTGTTCAAAATTGGTTAGGGTTTAGGGTGCAAGTTTGGGTTAGAACCTTTTGGATAGGGCATATGCACGTCTGTGTAGCACAGATTTGTAAAATGAGTCAAATCAACATATTGGAAAAATCATGAAGAACCCAAGTTTGTATCACTCGGATTATCCGGACAAACCCGAAGACTCCGGGTAGTTATGTGATCGTGTAGCCAAGAGCTTCGTTCGAAACCTCACTCGGAGTGTCTGGTACATCTCGGATAGTCCGGACCAACCCGGAGGTTCCAGGTTAAGTTGGAATAGCGCTAACCAAGAGCCTTCACCGGAGGATGGCTCGGATACTCCGGAACTCGGACATTCTGGATTCACCCAGATACTCCGGGCCAGTTAAATAAAAAGCAGCAACCGAGCACCTCTTTCGGAGGGTCACCCGGAGGGTCCGAGCCCGAATACTCTGAACTATTCCGGATACTCCGGATGGCTGTTATGTTCCAGATTTTGTTTAGATCATTTAGTATTGCGTTGATTCGCATATCTTATGCTTCTAGCATGTGTTGAACTTTGTGGCATACCTTTTTGCACTTCATTCATACTCATTTGCATTGCACGCGTTGATCCTTTTTAGAGATCGCCGATCCGTCGATCCTGGAGGCCGAGGGCGATCCTGAAGTGCCCCACCAGTTTGAGCCAGTGCATCCAGGCAAGCAACTAAGCATATTGATCCCTCTTGTGTAATTGGATAGGTTTAAAATTGATGAAATATGCTTATGTATGTATGCATGTTTAGTGAGTCAGAGTCGGGAACCGATGGGTAGAACCTATGCCGATTGCATTCTTCTACCTTGAATATCTGTGTATTTACATTCCTTGTAGCCTTGAGATATTGTCAATGTCTTGGTATGAGTTCGACTTATATGCTTAGCCATGCTTAGGTCATTCGGTAGAAGTTAAACAATGGCGCATTCCGTTGTTTGCGAGCATAGGGCCTTCTTATGATTACATACACTTGTTGATGTTGAGATGGTTGTATGAGTGGTGAGTATGAGACGAGGTGTGGGCGGTGCTAGGATGGTGTTTTGTCTTGCCCGGATGTGGAGTTCCCCTGGGTAGGTTGGTAGAGGAAAACTGGACACCGTAGACCGCTTTGCGCCGGTTAAGCACCGATCGTCGGTGTTGTTGGCTTTAGCACTTACCTTACTCACCACATGCCGATCTAATGGTAAGGAGAGCGAAATACCTTCGCAGTTGTGGCTTTTTGGGCTTGGACATCGACGGTGTGAGCGGGCGGGCTTGTAGCGGTACTAGTTTGCTCTGGGAGTAGTTCTAGTACCGCCACGCCGAGTGATGCATGATCCAAACGGTTGGGGCTGGTTGGGAAAGGTTGTCACGAGTACCCCTTGTGTGCACTTTGGCCGGTGGCACAAGCCGAATGGTCCTTGTGTCGTGTGGGTCCAGGAGTATCCCCCTTGCAGGGTGTATAAATAGTTTGAACTACCGCGCTCTCGGTCATGAGCATGCTTCTGTCCATCTGCATTGGTCGTAGAGTTTCGAGTATGGTTTGTGGTTCAGTATGTGGGAGATGGTGATGTTGGTACTTGTTACTTATTGATATACATGTTGTTTACCATTACTTTTGTTCAGTTGGTAGTTGCAGGGTGGTTCTCATATGTTTTGGTAAAGTTTCAGTCGCTCACACATATGTCTAGGATGCTTAGTGCCTATGTTTACTTAACCTGTGGTTCATCCTTGCTAATGATCAATGAATAATCCTTGGAGTCGAGCTATGTATATGTGCTCTATATGGTTTAAGTCTTGCGAGTACCTTCGTACTCATGCTTGCGCTTTCAGGTACTCCAGTTGCTGGAGAAGAGGCTGTCTTTGGCTACTTCGTGCCTGCCGATCAGGGTGGTGGGCAAAAGTAGTGCATCCTACTCTGAAGGTGGCGTGTTGAGATGGTGCCTAAGGGCATCTGATGCCGTTCTCTTTTGTTGTTCATAATTTTAACTTTCCACAGCGTAGTTCTTTTGTGGTTAGGAGTTGATGGGTTTTATCTCCTCCTAGCTCGCTTTTGTTGTAAATTGTTGAAATCAGTTGCATGCTTAATGCTTGTAATATAAGTGTTTATTACTCGCTATTTATTAAGCTATGTTGTGATGTACATGCTGGAAGGCATGTGTTCCGATCCTTGGGTACAAAACACATGCCGAGACTACCGGGATGATATTCTGGTTAATCATCGAGGTGGTGATTATGAATAATGATCCTCCTGGTGATTAATTATAATATTATTTGGACGGTTCCCCCCACACATCTAGTCGCCACAACCACTTAGTCGGAGTCACCCACCTTCTTGCATCCGACCATCATATCTGAAACAGAGGTAGCTAAAGTTTAGAGAGAGAGTACCATTTTATTACCTTTATACCCTTGTTCTAAAAAAAAGGTTTGTGACCAACGTACCTCACTGGTCTTACAAATGGTAGTAGAAGAGTTTTGAGTTTGTGTCACATTCACAAAAAAGCAAGAAGCAAAGAGTGTAAAAAAGAGAGAGACAAAAAGAAAAAAATCAGTATGCATTGCGAATTTTGTTTCATTATGCTTGTATCTGTTATAGTTTTCGGCTTGCTTGAGCTAGTTCTAGGAATGTGTTCGGGCCAACAACTGTGATGAGTACCGTGGACTCTTATTTAGCTTTGCTAATCTGATTTTAATTATCGCTATTCCTTACAAATAAATACTGCCTGTCCAAGCTACACCTTCTCTTGATTAGAACTATTTCTTCCCTTGCAACTACCTCACTCGCATCTGATAAGGTATCATGAACCAGCCACCGATTGTGCCAACTGCTATGATTGGTAAGAACACTTGCAAGAGAGAGGTAAGATGCTTGAGAATGTGTGACTCTATTTCACTTTCCACCACCTACTAGTCAATAGGGATAATATTTTTTGTTATCTTCTATCTGCTACTAACTATGGCAGGTGAAATATCAGATGCGAAAGAGTGTGTTTTGAGGGAAGAACTCACAATGTTGTTGGATGATCATCGACAAACTATTAGTGACAACATTGACAGGAAGCTTGCAGGAAACAGTGCCGCATTGCAGCTACTCAATGAAAGCATTGCAATGCTCAATACACGCTTTGATTGATTGGTTAATCCACCACCGTCAAGTGGATCCTCATGGTGTAGCCCATGAACAAGAGGATGATGAAATTTTGAGGCAAGAACATGACGCCTTTGATGAACAACAAAGGAACCAATTGAACTTCAACCGTCAAGGTATAAGAGGTAATAATTTTTAGCAACATAACCCATGTATTAATGATGATCCATTTGCTAAGGTTAAGTTTATTATACCATCTTTTGAGGGTGCTTATGATGCTGAAAGGTATTTAGATTGGGAGATGACGGTAGAATAGAAGTTTAATGCTCATTTAGTTCCTGAAGTGCAGAGAGTTAGGCAAGCCACTAGTGAATTTAAAATTTTGTAATCATCTGGTGTAATAGGGTATGCATTGATAGATTAGCACCTACTATATGGAATGTTTTAAAGATTGCTATGCGTAACAGATTTGTTCTACTTTCTTTTAAACATGATTTGTGTAAGAAATTGTAGCACTCAAACCAAGGTGATAGTTCTGTATAAGAGTATTATCAAGAGCTACAAATTAGCATGCTGCGTTGCGATATTATTGAGGATGAAGAGGCTGCAATTGCATGTTTTTATGGAGAGTTAAGGCGTGAAATTCAGGACATAGTCAATTACAAAGAATATGATAGCATTCTTAGGTTATTCCAACTTGCATGTTTGGTAGAAAAAGAATTGCAGGGATGACAACAGAGGCCAAGGAACAATTTTGGAAGCTCGACTACATCAAAATCAACACCGGGTCAAGACAAAATAGCCCCACGTTCAGCTTCACGGTCTACTGCCCCCTTCTCGAGTAGGCGTGTTCAGCAGTATCCTCGATACCATTACACGCTCCTGAGGTAAGCTAATTTGCTAGTGTGCAGGCTCTAGCGAAGAGCTCTCCTTCGGTTGCTTCGACTGGTTGCACGACTAGGATTATTTGTCACCGATGTAAAGGAATGGGCCATGTCATGAATGATGAAAGGACAATGATGTCGCCTAGAGGGGGGGTGAATAGGCGTTTTTACAAAAATTCAACCCTTTCTACCGTTGGCCTAAACTTGCAGCGGAATATAAACTAACGAGTTTTTCACAAGAGAAAAACCTAAATATGCTAGGCTCAACTAGTGCACAATCACCCTAAATAAGTGTGAAAATTACAATCCTAAGGTGACAAAAATTACTCAATTCTAGCAAGAGATATGCAATAAAACTTAAATTGAAAAAGGCTGAAAATACTGTTCATATGCCTGGAATTACTGTTCACCACGGAGTCTCCGGTGTAGTCCGGATACTCCGGTGTGTACAGGTCCGGAAACTCCGGTAAAGGCCGGACTCTCCGGGTTCTGTACAGAACTGAGCCCGAAACTGAATAAAATTAATGAGTAGAGAGTTCTAGCTCAAACCAAGTGATGTCGTGTGTTCCCGGAGATGATTCCAAGTAGATTCACGAAGAACCTACACTCAAATACACACAAACAAGTAGATCGAGCAATATGCACAAAGATTTGAGCAAGAATATAAAAGTAAAGAAACAAGAGAGGAGACACAAAATTTGTTTCCCGAAGTTCGGATTCACCACCGTGAATCCTACGTCTCCGTTGAGGAAGCTCCAACGAGCCGGGTCTCTTTCAACCGCTTTCCTCGATCCACTCTTGATTTCTTTCCTTGCGGAGGCGAAATCAAGCCTTTCACAAACTTCCGCGGCAACCCACAACCTTGGGTGCTCGCCGGCGACACCTAGCCGGCTAGGAGGCTTCACCTCCAAGAGTAACAAACGCTTCGAGAACTTCTTGTCAAGAACTCAAGTGCTCAAGAATGGATTTAGCTCACTTGCACTCAATCTTCCAATCTCTCAACCCAACTCACTTTTCTTCTCAAATCACACACTAGAATGGAGTGGGAGGGAGTTCTTTTGGCTCTAGAGGATGTTCTTTTCGTGCCCTTGCAGCAGCCCCAAAGGATGGGGTGAGTGGGGTATAAATAGCCCACTCCAAACAACTAGCCGTTACTGTTTTTGACAGACCTGGCCGGAGTATCCGGTGAACACCGGAGTATCCGGCCCTAAATCCAAATACGGCGTCAGAACGGTCACAGAATGTGTCAGAACTAGCCGTTACGCTCTTTTCTGGACTTTTACCGGAGTATCCGGCCTACACCGGAGTCTCCGGTCGACACTTAACCCAGAAAACACCCCCGGAGACTTCCCGGAGTCTCCGGCCACTCCAGGTACCGGAGTATCCGGACTTCACCGGAGTATCCGGACTACACCGGAGTCTCCGGCCTTTCCAGGTACCGGAGAATCCGGTCTTCACCGGAGTCTCCGAGTACAGCACAGCTGACCTCCGAAAAACGGCGATAACTTTTGATCCCGGAGTCCGATTTCGACGATTTTGGACTCTATGGAAAGCTTATTCAGAGGGCTACACATCCCAACTGAATTCATGACCTAAAACACATAGGATCAAATTAGGAACACTCCAAAACCCATTTTGGACACTTCCGCACTTTCCGCTCCGGACTCTTAACAACAAACTCTCACTTTGGGTTTGGTTGGGAACTCTTGAGCACTGAGACACGACAATTAGCTCACATTGCATCCCTCTTAATAGTGCGGCATACCTATACTCAAATTCAAAGATAAAACTCGTTTGAACCACTTTGAGCTTTTGAAAAACTTTCAAGTACCGCTTCTTTCTTTCAAACCTTGAGGGTTGCCAACTTCCATATATTCTTCACTCCATCTCTTCTTGATTCTTCATATGATTGATGTGAATCATCCATAGCTTCACATGGCCTCGCACGGTCCATCGGCGTAAAGCCTTCACTCGCTCTTCACCACCGCCTTGGTCCTTCGGCGCCAAGCCATTTGCTTGCCCTTCACCACGGATGGTCCATCGCAGCCGAGTCTTGCTTGCCCTTCACCGTCTTGCCATATAAAACCATTTTGTATTCGACATCTTCAAAGAATTCACTTTTTCATATATGGAGTCTACTCTTGTTCTTCACTCTTGGCATATATGATTTCAATTCAACTTATGCCTTTTTATGGATCCTAATCCCAACTCACTCTCAAGCACAAAGTACATGGGTTAGTCCATAAAACTCTATTAACAAGTCATACCTTTAGTTACTTGATCTCCACAAGTAACTTAGCCTTCAAGCTTATTGCTAATCTTATTGAGCTTCTTCTTCTTCTTATGAGCATCACTAAAAGCTCATTTATCTAGATGCATATTTCTCCTCTATGCATCACATCCGAGCATCACCTAGAGCTCATTCATCTTGATGTACTTTCAATCTTCCTATTCACCTAGAGTTCATGCATGTCTCTTCTCCATGCATCACCTATTGAACAACCTACTAACAATCTCAACAACATTGTTAGTCCATATGTATTGTCATTAATTACCAAAACCACACATAGGGGCTAGATGCACTTTCAATCTCCCCCATTTTGGTAATTGATGACAATCTCACTAGATGATTATATTTGACGAAATTTAAAGTTCTAAGTATACATAGAGTCCGAAGATGAATGTATACAAAGAACAAGTTTTGGAAATACCAAATATCATACAGATATTTGATATTGCCAAAACTAGTTTTACTAGCATCAAACACCACAAAGGTTTTGATGTTAGTTAAAAACCAATATATGTATATAGTAAACTCCCCCACAATCTATGCACGCGTGAATGAATTTTGAATATCATTGCATATATTGTCTTTCTCAAATTTTGGACGGAGTTTTCTTTATACATATCAAGCAAGCATGACAAAGTATGTATGAAGATGAATATGCTCATGCAAAGCAGACCTTTCACCTTATTTCTCAAAGGCAACCATTCAAATTCTTCCCTAATTGACATCTTCCCCATATAAGCAAATTATCCTCCATAAGCAAAGCCCTCTTACAAAATATAACATCTAGTCCAAATTCTCCCCCAATTGACATCAATGCCAAAATGGAATCATCGAAACGAATTCTCCCTCAATTGACATCAAATTGGTAAGAATTAAGTAGGACTTGCTAAAAGAGAAATTTTTCCTAAAAATCATTCGAAGCACATTAGCTCTATCCCACAAAAGGAATCATCGAAAGCTAGTGCAAGACCATGTATAGTGTAAACTCCTCATGATATGTGTATTTTTTATAATTTGAGTTAAACCAAATACACTTATCCAATTACGAGCTATGTGAGGAGAACAAGCTATACAATAGGTCAAAGGGGTTCAAACAGATGCCAAAAGATATTTCAAAAGGAAATACCAATTAAAACTTCAAAAGATATCAATTAGATACCTACAAGAGATACCAATTGAGAAAGATGCCAATTAAAGTTCCAAAGGATATCAATTGAATACCTACAAGAGATATCAATTGAAAATTCAAAGCATACCAATTGAAACAATTGAAAGAGATACCAATTCCAATTGAAACTAATTCAATTGAAGGCAAAACAAGCACGAGTCCGAAATAAATATCCAAAGCACAAGTGCAATGGATTATGCTATAAGTTGAACATAGCAAAATTGTTGACAATATAACGAATTTCTCGTTTATCACAAAGTGTCAACATCTCATAAGCATATATATCCAAAAGAGCAATTTAAAGCGGACTACAAACCTCAAGCAAAAGATTTTGCAATTTTCATCAATATTGCATATAGGACCAACTCAAGCATTTGATATGAAATCTTTTGCATACTTGGGATTGGAGGAATCATAAACATGATTATAGAGTTCCCACAAAAATATGCTACTTCAAATTGCTCATGTTTGCAATAAAGAGGTTTTAAGCACTTGCAACAAAAACACATTTTTGCAAGACATTTTCACAATATGATGTAATCTACTCAAGATTGAATCTTTGAAATTAAATGCATGAATCAAGAACAAATTACTTGGAATGATATTGAATTGCTCACTTTGATATGGTCCTTCTCTTGATTCCAATTAAAATTGAAGGAGATGATCTTCTTTGTAGATACCAATTGAAAGATAAAGACTTTCTTCATGAAAAATCCAATTGAAAGGACAAAATCATCTTCATGAATTTCAATTGAAATGAGCTTTTACTTGAAAGGACCTTCATTATGATTAATTCAAGCATCCAATGCATCTTCATTGTACCTAAAACTCTTTTAAGTACAATTTGGTCCCCAAACTCATTGGGTCCGAAGAGGTTAGTGAACTCATCACATAGAGCACGCTCTCTCATAGATATGTGCATATTTGTATGGAAATGATAACAATTGAAGTTCATACTAATAGATAGATACCAATTGAACATATATACCGAATGAAGGTATATACCAATTGAAATCAAATGAAAGCTCTATGCACCTTTTAGACAATAAAAACACTTGAGAGAGGCTTACTCTAAATGTAGAATTAAAGAAAGCAAACATGTTATAGATTTTAACATTTAAGTCAAACAAGCATGCTCGTCACTTTCAAGATCCAATGAAGATATAATTTGGACAAAAATAGCATATGAGACTTGAAGATACCAAATGAAAGACAAATATAAAAAAATTGTCCAAATTACATCTAAGATAAAAAGATCAACAAATGATCGCTCTCAAAGTTCAACAAGTGAACTAAGCAAGATTTGAGCATATATTTATCTCAAATATTTATCTCAAGCAAGTATATTGAAAATAATTTAAGCATTGAGATAACAAGCTTCTATGAACTCCAAGACGAAAGTTTCCTTGAAGAAACCAATATTCCTAACATAGGAGTTAAATGAAATCTTTCATAAAGAAGGAAGTCACTTGAAGGCAAGAATTGAAACAAAGATGATCAACAAGGATTACCACTTGTATTATTACCAATTGTAAAAAGACAATGGTATATGAAGATATCACAAGTCGGTAATTGCAACAAGGCATGGATCAACTTTCTTTCAAGAAGCATGAAAGAAGGATTTTAGAAATTAAACATATGCTTCAAACACAATCCTCACAAACTCAACTATTACAAGAAAACACAAATAAAAATAATAGTTGATACAGTTCTGTTGAACTGACCCGGAGTATCCGGTGAACACCGGAGACTCCGGGTGGCACTCAGTCACCACACAGAAAAGACTCGGAATCTTTGCCGGACTCTCCGAGTTCTCCAGATACCGGAGTATCCGGTGAACATCGGAGACTCCGGTCCTTTTTTTATCAAAAGAATAAATATTAACCGAGACTCTCTGGCGGAGTCTCCCTCGGAGACTCCGGCAAAAATATTTTCTCCTACCGGAGTATCCGGTGAACACCGGAGACTCCGGTCTTTTTCAACAAAAATAAATGCTTAGCCGAGGCTCTCTGCCGGAGTCTACCTCGGAGACTCCGGACTGAAAACACCAACTACCGGAGTGTCCGGTGAACACCGGAGACTCCGGACAATGAAAACAATTATTGATATGATCCGAATGAGAAATGATTCAAATTAAAAATCTTGAGATTGAAAAGGTCACTAGATAAATACCACGAATCTCAAGTTTCAATTTAAACCAAAAGCGGATCAATTAATGGATTTTTGCAAAAATGAGAGCTTTACATGAGCTTGACATACCACATAGATGCTAGATAAACAATAATATCAATTCTAAATGGTATTGCTCAAATGTTCACAAATTATGGGTATTTAAGATGCATAAGCATAATACTCCCCCATAATGTGATAATCCATTAATATCTCCAAAAGTGAGCCAAATAGAATTCAATAAGACGAATAAGATCAAATAAGGCTCCAAAACCACAATCAACACATGAAAGTGCAATGCATCCTACACATACTAGATATATGACCTACACATACTAGTTGGTAAGAAAAAGCTAGATGCACTTAGAAACAAATTCATAGCACACTTAGCAAGCAATCAAGACATGTATTGATATATAAAAATAGTCATGACAAGATTGCAATAAAGTCTACACATGCTAGCATAAGCATAAACTTTAAACAAGCATAGATACATAATCTACACATGCAAAGAGCTAGAAACTTCTAGAAAAGGTGTAGAACAATAAATCTAGCACAATGAACAAAAATATGAATTTAAGGCATTGTGATAGAGAGTTACCTTCATAGAGTGACATTGGGTAAAAATAAATATAATTCCATAAAACTTGACTCTTTAATCAATTAGATAAATCTTCAAATAATTAGCCAAGTCTCCAATGCCCTCCATTTTACCAAGAGACTAAACACAAATTTTACTTGAAGAAATATTAGTCTCAAGGCACAAAACATAGGATGAGCTCCCCATATATATGTGCATCCAAGTATTTGAATTACTTGTAATATGCACTTGGTTCATTCAAGAATCTAGAGGAGTTTACCCTATATTTTGAGTTAAGGTACAAAATGACTTTACAATGGAAATACTTGTGCTAAGAATGAACTTACAACCATGAAATCATGTAAATTAAGTTCATCTTCCATAGCCATCACAAAGTATCCATTACCTACAATATTAACAAGATCTTGCTCTACTAAAGAGCCGTTAGAAGCATCATATTACACAAAGTATAAATTTTTGCTCAAAATTTACCTAGCCACATTCAAGTGCTCACAACCATGAAAAATTGAATATTTGCACTTATGCTAAGCTAAGTGGCTAGATAGCTCAAGTTAGATACTTGTTACCGAGATGTCATTGAAGATAGAAATAAAGCAATAATCCACACTCTTGGCACTTCTTTCCAAATATCATGAGAAACCCCAATTTGAAAGATTCTTGAGATGAGATATTCAATATAGTTCTTCTCAAGTAAGCCAAGTCTTCAATACATCTCCAAGTACCTATTTAGCAAATTAAGCACTTTGTGGTACCCAAACCATGTTGGGTCCTTTAAGGTTAGTCACAAGAGATTTAGGCACCCAAATGGCCTTTCTACTACCAAATGATGAACTAATCACTTTAGTAGCACAAGTACCACTCTTAACATTCCTAGGCAAATATTGATCATTATTTAATGAGTTAGGCTTAGGAATGTTACCAATGGGACAATTCTTACCAATATGTCCCTTAGCCCGGCAAGTGTAGCAAATGCGGTGCTTGTCCTTGCAAGATGCCTTCTCATCTTGCTTCTTGCTTGCTTCCTTGCCGGTGAGCCTCTTCCTTGATGACATAAGACCTTCATTCTTCATGTAGGGGCATGATGCAATTTCATGTCTCTTCTTATTGCATCCATAACACTTCCTCTTGCTTCTTCTTGTTTTCTTCTTTGGAAGTGTGGTCTTATCATCAACCTTGTTGGAACACATAGAGGCATAGTGTCCCATGCTTGAGCACTTGAAGCACTTGATATGAGATATCTTCTTATTGGGTTTTGCTTCAAGTCCATAATATTTATGCTTCTCACTTTTCCCTTTGCTATCAATATTACAAGTAACACTAGAGAAAATATTAGCTTTAGAGCAACAAAAATTAATAGATAATTCATCATTGGACATAGAATTGACATTAAATGAATTGCTAGAATTAGCACATGTTAAATCTACATTAGACAAAGAATGTGTGCTAATGTCCACATGAGGTTTATAGGATTTTACCGTTGTGATGATTACCTCATGAGCTATTTCTAGCATGGCATGTGAGTCCACAAGATTTTTATGAGAGCACACAAGCTCATCATGATTTTCTTGCAAAGCCACATGCTTGCTAGTAAGCTTTTCAACTTGAGCCTTTAGCTCAATATTTTCTTTCTCCAAAGATGCTACATAAGAATTAGAGTTAGTAGCACAAGCACTATCAATAGGAGAAATAGTGGATTTGTCCTTAGATAAAACATTGCAATTAGGACATGATTTTTCTAAATCCACTAGAGGCATAGCATCTAATTTATCAATCAAAGAAATATGCTTAACTTTAAGATCCCCATAAAGATTAGATAAAGAACTATAGGATTCTTGAAGTTTTTCATATTTCACATTTAAGGTCTTAAGCTCTTCTATTTTCTCAATGAGGAATTCCTCTTGCCTCTCGAGGCTTTCCTCATGGCCTTCTATTATACGCAAGAGCTTGATCATTCTAGGCATATTCTTTTTGCTCAAAAGATCAAATCCAAGCTCATCACTATCACTAGCACTAGAACTAGCATTAGCATTATTAACCTTGCTTACCGCTCTCTTTTTACCTTTTGCCATAAGGCATAATGGAGAATCGGTGTAAAGGGATGAGCATCTTGAAGAGGTGGATGCTTCTCCACCTGGGCTTTGTCTCTCATAGACTTCTATTTCCTTCAAAAAGTTAATCTCACAAGTACTAGTGGAAATAGATGCATCGCTATGATGACCAAGAATTATATCATCATGATAAATAGGAATTTTAGCAATAGATGATATACAAGGTTTAACAACATTACTAGATATGAAAATTTCATTGCAAGTGTTGTTAAAGTCCAAATGAGAGATTGGGCACTCACTTATCACACTCACCATTTCATTACCTTGCTCATTATTAAATGTTGATGAAGTGGATGACGGAGTGACATCCTCTTGGACAAAAGAGAAAATCATTTGGTGCTCTTCATGGTGTGATGATGAAGTAGAGCATTCCACAAATGACGTCTTTGGAAGAAGTTCTTCTTCATCACATTTGGGCTTGTCATATCTTTCTTTAAGAGTAGTCCAAATGAGATGAGCGTCCTCAAGCGGCAAGATCGATTCAATAACATCTATGCTCAAATCATCAAATAAGGCATTAGTAGCTTGAGCATTAAGATGTATGCATTTCTCTTCCTCTTCGGGTGATATGAGTTTATCATTAGGAGGAGAAATGCTCACATCTATAACTCGCTCTATTTGAGGACCCATGGCCCTAAAAATATTAAGCATGCGAGTACTCCAATCAAAATAATTAGAACCATCTAAAAGGAGTGGCTCTACGTGCACTAATCCACTAGTCGACATCTTTCCTCTCTAGGCGGTAAAGCCCGAAAAGAGAGACTTGGCTCTGATACCAATTGAAAGGACAATGATGTCGCCTAGAGGGGGGGTGAATAGGCGTTTTTACAAAAATTCAACCCTTTCTACCGTTGGCCTAAACTTGCAGCGGAATATAAACTAACGAGTTTTTCACAAGAGAAAAACCTAAATATGCTAGGCTCAACTAGTGCACAATCACCCTAAATAAGTGTGAAAATTACAATCCTAAGGTGACAAAAATTACTCAATTCTAGCAAGAGATATGCAATAAAACTTAAATTGAAAAAGGCTGAAAATACTGTTCATATGCCTGGAATTACTGTTCACCACGGAGTCTCCGGTGTAGTCCGGATACTCCGGTGTGTACAGGTCCGGAAACTCCGGTAAAGGCCGGACTCTCCGGGTTCTGTACAGAACTGAGCCCGAAACTGAATAAAATTAATGAGTAGAGAGTTCTAGCTCAAACCAAGTGATGTCGTGTGTTCCCGGAGATGATTCCAAGTAGATTCACGAAGAACCTACACTCAAATACACACAAACAAGTAGATCGAGCAATATGCACAAAGATTTGAGCAAGAATATAAAAGTAAAGAAACAAGAGAGGAGACACAAAATTTGTTTCCCGAAGTTCGGATTCACCACCGTGAATCCTACGTCTCCGTTGAGGAAGCTCCAACGAGCCGGGTCTCTTTCAACCGCTTTCCTCGATCCACTCTTGATTTCTTTCCTTGCGGAGGCGAAATCAAGCCTTTCACAAACTTCCGCGGCAACCCACAACCTTGGGTGCTCGCCGGCGACACCTAGCCGGCTAGGAGGCTTCACCTCCAAGAGTAACAAACGCTTCGAGAACTTCTTGTCAAGAACTCAAGTGCTCAAGAATGGATTTAGCTCACTTGCACTCAATCTTCCAATCTCTCAACCCAACTCACTTTTCTTCTCAAATCACACACTAGAATGGAGTGGGAGGGAGTTCTTTTGGCTCTAGAGGATGTTCTTTTCGTGCCCTTGCAGCAGCCCCAAAGGATGGGGTGAGTGGGGTATAAATAGCCCACTCCAAACAACTAGCCGTTACTGTTTTTGACAGACCTGGCCGGAGTATCCGGTGAACACCGGAGTATCCGGCCCTAAATCCAAATACGGCGTCAGAACGGTCACAGAATGTGTCAGAACTAGCCGTTACGCTCTTTTCTGGACTTTTACCGGAGTATCCGGCCTACACCGGAGTCTCCGGTCGACACTTAACCCAGAAAACACCCCCGGAGACTTCCCGGAGTCTCCGGCCACTCCAGGTACCGGAGTATCCGGACTTCACCGGAGTATCCGGACTACACCGGAGTCTCCGGCCTTTCCAGGTACCGGAGAATCCGGTCTTCACCGGAGTCTCCGAGTACAGCACAGCTGACCTCCGAAAAACGGCGATAACTTTTGATCCCGGAGTCCGATTTCGACGATTTTGGACTCTATGGAAAGCTTATTCAGAGGGCTACACATCCCAACTGAATTCATGACCTAAAACACATAGGATCAAATTAGGAACACTCCAAAACCCATTTTGGACACTTCCGCACTTTCCGCTCCGGACTCTTAACAACAAACTCTCACTTTGGGTTTGGTTGGGAACTCTTGAGCACTGAGACACGACAATTAGCTCACATTGCATCCCTCTTAATAGTGCGGCATACCTATACTCAAATTCAAAGATAAAACTCGTTTGAACCACTTTGAGCTTTTGAAAAACTTTCAAGTACCGCTTCTTTCTTTCAAACCTTGAGGGTTGCCAACTTCCATATATTCTTCACTCCATCTCTTCTTGATTCTTCATATGATTGATGTGAATCATCCATAGCTTCACATGGCCTCGCACGGTCCATCGGCGTAAAGCCTTCACTCGCTCTTCACCACCGCCTTGGTCCTTCGGCGCCAAGCCATTTGCTTGCCCTTCACCACGGATGGTCCATCGCAGCCGAGTCTTGCTTGCCCTTCACCGTCTTGCCATATAAAACCATTTTGTATTCGACATCTTCAAAGAATTCACTTTTTCATATATGGAGTCTACTCTTGTTCTTCACTCTTGGCATATATGATTTCAATTCAACTTATGCCTTTTTATGGATCCTAATCCCAACTCACTCTCAAGCACAAAGTACATGGGTTAGTCCATAAAACTCTATTAACAAGTCATACCTTTAGTTACTTGATCTCCACAAGTAACTTAGCCTTCAAGCTTATTGCTAATCTTATTGAGCTTCTTCTTCTTCTTATGAGCATCACTAAAAGCTCATTTATCTAGATGCATATTTCTCCTCTATGCATCACATCCGAGCATCACCTAGAGCTCATTCATCTTGATGTACTTTCAATCTTCCTATTCACCTAGAGTTCATGCATGTCTCTTCTCCATGCATCACCTATTGAACAACCTACTAACAATCTCAACAACATTGTTAGTCCATATGTATTGTCATTAATTACCAAAACCACACATAGGGGCTAGATGCACTTTCAAATGATTGCCCAAGTCAATGAGCGTAAATTGCAATAGAGGATGGTGGATATGTAAGTGCTAGTGATGTTAATGATGAATATGCTCTTACAGCTAACCTTGCACGTGAAGAGGACGAACACGAGATGGATATCGACCACGAAGAAGAATTTGGTGCTGCTGCATGAATTATAGGACCCTCATTGTGCAGCGAGTGTTAAGCACTCAAATAGAGCAAGCGGAACAACTACAACGCCACAATCTATTTTAGATGTTCCTCGTAGTCAAGGATTACTGTGTTCACGTCATTATTGATGGAGGGAGTTGCAACAATTTGGTAAGTTTAGATTTGATCGAGAAGCTTACTTTGCCGACAAGAACTCATCCTCATCCTTACCATATTCAATGGTTCAACAACAGCGGTAAGGTGAAGGTAATGCAAATGGCTAGTGTGCATTTTTCTATTGGTTCATACCATGATTATGCTAATTTTGATAGAGTACCCATGCAAGCATGCTCTGTTTTGCTAGGTCGACTATGGGAGTTTGATACAGATGCAATACATCATGGTAGAAGTAATAAGTACACCTTTATGTATAAATGAAAGAAAATAACCTTTCTACTTTTAACCCCTGCTGAAATTGTGAAATATGAAAAAGAGATAGCTAAAAATAAAAGAAAAGAGTATAAATATGAATCTGAAAATTAGCAAGTAGCGAAAAAAAAATTTCCACCCAAAAAGGAGAAGATGACAACAACTTCTAAGTCTGATAGAATTAAATTGAACGGGTGTGTTATGCTTGCTATAAAATCTAACCTTGCTGAAATTTATGACAATGAGCTGCCATGCTATTCATTGATATGCAAAGATGTTTTAGTTTCACTCGATGATATATCTAGCTCTTTGTCTCCTACTGTCGTTAACCTTTTGCAGGAGTTTGTGAATGTTTTTCCAGCTAAAGTACCCCTGAGATTACCACCAATTTGAGGAATAGAACATCAAATTGATTTGATTCCGGGAGCAACTTTGCCAAATGGAGTTGCATATAGAACCAACTCAGAAGAAATTAAGGAAATTGAGCGGTGTAACATCCTGATTTTCAGATTTCTCAAATTTCTAAAATTTTCCAAGAGTATTGAATAGCTTCACTAGTAGTATAGGTTTAAAACCTATTTTCTTAATCAATCAATCAACATAGGTTATTTTTTTCTGTGCATTGCATGCTGAGTTTTGTTAGGAGCTAGGTAAATGCATTAGAGTTCCTTTTATTTCTCTTTGGTGTTTTGAGTGAAAAAGATTTTGAAAAGGTTTTTACAAAACTCAGTAGTGAATAAGTTAAGGATCTTAATGGTTGGAAATCAAAATCTTTGAATTCATCATCTATTCAATTTTTGATCATACCTGATCCTTGTCTAGTTCAATTCAAATCTTATCCAAATTCTTGTTTAAGGCCAATCTCTTCTCTTTCTCAAATTCTACCCAAATCTAAATTCAAATTCCTTATCTAGTCCTATTCTTGTTCAACCTCATCTTTTTGGTTTCTCTCAAATTCACTCCAAACTCAATTCAAATTCAAATCATATTCAAATTTCTCTGCAAAAGTTTCTTTTCTAAACCCTAGATATGTCTAAAGTGTCTTTGGGCTCAATCTTGCTCAAGTCCAAAGCCTTAGCCAAGTCTTCTAGATGGCCCAACAAAGGATCCACGAAATCTGTAAATTTTCGCGGAGTCCTGGACAGCCTCATCTTCTCATGACGTTTCGGAGTTCAAAACGGCCTCAAATGCAAATCTTGACAATACCAAAGTTGTAGGTCTCGTCGAGAGCTTCGATTTGAACCTATGGAAGTCACCTTTTGGATAATGGAGCTGGGAGTTATGGCCCCCGAAATCAGTACTGCGCAGAGAAGTCCGAGTTGAAACAGTTTATCTTGTGGCGCATTTTTGGAAATCAAGATGACGTTTTCAGAAGTTCCAATGACTACCAAAGTTGTAGATCTTTTTTAGTACTACAATTTAGAATCAAGAAACGTCAAATTTGGAGTCCGGACGATGGAGATATCATCCTCGAAATACAGAGCTGCGAAAAAGGAAATCGTAACCGACTCGGACTCGAATCCGAATCGTGTTCGGTTTGGACTCTACCTCATCCAGCCGTCCCTAGCCCTATATATATGAGTTGCACGCCCTCTCCTACCTCTATTTCACGTCCTCAAGCCCTAGAAGTCGCTGCTGCTCTGTTCGTGAGTCGCCGGAGCGCCGCCGTTCGCCGGAGTCGCCGCCGCCGCCGCCCGTGATGCGCTACGTCGTCTTCTCCGCGAATCCTTCTTCCTCGACTACCAAAGCAACGTGAGGACCTCTTCTTCTCCTCCCTTACTACTGTTTTAGCATCATACTAAGTCCCTAGCCAAGCCCTAGCCCCGGCCAAAGCCCGATCTATGCCGTCATGGTCGTCACCGTTGCGGACAGCCGCAAAACAGCCGCGCTGTAGCTGATTGGCATCGATGTTCCCGATCGATCAGAGGTCAAATCACGAAGCCCTTTCACCGGTGCATGCCCCATGATGTTCCCCACGCCCTCACCAACCCGTTTGGCCAGTAGATTAGCCAAACTACCGCAATCAAGGTTGACATACCCGCTGTCCGGTTTCTGGACGTGTTCAGCACGCACACCGGATTTGCATTCGCGTCCCCCGTCAATCCGAAAGCCATATGGATGCACCAACCGCGTCACGGCGTGTCCCATGGAGTCTTCTATGTTACCCTAGGAGCCCATCCCCGTTTGTGCAGCGACACGACTAGGACGCCATTGCCAACCACAGTATGTCGCAGCCATCACCCGTTTCATCTATGCTGATCGTTCTTGCTCTCAGTGGATGATCTACCAAAACCCATGCCATAGCATTGTGTTCCTGGGTTATATGAACATCTTTGTTCAAACGGTTCCTCAAAATTCATAGCCAATCTCCTGGAACGCGAGTGTCTTCGTTCTTGCATTTGTTCGCGGTCACCACCAAACCTAGAAGTAGTCATAGCTGTTTTGCCGCTACCTCGGATGACCCCTTCCAAAACCAACCATACCACTGAGTTAGTCTTTCCGCGTTCTATGCTATGCTCCCCTCGTTTCACTGAAACACCACTGAAGCCGACATTGATGTTTGTGGCCACATGCCCGATCGCCATCTCCGACAAAACCCGAACCACCACCACTACATATAGTCACCAGTAGTATCCTTAACCTAGAAGCATAACCTTCAGCCTTTTTGATCCATCATAGGTGGTCGATACTAGATCTTAGCATATCCTTCTTTAATCCAAGATGGTACTTGCATAGCATGCCAAGTCAGAGCCACATCATTCTCCTTAGCCTAGTCAGTGAAGTCTAGTCTACCATAAACTTCTTGAATCTTGCGCAATGACGTTGTCAAGCCTAGCGCAATGATTGCACAATAAACTTTTTTTCCATAGAAAGATAACTCCAGTAAATTAGTCTTTCTTTTCAGTCTAATCCATCTTCCGAAAGCCCGTTCTCTTTTTATCTTAACTCAGATTTAGGTGATTCTTTTGTCTAAATGTTCCTAAAATCATCCCTAACCAACCATAGTGTTTTTTAAAGTATTTTGATGATGTTTGGTATGTTGTTCTTAGTGTTTGCTTTGTGTTGTTTGTCGGTAGTTCTCGCGATTAGTTGATAACGTTCCGAAGCAGTTCGAGGGACTTCAAGACCAAGATTTCGACAACACTGAGCAGCATTGGGAAAAAGGCAAGTGTCCTTGATCATATTGAACCTATGTTTTTAAATGTTTTGTTTATAAAATTGCATGCAATGTCTGTCAATATGATGGGTAGTCACCTATGTTAGGGTTTTCCCTAGATTTTTCCCTTATCATCCCTTGGAACCTAGATGGTTTATGGTTAGGTGTCCTTTGTGGATAGATTGCTTAGCCATGCTTTTGGGATATTGGGAAGTGTCATAATCTTGACTAAGGAACATATGCAGCAATGATGGTTAATATGGTAATGGTTTAGCAACATGGAACCTTAGGCCTTGAGCAAAGCAGTTTTGATGGTTATCACGGTTATGATGTTGGTTTAGTGTTTGCTCAAGTAACCTAAGTAAGGACCGGTTCGTGGAGCGACAACCCAAGAAGTAACGTACTAACCACGAGGCTGATATGGGTAAAGTG
The DNA here is from genome assembly GCF_958298935.1 of Phragmites australis. Taxonomy (NCBI): domain Eukaryota; kingdom Viridiplantae; phylum Streptophyta; class Magnoliopsida; order Poales; family Poaceae; genus Phragmites; species Phragmites australis. Next base: position 7,844,193 of record NC_084931.1, read on the forward strand.
TGACATACTGATTAGAGTCTGTCCAGTGTGTGTTGGGTCAGCACAAAAGGGGGCTTCTGGGTAGGAGCTGTTGCTTGCGTAAAGCCTGGCGGTGAAACCTAGTGGGCAGACATGCACTGGATTAGTCTCTGGTTAGTGGAAAGTGTCATACAGTGATTCTTGGCGGCACACCACTGGCGTGTGTTAAGTGTTTCGCGAACACGGCAACATGGAATTCACTGACTCGTGGGGAAAGTTGGACAACCTCTGCAGAGTGTAAAACTGTTATAACAGCCGTGCTCACGGTTATGAGAGACTTGGATCCTCACATGATTAGTTGGGTTGTGGTTATGAATTTGGTTGTGGTTATGGTTCTGGTACAGGGAGTACTAGATAGTTGTGGTTATGGTTCTGGTACAGGGAGTACTAGATAGTTGTGATTATGGTTCTGGTACAGGGAGTACTAGACGGTTATGGTATGCAAGGTGGGGAGCCTTGTATGCTGCGGTTGGATTGTGTGGGTTACATTCACTTAATAATTGGTTAATGCTTTTGAGTCCAAATATGTTTTCATTACTCGCATTTACGCAAAAATACCATGTGTTAGCCTATTCTTGATATAAGCCTGCATATCATTACTTTCCCCCACTTGCTGAGTACTCTATGTGCTCACACTTGCTATTTTCCCTACACCATGCGATATGTATGCTGCTGCTCAGTGAGTGAAGATGTTGAAGACTATCAAGACGAGGTTGTGACGTTCTAGGCGCGTGTCTCCCGGTCAGTTGCCTGCGGTGTTGTTGGGCACCAGTGCTTCTGTTCCGCTGCAGATATCTTCATAGAAGACAATATATGTCAATTGCTGTAAGAGTTTAACGTTTATTTAATAGAAGTATTGCTTTTGTTACTTCACCTGTGACGTCCTTATGTGTGTTGAACATCCTGGACACACATAAGCCGCATCTGGTTTTGGCCGTTAAAACCGGGTGTGACAAGCGGCAAGTCCAAGACCTTTTGGATCGCGGGTACATACGAGAAAGCCTTAGTCCTTGTGTTGTTCTTTTTGTTCCTAAGAAAGAAAGTAGTTGGCGTATGTGTTTTAATTGTAGAGCCATCAACAATATTACTATAAGATAGCGTCATCCTATTCCTAGGCTAGATGATATGCTTGATGAGTTGAGTGTTTCTATAATTTTCACTAAAATTGACTTACGAAGTGGTTACCACCAGATTAGAATGAAACTTAGTGATGAATAGAAAACTACATTTAAAACTAAGTTTGTCTTGTATGAGTAGTTAGTAATGCCTTTGGGTTAACTAATGCACCTAGTACTTTCATGCGATTGTGAATGAAGTTTTACGTGCTTTCATTGGAAGATTTGTGGTGGTATACTTTGATGATATCTTGATTTATAGAAAGTCACATAAGTCACACTTTGATCATCTACGTGTTGTCTTTAATGCTTTGAGAGATGCAAGTTATTCGGTAACATAAAAAAGTGCATCTTTTGCATTAACTGAGTCTTTTTTCTTGACTATGTTGTTACTCCATAGGGAATAGAAGTGGATAAAGCAAAAATTAAAGCCATAAAGAGCTGGCCAACTGCTGAGACTGTTAGTCAAGTGAGAAGCTTTCATGGCTTGTGGGTTTTTATCGACGCTTTGTGCGGGATTTTAGCACCATTGCTGCCTCATTAAATGAATTGACGAAGAAAGGAGTGGTTTTCAAATGGGGACCTGGATAAGAAAAAGCATTCAAGTTGTTGAAAGAGAAACTTACCCGTGCTCGTTTACTCCAACTCCCTGATTTTGGTAAGACCTTTGAGCTAGAGTGTGATGCTAACGGGATTAGAATTGGAGGTGTGTTAATTCAAGAAGGTAAACCTATTGCTTAGTTCAGCGAGAAATTAAGTAGACTAAGTCTGAATTATTTTACCTATGATAAAGAATTGTATGCTTTAGTTCGTGCGCTTGAAACGTGGCAACATTATCTATGGCCGAAAGAATTTGTTATACATTCTGATCATGAATCTCTGAAACATATTAAGAGTCAAGCTAAATTGAATAAATGACATGCTAAATGGGTCAAATTTATTGAGTCTTTTCCATATGTCATAAAGCATAAGAAAGGAAAGGACAATGTGATTGCTGATGCGCTTTCTAGCCGTTATACCATGTTATCTCAACTTGATCACAAATTTTTGGTTTAGAGACTATTAAGGACTTATATGCTACTTGTCGGAGGATGAACTCCTATCGCAGGGATCCCGAGAGACCCCTTTTTAAAGATTCGGCCGGGGGGATGATCCTGAACGAGCTCGTCGGGGAAATAAATGGAAACGGAAATAAATGCAACGGCTGGTGGTGGGGGATGATCAACCTAGTGCAAAAAAGAGATAGATGCACCGGGGTTTAGATAGGTTCGGGCCGCACGGGGGCGTAACACCCTACTCCTGTGTGAGTGCAATATCTTTCCTTGAAGGGAATTCTTCAAGGATGTGTCTGGTTACAAGGGTGTGTTGTCTACAGAGAGCTTGAGGCTCCCGTGCTCTAGCTCTGCTCGAGCTTGTTTGTGATGTTCTTCGTCTCTTGATCTGGGCTTGGTCTCTTCTTCGTCGCCTTGTTGTCTGGTATATTTCAGGCTTCGTCTAGTTCAGCTTGGGACTGGACTTGACCTAGTACTGGACTTAGTTTTGTACCTTGTCGAACTGCCTTCATGTGTTCTCCATCCTTTCCTTTTATACACACGCCGACCTCGACTTATCCTGAATGGGAAAGAGGGGGCGCGAGTGCCAAGGCACCACGGAGAAAGGCGTCATCATTCCGTCTTGGCGAAGTGACAGGGGCAGTGGAAAAATGCGGTGCGCATCCGACCACCCGCCACTGTGGACGTCCTCCGGCGCCATTGAGAGGGCCCACCGGGCGGCCACAGAGGCACCTGGCGCGCCCACCCTGTCTTGTTCTTCTGTCAGGGCAGGGTGGCAGGCGGAACACTTCGATCCTGGCAACGTTATCCCGAGGCACCCGGATGATACGGGACGGGACCCGTGCAATTAATGGACCCACGCCCCCCTACCAAAGCATGGCAGGGACTGACACTAGGGTGTGGGCAGCTGAGAATGTCAGGATGTCAGGATGTCAGGCCGCGCGTGCCTATTAAATGCGGCATTGGACTTTTGACTGGCTGACACCCCGCCGACGGGACCCTTCGGGTCGTCGGGCGATCTTGCGCGAACCTTCGGGGAACCGAGTGCTCGGGGGCTGCCACGTGCAGCAGCGAGCATTCTCTCCCGAGCCCTCCTGTAGGACCCTTCGGGGAACCGAGTCCTCGGGGACTGCCATGTGGCAGCCCCGAGCACTCTTTCCCGAGTACTTGGGCAGATTCTTCGGGGAACCGAGTCCTCGGGGGCTGCCACATGCAGCCCCGAGCACTCTCTCCCGAGCACTCCTGTAGGACCCTTCGGGGAACCGAGTCCTCGGGGACTGCCATGTGGCAGCCCCGAGCACTCTCTCCCGAGTACTTGGGCAGATTCTTCGGGGAACCGAGTCCTCGGGGGCTGCCACGTGCAGCCCCGAGCACTCTCTCCCGAGCACTTGAGCAGATCCTTCGGGGAACCGAGTCCTCGGGGGCTACCACGTGCAGCCCCGAGCACTCTCTCCCGAGCACTTCGGTAGGACCTTCAGGGAACCGAGTCCTCGGGGGCTGCCACGTGCAGCCCCGAGTACTCTCTCCCGAGCACTTGGCTGTTCGAACCATTGGGGGACTATGGTACTTGGGGGCGAGTGGGAACCCTTCCGAGCACTTTCTTCTCGGTACTTGGACTCTGTGGGTCATCGGGGAACTGGGGTGCTCGGGAACCAGAGGCTGTGGCCCCGAGCACCTTCTCTCGGAACTTAGATTCTCCTCATCCTGCAGGGGGGACCTCGCGGGATGGTGACACGTGGCGGACGGCCGGCCTGGTCTCGGGACTCAGGGACCCCTGGTTCCCGATACACCGACAGTAGCCCCTGGGCCCATTGGTAGGCGATGGCACGGAGACTGCGGATGGGCCCTTCGTCACGGCCGAGGCCGAGGTTGGCGTGGACGCCACATGGCAGGCTTTCGAGAGGTGGCCCTTGCGGACCCAGGCCTCAGGTACGACCCAGTGGGGAAACGAGTGGACGCGTGTCCACACAACTCCCGAAGGGTATGACGACCGTACGGGCGGCACGCGCAGCCATCGCGCAGATCGAGGAAAATACGCCTGGCAGCCGCTGACGCCGCACGATCGGCGGGAGATTCGCCTGGCGGTTGCGTCGATCGAGGCGACGCTTCGCCGAGCGAACCGTTGGGCGGCAATTTTTGAACTTTGAGATATAAAAGGGGGAGGGGATCGGTCCGTCCCCCTCTTTTACGCCTTCTTGCACTCCTGCTCTTGCCTTCTTCGTGCTCCGAAGCCCTTAAGGAAATTTTCAGGCGACCGGAGCACTTTTCCTTCTCTTCTTCCACCACCAAAACACCTCCACTCTTGCCGAGATGATGAGGGTCGGAGGAGGCCGTCTGGACAAGGCTCCGGACAGCATTCTGCCGGAGTCTCGTCTGAGGAACGAAGAGGCGGCGGACAAGATTAGGAAGTTGCTGGTGCCCGAGGGGCAAGAGGGAGCTGTGGTGGTGACGCCGGCGAGCCTGACACCGGCGACGACTGTCCCCGGGCGGATCGTTCTCTTCACGTCTTTTGTGGCGGCGGGGTTGGTGCCGCCGTTCTCCACTTTCTTCCTTCAAGTGTTCGAGACCTACGGCATCCAACTGGTGCACCTGAGTCCCAACTCTGTCGTGGTGTTGGCGATCTTCGCGCACCTCTGCGAGATGTTCGTGGGGGTGGCGCCTTCGGCGACGCTGCTTCGACACTTCTTCGTCCTTCGGCCGGTGGGAAAGAAGAGAGGGCACTCCACGGCGGATGTCGTAGGGTGCTGCAACCTTCAGCTTCGGGACGGCCTGGGGGAGCACTACATCCCCCAGGTACTGCGCAGCAAGTGGGAGGAATGGCGACGGGACTGGTTCTTCGTCGACGTCGACCCCCACGAGCGCCTCGAACTGCCAGAGGTGGCGGCGGAACCTCGGAGGTCGACGTGGGAGGCGCCGCCGCCAGAAGACGCGAGGCTGGAGCCAGTGCTGGAGCGCATCCGGCTTCTGCGCGACTCCGAGCTGACTTCCGTCATGGTGGTGGTGGATTTCCTGCGCCGTCGCCTGGCGCCTCTACGGGAGCGGGCCCGGCCGAGTTGGTTCTACACCGGGCCGGAGGACATCACCCGGACCCAGATCAGTGCAAGCTGGGATCTGGGCCCGGCGGAGTTGAGGGGCATGACGCGGGTGATCACCGGAGTAGAAGACATGGGCCGGGTGGAACTCCCGTGGCCGGAGATGGCGCTCTGCGCCAATCCCGACCGGGTGGCAATCATGGCGCGGCTGCCGGAGTTCGACGCTCAGGGGCCCGTGGACCGGCCGAGGAGCTGGAGCCCCGAGGCCTCCGAGCTCCCTAGATTGGACGAGCTGCTCGGCGAGGAGGCCACAAACAGCTCGGCGCGGGCTGGCGACGGGGCCGCTGCAAGCAGCAGCCGCCGCGCCAGAGAGGAGGGCGTCTCTGATACCGCCGTGGGGGTGGCGCCGGGGGACCGGGGAAAGCGTCCCCGAGCCCTCATCTTGGTGCCAGATTCTCCGCCGTCGCCGTCGGCAGCGGCAGCATTCCCGGTGCTGGAGCCACGGCTTGTGCGGATGGGGCCTGCGCCGGCGCCTGAGAGTCGCGCGGCAGCCCCGCCGAGTCCCCAGCGGAAGAGGCGGCGGGAGGACTCTGGGCCGGCGCCGCTGGACCCAGACTTCAGGCTTCCAGCAGCCAAATGGCAGTACCGGTAAGTTTCTTTATTTGCTCTTTCTTGGGCGTTCCTTGCCTGAACTGAGCCTTGATTTTGATCTTCACCTATCTCCCGCAGGCTGGCCGCGGGCGCCACCGCGACTGAAGGGATGCGGGCGCTGAGGCCAGAGCCGAGCCCGCCGGCCGCTTCGACGCAGGCGAACGCAGGGACGGCGGAGGCGCCAATAGTCGTGGCGGCCACTAGGAGAGCGGCGGAGGTGGCGGTCGAGAGGAGGACAGAGCAGCCGTCCGAGTCCTCGTCCCCGGCAGAACCTACCCCGGGCGTGCAGAGCCCGGGGCAGATGACGGTGGAGGCAGAGGCCTTGCCGGGGCCGGCGGACGTGGCGGCCGATGCGGGAACTTGGCCGCCGTCCGAGTCTTCAGCGCCGGCGGGGCCTACCCCGGGCAGGCAGAGCCCGGGGCGGATGGTGGTGTGGGGTCCTGCGGAGACCTCGGACCCCCCGGAGGCGATCTGCGGGGAGGCCGACGCCCCACCGGCGCCCGGCCAGCCTGCCGACCCCTTCCTGGCCGCGATCGAAGGCGTCCAGGTGGCGGTCGGGCGGCTGGGCGCGGCAGTGGGCGCCAAGGAGGAGCAGCTTGAAGCTGAGCGTGCCCGCCTGGCTTCGGAGAGGGCGTAGCTTGCGGGCGCCCAGGAGGAGGCCCGCGCGGCGGCCGCGCGGGAACAGAAGCTCCTAGAAGACATCCACGCGGAGGTCGCGCGGGAGCAAGAAATTTTGAAGGCCGCGCGGGCGGAAGCCGCGCGGGAACGAGAAGACGCCGCCCGCCTGGCTGAGGCGTCGAGGCAGCAGGCTACCGAGGCCCTTGCCAGGATGGGGCAGGCGCAGGAGAGGGAGGCGGCGGTCGCAGATCGCGAGAAGGCGGCGGAGGAGCTGCGGGCTGAGCTGACCCACCGGGAGGGTGCGGCCAAGAAGACGCGCGCCGACCTGCAACATTGGGAAGACGACCTCTGGAAGATCAGAGAAGACATCCGCCGCTGGGAGGAGGACATCTCCCTTCGGGAGGTGGACAATGAGATGTCAGCGGCGGATCTTGGTGCCCGGGAGGATTCGGTGACCCAACAGGAGGATGCGCTGGCTCGGCGGGAGCGCGAGCTGAGTCGTCGAGAGGGCGAGCTGAGTCGTCGAGAGGGCGAGGCTGCCGCGGCGGCAGCGGCCGCTGCTACCAGGGCGGAGGAGAACATGAAGCACGAGGCGGAATTAACCGCCCGTGAACGCGCCTTGGCCGAGATGGTGGCCAAGACGAAGCAGGCTGCCAGCTCCGCAGCCGTTGGCGGTTCTGCGGGCTGCCAAGGAGAGGCTCGAGACCGCGTTTGTCTCGCGGGTCAACCTGCAGCACATGCTGGAGGATATACTCCGGCGGATGCGGCGGGCCGTGGAGAAGGGCGGTCTCGGACGGCTCGTTGAAGACCAGAAGAGCGACAGCCCTGCACGACAAGTGTTAGGGCTTCAGCAAGTTTGCGAGCGCCTCGAGGCCCTGCCTTGGGCTGTCCAAGAACTCGCCGCCCGGGAGGGACGCGGCTTGGCCCATGCAGTGGCCGAGCACGTCCTGGCCTGTTACCGAAGCAGAGACCCGAACTTCCCGCTGGAGCCGGCGCGGGAAGGAGTGGTTGAAGCTGAGGGAGAGGCTGCCCGGGAAGCAGTTCGGAGTACCGCTGCCGAAGTGGCGGTCGGCTTCAGGCGGGAAGTGCCGCCGCCACCAGCCCCCGGGGACGACTCAGAAGACTCAGCTGCCACCTCCGCCGCCGACTAGACCTTTTGTAGTTGTTTTTTCTTTCTTTTGTTGTTGTCTTGATGGATGTAAATATGGGAGTGATCCCTCAGAAACGCTTGTATATGCCTTGTGAATATAATGGCAGCTTTTCTATGGGCTCGCAACTCCAGTTTTTTTTTTGAGTGCTTGATGTTCCTTCTGATATTTTGCCTTGAAGCCCCGGGGAGTACTCAGTCGGACCGTTCCCGACCTTCCCATCCCCGAGAACGAAGTTGTCCCGATTGCTGTTGTTGGCGCACTCAGCCCTCGAGCTCTCGCGAGTCTGCATCGTCTAAGTTGAAAGACAAAGACACGAACTTCCTTGCTCGGGAGATAGATCGATCCAGCACGGAACACGCCGTGACCGATGAACACTTTTTCACCTCGCGACCACTCAGTTAGTAGACGGGAGACGCGTGCGGGCGGAAATGTGATCAAGAGTCCCCGTGGTCTGGTGGTGCCCAGGCTTAAGACGGACCGGACCGAGCACTGACAGCCCGCCCCTGAGGCCTGAGCTCCGGACTACTCGAGCAGCTCGAGCGATAGGATTACCCAGGGCACGCAAGGACTCGGTAGTGCTCAGGGTCCTTAAAAGCGGACCGAACACCACGACCACCACGAAGGGCTTCGGTCAGACATTACCGTACGCGCGGTACTCCTTTCTACGAACTGCTCTGTCGTTCCAGGAAAAAGTAGACACACGGTAGGGTTTTGTGCGCGAGGAGATCATCTCGCTGAGCAGATTAAAATGCGAGAGCCCCCGAGGATGATTTGGGAACATAAAATTATTGAATGCAAACTTGTTTGAATATAACCACTCACCGGACAGCTGTCGGCCTTCCGGCCAACCGATCCAGGAGGGGTGTGCTTCCGAGCTCGGGGTGCCCGGGGACTTGGTTCCTTCAGCGGAGTGCCCGAGCGCCCAGAGGCACACGAGGATCCCGGGGTCGGGTGATCTCGACCACTCATGCCTAAGTGGTAGGACCACCCGAGGACCCCTGGGGCCGACCAGAGACCGGGGCATTGAAGCCTTCATGCTTGAACTGCTCTTGATTGTCGGCCTGTGACTTAAAAGGGAATAGAGAATTTCTTTACCTGGTGCGCTCTGTTAGTGCGGTACTTGTTATAGACTGCTCTCGTTTTCAACCCGAGACCTCTTGAATACCCAAACCGGCGGACGAGAGCGGACAGAGGCATAACCCAGAGGTCCTATGGTTGGTGGCGCCCGGGTATGACAGACCAAACCGAGCACCGACAGCCCGCTCCGGGGGCCTGAGCTCCGGACTACTCGAGCAGCTCAAGCGATAGGATTACCCAGAGCGCCCCGGAACTCGGTAGTGCCCGGGAGCCTGCCACGACACCGAACACCACAGCCTACCATGCCGGACGTAAGTCAGCAGCAACTGCCCGCATGCATACCGATTGGGATTCTTTTATCAGCGGGGAAAATGAGAGAGCGAACTTTTTTCTCGCACAATCGAGCACCTCACCAGACAGATTAAACATACGGAATCTAGAAAAATGAATTTGACATAGCGATTGCTATTGAGATATTGAATTTACAATGTTTACAAGGTTGGGCGACGGTGACTTACCCAATGGGTGGAGCCCTCGGTCAGCTTAGGCGGGGGGAAGCCCCTGGCCTGGTTGACTTGAGCCGCGAGCATGGCCATCTACGGGTAGAACCTGCGGAGGTGCTCGATGTTCCACGGGTTCGGGAGTGGCTGCCCATCCTCTGTCGCCAACCTGAAAGAACCTTCTCGCGGGACCCCGATCACGGTGAAGGGACCTTCCCACATAGGGGACAGCTTATTCATTCCTTCGCGCGACTGGACGCGTCGGAGAACTAGGTCCCCCACATCGAGAGATCAGGCCCGGACATGGCGCAGGTGATATCGCCGCAGACTCTGCTGGTACCGAGCCGCCCGGACGGCGGCACGCCGCCGGCGCTCTTCCAGGTAGTCAACATCGTCGCGCCTTTGCTGCTCCTGCTCACCCTCAGAATACGCATGCACCCGAGGGGAGCCCAGAGTGAGCTCGGAGGGGAGGACCGCCTCGGCGCCGTAGACGAGGAAGAACGGAGTCTCCCCGGTGGCGCGGCTTGGCGTAGTTCGATTAGCCCATAGCACGGCGGGTAGCTCGTCCACCCATCCCTTCCCGTGCTTGGCGAGCACGTTATAGGTCCGGGTTTTGAGGCCCTTCAGTATCTCCGCGTTGGCGCGCTTGACTTGCCCGTTACTCCGAGGATGAGCGACGGAGGCGAAGCAGAGCTTGATGCCGAGGTCTTCACAATAGTCCCCGAACAGGGCACTCGTGAACTGGGTGCCGTTGTCGGTGATGATCCGGTTCAGGACGCCAAAGCAACTGGTGATGCCGCGGATAAACTGGAGCGCCGTGTTTTTGGTCACCTTGATGACTGGGACTGCCTCCGGCCACTTGGTGAATTTGTCAACGACGACATATAGGTATGCATAGCCCCCGATTGCTCGGGGGAATGGACCCAGAATGTCCAACCCCCAGACCGCGAAAGGCCATGATAGGGGGATGGTATGAAGAGCCTGAGCTGGCTGGTGAATCTGCTTTGCGTGGAACTGGCACGCCCTGCGGCACCGAACCAGCTCGGAAGCATCCTGGAGAGCTGTAGGCCAGTAGAAACCTTGCTGGAAGGCCTTCCCGACCAGCGTGCGGAACGATGAATGGCCACCGCACTCGCCCTCGTGGACCTCAGCGAGAAGATCGCCACCTTCTGCCCGGGAGATGCATTTCAGGAGGACACCTCCTACGCTACGCCAGTAGAGATCCCCATCTACTATGGCATAGCGTCTGGACTGCCGAGCAACTCTTTCGGCAGACGCCTCATCCCCGGGAAGGAACTTTTCCTTCAAGTACCCTCGGATGTCAGACATCCAAGAGGCATCTTGAGAACATTCGGCGAGCGCAGCGCACTCGCCGGACGGCGGCGCCCTGACGGGGCTTCCCACTGAGGGCACCGCTGGGGTCCCCTGAATTGAGTTCGAGGTTTCCCCTTCATCCTGTTCGGCAGGCAGGACGGATGGCCGTGCGAGTCTTTCTTCAAAGACTCCGGCAGGGACGCGCGCACGGGCGGAGGCCAGGCTGGAGAGCTCGTCGGCCAGAATGTTGTCGCGGCGAGGGATGTGCCGCAACTCCAGGCCATCGAAGCGCCTCTCCAGCTTCCTGACCGCAGCCACGTACGCCGCCATTTGAGGATCCGTGCACTGGTACACCTTGGATACCTGGTTGACCACCAGTTGGGAGTCCCCTTTGACCAGGAGGCGACGAATCCCGAGCCCCACCGCAGCCCGGAGGCTGGCGATGAGACCTTCATATTCCGCCATGTTGTTGGATGCGCGGAACTGCAACTGCACGACGTACCGGAGCTCTTGACCCATTGGGGAGGTGAGAACCACTCCGGCCCCTGCGCCTTTCAGCGAGAGGGAGCCGTCGAAGTGCATGACCCAGTACCCGGGCGCGTCGTGCCCGGGATAGGCAGAGATCTCTTCTGGGACGATGTTGGGGGCGGGTGTCCACTCTGCCACGAAGTCGGAGAGCGCCTGGCTTTTGATCGCCTGGCGACTGACGAAGTGGAGGTCAAATTCCGCCAGCTCCACTGCCCACTTGACAACGCGCCCGGTGCCTTCCCGGTTTCGGAGAATGGGTCCCAGTGGATACGTGGTAACCACCGATACCTTGTGCGCCTGGAAGTAGTGGCACAGCTTCCGGGAAGCGACGAGCACGGCATAGAGCAGCTTCTGAGCCTAGGGATATCTTGTCTTGGCTTCCCAGAGGACTTCACTGACGAAGTACACCGGTCGCTGTACCCGGTGGGCCCGGACGGCGGCTCTACCCGGGGGGCTGCTGCAGCCCCCAGGCTCGGCGGCATGGTCGGGGCTGGCCGGGCACTCGGGCTCGACTCCCTGATTGGGAGGAGCAGCGTGCTCGGGCTCGACCCCTTGCTCAGGGGGAGCCGCGAGGACGGGTGAGTGCTCGGGGGTCTCTGGGAGCTGGGACCCAGCACCTGGCCCCAGACACTCGTCGCGCTCTACCACCAGCACCATGCTCACGACCTGAGGAGTGGCCGAAACGTAAAGCAGCAGGGGCTCACCTTCGGAGGGAGCCACCAGCACGGGTGGCGAAGTGAGGTACTTCTTTAGATCGCGGAAGGCCTGCTCGGCCTCCGGCGTCCAGTCGAAACGACCGGACTTCTTCAGAAGCTTGAAGAGGGGGAGCCCTCGCTCCCCGAGCTTGGAGATGAAGCGCCCGAGGGCTGCCATGCAGCCGGCGAGACGCTGAACCTCCTTGAGTCGAGCCGGGGGTCGCATCTGCTCGATGGCCCGGATCTTCTCTGGATTGACCTCGATTCCTCGGCCAGAAACCAAGAAACCAAGGAGCTTACCCGCCGGCACCCCGAAGACACACTTCTCCGGGTTGAGCTTGAGGCGGGTAGTGCGGAGACTGTTGAAAGTCTCGGCAAGGTCCTCGAGCAGGGTGGCGCAGTCTCGGGTTTTGACCACGAGATCGTCGATGTAAGCTTCGACGTTGCGGCCAACCTGTGAATCAAGGGTAATACGAATAGCGCGCTGGAAGGAGGATCCAGTGTTGCGCAGGCCAAAAGGCATTGACATATAGCAATAAGTCCCCACCGGAGTGGTAAAAGCAGTTTTTTCCTCGTCCCCTACGGCCATGCGAATCTGGTGATACCCAGAGTTTGCATCTAAAAAGCATAAAAGATCGCATCCCGCAGTTGCATCTACAATTTGATCAATGCGAGGTAAGGGGAAGGGATCTTTAGGGCAAGCCTTATTCAGGTCGGTGTAGTCCACGCACATGCGGAGCTTGCCGTTGGCCTTCGGGACGATGACTGGGTTTGCCAACCAGTCGGGGTGGAGGACTTCTCGGATAAATCCGGCGTCGAGGAGCTTGCTGACCTGCTCACGGATAAACTCCTGGCGCTCAGGCGCCTGCCGCCGGACCTTCTGCTTCACCGGGTGGGCGTCCGGACGCACCGCCAAGTGATGCTCGATCACCTCCCCAGGGATCCCGGGCATGTCGGACGGTTGCCAGGCAAACACATCTGCGTTTGCCCGGAGGAAGGCGATGAGCGCGCTTTCCTATTGGCTGCCCAGGTCACCGCCGATCTGGACGACCTGGGTAGCGCCTTCGCCCACCACGACCTCCTTCGTCGGAACAGAGGCGTCGGCGGCGAGTCGGGGTTTGGATGAAGAGGGTCCCGGGCCCCCTGTAGAGCCATCGACCCCGGCCTGCGCTGAGACCAGAGCCATGTATGACTGCTCAGCGCAGGAGACAGCGCCGCCGGAGTCGGCGATCACGGAGATGGGGCCCGCGGGGCCCGACATCTTAACCGTGAGGTATGTGTAGTGCACGGCCATCATGAACTTGGCGAGCGCCGGACGCCCGAGGATGGCGTTGTAGGGGAGAGGGAGCTCCGCGACGTCGAAGAGGACGCACTCCGTGCGGAAGTTGTCCCGGCTCCCGAATGTCACGGGCAACTCGACCTGCCCGAGGGGCAGGGAGTGCCCGGGGGTCACTCCGCAGAAGGGGAGCGATTGCCTTAGGCGCCTGGAGGACACCTGCAGCTTCTCAAAAGCCTCCTTGGAGAGGAGGTTGAGGCCTGCACCACCGTCGATCAGCACTCTGCTGACCTTAACATTGCAGACAGTGGGGGACACCACCAGGGGTAGTCGCCCCACGGCTGCAGTACTTGCGGGGTGATCGGCCATGCTGAATGTGATCGGAGCGTCCGACCTCCTCAGGGGCCTAGCGGCCTCCTCGCTCGGGGTTGCCGAGCACACCTCACGTCGCATGACCTTGATGCCGCGGCGCGAGGAAGGCGTGTACGCGCCTCCGTCGATGAAGGCGACGGCATGCTCGGGCTCCTGGAAACCGAGCTCGGCGTTGTCGGGGGCGACCTCAGCATCGCCTCCTCCCCGGGACTCGTCGCGCTCCCTCTGGCGCTGCTCGACGAGTCCTTTGACCGTACGACACTCCGTGAGGTCGTGCCATCTGGTCTGGTGTATGGGGCACCATTTGCCTGGCTTGGGCCCCGCGGGAGCGGGGACCCTCGCTGGAGCAGGAGCCCGGCAGGGGCCCGGGGCTCTTGCGGGAGCCGGTGCCCTAGCTGGTGCCGGGGCCCTCGTGGGCACGGGGGCCCGAGGAGGGGCCCTAGCTGGTGCCCTTGCGGGCCGTCGGTCGATGCCCGGCCGGCGCTCTTGCCGGCGGTCGGGCTCTTGAGCCGCCCTATGGGCGGGGCCCTGGGTCGGCTCGACGGGAGCGGCCTCGTGCTTCCTTCTCTTCTTCTTTTCCCGCTTGTCGGAGCGGGAAGAACTTGGCTGGTCGGTGGCGGGGCGGGGAGCATGCCACGCCCTGGCCTCCGCAGCCTTGGCGCACTTATCGGCCAGTGCGAAGAGCTCCGCAGTGGTCTCGATCTCGTGCGTACCTAGCTTTTCGAGCATCCGCTCGTCGCGGACGCCCTGCCGGAAAGCAACAATAACAGCATGGGGGGCCACTTGCGGGATGGTGTTGTGGACCTGGCTGAAACGCTGTATAAAGCGCCGCAGCGTCTCCCCTTCCTGCTGTTTGACGGCGTGGAGGTCGCACTCCAAGCCGGGGCGCGTGAATGTGCCCTGAAAGTTGGTCACAAACTGATGGCAAAGGTCATCCCAGGAGCTAATAGACCCTGGGGGTAAGTTCATAAGCCAAGAGCGGACAGAGCCCCTCAAGGCAACATGAAAATAATTTGCCATCACCTTTTCGCTGCCTCCGGCCGCTTGAACGGCCGTTGTGTAGATCTAGAGGAACTCGACGGGGTCGATGGACCCGTCGTACTTCTCCGGCAGCTCGGGGCGGAACTTGGAAGGCCACCTGACTCGGCGGAGCTCAGCGGTGAAGGCACGGCAACCGGTGCCGTACCCCGCAGCGCGAGCAGGTGTCCTCGGTGGCGAGTGGCGGCGAGCCGGGGATTCCCGGTGATCGTGGGCCAGGAAAGATGTAACACCCTAATTTTTCTCTAATTCCAAATTTTGTTCTTAATGGTTATTAAGGTTCAAATGAATTTAATTTTTTTTTATTCTTAAAGAGAGAAAACCCTATTTTATAGGAAAGAAAAGGAAAATGACATAGGATATAAGTGAATATTGTGCATTCATGCTGAATTAGGCAAATAGTATTTTTATTTGAATTTTTGATGAACTTATTTGAAGAGATTTTGTCTGGATTTTTGAATTTGGAATTGGATTTGAATTCATAGGAAAAAGGAAAAAAAGAATAAAACTTCTTTCGGGCTGCCTTTCTCCTTTTCGGCCCAACTCCTCGGCCTCGGCCCAGCCGCCCTGGCTTTCCTCTCCCACCTGGGCCTCAAGCCAGCCTCGGCCCAGTCGCGCGCGCGCCAGCCCACGCTCCAAGCCGCCCACACCGAGTCGTCGACAGACGGGTCCCACTCGTCAGACCTTTCTTCCTCCTCAGTCGGATTCCGACGCAGAGACGGGAACGCGCCAGCCGCCGATTTCCGTTCGAATCCGAGGCCAAACCAAAACCGAAAGCTTTTGTAGAGATGCCAAATCAAACCCCTGGGATCCCCTCTATCTCTAACCTACCATATCCCTAAGGATTCCGCGTTTAAACGGGGAAACCGAGCTCGGATTTGGTCCTCCGCCGCTGTGTCCGAGTCAAACGCGTTGCGCCGTCGCCCTGGACACCCCGAGCCTCCTATATAAGTAGAGCCTCCCTCCTTGAACGCATCCCATCTGCAAAACGCCGAAAACCGAGCCCTAATCATCGGATTCGAAGCTCGCCGAGCCGCCCTCGTCGCCGCTTCTGCCGAGCTCGCCGCCACGCCGTTCCAGAGCAACACAGAGCATCCCGAGCCCACCATCGTGAGTGCCTGTCACCACAGAAGCTTGTCCCATCATCGATTTGATCTCTACGCCACCGGAGAGCCTTCTCCGACGAGTTCCCGAAGCCGCCGCCGCCCCCTTCCGTCGCCGACCACCTTCCCGTGCCGCGCAGCCTTCGGTAAGCCCCAAAACGAGATCGTCGTTCCTTCCTGATGCTTTTTCGCCGCTTATCGTCGTGATCCGAGGCCGGCGACGAGGTTTGCGCTTGTCTCCGGTGAGTCGCCGCCGTGCCCGAGCTCGGCTCCGTCGAGAACCTCTCCGCCGACCATCCCCTTTGAGCTCAACCGTTGGATCTAACCTCATCGGCCCAGATTAGATCTAATCGTACCCCTTCGGTCAACCAATCAGTAGCTGCCACGTGTGGTCACTTAACACAGTCAGCGGTCATGCCATGTCACCCATCCACCTCAGCCGCCACCTCAGCCTTTCTGCTGATGTGTCACCCTTGTCACCATGCCACGTCAGCCTGAGCTACCCAGTCAGTAATTCAAACCTTTTTCAGTATAAAAATAAATCTGTTAATTCCTTTAATTGGTAAATTTGCATTTTAGCCCCTGAACTTTTCTGAAATAACAAAAAGAGCCCTGTCTTTTTACAGTTAGGTCCTTATACTTTTTCATATTTACGTTTTGGTCCCTCTGTTTTTACAAAAAGGTCCCTGGACTTTCTGATAATTCAATTTAAGTCCTTTTTCTTTTTCCAGATTTAACCCTAGACTTGTTTTAGCCCTAACTTTTCCATCGTAACTCCGATTTAAGCGATTCTTGCGTCGATGGATTCGTTTTTCAGTGCTCTTTCTTGTTAGCAAGTTTTTATCTCGTTGTTCTTTTGTTTTATGCTTTGTTCTTAGTGTATCCTGTTTGCTTGTTTGCCGGTAATTGTGCGATTAGCCGACAACGTCCCGGATCAATTTGAAGAACATCAAGACCAGGAGCAAGAATACACTGAGCAGCAGCAAGGAGAAGGCAAGTGTCCTTGATCATATTGAACCTATGTTTTTAAATGTTTTGTTTTACAAAACTGCATGCAATGTTTGTCAATATGATGGGTAGTCACCTATGTTAGGGTTTTTCCCTAGATGTTCCCTTATTATCCCTTGGAACCTAGATGGTTTATGGTTAGTAGCCTTTTATGAGTAGATTGCTTAGCCTTGCTTTTGGGATATTGGGAAGTGTCATAATTTTGACTAATGAACATATGCAGTAATGATGGTTAATATGATAATGTTTTAGCAACATGGAACCTTAGGCCTTGAGCATAGGGATGTTGGTGATGGTTGTCATGGTTATGACATTGCTTAGGTGTTTGCTCAAGTAACCTAAGTAAGGACCGGTTCGTGGAGCGACAACCCAAGAAGTAACGTACCAACCACGAGGCTGATATGGGTAAAGTGTGACATACTGATTAGAGTCTGTCCAGTGTGCGTTGGGTCAGCACAAAAGGGGGCTTCTGGGTAGGAGCTGTTGCTTGCGTAAAGCCTGGCGGTGAAACCTAGTGGGCAGACATGCACTGGATTAGTCTCTGGTTAGTGGAAAGTGTCATACAGTGATTCTTGGCGACACACCACTGGCATGTGTTAAGTGTCTTGCAAACACGGCAACATGGAATTCACTGACTCGTGGGTAAAGTTGGACAACCTCTGCAGAGTGTAAAACTGTTATAACAGCCGTGCTCACGGATATGAGAGACTTGGATCCTCACATGATTAGATGGTGGTTTGGTTTTGACTCTGGTACAGGGAGTACTAGATGTTGTGGTCTTGGTCTTAGTGCGGGGAGCACAAGACAGATGTGATATGCAGGGTGGGGAGCCTTGTATGCTAGTTGATGGATTGTCGGGTTACATTCGTTTAATATATGTCTAATGCTTTTGAGTCCAAATGTGTTTTTTTTTCATTACTCGCATTTACGCAAATAATACCTTGTGTTAGCCTATTCTTGATATAAGCCTGCATGTCATTATTTTCCCACACTTGCTGAGTACATTATGTGCTCACCCTTGCTTTCTCCTACCAAAAACATATGCTGCTCAGTGGAAGACTTTGAGGATTTCCAAGACGACGACCTGGTGTTCTAAGGAGCGTATCTTCCAGTCGATGCCTGTGGAGTCTTGGTCGCCAATGCTTTCTTTCCGCTGCCGTCGTTTAGATGATGTCGTTTAGGTTAAATTTTGAGTTTTGTTTAGGTAAAGTCTTTTATTGTAAGAGGTGAACGTTTAAATAAATAAAGTATTGCTTTTGTTACTTCACCTATGATGTCCTTATGTGTGTTAAACTTCCTGGGCACACATAAGCCGCACTTGGTTTTGGCCGTTAAAATCGGGTGTGACAAAAGAGGAAGCCTGGTCCTCTGCCCCGACCTCCTGCCGGGTTTCCCACTGGCGCTCGAGAGTAACCCGGGCGTCCTCGTGGCCCCTCCACTCGTTAAGACACAAGCGGAGGTCCCGGGCTTCGGACACGGCCAGGGGGACGGCACTCCGCCTGGAGGCCCCTCGGCCCGTGCGGACGTTGCCCGTTGAGGAGCCAGCTCTGGTGGCGCCACGCTGAGAGGTGGTGCGAGGACTCCCGGCCTGCACCTGGCGGCGGGCAGTGCCAACCAAGGCGACGACATCTTGGATCCATCGGCCTTCCGGAGTGTTCGGTGTGGCCTGAACGGGCGGGTGCCTGAGGAGAGAATGCGCTGCAAGCAACGTGCTCCCCGGGCCGGCCTTGCTAAACGCGAGTCTGCGCTGAAGTGGCACCCGACGCTGTCCAGAGGCGGACCTAGCGGCCGGTGTCCCGACCTCATGCTGGGGGTCGGAAAGTGCATCAGCAGCGGCGGCGGCGGCCCTGCTGGGCCCAGCGCCTTGATCCCCTTGGGAGGGAAAAACCGCACACGTGGATAGCGGCTGCTGCTGGAACGCAGCAGCGACTAGGCTCTCCCGGGCGTCGGGCAGCACTCCGTCACTGGAAGTGGAGCCGGAACGCTGGAGACGGTGCCCACCAGCCATCTTTTCCTGTGGAAAAAAGAAAACGAACAAATCCAGGGATATTCCCCCCTACCTAGCGTGCCAGCTGTCGGAGGATGAACTCCTGTCGCAGGGATCCCGAGAGACCCCTTTTTAAAGATTCGGCCGGGGGGATGATCCTGAACGAGCTCGTCGGGGAAATAAATGGAAACGGAAATAAATGCAACAGCTGGTGGTGGGGGATGATCGACCTAGTGCAAAAAAGAGATAGATGCATCGGGGTTTAGACAGGTTCGGGCCGCATGGGGGCGTAACACCCTACTCCTGTGTGAGTGCAATATCTTTCCTTGAAGGGAATTCTTCAAGGATGTGTCTGGTTACAAGGGTGTGTTGTCTACAGAGAGCTTGAGGCTCCCGTGCTCTAGCTCTGCTCGAGCTTGTTTGTGATGTTCTTCGTCTCTTGATCTGGGCTTGGTCTCTTCTTCGTCGCCTTGTTGTCTGGTATATTTCAGGCTTCGTCTAGTTCAGCTTGGGACTGGACTTGACCTAGTACTGGACTTAGTTTTGTACCTTGTCGAACTGCCTTCATGTGTTCTCCATCCTTTCCTTTTATACACACGCCGACCTCGACTTATCCTGAATGGGAAAGAGGGGGCGCGAGTGCCAAGGCGCCACGGAGAAAGGCGTCATCATTCCGTCTTGGCGAAGTGACAGGGGCGGTGGAAAAATGCGGCGCGCATCCGACCACCCGCCACTGTGGACGTCCTCCAGCGCCATTGAGAGGGCCCACCGGGCGGCCACAGAGGCACCCAGCGCGCCCACCCTGTCTTGTTCTTCTGTCAGGGCAGGGTGGCAAGCGGAACGCTTCGATCCTAGCAACGTTATCCCGAGGCACCCGGATGATACGGGACGGGACCTGTGCAATTAATGGACCCACGCCCCCTGCCAAAGCATGGCAGGGACTGACACTAGGGCGTGGGCAACTGAGAATGTCAGGATGTCAGGATGTCAGGCCGCGCGTGCCTATTAAATGCGGCATTGGACTTTTGACTGGCTGACACCCCGCCGACGGGACCCTTCGGGTCGTCGGGCGATCTTGCGCGAACCTTCGGGGAACCGAGTGCTCGGGGGCTGCCACGTGCAGCCCCGAGCACTCTCTCCCGAGCCCTCCTATAGGACCCTTCGGGGAACCGAGTCCTCGGGGACTGCCATGTGGCAGCCCCGAGCACTCTCTCCCGAGTACTTGGGCAGATTCTTCGGGGAACCGAGTCCTCGGGGGCTGCCACGTGCAGCCCCGAGCACTCTCTCCCGAGCACTTGAGTAGATCCTTCGGGGAACCGAGTCCTCGGGGGCTGCCACGTGCAGCCCCGAGCACTCTCTCCCGAGCACTTCGGTAGGACCTTCGGGGAACCGAGTCCTCGGGGGCTGCCACGTGCAGCCCCGAGTACTCTCTCCCGAGCACTTGGCTGTTCGAACCATCGGGGGACTATGGTACTTGGGGGCAAGTGGGAACCCTTCCGAGCACTTTCTTCCCGGTACTTGGACTCTGTGGGTCATCGGGGAACTGGGGTGCTCGGGAACTAGAGGCTGTGGCCCCGAGCACCTTCTCCCGGAACTTAGATTCTCCTCATCCTGCAGGGGGGACCTCGCGGGATGGTGACACGTGGCGGACGGCCGGCCTGGTCTCGGGACTCAGGGACCCCTGGTTCCCGATACACCGACACTACTGATTTAGACTTTAAAGAAGTGCTTGAATATTGTAAAGAAGGGAAAACATAGAATAAATAGGTGCTGAATGAAGGATTGCTCTATCGTGCTAACAAGCTATGCATTCCAGCTAGCTCCGTTCGTCTTTTGTTGTTACAGGAGGCACATAGAGGAGGATTGATGGTACATTTTGGAGTAAAGAAGACTGAAGATGTGCTGGTTGCCCACTTCTTTTGGCTAAAGATGAGACGTGATGTCAAGCATTATATTTTACATTGTACCACTTGGAACAAAGTCAAGTCTCGATTAAATCCACATGATTTTTATATGTCTCTTCCTGTTCCTAGTGCACCATAGAAGGATATTCCTATAGATTTTATTTTAAGACTGCCTAGGACAATGAGGGGGAGGGATCATATTTGTAGTTGTGTATAGATTTTCTAAAATGACACATTTTATACCTTGTGATGAGGACATCACTCTTTTGGATATACACACACCGAGTATTCCTCCAACAATAGGTCCATTGACACGAGCTCGTGCACGTCAACTAAATCATGATGTGAGCTCGTTCCTTAGTGTTCCTTTATATTTTGATAAGGATGGGATGCTACTGAATAATTGTGATGTATTATTACTTAGGAACACGGGAGAAGAACAGCAAGGGCACCCAAGCCAAGGTGGAAGTCCAATCAAGTTCGAGTCCGTTTCGGAGTCCAGGACCAGCCTGCACTAAAATCGTCGCCCAGGACGCATACGGACTCCGTTTTCGACGTTCTACACATGGTTGGAAAGCTAAGGAGATAAGATTTCCAATGGGACTGGTCCCAT
Organism: Phragmites australis; assembly: GCF_958298935.1. Classification (NCBI taxonomy): domain Eukaryota; kingdom Viridiplantae; phylum Streptophyta; class Magnoliopsida; order Poales; family Poaceae; genus Phragmites; species Phragmites australis. Next base: position 7,865,245 of record NC_084931.1, read on the forward strand.
GTCCAAATTCTTTCTGAGTCAATAGGAATCATTGAAACAAGTGGACATCCAGAATCTGTCAGGGTGCTGCGCCACCATCTTTTGGGCCGTTGGGCCGTGTATCGTGTTGGAGTCCATTAGGGACGCGTCCAGGGGTCCTTGGCCGACCCTAGTCTTTTATATACAGTAGCTGCCACCCTAATTAGGGTTGGGTTTTGCTTAGATATTGATCTACACACAGTTGTGAGAATTTCGCTCTTGTTCCGGACCGATTAGGCCGTCGCAAGTGTTTGTGGAACCCCGACTTCGAGTGCTTGAATTCAATTCGCAATATTTCAGATTGCATCTTCTACGTTCTTTCTTGTGTTCTCGGTACGCTTGCAGGGATTGAGCCTTCTTGGTGAGGTCAATCGCGCGACACGGTTGATAACCATCGGAGCTGTGGTGTAGTGATTGCAAGGGAGACGATCTGTTCGGGTCGAAGCCTTTGGATCATCAACGTCGAGTTCTCCACCCACCGACTTATCGCTACCTATCGGAAGATCAGGCCAACATTGCTCATCACCTTGTCATAAGAGCGATGATGCTACAAACATAGCTGATTTGTTTTTAGAGAAATCATTCGACTACATGGAGTGCCTAATACTATAGTCTCGGATCGTGATACAAAGTTTTTGAGTTACTTTTGGAGATCTCTTTGGAATAAACTGGGGACAAAGCTACTGTTTTCTACTACGTGTCATCCCCATACCGACAGTCAAACAGAGATTGTCAACCGTACATTATCGACCATGTTACGGGCTATTGTAAAGAAAAATTTAAGGATGTTGGAAGAGTGTTTACCACATATTGAATTTGCTTACAATAGGTCGGTACACTCCACCACCAAGGTAAGTTCGTTCCAGGTAGTGTATGGATTTAATCCCCGTGCTTCTATTGATTTACTACATTTGCATACTTTTAAAAGGCTTAATTTAGATGCTAAGAAACATGCTGAATTTATTCTTAAGTTGCATAAAACAACTAAAAAAAATATAGAGAGCATGATTGAAAGGTATAGTATTGCTAGAAGTAAAGTTAAGAAGGAAATAAAATTTGGACCGAGTGATTTAGTTTGGTTGCATTTTAGGAAGGATAGGTTTCCAGAACTAAGAAAATCAAAGTTGATGTCTAGAGCTAATGGACCATTTAAAATAATTGAGAAAATCAATTACAATGCATACAAATTGGACCAACATGTAGATTTTGGGGTTAGTCCCATATTTAACATTTTAGATTTGAAGCCCTACTTGGGAGAAGAAGAAGAGCTTGCGTTGAGGATGACTCCCATTCAAGAGGGGGAGGATGATGAGCCCATGGCTCCTTCAGATATGATCAATACTATTAATATTCCTCAAATTATACAAGGTCCAATTACAAGAGCACATGCATGACAATTAGACCACTAGGTGAACTCATTTCTCGCTGTTCATGCTTCCTTGGACGGATTACTAATAAATTCTTATGATATTTAACTGCTTAGGAACGTGGGAGAAGCATCACAACCTTACCCGGATGTCACCCCTAAAAGGCTAAGTCTACTCGGACTCGAGGCTGAGCTCTAGTCGTGGTCATAGTCGAAGTCATGATCGTGGTCAAAGTCGTGGTCGTGGTCAAGTCTCAGGACAGCACGTCAGTAAAACGAACATAACTCTCTCATACAAATTCCATTTTAGGCGATCTTGGACATTCTAGAAAGTCTACGATGAGCCATTTCCAATGGATATGAGCTCGATCGAATATTCCCTATAGTTTAGTCAGAGTCAAAGAAATACGATACTACGCCACCGATTTGGACCTAGTTGGGTCTTGTAATCGTGTCGGGGTCGGAGTCCAGGTTGTGTACACCTCTTTTCACGCCTGCACAACCCTAGGTCAACCTCCTCACGTCCCTCTATAAATATACAATAGCCGTCATAGTTTAGGCTCAGGTTTAGCTTAGATTATTCTGTTTGAGATAATTTCACCATTTATCAGTTTATTGAACCTCAACTCGAGTACTTCATTGGTAATTAGCAATATTCAGATTGCATCAACCTGTTCTTGCTTGTATTCTTGATTTGCTTGCAAGAAAAGACTTCTTGGCGAGGTCAACCATGTCTTGGGACAGTTGATAACCACGGAGTAGTGGTGTAGTGGTTGCGAGGGTTCTCGATCTGTTCTGGTCGGTGCCTTAGGATCATCAATGTAAAAACTTCATCAATCGACTTATCATATTACCTTCAGAAGATCAGGCAAGTGTACATCACATAATCATAGCCTAATTGGGCTATTTTTGCTACAATCTCCCTCTTTTTGGTGATTGATGACAACACAACCAAAGCAAGTGGAAAATAATAAAAGATACTAATTGTAAAGAGCACAAAGCCTTAGCATGTTGCTTGGATGTATGTTCTTACCACTTAGTCCCCCTTTTGTTGTGACTCCCCCTTTCTCTATTGCCACTATCTCCCTTGATCGACCCATGCAAGAGCTTCTCCATTGCATGCTTTTGATATCAAATGTAGATGAGTTCCTCTTTGTCAACCTTGGCATCTTGCTTGTTCTCCACTAGGGATGCCTCTTGCTTTGGTTGCCAAACTTCTCCCCCTTTGTCAACAATCTCAAAAAGGGCTACAAACACATGTTGAACTCGAGGAAGAGCGTTAGAGGACATGGGGGAGAGCTTAATAAATCATGATTCATATGAAATGATACCAATTTAATAGATATACCAATTGTAAGGATAGAAGACATTGATATCAATTGAAAAAGGCATAAGGATCATAATTCATGAAACTCACATGATATAATCTAAACTCCCTATATGTGTGCATACATATAATGAGACCCACTTGTGGATACCACTTATAGAAATATAGTAATATATGCACAAGTAGATAATAAGTAGAGGAAGGAAGTTTAAGCTATATCATGTATGGAGGTAGCTTAAATGAACAAATGGATTGATAATGATACCAATTGAAGCCTTTAAGCATTGCATACCTCCATGGACTTGTTAATCACTCCATGAGACTATAAAAGATATTACTTGAAACACATGTTAGTCTTAAAATCACAACCCATAGGATATACTCCCCCTAAATGTGTGCATACAAGTGTCGAATACTTGTGAGAGATATACACTTGTTATTGATAACAATGGGGAGTGTACCCTATGCATTGGTTCATGGCACATAAAAGATACCAATTATAAAACTAGTGTCATGTAAGAACCTATAACTAATAAACTATGTAGGTTGCTCATAAGAAAGAGAGAAACACAAGCAACCTACCATATGAAAAACTTACACTAGGCATTGCAAATGAATTGAGAGCATGCAATCCGAAACAAGACAAGTGAATTCATCAATTTAGAGGATTTAGCATCTAGTATCTTTGCCTTGTTTACCTTTGGATGGGAATTTGGGTATATGATGGTTATGATCTTCATTAATACATCCAATCTAGTATACTTAGCTTCTTTCTTGAACCTACACTTCGTCTTGTGAGCTAAGTCTCCAAATCCCCGAGCCAACTTGTGGACTTCGAGTCTTCTTTGGAACCCAAACTAATTGGACCCTTCATGTTGGTGATGATATCCTTGGGTACCCAAATGGGTTAGTTCCACCCCCGATCTTTTCTCCCAACCATTTGTGCAACCATTTAGTCATTGTTCTTCTTCTTGAGCTTGTAGTGGTTGCTCTTGGACTTGGTCTTGTAGTTGAGCTTAGTATAGATGTTGGAGGTCTTGTTCATGATCTTCTTCTTCTCCTTGATCTCCTTGTTTATTTTCTTGCATTGGAAGGACTTGTGGCCTTCTTGATGTCACTTGAAGCATGTCATGGTGGACCCCTCCGTAAGCTTTTTTACCATGGTAGTATGGTTATCTTGAGGAGGTTGGACATAGTTCTTGCCCTTTAATCGTGCCAAGTCCTTCTTGATCTTCTCCACTTCTTGCTTGAGATCATCATTCTCTTGTGCAATGAGGTTGTTAGGTGGTTCTACAACAACATTCTCAATACAAACTTCATTGCAAATGGGTGAGCTAGATAAATCAATTAAATCCTCACAAGAAGTGAAAGCATCTACCTTAGGATTGAAATTAAAGAGAGGTAGATTGCTTCAAAGGGGCCTTAGGTTGAGTTTCAATGCACTCAAATTTATCCTTAAACTCTTCATGCTCCTTGTTTATCAAATTGAATTTGATCAATAATTTTTTATAATTAGAAACAAAGGTAGCATGAATATCATTAAGGGTATTGTATTTCTTTAGTTCTTTAGATTGTTTCTTTAAGGCCCTTTGTTGCTCATTGATCAAATCAAGAAGTTCTTCACGGGAGAGAATCCTCATTGGATTTATCATCACTTACATCGCTTTTCATACCTTTGGTCAAAGTGTTGGAAAAAGAGTTCGTCTTGCCCTATCAAGTACGACGAGAGTTTCTTCTAAGTAGGAGACTCAAGTTTGGAGATGAAGTTTGAGAAGAAGGAACACCACAAATGTATTGATAGTAGAAAAATAGATCCGTCTTGGGGAGTATCACAACATGGTTTAACACTTGGGCACCTTTGTGTACTGCGTGTTGCCTTGAGCATTCTCCTTGTGACCTTCTATCCAGATGACCACTACCCCCTATTTATAGGGTGGTACGTAGCTTAGTATGCAAGTTATCACGATGTACAGATATATAGGACCTGGCCGAATTACTGGGCCTTATCCCAGATAACTACTTTTTACCCAACATAGAGGATAAATATCTACCATAAAAACTATTGTGGTGCTTGCACCAGGTCACCAATTGCGGCCCGATGCCGCGCTGTCAGGGGTGTCAGGATAACCTCCATTGTACTGGGGTGTCAGGGTGGCGTCCACTAACCTAGGTATTTAATGCCGGTCACTTCCTTGCATGCAAAGGATGACCGACGTTCCCCTTCTGGCCGATCTTTCTTAAGGCTTGATGATCACCCTGTAGCCTTTGGGAAGCCTGCCCGAGCTTCGGAGATGGAGGCTCTGGGGGAGGCATGGCTCCAGGAGATGGAGGCTTCGAGGGGCATGGCTCAGAGAGATGGAGGCTTTAGGATGCATGCTCCCTGGGCATGGGCTAGCTGAGCCATTAATTGCTTGTCACCTCGCATCGGGTTGGCTGTAGAGGGGTGTCCTTTTGTTCCCTGATATTATCTTCGGAGGTTGGCTGTATCTTTAGGCTTCTGATGGCCGCATGGGCACCGGAGGGGTGGCCCGAAGGGGTCCGCAACTTCTGAGGGCCAGGCCTACTGCTGAGAGTCTGGAGGCCGAAGACCCTAGAGGGACCTTTGATATTGATCGTCAGCCATTATCCTCAGGCTGGTCTATTTTCCCCCAACAATACCCCCTCATTCTCTAGCCTCGACGTTTGGAGGGGTGAGAGTAAGTAGAGGAAAACCAACTCTAGCTTGGGCTTGTAATAAGAATGCCCGAAGGTTATCCCCTATCCCTGAGGAGTTTTTGGTGGAAACTGCGGGTGTGGGTGGCAAAGCTCAAGGCTGATGGTGCATTGGTGGTGGCGGCACGCCCTCAGGTTATGCTGAGATTGGAGGTATAGCCGGCGTCGAAGTCAGAGTTGAAGACCGAAGACGTATTAGCGGAGGAGGCACGCAACGGAGCCTGTTGGAGTTGGTGTGAGCGGTATTGGGACCTGAGGCCGGAGGGGTGTCGGTGGAGGTGACGCGCTCTGGGGTCCATGCCAAGGCCAATTTGGATTCTTCGGACTTTTTTGGTGATGGGTCTTCTCTCCATTTGTGTTTGTCAGAGTGGGGGATTATGTGTGGGATCGGGGAATCCCCACGTTCGCCAGTTTGAGGACGGTAGGATGGGATGTGTCACTGGCGCGTTCTGACTAGATAATGCATGGGTTCATTTAGGGTCTTGTGCCCATGCCCCTGGCATGCGCCGAAAGGAGTCTAGGTCATTAACGTGACGGGATGTTCATGCAAGAAAAATGATGCGTTGCTGTGGGATGTTGCCATGTGTCGGTGGAGTGACCGGGATATGGCCACGGCCCCCAGAGATTAATGAGGGACTCCATGGAGTGACGCCGCATTGGTTACGCTTCTCCTCCTGGGCGTACGTGACTGCTTGGCCCGGATATAAAGTTGAGGTCATCCGGTTGGATTTACCACCGCCCCACGAGCAAGTACTCAACTTGCATCCTCCTCCCCATCTTCTTTGGAAATATTAATGTTCTCGACTGCTTCTATTGGGGTTAGGACATCTTGGTCATCGATGGTGACGCTGGTGGTTGTCCGGCTTCCATCCCTGTGGGGTGGATAGCTGCTTGTTGCCCCTACTCAACCCCCGGTTCCGGAGACCATGCCTGTCGAGATCATCGATATTTTTTACGAAGATGAGGAGATCGACTAGGATATCTAGTGGAGGGAGAGTGATGAGGAGGAGCAGGCTTCGGCAGCAAGGGAGGGGGCCAGGATGAAACGGGAGGAGGCTCAAATAGTGGCTCCTTCGGTTTCTTCTTCGTCTTTTGACAGCTCGGGGGCCAGCTACTGCATGAGCTTCCATGGTGGCAGGTCGTGGATGAAGTGCATACGCGGCTCCATGCGCGGCCTCTGCCGGGATCTATAGGAGGCGAAGGTGTCCTTCAGGGGTGCTTTGTGGACATCCCTGTCTTGCCGTTCGACTATGGCCTTGTCACGGGCCATAATTGCCTTTTTGCCACCTTGTACTCTTTCTCCCCCTGGTTTGCTGTTTCGGGGTGTATGTCCTCCATAGCGGCCTTTGTACTATTTGCTTCTTTGCACGCGTCCTTCAGATGCATGATTTGTTTAATAATACAATTTGGACCGTTGGGGGCGATTGTATCTCTTTTTGGGCCGAAGTGTGAGGGGATCCTTCGAGCAGGTGACCGCATGTCTGTGTGCCTTCGTGTCTTCATGCCGTGCTTCTTCGTCCCCTTCGTAGGCGATGGCTAGTTTTTCGGATGACCAAGGTACCGAGCCTTCTCATAGATCATAGTTGGTTTCATTCCTTCCAGGGGAGAGGTGGCCATGGGAACCTGGTAGTGGTAGATACGTAGGGTAACTAAGTAGGGCCAGGCGAAGTAGTGGCGACCTCGTCGTTCCCGGTCATCGTGTACTCCTCGGGTTCGGCATTGGTAGGGCCTCCTTCCAAATTTGTTCCAGATTTCCGACACAACGAAGTCCATCTGGAACCTTTGGGGACAAGCTCTGGAGGTGGTCTGCGACCCTTCAGGTTCTTAGTCACAGCCTAGCTTCGAAGGCGATTCGTTTAAAGTCTGGCGATAGCGTGTCAGAGGCGAAACCAAAGGTTAGATGGGAGAGGTGATCCTCGACCCCCTCGGTCCTTAGCCGTTGCCTGGCTTTGGAGGTAATCTGTCTAGATCCTGGCGACGGCGTGTCAGAGGGAAGTGGAAGGCCAGATGGGAGAGGTGGTCCTTGAACCTCTCAGCCTTTAGTCACTGCCCGACTCCAAATGTAGTCCGCCCAGAGCCTGGCGACGACGTGTCAGAGGTGAAGCTGAAGGTCGGATGGGAGAGGTGCTCCTCGACCCCCTCGGCCCTTAGCCGCTGCCCGACTCCGGATGTAGTCTGCCCGGACCTATCGATGGCATGTCGGAGGCAAAGACGAAGGCCAGACGGGACAGGTAATCCTTGACCCCCTCGGCCCTTAGTCGTTGTTCGACTCTGGAGGTAATCTGCTCGGAGCTTGGCGACAGCGTGCCGGAAGATGCTGCCCTTTTTACCAAAGGTGTTTGAGTTACACGGGCCATACCTCTTCCTGCGGGGAGGGGGATCTATACCCCTTTGATCTATTGGCTGTGCCTCTCGGAGGCTAGTGAGTTTCACACTTCTGGCACGGAGGCATTTGCCTTCAAGATGCCGGGGGGGGGGGGGGTTGTTCGATCGGTCTTTTTAGAACTTCTCCATCTGGCGGAGGCTTTTTGGAAGACATCCCCATTCGCGGGGTTTTTTTTTGAAGACTCTCCATCTTGCAGAGGTTTTTAAAAGGCTCTTCGTCTTATAGAGGTTTTGGAATTTTCCTCCGTTTTGGCGGAGGTTTGGTAAGGCTCTCCGTTTTAGCGGAGGTTTTTGTAACACTCTCCGTCTCGCGAAGGTTTTTGGAAGTATCTCTGTTTTTGCCAGAGGCTTTGTAAAACACTCTGTTTTTTGCCGGAGCTTTCGTAGGAATCTCCATTTTTGCCAGAGGTTTTGTAGTGCTCTCCATTTTTGTCGGAGGTTTTGTATGACTCTCCGTTTTTGCCGGAGGTTTTGTAGAACTCTTCGTTTTTGCTGGAGGTTTGGTAAGATTCCCTGTTTTTGTCAGAGGTTTTTTAAGACTCTCCGTTCTTGCTGGAGGTTTGTAGGTCTCTCCATTTTTGCTGGAGGTTTTGGTAGGTCTCTCCATTTTTTCCGGAGGTTTTGTAAGCCTCTTTGTTTTTATCGGAGGTTTTGTAAGTCTCTCCGTTTTTGTCGGAGGTTTTGTAGGACTCTCTATTTTTACTGGAGGTTTGGTAAGATTCCCTGTTTTTGTCGAAGGTTTTGTAGGACTCTCTGTTCTTGCTGGAGGTTTTGTAGATCTCTCCATTTTTGCCAGAGGTTTGGTAGGTCTCTCCGTTTTTGCCGGAGGTTTTGTATCCCCTTTGGCATGTATTAAAGCTGAAGGCTCTACACACTATCGGAGCTACGCAATACCTTACAGGAAACCTAGGCAGTCTTGCCTTCCAGGTGATCTAGGTATGCTACGCCCGCGGTGTGTAGGCTTGTTGTGCTCCTGAGGAAATACCCCGGGTGCACCGCAACACTGTCCACCAAGGGTGTGCCCTGGCGCATGGCATTTATATGACCAAAGCTATGCAATACCTTCCAGGAAACCTAGGCTTGATGCCTTCGCGGTGACCTAGGTGTACTGCGCTCGTGGTATATAAGCATGTCGTGCAACGAGGATTCCTTGCCACAACATTCCTCAGAGCACCACATCCTCACATCAAGGTCATCCCTTGATATGCGGTGTTCACACTATCGAGGTTACGCAATGCCTTTCAAGACACCCTGGCATAATCTGCCCTCTGGGTGACCTAGGCACGCCGTGCTGCTGTAGGTGTGTGGGCTCCACTGCCTACCAGGGCAAAGCCTACTCTCCGGGAAACCTTTTCAGGTGACTTTAGGTTTAGGCAAGCAATGCTTGTAGGTGCATGAGCTTGTCACGCCCCCCGAAGGAATCCTTTGAGGGGCGCCGCAACTACATTACCGAAGAAGTTCCTTGATAACCAGCATCTACACACTATCGAGGCTATGCAACACCTTGCAGGAATCCTAGGCTTGATGCCTTCGCGGTGACCTAGGCTTACTGTACCCACGGTGTGTAGGCATGTCGTGCAATGAGGATTCCTTGTGACAGCATTCTTAGAGCACCGCATCTCCACCCTCGAGGACATCCCTCGGGGCGTGGCTTTAACAATACTAAGGCTATGCAATGCCTTTCAGGACACCTTGGCATACTCTGCCCTCTGGGTAACCTAGGCATGCGGTGCGGCTGCAGGCGTGGGTTTTTGCATGGTTATGTACTAGTTAAGTTTTGCAGTCTATTGTTGGCAATTAGCAGCTAATTGCAGTGTAATACACAGCTAGGTCAGATGACTATTCATAACTCATGTCAAATAAAGATGTAACTTAAGTTCTACTGCTTACTGCTAAACAGGGATGTAATCTAGATTTACCATTTCTACCTAGTGGCTATCTGTTGTAAAAACTTCTAGCAGTAAGGTTGGAGGCCTCCAACATGTTTTGATCATACTGTACAAAAGATAGACCAACTAGGTAAACTATCGATAGGTAGTAGTGGGCATACCTTTTTCAGAATAAGGCCAGTATTATGAGGTTTGAAGGCCTCGAAGCCTACGGCTAGGCCGGGAGAGGAGTTGGTGGCGACGGAGTGGGGTCGGAGGGCTAGGGATTTGCCCAGGAGTTTGTCCCAGGCTTCCGACCCCTGTGCCGTCCTTCGCCGGTTTCCTCTGTGGCCAGGTATCTTGCTTGTCTTCAAAGGTACTCCTCCCGGAAGGTCATGAGGGTTCGACAGTCGTTGGTGTTGTGGTTACGCCTGGTCCGTGCAGGATACACATGTATGCCTCCAGGGGTAACAGAGGTTGTGGTTGATATTGAGGTCTCTACCTGGGGCCGCGTGCCCCAGAGCCCATGGTTTCCCTAGGGCCTCCTTTCCTTTGGGGAGACCGTTGAGGTCGTTTGGTGAACCGGTTTTCAGAGCCGAAGTGGCTCCGACTATGCCTCCCTAGACGAGGTGGACTTGGGGTTCCCTGTGTGTGGCTGGCGTCATGAGGGCTATGTCAGGGGCACTGGCGGGGTCTACGCACTCTGGAGCCTTGCGCCTCCTCACAATCCTCTTTTGCCAGAGGGGCCCGAGGAGGACACCGGGTAGACAGATTCTCTGAAGATGTTGGCTCGCCCGGGGCATCCCAGGTTATGTCGAAGGAGATACCTTGAGACCAAGTCTAGGTAGGAACATTCTTGGGTTCAACCGCCCAGAACCACTGGAAAGCGGCCTGCCTGGCTGCGACCTTGACCGCGACCTCTCCTGGTGCAGCAAGGTCTTTGCCATGCAAAGACCGGAAGGCCTCAGTGCTGTCTGGAGTTTTCGTACTGACCCAAGGTTTTGGGTCTGTCAAGGCCGAAGGAACGCCATCCCATACGGTAGAGGGGCTGGAGGGTACATGTGGTGTGCATTGCTAAGACAGCCACGCATATGGTTGCATGGTTGCAACAGTGGATATGGCGGCTAGCGCGTTGGTGGTTTTTTGGTGGATTCCTACCTATCTTTAGCACTTCTGTGCTCGCATCCCCACGGACAGCGCCACTGTTGGAGCAAGAGTTTGTCTTGCTCCAGCAAGTATGGAGAGAGTTTCTTCTGAGGAGACTCAAGCTTGGAGATGAAGTTTGAGAGGAAGAAACACCACAAATGTATTGATAGTAGAAAAATGGATCGGTCTGGGGGAGTATCACAACGTGGTTTAACACTTGGGCACCTTTGTGTACTGCGTGTTTCCTTGAGTGTTCTCCTTGTGACCTCTCTTTCTAGATGACTACTACCCCCTATTTATAGGGTGGTACATAGCTTAGTGTGCAAGTTATCACGATGTACAAATATCTAGGACCTGGCCGAATTACTGGGGCTTATCCCGGATAACTACTTTTTACCCTACATAGTGGATAAATATCTACCATAGAAACTATTGTGGTGCCTGTACCCTGAGGGGTGAGCTGGTTGCCAATTGTGGCCCGGCACCACGCTGTCAGGGGTGTCATGATAACCTCCATTGTACTGGGGTGTCAAGGCGGCGTCTTCTAACCTAGGTATTTAATGCCGGTCACTTCCTTGCATGCAAAGGATGACTGGCGTTCCCCTTCTGGCTGATCTTTCTTGAGACTTGATGACTCACCCTATAGCCTTTGGGAAGCCTGCCCGAACCCCAGAGATGGAGGCTCTGGGGGAGGCATGGCTCTGGGGGATGGAGGCTCCAGGGGAGGCATGGCTCCGGGAGATGGAAGCTCCGGGGGAGGCATGGCTCCGGGAGATGGAGGCTTCGAGGGGCATGGCTCCAGAAGATGGAGGCTTCGGGAGGCATGCTCTCTAGGCATGGGCTAGCTGAGCCATTAATCGCCCATCGCCTCGTGTCGGGTTGGCTATATGGGGGTGTCCTTTTGTTCCCTGATATTATCTCTGGAGGCTGGCTGCATCTTTAGGCTTCGGAAGGCCGCATGGCACCGGAGGGGTGGCCCGAAGGGGTCCGCAGCTTTTAAGGGCCTAGCCTCCTGCTGAGAGTTTGGAGGCCGAAGGCTCCGGAGGGACCTTTGATAGCGATCATCAACCATTGTCACACCCGGTTTTAACGGCCAAAACCAGATGCAGCTTATGTGTGCCCAAGATGTTCAACACACATAAGGACATCACATGTGAAGTAACAAAAGCAATACTTTTATTAAATAACATTAAACTCTTACAACAATTGACATATATTGTCTTCTATGAAGATATCTACAGCGGAACAGAAGCACTGGTGCCCAACAACACCGCAGGCAACCGACCGGGAGACACGCGCCTAGAACGTCACAATCTCGTCTTGATAATCTTCAACATCTTCACTCACTGAGCAGCAGCATACATATCACATGGTATAGGAAAAATAGCAAGTGTGAGCACATAGAGTACTCAGTAAGTGGGGAAAAGTAATGATATGCAGGCTTATACCAAGAATAGGCTAACACATGGTATATTTGCGTAAATGCAAGTAATGAAAACATATTTGGACTAAAAAAGCATTAAGCAATTATTAAGTGAATGTAACCCATACAATCCAACACGTAGCATACAAGGCTCCCCACCTTGCATACAATAACCGTCTAGTACTCCCTGTACTATAACCAAAACCATCTAGTACTCCTTGTACCAGAACCATAACCACAACCATCTAGTACTCCCTGTACCAGAACCATAACCACAACCAAACTCATAACCACAACCATCTAGTACTCCCTGTACTAGAACCATAACCTCAACCAAACTCATAACCACAACCCACTAATCATGTGAGGATCCAAGTCTCTCATATCCGTGAGCACGGCTGTTATAACAGTTTTACACTCTACAGAGGTTGTCTAGCTTTCCCCACGAGTCAGTGAATTCCATGTTGCCGTGTTCGTGAAACACTTAACACACGCCAGTGGTGTGCCGCCAAGAATCACTGTATGACACTTTCCACTAACCAGAGACTAATCCAGTATGTGTCTACCCCCTAGGTTTCACCGCCAGGCTTTACGCAAGCTAAGCTCCTACCCAGAAGCTCTCTTTTGTGCTGACCCAACACACACTGGATAGACTCTAATCAGTTTGTCACGCCTTACCCATATCAGCCTCGTGGTTGGTACGTTACTTCTTGGGTTGTCGCTCCATGAACCGGTCCTTACTTAGGTTACTTGAGCAAACACTAAACCAACATCATAACCATGACAACCATCCAAACCACTTTGCTCAAGTCCTAAGATTCCATGTTGCTAGACCATTAACAAATTAACGACCATTGTTGTATATGTTCATTAGTCAAGATTATGACACTTCTCAACATCCCAAAAGCATGGCTAAGAAATCTACCCACAAAAGACACCTAACCATAAACCATCTAGGTTCCAAGGGATGATGAGGGAAAATCTAGGGAAAACCCTAACATAGGTGACTACCCATCATATTGACAGACATTGCATGCAATTTTGTAAAACAAAACATTTAAAAACATAGGTTCAATATGATCAAGGACACTTGCCTTTTACCGAATGCTGCTCAGTGTTGCCGAAGTCTTGGTCTTGAAGTCCCTCGAACTGCTCCGGAACGTTATCAATTAATCGCGAGAACTACCGACAAACAACACAAAGGAAAACACTAAGAACAACATACCAAAATCATCAAAATACTTTAAAAACACTATGGTTGGATAGGTAAGATTTTAGAAATATTTAGATACAAGAATCATCTAAATCAGAGTTAAGATGAAAAGAGAATAACTTTCGAGAGATTGATTTGTGGCTTTCTTGATGGTATTTGAAGTATGTCATGGTTGACCCCTCCGTAAGCTTATTCACCTTGATATCATGGTTATCTTAAGGAGGTTGGACATGTTCTGTGCCCTTTAATCTCGCCAAGTCCTTCTTGAGCTTCTCCACTTCTTGCTTGAGCTCATCATTCTCTTGTGCAATGAGGTTGTTTGGTGGTTCTATAACAATATTTTCAACACAAATCTCATTGCAAATGGGTGTGCTAGATAAATCAATCAAACCATCACAATAAGTTGAAGCATTTACCTTACAATTGAAATTAAATAGAGAGGTAGATTGATTCAAATAGACCATAATTTGATATTCAATGCACTCAAATTTAGCCTTAAGCTCTTCATGCGCCTTGTTTAGCAAATTGAATTTTCTCAATAATTGTTCATAATTAGAAACAAAGGTAGCGTGAATGTCATTAAGTGCATTGAATTTCTTAAGTTCTTTTGAATGTTTCTTTAAGGCCCTTTGTTGCTCATAGATCAATTCAAGAAGTTCTTCATGAGAGGAAGAATCCTTATCTGATTCATCATCACTTACATCGCTATACACACATTTAGCCATGAGGCACTTGTGAGATGGCTTGTGTGATGACTTGTGTGATGATGACCTTGAGGAAGAGATTCTCTTGGAGGAGTGGATGATGAGGCTTTCATCACTTGAGCTTGACTCTTCATCTTTGCTCACCCATCTTCCTATGCTTGCGAATACTTTGGCTCTTCCCCTTGTCTCCTTCTTGTTCTTGGTCTTCTTTTCCATCCTGATATGATCAATTGTGTTGACCAAATCTTCCATTGAGATTGGATGATCAATCTTGGTATTGATGCTGTTCATATTCTTCTCTAATTTGAGAAGAGCTTGTCAATCTTGGGATCAATTTCTTCTTCACTTTATGTGCTTTGATCATCCTCTTCATTGCTCTCTTCATCTTGACCACCATCATCTTCGCTTGAGCTTTACTCTTGCATTCATGTATTGGCATTGAGCTTGCTTGCTTGTGAGAGTAAGGTTCTTGGTGTCGAGTGAGGAAGAAGCTTCCACCCCATGTTCATAGTCATCTCATGGGCAGTGATCTTGCCGATTACTTGGCTTGAAGTCATGTTCTTATGTCGCCCTTGTTGTAGATGATGGGGACGATTAACTTGTACTTTGGAAGAAAAGCTTGAAGTATTCTTCTCACCACTTGATCATCTTCAATTTGTGTCAAACCTAACCCATTGATCTCATTAACAAGAATATTTTAATGAGAATACATATCATTAGTACTTTCATGGAGTATTTGTTTGATACCAGTGAGCTTAGTGACTAGCACATGATATTTTTCATTGCGCACATCCTTTATGCCTTCATGTATTTCAATAAGACTATTCCAAATATCATGTGCATTGGTGAGAGAATAAACTCTATTGAATGCATCGAGGCATAGAGATGATAAAAGGATACTCTTCGCCATTGCATCGGATTGTCTCTCTTTGTCGGTGATGCCCGGCCTCATGTAACACCCTAATTTTCAATTTGTTCCAATTTATAAAATTTGCTAGAATTTATTTTGAGCTTAAACAATTTCAAAAGATTAAATGCTACTTTATAAAAAGGGATCTAACTTGACATAGGAAATATTTGTATATTTTGCATTCATGCTGTTTTTAGGCATATAGGTTCTCCTCTGTTTTATTAGTTTTTATTTGGTGGCTTTGGGTTTGAATTTGAGTGCTTAGTTTAAATTCAAAAGCATTTAGGAAAAAAATTAAAAAAAACCAAAACCCATCTCGGGCCATCCTTCCCTCTCTCCCTCCTTCCTCTCTAGCCCAACCCTAGCAGGCCACCCTCTCCACACCTAGGCCGCACCCACGCACATCAGCCCAGCGCAGCACCAACTAGCAACCAGCGCGCTGCGCTGCCTGCTGAAGACGCCTTCCCGGTCCTCGCCTTCACCTGAGCTGCCGATAGGTGGGCCCCACCTGTCGGGTTCTTTGTTTTCGAGTCGGACAACACCGCATTGCCGAGTCCGAGACCGTCATGAGCTGTCGCACCCTAGAGATCGGTTCCTCCCCAAGACCCCCTTTGCCAGTCTATATAGGTCTACCTCCACCCCTTGGTTTTTCCCCAAGCCAAAACCACCGAATCTTAAGCCCAATACGCCGAATCTCCGAGCTCCGTCGCCGCCATTAGTGCCGCCTTGGCCGAACTCACCGCCTCACCATACCAGTGCATCGCAGCCCTCTCGAAGCCGCCATCGGATGCGCTGCTTCCTCCAGTGCTCGTCCCATCGTCGCCTTCGTCTCTGGGCTGCCAGGGACCCCGCTCCGACACGATCCCAAGTGCTCCGCCGCCCCCTTCCATCGTCGAGCTATCTCCCGAGCTGATCTACCTGAGGTAAGGCCTCAAACGTATTCCCCGTGAGCATCTTCATCTATGCCACCGCTCGCTGTCGCCGCTGACGAGCCAGAACCCGATTTCGGCAGGTTTTCGGCGAGTCCGCCGCCGTCTTCCCCTCGGTGCTGCCATACTCTCTTCCCCGACCAGCCAAACCATCCCGAACCATTAGATCTAAAGTACACGGCCTAGATTAGATCTAAAACGTACCGGTTCGATAGCCAACCAGAGCATGCCACGTGTCCACTTTAATCCAGTCAGCCTTCATACCCTGTTAGCCAGCCATGTCATCGCCATGTGTGCGCCACCCTAGCAGATCTTGCTGATGTGTTAACCCAGTCATACCCAGTCAGCAGCCATGCATTAAATAGGGGTTTTCAATACAAAAATAATTCCAAATATTCCTAGGAATTGGTAATTTTGCAGTTTAGTCCCTAAACTTTTTTGTAATTACAAAAGAGCCCTATCTTTTTACACTGAGGTTCCTAAGCGTTTCCAAAACTACATATTTTTTTTACAAAAAGGTCCCTAAAACTTTCTGTTAATAGCAAATTAGTCCTTTTCTTTTATAAAATAAACCCTAATGCTGTTTTTAGTGTATCTTTTTCGTCGTAGCTCCATTTTAAGTGATTCTTGCGCTGTTAGATTTGTTTCTCTAAGATCTATCTTTCTAGATAGGTTTTGTCTTGTTGTTTTTTGTTTTGTGCTCTTTTCTTAGTGTATTTTGTTTGTGAGCTTTACCGGTAATTGTGCGATTAGTCGATAACGTCTCGGATTAATTTGAGGAACGTCAAGACCAGGAGCAAGAGTACTTTGAACGGCAGCAAGGAGAAGGAAAGTGTCCTTGATCATCTTGAACCTATAATTTAAATTGTTTTGTTTTACAAAATTTCATGCAGTGTCTGTCAATATGATGTGTAGTCACCTATGTTAGGATTTTCCCTATATGATGTGTAGTCACCTATGTTAGGGTTTTCCCTAGTCTTTCTCTTTATCATCCCTTGGAACCTAGATTGTTTATGGTTAGGTATCGTTTATCAGTACATTTCTTAGCCATGCTTTTGGGATACTGGAATGTGTCATAAACTTGACTAATGAACATATGCAACAATAGTGGTTAACTTGTTAATGGTCTAGGAACATGGAATATTAGGCCTTGAGCAAAGTGGTTTTGGTGGTTGTCATGTTGGTTTAGTGTTTGCTTAAGTAACCTAAGTAAGGACCGGTTCGTAGAGTGATAATCCAAGAAGTAACGTACCAACCATGAGGTTGATATGGGTAAGGCGTGACATACTAGTTAGAGTCTATGCAGTGTGTGTTGTGTCAACACAAAAAGGGCTTCTGGGTAGGAGTTAGACTCGCATAAACCCTGGCGGTGAAACCTAGTGGGCAGATGCATACTGGATTAGGCCCTGGTTAGTGGAAAATGTCATTTAGTGATTTCTTGGTAGCACACCACTGACGTGTGTTAAGTGTCTTGCAAACACGGCAACATGGAATTCACTGAGTCATGGGGAAAGCTGGACAACCTTTGCAGAGTGTGTAAAATTGTTATAATAGCCGTGCCCGCGGTTATGGGAGACTTGGGTCCTCACATGATTATTGGATTATGGTTATGGGTTTGGTTGTGGTTTTGGTTATAGTACTGGGAGTACTATACGGTTATGGTATGCAAGGTGAGGAGTCTTGTATGTTGGGTGTTGGACTGTATGGGTTACATTCACTTAATAACTATTTAAATACTTTTTTGAGTTTAAAATATCTTTTCTTTACTCGTATTTATACAAATATACCATGTGTTCGCCTGTTTTTGTTGAAACCTACATATCATTATTTTCTCACACTTGCTGAGTACTCCATGTGCTCACTCTTGCTATCTCTCACAATACATATGCTGCTCAGTGGAAGACTTTGAAGATTTCCAAGATGACGACCTGGTGTTCTAGGAGCGTGTCTTCCGTATGGTGCCTATGGAGTGCTTGATCGCCCATGCTTTCATCTCTCTGCTATCGTTTAGATGATGTCGTTTAGTTATTAAAGTTGTTAAGGTGAAGTCTTTTTGTAAGAAGTAAACAGTTCTAATTTAAAGTATTGCTTTTGTTACTTCACCTATGATGTCCTTATATGTGTTAAACTTCCTGGTCACACATAAGTCACACTTGGTTTTATCCATTAAAACTGGGTGTGACACCTCATCCCCACCTCAGTGACTCTCTAAACATCTAAATCTTTGGCTTGCAGAAAACAGGGTATTAGAATTTTTCAACGAGAAAATTTGTGCCATAAAAAAATAGAGCATTGTGGGTATCTATCCCAACCCCAAATGTGACAACTCACTAGGTAGTAAAGCCTAACTGATCTCAATGAGACTAAGGTTAAAATGCCACTTGAATTTGTGAAACCTTGTGAAAGGTGTGAAACCCTTACACTAATTATAGTTAGATGTGAGCCCTAGCTCTGATACCAACTATAGGGATCAGTGACATCCTGAGAGGGGGTGAATTAGGACACTTAAAACTAATTAGCTCTAAAAACTTTACAAGATAAACCTATATCAATTTCTATCTAAATGTGCTATAGGTTTATTTAGTGTATCTACTCTACGATCAAAAGAGCTCGCAAACTATATAGGAAGTTAAATTGCAAGTATGTAAATGCGGAAACATAAATATGGTAATGAGAGCAAACTCGACACAACGGTTTTTATCCCGTGGTATTGATGGCACGAATGCCACCCCTAGTCCATGTTGGAGCTCCACCAAAGATATGCTCCCAGTCACCAAGACTCTTTTGGTTACGGCTCTTGAGCCACCAAGTCACAAAGACAATGCCTCAACTTGGATGAGTCACCAAGCCACAAAGGCAATGTCTCACCACTAGCCTCTCTTCCGGTTACTTGTCGCTATCTTCGCTTTGGAGTTTGAGCCACAAGGCAAGGGTCTTCACGTCCCCATACAAGCGTCTTGCCGCTGCTCCACACCAAGTCAGGGTCAACAAGCTTGAGCAACTCTGGCTTAAGGTGCTGGTGAGTCACTAAGACTCCAAGGTGCCAGCTTACCACTAGGTATAAGGTAGGATCACTCATGGATCCACTCTCTAGGCAGGAACACCTAGCGACTCTTCTCTCTTGACCTATAAGCACTAATCACTCACTAATCTTGTGCTTAATCACCTTGGATGATCACTTTAAGTATTTTGGTGGCTTGGATGCCTTCTCAAGTGTGTATGAACTTCCTCTGAACTCCAGCACACTCAAATGACTGAGTGGAGGGGTATTTATAACCTCAATCCCATGGACTAACCGTTGCCCTAACGACTCAAATTCACTGTATACGCCGGATAATCTAATGTAAACATATTGTACTTACTAGACCATTTGTTGTACATTTTCCAAAACTAGTCGTTGGAACTACACTGAAAGCTTATGTGAACATCAGATGTTCCGGCGTGTTCACCAGCTTCATCACTGGACCATCCGACGTATACACTTAAGCCAAACTACGCCACTTCTCTCTGTGCAAAATACTCTAACGTTGCCTTGCAACTGGACTTTGACATCTTCTCTGCAACAAGTACTCTAGCAAAGACTCCGGTGTGCATAGCTTCAAGCACCGGACCATCCAGTGTGTGTCTTCCTCAAACTTGAAACTCTGGAAGCTCAGGCGTGCATATCTTCATATCTCCAGATCATCCAGCGTATTCAAAACAGCCAGACAAAAATACTTCGGCGTTCATAACTCTTCTACACCGGACCTTCCCGCGTTAACAAAATTCTTGGGACTTGTCCAATTCAAACGATCTTTGTCCTGACTACGATAGCTTCTTCATATATTGCATCCATGAGACCTACTAAAGCATATACTTCATACACATGTTAGTACATTGACTATATTGTCATTAATCACCAAAAGTAAATGCTACAATCTCCCTAAGGGCATGTTTCCTATAGTGAGCCTCACAAGCTCAAACTCGATAAGACTATATAAGGATCGAGTTAATGAATATTGCGATTTTTATTTAAGTTTATCACCCTATCAAGTCTATACGGCTTTAATTTTTCTTATGTATCTCCAATGCCCAAGGATATGATGCAATGACCGGATTAGAATGGTCATCCTCAAGCTTATCTAGATGACCACATAACAACAAACAATCAAGACGATAAGACCTACTCAAGGTCTCTCCCGTTATTGAGCTTAGGTGAGTCAAATTTGAGCCCGCCCTCAAGCTCGTTTGCCATTGTAAGCTCGGTTTAATCTTTTATCGAGCTCCAGCTTGATAGGGCAAGCTCGCTTGAGCTCGGCTGTTGACAGCCCTAATTGTGTGCCGAGCAGAAGTTGTGTGGTTGTGATGCAATTCTTGTTGCTGAGGGTCTGTTCGATCTATAATTGTCCTGAGCTGGAGAAGTTGGTTCCATGTACTTAGTAGTTCTCTAGGGGCTTATTTGCATATCCAGGGTGTAAGCACTGTGCTTGTTTTAATATAATAGGGCGTCCAGCCACTTCCGCAAAAAAAAAGGTTTGTGTACATATAGATTTATCAAGACAATCAGAGCACAGCCCAAAATAAAGACTTAAAACTGTACATGAACTTATCTAATGAATCAACCAATAATGCAACCAGGTAATATGCCCCTTGCAATTGTCAGATATATTAGTACCAAGGACATTGACAACTAATTAAGCGAAAGCAAGATCCATTTACTTTTATTATTAACAAAGCTATCTGCTAATACTCACTCATCAATCGATCAATCCGGATTCCGGTCTGTCTGGCGGAAAAAAAAAAACAAAAAAGAGGGAAGAGGAGAAATTTAATGATCTATATGTCTAGGGGTTCTCGGAGGAATCGTCGTAGAGGTCGTATTTGCGGAGGATCTCGCCGCAGTTCTTGAGCGGCTCCTTACGGAAGAAGGCGATGGAGTTGGCGTAGCGGATGCCGCTCTGCTTGATACCGTTGTTCCGGGTGAGCGGTACCCGGGCGCGATCGCGGGAGCGCTCGATCTCGGCGCAGTCCGCCTCGGGGCTCCGCAGCAGCGCCACCTCGCAGATCTCCTCCTGGTGGTCCTCCCCAACCTCCACCTTGTACCACCCCCACGCGTCCGTCGTCGCCTCCGCCTTGTGGTGCACCTCCTGCGACTCGAAGTGCTTGCACTCTATCTGCACCGTCGCGCCTGCGTGCATGCGCCGCCCATTATATTGTCACGCACGTACGTGCACTCATACATGGCGTTGCCATGGCCATGGTTACGCAACCACGCGCGCGAGAGGCTCACCTTTGAGACTGTGGGAGACGTTGGTCTCGAACCCGGCGCGGCAGGTGTCGCAGTAGACGACGCCGGTGACGAGGAATTCCGGCGGGCCAGGCGCGGGCGGTGCGGCGCTGGCGACGGCGGCCACGGCCGAGAAGGTCAGGAGCAGCGCGATCAGGCTACGCAGCTGCGGCATCCTGGTGGTCTTGTTCGTCGGGCGCGCGCGCTACGTGATGCAATCTATCTGGGATGTCACGTACGTCTCGGACAGCTTAAAAATGGCGAGCCGTGTCAGGGTGATGAGGCTTGAAGAGGCTATGCTGCGCTGTTCCACGTGAGAGGTGGAGCTCATTTCTGGGCACCGGAAGGGCTCAAACTTGCCACTCCACGGCCCTCTGTTTGGGCTTTTTGACCACGCATGCCGCGGGGCACTTTAGTTGTTAGAATTTTAAGCCATGTTTACAAGAGTTATTAGCATGGGCGTTTACGCGATTGGGCACTGTCAAAATATATACCAGTTCCACAAATTCATAGTCGATTGGGCCCTCTCTTTAGGAGCTAGCATCACGCATCCAAGTTGTTTCTTTTAATAAAACTAGCCTAATTGCCCGTACAATTACGCGGGCAAGTTACCATAATACATATGTTTGTATTTGAAATTGCTCTGACATCTATATATGTTACTCTGCATTTTACACGAATAATCTGGACCCACCAAATGTGCAATGCATATCTTTATTTTTCTTCCTCATGGCTAGCATCTACACACGCGTTTCACACATGTGGAATCAATCCAGAATATAACAATCGGAAAAAGTAAAATAATATAGCACAATAAAATGGGAATTTGCATAAACGATGATTGAATCCAGTTAGCCATGCGACACAGAGATGGATGGTGTTGAGGAGATGATTGTCATTGATCAATAGAGGTGGCTGACATTGATGAGGTGGGTGTGAGCCAATGAGTGGAGGTAGCCACGCCTGTCGGAGGGTTAACTCCTGTCGTAGGGATCCTGGGGGACCCCTTTTAGAGATTCGGCCGGGGGATGATCCTGAATAAGTTTTTTGGAGAAATAAATGGATGTAAATGCGATGGCTGGTGGGGTGGAATGATCTAATGCAGAAAGAATAAATGCACTAGGGGTTTAGACAGGTTCGGGCCGCACGGGGGCGTAACACCCTACTCCTGTGTGGATGGTATAAATGCCCTGAGAATGTCTCCCAGGAATACGCCAGTTACAAGAATGTCTATCTATCCTAGAGCCTGGGGCTCCTTGTTCTTCTGTTTCTATGCTCGTACGAAGGTGTTCTTCGATCTATGTGTGTCTGTTGGCTTTGGGTGCCCTTGGACTTCTCGATCTTCTCTACCTCCTTAACCTCTTCAACCGTGCAGAGCTTGTCGAGCTTTTTCACCCTGTCTTTGTCCGTGCTGCCGACCGCTTTAAATACCCGCCGGCAGTAGCGTGCCTCGAAAGGGAGGGCACGAGTTCCAAGGCACCATAAATGGAAAGGGAGTCATCATAGCCTCTGTGCGAAGTGACGGGGGTTGAAAACGCGCCCCGCGCCCGGTCATTAGTCGTCATGATGGCGCTGGCAACGGGCGCCGTGGAGAGGGCCCACCGGGCAGCCGCAGAGCGACCCGGTGTGCCCGCCCCGTCTTGTTCGCCTGCCATAGCAGCGCGGCAGACGGAACGCCTCGGGCATCGCGATGCTATCCCGAGGCGCGCCGGATAGCGCGGGATGGGACCCGCGCATTTAATGTCCCCACGCCCTTCTGCCAAAGTATGGCAGGAACTGACACCGAGCGTGGCGTGAGCAGTTGGAGGTGACAGGCCACGTGAGCTCTTAAATGCGGCCTCGGGCCTTTCACTGGCTGACACCTCATCGCTGGAACCCTATGGGGGCCACTGCCAGGGGGCTTCCTGGGTCGTCAGGGAACCGAGTGCTCGAGGGTCACTGTTCACCTCCCCGAGCACTCTCTCCCGAGAACGCCCTTTCTTGGTCCTCGGGGAACCGAGTGCTCGGGGGCCACTGTTCACGGCCCGAGCACTCTCTCCCGGTCTTGACTGTACGGATCCTCAGGGAACCGAGTGCTCGGGGACCGCTGCTCGCAGCCCTGAGCACTCTCTCCCGGAACTTCCTTCGTTGAATCCTCGAGGCACTCGGGTGCCCGAGGGGCTACTGCTCGCAGCCCCGGGCACACCTCTCCCGGTACTCGGTTCTCCTAGTCGTCGGGGGACTTGGGTGCCCGGGGGTCGCTGTTCACCTCCCCGAGCACTTTCTTCCCGGTCACTTAGTCTTCGTAGTTTATCGGGGAACCCGGGTACTCGGGGACCACTGACTGTGGCCCCGAGCGCCCTCTCCCGGGACTTAGTCTTCTTTACCTCGCGGAGGTGACCCCGCGGGATGGCGCCACGTGGCGGATTGCTGGCCTGGCCTCGGGATTCGGGGACCACTGGTTCCTGATTCACCGACAGCAGCCCCCGGGCCCATTGGCAGGCGATGGCCCAGAGACTGCGGATGGGTCCTTCGTCGTCAACGAGGCCGAACCCAGCACCGACGCCACGCGGCGCGCTCTTAGGCGCTGGCCCTTTCAATCTGGGCTTCTGGTACGGCCCAATAGGGAGCCGAACGGACGCGCGTCCGGTCGACTCCTGAGGCGCGCCGGATAACAAGGCGGGTGGCGTGTGATAATGAGGCAGGCGGTGCGCGTGGCAACCGCGCAGATCGAGGAAAGTGCGTCTGGCAATCGCTGACAACCGCGGGGCCCGAGGGAGATTTGCCTGACGGTTGCGCTGGCCGAGGAAACCGTCTCGCCGAGCACGTCGCGGCAGGCGACGTTTGAATTTCCCTGGAGTAAAAAAGGAGGAGGGGAGTGAACCGCCCCCCTCTTTACGCCATCTTTGCGATCAAGCCTTCTTCTTCCTTGCGCTCCTGAGCCCTCATCCTCCCTTAGGCGATCAGAGCACCACTTTTCCCCCACCGTTCCAAATCATCCCCTACTCTGACAAGATGCCGAGAGTGGGAGGAAGCCACCGCGACAAGACTTGTGAACGAGGAGGCGGCGGATAAAGTGCGGAAGCTGATGGTGCTCGAAGGCCAGTGGGAGGCCTCGGTGGTGAGGCCGGTGAGCTTCCCACCGGTGACGGACCGGCCGGAGCGCAACGTCCTTTTCACTTCCTTCGTGGCGGTCGGGCTGGTGTCGCTGTTCTCGACCTTCTTCCTCCAGATCCTCGACACGTTCGGGATCCAGCTAGTGCATCTCAGCCCGAACTCCGTCGTTATTTTGGCGGTCTTCGCCCACCTCTGCGAAATGTTAGTGGGGGTGCCGCCGTCGGTGTCGCTCTTCTGACACTTCTTCATGCTGCGGCCGGCCAGGAAGAAGAGGGGTTTCTCCACCGCTGACGTCGCCGGCTGCTGCAATTTCCAGTTGTGGGATGGCCTGGGGAAGCAGTACATTCCCCAGGTGCTGTGGAGCAAATGGGAAGACTGGTGGCGCGACTGGTTTTACGTCGACGTCAGTCCCCACGACCGCCTTACACTGCCGGAGAGGGCGGCGGAGCCCCAGAGGCCGACTTGGGAGGCACCGCCGCAGGCGGACAAGTGGATGGAATCGGTCCTAGACCGCATCGACTTCCTGCGGCAGGCCAGGCTCACTTCAGTGATGGTGGTGGTGAACTATCTGCGCCGCCGCCTGGCGCCTCTACGGGAGCGGGCCCGGCCCTGCTGGGTGTACATGGGCCCCCAGGACATCACTAGGACCCAGATCGGCGCAGAGTGGGAACTGGACAGGGCGGCACTGAGGGGCCTGCTCTGGGTGGTGACTGGCGTGGATGACCTGGATGGGGCGGAGCTCCCCTGGAAGGAGCTGGCACTCTGTGCCAACCTGAACCGGGTGGCGCTGCAAGCGACACTGCTGGAGTTCGACGCCTAGGGGCTAGTCAACCGGCCAGGGTTCCGGAACCCCGGGACTATCCAGATTCCCGGGGTGGATGAGGCGACCGGCCACGCTCCAAGTGCCCCCGGCGGGGATGCCGCCAGAAGTAGGCTGCAAACGAGCGGCGAGGGGGCCGCGGCCGGCCCGGCGTAGACCGGTGGCTCGAGCTCCACAGGTGGTGGGCTGCAGGCCACCCGTGGGGCTGCTGCATGCAGCAGCCGCCAGGCCGGTGGAGGAGGCGCCGCCGGCAGTGGGGCGGCGACAGCGCCGGGGGACAAAGGAAAGCGCCCCCGGACTTTTGTTCCTACGCCGACGTCCTCGTCGTCGCCGTCGCCACCGCGGCTGCGCCCGTCGGCAGGCGGCGTGAAGGAGGGAGGCCGGGGTGGCCAACCGTCCGGCGCGGGGCTGGCGATGGAGGCGGCATCTACGGTTCTGGAACCCGAAGACCAAGGCCGGCACGGGAGCGCGGGCACAGCGAGTGCCCAAGTCGGCCCACCGCCAGAGACGGACCCGCGGCGGCCCCGCAGAGCCCCCCGCGGAAGAGGAGGAGGGAGGATTCCGGGCCAAAGCCGTCAGGCCCGGAATACAAGATCCCGGAATCGAGATGGCAATACCGAAGACCCAAAACTGCGTAAGCTTCCCCACTTTTACCTGAGCATGCCTTGGCCGGAGTGAGTTCAGAGACTGACCTTCTTTTCTTTTTCAGGCCGCCTAAGGACGCCGCTGGA
The DNA here is from genome assembly GCF_958298935.1 of Phragmites australis. Classification (NCBI taxonomy): domain Eukaryota; kingdom Viridiplantae; phylum Streptophyta; class Magnoliopsida; order Poales; family Poaceae; genus Phragmites; species Phragmites australis. The sequence continues at coordinate 7,891,159 of NC_084931.1, forward strand.
GACCAAGGACGGCCGGAGGTGCCGAGGCCGGCTCCAACCCCCGAGCCAAGCGCGCTTGAGCCGAGCGCGCCGGTGGAGCCGGAGCCACAGACTGCGCCGGCCGAACCAGAGCCGCAGGCGCCACCCTTCCCCGAGCCGATGGCAGAGGGCGCGCCCGAGCAACCGGCGCCAGCTAAGCCCGCCCTGAGCACATCGAGTGCGGGTCGGATGGCCTCATCGAGGGCGGTGCCTGCGTGGCAGTATTCGGGGACTCCGAGCCCCTCAGAGAGGGCTCCCATGGGACCCAGCGCCCGGCCGTCGTCCAGTCGGCCTGCAAAACCCCTCCCGGACGTGCTAGGAAGCGCCCGGGAGGTGACCGAGCGGCTGGAGGCGGCCGTGGCAGGGGAGAGGATGCAACTTGAGGTGGGCCGCGCCGCCCTTCTTGAGGAGAGGGATCGACTGGCCGAGGGTAAACGCCTTTTTGAGGCCCGCGTCGCCGAGGCGTGCGCCGTCAACGAGAATGAGCGGCGCGAGATAGAGGCGGAGCAGGAGGCCCTGGAGGAAATACGCACGGAGGCCGTGCAGGAGCAAGAAGAAGCCGCCCGCCTAGCCGAGAAATCGCGGCGGCGGGCCACCGAGGTACTCGCCAAGGAGAGGTTGGTGCAGGCCCGGGAGGAGGCAATCCTGTCTCGCGAGAGGACGGTGGAGGCCTCCCAGGCAGACTTAGCCCGCCAGAAGGATGAGGTTCAGCAGAGTCGCGCCGAGCTCCAGCGTCAGGAGGAGGAGCTCCGGCGTCGGGAGGAGGACGTCGCGATCCGCGAGACCGACGTTGGCATCTCGGTGACTGCTCTGGACGCCCGGGAGGAGCTACTAGCCTGCCAGGAGGCAGAGGCTGCCGAGGCGTCGACAGCCTTAGCTACTCGGGAGGAGCGGGCCGCCATGTTGGAGTCAGAGCTGACTTCCCAAGAGCAAGCCCTCTCTGCCCTCGCCGAGCAGGTGAAGCCGAAGCAGGCCGAAGTCCCAGCGCCCGGCGCCGCCCCGACCTGCACGTCCGAGGGACTGAGCCTGGAGGAGCGGCTGAAGATCATGAAGGACGAGCTTGAGACCGCCAGCACCGAACGAACCAATGTGAAGCTGATGATGGAAGACATCCTTCGGCAGGCACGGAGGTCCGTGAGGGTGGCCGGGCTCGGGCGAGTCCACGTGGGAGCGAAGGGGGTGGACATCGGCCACATCGCCCTTGGCTTCCAGAAAATCAGCCAGCGACTTGAGGCGCTTCCCCAGGCTGTGCAGGAGCTAGCTGCCCGGGAAGGGCGTGGCCTGGCCCAAGCGGTGGCCGAGCACATCCTGGCCTGCTACCGAAGCCGGGATCCGAACCTCTCGCTGGAGCCAGCTCGGGAAGGGGTGGTCGAGGCCGAGGAGGAGGCCGCCCGGGAAGCTGTCCGAGACGTCACCACCGAGGTGGCGGCTTTTTTCATGCGGGAGCTGCCGCCGCCACCTGACGCGGGCAGCAGTGGCGAGGAGGCCCCGCTACCTCCTGAGCCCGATGACTCCGACTTAGATTAGGCTTTTGTAATTTTCTTTTTCTCTGACTTGATGTAAATATGGGAGTGATCCCTCAGAATAGCTGTCCTTCCTTGTGAATATAATGGAAGCCTGTCCTTTGGGGTCGCAACTCCAGTGTTCTTCCAAATGCTTGATGAAGTCTCTGTTCCTTTCACTTGATGTCCCGAGGAGTACTCAGTCAGACCGAGCCCGACCTTTCCCTCCCCGAGAACGAAGTCGCCCCGACCACTCAACGCCCGAGTAGTGAGGCCTTCTTCATGCGTTCAGCCCCTGAGCCCTCGCGAGTCCGCAGCGGCTGAGTCAAAAGACAAAGGCATAAACTTCCTTGCTCAGGAGATAGGTCGATCCAGCACGGAGCACGTCACGACCAGTGAACACTTTCCCATTTTGCGACCACTCAAACAGGTAGACTGGAGACACATGCGGGCGGAAATGCGAGCAAGAGTCCCCATGGTTTGGTGGTGCCCGGGCTTGGACAGACCAGACTTAGCATCAACAGCCAGCTCCCAGGGTCTAGGCTCCTGACCGCTCTTTGCTCGAGCGGTGAGATTACCCGAGAACCCTAGAGGCTCGGTAGTGCCCGGGGCCTTTTTAGCGGACCGAACACCATGACCACCATGAAGGACTTCGGTCAGACATCGCCGTACGTACGGTACACCTTTCTACTGTCCATTCTATCGTTCCGGGAAAAGCGGACACGTGGGCAGGGTTTTGTGCGCGAGGAAACCATCTTGCTGAACAGATTAGGATACGAGGGCCCCGGGGATAACTCGGGAACAATATATTAATGACTGTAAATTCGTATGAATTTAACCACTCACCGGACAGCTGTCAGCTTTTCGGCCGACCGATCCAGGAGAGGCATGCGCTCCGAGCTTGGGGTGCCCGGGAACTTGGTTCCTTCGGCTGGAGCGCCCGAGCACTAGGGAGCGCATGGGGAGCCCGGGACCAGGCTATCCTGACTACTCATGCCTGAGCGGTAGGACCACCCGAGGACCCCTAGGCCCGAGCAACGACCTGGGCACTGGGTCCCTCGAGGTCGAGCTACTTTTGCTTTTGATTGTTTATCTGTGATTCGAGAAAAATAGAAAGATTCTTTGCTCGGTGCGCTCTGTTAGTGCGGTACTCATTATAGACTGCTCTCGTTTTTTACCCGAGACCTCTCGAATACCCGGACCGGCGGACTATACAGGCAGAAGCATAACCCAGAGGTCCTATGGTTCGGTGGCGCCCGGGTATGACAGACTAGACCGAGCACCGACAGCCCGCCCTCAGGGTCTAGGCTCCGGACTACTCTTTGCTTGAGCGATAGGATTATCCGAGAACCCCAGGGACTCGGTGATGCCCGGGAGACTGCCACGACACCGAACACCACAGCCTACCACAACAGACATAGGTCAGCGGCAACTGCCCGCGCGCATACCGATCGGGATTCTTTTATCAACTAGGAAAAAGAGAGAGCAAGTTTTTCTCACACAATTGAGCATCTCACCAGACAGATTAAACATATGGTTTCCAGAAAAAATAAAATTTGACATAAGAACTGGACATTGATAACATATATATCGTATTGACAATATTTACAAGACTGGGTGACTTACCCGGTTAGTGGTAGCCCTCGGTCAACTTGGGCGGGGGGGAAGCCCCCGGCCTGGTTGACCTGAGCACGCATACATGCCATCTACGGGAAGAATTTGCGCGGATGCTCGATGTTCCACGCATTGGGGAGCGGCTGCCCGTCCTCTACAGCCAGCCGAAAGGAGCCTTCTCGCAGGACACCGATCACGGTAAAGGGGCCTTCCCACATAGGGGACAGTTTATTCCTTCCTTCGCGCGATTGGACGCGTCGGAGAACTAGATCCCCCACCTCGAGAGACCGGGCCCGGATGTGACGCTGATGATAGCGCCGCAAGCTTTGCTGGTAGCGGACTGCTCAGACGGTGGCACGCCGTCGGCGCTCTTCCAAGTAGTCGACGTCGTCACGCCTTCGCTGTTCCTGTCTGCCTTCAGAGTAGGCATGCACCCGAGGGGAGCCTAGAGTGAGCTCGGAGGGGAGGACCGCCTCAGCGCCGTACACAAGGAAGAAAGGAGTCTCCCCGGTAGCGCGACATGGCGTGGTCCGATTGGCCCATAGCACAGCAGGCTGCTCGTCGATCCACCCTTTCCCGTGCTTTGCGAGCACGTTGTAGGTCCGGGTTTTGAGCCCCTTCAGTATCTCTGTGTTGGCACGCTCGACCTGCCCATTGCTCCGAGGATGAGTGACGGAGGCGAAGTAGAGCTTGATGCCAAGGTCCTCGCAGTAGTCCCCAAACAGGGCACTTGTGAACTGGGTGCCATTGTCAGTCATGATCCGGTTCGGGACACCGAAGCGGCTGGTGATACCGCGGATGAATTGGAGCACCGTGTTCTTGGTCACCTTGACGACTGGAATCGCCTCCGGCCACTTGGTGAACTTGTCGATGGCGACATAGAGATACTCATAGCCCCTGATTGCTCGGGGGAATGGACCCAGAATGTCCAGCCCCCAGACCGCGAAAGGCCATGATAGGGGGATGGTTTGAAGAGCCTGAGCTGGCTGGTGAATCTGCCTTGCGTGGAATTGGCACGCCCTGCAGCACCGAACCAGCTCGGAAGCATCCTGGAGGGCTGTAGGCTAGTAGAAACCTTGCCGGAAGGCCTTCCCGACCAACGTGCGAAACGATGCATGGCCACCGCACTCGCCCTCATGGACCTCAGCGAGAAGTTCGCCGCCTTCTGCACGGGTGATGCACTTCAGGAGGACGCCACCTGCGCCACGCCGGTAGAGATCCCCATCTACTATGGTATAGCGTTTGGACTGCCGAGCAATTCTTTCAGCAGAGGCGTCATCCCCGGGGAGGAACTTTTCTTTCAAGTACCCTCAAATCTCGTCCATCCACGAGGTATCTTGAGAATAGCTAGCAAGCGCAGTGCACTCGCCAGGCGGTGGCACCCTGTCGGGGCTTCCCACTGAGGGCACCGCCGGGGTCCCCTGAACTGGGCTCGAGGTTTCCCCTTCGTCCAATTCGACAGGCATGACGGAAGGCCATGTGAGTCTTTCTTCAAAGACTCCAGCAGGGACGCGCGCACGGGAAGAGGCCAGGCGAGAGAGGTCATCGGCCAGAGCATTGTCGCGGTGAGAGATGTACCACAGCTCCAAGCCGTCGAAGTGCCTCTCCAGCTTCCTGACTGCCGCCACTTATGCCGCCATTTGAGGATCCGTGCACTGGTATTCTTTCGACACTTGGTTGACCACCAGCTGGGAATCTCCCTTGACCAGGAGGCGACGAATCCCGAGGCCCACCGTGACCCGGAGGCCAGCGATGAGGCCCTCATATTCCGCCATGTTGTTGGTTGCTCGGAACTGCAGCTGCACAACGTACTGGAGTTCTTCACCCTTTGGGGAGGTGAGAACCACTCTGGCCCTCGAGCCTTTCAACGTGAGGGAACCGTCAAAGTGCATTATCCAGTACCCGGGTGCATCGTGCCCGGGATATGTGGAAATCTCTTCTTGGTCGACCTCGGGGACGCGCGTCCACTCTGCCACGAAGTCAGAGAGCGCCTGGCTTTTGATGGCCTGGTGGCTGACAAAGTGCAGGTCGAACTCCGCCAGCTCCACCGCCCACTTGACAACGCACCCGGTGCCTTCTCGGTTCCGGAGGATGGGCCCCAGTGGGTACGTGGTAACCATCGAGACCTTGTGCGCCTGAAAGTAGTGGCGTAGCTTCCGGGAAGCAACGAGCACGGCGTAAAGCAGCTTCTGGGCTTGGGGATATCTTGTTTTGGCGTCTCGGAAGACTTCACTGACGAAGTACACCGGTCGCTGCACACGGCAGGCCCGGACTGCGGCTTCACCTAAGGGCCTATCACAGCCCTCGAGCTCGGCGACGTGGTCGGGGTTGGCCGGGTGCTCGGGCTCGACTCCCTAGTCGGGAGGAGCCAAGTGCTCGGGCTCGACCCCCTGCTCGGGAGGAGCCAAGTGCTCGGGCTCGACCACCTGCTCGGGGGGAGCCGCGAGGACTGGGGAGTGCCTGGGGGCGGCCGGGAGCTGGGACCCAGCACCTTGCCCTGAGCACTCATCATGTTCCGCCACCAGTACCATGCTCACGACCTGAGGAGTGGCCGAGACGTAGAGTAGTAGCGGCTCGCCCTCGGAGGGGGCCACCAGTACGGGCGGTGAGGTGAGGTACTTCTTCAGATCACGGAAGGCCTGCTCAGCCTCCGATGTCCAGTCGAAACGACCGGTCTTCTTCAGAAGCTTGAAGAGGGGGAGTCCTCGCTCCCCGAGTTTGGAGATGAAGCGCCTGAGGGCCGCCATGCAGCCGGCGAGATGCTGCACCTCCTTGAGTCGAGCCGGGGGTCGCATATGCTCGATGGCCCAGATCTTCTCTGGATTGGCCTCGATCCCTCGGCTGGAGACCAAGAAACCGAGGAGCTTGCCCGCAGGTACCCCGAAGACGCATTTCTCGGGGTTGAGCTTCAAGCGGGTAGTGCGGAGACTGTTGAAAGTCTCAGCAAGATCTTCAAGCAGGGTGGCACGGTCTCGGGACTTGACCACGAGATCATTGATGTAGGCCTCGACGTTGCGGCCAACCTGCGAGTCAAGGGTGATGCGGATAGCGCGTTGGAGAGAAGACCCAGCGTTGCGCAAACCAAAAGGCATCGATACATAGCAATAAGTCCCCACCAGAGTGGTAAAAGAAGTTTTTTCTTCATCCTCTATGGTCATGCGGATTTGGTGATAACCAGAGTTTGCATCTAGAAAACATAAAAGATCACATCCTGCGGTTGCATCTACAATCTGATCTATGCGGGGTAAAGGAAAAGGATCTTTTGGGCAAGCCTTGTTTAGGTCGGTGTAGTCCACGCACATGCGGAGCTTGCCGTTGGCCTTCGGGACGATGACTGGGTTCGCCAGCCACTCGGGGTGGAGGACTTCTCGGATGAATCCGGCGTCCAGAAGCTTACTGACTTGATCCCGGATGAACTCCTGGCGCTCGGGCGCCTGTCGCCGGACTTTCTGCTTCACCGGGCATGTGTCCGGGCGCACAGCCAGGTGGTGCTCGATCACCTCCCTAAGGATCCCGGGCATATCGGACAGCTGCCATGCAAACACGTCGACGTTAGCCCGGAGGAAGACGATGAGCGCGCTATCCTATTTGCCGCCCAGGTCACCGCCGATTCGGACGACCTGGGAGGTGTCTTCGCCCACCACGACCTCCTTCGTAGGAACACAAGCGTCGGCAGCGAGTCGGGGTTTGGATGAAGAGGGTCCCGGGCCCCCTGGATGACCTTCGACCTCGGCCCGAGCTGAGACCAAGGCCGAGTATAACTGCTCGGTGCAAGAGACAACGCTGCTGGTCTCGGCAGACACGGAGATGGGGCCCGCTGGGCCTGGCATCTTAACCGTGAGGTACGCGTAGTGCGTGGCCACCATGAACTGAGCGAGCGCCGGGCGCCCGAGGATGGCGTTGTAGGGGAGGGGGAGCTCCACGACGTCGAAGATGACATTCTCCATCCAGAAGTTGTCCCGGCTCCCAAATATCACGGGCAGCTCAACCTGCCCGAGGGGCAGGGAGTGCCCGAGTGTCACCCCGTAAAAGGGGAGCGACAGCTTTAGGCGCCTGGAGGGCACCTGTAGCTTCTCGAAAGCCTCCTTGGATAGGAGATTAAGGCCTACGCCCCCGTCGATCAGTACTCTGCTGACCTTCACATTGCAGATGGTGGGGGACACTACCAGGGGTAGTCGCCCCATGCCTGCAGTACTGGCAGGGTGGTCGGCCAAGCTAAACGTGATCGGGGCGTCCAACCACTTCAGGGGCCTTGTGGCCTCTTCGCTCGGGGTCACCGAGCACACCTTACGCCGCATGGTCTTGACACAGTGGTGGGAGGAGGGTGTGTATGCGCCTTCGTCGATGAAGGCGATGGTGTGCTCAGGTTCCTGGAAGCCGAGCTCTTGGTTGTTGGGGGCGGCTCTGTCGTCGCCGCCCCTACGGGGCTCCTCGCGGTCCCTCTGGCGCTGCTCGATGAGGCCCTTGACCGTGCGGCACTCCGTGAGGTCATGCCACCTGGTCTGGTGGATCGGGCACCACTTCCCTGGCTCGGGTCCTGCAGGAGCGGCGGCCCTTGTCGGAGCGGGAGCCCTTGCGGGAGCCGGAGCCCTAGGAGGGGCTCAGGCCGGAGCCCTCACGGGCGCAGGTCGTCTGTCGGTGGCCGCCCGGCGTGCTTGCCGGCGGTCGGGTTTCTGGGCCGGCCCACGGGCGGGGCCCTGGGCTGGCTCGATAGGGATAGCCTCGTGCCTCCTTCTCTTCTTGTTTTCCCGCCTGTCGGAGCGGGAAGGACCTGGCTGATCGACGGCGGGGTGCTCAGGGCGCGGAACATGCCATGCCCGAGCTTTCGCCGCCTTGGCGCACTTGTCGGCCAGCGCGAAAAGCTCCGCGGTGGTTTCGACCTCGTGCGTGCCTAGCTTCTCGAGCATCCGCTCGTCGCGGACGCCCTGCCAGAACGCGACAATGATAGCGTGGGGGGTTATCCGCGGGATGGTGTTGCAGACCTGGATGAAGCGCTGTATAAAGCGCCACAGCGTCTCCCCCTCCTGCTGCTTGACGGTGTGGAGGTCGCACTCCAGGCTGGGGCGTGTAAATGTGCCCTGAAAATTAGCCACGAACTGGTGGCAAAGATCATCCCAGGAGCCGATGGATCCTGGGGGTATGTTCACAAGCCAAGAGCGGGTAGAGCCCCTCAAGGCGACATGAAAGTAGTTGGCCATCACCTTTTCACTGCCGCCAGCCGCTTGGACAGCAGTGGTGTATATCTGGAGGAACTCGACGGGGTCGATGGACCCGTCATACTTCTCTGGCAGCTCTGGCCGGAACTTGGTGGGCCATTTGACCCGGCGGAGCTCGCTGGTGAAGGCACGGCAGCCTGTGTCGTATCTTGCAGCGTGGGAAGCGCCCTTAGGCGGTGAACGCCGGCGAGCTGGGGAGCCCCTGCAATCGTGGGCCGACAAAGAGGAGGCCTGGTCCTCGACTTCGGCCTCATGCTGAGTCTCCCACTGGCGCTCGAGGGTGACGCGTGCGTCTTCTACGGCCCTCCACTCGTTGAGGTGTAAGCGGAGGTCCTGAGCTCCGGTAGTGGCCAGGGGGGCAGCACTCCGCTTGGAGGCCCCCCGGCCAGTGCGACCGCCACCTAATGATGGGCCAGTCTTAGCTGCACTGCGGTGTGAGGTAGCGCGGGAACTTTCGGCTAGCACCTGGCGGTGGGCCGTGCCGACTAAGGCGGCTACTTCCTAGAGCCAGCGGCCTTCCGAGGTTTCCCCCGCCGCCTGGACTGGCGGGTGCCTGAGGAGAGCTTGCGCCGCAAGCAGCGCGCTCCCAGGACTGGCCTCGCCGAAGGCGAGCCTACGCTGCAGCGGCCCACGGCGCTACCCAGACGTGGACCTGACGGCAGGAGTTTCGGCCACCTGCTGAGGGTTGGATGGTGCACCAGCGACAGCGGAGACGGCCCTGCTGGGCCCAGCGCCATGGTCCCCCTGAGTGGGGAACGCCTCGTGTGCAGACCACCGCTGCTGTTGAGAAGCAGTTGCGATTGGGGCCTCCTGAGCGAGGGGCTCCATTTCCTCACTGGAGCTGGAGCCGGAGCGCCGGAGACGATGGCCACCAGCCATTTTTTCTGCAGGAGAAAACAAACAAACAAATTCAGGGATCCTGGGGGACCCCTTTTTAGAGATTCGGCTGGGGGGATGATTGTGAATAAGTTTGCTGGAGAAATAAATGGATGTAAATGCGATGGCTGGTAGGGTGGAATGATCTAATGCAGAAAGAATAAATGCACTGGGGGTTTAGACAGGTTCGGGCCGCACGGAGGTGTAACACCCTACTCCTGTGTAGATGCTATAAATGCCCTGAGAATGTCTCCCAGGAATGCGCCAGTTACAATAATGTCTGTCTATCCTAGAGCCTGGAGATCCTTGTTCTTCGGTTTCTATGCTCATACGAAGGTGTTCTTCGATCTGTGTGTGTCTGTTGGCTTTGGGTGCCCTGGGACTTCTCGATCTTCTCTACCTCCTAACCTCTTCAACCGTGCAGAGCTTGCCGAGCTTTTTCACCCTGTCTTTGTCCGTGCTACCGGCCGCTTTAAATACCCACCGGCAGTAGCATGCCCCGAAAGGGAGGGCACGAGTTCCAAGGCACCATAAATAGAAAGGGCGTCATCATAGCCTCTGTGCGAAGTGACGGGGGTTGAAAATGTGCCCCGCGCCCGGTCATCAGTCGTCATGATGGCGTTGGCAACGAGCGCCGTGGAGAGGGCCCACTAGGTAGCCGCAGAGCGACCCGGCGTGCCCACCCCATCTTGTTTGCCTGCCACAGCAGCGCAGCAGACGGAATGCCTCGGGCCTCGCGATGCTATCCCGAGGCGCGCCGGATAGCGCGGGATGGGACCCGCGCATTTAATGTCCCCACGCCCTTCTGCCAGAGTATGGCAGGAACTGACACCAAGCGTGGCGGGAGCAGTTGGAGGTGACAGGCTACGCGCGCTCTTAAATGCGGCCTCGGGCCTTTCACTGGCTGACACCTCATCGTTGGACCCCTGTGGGGGCCACTGCCAGGGGGCTTCCTGGGTCGTCGGGGAACCGAGTGCTCGGGGGTCACTTTTCACCTCCCCGAGCACTCTCTCCCGAGAACACCCTTTCTTGGTCCTCGGGGAACTGAGTGCTCGGGGGCCACTGTTCACAGCCCGAGCACTCTCTCCCGGTCTTGACTGTACGGATCCTCGGGGAACCGAGTGCTCGGGGGCCGCTGCTCGCAGCCCCGAGCACTGTCTCCCGGAACTTCCTTTGTTGAATCCTCGGGGCACTCGGGTGCCCGAGGGGCTACTGCTCGCAGCCCCGGGCACACCTCTCCCGGTACTCGGTTCTCCTGGTCGTCAGGGGACTTGGGTGCCCGGGGGTCGCTATTCACCTCCCCGAGCACTTTCTTCCCGGTCACTTAGTCTTCATAGTTTATCGGGGAACCCGTGTACTCGGGGACCACTGACTGTGGCCCCGAGCGCCCTCTCCCGGGACTTAGTCTTCTTTACCTCGAGGAGGTGACCCCGCGGGATGGCACCACGTGGCGGATTGCTGGCCTGGTCTCGGGATTCAGGGACCCCTGGTTCCTGATTCACCTACAGCACCCATCTGTAGAGATGATCGACGCGTGACTAGAGTTGAGGTTGTTGCCTATCGATCTGTGTAGGTGGTAGTAGGAACAAGAGATTGTGGTTGGATTTTGAAAATAGACTAAGAGAAGAAAAGATAGCACAATCTTTGGAGATCTCATGTCGTTTTGAAAGAAATGAAGAAAAGGACACACCGTTGATTGGTCTTGGCCTTTCAATATATGATGATCATTTATCTATTCATGTTTTGGAAATATAGTGACAGAAGGAAAGAAAGCACACTGCAATCAAGGAAGGCAGTCAAGAATGACATGTGGGAAGTAGGTTGATTGTTACTTGGCTAATTGATTGCGACTTTCCATATTATATGAGAGGGAGGGAGATGGGGGACCAACTTTGATTATGAACTGTTTGACCGTGTAATGTTAGAGCATGAAAACATGCCCTAACAGAATACAACGAGGACCCTACTCACTAAGGAGAATCTAAGCTTCAAAATGGCTTATAGCCTTGAGGAGAGGAAGAATCCGAAAGAGAGTTGTGTCCATCCATCAATAGAGAGAGATTTTGTTGTGTGTAAGGGGAAAATCTAGAGTCCCCCTCTCCTGGCCCTTGAGAGCTTATTTTATAGAGAGAATGGGCAGGAGAAATTACCACCCTACCCCTAAGATATTATGTTACAATCATAGGAGTATGAGGGTATTATGGGCCTTTCACCTTTTTACATACCGTGTGGTAACAGGGATACTATGATCATTATAGTAATACCACAATACATCTTCTAAATATCTTTGGCTCGAGCGTTTCCCCCAACAGTACCCCTCATCCACTAGTTCTAAGGTTCTAATGGGTGAGCAGATGCACAATGAATTAGCTCCAGTCCCTTTCAGAGGCAGAATACCCTGGACGACTTTCTGTCACTACAACACGAATGTCTTGAGTCAGGAGCAAGGGCCACGAGGTTTGTAGGTGGTGCGAACGAGGCTCAACTGAGGCGACATTGCCTGGAGTCGCACGACGGGAGCCACACACAGAGTACACGGCGAGCAATCTCGATGGAGGTGACATCGTAGGGGTTACAAAGACCATGTATTCTAGAGCCCCGTGGCTGTGGCCAGAGCCGTAGTGGAGGTTGGGGCCAAGAGATGGCAAGGCTTGATGGAGGCGGCATGGTCCAGGCCCCGCGGTGGTGGGCAGAGGTGTTGTTGGTGTCGTGGCTGAGGGAGGAAGTCTGTGACCCCCTCAGTGGTAGATGCGGCGAGGCTCGATGGAGGATGACTGTCTGGAGCCTTGCGGCGGAGGCCGGAGATGGAGAAGACAACGAGGCTGAAGGGGGCAGTAGTCCATGACCCCCTCAGCGGTAGACACGGCGAAGTTCCACGGAGGTAGGACCATCCGGTGTCTCACTGTGGAGGTCGGAGATGGATTCGATGACGATGCTGAGGGAGGTAGTCTGCAACCCCCTCAGCGATTAGCCGCGACGAGGCTCAATGGAGGTCATGTTGTCCAAAGCCCCTCGCAATGGAAGTCAAAAGCACAGTCAACGGTGATGTTGAGGGAGGCAGTCTGCGAACCCCTTAGCGGTTAGCTGCGTCAAGGCTCAATGGAGGTCGTGCCACCCAGAGCCCCTTACGGTTGTAGCTAGAAGCGGAGTCGACAGCGATGCTGAGGGAGACAGTCTACAACCCACTCAGCAGTTAGCCACAGCGAGGCTCCATGGAGGTTGTACCGTTTGGATCCACCCGTGATTGTAGCAGAAAGCGGACTCGACGGTGATGCTGAGGGAGGCAGTCTGCGACCACCTCTGTGGTTAGCCGCGGTGAGGCTTAACTAAGGTCGAGTTGTCCGGAGCCCCCCGCGATGGTAGCCAAAAGTAGACTCAATGACGATGCTGAGGGAGGCAGTCTGTGATCCCCTCAATGGTTAGCCACAACGAGGCTCAACAGAGGCCATGCTGCTCCAAGCCCCCTGCAATGGTAGTTGGAAGCAGAGTCGACGACGATGCTGAGGGAGGTAGTCTACAACCCCCTCAACGGTTAGCCACGGCGAGGCTCCACAGAGGTCATGCCATTCGGAGCCACCCATGATTGTAGCTGAAGTGGACTCGACGGCGATGCTGAGGGAAGCAGTCTATGACTGCCTCAACGGTTAGCCACGGTGAGGCTTAATCGAGGCCGAGCCATCCAGAGCCCCTCGTGACGGTAGCCAAAAGCTAAATTGATGGCGATGCTAAGGGAGAAAGTCTGCGATCCCCTTAGAAATTAGCTACAGTGAGGCTCCACGGAGTCCTTGCCGTTCGGAGCCCCCCATGATGGTAGCCAGAAGCGGAGTCAACAGCAATGTTGATGGAGGCAGTCTGCGCCCTCCTCAATGGTTAGCCATGGTGAGGCTCAATGGAGGTCGAGCCATCCATATCCTCCTGCTACGGTAGACGGATACCGTGCCGATGGCAATGCGGAGAAAGGCAGTCTACAGCCCCCTCAGTGGTTAGCTACGACGAGGCTCAACAGAGGCCGTGTCGTCTGGAGCCCCCCACCACGGTAGCTAGAAACAAAGTCGATGACGATGCTAAGGGAGGCATTCTTTGACCCCCTCAGCGGTTAGCTACGACGATGCTCAACGGCGGCCGTGCCGTTCAGAGCCTCCGTGACGCTAGCCGGAGGTGCAGTCGATGACGATGCTGAGGGAGGCAGTCTGCGACCCCCTCAACGGTTAGCTATGGCAAGGATCAACGGAGGCCGAGCCGTCAAATGACTGAGTGGAGGGGTATTTATAGTCTCAAACACTTTGTTGTTTAGATGTCTTCTCAAGTGTACATGAGCTTCCTCTATACTCCAGCAACATGCCTCACGTCAAATGACTAAGTGAAGGGGTATTTATAGTCTCAAACCAGCCAACTGGCATTTTCCCAATGGCTCAGAAAAGCTGTTAACACCGGATGATCTGGTGAGAACAGCAGTACTAACACTGGATCATCCGGTGAGTACAAACTCAAAAACTAGCAGTTGGAACTCCAATCAAAGCCTATGTGGACCCGGACATTCCAATGTGCATTCAAATCCATCACCAGACCTTCCGGTGAGTTATCTTGAGCCAGACTGTGCCACTTCTTCTCTGTGTAAAATGCTCTGGTGCATTCATCTCTTTGATCACCGGACTATCCAGTGAGTTGATCTTTATTCTTTAGCACTTGCAGTCGCCTCTGCAAGAAATGTTCTGATGCTATACTCTAGTGTGCAAAAACCAAGCACCGAACCTTCTAGTGGGTTGATCTTCAGTCTTTGCACTTGCATTCTTCTCTGCAAAAAATGCTCCAGTGCTATCTAGTGTAGTTCACTAGACTATCCAGTGAAGTCCTCAGCCTTCTCCCCTTTGTTAGAAATGCTCTGGTGAGTTCAACACATAGAGCACCAGACTATCTGATGAGGCTATTAGCCTCTGTGCATAATGCTCCGATGAGTGCAAAATCTACTACACCGGATTATACGATGAGGTCAATTCTCCTGGGACTTCTCCAATTCAATCAAACTTTGTCCCGGCTATGGTGGCTTTTGATGTATTGGCAAACATGTTAGTTCCAATGACTATGTTATCATTAATCACCAAAATTACAATCATGGCCTAATAGTGTCATTTTTGCTACACCGTGTTTGCTCTCTCTACCTTAATTACACTTCTGTATTTACATTCTTGTAATCTCTTTTAAATGGTAGAGTAGACACACTAGATAAACCTAGAGCACATTTAAATAGAAATTGAGATAGGTTTTTCTTGTGAAGTTTTTTGAAGCCAATTTGGTTTAGGTTTTTAAGTGTCCTAATTCACCCCCTTCTTAGGATGTCACTGATCCTCACAATTGTTATCAGAGTCTCGTGCTCCTGATATGGTTTAACTGCCTAAAGTTGTGACGTTTGAGGTTGGGATGGATACCCATAGTGCTCCACATTTCTTCAGCACTAATTTCCCCCGATGGTAAATTCTAATGATATATTATTTGCAAGCCAAAGGTCTAGATGTTTGGAGTCGCCGAAGAAGGGATGAGACCACATCACGAACAAAGAGAAGCAATTAGATGCATTGGCGAAGAGTATCCTTTTATCATTCTTAAATGTTGATGCATTTAATCGTGTTTATTCTCTCACCAATGCACATGATGTTTGGACTAGTCTCATTGAAATACATGAAGACCCAAAGAATGTGTGCAATGAAAAATATCATGTGCCAGCCACTAAGATCAATGGCATCAAACAACTACCCAATAAAAATGCTGATGACATGTACTCACGTTTGAATATTCTTATCAATGAGATTAATGAGCTAGGTTTGACGCAAATTGACGATGATCAAGTGGTGAGAAGAATACTTCAAGTTCTTCTTCCAAAGTACAAGTTGATCGTCTTCATCATCTTCGACAACAACGACATCAAGAGAATGACTCCAAGTCAAGTGCTCGGCAATATCACCGTCCATGAGATGACCATGAACATGGGGGTGAAAGCCTCTTCCTCAGCTGATGCCAAGAACCTTGCTCTCACAAACAAGCAAGCACCATATGCCCACACATGAAGGTGAAGATGAGGAGGCAAGAACAAGAGTTAAGCTCAAGCGAAGATGATGAATATGAAGATGAAGAGAGCGATGAAGATGATCAAAGTACCTCGAGAAATGAAGAGATGGATCCCGAAGTCGCGAAGCTCATCTCTCAACTGGAGAAGAACATCAAGAAGATCAATGCCAAGATTGATCACCGAATCTTCATGAAAGACTTGGTCAAAATAATTGATCACATGATGAAGGAGAAGACGACCAAGAGAAAGAGGGAGATAAGGGAAGAGCCAAAGCATTTTCAAGCATGGGAAGATGGGTGAGTGAAGATGAAGATTCAAGCTCAAGTGATGAGAGCTTCACCACCCACTCCTCTAAGAGAAGGTCTTCCTCAAGGTCGTCATCACATAAGTGCCTTATAGCCAAAGGTATAGAAAGCGATGTAAGTGATAATGAATCTAATAAGGATTCCCCCTCTCAACAAGAACTTATTGATTTGATTAATGAGCAACAAAGGGCCCTTAAGAAACAATCAAAAGAGCTTAAGAAATTCAATGCACTTAATTACATTCGTGCTACTTTTGTGTCTAATTATGAATAATTATTGAGAAAATTTAATTTGCTAAAAAAAAGGAGCATGAAGAGCTTAAGCCTAAATTTGAGCGTATTGAATCTCAAACTAAGGTCCCTTTGAAGCAATCTACCTCTCTCTTTAAATTCAAATCTAATATAGATGTTTCTACTTCTTGCGATGATTTAATTGATATATCATGCTCACCCCTTAGTAATGAGAAATGTATTGAGAATGTTTTTGTAAAACCAAGTAATAACCTCATTGCACAAATAAAATGATGAGGTACAGCAAGAAGTTAAGAAGCTCAAGAAGGACTTGGCAAGACTAAAGGGCAAAAATCATGTCCAATCTCCTCAAGATAACTATGCAACTATAGTGAACAAACTTGCGGAGGGTCCACCGTGACAAGATTCAAGTGCTATCAAGAAGGCCACAAGTCTTTCTAATGCAAATAAGTCAAGAAGGATACCAAGGAGAAGAAAAAGGCAACGAACATATCCAACAAGATCTCCAACCTTTACACCAAGCTCAACTACAAGAACAAGACTAAGAGTAACCACTACAAACTCAAGAAGAAGGACAATGGCAAAGTTGTTGCACACATGGTTGGGAGAAAGGACCAGAAGTGAAACCAACCTATTTGGGTACCCAAGGAAGTCATCACCAATATGAAGAGTACCCAATCGGTTTAGGTTCCAAAGAAGACCTAAACCCCGAGACGACTACGGAGATTTAGAGACTTGGCTCACAAAATGAAGTGAAAGCTCAAACAAAGAAGCAAAGTATACAATATTGGGCTATTCAATGAAGATCATGATCATCGTATACCCAAATACCCATCCAAAGGTAAAAGAGGTAAATGCTAGCTTCATCTTTGTTCATACATTTTGTTTTGCATCTAGAATATTTGCCTCGACTAGGATTGTATGAACATCTCCAACAAGACCTCCAACATCTACATCAAGTCCAACTACAAAACCAAGACCAAGAGCAACCACTACAAGCTCAAGAAGAAGAACAATGATAAGATAGTTGCACATATTTTTGGGAGAAAGAATTAGTGGTGAAACCAACCCATTTGGGTATCCAAAGAAATCATCACCAACATGAAGGGGCCCAAATCGATTTGGGTTCCAAAAAAGACTTGAAGCCCGAGGTGGCTATAGGATTTGAAGACTTGGCTCACAAAATGAAGTGAAGGTTCAAGCAAAGAAATCAAGTGTATAAGATTGGGCGTTTTAATAAATATCATTATCATCATATACCCAAATCCTCATCCAAAGGTAAAAAGGTAATGGAGCTAGATGCAAAATCTTTCAATTGTTGTAGCTCATTTGCCTCGTCTAGGATTGCATGTGCTTATTTCAATTTATTGCATTGCCTAGTATAGATTTTTTATACGGTAGGTTGCTTGTGTTTCTCTCTTTCTTATGAGCAACCTACATGGTTTATTAGTTGTAGGTTTCTTACATGGCACTAGTTTTCCAATTGATATATTTTATGTGCCATGATCCAATTTATAGGGTAGAATCCCTATTGTTATTAATAACAAGTCACATTGTTACTAATAACATATGCATATATCTCGCAAGTATTCAATACTTGTATGAACATATTTAGGGGGAGTATATCCTATGGGTTGTGATTTTGGCAGTAACATATGTTGCAAGTTACATCTTTTGTAGTCTCATGTATCAATCAACAAGTCTCTAAAGGTATGCAATGCTTACATGCTTCAATTGGTATCATTGTCGATTTTTTCATACATTTAAGCTACCTCCATGCATAATATGACTTAAACTTTCTATCTCCATATATTGTCTAGTTGTGCATATGTTCCACTCTCATCATATGTATGCACACATATAGGGAGAGTTTAAATCATATTATGTGAGTTTCATGAATTATGATATTTATTTATCTTTTTTAGTTGATATCAATGCCTCCTATCCTTACAATTGGTATATATTAAATTGGTATGATTTCATATGCATCATGATTTATGAAGCTCTTTTTCATGTGCTCTATCGCTCTTCCTTGAGTTCAACATGTGTTTGTAGCCCTTTTGAGATTGTTAACAAAGGGGGAAATGTTTGACAACCAAAGCAAGAGGCATGCCTAGTGGAGAACAAGCAAGATGCCAAGGTTGATAAAGGGGGGCTCATCTACATTTGGTATCAAAAGTATACAATGGAGAAAGTCTTGCATGGGTCGATCATGAGAGATTGTGGCAATGGAGAAAGGGGAGCCATAACAAAAGGAGGACTAAGTGGTAAGAACATGCATCCAAGTAATGTGGTAATGCATTGTGCCCTTTAAAATTGGTATCATTTGTTATTTGCCACTTGCTTCGGTTATATTGTCATCAATCACCAAAAAGGGGGAGATTGTAGCAAAAATGACCCTATTAGGCCATGATTGTGATTTTGATAAAGTCAATGGGACTAATATGTTTGTCAAGTATATACTTTAGTAGGTCTCATGGATGAAATGCATGAAGAAGCCACCACAACTGAACTCAAGATTGATTGAATTGGACGAGTTCTGGACAAAATGACTACATCGGATGGTCTAGCATTCAGGGATTAAACTCACCAGAGTATTTTATCCAGAGGCAAAGTGAAAGCTGATGACTTCACTGGATAGTCCGGTGCTCTGTGTGTTGAACTCACTGGAGCATTTATGCAGCAGAGTTAACTTGGGGCAGAAAGATTTGAAGGCACCGGATAGTCCAGTGATAAAGGGTATAAAGCATCGGAGCATTTCTTGCAGAGGTATTTTCAAATGCTGAAGAATAAAGATCAATTGATCGGATTGTTCGACGCTTGTATTGTGTACACCGGAGTATTATCACCGAAGCTTTTCTACTAGAGAAGGTGTCAACTGTTCAAGATTGAAGCTTAACTCACCGGATGTTCCGGTGTGAATAGTTTGAACACCAGATGCTTAACCAGAGTATTTCCAATAGCTAGTGCCACCTACAAATAGCTAGCTACGAGTGGGGACCACAACAGATTGTCTGGTGTCCAAAGGAAGCAACACATCAGGCTATCTAGTGTTAAGGAAAAATTTTGACCGTTGGGCAACGGCTAACCCATGGGGTTGAGGCTATAAATACCCCTCTAACTCAGTCATTTGATGGGGTCTGAGTGTGCTGGAGTCTAGAAAAACATAGAGACACTTGAGAAGACATCCAAGCCACCAAAGTGCTTAAAGTGATCATCCAAGGAGATTAAGCACAAGATTAGAGAGTGTTTAGTGTTTATAGGCCTAGACTGAGTTGCAGCTAGGTGCTGCAGCTTGAAGAAAGGATTAATGAGTGATCCTAGCTTATACCAAGTGGTACATCGGTGCCTTGGAATCTTGGTGACTCGTCGACAACTTGAGCCAGAGTTGTTCAAGCTTGTTGACCCTCCAACTTAGTGCGAAGCGGCGGCAAGACATATGTACGGGGCCGCGGAGACCCTTGCCTTTGTGGCTCAAGCTCCGAAGTGATCACAGCGGCAAGCGACTAGAAGAGAGACTAGTGGTGAGGCCTTGCCTTGGTAGCTTGGCTGCTCATTCGGCTTGAGGCCTTGGTGGCTTGGTGGCTCAAGAGTCATGACCGGGTGCCGACCGGGAGCATATTCTTAGTGGAGCTCCAACGTGAACTAGAGGTGGTATTCATACCATTGGTACCACAGGATAAAAATCCCTTGTGCCGAGTTTGCTCTCTCTACCTTATTTACGCTTCTGTATTTACATTCTTGCAATTTATCTTCCTAGGTAGGTTGAAATCTCTTTTGAATTATAGAGTAGACACACTAGATAAACCTAGAGCACATTTAGAAAGAAATTGAAATAGGTTTATCTTGTGAAGTTTTTTGGAGCTACTTTGGTTTAGGTTTTTAAGTGTCCTAAGTCACCCCTCCCTCTTAGGACGTCACCGATCCTCACAAACATACTGCTGCTTAGCGGTCGTACCTGTACCATGCCGAATACTATACTAAATAAAAACACTCTTTGATCTTTTAGAAACTAGGACTAGCCACGATGCTAGGACGAATAACCATCCAACCAGCTAAGAGTGGTGAATAAACAAAGGGCAATCTATGCGATGCATAATGGGTGGATACATGCTTTACCTTGCACATGGGGCCCGCATCATTTTTACCTATGCTATCACCATAGTACGGGCTAGCCATCGTATTCGGAGGTGTTCTATCCTAAAGCTACAGACACGCCTCATGACCTCAGCAAGCGCGGCTGTGACCCTCTACGTGGTGCCCTCAGGGGCCCTCATGAGAACAACGAAGGTGGATTCGGGGACACATGTGATGTTGGGTTTGTAGGAGACTTACAGGTCCATGCGTGCCTGTGAGGGTGTCCAATGACGCATGAGTGCAATCTACTGGGTATTGACGGGTGCCATCAACATTGTGCGATGGTGCCTGACTCCCTTGGAGGTGTGCGCCCAACAAGGTGGCACAACGATAGGGTGCACGCCACCCATGTATGTCGACGCATTCAAACCTTGGTGTCCGTGATGGGGCCGCTATGATTGGGGAATGTGGCAGTAGTCCAGGGGTCACTGGCATCGTGGAGCTCGCATCAGACGGTGAGCCGATGCACCATGTGCTAATGACGGTAGCCCTGTGCGTTGAGTGTCGTGTCGGTGAGTCCACTCATGACGGGTCGTAGTTCGGATGCGACAGTCGGTTGGCTTGCACATCACGCCACGCAGTGACTAGCTGCCACCTTGGATGGGAATTTTAACCCTTGCTACTCTCTCTATCATCGTCTCCTTCCTAGTGACTTCTTGCTCTGGCCTCCTCACGGATGGTGCCATCTGTTGGACCATGAAAACGTGCCCTAACAGAATACAACGAGGGCCCTACTCACTAAGGAGAACCCAAGCTTGAAGATGGCTCATGGCCTTGAGGAGAGGAAGAAGCCAAAAGAGAGCTATTTCCATCCGTCAAGAGAGAGAGAGCTTGTTGTGTGTAAGGGAAAAATCTGGAGTCCCCCTCTCCTATCCCTTGAGAGCTTATTTTATAGATAGAATAGGCAGGAGAAATTACCACCCTGCTCCTCAGATATTATGTTACAGTCATAGAGTATGAGACCATTGTGGGCGTTTCACCCTTTTACTTACCGCGTGGTAACTGAGATACTATGATCGCTATAGTAATGTCATAGTACATCATCTAAATATCTTGGGATGGGGTGTTTTCCCTAATATGTAAGATGCATGGTGGAGATTGTTCGGATCTACCATAACTCGTCTATTTTGTAAGAGTATGGATATAGATATGAGAATCTATAACCCCTTAGCATTGATATGATGTCCACTTGCAACATCATTTTACCAGTAAAATTTGAAGTCAAAATTTGTACGTTGTTTGGCATCCCATTCGGTCAGCTAATTTGACTTATTTTATAAATAGAATAGGCAGGAGAAATTATCACCTTGCTCCTCAGATATTATGTCACAATCATAGATTATGAGGCCATTGTGGGCCTTTCACCCTTTTACTTATCACGTGGTAACTGAGATACTATGATCGCTATAGTAATATCATAGTACATCATCTAAATATCTTGGGCTGAGGTGTTTTCCCTAACATGTAAGATGCATGGTGGAGATTGTTTGAATCTGCCATAACTCATCTATTTTGTAAGAGTATGGATATAGATATGAGAATCTATAACCCCTTAGCATTGATATGATGTCCACTTGCAACATCATTTTACCAGTAAAATTTGAAGTCAAAAATTTGTACGTTGTTTGGCATCCCATTCGGTCAGCTAATTTGACTTTAATTTTAGAATGTACTTTTACCTTTATATTGTGTCCAATGATCTGGATATAGTAATTATCTCATACTTATTCAGAACTATCTAACCGTTAGATCCGATAATCCACTGTTTCCCGCTAATGTTAATTAGATCATGATACTGACATATCTTTCCCTATAACCTGGGCCCCAAAAATATATGCAGTGTGAACCTTTGTTTCTTTTCCTAGTTAATATGAGACTTTACAGCTCATTAGTATTGACACACACTATGAGATCTTTAAGATTTCCGGAGTGTTTTTTGCTAATGGCTCATGGTTATTATCCTTTTATACAAATTTTTCTCAAATGGTCAAGGTTTTTCTAGTTTAATTGAGACATTTCCTGAGGATGAAAATGAGTTACCAACTAATAATTCCCAACAAAAGATCACTGTCGATCATTGTTGACTTCTATTGTGCGCACAATTAGATCAACCGCAATCGCATGGGTCATTGTTGCAATTCTCTAAGAGTATTTCAATATTTATCGAACTCAGAGAACAAGTGGATGAAGTTTTAACTAAAGGAAATAAATACTAGCTAAACCATGATTAATTATAGAGTAATTGGATCCAAAAATCACGGTCGGTAGATATAGGGTTGTAAACAGATAGATCAAGCGGTTTTCCGTAGGATATAGGTTCACAAGCATGCAAAGATCATATTAAAACAGGAATAAACAATTTTATGCAACATTAACAATAGAATTCACAAGTCGAATCCGATTCTCCTTTTTGCGACACACATGCGCGCGGGAGGCAGCCTAGTCGCATCGTCGTCAACCTCCCGCCGATATCCACCCCTCTCTACTGTTCACCGATTGAAACCGAGTCGAATCTGATTCAAATCCAAGGCTAAATGTGTGGGGAAAAACATATAGAAGCATGGTTATAGATAGAGGAGCAAAAACATGACCAAAACAAACTCTATCTCTATCTGGCCAGACTCAAACAAAGGAAATCAAGCTCGTGTTCATGCCAAACTCTATCTAAACCCTAACCGAATCGAATCAACCCCAACCCCTCTGGGTACAAATATGTGACGCCTACATGTACCCCAGAGCATCTGCAAGCTTTCGCCTAACTTCCCGAGGCAAGAATGCCATCGGAACCCTCTCGCACCGGAGCTCCGAAGCGCGAGATCGCCATCATCGCCGCCAACTCTCCCTGCTCCTTGCTGACGCCAACTAATAGCCACAACGGGTTCCCCATGAGAACTTAGTGTTCTTCCGCTGCTCGACGGAGTAATCGAGGCACGACGACGAGGTCCCGACCGTCTCCGATGGTCGTGCCGCCGCTGAACTCTTCTGCACCATCATCTTCCACGCTGAGATCGAACAAGGTGAGATGTCAATCTTCGATCTGTTGCATACGGTCGAGATTAGATCATGTACGAATTGGTTCGTGAGATAGATCTGTGTCGTCCGATCTGAAATCAACGATGAAGATTTCAATAGCTTAACGACAACATTAGATGCTGGACGCTATTCCGTTTGCCACATCGTCAGGCACATCGGCCGGCTGCGTCATCGATTGTGCACATGTGGCGGTACCACCTCGGCTGTTCTGTCCGGCGTGTCATGCCCAGTCAGTGTTTCTTTTCTTTTTATTTGTTTTATTACTGTGACGACATCATATATGGTATATATTGCGCAATAAATAGTTTTTAAGTACAAAAATAATTATAGAGAATAGGAATAATTTGGAAAATAATTTTAGTAATAATAGTTTTATTTAATTTTATTTAATGCTTTATATAGTTTTATAATTCAAACAAATGCTAGAAAATTTCCATAAAAATCTTTGAAAATCCTAGCCAACTTTGAAAATTATAAAAAAAACTCCTAGGAACATAATTTCATTTCTAGTTAATTTGTTGGTCATGTTTTAATCTTTAGGAAACCATAACTTATTAACCGTAGCTTTATTTTGATTCTTTCTTTCATCAGAATGTCCAAAAAAGTGTGATCATGTGTGTAATGATGTTTGTTATGTGATATTTGGTTTTTTTTGGATTTTGGTGTTTATGTGTTGCCTTTTCGCTTATGTTTGCGAGTAGACACTAACGTTCCAGAGGAGCTAGAAGGACTGCAAAATCAAGACTTTGAAGATCCAACTAATTACAGTGAAGACAAGTTGTGTTATTGAATATATTTATCTTAATTTTTAAAATGTTTTGTTTTAAAAACATGCATGCTAATAATTTTTTGGGAATCCCAAGAGTTAGCTTTACGCTAGTTTTCTCTTATTATCCTTGTAGCCACAGTTATGGTTTTGGGTTATGGAAGAGTAGATGATGCTTAGATTTGCTTTGAGATGGTAATTATGATAATAGTTCTACGAAATATGATAATGGTCCTATGCAAAAATGATAAAAGATGATGACATAATTTTTATAGCAACATGGTATAGGGAATTGAGCAATGGTTTGATGAGACCGGACGTGATGTATGGTTGGGAGTGATAGTCTTGCTCAAATCTAAGGCCCATTTCGTGGAGTGGTCTTTCTGAGTTAACAGTACAACCATAAGTCTGGAATGGGCTAGGCCTGACCAATTAATTTGCATACTTTCAATATTGTGTAGACCATCCAGTTGTATGGTAGAAGGATGTACTTCCAGGGTGTTCTATTGGTGTAAGAGGGGCCTTTCATTGATGAGGTGTATTCACACGGTGGTGAAATCTAAGCGTGTATGCACATGCTGAGATGGGCATTGTAAAGGTTTTGTAGTGGTCATCTCGGCGTACACCTCGGAATTGTGTAAGGTACTGACGAGTACCAGCAACAGAGTATGATCATGACTTGTGGGGGTGTATAACCTCTGTAGAGTGTAAAACTAGCTAATCAGCCGTACTCATGGTTACAAGTAGCAAGAAAAACCTCACATGATTAGAACTTAATAATTTGATTGTTTGGTTAGTCATAGTGGTGGGAACTATGATTGAGGTGTTTTCACCTTTGATTGAGGTATTAGAAGGTTGCTTAAGTTGAGATGGTTGAAATCTTGAGGTGGTTGTTTATTTATAGTTATTCACTCAATTATTACTTCATCCAAATGTTTTACTTAAATGTTGTTTTATACAAAAAGAGGTAGATTATCATATTGTTGTCAAGCCTTCATATGCATATTATTTCCTCACAACTTGTTGAGTATGACATATGCTCACTCTTTCTATCACCAGACACTCAGGGGGCAATTAATTTTCTATCGCTCTTACAAGTGGCAATTCTCCTCTCTTACTGACATGTGGACCATCTGAGTCACTGACAGTAGGCCAGGGTGACAAATTGCTAACCACTCAACTTGGAGGGTGGCAAAAATTAATTGAACCCTCAGTTGTAGAAG
Organism: Phragmites australis; assembly: GCF_958298935.1. Lineage (NCBI taxonomy): Eukaryota > Viridiplantae > Streptophyta > Magnoliopsida > Poales > Poaceae > Phragmites > Phragmites australis. The sequence goes on from NC_084931.1 coordinate 7,916,164, forward strand.
GAATTGAAGAGTTCACCTTGCATGGATCGTTCTAAGATGCTTTCTATATCGATCATACATGTGGAGTCATTGTGACGGATTAAAGTTTACGTAGCTATGCTGCAGTTTTATTTGGATCTTGGCCCTCGAAGGTCACTTTTGTAAGACGTGTGATAAAAATTAAGTGTGATATTGTAATGATATACTTCTACGATCACTATATGTTGGGATTGATTTCTGGGCTCAGTACATAGATGAGATTGATCATTTTCCTTGAACCGGTCTCGACAGATATATGAAAAGATGATATGTCAGTTGTTATAGTATTGTTGTCGGTAGACAAGGGCCTAAGCTCATTGGCTATTAAAGTCAAGTGGGATATATTGTCGCTTGTCCAAGACAAGGGCTTAAGCCCACTGGCTGGTCGAGTGTGGATATAGTTGTCACTTGTTTACCCAGGTTTTAACCTCGGTCATGCCAGTACATGATTCACTAACCAATAGGTGCAAAAAGGTCTTGTTGTTTTTGACCATGTCATGCTTATCTTGGTATGTGTGAGACATAGAGTGTTAAGCATGCCGTTGTGTGGGTAAAGTTATGCATCTCTAATTAGAGTCTTGAATGTGATTTCACTCTCAGCTTCGGGGTTATCAAGCAATGTTCATTACAAAAAAGGGAACCATCACTAGTTTTTTATCTTGTGATGTTCAATCTTGTAGATCAAACTTGATGTTTTACAATCACACTCGTTCAAAACTCATGCATTAAGGTTACCCCTTGGATGACATTGAGAATACAATGATAACACTGTGAACCCTCCTTAACTCATCTAATTGCTGATTGCTATTATGAATCTTATTATAGAGGGTCAAGAGGTCGATTTGAACATCAGTTATCTCAAAGTCAGGAATGAGGGCAACATCAGTTGGAAGTATGAACCAGAAGGGAGCAGTCCAAAAAAGGTATACTATCAAGAGGAGTATGAGGAAGGTCTACAATGATGACCTAAAGCTTAGAGTGAGAAGGTTGGGAACTTGTCTCGCTCAAGAAGAATGACCGCGTGTATGATACGCTATCTTTTGTACTTAATGATACTCCAGTTCTAGAAATGTCTTAAAGTACTTTGGTGACTTCATCTGCAGATCCACAATATTATTTCTACTATGCTACTCTGATGTGTCAAACTTTAGTAATTTCTTCTTACCAAAGTAATGAACGTAGACAAAGACTTTCCACTTACATAATTACATGCATGTACTTATCCAAAATTGTCTAATGGCATCTGATCTAACAATGGTGAGATAGTACATTCATAAAAGTATTAAGGTTGATCATTGTTGATTTATAATGAACTTTGATATTTCTTATAGCTAATTTAGTTATTTTAGTAAAATACACGGCATACGCCGATGTCAATTAAACAATTACTTCTGAAGGAATTTGATGCGGGTTTGGTGGAAACCTAAACGTATTATTCTCATTAGTTAATTAGTTGAATCATGTTCACGACCATAATTAAGGCAAGATATTTACTTAGGTTTTAAGAAGCACGATATTGATTATTGACATCAATTAGTAGAAGAGAGCCCTTACATGTAGAGAGCCACATGTGATGGGCCTCGCCCCCACCCCGCTATCCTCTTCCTGCTCTAAGCCATCGTTGAGTTGCCCTAACCCTGACCCTCCCCATTGGGTGTCCTCTATGTCCATGGTCGGCGGTGCCCCGCTTTCTCGCTTTCTCGCATCCTCGCCTACTAGCCGTTAACATCCTTGAGCCAACCTTCCTCTCCGATCTTCCCTCTAAGTCTGGGGATTAGAGGAAGCATCGTCAGAGCCTAAATCCCCAAACCCCTAAACCCGAACCTAAACAACTCTCTAAAGAAGCCCCAACACGAAAGAAGATGGCCCTTCCACGTCGGAGCCCGCAAAACACTCAGAATTGGAGAAGTGGGTGAAGAGAAAGGAAGAGAAATAAATTGAGTGTTGAGGAGCTGAGAAACACTCATGCAGAATTTAGCAAATCCCTAAATATTGCTTCGGAGAATCATCTTGGTGCTAGGTTCTCCCTTACATTATAGAAATTCTTTTCTAATCGTGTCCATGCGACCACCTTCTTTGCTTGGCGGGCCAAGTATGAGTGTACTAAAGACATTGTATTAAGTACTAACCTCACCATGCTTGGTGGGCCAAGTATGACAAGCTTTACAATTTGGCATACTTGATACTAGTGGCTATAGAACTCACACTATAACCCAGTTTATAGATGCTTGTGAACTGGACGAAATGTCAAAAAAAATTAAAGGGGCTAAATGTCATTTTATTATGGGGAAATCCTGTTGCTCGGAACCTATAATTATAAGGTGACATAACTGAAGCAATTGTATGTCATTTGCAAGCGATAACATCGGTGTGAATTGCATAAGCAAATGGTCGTATGTGTCATCGTCCCAATTGAGCAACGCAAGCAAGCAGAAGAGGATTGGGAGGAAGAGAGTTGCATCAGGGAAGAATGGAGGAATTAGTTTAGGATAGCCAAGTTCATGTACGAGTTCTTGTCCCTCACACACACCATGCCACCCTTCTTAAACCTTCATTGCTCTCACACAACACCTCGACACCAGCTCACGCGCGCCTGTCCTTCACATGGCCCAAGTGGTAGATGGATACGCGGAGTTGGGCTTGCATTCACAAGCCCCCCTTCTGAGTACAAGCGTCCCGCGACTCCCTTCGCCCATCTTCACCTTCACCTTTCCACCATGCTCTGGCTGAAGCACATCAGGCGTGACATCCTCCCTTCCTTCAAAGTCGGCTTGACACAAACCGACGCCGTTAGACATCAATGATACAACTCAGCTTCATTCTCGCAAGCTGCGAGGATCACAGGCAGACCGCTCCACTTGATCAGTACTTGGCTCGTCACCTTGGACCCTCAGCGGTATAGTCGACGCTGCAAAACCATCTCAGGTATTACTAGATTTTCTTCAGCATCCTCCAACTCGTCCAGCAAGGAAGCATGTAGAGGTTCAATGGGTGACACTCCCTTCCTCAACTGAGACACATGGATCATGGGGTGGATCTGACTGGGCCGGCAACCTCAGCTTGTAGGCTACCTCGCCGATGCGCCCTTCCATCTGAAACAGACCAAAATATTGGAACGACAACTTATGATTAGCACGGGTAGAGACAGAGGTCGGCAACCTCCGCTGCTTGGTTCATACCTGGCCTGACTTCGCCTTTGTTGTGGGGTACGTGAGTCGTTTCATGGAGGAGCCATGGGAAGATCATCTCGTCGCGATGAAACGTGTCCTGCACTACATCGCTGGGACTTTGAACATGGGCTGCCACTACATAAGGAAGCTCGACGAGCGGCCACAACTGTTAGGATATAGCGACAGCGACTTGGCCAACGATGTCGATGACCGTAAGAGTACCACGAGCGTGCTCTTCTTCCTTGGCTAGAGCCCAATCAGCTAGTAGTCGCAGAAGCAGAGAGTAGTGGCTCTCTCTTCCTGCGAGGCCGAGTACATCACCACCTCCACCGCGGCATGCCAGGCTGTTTGGATTGCCCATCTGCTATGCGACATTAACGGTGGCAAGCCCGAAGTAGAACTGTTGAATGTGGACAACAAAGCACCCATCTCTCTATGCAAGAAGTTGGTGTTTCATGACAGGAGCAAACACATTGATACTCGGTATCATTTCATCCAGGAATGCATCGAGGAAAGCAAAATCAACATCAAGCCCGTCAGCGGCGAGGAGCAGCTGGCAGACATTCTCACAAAGCCTCTCGGGCACGTCAAGTTCATGGAGCTCCGCACGAAGATTGGCATCATCAATACCGAAGGACTACATCAGGATTAAGGGGAGTTTGTTGCATGACTATTAATCCCGATGCAATTTTTTCTTCTTTAATTAGCCATTTCTGCATGTTGTAGTTAGCCTATGCATGTCAGTTTTAATCGGTCATTAGCGCGGGCATTAGTAGCTACATGGTAGTTACTGTTGGTCAGTTTTTAATCAGATTTAATCGGTCAATAGTGAGGGCATTAGTAGCTGCATGGGTGTACATTTCAGTATAAATAAGCAATGAAAAAACATGAAAAGCTGCCCAGTTCAGTGCAGCACAAAAAACATTCTCCTCGTGTTCTCGTGTGTGTTCGGCTCGGATTTCCATCAGGCTCGTGATGCGCCCTCCAATTTGTTAGGTCACCTTCCTTCTTCCACCCAGCTGGTCGAGAGGGAGGTAGTGATGGTGCATGGAATGGCGACGGTGTCACGATCAGAGGTGGAAGATCCGAAGGCTTCACCGTTAGCACTGGGTTGCGTGCGATCTGTTTGACCTATGCACAGCACCCGAATCTCGTCCCGCACTCCGTCCACGGCCATGTCAATCTTCGGCTTATAGCCCAACTGGTCCGCCACCATTGCCTCCATGATCAATTTGTTCGACTCTTGGAGAGCCGCCAGCGTCGTCGCGATCTCGCACAACTACTTCTGCACCTCCATGGCTTTTCTTTGTTCATGGGTGTGGTACGTTGGCTTCTTGAGGTACTCCGATGGCTCCAGGGTTGATAGGCTCTAATATCAGGTTGTCATCGTCCTGATCGAGCGGTGCAATCAAGCAAAAGAGGGTGGGAAGAAGATAGTTGGATGGGGAAGAACGGAGGAATTAGTTTAGGACAGCTGAGTTCATGTCTGAACTCTTGTCCCTCACTCACACCACACCACCCTTCCTAGATCTCCGCTGCTCTCACACGACACCCTGACGCCAGCTCACACACGCCTGTCCTTCACACGACCCAAGTGGTAGATGGATACACGGAGTTGGGCTTGCATTCACGGGCTCCCCTTCTGAGTACAAGCGACCCACGACTCCCTTCGCCCATCTTCACCTTTGCCATCCCGCCATGCTATGGCTGAAGCACAACAGGCGTGACAGTATGGATGGGAATAAGACTTGGCGAAGAGCAGAAAAGAATTGAACATTTGAACCAGAGATGAAATGTTAGCGCCAAACTATTCACAAGCGGAGTAAAGGGAAAATTGATTATATATCTCAAAGTTTACCAGTATTTGATAATATATCTGAAGTTGATCATTCTTTGATCATATATTATATAGGCACTAGTTTGTAATAAAATTTTATATTGGGTAACAGAGGTATAAACTAGTCTCTGTGGGATATATGATCAAAAGATGATCAACTTTGGACATATTATTAAAGGCTAATCAATTTTGGGATATATAATCAAATTTCCCATGAGTAAAAACTATAAAGAATCACCGGTCTGGAAATACGAGGAAAGGCGTGCCTATGATGTGGTAAAGGAGACAACTAGGGTGAAGAGCAGAAACCGAAGTTAAGTCAAGAAGGGGATTTGTGGAGAAGGTGAAGAGGATCGACAGGGTCCAAAGAATTGCATAGGCACTCGTCGAGACTAGGAGATCATGGACAAAATGAGCTCACAAGAGTTGAAGAAGACAACAACCCGTAATAATTGAAATCCTCCTCTGCCGTTCTCCGCTGCTCAAACCCGCCCTCTACAAATTACAAGAAAAGGTTTTGTGTCATTTTTACAGAAGAGCAAAACTGACAGTTTGAAATATCGCACCGCCAAGTTTAACTCATGATGGATTTCACCGATCTGGGATCCGAACGAGTAGGGAAAAGATTGTGAAAGATAATGTGGGGAAGATTGCGAAAGGGAAACGTTGGAGCAGCCGAGCAGAGCAGCGGGGTAGTTCAAGCGAAGCTTCCGGAGAAGCACTCCTGACCAAGAGAAATAGGCCGTCCAAAGGAATGTCTCGCGTCGCGTCGGATGCAGAGTAATCAAGCCATGGCAAAGATATCCGCCAGCGCTCACGCCTCTAAACCATTCTCCCGGCCACCACTGACCACACAGCCTGGCGACATATATCATCCGTGCTCTGTAGCGCGCAAAGCCAGATCGAGCCGAGGACCATGGACAGATGCCGAGCAGCGGGCGTCCATGCCTCCTCTGTCCACCGGCTCGACAAGCTAGGCTGCCGGGGCGGCGATGACTTCGAGCTCGACGTCTTCGACGCCGAGCGCTACTTCAACGGGGACGACGCGCTGTGGTGCGCCCGCTCGTCGTCGTCATTCTCGTCCGCGTTCAGGACAGCCACGCACGAGCACAACCGGTCCATCCCGACGCCGACGGCGGCCACCAGCTCGTCGGACGCCAGCTGGAACAGCCGCTCCGCGCTCCTGCCCGGTGGGAAGGTGCTCCCCGTCGCCACCACCCCTGATATCGAAGCTGAGCCTTCCGGGACAGGAAGTGAGTGCCGCCGGAGGAAGCCCGTCCCGTCGTCTCAGCTGCGGTGGTGGCTGATCGGCGTGGCGGGGTGTGCCTGCGCCGGGGGCGACGGCGAGGAGTCGTTGAGCGCCGACGAATTCCGCGACGAAGTGGAAGCCGACAACGACGTTCTCGGTGTCCGTAGCAAGAACCGTAGCACCGAGGGGGGCGAGCTGTTTCCAAGCACGGAGAGCAACGATCTCGCCGTCGAGGAGACCACAACGGTGAGGGTGAGGCCTGTCAGGTGGCTCGATGACGGTGACGCGTTCCTTGCCGAAGCGGCAGAGTTTGACGCCGTGCAGCTCTCGAGGGATGGTCATCGCCGAGCCGCCAACTTGGGTGTATTGTCCACGCCGATCTTGTATCCCGCAACAACATCCACCTCCGATGAGCGGCGGCGCAAATCATTGCAAACGTTCCGCCCGGTGGGTGACCAAGAGCGCGCGCTCGGTTCAGCGACGCAGAACTCTGCCTTTACAATCGTCGCGGGAAGCACGGCGCGGGGTGGTGCTGCGCATAAGGCTGCCGCCTACGGAGCAAGGCCGGGCACGCCACACATTCCGTGCGGCAGCCCACGGGACTCTGGAGAGGACGACGCGGCGCCGAGCGAGCTGGAGTGCGCGTACCCTCCGAGCGAGGCGAGCGTCGTCTGGAGCGTGGTCACCGCGGACGGCGCGGCGTCCGGGAACAACTCCAGCGCGGCGTCGGGGTACTACCACTATTTCAATGACGGCGAGCACGAGGCGTTGCGGCACGCCACGGTTAAGGGCAACAGAAGGAGGAGAGATGGATTCGCCAACAGCGTCTTGCTGACTTGCATGAGCGAGAAGGCGGTCGATGTCGTCGGGCCGGATTGGTCGGTTCACCGTCCGGAGGTCGAGCCGGGCGCCGTGGCGAGGCTGGGCGCTGCCTCTCGCAGCCGGAACCGCCTTGGTGGAGGGTACCCGGACGTGATGCGCCACCGGTAGGTAGGTAGGTTGGATCCGGAAGCACGCGACGGTCGGTGGAGACATCTGTGGACAGGGCGGCCTACAAGAACTAGTGGATGTGTGATTTTTAGCACAAAAAATGTGAGGCTTTTTTATTGTGAGGAAAGACAAAACTTGTTTTGATAATTTGCAGATGATGATGGTGCGAGTTTTCAAAACTGTCACCACCTATATACATAATACATTCCTCAAGCATACAACTTGTGTTGATAATTTGTAGATGATGATGATGCGAGGTCAACAAGGAGCTTATGTCATTACTTCATTTTTTTGGATGATCTCACAACTACATTGAGACCATACTTAACGACCTAAAACTGTCGGTTCTTGAAAACCGTATGTGACAAACTCATTACAATTCTACCTTACGAACGTTAATATTAATGGCCCCAGCTAGAACTGTAAGTGATGAGCTAGTATCATCGATGATGTATCTAAGAAAAAAGTTAGTGATACAGTTTTTAATTAATCCATCAGTGATAATGTGTCACTATCACTGATAGTTTTTAAATGGTAGAATATAGTAGATGTTTTTTAGTAGAACCACCTGTGATGATATTTCAACTTTCCCACACTCACCCAGTTTGAATTTCTTGCCTGACTTGCTTCGAAAGAAACCAATCCTTATCTCTTTCCTGGAGAAATTAAAATGATTTTATAAAAATAAATAAGAAATAGCTTTAAGAAATATAGAGAGAAAACAAAGGTCAAATTGAAAACTATCCTATTGCAACAAAGGTCAAATTGAAAACTATCCTATTGCAATAAATAGCATTGCCAAGTTGGTAGATGGGCTCACGTGCTAATTCCTCACCTTTTTGTCATGAGTTCGATTCCCACAACCATACTTCATGTGAAAACTCATGTGACGGTTATCACCAGAGATGGCAACAAGTGCAATACCCATGGGTAGGGCTATCGAAATCCATGCATGTAAGCTAATTCTCAAACCCATGTATGTGCCCGCCACTCACCACGGACGAGCATCCTCTCCCATGCTCACCGCCCACGGGCATGTCGTTTGCCCAGAAGTTGGGAGGTGAAGCAAGGAGATGGCTCCATGGGAAGTGAAGCAAGGAGGTGGGAGGAGGTTGTAGCGAACATAGTCTTTTTAGGGTATGTATGCGATTTTAGTAATTAATGACAACATAGTCAATAAGACTAATATATTTATCAAGTATATACTTTAATAGGTCTCATGGATACACACTTGAGAAATTGGATGAGAAGATAGAACTCAAAGAAGTTTGAATTGGACGAGTTCTGGAAAAACTCTATGCATTGGATGGTCTGGCTCTAGGGAGCTTGTACACGCCGGAGGATTTATTTAGAAGCAAGTCTTAATGCGTGTACATACCAGATGGTCCAGTGCTGAAGCAATTGAACATACCAGAGTGTTTTTAGGTTCAAGTTATACACACCGGATGGTCCAGCGTACACAACGGAGGCATCACCGGAGTAACGTCCAAAGATAATTCTTTGTATTCAATGGAAAAAAGATTTATACATGTCAAATGGTCTGACTTATATTTTGGAAACATCGCTGGAGTAAAGTCTAGCAGGTTCCTGTTGAGTGGGAAATGGACATGTACTTGCCAGATGGTCCGGCGCATATAAAGGATGCTTCGCCAAAGGATCAGTGATGGGCACCAAAGTCGATGCCTTGATTTGGCCGTCTCTATCACGGTACAAGCAGGTAGCAGCGGTAGATATCTCTAATTGATAGATGAAACAATAAGAGTAGCAATATTGCAATTCCTCCCGTCCAGATCAAGATAGCAGCAGGAGTAAAGACCGGCACTTGTGCAAAATTACCAAGTGATAACTCAGAAAAACAATGCAATTAGATGCAATTCACACTAGCAGAAACTCCCCTAACACGTGCCCTAGATAGGAAAGATCTAGTAGGATTGATTCGTGAAGAATCAGCTTGACAACTCCAACAATTAGGAATGGACGCAACAATGGAATAAACCCTAGAAGATTTACTCGCAACACTCGATACAATATAGATGGAAAAGGGGATCGCCCTCTTCTTGTTCATGGAGGAACAAGCTCTACTAACAGAAATCATGAAGTCCCCTTACAAGGGCACCGTCCCTAGGCTATATGGCACACAGGCCAGCCAAGAGTCCAACTCTGACTCGACCTAAACTAGAGACAGACTTGGAAGCGACATTGTTTCAGTCATTACGATGCGTACGGAATGAATTTTAAGATGGGGCCAAATCTATTGGAAAGTACTCGGAATAACCTTTCCAACGAGTCCTACCCCAAACGGATTCCATATGTGACTTCTGTGATATTTTCAAGTCAGCTTGTGTAGCGGAGTACAAAACAAACTCAAACCGAACCTAACTTATCTTGACCATATTTGACTATTTTAGACTAGATAACCTGACTCCCTAACTTAAATAAAGCAAAGATGGACTCATTGATCATGGCAATTAACTCACCCCAACAAAATACACCAATTGAAATCCTTCTCCAATTAGGATTCGCCAAATCCTTCTTCAACTAGGATTGATCTCCATGGATGGTATTGAACGAGTTGCTTCCTTCTCCTCTCATGTAGATTAATTCCAACAAATAAGTGTCTCGACATGGCAACCATACTCTTCTGATGCTCTAAAACAAATGAGAAAGTACCGATCTAAATAGGAGCAATTTTCAGTGCACTAATTTATGAAATAATCAAATCATTGACGTTTTGTTGGGATTCACTAGCTGAAATAATTTTACGAGCCATGGGCGCATCATTCTCTCCCTCTTGAAACAAAGCCGTCATCGGCTTTGAACAAATATCTTGCACTTCTTGCCTCCTGTTCACAACAATGGGTTTACTGTCCTTGGTCTACTAATTAGCACATTTAAATGCATCAATCAATGGTTCTAATGGCTAGTTTTTGTGATCGATCCACACTGTATGGCCAAGTGTTTAGAGTAGTTGCACGCTAGATCATCTGACGTTCAGGAAAAATGTGACCGCTGGAGCAATGGCTAGTACGCGGGGTTGAGGCTATATATATCCCCATTCGGTCAATTGAAGGGGTTGAGTCCAGAGAAACTCACATACACTTGAGGAGACACCAAGCCACTAAAGTGCTAAAAGTGATCATCCAAGTCAATTAGCATAAGATTAGGGAGTGATTAGTGCTACTAGACTTAGAGAGAGTTATTGCTAGGTATTGCTGCCTAGAGAGGGAATCAAGTAGTGATCCTACCTTACACCAAGTGATACCCTGACACTTTGGAGTCTTGATGACTCACCGGCATCGTGAGCCTTGGTGGTCAAGCTTGTCAACCCTTCGGCTTCGTGTGGAGCGACGGCAAGAAGCTTGTATGGGGACATAGAGACCCTTGCCATGGTGGCTCAAGTTCCAAAGTGAAGACGATGGCAAGTGACTGAAAGAGAGGCTTGTGATGAGCCATGTCTTTTTGGTTTGGTGGCTCAACCTACTTGAGTCCTAGGTGGCTTAAGGGTCGTGACCGGGTGCTGACTGGGAGCAATAGCCTAGGTGGCTGCTCCAATGTGGACTAGGGATGGTGTTTATGACATCGATACCACGGGACAAAAATCCTTTGTGTCAAGTTTGCTCTTTCTACCTTCTTTATGTTTCCATATTTACATACTTGCAAATTATCTTTGCGTGTTTACCTTCTAGAGTAGTTTGCTAGGATTGGCTATAGGTTGCAAACCCTTTTGAGCAGTAAAGTACACACACTATATAAACCTAGAGCATTTTTAGATAAAAATTAATATAGGTTTATCTTGTGAAGTTTTTGGTGTCGATCGGTTTTAGGTGTCTTAATTCACCCCCTCTTAGAACGTTATCGATTCCTTTCTATTGGTATCAGAGCTAGGGCTCACACCATTCACAAGAATAAACCAATCCAAGTGACATTTGAACCTGGTCTCTTTTTGATCGGTTAGGCTTCACCGCCTAGCATATTGTGATGTCTGGGGTAGGGATGGATATTGGTAGTGCTCCATATTTTGATGGCACTTACTTCCCTCGATATAAGATTCTAATGACTTATTTTCTGCATGCTAAAGGTTTAGATTTTTGGAGAGTCATCAAGGAGACGATGAAGGAACGTCCCACAAACAAGGAGAGGCTATTCGATGTCGTAGCGAAGAGTATCATTTTATCTTCCCTATGCATCGATGCATTCAATCGAGCATATTCTCTCACCAATGCACATGATATTTGGACCAATCTTATTGATATACATAAAGGTATAAAGGATATGTGCAATGAGAAATATCATGCGCTAGTCTTTGAGCTCAATAGCATTAAACAATTTGCCAATGAAAATGCTAATGACATATAGTCATGTTTGAATATTTTTATCAATGAGATCAACATGCTAGGTTTAACGCCAATTGGAGATGATCAAGTGGTGAGAAGGTTACTTTAAGCTCTTCTGTCAAAGTACAAGTTGATTGTCTCCATCATCTACCACAACAACGACATTATCAAGATGACTTCAAACCAAGTACTCGGCAAGATTACCGCCCATGAGATAACCATGAACATGGGGGTTGAAGTTTCCTCCTCATCCGGCACTAAGAACCTTGCTCTCACAAGCAAGCAAGCTCCATATCCACACATGCAAGAGAAGATGAGAAGGCAAGAGCAAGAGTCAAGCTCAAGCGAAGATGAAGAGAGCGATGAAGAAGAGGAGCAAAACACCTCAAATGATGAAGAAATGGATCCCAATGTCACCAAGCTCATCTCAAGATTGGAGAAGAACATTAAGAGGATCAATGCCAAGATTGATTATCCAATCTCCATTAAAGACTTGGTCAACAAAATTGATCATATTAAGACGGAAAAAAAGATCAAGAACAACAGAGAGACAATGGGAAGAGCCAAAATATTTGCAAGCATAGGAAGATAAGTGATTCAAAATGAATATTCAAGATCAAGTGATGAAAGCTTCACCATCCACTCCTCAAAGATAAGTTCTTCCTCAAGGTCGGTATCATGTGAGTCATCATCATACAAGTGCGTTATGGCCAAAGGTATGAAAATCGATGTAACTGATAATGAATCTAATGAGGATTCACCTTCTCAAGAATAGCTTCTTGAATTGATCAATGAGCAACAAAGGGCCTTAAAAAAAGCTAAAGAACATAAGAAATTCAATACCCTTAATAACATTCATGCTACATTTGTTTCTAATTATAAACAATTATTAAGTAAATTTTAATTGCTAAACAAGGAGCATGAAAAGTTTAAGGCAAAACTTGAGGGCATTGAATCCCAACCTAAGGCCCCCTTAAAGCAATCTACCTCTCCCTTTAATTTCAATCATAAGGTAAATGCTTCTACTTCTTGTGATGATTTGATTGATCTATCTAGCTCACCTCTTTGCATTGAGATATATGTTGAAAATATTATTGTAGAATCATTTAATGATGTTATTACACAAGAAAATGATAAGCTCAAGCATGACGTGGAGAAGCTCAAGAAGGACTTAGTGAGATTGAAGGGAAAAAATCATGTCCAACCTCCTCAAGATTATCGTGGCAACCTGGTGAACAAACTTGCAGAGAGGTCTACCATGACATACTTCAAATATCATCAAGAAGGCTACAAGCCCTTCCAATGCAAGTAAGTCAAGAAGGAGACCAAGGAGAAAAAAAAGACGATGAACTTCTCAAATAAAACCTCTAATATCTACACCAAACTCAACTACAAGATCAATCACAAGACCAAGAGCAACCACTACAAGCTCAAGAAAAAGGACAATGACAAAGTGGTTACACACATGGTTGCGAAAAAGGATCGGTGGTGGAACCAATTCATTTGGGTGCCCAAGAAAGTCATCATCAATATGAAGGGGTCCCAATCAGTTTGGGTTTCAAAGAAGAGTTGAAGTCCATGGGTCAGCTCGGGGGATTTGAAGTCTTGACGCATAAGATGAAGTAAAGGTTAAGCTAAGAAGTCAAATGTACTAGATTGGGCACAATGATGAAGATCTTTATCATCATATACCCAAATCCTCCATCAAAAAGTAAAAGAGGTAATTATAGATAGATTTTTGTTCGTGCTTTTGTTTGCATCTAGTACCTCTGCCTTGTCTAGGATTATCTATGCATATTTTATTTCCTTGCAATGCATAGTGTAGATTTTTCATATGGTAGGTTGCTTGTGTTTCTCCCTAACTCTTGAGAAACCTACATTGTTTATTAGTTGTAAGTTCTTTTCATGGCATATTTCTACAAGTGGTATCCTTTATGTGTCATGAATCCAACCTATAGGGTATCATTCCCTATTGTTAGATGCACACATTTGGGGGGAGCATATCCTATGGGTTGTGATTTTGAGACTAACATATTTTTTAAGTGGTATATTTGTCAATTCATTTGATTTTTAAATTATCTTCATGCATAATATGGCTTAAACTTACTATCTTAACATACTATCTAGTTGTGCATATGTTACAGACCTACAAGTGGTAGTCACTAATGGGTCTCATCATATGTATGCACACATATAGGAGGAGTTTAGATTTTATCATGAGCGTTTCATGAATTGTGATCCATATTTTTTTTATTTCAAATGGTATCCACATAACTCTTTCACATCACAAGTGGTACTATTTAAATGGATCATAATTTATGAAATTCTGTCCCTAGTGGTCTAACATTTTCGTTTGAGTTCAACATGTGTTTGTAGTCTTATTTAGATTGTTGACAAAGGGGTAGAATTTTGGCGACCAAAAAAAGATGCAAGATTGTTGACAAAGGGAGAAGTATGATACAAGAAGCGCAAAACAATGAGATCTTGTATAGGTCGATCAAAGGAGATAGTGGTGATAGTGAAAGGGAGAGAATTGTCTCCATGACAGTCAAAATAAAAGGGGGACAAAGTGAAGGTAAGAACAAAGTATGATGAAGATGGGATATTTTCCTTACAATTGATATCATTGGTTGTTCTTACCATGCATACAATCAAAGAGGTAAGGCATTGTACTCTTTACAATTCATCATTTATTATTTACCACTTGCTTTGGTTGTATTGTCATCAATCACCAAAAAGAGACAGATTGTAGCGAACATGACCTTTTTAGGGTATGTATGTTATTTTGGTGATTAATGACAACATAGTCAATGGTAATAACATGTTTATCAAGTATATGCTTTAGTAGGTCTCATGGATACACACTTGAGAAATTGGACGAGAAGATAGAACTTAAAGAAGTTTGAATTGGACGAGTTCTAGAAAAACTCTATGCACCGGATAGTCTGGCACTAGGGAGCTTGTACACATCTAAGGATTTGTTTAGAAGAAAGCCTTAATGCATGTACACACCAGATGGTTTGGCGATGAAGGAAATAAAAACACGAGAGTGTTTTAAGGTTCAAGTTGTACATGCCGGATAGTCCGGCGCACACAATGGAGGCATCACCGGAGCAAAGTCTAGAGGGAATTCTTTGTGTTTAATGGAAAAGTGGTTTATACATGCCGAATGGTATAAAATATATCTTGGAAACATCACTAGAGTAATGTCCAGGAGGTTCCTGTTGAGTGGAAAATGGACATGTACACGCCAGATGGTTAACCGGAGGATTAGTAGCTATAACAGCTAGTTTCTGTGACTGATCTACACTGGATGGTCTGGTGCTTGTAGCAGGTGCATGACGGATCATCTGGCGTTCAAGAAAAATGTGACCATTAGAGCAATAGCTAGTGCACAGGGTTGAGGCTATATATACCCTCACTCGGCCATTTGAAGGGGCTAGAGTCTAGGGAAGCTCATATACTCTTGAGGAGACATCCAAGCCATGAAAGTGCTAAAAGTGATCATCCAAGGTAATTAGCACAAGATTTGAGAGTGATTAGTGCTACTAGGCCTAGGGAGATTATTGTTAGGTATTTGTCACACCTAGCTTTAACGGACAAAACTAAATGCGGCTTATATGTGCCCAGGAAATTCAACACACATAAGGACATTACATGTGAAGTAACGAAAGCAATACTTTTAACTTACAACTGTTTAACTCTTACATTAAAGACTTCACCTAAACAACTTATTAGCTAAATGACAGCAACTAAACAACGGCAGTGGAACAAAAGCATTGGTGACCAAGCAACTCCTCAGGCACCGACCAGAAGACACGCTCCTACTATACCCGGTCGTCGTCGTGAAAGTCTTTAAAGTCTTCCACTAAGCAACATATGTATTGTGGGAGATAACAAGGGTAAGCACATGGAGTATGTAGGCTTACAACAAGAATAGGCTAACACATGGTATAATTGCGTAAATGCGAGTAAAGAAAATAGTAATGTAATTCAAAAGGACTAAGCAGTTGTTAAGTGAATATAGTCCAACAATTAGACATTACCCAAGGCTAACCACCTTACAAACCATAACCATCCAACCATCACCCGTATCACCAACCTATAGCCAAACCATTACCATGACCAACTAATCATGTGAGGATCCAAGTCTCCCATAATCGTGGGCATGACTATTATAATAGTTTTACACTCTGCAGAGGTTGTCCACCTTTTATCCATGAGTCATGATACCTATATTGTCGTGTTTGCAAGACAGTTAACACATGCCAGTGGTGTGCTGCCAGGAGAATCACTACGAAGCATGGAACATTAATTAGGTCCTGGTACTCCAACGAATACCAGCCAGGTGTCTAATCGATATGTTAAGCCTTACCCATATCGGCCTCATGTTTGGTACAATATTTCTTAGGTTATCACTCCACAAACCGGTCCTTATATGTGAAACTTGGGCAAAGACTATCAAACAGGGAAATAACTAACAAAACCTAACACCTTTTCTTGGAACGTATCCACAAGCCCACCACATGAACCACCATTATCAAACCAACTCCTTGCCCAAGTCCTAGGGTTCCATGTTACTAAAACAAGTTCATCATCACCATTGAATATGTCTACTAAACATGTATACGACACTTCCCCAACATCCCAAAAGCATAACTAAGCAATTCTACCCAAGAGACTCATATCAACTACCACTTAGGCTTCAAGAAATGTAAAGGAAGAACTAGGTAAACCCTAACATAGGTGACTACCTATCAAGTTGACAGAAATTGCATGCAATTTTGTAAAACAAGACATTTAAAACATAGGTTCAAGATGATCAAGGACACTTGTCTTCTCCTTGCTGGTGCTCAGAGTGCTCTAGCTTTTGATCTCGACGTTCCTCAAACGGATCCGGGGCGTTGTTGTCTAATCGCACGATTACCGGCAAAGCCCATAAACAAACATACTAAGAACAGTACAAAAAATAGAAGAATAACAAGACAAAACCTATCTAAAAAGATAGAGCTTTCAAAAACAAATTCGACGACGCAAGAATCGCTTAAAATGAAGCAAGGACAACAAAGTTACGCTAAAAACAAGTTTAGGGTTTAATCTGAAAAAGAAAAGGAATTAATTTGAAATAAAAAGAAAGGTTAGGGACCTTTTTGTAAAAATAGAGGGACCTATAGTTTAGGGACTAAAGTGTAAAAATATAGGGGATTTTATATGAAAATAAGAAAGTTTAGGGGTTTATTTGCAAAATTACCAATTAACAGAATTACTTTGGAATTATTTGTATACTGAAAAATCATCTTTTAATGCATAGGCGCTGACTGGACTTGACACGTCAGCTAGACAGCTGATGTGGCACTGAGGTGGCAGGTGTTGTGGCATGCTGACGAGGCAAGGCTGCTGATTGGTTTAAAAAGGGACGCGTGTCATCGAGTTATAGGCTACTGAAGGGGTATGTTGCCATCTAATATGGGCCGCTGGTGTTAGATTTGATGGCGTAGAGAGAAGGGGACGGCCGGAGGAGAATACATGATAGCGTCAGACAAGACATGACAACACACTCGCTGGAAAACATGCTGGAACCTAATCGCGGGCCTCAAGGCACGACGGCTAGCGGCGGACTACAAAGAGGGGATGATGGCAAGTTTGTTTGAGGTCTTACTGAGGGAAGCACGGATCTAGAAGCGTGTTGACGACGGCAGAGGAGATGACAGCACATGGGAGTTCGATGGCAGGGTGCTCCGGTGGCCAAGAAACCAAAAAGACAGCGGCACAAGCTTCAACGAAGGTCCGCAAATCTATTGGTGGGCTCGGGCGAAGTTATTCAGCACTAGGGTGGCTTGGCGGTGAGCTCGGCCAAAGGTGGTGGCAATGGCGGTGGTGGTGATTGGATCTCAGCGGATTGCTCGGTTTCGGTGGCTTGAGGTGATGGAAAATCACCGAGAGGGCCATGGGGTTATATAGGCGGGTTGAGGGCTTAGGGCAAGGCAGGACTCCTCAATGCTTGGCTCGGACACGATGATTGTCCGACTCAGAGACGATGATGGGCGGTGGAGGCGGGTTCTAGCGCAGGGCGTTTTTGGCGCGGGCTGCGAGCGGCTGCTGGCGTGTGGAGGCAGGCTGGCAAATGGGTGATGGGCTGGGCACAACCCACGCGGGGAGAGAGCAGGGCAACAGGGGGAAGAGCAGGCCGGGGCAGGCCAGGAAGAAAGGGTGAGGGAGAAAGGTCTGGATAGGATTATGCTTTTTCTTTTTCATTTCTATTTCTTTTGAAATTCAAATCAAAAGCAAGGAAAATTCAAATCAAATCCAACCAAACAAATCCAAATAAACCCTAATTGCCTATTAAGCATGAATGTACATTAAACAATATAACCTATGTCAATTTGGATTTAAATTTTAGAAAATAGATTTTATACTATGCTATTTGTTTAAACCCTAATTAATTCAACAAAAATTTTAAGAAATTTATAAATTTGAAAACCAGGGTGTTACAGTATTGCTGCCTAGAGAGAGGATCAAGGAGTGATCCTATCTTGCACCAACTGGTACGCCGGCATCATGGAGTCTTTGTGACTCACCGACACCATGAGCCTTGGTGGCTTAAGCTTGTCGACCATTTGGCTTCGTGTGGAGTGGTAGCAAGAAGCTTGCACGGGGACATAAAGACCCTTATCTTGGTGGCTCAAGCTCTGAAGTGTAGACCATGGGAAGTGACCAGAATAGAGACTTGTGGTGAGGATTGCCTTTTTTGCTTGGTGGCTCAACGTACTTGAGGCCTAGGTGGCTCAAGGGTAATGACCGGATTTCTATCGGGAGCAATAGCCTAGGTTGCTGCTCCAATATGGACTAAGGGTGACATTTATGCCATCGATAATACGGGACAAAAATCCTTTGTGCAAAGTTTGCCCCCTCTATCTTCTTTATGTTTCTACATCTGCATACTTGCAAGTTACTTTTGCTTGTTTACCTTTTTAGAGTAGTTTGTTAGGATTGGCTATAGGTTGGAAACCCTTTTGAGCGGTAGAGTAGACACACTGTATAAACCTAGATGATTTTTCAGATATAAATTGATATAGGTTTATCTTGTGAAGTTTTTGAAGCCAATCAGTTTTAGGAGTCCTAATTCACACCTTCTTAAAACATCACCGATACCTTTTAATTGATATCAAACCCGCTCTGATTAGAGATTTTACTCATAGGCACACAGGTAATTTATGCGCATTACAAAGGAATCTTTTTGTTTAATAATATTTTTTATTGGAAAATCGCAAAAATAATAGCTAAATTCAAAAAATTGCAAGAATAGGTACCTGTCGGCACGTAGAATACCGACAAGAGTCATGTCGGCATTTCAAATGCCGACAGCCTACGTGGCATTGAGCCTGGGGCCCTGTCAGCACGTGGAATGCGGACAAAAGACCTATCGGCATTCCATGTGCTGACAAGACCCCGGATAGAGACCGATAGGGGTGTCGCGGGAGCGAAGAGCCGATATGCCTGTCGGCAAATGGAATGTCGATAGGCTTATCGGCGTTCTGTTTGCCGACATGGCTCTTTTTCTTGATTTTTATTAATAATTAGGGTTGAAGATAGCTACTATTCTATTTGAATTTGATTTTTTGTTTTTAATAAATTTATGTTATAGGAATACTGACAAAAAACTATTAATCGAACAATAATAGTCAGTGAGCACAGTTATCATAGAATCAGGCATGGATATTACATACGCTGAAAAATATTACATAGGGTTTATCGCCGGTGCGTGAATGGACCATAACCATAAAAGAGATGACAACAATAAACGTTGGGATATACACTATGCCTAAAGACTAATGTAATAGTGTGCCACTGCTAAACCTAACATACCTTAGGGAATGAAAGTAGGACGGGTTACAATAGATGCTCTTTACTGAGTGCATTTAGGATACTTGCCCTTTCGCAGGGCATTGGGGCCTCCCGCCTAAGCACGATGGGCCCTCTCCCTCTTCATTTCCCTCTCTGCTTCACGTGCTTCAGCCATGGCGCACTCCTCCACCGCCTTGCTCATGCGCTCCTCATCCTAACGCTTCATCCATAGTTCCTCCTACTGTTACTCATATTTCTGGCGTTCGTACGCTTCCCTCCTCCACCACATGGTCATTGGACCCACTGCTTCTGGTGCTCATTTTGCTCCATATCCAGCCATTCTATGAAGTCACAGATAGGCGTAGGAGACTAGATAAATGAAACAAGATGGGAGATTAGTAAGACAGTGCATGAAATCATATGAAAAGTTTCCCATGAGTGATTTATGTCGCTATACCAGTGGGTACTCATATGGTACATGTCGAGGCTTGTCGTACTGGTAGTTGGCACATATGAAAAAGCGTAAGCCATAGGTGTAGGAGATGTCCTATGACTCGTGAAACCTACAAGGGTCACCACAGAAGCACATCGTGGGTTTGACCTCCTATGGGATAAAAATCCCTCAATGTTTCTTGTGTGGGCTTGGTGGAGCTGATGAAGACATTGCAATTGAGATAGTTGAGGAAGGAGTGATCTATCTATGGATGAGGGTGGAGTTATTTATAGTGGCTGGGGACTGGAGCATATAATTCCCTGTGAAAGCTAGAAAAGTTGTGGCATTGATGCTTGGCAGAGATTTCTTATGAAAACTATTACTTGGTGTGGTCATATCATTCTCTAAATGTTGAGTAAGGAGTCATTATTCCCTCTGCATGGAAGACAGAGAATCCTTGAAAGCATTGAGTTTAAAAAAACGTATTGGTAGAATGATAAAACCCGACCATTTCATTGAAGCAAGTAAAATACATCACAAATAAGAGTAATCTTAAGCATTCATTGCATGTCTATGGGTACAGTACGTAAGGCAATATGCACCGACTTGAACCCTGCTCGTACACATTCTACGACAAGTTACAATGGCATGTAGTACTCCATCGCTAAATGAAGCATGCCTTATGAAAAGACAGATTGTTGGGTGCAAGAAAATATCTACTGGGTTGGTGGAAAAAATGGAGACTTCTCATCCAGTTTCCATCGCTAAATAAAGTATGCCTTAATGCTAAGTAGTAACGGCTAAACATGTAATACATAGAACATAGACATGTACAGATAGACTTTTCAGTGGTACCCCTAATAGGCAAGTGCAGTCTAGCAAATAGACTTCTCAGTGCTACCCCAAATAGGCCGGTGTAGCAGGCGTCACACAACGCTCGGTAGGTCTACGCTAGGACTGCGGAGCCCCAACTGAACTGAGGGACCAGCTCCAGGGGCAGTCTGCAATCTACTGTGCGAAGAAGAGGAACCGCTAGTCGATGGTGTCCGTGTGCGTGCTGGTGAAGAGGACCCAACTGAACAGCCACAGTAGGTACACCTCCAGGTGCCATCACACTCTCCAGTCAGCTGACGGCGTCAAGAGGTTCTCCTAGAACTGCTGGACCCAAGACTTTGATGGACCATGGGGCGAGTCGAAGCCCACCTGCTCAGGTTGCTAACCCTCATGGATGACTCTGTGGAACCTAGCCAGGACCTCATCCCTCCACCCGGCATGAAAGTCTGGCTCGAACATTGCAGTCCCCGCCAAGGGTAATCCCAGAAGCATGGATACATCCTACCGCATGATAGTCATCTCACCTATGGACAAGTGAAAAGTGTGCGTCTCCGGTCGCTAGCGGTCGACCAGTGCTGTCAGCAGTGCCCTGTCTGGGGGAAACTGGGGGCCCATTCCCTAGTCAGGTCAAGGAGACGGGCCAAAGGAAGGAGACCCGATACCCTCAACCTACAGAAAATAAATAATGTGAGTAAAATATCGAGTAATTTACAACAGCGAACATATAATGCAAAAAGTTATTACCTCAGGATCCAACGCTGGTCAAACCTGCAGAAGTGGTCTGGAGTATGCAAGTGCAAGGATGGTACATGCCCATGTCGTCCAAATGTGTCCGATGCATCACATCGATCACAGGGTCGATAATATGACAAGCACAGAATAATGCAATGCAGAATATGAAAAATAAAAATTGAACTTGGGAGAAATAAAACACAAAGAATAATACATAAATGAAACACAATATGAGGAGAAACGTAGCAGGTGTATAAAAAACATCATAGAGTACAACTCATTATCTGCAACAAATTATGAGTACATTCAAAAATTGGCAATATTACAATGGGGTCAAAATATTACACCAAATATAAAGGTTATCAGGTACATTGAATAAAACATAATGCAACATGGTCCAAAAATAACATCACATACTCTGGTTGTCCAGTAACTCCAAATAGTACATAATACAACATGCTCTAAATATTACAACACATACTCACGTTCTCCGAATATTACAAGGGTTCAACACATAGACAGACGAATATTACAAACATAGAGTGCCATCCAATTAGTAATACAACATGGAAGCAGTCACGCATTGCTTCAAATAATAGTCTCTTTCAAAGGATTTTTCTTCTTCTTTGGCTCGCGTGCTGGGACATGCCTAACCTTCTCGCCTGACGCCAGAGTGTCCACTGGATACTGCTTGCACTGGCCCCTCGAATGCAGACCTCCGCATACTAGGCACTTCTTGTGGGCACGTGCTCTCTCAGCATTGTCCATATCATTCCTGATACGCCGAGTCTTGCATGGCCCCTTTGTGTCGACCATGCTGTTTAGATCTGGAATCCAATACAAACCATTTTCAAGCGGCTTCGTTAAGTCCTTCACCGCCCGCCACCCAAGCAATTCGCTGGACCAAGTCCTTTCTATTGCTTCCTTGCGGTAGTACGGTGACACGAAATACTCTGACTCTATGCTACCCTTCGTGCAACAAGAGAGCAAGACAAATACATCAGTGACGGCTTGTTGCATGTGCACTCACACTTGCTGTCCACTGGCCATAACCTACATTCCATTGTAATTTCCTGCCTTCTGATACCCAATCCACCCTTGTCATGTAACGTCACCTCAAAAACATGCTGACAGTTACCAACATTTTGAACTTTATGGGATTGTCCCTTCCCACTCTTCTTGTCCATGTAAGATGTAATCTTCTCTGTGTACACCATTTGCGGGTTGCCCATATGTAGAACGTCCTTACTATAACGCTCTCAGAGATACCACTTTGTTCCACGAGTGACTCCCTCCACAATTACCACCAATGGCAATGAACTATTCCCCTTCATCACCCAATTGTAAACCTCGGTGAGGTTAGTTGTCATAATTCCAAAACGTGAATCATCAGTCTCCGCAATGAGTGCCCATTTCTCCAGTGGTTTGTGTCTGATCCAGTCGGAGAAACACTTAACTCTCCTTCCACCCTTCCTTCTCCTGGTCACACTCTGCAGCTCATGTGGTAAAGGCTCTAGGCCCTCGAGCTCCTCCTCCTTTGGTACAACTGGCTTCTTCAATACTTCATCCATATACTTACCAGTTAGTTTATCCAACTTTTCCCACAGTGCATCAAACTTCCTCATTTGGTTCTGTTTGCATAGCTTCTTAAGAAGATCCATCAACCTCTTGCTCTTGAATTGTTTGTAGAAGTTTGCTCTAAGATGTCGCATGCACCAATGGCTATGAAAATGTGGCCACGACAATACCCTGCCCACACCACTCTGCAATGTGTTGATAGCATTCAATAAGCCTGCATGACGGTCGTAGAGTACACACACGTTAGGCCTATTAACAACAACATCTCTCTTAACCCACTGCAAGAACCACATCCAACTATCCATAGATTCATGTTCGACGAATGCAAAGGGAAAAGGCACAACCTGGTTCTAACCATCTACGCTGATAGCTGTGAGTATCTTCCCTCTGTATTTGCCTATGAGAAATATCCCGTCCACACACATCACTGGTCGGTAATGTCAGAATGCCTCGATCATACAGCCGAACGACCAAAATGCCCACTGAAGGACTCGATCTTCATCCTGATTGACAAAATCATGAATATCAATATAGGTGCCCAAGTTCCTCCCTTGAATAACCTCTAGCAAGTAGGTAAGTTGTGGTATGAGTCTTTATATGTGCCAAACCTCTTCACTAACACCTTCTGTTTCGCTCTCCATGCCATGTCATATGAAATCTCATGCCCAAATCTAGTGCTGATAGTATGCATAAATCCAAACTAAAACATACTGATGAGGACATCACTCCCTCGGATACATACAATGATCCTCCATTGAACTTTCAAGGTCCAATCACAAGAGCTCGCGCACGACAATTAAATTTAGAGGTGAGCTCGTTCCTAAGCAACTCTTTATATAATTTTGAGAATAGATTACTACCTAATGATTATGTGTTGGTTAGGAATCATGGAGAGGACAAGGAGACACATAGAGGAAGGCTTGGAGGCGTGGAGGAGCAGCTAGGACGTCCAACAACAGCAGGAGGTCCAGTCCAACTCGAGTCCGAATCAGCCTCGACCTCCAGGACCAGCGAGCAGTAAAACGGACGTCCAGGACGCATCCGGACTCCGTTTTCGACGATTCACATATGGTTGGAAAGATAATTTCATAAGGAAACCAATGGCGTTGGTTTGACGTCCAAATTCCTTCTGAGTCAACGGGAAACGTCGAAACAAGTCAGCATCCAGAATCTGTCCCGGTGCTGCGTCACCGTTTTTGGTCCGTTGGGCCATGTATCGTGTTGGAGTCCATTAGGGACACGTCCAGGGGTCCTTGGCCGACCCTAATCCTTTATATACAGTAGCCGCCGCCCTAATTAGGGTTGGATTTTGCTTAGATTATTCTGTCAAGAACAGTTTCGCCGTTTCGTCGGTTTGTGAGACCCCAACTCGTGAGATTAATCATTCATCTGCAATTTGGTTGCATTCTTCCTTGTTCTTGCTTGTGTTCTTCGATTCGCAGGCAAGGATTTTAGCCTTCTTGGCGAGGTCAACCGTGCAACGCCGGTTGATAACCAGAGGAGACGTGGTGCTGCGATTGCGGGGTTTCGGATCGTGTTGTTCGGAAGCCGGATCGACTTGTGTCTCGTTTCCACCAAATCGAGAGTTACCAGAACCTTTCGGAAGATCGGGAACCCTTGTTCATATTAAGTGGTATCAGAGCTTCAGGTATACCGTCAGGTTCATATCTACCCTTAGTTTCGAGTGTTTTCGCCTTCGTTCCATAGTCCACTGCCATATCGTTTTTTTGTTTTTCCTGTCCTATAACCCTTCCGCGCCTTTAGCTTTTGCATATTTCAGTTTCAGAGTTCGTCGTGTTGAGTTTGTGTCCTGGTCAAGGTCTTGTTGTTGGTTAGGTCGTGTTAGAGTCTAGTTCGTGTGTTTTCCCCCACTGTTTCCATCAAACCCTAGCCTCCGTCGCATATTTTCCCCACTTTCTTCCCGTTTTGTCCTCTAATTCGGAGTCGTTTCTCAAATCGGGCATAACTTTCGCATACGAACTCCGTTTTCAGAAAAGTCATAGAGTTTTTCGCATCGAAACAGCGTTTCGGACCCGTTCGTCCCCTGCGAAGTTCGGCGAAATCAGAATTCCCAAATTCGCCTCCGAAGTTTGAGTTTTCAATTTCCAAATATTTTTCTCATTTTACGGCTGAACTTCAGAAAATTCTACAGGTCACGTCTTTCACTTGTTTAAGCTCAAATTTTCTGTGGTTCCCTCTTGTGTGCTCCTAAGTGAAAAAAAAATATCAAAAAAATAAAAAGAAAAAGTCGAATTTTCCCAAAAAAACAACGACAGCCCAAAAAAATAGAAAAAAGAGAGGGGCAAAAGAGGAACAATATCTAGAGGAGCACATAGAGAAGGGCAAAGTGAGCTGTGTTAGCGTGTGCTGTTTAGTTCTTTGTTTCTGTTGCTCTTGCTATCCATCATACTTGTTTCTCCACCGTGTTTAACACACATACTTGGTACTTGCAACACTTTAGGCCAGCAACGAGAACAAGTACTTGGGACTATAATTCAACATTACTATCTGTTTCTGATTTGTGTTCCATATATACATATTTGTTCTCTTTGTGTGCCTTCCAAGCCCCACAGATTCTTCTGAACAGCACTGGTTTGCATCCCTGCAATCGCTCGCACGCCTTCCAGGTATCCTTTGCTTTGCTGGTAAGAACCCTGGTAAGAGCTTGGTAAGGTGTCTACCTTTGCTGATCTTGATTGAGAGGCACCACTCCATCTTTGTAGTACGATTATTAGGGATAACCTTCACTGTTTGTTGTTGTGTTTGTTTCCACAATGTCAGTTGAAGGAGATAAAACGCCAAAAGACTTCAAGGAGTGTGTCAGCCAAGAGCAGCTACAAGCTGTTGTAGACAATGCTCAGAAGGAGATGAGGGAGACAGTCATCAAGGCTGTCACTGAAGCGATAATTGAGATGAAACTCGCAAACGCGGTTGAGCGGGTGGACAAACGGTTATCCGAGCTCACCGACAGGGTAAATGCTTTGGAAAACCGTCCTGTGCACAACGAAGATGTGAATGGAAGCAACACCGGTGATGAGTTGTATGATGACGATGTTAATGTTGATCCAGCGGCGACATTGCAAAACAGATTACGGCGTCGTCTTCGCACTAACACCACAGGTATGGGTGGCGTTCCACATCACCACCACCATCGAGGTATGTATAATCGAGCTCCTGAAGATCCTTATGCTAAGGTTAAATTTACTATACCTTCTTTTTCGGGATATTATGATGCTGAGGGATATCTTGATTGGGAGATGACAGTAGAGCAAAAATTTAGTGCCCATCAAGTACCTGAACAACATAGAGTTAGACAAGCCACTAGTGAGTTTAAAGATTTTGCTATTATTTGGTGGACTGGTTTAGCTGCAGATGGTGCCACACCTCGTACATGGGAAGAGCTTAAGGTTGCTATGCGTGATAGATTTGTTCCCCCATCTTATCATAGAGACTTGCGTAAGAAATTGATGCGCTTAGAACAGGGAGATAAATCTGTGCAGGATTATTATGGTGAGCTTCAAAAGGGCTTGATGCGTTGTGGCATAGTAGAGGGAAACGAAGATTCTATTTGTCGATTTTATTCGGGTTTGAGACGTGAAATCCAGGATATTATTGATTATAAAGAATTTAACAATGTCAACCAGTTGTTTCAGTTTGCTATGCTTGCAGAGAAGGAGTTGCAGGGGCGTGAGCAGCAGGGCAAGTACAAGGCCAGCACCACATACACGCCGCGCACAGGACCATCATTTGGGCTGTCCAAACCATCTACTTACAGGGCTCCCTCACCAGCGAGCAAGCAACAAGCAGCTACGACACCAAATCCTGTCACTACACGACCTTCGGGCTCAGGTAAAAATTCTGTTTTGCAGGGACCTTCCAAGAGTGCTTCCTCTATTGCATCAACGGGACGCACCTCTGGCATTCAATGCCGTCGCTGCCATGGATTCGGTCATGTGCAGAAGGATTGCCCAAGTCAGCGGGCATACATTGCAACGGAAGATGGGTACATCAGCGTCTCTGACATTGAAGAAGAAGAAGAACCAGTTGTTGAGGAGAGCAACGAAATCTTGGGCAGTGATGACACAGCGACCTATAGGAGCATCATTGTGCAGCGGGCGCTCAGCACAAAGGTACAACAACCAGAGAAGCTGCAACGCCATAACTTGTTCTAGATTTTCTTCGTCATCCAAAATCGGCGAGCACGTGTCATCATCGATGGAGGTAGTTGTAATAATTTGGTGAGTTCAGATTTGGTCAAGAAGCTTGGCTTGACCACACGCCAACACCCCCATCCATATAATCTTCAGTGGTTTAATGATGCTGGAAAAGCTAAGGTAACACAAACTTGCAGAGTTTCTTTTTCCATTGTTTCCTATGCTGATTATGTTGACTGTGATGTGGTACCTATGGAAGCTTGCTCACTTTTATTGGGTCGACCTTGGGAATTTGATAATGATGCTATACACCATGGTAGAAGTAATACATATACTTTTATGGATAAAGGAAAGAAAATTACTTTGGTTCCTATGACCCCTGCTGAAATTGTACAAGCTGATAAAGAACGAGCTGCTAATTTGCGTGATACTAAATCTGAAAATCAGCAAGTTGCTAATTCTCTTTACCCACCTAAAAAGGATAAGTCTGCACCTAGTTCTAAGGTACAGGGCATAAAATTGAAGGGTGGTGTTATGCTTGCACTAAAAAGTGACCTTGCTGAAATTTCTAATAATGATATTTGCTACACCTTGGTTTGCAAACGAGTTTTGTATTCGCTTGATGATGTTATTAGTTCGATACCTCCTGCTGCCACTAACCTTTTGCAGGAGTATGAGGATGTTTTCCCAGCTGAGATACCCCCGGGACTGCCACCTATGAGAGGGATAGAGCATCAAATCGATTTGATCCCGGGAGCAACATTGCCAAATCGTGCTGCGTATCGAGCCAATCCCGAGGAGACTAAGGAAATTCAGCGGCAAGTCCAAGAGCTTTTGGACCGCGGGTATGTACGTGAGAGCCTTAGTCCTTGTGCTGTTCCTGTGATTTTGGTTCCTAAGAAAGATGGTACTTGGCGTATGTGTGTTGATTGTAGAGCCATCAATAACATTACTATTCGATATCGCCATCCTATTCCTAGACTTGATGATATGCTTGATGAGTTGTGTGGCTCTGTAATTTTTACAAAGATCGACTTGCGTAGTGGTTACCACCAAATTAAAATGAAACTTGGAGATGAATGGAAAACAGCTTTCAAAACTAAATTCGGATTATATGAGTGGTTAGTAATGCCTTTTGGTTTAACTAATGCACCTAGCACTTTCATGCGTTTGATGAATGAGGTTTTAAGAACTTTTATTGGACGATTTGTGGTGGTTTACTTTGATGACATATTGATTTATAGCAAGTCTTTGGATGAACATATGGATCACTTACGTGCTGTTTTTAATGCTTTACGTGATGCACGTTTATTTGGTAACCTTGAGAAGTGCATCTTTTGCACGGATCGAGTCTCTTTTCTTGGCTATGTTATTACTCCACAGGGAATTGAGGTGGATGAGATGAAAATTGAAGCCATAAAGAGTTGGCCGGTGCCCCAAAACATCAAACAGGTGAGAAGTTTTCTTGGACTTGCAGGTTTTTATCGTCGTTTCGTGAAGGATTTCAGCGCCATTGCTGCCCCCTTACACGAGTTGACAAAGAAAGGTGTGGTGTTCCATTGGGGTAAGGCACAAGAGGAATCCTTTGACACTTTGAAGGACAAGCTTACGCACGCGCCATTGCTGCAACTTCCAAATTTTGGTAAGACCTTTGAGCTAGAATGTGATGCTAGTGGAGTTGGCATTGGAGGTGTTTTGATGCAAGAAGGTAAGCCCGTTGCATACTTTAGCGAAAAATTGCATGACCCTGTTCTTAATTACTCTACGTATGATAAGGAATTGTATGCACTTGTACGTTCTTTAGAGACGTGGCGTCATTATTTGTGGCCTAAAGAATTTGTTATACATTCAGATCATGAATCGCTTAAGTATCTTCGTTCTCAAAATAATCTGAATCGTAGACATGCTAAGTGGGTTGAATTTATTGAATCTTTTCCTTATGTTATCAAACACAAGAAAGGGAAGGATAATATAATTGCTGATGCTTTGTCTAGACGATATGCTTTGTTGTCCCAACTTGATTATAGAATTTTTGGACTTGACTCAATAAAAGAACAATATGTGCTTGATCCTGATTTTAAAGATGTATTGCTGAACTGTAAAGAGGGACGTACATGGAACAAGTTTGTGATCAATGATGGATTTGTGTTTAGAGCTAACCGTCTATGCATTCCAGTTGGTTCCGTTCGTCTTTTGTTGTTGCAGGAAGCACATGGAGGAGGATTGATGGGACATTTTGGTGCTAAGAAGACGGAGGCTATGTTGGCCACACATTTCTTTTGGCCAAAGATGAGGAGAGATGTTGAGCGGTTCGTGGCACGCTGTACCACATGTCAAAAGGCTAAGTCTCGCTTGAATCCACATGGTTTGTATATGCCTCTTCCTGTTCCTTCTATTCCTTGGGCAGATATTTCGATGGACTTTGTTTTGGGATTGCCTAGGACTAAGAGAGGGAGGGATAGCATTTTTGTTGTTGTGGATCGTTTTTCTAAGATGGCACATTTTATACCTTGTCATAAAAGTGATGATGCCGTTTATATTGCTGACCTCTTTTTCAAAGAGATTGTTCGCTTGCATGGTATGCCTTCTACTATTGTTTCAGATCGCGATGCTAAATTTTTGAGTCACTTTTGGCGCACTCTATGGAATAAGTTGGGTATAAAACTATTGTTTTCTACTACTTGCCACCCACAAACTGATGGCCAAACGGAGGTAGTGAACCGCACTTTGGGTACCATGTTGAGAGCTATTTTGAAGAAAAATTTGAAGATGTGGGAAGAATGTTTGCCCCACGTGGAGTTTGCTTATAATCGGGCAACACATTCTACCACCAAGGTAAGTCCTTTTCAGGTAGTGTATGGTTTTACCCCTCGCGCTCCTATTGATCTTTTGCCTTTACCTACCACTGAAAGAACACATAGTGATGCTAGTGCACGTGCTGATTTTATTCGTAAGTTGCATGAAACAACTAAAATAAATATCGAAAAGATGAATGAAAAGTATAGAATTGCTGGTAGTGAAGGTAGGAAAGAAGTCAAACTTGAACCAGGTGATTTAGTGTGGTTACATTTAAGAAAAGATAGGTTTCCAGAGCTGCGTAAGTCTAAATTAATGCCAAGAGCTGCTGGTCCTTATAAGATAATTGAGAAAATAAATGATAATGCATATAAACTTGAGTTGCCACCCGAGTTCGGGGTTAGTCCTTCTTTTAACATTGCAGATTTGAAACCTTACTTGGGAGCCGATGATGAGCTTGAGTCGAGGACGACTCCAATTCAAGAGGGGGAGGATGATGAGGACATCACTCCCTCGGATACATACAATGATCCTCCATTGAACTTTCAAGGTCCAATCACAAGAGCTCGCGCACGACAATTAAATTTAGAGGTGAGCTCGTTCCTAAGCAACTCTTTATATAATTTTGAGAATAGATTACTACCTAATGATTATGTGTTGGTTAGGAATCATGGAGAGGACAAGGAGACACATAGAGGAAGGCTTGGAGGCGTGGAGGAGCAGCTAGGACGTCCAACAACAGCAGGAGGTCCAGTCCAACTCGAGTCCGAATCAGCCTCGACCTCCAGGACTAGCGAGCAGTAAAACGGACGTCCAGGACGCATCCGGACTCCGTTTTCGACGATTCACATATGGTTGGAAAGATAATTTCATAAGGAAACCAATGGCGTTGGTTTGAGGTCCAAATTCCTTCTGAGTCAACGGGAAACGTTGAAACAAGTTAGCATCCAGAATCTGTCCCGGTGCTGCATCACCGTTTTTGGTCCGTTGGGCCATGTATCGTGTTGGAGTCCATTAGGGACACGTCCAGGGGTCCTTGGCCGACCCTAATCCTTTATATACAGTAGCCGCCGCCCTAATTAGGGTTAGATTTTGCTTAGATTATTCTGTCAAGAACAGTTTCGCCGTTTCGTCGGTTTGTGAGACCCCAACTCGTGAGATTAATCATTCATCTGCAATTTGGTTGCATTCTTCCTTGTTCTTGCTTGTGTTCTTCGATTCGCAGGCAAGGATTTTAGCCTTCTTGGCGAGGTCAACCGTGCAACGCCGGTTGATAACCAGAGGAGATGTGGTGCTGCGATTGCGGGGTTTCGGATCGTGTTGTTCGGAAGCCGGATCGACTTGTGTCTCGTTTCCACCAAATCGAGAGTTACCAGAACCTTTCGGAAGATCGGGAACCCTTGTTCATATTACATACTAGTCTTCTTTACAATCTCTGGGTACATCATATTTGCAACATAATCAGCGCTCATATTCCTGTGCGCGTGCAGAGGTTGGCTCAAGCTGCAAGTATGAGGCTCAACAATATATGCTACCCATATTATGTCACACCTTGGCAAGAATCCATGAACTCGCCAAGTGCAACATACACCTAAATATTTGACATCATATGTCCGAGGATTAGATACTACCACCTTAAACTCCCTCTTATCCGAGAAATACTATCTCTTCACTGCATGCTACAGATGTACCTTGTCATGAAACATTTGGCCTTTGGTCACCACAATGGAATCATACTCCCATGCCGATTCGTGTCTATCATTCACTGTCAACTTCTCCAATGCAAAATTCATCAATTATTCTAGAATTCTTGCACCATAGTACACAAATGTGCAGAACTTGTCGTTATCTGCCTCCATCTGATTCACTAGTGCCTCATCCCGCTCTCCCTGATCAGCATGTATCGTGGCCCAATTTTCTTCCCCGTCGTTAAGTTCTCTCTCTTGCAATCTGTATCTCAACCAATGCACTAGTCTGCAGTGGTACCTCCGGAACCACACTCTCCTGCACCACCTCAGGGATAATATTTTCACCAACAGCTTCTACGGTGCTAGGTCTGGCTTTTGACAACGCAACATCGCTCGCTTCTACAAGGATGCAGTGAGACAAATCCCGTCTCCACCCTAGTGACACAAATTTCTGCCATTGCTTCAAGCATGTAACCTCCAAGTGCTCCTACTACCAGCCGATTCCTCGATGTCTAGGAATCAGAACCTTC
Organism: Phragmites australis; assembly: GCF_958298935.1. Taxonomy (NCBI): domain Eukaryota; kingdom Viridiplantae; phylum Streptophyta; class Magnoliopsida; order Poales; family Poaceae; genus Phragmites; species Phragmites australis. The sequence goes on from NC_084931.1 coordinate 7,948,352, forward strand.
ACCGTTAATCGCTGATGTGCCGGACTAAGTTGCATTAGATTATACAGCCATCCTAACATTTGGGACCGCCGAATCTCTCTTGAACTATGCAAATTTGTGTCCACATACTGGAAGTTACCCAGATCCACCCATTTGTCACAATACATGACTTATCTAGGGCCGTAAAAAACCCTGAACCCTACTACAGTCAACATACTTGATTCAACAACCATACTATACTAAGTCAGGTTAAATAATTGTAACCAATATACAACAACTATGACCACAAAATCTATTCAACCTCATCACTTATATTCTACATAACCATCAAATATCACTGCTAATTTACTCTTTTTGTTCGCACTGTACCATTCTAAACGTATTGTTGTCAAAAATAATTACTACATTTCTATTTTAAATATCCTACAGCTATTAAATATTTGTACTACATATTCATAATAATTCAACCTCAAACTAGCCTATATTGTCTAACTATTGAAAATCCACAACAATTCAAAAGTACAATTCCTTCATTGATGAAAATTATATACATCTAAATAACCTATTTTAATTCTACATTACCGAAATTTTAAATTTTTTTCAACTATTCCACATTTTCTAACTAACTATACTATATTTTCTAGCTATAGCTAATTCCAAACCATATCTACTCTACTCTACTCTACTCTACTCTAAATTTCATATCCTTATTTTTCTAAATTATGCACTATACTGGGCATTTCTCTAATAGTCTCTAACTATTTTCCTACTATTTTCGTAAGTATTCCTAATTTTTCTAACTATTCCTAATTTCAAATTATTTTTCTACTATTTTTCTTAAATCACCTACAATTTTTCTAACTATTACTAATTTTTTTAAATTTTCTAACTACCTCTAATTCTTCTAACTACGACTACTTCCTAACTACTCTAAATTTCTAACTAATTCTAACTGATTAAAAAAAAGAAAAAACACTTGTCGGCGCCGCTGCACGCTAGCTAAAGCCATCCGCACGCTCGCTGCTGCTGCTCTTGCCGGACGCTGCCACCTGCCGCACGCCGCCACCCGTCGCATGCCGCCGCCCGCTGCCCCGCACCACCCACAGTGTCCAGCCGCATGCCACCCCGCCGCCTCTCGTCGCACGATGCCTTGCGCCGCCCGTTCACTGTCGCTGCTCGTCGCTGCCCGCTCTCTCTGTCACGCGTAGGAGAGGAATCAGCGGCCGTGGAATATATAAATGCATGTCAGCACTCGAAATGCCGACAGGCATATCGGCATTCCGCGTGCTGACAGGCTCGCTTGTCGGCATTCCGAATGCCGATATGCCTCCAGCCTGCACGAACTGCCTATGTGGCCCCACTCTTTAGGTTGGCCCACAACATGTCATCTTTCAAAATGCCGACAGGCCCTTGGGCCTACTGTTACGGAGGCTATCGGCATATGGAATACCGATAGGTCCCTTGTCAGTATTTCATGTACCGACAAGTACCTATTGTTACAATTTTTTAATTTGGCTATTATTTTTACAATTTTCAAGTAAAATAATATTATTAAAAATAATTCTAGTTATCACATATGGGTCCATTAAAAGATGTCGCTGATGCACTATTTTTTATAACTATTGCAGACCTAACAGAGGGCCATCACAGACTCTTTATCTAATGAACAGTCCGTGTTACTGCGTATCACATACGACTTTTGAACCTTAGTTATCACAACACTTAAAAGATGGTTTATAAATATTTTGTGATTAAATTTTTAATCTAACTGTGATGACCCTCCCTACAGCAGTGAGGCATGGCTGCAGTTTTGCATGCTAGACTAGAGTGTTGCATTACAGGTGGTGTGGACTTTAAAGAGGTCACTCTGATCTATGCAGCAGTTGGAGCGAGCAACAACTGGATTCTCAAGTGACATACATTTATAGTTAACCCTACCAATTTGAAGAGGAAACGGTCGTTCCTCTGCACAACTAGTTGCATTTCCGGTCTCTCTATCATCAAGTTTGTTATGCATTGCTCCTGCAGCAAGCAGATTTCGTTCCTGAGCTCCCTCCAAGGCCAACGGCTCTTACCGAATAAAGCACAAATCTGCATGACGACACTGATTAACAGTGCTTACTCTTGCAATTCCACGAAACAAAGTATGCAGGAAAATTAATTTCAAGAACCAATTTTTGATTCTCGGAAGCAAATGGCACATACTAAATATGCAGTTCCACCAAAAAAAAATGCCCATGTATATAAGTGCAAAGCTCAAACCAAGTGTTGAATATTCTTCTTTTGTTTTCTTAAAAAGGAATATCAGAAATATTTAAAAATGATTATTAACTCCTTCATCAGAGGACTAAATGCAAGCGAAATGAATATTGTCACCCACCAAGCAATAAAAACCACGACACTAAATGTTTCTTTGGTACCATTCGATGGTATTGTCACCATTTACCATCTTATATATACTTCTCCACTCAACCATAGTAGTGAGTGAGTGATAATGAAGAGATGGTGAGGGAGAAAGAGGTAGTAAGGCATATGAATGACTACAACAGCAGATGAACTCTTCGATGGGAATGGAAGGTATCGGGAAGGAAGATACCACATCTGTTCATTTGGCTTTCAGATACACCAACATCCAACCTAATGTTGTGATGTCTGGAGCTATATATACCCTTCAATCGGGCTGCACTCTACATTCTTCCATCAACTTAAACTTACCTTCCTGTTTTGATTGACTCCATCGTCCTTAAATATGCCTCGTTAGTTGTTCCAAGACCTCTAATTTTGCAAGGGCAAGGAAGCTAGGTGATTCCTTCCATGCAAAAAGGGATGGGAAGTGAGGTTGAGCAAAGACACAGCCCAACTGTCTGCAGCCATTGGATCAGCTTGTGTCAAATGTCCAGCGTAGATAATTCAGTACTGCTGTCTTGTCAGTAAGAGAAAATAAATTGAAATGAGTATAGCACATTTGGATTAAGTAGTAGCATCAACGCTTGAATTGCATTGAGAAACATTTTTCCAAGGGCTCTAGATAAAGATCTCTCGCGCAAGATATCTGTCCAGAAATATTGCACAAGGTATATGCTCAGAAAAATTAGTTCGCACAAGTGAACACACATCCTAACTAAACAAATATATTTTTATACACATCGATTAATTTCGTAAGATATTTTTAGGAGAGTAAATGCACTGCAGATTCTCCAGTGTATGTAACATCACAGACTAATTGACGCCATCACTTTGTTACTCCTCTCACTCAATTCCCTACAGCCATAGAGTAGGAGTAGCTAGAATGGACAATGGATCGAAAGGGTGAGTAACATGTCGTACTGCTACGCTGTAGAAAGATAAGGCCCTTCATGATAATAGGTGCCATCGTTAATCTCCTAGATTTGGTGGATATTAAATGCCTTGACATGCTGACATGCGTCCTGTTTCTCTTCCTATGGCTTTTGGGGGGTACATCAAATATAATTCAACTCCTTTTCGCTCATTATCAACTAACTGCCTGCATTCGTTCCTAGTCTGATTACCTGGTGGGCGTTTACTGGAAGGATTTGTTGCCCTGGTAGTCCTCCAGTCCTCCTTGAACCCTTGGCACATTTGCTCATCGGCGCCCTCGATGTCGTTGCTTCGCGCTGCCTCCAATTAGCTCCTCCCATGTTATACCATCACCTTCTTACTTTCCTCATTGAATTACCCACAACCCTAGAGTATAAGAAGCTAGAATGGACAACAATGGAAGAGAAAGGGCGAGCAATCTATAGTAATACTAGAAAAGTTACTCTTGGGGATGGTAAAAGGGTAAAATCTTGGGAGACACGATGGCTGGAGGGACAAGCTCCACACTTGTTCCTCATCGCCACAAGAAATTAAGAACCGATCAGTTGCTTATGAATTACATGATGGAAGTAGGATATGTACCGTCATCAGGAACATCACAACACATGAACAACTACACGAATTCATTGATCTCTGGACTAAAGTGCTGGGATTAGTTCTCCAACCTGATGTCCAGGATAGCATTTCGTGAAAATATATAGGAGGCTGATACAATGCTAAATGATCAGCTTATAATGCTCAATTACAAGGTTTCTTTTGTCGTCTCAAACTGCGGCTAGTTTGGACTACTAAAGTTGGGAACAAGTGTAATTTTTTTTTATGGTTGTTGATACAAAGCAAACTAAATACTTCGAACAATAATGCAAAGAAGAATTGGCCACATGTGTCTTTTGTGATGAAGAACAAGAAACGGCCATCCATCTTTGCTTTCATTGTGTGTATGCAAGCAGGGAGGTTTGAGAGGAGGCGGTTTTATGGGCACACAGACATGAGCTCAGAGGTATGCTAACGGCAACTTTTTCTACGGCCGCGGGTTGTTTGGAAAGTACAATATCTTGGTTTCCGAAGTCTGATAGAAAATTGGCCAATGCTATCTTCACACTACTACATAAAACTCTTTCACTATCTACTCCAAAACCTATTTCATTATCGATTTTGGAGCCGACAGTGGGCAACAGACAATGATAGTCGAGTTCTATCAGTGCCGGCTTGGTAGACCGGCAGTGAAGAGGGTTATGACTACCGACTGAAGAATTCGGTCGGTAGTGATTCTCTGGAATCACTGCCGGCTGTATCCTTCGTTAATATATAGTAATGAACACATATTACAAGTCAGACATCGACAAACACACAATATTACAAGTTAGCTCCTGAAAAGTCAGTTGAGTTGAGTCAGTCCAATATCCCTCTACCTCTACCTCTCCCGCGACGAGGACCGCATCCCCGCACTCACGAGTGATGGTGTGAGTACGTTCAGGGATGCTAGGGGGCCGATGGTGGTGGAGCGGAGGACCCAAGAACGCCTGATCGATCATAGCGTCGTCTATACTCCAGGCTTGCCGGCGTGTCAAATACATTGAAGTCTGACGTCTAAACGCCTCAACACCTTATCTATGACTCATTAAGGAAACATGAAAAATAAATACGCTCATACATAAATATAATTGTATCTATATACCTAAATATCATGATGAAATTTTTATTTTATTAAAATCAAAATAAATACGCTCATACCTAAAATTTTCATATTGGAAACATGCTAATTAATTAAATTAGAAACAAAATTGGAGCTTTCTACATACCTAAATATTATGGCTAATTTTTCTAATTCACTAAAAATCAACCATCAACCATAAATATGCCCATACCTAAAGTTTCTATATTAGAGCTTGCTAATTAATTAAAATATAAAAAATGTAATTGGACTTTGCTATATACCTTAATATCATGGCTAAATTTTCTAATTTATTAAAAACAAAAAATAAATATGTTCATACATATAGCTAATGTAAATCAATAATAAAGACACTTTCCACCAGAATTAAAGCTTTCATATCATAAATGAGGTATAATTGCATCTACATTGTCTCAAAACATCATGGCCATAAGCTCATCTCCATCATTTCAAAATCAAAAGCAATTTAGCAAATAAAATTTAAATAGAAATAGATTGGAGAGGAAGTTACACACCTTGGAATACCTAGGGCATGAGGATTCCTCAAAATTTTGAAGCCACCAAGATTCTAGTGAGCAAAAAAAGGCCACCACCGAGCAAGAACAAAGCTCCTCTCTGTTATGCTCGAGCTTGCAGAAGGAGAGAGCAACTTTTATATAGCCAGAACATCACTGTCGGCTCATTTAACCAGCCGACAGTGATGTTATGCTATCACTGCCGGTCGGTGGATTAAACTGGCAGTGATAAGGGAGCAAGGCATCACTGCTGGCTCAATCCATCGACCGGCAGCGATAACTCTTATCACTATCGGTTCATAAGCCATGATGGCTGATTCTTCTCACGCGGCTTATGAGCCGGCAGTGATGGTAGGAATTGGCAGTGATGGACTGACATATAAGACCAGTTCTCTAGTAGTGTCATCTACATTTTGTTGGAGTATTTGGAAGGAGAGAAATAAGAAAATATTCCAAAATGCCAGGCTACAAGCAAGTCAAGTTGCTCTCTTTGCAAGGGAGAAGGTGATAGCTAAGTGGGATGACACGTTAATGCATCTATACAATTCTTCTTGAGGATCTTTGCTCCAACTTTGTTTTGGTCAACAATCTTAGCGGTCCAGGTTCCCTTTATCTGGGCACAAATGCATATAGATATCATTCCGGGTGATTCCTGGCTGTGTTGTCCAACTCTTGCATTTATACCATAATGCTGCCATGATCATTGTGGGGAAAGAAAATATCTTCCATAAACAAAGTGTGAAGAAAGCCAATTCACTGGAATGACTCGAGCTTGGAGGAAAAGTGGAGATAGATAGAACACCACGCATTTCCAGTGAAATCTACCCCTTTTGCTTATGAATAAGGGTCTGTATTTATATTGATATTCATAGTGTGAATGTACAAATATGTTCATATGAGGATGACAGAGATACAAGTTCTTTACTGTATCACAATGTATAGGGACAACCCCGTAATTCATGGCTACGGTTGGTGAGGCGGTTGTCCTAGTAGCTGGTCATTTATTTTGGCATCGTACTGCACCAGCTTGTCAGGCGGCCACCACTTATATTAGCGTGTCAGATGACCACCACTTGACTAGTATTAAATGTCGGTCATTTCGCTGCAAATGGGGGATAGCCTGTGAGCCCCCTCCTGGTTGATCTTTCTAAAGGGTCGATGGCTCTGGAGGTGAGGAGGGCCCAGAAGGCATGGCCTCTGGGACCTTGTAGGGATCGGTGACGTCCTAAGAGTAGGGGTGAATTAGGACATTTAGAACTATTTTGGCTCCAAAAAATAACACAAGATAAATCTATATCAATTTCTATCTAAATATACTCTAGGTTTATCTAGTGTGTCTACCCTATCGATCAAAGTGCTTGCAACCTATCTAAGAAGTTAAATTGCAAGTAAGTAAATGCAGAAACGTAAATAAGGTAGAGAGAGCAAACTCGGCACAAGATTTTTTTTTTCCGTGGTATCGATGGCATGAATGCCACCGCTAGTCCACGTGGGAGCTCCACAAAGGATATACTCTCGGACAGCACCCAGTCACGGCTCTTGAGCAACCAAGTCACAAAAACAAGGCCTCCGCCTGAATGAGCCACCAAGTCACCAAGGCAAGGTCTCACCACTAGCCTCTCTTTCGATTCCTCGCCATCGTGATCACTTCAGAGCTTGAGCCACAAAAGCAAGGGTCTCCGCGTCCCCGCACAACCACCTTGCCGTCGCTCCACACCAAGATAGAGGGTCAACAAGCTTGCCGGTGAGTCATCAAGACTCCAAGGTGACAGCGTACCAAGAGGTAAATTGTTGGATCACTCATTGATCCACCCTCTAGGCAGCAATCACCTAGCAACTCACTAATCTTGTGCTTAATCGCCTTGGATGATCACGTAAAGTACTTTGGTGGCTTGGATGTCTTCTCAGGTGTATATGAACTTCTCTAGACTCCAGCACACTCAAATGACTGAGTGAAGGGGTATTTATAGTCTCAAACTCACGCACTAGCTGTTAACCCAACAACTCTAAAAAGTTGTTAACACCGGATGATCTGCTGAGAACAATAGTACTAACACCGGATCATTCGGTGAGTACACTCTCACAAACTAGTCATTGGAACCCCACTCAATCCTCTGTGAACACCGGACACTCCGGTATATACTCCATCTTCATCATCGAACTTTCTGGTGAGTATACCTTAGCCATCTGACCAACATTTATCTGTGTAAATTGCTCCGATGTATTCTCCAGTGCACATCACTTCATCACCGGACCATCCGGTACGTTATCCTCAGCCAGCCGAGTCAATGCAACCCTTTCTGGAAAATATGCTCCGGTGTACACATCTTCAGAGCACCGGACCTTTCGGTGAGGTCACTGCATTCTCCCTTTTGTCAGCAATGCTCCGGTGCTTTCCTCCGGTGTGTTCAAATCAATCACCGGACTATCCTGTAGGGTCTTTTGCTTCTTTTTCATCTTTGCAATGTTTATTATCCGGTGTATTGTCCGATGTTGCCTAACTCGATCATCGGACTACCCGGTGAGCCTTTCATGCCTCTATCCCCCTTTGACAAAGATGCTCCAGTGAGTGCAAATATCCGGAGCACCAGACCATCTGGTGTAATCATTTCTCCTGGGACTTTTCCAATTCAACCAAACTTTGTCCCGACTTCGGTGGCTTCTTCATGTATTGCATCCATGAGACCTACTAACATATATTCTTGACAAACATGTTAGTCTCAATGACTATATTATCATTAATTACCAAAATCACAATCATGATCTAATAGGGCCATTTTCGCTACAATCTCTCCCTTTTTGGTGATTGATGACAACACAACCAAAGCAAGTGGCAAAAAACAAATGATTTCAAATTTAAAGATCATAAATGAGCATAAAGTCTTACCACATTACTTGGATGCATGTTCTTACCACTTAGTTCCCCTTTGTTGTGGCTCCCCCTTTCTCCATTGCCACTATCTCCCTTGATTTGACCTAAGCAAGAGCTTCTCCCCCTTTGTTAACCTTCATGTATCTTACACTTGCTACAATCTCCCCACATTGTTTATCTTGCATTCCTTGCTTTGGTTGTCAAACTTCTCCCCCTTTATTAACAATCTCCCAAAAAGGACTATATGAACATATTGAACTTAAAGGGAAAAACATTAGAGCATATGGGAGAGAGCTTCACAAATCATGATCCAATTAAAAATGATACCAGCTGTAATAATACAAATTTTAGGAATCTTACTACAAAAGAATGATACCAATTTAAAGGGATGAAAGCACATGGGTCATAATTTATGAAACTCATATATATAGTCTAAACTCCCCCTATATATGTGCATACATATGATGAGAAAGAAACATATGTACAACTAGACAATATGTCAAAATAGGAAATTTAAGCTATATTATGCATGAAGGTAGCTTAAATGAATAAAGATTTGACAATAATACCAATTGAAGCGTTTGAGCATTGCATACCTCCGGCGACATGTTGATTGCTCCATCAGACTACAAAAGATGCTATTTGAAACACATGTTAGTCTCAAAATCATAATCTATAGTATATACTCCCCTAAATGTGTGCATACAAGTGTTGAATACTTGTGAGATATATATACTTGTTATTGATAACAATGTGACTTATTCTGTACATTGGATCATGGCACATAAAAGATATCAATTGTAAAACTAGTGCTATAAAAAAAACCTACTACTAATAAACCATATAGGTTGCTCATAGATAAGAGAGAAATACAAGCAACCTACCATATGAGACTTACACTAGGCATTATAATAAATTGAAACGAGCACATGCAATCCTAGTTGAGGTAAAAAAGAGCTACAACAAATTAACAGATAGTTGAGGGAAAAAAGAGGTACGACAAATGAACAGATTTTGCATCTAGCTTCATTACCTCTTTTACCTTTGGATGGAAATTTTGGGTATATAATGATCATGAACTTCATCAATGCACCAATCTTGTACACTTTGTTTCTTTGCTTAAATCTTCACTTTATCTTGTAAGGCAATCCTCCAAATCTCCATAGCCGCCTCGGGCTTCAAGTGTTTTTTGGAACCCAAACCGATTAGGGCCCCTTCATGTTGGTGATGACTTCCTTGGACACCTAAATGGGTTCGTTCCACCTCTGATCCTTCTTCCCAACCATGTGTGCAACCACCTTGCCATTTTCCTTCTTCTTGAGCTTATAGTGGTTGCTCTTTATCTTGTTTTTGTAGTTGGGCTTGGTGTAGAGGTTGAATGTCTTGTTGGAGAGGTTCGCATTCTTCTTCTTCTCCTTAGTCTCCTTCTTCACTTCTTCCATTGGAAGGACTTATGGCCTTCTTGATGGCATTTGAAGCATATCACGGTTGACCCCTTCTCAAGCTTCTTCACCATGAAAGCACGGTTATCTTGAGGGGTTTGGACATATCCTTTGCCCTTCAATCTTGTCAAGTCCTCCTTGAGCTTCTCCACTTCTTGCTTGAGCTCATCATTTTCTTGTGCAGTGAGGTTGTTAGATGATTCTACAGCAACATTCTCAATTCAAATCACATTGCAAAGGGGTGAGCTAGATAAAACAATTAAATCATCACAAGAAGTGAAAGCATCTATTTAGGTTTGAAATTAAATAGAGAGATAGATTGCTTCAAAGGGACCTTAGTTTGAGATTCAATGCACTCAAATTTAGCCTTAAGCTCTTCATGCTCCTTGTTTTGAAAATTGAATTTGCACAATAATTGTTCATAATTAGAAACAAAGGTAGCATGGATGTCACTAAGTGCATTGAATTTTTTAAGTTCGTTTGATTTTTTCTTAAGGGCCCTTTGTTGTGCATTGATCAAATGAAGGAGTTCATCATAGGAGGGAGAATCCTCATTGGATTCATCATCACTTACATCGCTATCCATACCTTTTGCGATAAGGCACTTGTGAGATGGCTTGTGAGATGACTTGTGTGATGATGACCTTGAGAAGGAGCTTTTCTTGGATGGGAGGATGGTGAAGCTTTCATCGCTTGAGCTTGAGACGACTTGTGTGATGATGACCTAGAAGAAGAGCTTTTCTTGGATGGGAGGATGGTGAAGCTTTCATTACTTGAGCTTGATTCTTCATCGTTGCTTACCCATCTTCCTATGCTTGCAAATACCGTGGCTCTTCCCCTTGTCTCCCTCTTGTTCTTGGTCTTTTTCTTCTCCTTCTTGATATGATCAACTATGTTTACCAAGTTCTTCATGGAAATTAGGTGATCAATCTTGTCATTGATCTTCTTGATGTCCTTCTCCACTTGTAAGATGAGCTTGGCGACTTCAGGATCCATCTCTTCATCGCTTGAGGTGCTTTGCTCATCTTGTTCATAGCTCTCTTCATCATCTTCACTTGAGCTTGACTCCTGATCTTGTCTCCTCATCCTTCCCTTCATGTATTGACATTGAGCTTGCTTGCTTGTGGGAGCAAGGTTCTTGGTGTTGGATGAGGAAGAAGCTTCAACCCCCATGTTTATTGTCATCTCACGGGTGGTGATCTTGCCGAGCACTTGACTTGGAGTCATCTTCTTGATGTCATTGTTGTCGTAGATGATAGAGATGATCAACTTGTACTTTGAAATAAGACCTTGAAGTATTCTTCTCACCACTTAATCATCTTCAATTGGTGTCAAACCTAACCCAAATATCTCATTCACAAAAATATTCAAATGTGAGTACATGTCATTAGCACTTTAATGGGGTAGTTGCTTAATGCCATTAAGCTTAGTAACAAGCACATGATATTTCTTAATGCGCAAATCATTTGTGCCTTCATGTATTTCAATGAGACTATTCTATATATCTTGTGTATTGGTGAGAGAATAAACACGATTAAATGCATCAACACATATAGATGATAAAGGATACTCTTTGCCAATATATCTAATTGCCTCTCCTTGTTGGTGATGCGAGGTTTCATCCCTTCCTCGGTGACTATCCGAAAATCCAAGCCTCTAGCTTGCAAATAACAAGACATTAGAATTTTGCAACGCGGGAAATTTGTGCCATCAAAAAGTGGAGCACTATGGGAATCCATCTCAACCCTGGATGTCGCAACTCTAGGATGTTAAGCCTATCAAAAGCACGAAGCTCTGATACCACTTCTAGGGATCGATGACTTCCTAAGAGGGGAGCGGGGTGAATTAGGACATTTAGAACTATTTCGGCTCTAAAAAATAACACAAGGTAAACATATATCAATTTCTATCTAAATGTGCTCTAGGTGTATCTAGTGTGTCTACTCTACAGATCAAAGCACTTACAACCTATCGAAGAAGGTAAATTGCAAGTAAGTAAATGCGGAAACATAAATAAGGTAGAGAGAGCAAACTCATCATAAGGATTTTTCCCGTGGTATCAATGGCATGAATGCCACCTCTAGTCCACATTGGAGCTCCACAAAGGATATACTCCCGGTCGGCACTCTTGAGCCATCAAGTCACAAAGACAAGACCTCCACCCGGATGAGCCACCAAGCCACCAAGGTAAGGTCTCATCACTAGCCTCTCTTTCTATTCCTCATCTCCATGATCACTTTAGAGCTTGAACCACAAAGGCAAGGGTCTCCACATCAATGCATTATCGCCTTGCCACCGCTCCACACCAGGTTGGAGGGTCTACAAGCTTGTCAACGAGTCACCAAGACTCCAAGGTTCCGGTGTACCAAGAGGTACACTGTTGGATGACTCCTTGATCCACTCTCTAGGTTCACCAAGCAACTCACTCTCTAGGCCTATAAGTACTAATCACTCACTAATATTGTGGTTAATCACCAAGGATGATCGCTTTAAGTACTTTGGTGGCTTGGATATCTTCTCAGGTGTATATGAACTTCTCTGCAGTCCAGCACACTCAAATGACTGATTTGAGTGGTATTTATAGCCTCAAACTCACGCACTAGCCGTTAACCCAACATCTCTAAAAAGTTGTTAACACCGGATGATCCGGTGAGAACAATAGTACTAACACCGGATCATCCGGTGAGTACACTCTCACAAACTAGTCGTTGGAACCCCACTCAAGCCTCTGTGAACAATGGACACTTCGGTATATACTCCATCTTCATCACCGAATTTTCCAGAGAGTATACCTTAGCCATCCGAGCCAACATCTTCTCTGTATAAATTGCTCCGGTGTATTCTCTAGTGCACATCACTTCATCACCGGACCATCCGGTGCATTATCCTCAGCCAGCCGAGCCAATGCAACCCTCTCTGGAAAATATGCTCCGGTGTACACATCTTTAGAGCACCGGACCTTTCGGTGAGGTCACTGCATTCTCCCCTTTGTCAACAATGCTTCGGTGCTTTCCTCCGGTGTGTTCAAGTCAATCACCAGACTATCCGGTGCGGTCTTTTGCTTCTTTTTCATCTTTGCACTATTCATTATCTGGTGTATTGTCTAGTGTTGCCTACACTCGATCACCGGACTATCCAATGAGGCTTTCATGCCTTTGTCCCCATTTGACGGAGATGCTCCGGTGAGTACAAATACCTGGAGCACTGGACCATCTGTTGTAGTCATTTCTCCTGTGACATTTTCCAATTCAACCAAACTTTGTCCCAGGTTCGGTGGCTTCTTCATGTATTGCATCCATGTGACCTACTAACATATATTCTTGACAAATATGTTAGTCCCAATGACTATATTGTCATTAATTACCAAAATCACAATCATGGCCTAATAGGGCCATTTTCGCTGCAGACTCCTCCAGAGTCGTGGTCCCAGAGGGGTCCTAAGGCTGATGGTCCTTGGGATTAGACTGGTGGAGATAGGGGGTGTCGGGAGTCCTTGATGGTGACCCCTCAACAGTAGCCCCTCACGATGATGGCCAGTGGTGTGGTCGTCCCTGTGGTACTCAGAGTAGGGCCTCCGACGATCCTTGTCTCCTTGACCATGGGCCCTCAACCCTCCAGCGGTTTTGAGTTGGGAAGTGCCGGTCCAGTGGTTAGGTAGAATGCCCGACAACACCTCCGAGAGAGAATATTAAATGTAGCCCGCGGTTAGTGAGGTAGTCGTGTCTGGCTTGGTGTTAGTGGGACACGTGAGGCATTGGTATTGGAGGGTCTTGCAGAGCAGTTCTGCTTCCCCATGATAGTGGGGAAGGGGATGTGATAGGGCGTGCTCCCGTGCTCCAAGGCGGTAATGACTCCTCCTTAGGTGGATAAAAGTAGAAGTCTTGGCTGGTTGGTGTCCTCATCTAATATTCTCCCCTCTTTTTCCCCCTGTTGTTTCCAACATGTGCGTTGGCCACTCCGCCTCCACTCTCCATCACCGTCGAGTGCTCCTCGTTGTATTTCTAGGGTCGCTATGACTCATTCTGGCACTTGCGGTAGGGCCGGATCCCCGTCGGGGAACCGTGCGACGTCTACGGACTAGGTCGCCAAGCTGACAGGAGCTACGGGGGACATGATCCCCCCACCACTTCCTAGGCCATCTTTGGGTGTGGAACTCTATCACGCTAGCAAGAAACACCCTCAACACACCAGCGTGCTGGGGGAGTCTACCATTGTAGGGTCGATCTTGACCAGATGGTCGAGAGGGGAAGATCCCTTCTAGGTCTGTGGTTCGACTTGTAATGAGAGAGGCTATCCCAGCCCCACGGAGTTGTGAAGTGGTGGTTTTTGAGGCCTTCTTTGATGCGGGGCTTGGGTTCTCAGCTACACCGCTTCAAAGGGGTGCTCCGCCACTTCTACATGGAGCTCCCCCAACTCTCAGCCAACAACATCCCTCGCCTGGCCATCTTCGAATGGGCCATGCGGGTGGAGGGCTATGAAGGTCAGGCGGAGCTATTTGCTGCTACCCACAAAGCGAGCTGTCAGCCGAAGCCTCAAACAGAGGGCAGGGAGACAAAGGCCATCTGTTTTGGAAGCGTGAACTTCCAGCTTCGGTCGGAATATCAGGACTTGTTCCCGATGAAGGCCATCAATAACAAGTGATACACCAGGTGGATGGAGGGGTGGTTTTATTATGATTAGGCTTTGGATCCCCTCTATGCTCTACCAACCAGGACATTGAGTATGTCCAGATCCCGACGATGGATATCCCCAAGGCTCAGTTGATCTTGAGGGTGGCACTCCTTTAGAGGGTGGCCCGGAAGATGAGTATGCATGACATCACGAAGGAGTCCGCGATGCTTCGCATTGGACCTCTCCAGATGGGCTGGCCCCTCGTCTTTGAACAAGGTGGGGAAGATGAGCCAAACACATATTCTGGGCCCATCGCATGTTCTGGTTAGTCTTCCTCATTGTCTAGCTTCAAATTCGTAGACATAAGACACCTTTTTCTTTCAGAGGGTTGCCTCATGCTGGACTGAGTGAGCGAGATTGTGGAGAAATTCCTGGGCTAAGCCTTTGTCGCAGAGGGTGACCAGCGCCTGGAGATAGTGGGGAGCTGGGAGCAATATAACCAGATATGCTCCTGCCTTGGACTGGCAGCTCCGTTGTGGCCTGCCCTAGCGGAGCCCCAAGCCGTGGGAAAGCGTGGCTGTGCCACGGGCTTCACAACTTCGGAGATTTCACACAAGGCTCAGACTCCGCTGGCCCCACAGGCTCGTGTGCTAGCTCGGCGATTAAGTCATCTGAGGCCGTGTTAGAAAGGGCAAAGCACCGGAGACGTGTGGTGGATGCCATGTGCACAAGCGGCGCTGCTAAGGATGAGGCCTATCCCGGGGGTGGCGACATCGGGAAGGCCCTGGCCCCTTTGGTCCCGACCGTCCATGTCTAGGTTGGAGGAGGGGGCGAGGCGTCCCTGGGCAACTCGATGGTGTGGGATCTTATTGATCCCTTTGCCGACGTGGACATCACGGGCCCCGCGGATGTGGCAACCGGAGGCGCAGGTAAGACCTTTGTTGGTCCCCACTTGTTATCTCGATGCTTGTGGATCCTGACCTTCATATTCCTTATGGTATTCAGAGGCAGCTAAATCGGAGGCAGCCTAAACCTCTACTCTTGAGGCTGCTGCACCCTCAGAGGGCTTAACAATCGTTCCAGTGGTTTTCGCGACTGCCACTTTGGAGGCGGAGGTTTTGGTGCCTCAGGTCCTCGCGTAGGGTCACAGCCCGGACCTTGTGGCTAGCACAGGGGGAGTCAGGCCTTGCATGGTGAGTGGCCTAGTTCTCTTAGGGAGGAGCTGGAGGAGGTGGCAACATGTCTAAAGGCGGTGGCCTGGCAGGTATATCTAGGAGGTAGGTTTTTTTAGCCTCTACCCTTGGACCATTGTCTCATCCATCCATTCCTGCATATCACGGCTATTGTTGCTAGCGGAGGCACTGAGCTGCTCGCAGAGTCAAGCCCTCGTGGCAGCGCAAGGGACAGTATGGGAGGAAGTGGTGGCGCTCTGAAGTGCCCTAGAGGAGGCCATGAAGCATGCGGATTCAGCGAAGGGTCATCTGCAGGGTGAGATAGCATGTTGGGAGAACATAGAGGGTTCCCTGAAGGAGGAGACGGCACGACAGGAGCATGCGGAGGCTTCCCCGTTAGAGGAGACTACGCAATGGGAGCGCGTAGAGGACACAACCTAGGATGCTACCAAAGCCCATCGGGTCACTGTGGATAAGCCCAATTGGCTCACATGGCTGCCGAAGATGACGCCCAGGACCTCTGAATATCGATGGTCACAGCTCAACAAGAGCTGAGAGCGACATGGGCGGTGGAGGACGTCCTGTGAGCGGAGCGCCAAGGGTTCACAGAACGTGCTACGGAGGCAGCTCATGCCATAGATAGTGCTCTGACCGGCCTCAGGGTGACAGGCCCACCATTGCCCTCTGGATTGGATGTCCTGGTCCAAATGCTTCATTGGCTCCGATCCGCGGCAGGGGTGGTGGCCAATGCTATCGAGGCTTATGCCGGCTCGAGTGTTCGGGTGGCCTTGGTGCTTCTGCACCGAGCAGGGGTCCATCAATTTGGCGTGTTGGAGCAGCTGGACCCAGGCTTCACGGTCGAGGATGTCCAACTTGAGGCACCCTCAGCACAGATTCGTGTTGCCTTGGATGGCTTCCATCGGGGAGTATGGGCAAGGCACGAGCAACCTGTCAGACCGTGTGAAGTCCAGCATTCGTGGGACTTTGAGTTTGGGAGTTCAGGCTCCATGCCTAGATGCCACCACCTGGGTGACCTCCTCATTTGAACATTGCTATGCAGGGATAGTTGCCAAGTGAGGATGACGCTTCACAGGATCAGCCTTCGGAGGTGTAGTCCTCAGTAGGCTTCACTTTTTTTGTTTCTCTTCTTCTTTTGCGGGAGGCCGGAGATTCATTGTGTTAGCCTGACACTCCATTTTTTTTATGTATTATGACTCTGTTGTCCACTCTTTGGTGAGCTCATGCTTTGTGTATTTATTTATGTGTTGTGCTGACATACCTTTGGGTAGGATTCGCGCCTTCAGGTTTGACGATCTAGAGTAATTGGAAACGTCCCTAGTGCTCTGGCTGCCACCTCTAGAGAAGGGCCCAGCATGTCTGGATCCTCCAGGCCTGTGCGATCATTCGTGCAGCAGGAGCGTTTCATCCTTCCTCACGATTCCTAAGGACGTGTGGATCCAGAGATGGCCCCTGATGTATTGGTGAAGGAGTCGGGGGACCCTTTCGCTTCTTCTTCGGAGGCCGACCCAAGTTTTGTAGGGGTAGATGAGTGGTGGACGGCCTTCGAGGCTGTTGGCCCAAGGGAGTCCTAGTGTTTTGTTCTCCCCTGTGGCTCTAATGGGCTGGTACCATCGGACATCCTTGTGCCCGTTATGGCCCGAGTGAACTAAGAGGATGCAGAGGCAAATGCAGAGCTGGATTTTACAGCCTTCGACTTGTACCCTTTCTAGGTGGAACCCTTAGCTCCTCGGGTTCGGGGGGATTATGTTTTTTATCAGGCCTTCATGCCCAGGGTACCCACGTTATCCCTCCATGCCCCGGTATAGGTTTTCCAACAGGGTTGGTGGTTCAAAAGCCAGGGCTAGTCCTCCTCATCTTATTGTACTTCGGGGAGACGTGGTGGCCTAGCGCATTTGCTAGGCATAGATTGACTGTATGGCATAACACCGAGTGTAATTTCTGTACATATGATACATGAGTAATAAGTAATGTGTTGATTTCATTGCTTGCCTTTACTCGCACCTATGCTCTAGAAGTTTCCCCTTTCCTGGTCCCCTCTCACTGTGCGGTTGTTAGCAGTCGGAGGCTGATGTCTTCAGGTGATGGAGGGTTTTAGGACCTCGACGTGACTGTGGCTGATGTCTTTGGGTGGCGGAGGGTTTTTAGGACCTCGATTTGACTGAGCCTGATGCCTTCGAGTGGTGGAAGATTTTTAGGACCTCGACATGATCAAGTCTGATGCCTTTAGGTCGTGGAGGGTTTTAGGACCATAACGTAACCAAGGCTGATGCCTTCGGGTGGTAGAGAGTTTTAGGACCTCGACACGACCTAGGTTGATGCCTTCAGGTGGCGAAGGGTTTTAGGACCTCGACACGACCGAGGCTGATGCCTTCAGGTGACGAAGGGTTTTAGGACCTCGCCACGACCGAGGCTAATTCCTTCAGAGCTGATGCCTTTGGGTGGCGAAGGGTTTTAGGATCTTGACGCGATCGAGACTGATGTGGCATTATTTTGAGCGGAGATATAACATAGTTTTGATGTCTACTGTTATCTACGAATAGCTAATTGTAGCAAAAGATATGGCTAGGTTAGATGTCTATTCTTAGCATGTGCCACACTAAGGGCTTTCATACATCATGTAAGGGTTAAAGGTAAGCAGCGATGCTGAACTTTGAAATAGGTGATGGGTGGGCATACCTTTCACGAATTGGACCTCCTTACTGATGGCCTTATCAAGGCTCAACGGAGGCAGGGCCGTTCGGAGCCCTGGGGTGGTGAGATCTTCTTCTCTTTTTCTAGCGTAGTGTTACGATGGTGTGCAATGAAGGTAGTGTGCCTGACTCTAGCACAATTGGTTTGATACGCAGGCCAACTCATCATGGGCCCTGTACATCATTGACCATGCCACAAGGTGAGGTTACGCATGGGGAATCATCTCCGTCTGACTCCTGGGGTCTTGCACTTGCTACCCTTGCATGCGCCAAAAGTAATTTGGGCAATAACTTTGATGGGATGTGTGCACGAAAAACTGGGGCATTTGTGTGGTAATGTGGTCCCGAGGTGGAATGAGAGTCGTCACAACCTGGCTTTATAAGCCGTGCCCTGCCTTGCGACCTGGTTGCCTTTGAGTGGGACAAGATTTCTTCTTGTGACCTAGATTCTCTCTCATATGGCGTCACCTTCCACTTCGGGCGAACCGTCATCAATGCTGACGCCAATCCCGCTGGTCGTGCTGCCACCGAGGGTGGGCAATCTCAAGGGCTTGCTTGTCAAACTAGAGCCAGCCACCATCATGCTGCCATCACTACAATGGGGACTGCCACTTGTTGCTCTAGCTCGATCTCCGACCCGAGCGATTGCTCCAGTTGAGATCATCAACATCTTTGATGATGAAGACGAGATTAACTGGGATCTCCTAGAGAAGGTGATTGACAAGGAGGAGAAGGAAGAGGAGGTGGCAAAGGAGGTGATCAGCCCCCAAGGCTAGGCACCGCGTCTGAAGCGCCTGTGCCGGCCCTAGGGCCTTGTAGTCTGTTAGGGTTTTTTTGTGTTTTTTGTCTTCTGGGTTGCTTGTGAGGCCCGGAGCTTGGAGGGGTGCCCTTCGTGTGTGAGCCCCTTTCGAATGTAAGACCTATAGATTGAATGATTGTAATGGAACTTTGGTTATCTCATAACAATCGTTGTTGTCTCTTTATTTTAGACACCCTTTGCCGAACTGATTTCTTGCTACCTTGGCAAGGCTCTGTTAGCTCCCTATTTTACACGTAGTGATTCTGCATTCCATGTGTGTCCGAGGGGGCCCCTGTCTGTGTCTACCAAGCGATACAAGCCTAGCCTTTTGGATGTGAGGATGAGGTAGAAGCCTTCCCATTTGTTCTGGAGTTTTCCCGGATCCAACACACGTCAAAGGACTAGATCTCCGGGTTTGAAGGTTCGCGACATGACCTTAGGATTGTACCAAGCCTTGGTTTCGGTGATGTAACGGTCGAGGTTCTGGACGGCATGAAGCCTTGTACCCTCTGCAAGGTCGAGGTATACTTCTTTTTCTCTGGTAGTCTCTAGCAAGTGAACCCGGAGGGAGCATCCCTTGATATCTACCAGAGCCATGGCTTCGTCGCCGAACAGGAGACAAAAAGGAGTAAACCCGGTGGGATGGGTGACCATAGTGCAGAGGGGCCACAATACCTTTGGGAGATCTTCAACCCATAGGCCTTTAGTGAGATCGACGAGATGTTGATTTCATTCGGAGAGAATGTTGCAATTGGCGTGCTCGATTACCTCATTGGATTATGGGTGACAAATCATGGCGAAGCACATCTCGATGCCGAGGTCGGCGTAGAACTCCTGGAATGGGCTGGAGTCAAACTACATCCTATTATCTGTGCTGAGTTACCGTGGGACGCCGAAGCGGCATATGATGTTTTTCTAGAAGAATTTTTGGATATTCTTGGATGTGATTGCCATGAGGGGCTCGACCTCCATCCATTTGGAGAATTACTCCAAGGCCACTACCGCATAACTGAGGTTCCCGTTAGCGTAATTGAATGGCTCGATTAAGTCCATCCCTCGGTGGGCCAGGGGCAAGATAGGAGCGATTGGCTGCAGCGGGGTTAGGGGGTGGTGGCTCCGGCGTCCCATCCACTATCATCCTTGGCAAGTGCAGATGAGTTCCTCGACGTTGGTTATGATAGTAGGCCAATATAGCCCATGACAGAGCGCTTTGCCTGCGAGGGCGCAGGGTGTGAGGTGGCTGCCACAGAGCCCATCATGAACCACTCTTAAGAGGTCACCCACGTAGGGATCGGTGACGTCCTAAGAGGGGGGGGTCAATTAGGACATTTAAAACTATTTTGGCTTTAAAAAAAATAACACAAGATAAACCTATTAATTTCTATCTAAATGTGCTCTCGGCAAGGGTCTTCGCGTCGCAGCACAATCTTCTTGCCGCCACTCCACACCAAGTCGGCGGGTCAACAAGCTTGCTGGCAAGTCACCAAGACTCCAAGATGCCGGTGTACCAAGAGGTACACTGTTGGATCACTCTTTGATCCACTCTTTAGACAACAATCACTTAGCAACTCACTCTCTAGACCCATAAGCACTAATCACTCACTAATCTTATGCTTAATCGCCTTGGATGATCACTTTAAGCACTTTGGTGGCTTGGATGTCTTCTCAAGTGTATATGAACTTCTCTGGACTCCAGCACCCTCAAATGACTGAGTGAAGGGGTATTTATAGCTTCAAACTTGTGCACTAGCTGTTAACCCAACGGCTCTAAAAAGCTGTTAACACCGGATGATCTGGTGAGAATAGCAGTACTAACACCGAATCATCTGGTGAGTACACTCTCACAAACTAGCCGTTGGAACCCCACTCAAGCCACTGTGAACACCGGATACTCCGGTGTATACTCCATCTTTATCACCGGACTTTCTGGTGAGTATACAGCCATCCGAGCCAGCATCTTCTCTGTGTAAATTGCTCTAGTGTATTCTATGGTATACATCACTTCATCACCGGACCATCCGGTGCGTTATCCTCATCCAGCCGAGCCAATGCAACCCTCTCTAGAAAATATGCTCCAGTGTACAAATCTTCAGAGCACCGAACCTTCCGATGAGATCACTGCATTCTCCCCTTTGTCAACAATGCTCCGATGCATTCCTCTGGTGTGTTCAAATCAATCATCGGACTATAAGGTGGGGTCTTCTACTTCCTTTTCATCTTTGTATTGTTCATTATCTAGTGTATTGTCCAGTGTTACCTTGCTTCATCACCATACTATCCAGTGAGGCTTTCATGCCTCTGTCACCCTTTGACAGAGATGCTCCAGTGAGTGCAAATACCCTGAGCACTAGACCATCCATTGTAGTCATTTCTCGTGGGACTTTTTCCAATTCAACCAAACTTTATCTCGGCTTCAGTGGCTTCTTCATTTTTTGCATCCATGAGAACTACTAACATATATTCTTTACAAACATGTTAGTCCTAATAACTATGTTGTTATTAATCACCAAAATCACAAACATAGCCTAATAGGTTAATTTTTGCTACAATCTCCCCCATTTTGGTAATTGATGACAACACAACCAAAGCAAGTGGCAAATAACAAATGATTCCAAATGTAAAGATCATAAATGAGCACAAAGTCTTACCATATTGCTTGGATGCATGTTCTTACCACTTAGTCCCCCTTTGTTGTGTCTCCCCCTTTCTCCATTACCACTTTCTACCTTGATTTGACCTAAGCAAGATCTTTTCTCCTTTTTTAACATTCATGTATCTTGCACTTGCTACAATCTCCCCACTTGTTCATCTTGCATTCCTTGCTTTGGTCATCAAACTTCTTCCCCTTTGTCAACAATCTTCAAAAAAAGACTATATGCACAAGTTGAACTTAAAGGAAAAAATATTAGAGCATATGGGATAGAGTTTCACAAATCATGATCCAATTAAAAAAGATATCAATTATAATGATACCAATTGTAGGAATCACACTACAAAAGAATGATACCAATTGAAAGCTATTAAAGCACATGGATCATAATTCATGAAACTCACATAATATAGTATAAACTCCCCCTATATGTGTGCATACATACGATGAGAAAGAAGCATATGCACAACTAGACAATATATCGAGATAGGATGTTTAAGCTATATTATGCATGGAGGTAGCTTAAATGAATAAAGATTTGACAATGATATCAATTTGAAGCATTTGAGCATTTCATACCTCCGGGGACATGTTGATTGCTCCATGTGACTACAAAAGATGCAACGTAAAACACATGTTAATCTCAAAATCACAACCTATAGGATATCCTCCCCCTTAATGTGTGCATAAAAATGTTGGATACATGTTAGATGTATGCACTTGTTATTGATAACGATGGGGACTTATCCTATAGATTGGATCATGCCACATAAAAGATATCAATTGAAAAACTAGTGCCATGTAAGGACCTACAAGGCTACAACTAATAAACCATGTAGGTTGCTCATGGGTTAGAGATAAACACAAGCAACCTACCATACGAAAACCTACACTAGGTATTGCAATAAATTGAAATAAGCACATGCAATCCTAGACAAGGCAAATAAGTTAGAAGCAAAATAAAATGCATGAACAAGAACCTAGCTACACTTGCCTCTTTTACCTTTGGATGGAGATTTGGGTATGTGATGATCATAATCTTCATCAATGCGCCCATCTTATACACTTGGCTTCTTTGCTTGAATCTTCAATTAATCTTGTAAGAGAAGCCTCCAAATCCCCATAGCCACCTCAGGTTTCAAGTTTTCTTTGGAACTCAAACTGATTGGGTCCCTTCATGTTGGTGATGACTTCCATGGGCACCCAAATGGGTTGGTTCCACCTCCGATCCTTCTTCCCAACCATGTGTGCAACCACCTTGCCATTTTTCTTCTTCCTGAGCTTGTAGTGGTTGCTCTTTATCTTGTTCTTGTAGTTGGGCTTGGTGTAGAGGTTGGTGGTCTTGTTGGAGAGGTTTGTCATCTTCTTCTTTTCCTCGATCTGCTTCACTTGCTAGCATTGGAAGGACTTGTGGCCTTCTTCATGGCATTTGAAGCATGTCAGGGTTGACCCCTCAAGCTTCGTCACCAACATCCCAAGACATTGTACAGTGTACAAGGAAGATCATAGTGCTCACCGCACAGAGTAAGCAACCACATGGTGCTTTCCTTGAAAACCTTGAAAACCACCATTGACAATGACATAGTCCCCATCCCTTGTAAACCAAAACAAAGAAAAGCTATCAACTTTACTGCATAGCAAAATGAATTATTAGCATACCACAATTAATTTTTAATACTTACATGACATCATCCATTTCCTTAGTGTCAGAAGACTCATTTTCCCTTAGAAAAAAAATGCCAGTAAATTTAGAGGTAATTCAAAAATTTGCTAAACATCAAAATATGAAGCATCCTACCAACGATTAACATCTATCCTACCGGTACCATCATCAAAAGTGAACGCAACATCTTTGACACGCTCAACCTTATTCAACATGCGTCCAACAAACCTAACCTGCAATTCAAGGTAATTACAACAGTTAAGATAACTATGATATGTTCGCAAAAGAAAGGTAACTTTGATATTTACCAACCAATGTAGAGAGCAAACAACACAATGCAAAACCGTTTGAAACCAGATGAAGTAGATTTCACAAAAGAACAAAGAGAAGGCACAAGAATAAAAACAAAGGACATTCTAAAATATTGGGAAACATACTGCCGAAGTAGGCAGCATTTGATTATGTACAGACCATACATGTGTCCCAAGAGGCTAATTTCAAAGCACCAATTTCACGTTCAATATTATTATTTCTTAACAACTAAAATTAGTCTACAATCGAGCAACCTCCTACCCATCCAGGCACCAGAAGAACCCCATAGCAACAATCTTGCAAAGTCAATTCACACATAAAAAAATAGAGAGGAGGGGGATGTTGCTTTACCCCCAAAACCTACTCCAATCACTGCTCAAAGAAATGATGTTTACAAGCCTAAGCGCCACCCGAAGAAGCAAGATCAGTACCGTGGACACCTCAACGCCATTGATGGTGAAATTAGACTTGTTGTCGCTCTCCTGGGCCGCATCCATGATCTACTTCACAATGAGCGGGAGCAGTGACTGCGTGCTCCGACCCTGACCACATCGATCGAGAGCATCCATGAGATCAAGCTAGAAGCCGAACAGAAGAAAGGGAGCAAAAGAAAACTGATGATAATGAGGGACCTTGGAGAGACCGCCGTCGCCGCTCTCTGGGACCATCGTGGACTATGAGGCATGATCGGAGCGACATCGGCGGCCACGGAGAAAAAAGGCAAGGCGACGGTGAGAGGTCCCTCGTCAACCCTAGGCATGGACGTCGTTGCGCCGCACAGTAGCGAGGAGCGAAGGTGGAGGAGTAATGGATGCAAAGGAGACTTTTTGGTACCAGACAACGATGACCTAGTGGCGGAGAGGACAGATCGAACTAAATAGGGAGCGGGATCCAGGATGACGGACGGGATCCGACCAAGGGCATGTGCAGGCGTAGGGGTGTGGCGACGTGGCGCGGGGAGGCCTAAGGGCACGGTGTAGGCATGGTGGGGTTTTCGGGTGCGGGAGGGGGGAGGGGGGAGTGGGCTGGCGCGTGCAGCAGCCCAGAGGTGCGCGGGGTTGGCATGTGGATGGGTGAGCGGAACAAGGACGGGAACGAACCATGCGTGAAGATATGATGCAGTACATACTTTTTAAGTAATAGAGATTAAATCTTCATATACATAATATTTTCTCACAACTTGTAAGTCTTACTATCACAAACACTCAATTGAAGAAAATGTTGGATAATGCGCTAACACTCAAATGAAGAAAATGTTGGATAATGCGTTGAAGATGGGTCGTTCTAAGTCGTTTTCTTCGGTGGTTTGCCTATGGGGTCATTATGAATGATTAGAGTATGCGTAGTTCCGCTGCATATTTATTTCAATCTTAGTCCTTGAATATCACTTTTGTAAAACAATTAAGTGAAAAATTATAATGATATTTATCTATAAAGTCACTATATGTTAGGATTGATTTATAAACTCAGCATGTAGATAATATTGGTTATTTTCTTGGACCGGTTTCAACATTATTCCAGGCTTTCCAGCAGCATTCAATATTTAACACCGCCACTTTCTTGCCCCTCTGCTGCAGTCACCACAATTACATAGTAAGAATTACTAGTCCTCTCTCTAAAAAAATGCACACGGTGGACATTCGAGGAGCCGCGACCCGCGAGAGGGTAACCTGCAGAAACGGTAAAGGCCAAGAGCTTCCACGAGAATGGAGTTGTCCGGAAAAATGATGCCATTTGCCACCGACTTGTGGTGATATGTGCGGTGCTTTTTATCATTTCTAGCAACCTTGATCTAGTATACTTAATAATCTCTACTTTTCATGTGAGCTCCAAACTCCTGTGATCCTGTCTAGCTAGGGTAACCAGTTAAACTGTTTTTTCATCCTCATCTTTTTTATGTTCAGCCTCATCTTTTTTTTACAAGTGACTAGTTACCGTCATTAACCAGGTAAGCGAACTTTGAATCCCTATGTTTTATTCAGATCTTTTGATCAAAACATGGTATTTGAGGAGTTCACTATTAAACAAGCTACAATAAAATGTTATTCATTTTGTTGACATTTTTTAAGCAATTTTTTTTAGAAGCAAAGCATTTTGTTGACGTAAACTTCTGTGTCATCCTGTTCTAGGAACGTGGTACTGCAGCTAGACATAGCTGTCAATTGAAAGAGAAGGGAGAAAAAAATATTTTACAATACCTGACGATGAGTACAGGATAATTACATATCTAGTACCCTCGAGTTTCCCACAATTCTCAGAGCATATTTTTATCTTCAGGAAGAAGATCCCTGGATGAAAGGAAACTACCGGTATGAACCCAAGGTATCCCATAAATAGAAAAGTTTATCTTCAAGAACGAGAAATAAGACTCCAAAGTACATACGAAACCCCCTATATATACAGAGCCTGGGGCCCCTACAGAAGACAAGTCTCTCTACACGTCATTAGGAATCACAAGACTATAAGACATTCAACTAGGTTAGATCTATCTAGGTTAGCAACACATCCTCTTGTAACAGACTCAAGTCAATACAAGACAAATATGATTTAGGATAATTACCCTAAGGGAGATCTAAACCTGCCTAAAAACCTATCTGCGTGTTCCATTGATTCATCTGCTCAAGACATCCCCCATCTATTCTACAAATTCATAAGATTGGTGGTTCATCAATCATTGATACTTGGCATCGTCCGTGGGGATTATGACAATAGGCGTTGAACATTCTACATAGAACAGGCCATCAACTTCGCCCAAGCCTATGCTGGGGACCGGTTTCTCGGATGAGGAGTTCTACGACAACTTCACCCCTCCCATCGATGAACCAGTGATCGATCAGGTGAATTTCACAAAGATCTTTCCAACGACGATTCTAGCGATGAAGTATGTCACTTTATGGATCAATGTGCCAAGTATTATGGCATCAAGTTCGAACCATCCGGCTGCCAAGATAGCCGTGAATATGGATTGTTGAGATCTTCCCCTACAACTTCCGACAATATGGATTGTCGAGATACCTACCCAGAATAATCCGATGAAAGATTCATGATGGATTCGCACACCTCCTTTAGCGGAGGTTACCCCTGAGAAGTCTTCGCCATCGGAGATGGGGGTGACGGTCTAGACAATCATGATGACAACCCTGCAAACGTGCAGGGCCCCACGGCTCGAAGTCCCGATGACTACCAACAACAGCTAAGCACGCCGTCCTAGATCTTGAATCGTAACAGGGCGCAAGGTTTACCATCTCTCGATCGTCAGCATGGGGTTCAACGCTTTAGATCTGTGATGGCTTAGAGGCTCCTCCTTCTGCAGGAGGCCCTCATGCATCCTCCGACTACAGATCTAATAACCCCAACCGGTAAGGGCTAGATGAACTCGGTGATCGACATGACAAAAGAGGTTCTCATTCAAGCTGAGAATTCTCATCTAGCCCTAGCCGGGAAAATCTCTAATTGGGGGAGATCGCATAATGCCCTATCACGAGAAGTATCGAACTCAGAGAGGCGTAATCCCTAGAACAAGGTATCCTGGGATGACAACCGAATGGCCAACCACTGTAGGACCTGTCCAGTCAATGGTCATCCGATCAATGACTAGCATGAAGTTATCGATCGTTGAGCACGCCTGATGACACCCGAGGTGGCATCGTCTGCCCCTCGACGATCTGATCGGGGGACATCTCGACACAGTTCAAGACAGGACCGATCCTCAACCCCTGTTGGTAAAACACCTGACACAGCTGGAACCAAGCAGGGTGCCATCGACGGATGCTTGGCCTTTTCTCTAGATCTACAAAATGTGAGCTGGCCGACTAGGTTCTGCCCCGAGTCAATGGAGAAGTTCAATGAGAGCATGAATCCCATCTACTGGTGGGGATGAGAACGTAATGGCGAATTACCACCCCCATAGCCCTTGAAGGGGCAGTCAGGACATGGTTGACCAATCTATCGTCGGGGATAATATACTCGTGGGAGCAGCTTTATGACATGTTCCGAATTAACTTCTATGGTACGTAGATTCACCCCGGCAGGAAAAACAATCTCTACCATTGTGAGCAAACAGAGAATGAAACCTTGCTCGAGTTTGTGCACCCCTTCAACAACACCCGAAACACCATCCCCAAAATCAGCGACTACGATGTCATCCAAGCGTTCACTCAAGGGGTTAAGAGCTAGAGGTGCGTTGAAGACATCGCCAGAAAAGAGCCCGAGACGATCAAAGAACTCGTAAGGATCGTCGATAAGTTTGCAAAGGCTGAAAATGCACTCCTCTTTATCAAGGAGAAGGCCTAGGGCATCAAGCATCCTCAACCCAAGCTCGACGGTGACACAGTTAAGAGCAAGTGCAAGAAGAACACCAAGGGAGGTAACGACAAGAAAGCTAAATTTGATGAAGATTTTGCAGATCTAATCGATATCCATTCGGACAAGCTCTCTGGTTCCTCTCGGGGCAAGAGCTTCACACCAGGCTTTGGCAAACGCGATGGTAAGCCTTGGTGCGACCTCCACCAGACCGACAACCACAGCTCCACTAGTGCCACCTCTAGAAGATGATGGTCAGGGCGGAGGTCAAGAAAGCAACCAACGGAAAGAAGACCCAAGTTGCTACCCAGAGTAGGGACTCCAGTTGCAGCAGCAACAAGGATGACATGGAACCGGTGTCTTTTTAGCTGGACGAGAGGACCATCGACCACATGTTCGATGGTTCTGCCTCCTACGAGTCAAAGAAGTAGTACAAGATGGCGGCCTGAGAAGTCTTAGCTGCCATCCCCAATGGTCGTCGGGTCATTAAGTGGTTGAATGTCGAGATCTCTATCGGCCAAGACGACTGCCCTGAGAACTTCGTATGGCTAGGCTGCTTCCCGATAGTGGTAGAGCCTACAATCAACAACTATAGGATCATCTGAGTGCTTATCAATGGAGGGAATTCTTTGAACATCCTCTTCACAAACACACTCGAAGGGATGCAGATCTCTAATCTACCATCAAGCTGGTTACGCAAGCCTTCCTCGGTATAGTACCCGAATCTTTGGCCACTCTCATCAGCCAAATATCGCTCCCCTCCACCTTCGAGAAGCATGACAACTTCTAGATGGAAAAATTATGTTCAACATGATCGACATCGAGACAGTGTACAACGCCATCCTGGGACAACCAATCCTGGTCAAATTCTGTTCGACATGATCGACTTTGAGACGGTGTACAACGCCATCGTGGGATGACCAATCCTGGCCAAGTTCATTACTACTGCACATTATGCTTACCAATACGTGAAGATCCCGAGACCTGAAGGAGTCATCACCATCCGGGGTTGCCCTAAGGCAGGTCTCTATTGCGACAAGCAGAGTCTCGACATGGCAGCTCAACACCAACCAAGCAAGGAACCCAAGAGCTAAAGGGTTAAGGTGAACAAGAAGCCTTAGTTGTGACCATGACCACAACGTCTCGAGACGCAAACCCAAAAACCTGAGGGCTTGGTTCTACAACTAGTCAGAAACCCATGTAACAACGCATACGCTACCCCCGAAGTAACAGGATCCCTGCTTATTGGTTTAATCTAGATCTATAATAGCTCGTGGGTCATCAATAAGCTTTGTAAGTCCCAAGTGTAAATACTAAGAGTATCTTTCATAATAATAAAGATCATATTGCCTAGGAAGTCGCTTGAATTCTTTTCCTGCCTTACTTGTCTTTCTACGCATCCTCATGCCCGACAAATGGGATAAGCCACTTTTCAGGACCTTCGTCCCAAACACGCACCCAAGGGCGATAAGATTTTCTTGACCTAAAGGCAATATGAGCTCTTTCCATTTTATTACATTTTTCTATTTAGACTGCCTACTTGGAAAACCTCTCCGGGCAGATAGTCGGGGGCTTAATAAGTACTAGGTGTTGGAAACGATAATGACATATTGTGTACCCTCTGAAGCAAATTTCAATGAGAATGGAAGGATCATTACATTGTGAACTCGGGTTGTAAAAAGGCTCCTTATTAGGTACCATGAGTGATCGGGGGCTACGACACCTTCCACTCAAGCAGACCTAAGGTTAGTTGTAATAAATGCTTCGACTAGTGATTAATGCTTCCTGAACTAATCGAAGGAAGAAGTCAATAAGAAGATCATGATATGCTGTCAAATGCATTCAGCGCGAAGACTCCCATTGAATGCGAAAAACATTTAAATTCCTACATGTCTAACAAAGCTACCAAGTGTTTATTACATGCCGCAAGGTAAAGAAAAATTCTACGACAAGGACTCAAGTCCTAAGTCCATTGTGTCCACAAAGGCCTTGGTCGGCCCCATCACCTCCACCACCTTCTGCGCCAATGACTCATCCGGCTCCTCCCTGAAGCCATCCTAGAGAACATCGGGGTTGATGTTCGGATAGTGGGACTTCAAGATGGCCAGCACAAAGGTGATTGCTTGCTATGCACTCTACCTGGCTTGGATCGAGAGGTGCTCGGCCACCTTCCCTTGGAGCCCCCCATACGCCTCGGCGAGCTTGGTCGCCCAGGTGGCCAACCTGGTTGTGTTGCCATCACCAGCAGCCTCTGCTTGGATCCTAACCCCGGAAAGCACCTCCTAGAAGATGTTGAGGGCCGTGGTGAGCTATCTTCGGGAAGCGGTCATTTGGGCCAGACCCCTTCTGGGCCATGGCTTCCTGGATCGTAGAGAGTTATGCAGAGTATTCTGTTAAAGCGACAAAGTGAAGAGGTGGGACATTGGGGTTACCAGAGACTTACCCTTCGTCCAGTCCTCCCACTCAATATCTGCCCTATCCTTCTCAATGGTCACCCGGGAGAGTCGCTGGTGCAACTCAGAGGCCTCTGCCTCAAGTGCGGCTACTCGGGCGGTCATCTGCTGGGCCACCTTGCGGACTCTTTGCAGCCACACCACGTATAGCTGCAAGATCTCATGTCAGTACATGTCATTTCATCGACTAAGCGGTTGTTCTGCAGGGAAACCCTTACCATGTAGAAGGATCTAAAGACATTATCCCGATCGTGACCGCGAGGACCTTCAACAATCTCCCTGCAAGTCAAATCCTTGGGCAGCCCATGCACCACGTTCGGGGAAAGAGCTTGTGAAACCAGAAGACCTCTTCCTAGCTATCGGCAATCGACGCTAGGGGCTCGATGGGCCTTCACCCATCTCCATCGGAGGAGGTCATGACTAGAGCCTGAGGAGGTCAGGGCTTGGGGGATGCAGGGGATGCTTCAAGTAGCCTCCAGAAAGAAGGATTCGAATGATGTGCTTCTATCAACATAGGAAAGACATTCACAGCAACAACTTTAACATGGGTCATTTCTTAACCAGGGGAGGCTTCACCGGGATCAGAAGGGGTGCTGGCCTCTTAAGTGTCTTCTTGAGGACGCCTCCTTAGTCCCCGATCCCAGCGGGGCTAGGGGAGCACCGCTAAATGGACCCAGGACAATGATTGCCTTCCTGCGGTCCTAAACCAGGGCCTAAAATGCACTCAAAGTCAAACACTATGACTACAAAGGCCCTGGTTAAATGCTTAACTTACTGGAGTTGGGGTCGCTGCTCCAAGTGCACGAGTCACGACCAGACGCCCAGTGGCCATTGTCGGGGTTGGATCTCCGACGGGCAGAGCCGATGCCGAGTCTATAAGGGCTGAGGGAGCTAGAGTTGTTAAAATCGGCAACTTGGAGTAGCCCTCCGGTGAGTTGACCTCGGCAAAAAGGTTGTCCCCCTCTAGCGTCGCACTGCTAGCAAAGGATGAGGCATGCAACTTGGCGCCACCGCCGTTGCTCCCGCTCGAACCTTTGCTCCCTGTGATCAAGACCTCGTCCAGGTCCACATTCTGGGCGCCTGCGTTCTCAGCTTCTGGGTCGGGTTTCCTATGCCCGGGGAGCTTCGCAAGTTCGTGACGGCCGTCATTATGGTTACGACTAATCAAAAAGAAGAGAAAATAAAAAAAAACAAGAAGGTTCGTGAGACTTGCCAACAAGATCCTCTCTTAAGCGTCAGCCTCCATCTTCATGATGGGGACTGAGACATCCGAGTGGCTAGAGGAGGCAGATTGCGTCAAATAGGAGCCTAGTCCACTTGTCAATCACCTCCGACGAAAGCACTACAGGAAGCGACAAGGAATGACAAATTGTGAGGAATAGGCCCGTAGCCTCTTTAAAATGGCTACTCGGGATCAATAAGTACATATCTCACCTTCTCTGGCTAGGTCCATCTCGACCGGGAATTGCCAAGTGTTAGTGATCCTTGACCTTAGAGGACTCAGGCGGTGCCTGATGAAATCCCTAGCGACGTCGTATGCCATCGACTTCTTCTCCTTCATATGTTGGATGTCTCTAATAAGACTCTAACGAAGGGTGGTCATCGTTGGCTCTTCCATCCAGGCGAACCTCGACAGCAAGGGAAGACTAGTAAGGAAGCCCTAGCGAGCCGGGCTGGCAGTAGAACCACTTCTTGTGCCACCCAACCAGGAGCTCTTGACGACACCACCAGCAACCTTGCCCTGGAACCCCTTCAGCAAATAAAAATACTTGAAGAGGTAGAAGTATGGGTGCAAACCCAAGAAGGCCTCACAAAAATTTGTGAAGACACTCAACATGATGATGGGGTTGGGGTTGAGGTGAATGAGCTCCAGGTCATAGAAATTAAGCACCTCAAGAAGAAAACTAGAAGAGGGATAGCAAAAACCGCAGCAGAAGAAATTGAGGAAAATCACCGTCCAAGCGGTGTTCGAGCTCGGGATTGTCTACCCCACCGTCAGCGCGCAGGTGATTAGGACATGAGGAGGAATCACCTGGTCGAGCTCTGCCTTCTCCAGAGCCTCCTCCGTGATCTCAGACTCTTACCAGGACGAGATCGTGCTTGTCATCTCGTCGGCGATGGAGCTCTCCTTCTTAATCTTCTTTCAGTCCATGGCACCGGAGGAGCTAGATAAGGAGGGTTTTTGGTGGGTTTTGGAGGCAAAGGTGTGAGAGGCACGAAGAGATGACGGAAGGTAAACAATGACGGTGGGATGAAAGATGAAGTGGGTTCCCCTCTTCTTTTATACAGGACGATGGCTCTTCGACTAACGCCATGATACGACTTGAGGCCATGATCTCCTGCTTTACCATCACATCGCATTTAATGCCCAGTGCATATGGACTAGTTGGAGCAGTAGCCCTAGGAACTCAGCTCACCACGTCAGGTAAAAAGATTCTCACCACTACCCCAAAATCTCCACTGCAACGATCCAACTTTCGAACCCAACCAGTGACAAGTCTTCTCCCTGTCCTTTCATGGAGATGGGATGATATTTTTGAGCTAATCAGAAAATCCACTCAGATGGAACACCTTCTCAAGAACTTGCTTGAGAACTCTGAGGCGTTCAAAACCCTAAATATGTGATCTAAGAACCTAGAAAACCCAGTTAGACGTATCATCCTAGTCGGAAACCCAGGTCTTACTCAATGACACAGTCGGACAAAATACTTATCTTTATTGACCAAGTACTTGACTCGTCGAACCCTCATTTCACATACTGGTGAGGAGCTTGACGATGACTACTGGATAATTACCGTATTCGGGTACCCTAGGGTTTCCCGTAATTCTCGGGGCATATCTCTATCTCTGTGAAGGAGATCCCTGGATGAAAAGAAACTACCCATAAAGGCCTAGGGTATCCCGTAGACAGGAAAGTTTATCTCTAAAAATAAGAAGAAAGACTCTAGAGAACGTACACCCTCCCCCCCCCCTTATATATACGGACCTTGCAGAGGACAAATCTCTCTACAAGTCATTAGGAGTCAGAAGACAACAAGACATTCGACTAGGTTAGGTCTATCTAGGTTAGCCACACACACCCTTATAACAGATTCAGATCAATACAAGACAAACATGACATAAGTTTATTATCCTAAGCGAGGCTCAAACCTGTCTAAAAAAACTCTCTATTGTTCCTTTGATTCATCTGCTCAAGGTTTCTTCATCTATTCTACAAATTCGTAAGATCAATGATTTATTAATCATCGATAGTACCCATCACCTTTTCGAACTGTTGAGTTTTTAATGATAGATCAGACTGATTAAAGACTTATTTGATACACCCCAACTTAAGTATCAGATCATTTTGCAAAGGATAATATTGTACTTGTACCTATGTGCTGAAAAATACATAACCATGATTTAGTTTTTGCTAGTAGGCACCCCTCAAACCCTTAATTTGGATCCGCACACACTTAGAATCTAGTGCAGATCCCTAATCAGCCAATGCAGTGGATTATCCAATTTGTCGGTTTGTTCATAACTATCAGTTCAATCTTTGTTTCTTTCAAAAGGTGTAAGAGATAAGACAAGAACATTTGAAGTGTCAGATAAATGAGATGCTTACATTGGTCCAGAAATGAACTTTAGACATCCAACATTAAACTTCCAGACAGCAGCAGTGTTTGAAGGATAGCCGGCGGCAGACAAGCCATCTACGTTGAAGATCCGGCGGCATGGCAGGTGGAGTCCACGGCGGCACGTGCAAAGCAGGTGACAAGCTGCCAATGATGCAACGACAGATGAGCCGCCGACGTTGAAGAACCGACGGCGACAGTAAATCTGTCGACAAAGATGAAAATCTGTCGACAGGGAAGAGAGGATCCCCCCATGCATATCTCGATGGTGCAACCAAATCAACGATACGATCAGTGATCCGGCAGAGAAAAACCAATGACCGTGAAGCAAAGGAGCCGGCGAGAGAGAAGCCAACGGTGGAAAAAAATCTAGGGTAGGACGAGTTGTTGCGCCCTAAAGAAGAAAATCTAGCTTTGATACAATGTTAGGAATAGCAACTTGTATTCAATGATAACCCTAATTAGGCAATATGTAGATTACATGAGAGAGTATCTGAAAATGACTCTACTAATATATACGTAATGAATAAAGACTATATTCCTAACAGATCTCTCGTTTCAAACAGAAATTTCACAACTGAATCCCCAGAACAATGAAGAGCTATCATATAAAAAAAAAATCGTAATGAATGATAACACTCTGTTATGATGACCGTGTTGTTGATAAACAAGTTTCCTTTCTATTTACTCTTTTTTGTTGCCTTGGGACTATCATCATTAGATGAAAAGGGGATTCTGCTGACCAGGAACACCAATGCAGCACCAATTAAAGCACCTGATACATGAGCAATATTGTTTACTTGATACGATTGGCCTGTGATTGTTGTCGCCCGTGCTGCTTCCATGACCTAGCAGGTAAAGGAATACTGATTAGATCATAAGAACTTCAGATGTTAAGGGGAAGTTCTTGTTTGCACGGACAGAGCAGAACTTTGAAAATTCTAAAAATAACCCATCGCGGTAATTGGTAACACATAAAACAGAGCATTCCATTAACTAGACTGTAATGTACATGTTTGGGGTCAGGTTATTGTTCTACCTTAAGAAAAGACAATCACTAATCCTTTCAGCATGGTGAGTAGATAATATAGGGTTGTTCAACCACTAACAGATACCGTGCATCAAATTCATCATTAAGACCATCCTACTAAATTCTAGTATTTCAAAGCATGGTGCATATGCGCAACTAACCAGGGATGGAGGTGTACCTTATGAGAGCTTTTCCATTCAAAATTAAATACAAGCAAAAGAAAAAGACCTATCAGTTAACATTATATGCTTCAATATTTATCTATTTTTTTACGGATGTTCCTGTTATTTGTGTCTTTCGTGGAATCCTTTTCATACTATTAGTGTTCAGATATGGTGAACGCTGTTGACTTAAATAGGGGAAGCACTGGATTTGCATCCTGTAGACCTATCTATTTCATTGTTCAAGTAAGAAAAAAGATGGTAAGAACATAAAATCATCATTTTGTTTCATTTCTGCAGTAACATATCCATTCTTTTACTTACAAAATAGTTTAGCAAAATAACAAAACACTGCTGTGAGGTACCTTGTCTACAACGAATTGGCCCAGAATAAGAACCTCAAGAATCTTTCTCCAGTCCCATGACATCTGACATAACAATAGAGGCAATGTTTTAAAAGATATAAACTGGATGACAGGTTATTCAGGAAAGAAATTGGAAATGGACAAGATTGAACTAATCACCTTAACTAGAACACTAATGGTGAAAAGGCCAAAAACAGCACCAGATGCTCCAAGCGACACAGAGGACGTTGGAAGAACCAACCATGAAATCAAGTTTGCCCCAGCACCAGTCAAAATGTAAGACATCCACAAAGCAAAGTTACCTTCTTCCTCCTCAACAAGCTTTCCTGTATATTTAGATCAGCACTAGGAGTCTTTTAACTGAACTATAAGCATCAAGCAGAGCATTCATTTTTAGAAATCAACTCTCACCAAAGATATATACAAAAAACAGATTGCTTGAAAGATGGTTCCTGTGGTGAATCAAGAATGACTTAATAAGTAAAAATCCTCAAAAAAAATAAGTAAAAAGGAACAACTTCTAACATATCCGTACAATCGCATTCACCTTTATGGATGCACGAAACAGGACAAATGACCTAGCAAGAACTGAAAAGGAAATAAAATCAATCTGGAATAGCGAGCCAAACTAACCAGTTGGCATGGCAAAATGTTGATGTCACAAACTGGTACCATGTAGGGAAAGCATGATACAGGTAGAATGCTTTTATTTGCTGAATCTGAAATGCAAGGAAACAGCATCACAGAAATTGAAACGTAAATATATAGTTCAACGCAGGAAGAAAAGAAATGCATATGTGTCTGTTGCTTAGTATACAAATGAGTAATTGCAAGATATCTCTTATTACACGAACGAGTGATATTACAGCAGTTCTAATTCATCCTTGCATTGATATAACCATTATAAAACTACAGTCTACAACAATTTTATTGATGGAATCCTATAATTTTAAGGCTTTGAAAAATATATGGGCCATAAGGTCGATAAAAATCAGAACAACAATAATCTAGAAATGGACAATTACGCCGATGTTATGAACTTTATGTGTGAAGAGGTGTAGCTTAGATGTTGCCAGATTGCCAGAATAAAAGTCTTGTTATCTGTATATGAGATAATTGGCATGTTATGTGAATCATCATGAATCAAATACATTTATAATACAGACACCAAATACAAAACAGCGTATGATATGATTTTTTTTCTTCAAAAACAAGTGTGTGATGCGATAATTGTGCAGATTTCTCCAAAAGCAAAAAGTACTGATGTCTAACAGACTAAGATTTTGTTTATGTATTGAACTTAAATGCTTGAACGCTTACAGTATGTTCACTCAGGGTCCCCTCCCTCCGCCCCCCCCCCCCCCCCCCCCCAAAAAGGTTTAGCCCATTATTGCAAATAATGGTCAAACAAAAGATACAAGATTTTTCTTCCCCCTGAGGTCAGTAGGCTATGACTATTTTTTGCGGAGAAAGTAGGCTATGACTATGACTAGCTTGAACTCTGTAGAACTGTAAAATCTACTAGTAGTAAACATTATTGTACCAGTTAACTACAGGATTTGAAGGAAACAAAAAAAAAACGTTCTAATCACAACGACCTCTGATCCACATCCAACATAAACAAACACATTCAAAACCATCGGCAGCTATCAGTTGTTAATAAATTCAAAAGTTAACAAACAAGTCTTATGCTTATACTCTATTACTCTTATACGTGACATATTTGGAAATCTCAATTTCTCTCACCGCCTCAATTAGATGTCACAAATTTGCAGAGATATGTACAGCTTTATGCAAGATGAACACATATCAGAGACGCTTGAAATTCAGGTTCCGCGTCGTGTTCTAGTGATACCTGAAACAAGTGGTCCGCCATGTAGAGCCCAAAATTGAGCAGCAAAATCCAGAAGATGCCATTGGCGCGCCTGCTCCGCGGCTGCTTATCCTTGGCAATCTCCAGCTCCGCCACCAAGCCTGGTCACAGAAACAGAGGCTTCCTTGATCGCCCATTTTCCGAGCCCGGCAAAATGGCTCGCCCGAATCGACGGGCAAGAAGAGGAGCAGCGCCCAACGCTCACCTGAACGCTTTACTCTGCATCGGAGCAGGTCGCGGCGGGCGGAGGCCCCGGCGGCTACCCCGCGAACGGCGGAGACGGAGAGTAGACGGTGCCAGTGGAGGGAGGAGGGGGAGGGAGAAGGGAGGGGCTTCGAGAAGGTTCCTGAAGGAGCGGAGAGGAGGAGGAGGAGCTGCTGCGCCATGGCTGGAGTTTTCTTCTGCCTTCTCTTTTGGATGATTTTGTCTTGCTTGCTGTGTTCAGTTTTGGGGAAGACGGGTTTATAAGCACGGCGGGCCCGCTTTCAGAGAAAGGTTTTGTTCCAACCGTGTGATGCAGGTTAAGAATTTTCTTTTCCAGAAGGTAAATTCGAAAAATTAATATGTGATTTTCTATGGTAATAGTGTGTGCAGTGGAAAGTTTTGAACTTTTGAAGCAAACTTAACATTAGGAAATAATATCCCCTTGTCGTGAAAAATAAAAACTTACACATAAAAGTATTATCAAAAATAAAAATGTTTAGTATTATTTGTCTAAAAGAAACTACTGTAGTATTGTTTGTTCAGTACTTGCTGCTGAAAGTAATTAGACGTAATGATGAAAATCGTGTGTTTGAGATGGATTCGTATCCTCTAATGTTACGAAGCAAAGTCACCGGAATATATACATAATCTGAGTCTAATAATCCGTACTGCCATTATTTACTGTAGCAATTTTACTATTTATAGAGCTACTGTATCAAATAATTTGATACGTCTGTTTCGGATCTAACAGTTCAGAGGATATGACACTGTTTATTATCTGATATTTCTTCAGCAAAATCAAAGGATACAAATCCGTTTGAAACGGTATCGATACACAAATTGACGAGAAAGGGAAGAGAGGTAGAAAGTTGTTGCGTGACCAGTGTGCCACAGCCAACAGGAGTAAATTTGAAAATGACAACGCCAGAAGCAGCACAGACTTTAGAGTGATCCTACAATCTACTATTACATCTTGAATTCGGAAATGAATCTCCCACCATAGCACGGTAATGGTAAATGAAAACAGAGCTAAGGTCCTGGGCCCGCACAAAATCCGCTCAAAATTAAGGAGTATGACATATAACTCATCTTAAGTAACAACTTACACATAAAAGTATTATCAAAATTAAAAATGTTTAGTATGTTTGTCTAAAAGAAACTACTGTAGTATTGTTTGTTCAGTACTTGCTGCTGAAAGTAATTAGATGTAATGACGAAAATCGTGTGTTTGAGATGAATTCGTATCCTCTAATGTTACGAAGTAAAGTCACTGGAATATATACATAATCTGAGTCTGATAAACAGTACCTATCATTATTTACTGTAGCAATTTTACTTTTTATAGAGCTACTGTATCAAATAATCTGGTACGTCCGTTCCGGATCTAACAGTTCAGAGGATATGACACTGTTTATTCTCTGATATTTCTTCAGTAAAGTCAAAGGATACGAATCCGTTTGAGACGGTACTGATACACAAATTGACGAGAAAGGGAGGAGGGGTAGAAAGTTGTTGCGTGACGAGTGTGCCACGGTCAACAGGAGTATAAAATTTAGAAAAAAAGTAAAAAAATCTAATTAGATCTATCTCGAATTTTTGAGAACCCTTTGAAAAGACATTCAAGGGATCTCAAATCAAACAAAAATGGTGAGGATTTAGACATAAAACTTAGAAATTTGAAGCAAGGGAGGAATCCGATAAATACGATTAGATCCAAATAGACCTCAACGTGTCTGATAGATTCTTATAGGCTACACGAGAGAACGCTTTTTATAGCAGACTTAGACGTCTAAGTTCAATTCAACCTATAAGGATAGATAAATATAGGCGAGCGTCGGGTAACGACAACGCCAGAAGCAGCACAGACTTTACAGTGATCCTACAATCTACTATTGCATCTTGAATTCGGAAATGAATCTCCCACCATAGCACTGTAATTGTAAATGAAAACAGAGCTAAGGTCCTGGGCCCGCACAAAATTAAGGAGTATGACATATAACTCATCTTAAGTAACAATAAAGTAATGATTCTGTCCCGAGGTCTTACTCGGAGCAAAATAAATGGAATATCTAAGTTAATAGTGTTATGGAGTAATCACAATCAAAGAAAAATCGAGGAAAATGAGTTGCAATACCGATTTCGATTGATGATTAACTGATCAATAATATGTCAACCGCACTTACAGCACGCATTGTTGTTACACCACCAAACAGGTCTGCAAAGACCATAAGTGCAACAATCATATCAGGTCATGGCCCGCCCATGAGTTATCAGATCCAGTATCTCGCAAGCCAGCGACACCTTTCCTGTCTTTGACAGAAGCAGTTCACAGAGCTCTTGAGCATGAAATTGTCACGTCCTCCTCTCACATGAAGTCTTCTTCGAGTTCTTGCAAGGTCTTGCTGCCAGACGCGATTTGCTTGTTGGAAGTCATCTTCTCTTGGACCATCAGGCCCTTGTAGCTCCTGATTTCAGCCTGCTTCTCCTTCTCAAGCCTCTCCATCTCTTCCCTACGTTTCTGAAACAAAATAAGATAAACAAAACCCAGTCATTCTCAATGTAAGTAGTTCAGCAATTTTATCATGTGGTATAAACACCCATTCGATCAATATTCATCCAGTGACCAGTCCCCAACAACACTACAGAGCTACAGGTTTATGACAACCAGTGCTGCGCGTAAATATAATTTGATACATTCTAGCATTTGTTACAAGAGAATCAATTGTATAGACTGTAGACCTTTGGTTTCATAACATATAACTCGCACACAGAAACATAAGGAAATAGCTTACTTTGTCTCTAAGCTGCACCTTTCTTTCTGCCTTTTCTGCAGCACTCACAGCCTCTCTTTCAGCTGCAGCAAAAGATGTCATGATTCTGGATTCAATAGGCAATAACACAAACTAACACAAAAATACTAGAGGGGCAAGCCAATGAATCAAACCAAGGCAACACTAAAATCTCTCGTTCAGTTAAAAAAAAAACAAAAAAACAAAAACACAAAACATCACCGATCATGTCTTTGTTCATAGGCCTAACAAATACAAACCAAATAGGGAAGCAATTTCCATGGTTCTCCCACCCATGGTAGAGATCTCCAATTTAAGTTCTTAGTACTCCCTCTAGTTGTAAATGTAGGTCGTTTTAGCTTCATCAACTATTCTCTAAATATAAGTCATTCTCGAACTTCTATGCATTTTTTTCTCTCATATTCCTGTCTTGCCCTTATTTAATAAATGCTACAACTCTCACAAATGAATGAGTTATCTTTTCCAATACAGAATAAATGAAGAACAACAAGATCATTTGATCTACTTTCTTAATCCTTGTGCACAAGTCTAAAACGACCTACATTTGCAATCGGAGGGAGTAGTTACTATAATATCTCTTTT
Source organism: Phragmites australis (assembly GCF_958298935.1). Classification (NCBI taxonomy): domain Eukaryota; kingdom Viridiplantae; phylum Streptophyta; class Magnoliopsida; order Poales; family Poaceae; genus Phragmites; species Phragmites australis. The sequence continues at coordinate 7,989,489 of NC_084931.1, forward strand.
TTTTGCGCATCTAGATGTAACCTTCAAATCGTAAGGGTCTAGTTTATGCACGACATAACATCCTCATTTCCCTTGGTTGTCTGTCTCCAAGGAAACAATAAGATGCAAAACAAATAATGGCTTTGAAAAGCCCAAAACAAAACAAGACATTTAATCATGTTCTGTTTGAAGCAACTAAGGTAGCATACTGCCACAAAAAATGAGCATAATGGATTCTTGCAAAGAAATGTTCTATACCCTTCAAGTCAGGCCTCCGCTCCACCTTTGTCTTATTCAAGCGATTCACAATCTCATTGATCCGCTTTTCTACTTTAACAGTCCGAACCTGCAAAAAGAATACATCAATTAGGGATATTATAATTAGAGTGGTTCATCAGTTTTAGTCCATGTACTGAAAAAACAGTGCATTGACAATTGACAAAAATTAATAGGTTGTTAGGCCACTCCCAATGCCTTGTTTCTTAGATGATGTCTAAGAGAAGAGAGAAAATAAGAAATTGCTCTTAAGAAACAAGCTTGCAATGCATGCATGTGTATTGTTAGTTTCTTAAGGATTTCCAAGGCAATTTATTGTCTCACAATCATCTAGGATTACTCAAAGAAATAGTTTCTTCCATAAGAAGCAAGTTCATTCCCTCATATCTTTAAATTGCTTGCCACATCATCTTTTTGCTTAGGTGGATATCTAATTAATGTTTAAGAAACTAGCATTGGGAGCGGCCTTAGGAGGAAATAATAAATTATAATGATTCAGTATAGGAAAAATGAAAAACAAGAGCTAATGACGAATAATAAGTAGTCAGAGAAACTCCAACAATATATATGGTAGTATAGGTGCTAAGCTAGCTAATATTATTTTAAATTGTTTAGAAATCATAAGAATAAAACCTTTCCATTTCACATGATGCAACACCCCCAAAACCCAACACTGGGTACAAAATGGTACCATCTAAATTAGAACTTCATTATAACGAAATTTCAACAGCACTTCCCATACTTATTTCATGACCAAGAGGGACAAAGTACAAACTAACATCTAATTGCAATCATAAAGATATAGCTCAACACCACAGTTAATAACAATAAGTCACCATCTGCCATTGAATAAACACAAACATGCTTTACGTAGAACTCTAATAGAAACAACTAGCAACAAAGTGACCCACTAAAAGATAAGTAGAATAATCTCCACAGCTAGTAACATATGAATTTTAGCTATATCATACTAATATATTAAAAACAAAACCGTTTGACTAAGCATCAGAACTAAAAAGGGATAGTCCACGGCTCGGCTAGTACATGATAAACAATGAACATTAACACATATTAGTAATTAATCTGATTTCCATCTCTGCATTCTCACAAATACAATACTTCAAGTCCATGTGCACATGTCATAGCTTATACTGGTATAGCTAAGGGAACACTCGTCGATGTTCACTCTCTCAAATCCCTCCATAGAAAGTGCCAACCCAAGTGAATCTTGCATTCTCTTTAAACGAAGCTAGTATTGACTATGCAATCTTGCATTCTCTCAAATCTTGCATAGCTCATGATAGTAAATATGCTACCAAAAGTAATTCCAAGGATTGCATAGTCAATACAGAATAAATTCGAAAAATACCTACAAATAAAGAATAAGGGGCATTCAAAGCTGATAAAACGAAACTAAATTATGTGATTCTAAACCAGCTCGGATTGCTTACAAAGCTACAATAAGAACATTTTTCCATCAAATGCAGATCAAGATATTAGCTTTCTAGTAGGGAAACCTATCAGTTCAAATTTATCCGGCACACAAAATTTTAGATTCAAAACATATAAATTTTATGAAGATATATACAAAATCATATACGCATAATCCTGCTGTAAAAAAAGTGAACAAAAAATAAGATGATGGGCTCTCACCAATTTAGGGTTGTGAAAACCAACTTGACCCACATCCATTGAAGGGGTCTTCTTCAAATTGTACCATGGAGTATAAACTACATCAATGTTATTGACTTTATTACCTGCATCAAAAAGATGAAATCATCACATGTGCCAGACTACAGCTTGTATAATATCGAGCATCCTTGCAAGCAAAGGTAAAACATGAAATATGTCAACCTTGAATGGAATTAGCTTTAACAAGCTGCGCACAGTCTTCCAGCAGACCTTCACTTATGTCTTCCATTGTCTGACCTTTATTCAATCTCACATATACATGTGCAGAGGACATCTTGTCTACATGGAACCTGTGTTCACCAAAACTAGTTTGAGATACAGAGCATGACAAGATGGCTCTGAAAACTACAACTACCCTTAGTTCCAAGAATTAACGAGAAAATGCAATGAATAAAGCACATTTTATAGATCTATGCTCAGGCAGCATTTCATTTAGTAAGAAGCTATGGTATAAGTACAAAAGGTGAAATACAAAATAAACAAAAGAAAAAGATGGGCAATTGTCTTATAATTTGTATGAGACAACCTAAGATAAAGAAGAAAAAAAATCACAACCTATGTTAGAAGGGCACTTAAGGTTCACTTAACTAGCAATTGATTCCATTAGATTTGAGCTTGATTAGTTCCAAAACTAACAAGTCTTAACAGAACTTCAATAATTTAAAAACGGCACACCAGATACTGAGGATTCATAAATTCCTACTGCAAACCTTAATACAAGACTCGCAGAACATCAGTAGCTCCTATTAGCACACCCAACATTAGAATACAACAAAACATGGTACCACACAAGAAAAAACAATGTGCCAACTAATAATGAAACAGACGAAATCGAGCAAATGAAAAACTGTATATGCCAAGAAATTTTGAACAAAGTTTTAAAAATATTTTTAGTCGTTATTCAAATT